>NC_072804.1:41416334-42655124 GCF_028583425.1 Eublepharis macularius | reverse complement strand
GTATAGAGCAGTATCGCTTAAGATAAGGAGGGTTGATACCTTCACCTGGATAGCCCAGGCAAACCTGATCTTGTCAGATCTTGGAAGATAAGCAGGTTTGGCCTTGGTTAGTAATTAGATGGGAGACCTCCAGCAAAGACCAGGGTTGCTAAGGCAGATCACCTCTGTTAGTCTCTTGCTCCGAAAACCCCAGTAGGGGTTGCCCTAAGTCAGCTATGACTTAACTGCACTTTCTACCACCACCAAGCAGGGTCAGTACTGGGTTAGGACTCCCCCCCACCCCAGGAAGGCAATGGTAAACCAGCTTTACTTTTCAATTGCTTCGAAAACCTCTTGGCTGGGGGGGTCACCAGGGCTCATTTCGAGGGGGAACGCACAGGAACGCAGTTCTGGCAGTTCCCCAAAGAGGTCACATATCAGGTGGCCCCGCCCACCTGACTCAGCCATTTTGGGCCCGTTTCGGCCAGGATTGGGGCCGAAACGGCCCAGATTGGGCCTCTGACAGGTGGTGGATCACACTCTCACTCATCAGCGGCCTGATCCTGACCATTTGGGGCCCCTTTTCAGCTGTTTTCAGCCCCATTTTGCCATTTTGGGCCCAATTTTGGCCCTGAATGGCCAGTATTGGGTCCAAAACAGCCAGAATAGGTGATGTTGAGGGGGGGGGTGGCATATGCAAATCAGTTATACTAATGACACACTTCTGGTGATGGCAAGAGGCGTGGCATATGCTGAGTTATGCTAATGAGTTCCTCCAGCTCTTTTTCTACAAAATGACCCCTGGGGGTCGCCAAATATCAGTTACAACTTGATGGCACATACATACATATGATCACCACATAGATTGTACAAGAAACCCCAATTGTGAAGAAGAAAAGCAACTGGGATTTTTTTGAACCGCTAGCAATCAGACCACCAGTGTGACATTTCTGTCTTCAGAGAGGGCAGCGGTCCAGCATCCAGTAAGCAACGCCAGCCATGTGATGGAACGTTGGCCTTGGAGAGTTCCATTTCCCCTTTGCACATTTCCTCTTTGCACACTTGAATCAGACAAGCGGGGATTTCCTGGAGCAACCCTGAACATGCATTTTTGCTTGCACAACACAAGTAAAACCACACACAAGCATTCAAAATTAACTGTTTGTACTAACAGTGGTTCTCAGTTGTTGGTTACCTTCCTGACAGCCTGTGAAGAAGAAAAATCGGGGACTTGGAAGAAGAGGGGCAGTGGAAAGAGAAGGGTATTTTCTATTCTTCTACCCTTTCTCTATCCCCACACTTCAATGCCCCAATTTGCTAAAGTGATCCATAGGTTTTGTGTTATGTGCTGGATGAAGAACTTTGGGAAGGGGGCAGGCAGACAGACCTTTCAAGTTAGCAGAAAAGTTCCTGGTGGGTCATTGTCCCAGAGGCCAGGAGCCGGCTGAACAGAATGGCACTGATGTTGCTCGTTTCATTAGCTCAATTTATTCCTGAAGTGTTTTTGCTTCCCTGTGGCACAGAGTGGTAAGCGGCAGTACTGCAGCCCAAGCTCTGCTCACGGGTCTGAGTTCGATCCTGGCGGAAGCCGGGTTTAGGTAGCCGGCTCAAGGTTGACTCAGCCTTCCGTCCTTCTGAGGTCAGTAAAATGAGTACCCAGTTTCCTGGGGGTAAAGTGTAGATGTCTGGGGAAGGCAATGGCAAACCACCCCATAAAAAGTCTGCCAAGAAAACGTCGTGATGCGACGTCCCCCCATGGGTCAGTAATGACTCGGTGCTTGCACAGGGGACTACCTTTACCTTTACCTACCATTCCCAAATTTAAAAAAAAATGCAAGAACTCCGCTGGGTCCAGCTGGGGGTCCCTTTCCTCCAGCATCTTGTTTTCAAATATTGGAAGTCAATTGCTTCTATAAATGGAGCAAGGCAAGAGGACAGCTTAGGGTTGCCAACTCTGGCATAGGAAATTCCTGGAGATTTGGCAGCAGTGCCTAGAGAGAGCAAAGTCTGGAGAGGGGAAGCAACTTAGCAGAGATGTGCTCTCACTGTAGCACTTTTATTTCTCCTTCACTCTATGGTAATATAAGTCCACCTCTAAAGCTGCCATTTTATCCAGGGGGACTCATTTCTGTAGTCTGAAGTTGTAATTCAAGGAGAACTCCTGGCCCCACCTTGAGGTTGGTAACCATATTCCAACTCCCAGCAGCAGGTATTCAGAGGCTTTGGGGCGGGGGGGATGTTGGATATTGAATTTCCTTATGGAAACTGATCCTGCACTTTCCCATCAGAATTTGAATCCAGTGGCACCATAGAGACCAATAAGATTTTCAGGGCATAAGTTTTTGACAGTCAAAGTTCAGATACAAGGAAGAGTGGAGATCGCTGAGCCTTTATATCCCAGTAAGGAGACAGGAGGAATGAAGCAAAGAAAGGAGTCAGGGTGTAAAGGTACAATGTTACAAAGCAGCTTGATTCAAACAGAAATGAGCACGTGTTGTGAGATAGGAATCTCATGTCCCTGTTCAGCCCCGGGGGTGCCATTGTTCTGAACTTGTGAATGAATTCAAGTTCAGCAATCTCACATTGTAATCTGTCATTGCGGTTTGCTTGAGGACTGCCATTTTTAGGCCTGCAATGGAATAGACCTGGGAAGATTATAATGTTGTCTCGCTGGTTTGTGTGTTGTGATTTTGAACATGATATTTATGTCCATTTATTCTTCGAATCCTGCAGTTCTACTGCAAACCAACACAGCTACCTATCAGAAACTATCTCCATGGAAGATTCCCTTTTGCCCGCCCATGGTGACCAAATGAGCTTTCTGGCCGACCTAATTCATGCTAAGGATGTCCATTCATTTTCTCACTTAACCTTGCATGTCAGAAAGAAAGTTCACATTTTTCAAATACATACATTTTAAAATGCCCTATTATGCCTTAACTCAAGCCCAAAAGCAATACAGATGAGTTGCCACTGCAGTCCCTTTCCTAGAAAGAAGGATGATTACCACCAACTCAGCACATTCAGCAGTACACTGGATTGCTTTTCTCACACCTCTTTTATAAGTTAAGATTCCCGATCTCCTGGCTTTGGGGCGCCAAGCCAAGCGAGAAAGAATTATTGTAGCCTAAAGGAAACCTCGCCGACTGGAAATTAAAATGCATCCTCTGTGGCCTGCGTAAAGCTTTCTGCATATGTTTCTCTTGATATCCATAAAAAGAAAAACAGCTAGAGATTGTACGTAAAGAGCCATTATAACAAATGCAAGAATTCTAGATAAACGACTCCTGTTAAATGACAAACTTCAGGTTTCCCAACAAGACGGGTCTTCTACGACGTTCATGACATCGGTGAGAATTCACAGATTGCACACAGACAGTGCAAGCTCTTAGCACGAAAAACAAGACTGCTCTACCTTCCCCCTTTTGTATCAATTGGCAAACCGTGTTGTTTGGACAGGCCTACATCCAGAATTTGGAGGACCCTGCTAATTGGTCTGAGAGGGGTCCCCTAGCTTAGCTCACTTCCTCATCACATTCACAGACAACCCCCCCCTCCCATATGGCTGTCTACTCTACTCCCACGGTGTAGAGTTGCCAGAGAGGGATGAAAACTAACAGAGCAGTGTAGGGCTGCATATTGAGCCATTTTGGCCTCTAGTTGTAGAGTTTTCTAAGCTCTGAAGTGTTCTTACGCCGAGAAACCCCCACTGCCTCTGGCCATCCAATGACTCCCCCACTAGGTTACTGTGATACTCATGCGGGGAGACAGAAATATAATGAAAAAATGTTCACTGTCACTTCTTGAAACTCAATTTTAAAACACCAGCCAACATCCTTTTTTGATTATGATTATTAACTATCAATTCAGGGCCGTATTTAGGGGGAGCGGGGCAGGGGTCGCTTGCCTCGGGCACCACCAAATAGAGGGCAGTGGGCACAGCTGCTGGCTGAGAGTGCACGGATCTGGTGGTGGCAGCGCAGGCAGGCTGGGAGGCTGCCCGTGCCACCCTGGGGGGTGGCCAGCTCTCTGGATGCCACCAAGCTGGCCCTTCTGCAGTAGCTGCCGGCTGGGAGTGCACAGAGCAGGCAGCAGCAGTGCAGGAGGCTATGCAGAAGGGCTGGGAAGCTGCCTGCACTACCCTAGCTGCCTGCCGTGCCAGCAGGGCAGCCAGTTCACTCGGCTCCTGCAGTGGCTGCTGGCTGGGAGTGTGCTGCCAGGTAACGGGCGGGGAAGTGAGCGGCCTGAATCATGGGAACGCTCTCAGGTGGCAGGCGCACCCTGTGTGATGATGTCACTTCCAGGAAGTGATGTCATTGCACGGTCCTGGGAGCACGCATGCACGCACTTTGCTTGTGTGCATATGTGGTGACGGGCACCACCTGCCAGAAGTTGCCTGCAACCCACGCTTCATCACTGTATCACTTTACCAAACTGAATACATCTACGGGCCAGTGGCCGGGGTTTCCTCCCTCAGTCAAACAGCTGACAGCAATTGGGAATGCAGAAAACAAATCACATGAGGGGAACATGTATTCGAGTTTTTGCATGTTCATTTGAGTTATAAGAATCTGTGTGGAAATTCCCCTAGAAAGCATTTCAGTGCTGTAGGTCAAACTCTGTGGACAGTTTTGTATTTCTCCCAGTGTGTCAGCTCTCAAAAGTTTCAGAATAATCTACCGGCTGAAACAGATGTTCAAAGGAAAGTACTCTGGTTCCATCTACTGCTATAAACCTCTCCAGTAATATTTTGATTTCCAAAATAAAAGGGTGTTCCTGCCACCCAAAAGAGCTTTCATGGTGATCAAGTAGAAGAACCAATGAAAAGTCCATACTTGTTGACTGTCCTTGGCTAGGCTGACAGACTCAGCAGATATTTATTGAATTGATTTTTAAGACTATTTGAAACGCGGTTCTAAATTTAAATTGTTTTAAAATGTTGTTTTAAAGTGTTTGTTAGTGTATTAATGTTTGCTGCCTTGGGGACCTACTTTGGATAGAAAAGCAGCATAATTTTTTTAAAAAAATAAATATTAAATAAATCTCATTAATTAAATGTCATATATGAAGGTAACAAAAGCCACGGCCAAGTTTGGAACCATGTTTTGGTAGGACACTTGCTGGTGGCAACTTGCGCCAGAGTTTGAATTGTTTATTTGAAAATAAGTAAAAATTCACCTGATTATTTTTCTTTAGAATTTTGGAATAAAGATGGGTAGAACAATTTGATGAGCACCTTGAGGAATCTATTGATCAAGAGAGTTCGCTGTATCACCATGGGGGTGCAATGAGGGTACTCGGTGCTGGGAACATTCAACTGAACCCTGACTGCAGTATGACACCGGAAAGTGTATTGGTGGGGTTCCGCATCTCTTCACACAATTCTGTATTGAAAATATGGTGCCAATAAATGTTCTTATTTGCTTTAATAATAGGCCCCCGTGAGAAAGTGGGAGTGATGCTTGGGGGTAAAGGGAGTAAACTGGAGAGAAGGGAAGAACCAGTTTGGTGTAGTTAAGAGCAGTAGTGGGGAATCAAACCCAGCTCTCCCAATCAGAGAGCTGGGTTTGATTCCCCACTCCGCCTCTTGAAGCCAACTGAGTGACCTTTGGTCAGTCACAGCTCTCTCAGAGCTCTCTCAGTCCCACCCACCTCACAGGGTGATTGCCGTGAGGATAATAATAACATACTTTGTAAACAGCTCTGAACGTGGCGTTAAGTTGTTCTGAAGGGTGGTATATAAATCAAATGTTGTTATTTGTTATTATTAATTGTTAGGAAATGGTCTGCTGACAGGCAGCAAATGTGAGGGTCTGGATGATTTCTCCATTAGAACATGGCGTAGGTGCTACTACCCCAAATGAAGAGAACATGCACACAAAGCATCAGCATTCCTGATAGTCATGGTAGGGGCACTCCTACCACCCAACACCATCAGGGAAAGGGTATGCAGGCAACATGGCCAGCTGTGATTGCAAAGTGGGAGAGCTTGGGAGTGGGCTAAGGAAGGGTGCACAGGCAGGCAGGGGCATGTGGGTGGGAGGGCAGGAAAGCCTAGAGGTGGGCATGGGGGGGGGGGCTGAGCACTCTCTGCCTAGGGCCCCCCCAAACGTGGTACCAGCCCTGGGTGTTTCTGTGGGTGGGTGTACGGGTAGAGAATTCCACTTCCAAACCTGAAGGTAGGTCTGAGTTCTCTCAGAGTTCCAGCTAATACAGAAGGTTCTTCACTCTTAGTTTTAAAATATAAAAAACTTTAATGTTATGTTTGTTCAGTGGATCCAGGTGTACATCTAATCAGATTTCTGAATCTCAGAAGATTTTGTGGGTTTACATTCTTGTTCCCCCTCTTCAAATGGTTTCTTTTAACACGAACGCTAATGACTTTTACAAATACATCTTATGCTTCATTTAATTGACGCACAGTAGACAAATTTATCATATGTGCTAAACACCACAACAGCAACAACTGAGCTAAATTCAGAAAGGATTGCAAGAGGGTTTTTTGGACCTGAAACAAGACTTTCTTAAACTGAGATAACAACAGTTGTTTTAATCTAGGCACAGCATTTTAAAAAGCATGTGTTTAAAGGCCATTTTCTTGCAATAACCCCAGCTAAACACAGGTTGAAAACCCCCAGCAGGGATTGCCATAAGTCAGCTATGACTTGATGGCACTTTCCTCCTCCGCCACAAACACAGTGTAGCATACTTCTGGGCAACCGTTTCCCAAAAACACAGTAAATCAGAATTCATATACATCCCTGAAAGTTATCAGTATGCTTAAGACATAAGCCTCTGTTACAGACATGAAGTTGGAGGGACCCTTGGCCTCTTTATGATATTTTTGTTTTATTATTTACTAGCTTGATACCCATGCTTCACTATGGTATTTAATTACTTTAAATCCAGTTAATACTTATAGGTATGTAACATTTTTGTTTTGTTTTGTTTTTGAGTTAGCAACCCTCGTGAACTTTTAGGGGAAGACTGGGAGGTGCATTTTACCTCAGGCCACATTCAACGACACCCAATAGCAACTGCATACTGTTTAGAATGTGGGGGGTAAGGACCAATCAGGCCCATATGCAAATGACCTTAAAAGGGAAGAATGGCCAAGCTGACTGTGGGCAGTGGCGCAAGCAGGCAGCAACCTGCCAACCACAAGGGGAAGCTGTATTCCTTTGGGGAAACACATTTTACCCCTTTTTACCCCCTTATGGGGGTGAATTTCTTAAAATCCCTTCTTAGTGAGCTTCCAAATCACAAAAAGAACATTCTCCCCAAATTTCACATTTCTAGGTCCAGGGGTTTGGGCTGAGCGTTGATGAGTCAGTCAGGACAATTGTCTTTATATATATAGATGTGTGCCCCTGGCTTTTCTTTCATAGTGATACTCATGGCAGTGTATTAGGATTTCTCTCATTCAAGCACTAGGGCTGCCAGTCCCCTGGAGGGGGCAGGGGATCCTCCACTCCCAGCCTTTGCCCCTCCTGCCACCACTCACTTGGCTGGCGGGGGGGGGGGGAATGCCCCAGAGAATGGACCCAGGAGGCAAAAAGCCTCCCAGACAAGCATGCAGGAGGTGTGCTCCCCATGGGCGCGATGGCATTACTTCTGGAAGAGACATCATCATGCCTGCCAGGAGCACGTACACACTGCATGCGCCCGCAAGAGTTTCACAGAGGTAAGTGCCAGGTCGCCCTACCACCCACCCCCTATACACACACCAGGAGGTTAGGGGGACCTGACAACCCTACCAAGCACTGATGAGACCAAAACCTTTTTACATTAAGCAAGGTTGGGGCCACACGCCTTTCTCCAGCAACACTCGACAGCATGTACAGTTGAGAGCAGAGGCGACAAAACACTCACAGTCAGCAGCAGTGCATCCCAACAGAAGCCACAGGCCCTGGTAGCTGCCCCTCTTGCCGTGTGTTGATGCCCACCCTGCATATGCCCCTGCTGCAGTTTTCTGCACCCCAGAAACTGTTCCTCAATGCACCATAGCACCCTCCTCCAAACACCATGAAGATCATATAGTAAAGGGACACTGAAGAATTTTGGCCAATCACAGTACACAAGGCCTTGATAGACCAAGGGTCTGCAAACAGTATAAAGATGGCTTCATGCATTCAATGTGATAAGACTTGCTGAATATTTTTTTTAAAAAAAACCCTTCCAGCTCGCAGAAAGCTAACAGATAATGAAGAAGGGTTCTAGCTTGTCCCATGTCCTCTTCTTGCAAGAAAGTTTAATGCAAGAGAGTATTACAAGGGAAAATAGGATCTCCTCACCGGCATTCTAAAACGGTCCAATTCATTCTATCACCTCTGAACACAGCCAGCTCATCCCCATGGGCAGACCAGACCTATGGCTTGTACAATAAAAGGAAGGAGGGATGACATTAGAGGAGAGAACCCATAATCTGTGGCAAATTCCCAAGCTCCCCAAACCCTGATGATATGTGAACTGTCCCATATTCCTCCCCCCCCCCATTTGAGTTTTATTCCATGCCAACAAGACAACTAAACTCAGGAAACAGTTTAGATATGTGTAGGAATGGTGACTGAAAATAATCTAATCTCTTTCATTCAATTTTTTAAAAAAATACTTAAATCCATTAAGGTGCCAGTTAGAGATTAGCACAAACCAGGAAAACGGCGGTTCATTGCAGTTCATGGTTCGTGGTGTTTCACAAACCGGCATGAAATTGCCCGTTTCATGAACCGGTTTGTTTGGTTCGTGAATACATCACTTCCAGGACAGCAGAAGATCTGCAGAATGCCTATTCCCACCCCCCTGTTGCCTATGAAACTGATTGATCGGCGCCAGGCTTCCTGCAGTGATGAACCGAAAAATGAATCAAACGAACTGGCCCCAAAATCGTCATGGTTTGTCAAATGCCCTCCAACAAACTACCGGTTCATGAACCAAAAAACAGCCCGGTTCATGATGAACTTTGGTGGGCATGAACTTTGGTTCATGCCCACCTCTAGTGCCAGCCCTTTATCCTTTTTCTAAAATCCCTTCTTTAGAATTAGACTGTTTGGCTGTTAACAAATGCCTCCATCGTTTTCCCCTGACCAACACAGAATCAACATTGTGCTACAATCTTCTGTCTCTAAATTTATCTGTTTCCAGAATAAGAATCTCCAAGAACATCCCTGGTGCATTAATTGGTCCATATATACTTCCCTCTGTGATCATTCTGACCCCTAAGAACCATTTAATCAAAATATGTCTACCATTATTATTTATCAACACTGCATTTAAATCACAATTCAGGTTATGGCTATATAACAATTGCCTCTTATCCCTTATCACTGGCTAAAAACTCATGAACTTGCCCATTACAGAGTGAATTTAAAACGAATGCCTTTTTTTTTCTGGCAAATGAACAGCTTAAAATGATCTATCACTTGCTTAAAATGATATATCACTTGCTTTCTTATTAGACTACTTTACAGCTCCCCCACCCCTGTTTTTTACACAGAAGGATTAAGAACAGCAACATTAAGTGAAACCACTTGTATTTCATCCATTATAATAATCCATAAATATTTTGTTTCCATGGAAAACACACAAAATGCTTTAATTAATTTTGTTACCTTCAAGTTTGCAGGATGCAGCTTGCGGGTTAGAATCTGAAAAATATTAATTAACATGGCAAATTTTACCTCATTTGAACTCCCTCACTTACATGCAAAGTGATCTCTTGACCAGATCGCCTCAGTGATGCCTATCAAAGTTCATCCTGAGTATAGCACCACGGGAGGAGCGGTGGCTCAATAGTAGAGCATCTGTTTGGCATGCAAAAGGTCCCTGGTTCAATTCCCAGTATCTCCACTTAAAAGGACTGGGTAGTAGGTGATGTAAAAGACACCTGTGTGACCCTCGAGAGCTGCTACCAGTCTGAGTCGACAATATGGACCAGGCATCCAACTCAGTATAATGCCGTGTTGTGTGCTGGACAGCTTTGTGTGCTGGACAGGGCTCCTTGTACTGCAGCATGCATTTTGGTAACTAAATAAGAAATAATTTGCAGCTGGGGTGCTTTTGCTCAGGATTATGGTCGGGTCGCTAAAATGATCTGCTTGTAAAAGCACAGAATTACTTGCAGTTGGTTCCTTCTTCGCACATTTGGATGCTACACGACTGACCCTGGAAACTGTTTTTGCACATGTGCAGTCAGTGGTATCTATTATGAAGTCACAAGAAAGCTTTGCAAGATTAGCTAGGTTCATGGGCAGCCCCAAAGGCACACCAAGACACCTCAGTAGTAAGTCTTGACTGGAAAAAAATCATCACAAGCACATTTTTTTCCTCTTTTAACAATATGCCTTTTCAAAATCGGAGGCGGTAGCAGATGGACGGCAGGAGCTGTAGCAGTGAGAAAGCCATGTAGTTGTGTGAAGGGAAGCACCCAAATATGAACAGACAAATCTGAACAATTTGGCGAACCATCAGCTCCCTGTGAGCAGGAAATGAGCTGAAGTAGTGGGTGGTCAAGCAGAACTTTGCAAATTGGTGTTTTAAAAACTGCAGAGCACCCAATATGTGGGTGTAGTTCGGCCCTAGAGTTTTAAATTCAATAGACCTGTGGTGTAATCCAGCAATTTTAAATTTTGAGTTCTTATCACCATTGGAAAGGGAAAGCTTACTGAACAGTGAAACAAAGAAGCCCTGAGTGGGAGGCTGAGCGAGGATTAAGTCAACAGCCTCAAGGGCTTCGTGGCTCGTATTTGTCTTCATGACAAATCTTTCTCTTTAGCGTTCACTCACATTGATAGAGTGCAGGTGATTTAACTTTGCGATTTGTCAGCCTTTCCCACCTACAGTTGCAGTGACTACGTTTCCAAGGGGTTCTTTGCTTCCCAAGAACTCCAAGGGCAAAAATGAAAATGTCAGTTCTTGAGCCTAAATCTTAGAGTGCTGTGGGCCAGAAGTAGGTTGAAAACCAAACGTCATTTACATGGGGTTGACTAATCCAGATTAGTTTTGCCATCAAAGGTCGTCCTCCTGATTCAGAAGCTGGCATTCCTGAACAATAAAGCGAAAGAGGGGCTATTCCTGAACAATAAGCTTCCTCCTGGGCAACTTTTTCAGCTCAAGGCTAGGGATTGTCTCACACGAACACAAAGTATTTTTCTTTTAGGGGTCGTGTGAAGAAGCTGCCAGCAAAATCCTCCACAGAAGTGTTAAGTTTTCCATTAAACAGTATCTCAACAGACTTTTCAGGACAAATGTCCTATGGAACAAGACTCTTGGGGCTTCTCTTGATTCTGTTCTGTGCCTGCCTTCTCCAAGATCAATCATCTCCAAGGGCACCATGGATTCCTATTGTTCTCTTCTTTCTTCCTCAAAGTGAAGAGCCCATTCTTGTTTTCCTCATTCAAGCAGGACCCCAGGAGGAATCACCTTTGGGTCTGCAGGGAGACCCTTGCAGACCAGCATACCTGTAGGGCCACCTACTCACTTAAGAACTTACCTGACCACTACCATCATCTTCAGAGGCCCTGCTTTGGATGCTCCTACCTTCTGGGATTAGGCAGGAGGCAACCCAGAAGAGGGCCTTCTCAGTCGTGGCACAGAAACTCTCGCCCCAGAGAGATTAATCTGTCCCGTTCTGTTGCCATCTTTACCAGTCGGCAATGACTTTTCTTAGTTTCATCTGATGTGCCCTCAGAGATCTCTCCTTCATGCCCTGTTTTAAATTGTTCCTTTTATGCATGTGTATTTTATTGTACTGTAGGTTTTAATGATGTGGATTTTGTTAGGTTTCAATGCTTTTTAAGATAAGTTTTTATTACATACGTTTCTAATCTGTTAGCTGCCTTGGCAGCCCTGATAGGGCAGAAAGAAAGGGTATAGTCTGTAAAGAAATAAAGTAAATTCATACACATGAACCTGCCTTCTGGCGAGTCAGGCAATTTCTCTACTCTGACTGGTAGCAACTCTCCAGGGTCTCCGGCTGAGGTCTTTCCCATTAGTTAATCATTTTAACTGGAAATACTAAAGATTGAACCTGGGACCTCCCTGCAGGCTCTACCATAATCCCTCCACTTAGGAAGGATACATGGCAAAATGAGCATTATTTCTAGTCTGGCATGCAACTTGGAGCCATGAAGAAAGGCAGGACATGAATATTTTAATAAATAATGTGCAGCTGCACATTAATTTTGTATGACACCATCACAATACACATAGCAATGAGGACTGTTCTTTACTCATCACAATCCAAGATGGTTCATGATCCTGTCCTAACACATCCAACAACACCCATCCACCACACCCTGGCAAAGCAGCTTTAGATGTGTTGTCCTTGACGCTTCACTACCAAGTCAAGGAAGGAACAAAGAAGTTACTTAACACATCCTGCAGCTACAAACAAAAGAAAATCCATGCATCGCACAAGTAGGTCGCACTGAAGTAGTCTGAAAAATCTATGGACTTAAGTGCATCGCAGATGCTCTTTCTAAGTGATTAACTTCATTTGCTGCATGGCTATGAACGTAATTGTCAAAATAGACTTCTCTGCAATGATGCCTTTCAATTTCATTCTTGGACTGGTCACATTCCTCTCTCTCTCTCACACACACACACACCCCTCCACACCTCCAGATAATTTTTTTCATAGGAGACAGAAACCCTTTTCACCAGTAACAGTGAACCCACATACAACCTACCTCTAAGCACGTACATATATTTGTAAGAAAGAGCCAATGTGCATTCACTCAACATACGAAACCAAGGATATGAGATTTAAATCACACAATCAGCTGTTTTTAATAAGAATTTTTATTAAAAGATTATTCCAAGATTAATTTTAAAAATCACAAAACCAGAAAAAAACACAAAAGTGATAAAAAGAAAGAAAAAAGAAAAAAGAAGAATTAGAGTAAGAATTAGGAATAAGTACCAATTTTCTCTGTGAAAAGAATTATACATACCACAAATTATAACTGAACTTCAAATTTACCTTTACCATCATATCTTAACCCCAAATTAACCCTACATGATTAGATCTTTCTTCCCTTTAAAACATACTTCTTCAGCTCTTAATCTTCAAACGCACAAACCATCAGTTCATTTTATCTCTGTTGCCTGCAAAAAGTCAATAAGGGGCATCTAGGTATCAATATATTTATCCAGTGACTTTTCCTTAATCAGAGACGTGAGTTTAGCCATCTCAGCTAAACACAGCTGTTCATGTACTGAATGTAACATAAGAACTACTCAGCACAATGTATAAAGAAAAATCAAATGTACATTGTACATGAATTTCCTGTGTGTCCACTGTAACTCATGAACAGGGCTAGATTCTTCATTCATGGTTATATTTTATATGCCATTCCAAAGGTAACCAGGATATTTAAAAATACTGTGATTCTCAGAGGAGGAGAGGATTCAAACTGCACTCTTTTGTTTTCCAAAGGCTCAGGATATATTTTGGCTGAACAAGTCACCTTGGCAGATCTGCTCTTCCTTGAAGGAACTGTGGCTCAACGGTAGACTGTCTGCTTGGCACATAGACAGTCCCAGCTTCAGTCTTTGGCATCTCCAGTTAAACCATTTCAAGTAGAAGTTCTTAGGAAAGGCCTTTCTCTGCTGAGACTTTGGAGAAGCGCTGCCAACCAGAGTAGACAAACCTGAGGGCCCATGGTCTGATGAACTAGAGCAGGTTGGTGTTGGCATATGTTCAGAACAAGCGACAAGGAGCCTGTGATCTCACATGGACTCCATTTCCTAGATCCATGGGAACATAGGGAAAAATTAAAGGATTTGATTATAAGTAGAGATGGGCACGAACCGGAAAAAACCCAAACCATGCAGTTCATGATTCGTCAAATTTCATGAACTACGAACTTTCATGAACCTGCCCCGGGTTCACAAACCAGTTCATTTGGTTCATGAAAATGGCACATCTGGGTCAGAAAATCATCACTTCCGGGTCAGCAGAAGGTCTGCAGGAAGTCCATCCCCTGTTGCCTAGGAAATTGATTGATTGGCACCAGGCTGTCTGCAGTCACGAACCCAAAAACAAACCAAATGAACCAGCCTAAAGTTCGTGCCTAAAGTTCGTCCCAGAAATGGGATCTGACAAACCGTGGTTCACGAACCACAAACCAGCCTGGTTTGTGCTTAATTTTGGTTCGTATTTCAGTTTGTGCCCATCTCTAATTATAAGTACCTTTTCTGTTCACAGTAGGTATTTCTGCTTCTGGAAGAAGGTAATTTTTGCTCCTTTCGCTGCATTCCTACACACACACACACTTTGACCCCACTGACTGAAGATAGAACTGTTTCAAGGGTAACATAAAACTGCAGTGAGGTAGTAGGAAAGTCACCATATATGCCGCTCCACTAAGGTTATCAACCTCAAAGTGAGGCCCAGAGTTCTCCCAGAATTATAAATGCTACAGCGATCAGTGCCGCTGGAGGAAATTACACCTTGACTTTATGGTGCTCTGTAGAAGAAACAGAAGTTCTAGAATGACATCCCATCCCTGTTGAGCTCCCTCTCTCCCTAAACTTAACCCTCTAAATCTCCAGGAATTTCCTCAAGCCAAAGTTGGCAACCTTACACACTGCTTAGGACCCAAGCCCAGTCTCTTTTAAAAGGGTCTCTTTTTCAAGCATAAACACTATACGATCCTGTTGGCAGCACAGTTTTCCAAAAAATAAAAAGTGGATTTTTAAAAGAATGAAAACATACACTGGAGTTGTTTGCTAGGGTTGCAGCAGATTTTTTCATATTCTGGGCCTTCATCTACTTAGTGTCTCTTTTCATTTGTCAAAGACGACTGCTTGTTAGCAATCATTTCAAACCTAATTTTTGCTGGCATCAGTAAGTTAATAAAGAACGACTGCCTGAGTATTGTAGGGGGTGGGGGCGGAGGGGAAGGAGAGCCATAATAGATGGTTCCACGCTTGTGTCACCAATTGGATTAGGGCCATAATTCAGGCTTAATTAATTAACAAATTGGATGCTTCCAGCAAAATAAGGGCTGCATATACTCATAATCACCCGTGCTCCGAGTCTCAGCCGAATCCTTGCGGGAAAAGTCAGCTCCCTGCTTTATACATAAGTCATCATCGTATTAGTGTATTTGACTCAGCCATAGGCCATAACAAAATTATCAACAATAACCGTCTTTAAAACACAATAAAGAGCCAGAGACATAAAATATAACATGCTCCAAGGGCAAGACTTCATAAAGGAATCATGAAATAGACTGGCGTTGACCTCAACAGCAAGGCAGCAAACAGACAGCAACTGCTCACGTTTTACCCAGTGCTAAAGCCAAGGCTGGAACTTTTTGCCATCGTTTTGCAAGTTTTAAAAACTCTCTTTTATAGCAAAATAGTGAAGAGTCCAGTAGCACCTTTAAGACTAACCAACTTTATTGTAGCCTAAGCTAAAAACCCGATTCTCCTGATTAGTGTCTTGGCATTCCTAACCACTACACAAAACTTAACCTCTACATCAAAAGAGTTGTAGAGGGCAACCATAGTTTTCACATGACCACAAATAGTACATGTCCCTCCCTTCCAAGAAGCGCAGGGTGGCAAGAACGGTTCTCTCTTCCTCATTTTATCCATACAACCACCCTGTGAGGTAGGTGAGACAAAGTGGCTCAGGTTTAGCCACTGATTTGCACAGCCCAGTGGAGATTCAAACTCATGTCCTAGTTCAATAGTCTAACCCAGAGAGCCCCAAATTTGTTAAGCTTGTGGATGCTTGGAGAATTTTGAAGCAGGATGGTGGGCACCACCACCACATGGCTGGTCTGTAGACTTACCAGATAGCCCTGAATGCATTGCCTGCCCTCATGATGTTCTAGGAATTTTCCAGTTGGTCAGGGAATGATCAGGGAATTCGTAGAGCATTGCAACTTCACTTCTGGAAGTGATCAGAGAATTCCTAGAGCATTGCAACATCACTTCCGGAAGTGAAATCATCATGACATCATCCTCCCTCTGTCCCTACCATTTACTCCCACTGGAACAATGAGCCCAGCTAACAACCCTACTGCTATAGGAGGCGGAATCAGGCACAAAATGGCTGCCATGAAGGAGAACAATTATAAAACGCTGTGAAGTTTCAAGTCTACTGTCCTCCTAGGTTAGTAACAATAGCAACAACAAGAACAGTGCCGCTTATATACTGCTCTTCTAGACAGATTAGTGCCCACTCAAAGCTGTTATTATTATTCCCACAACACAGCTGGCGAGCAAGGAGTGGCTTACCCAAGGCCACCTGCTGAGCTGAGGACTGCTTCCTGAGAACCCGAAGGCAACTCCTTTGGGGGGCAGGAGGGAGGTCTTCTGAAGTATTCCAAAGCGGTGGAAGAAAGTCTGGACTGATGTTCTGGGAAGAAGCAAGTGGGGACGAGGAAACACGTTGGTGGGTACCACCATAGCGCCCACATGGGCACCAGGTTTGGGGATCACTTCAGCCATTACACCATACTGGCCCTCTGAACAATAAAAAAAAGAGTTCTCCACAGTGGATGTCCTTTGGCCCTATGCATCCACTGGCCCCACCTGAAAGAAGCATAGAAGAAAGCAATACCAAGACAGATGCCCCCCCCATTAGTGGTGCTTGAACTCGGAGAACTTTATCCAGTGTTGGTTCAAGGTTTTGCGGGGCTTTGAGCAGACAGTGCTCAGCCCCCCTACCTCTCGTTCCACCCTCCTGTTCGTCTCGTCCCCACCTGCCAGCGCATCCTTACTCTGCCACAAACCCGCTCGCCACCTGTGATGATAGTCTTAATTTTGAGCAGGGCTTTTTTTTCAGGGGGAACGCGGGGGAACGGAGTTCCGGAACCTCTTGAAAATGGTCACATGGCTGGTGGCCCCGCCCCCTGATCTCCAGACAGAGGGGAGTTTAAATTGCCCTCCGCGCCGCCATTCCCCCACGTTCCCCCTGAAAAAAAGCCCTGATTTTGAGGCATCAGAAATGTTCGAATGCCTCAGTAGAAAGAAACTCTCTCCGGCTAGTTCATGCTTTGGACAGTGAAAAAAGGTATGGGGTAGCGAGTCAACTTCAGCTAAACGGCAGTTGCAGAAGCGTTGATCTGATGGTGTCTTGAGGAAATGGCCCTTCCTCTGGGCTGTCAGCAATGCCTTGCAACGTGCAACCATGTATGACCGCCTCAGTTTTGGGACTACTAGCATACTTAGGTAATGAAGCGGGTCAAACTGGGTAGGATATTTAATTCCCACATAGAGCGGGGACCATTTTCGTGCTGCATCCTTTTGAAGGGAGTCCCAGTCCTGCTTAAGCAGCTTCTCTATAAGTAGTTCTCGTCTTTTCCTAGTTAAAGCTCTTGGGTCCCATGGAACTAATTTGAGAGCCACAGTTGGCACGGGGCCCACAGATTGCAAATCCCTGGACGCAGTGCTATCTAGGAGACCACTATCTCATCCCAGCAATAAACCAGGTAAACCATTCCCTTTCAACTGTCTGCAATATAGAGGGAAACACGGTCCTTCCTTGCAGGGCTGTTGTATGTGAAGCATTATATAATTCATAAGAACTCTTATGTTTGAAGGGGGGAAGAGTGCTGTGTTGTTTGGAGCAAAGCAACTCATCACGCAAGGTTTTTCTCCAGGGACTCAGGTAGGGTAAAGGATCTTCCAATTGCAAAGATGTCTGTTTGCGTCCACCACATCCTCTGCTTTTATATTTGCAAACAAAAACCCTTCCAGAGACACCACAAGACTCTATCCAGTGTCAGCCAAAAGAAATTAAAAAATCAGTGGTGCTATTTGTGGGTTTCATTGACCATCCGTTTTTTAACAGCCTAAGACAGCGAGGCAGCAACTGGCTTCTTGTTAGATTAATCTCCACCCCACCTCCAATTTTAGGTAGGAGAAGAGTGACTCACTCACAGTGATCAGATTTAATGTTATTTTTTTTTCTAAATAAAGTAAGCGGCTTTAGGGGGAAAAATATCAAAATTCTTATCAGCCAGATCTTGACAGAATATTCTTCCACATGCTATTTTAGTAACACCCAAGTGAACAGGTGTCATTTGGATGCATGCATTTTTATTAATATCCCCAGATCTTTTAAAATAATTTGGTAGTTATAGGAAGATAGTTTCCTTTTTTTTGTCTCATGCACATAGGAACAATTACCGGGTCTATTTTAAATCACTCCTTGTGTCTTTGCAGTGACACATGGAAGCAAAAAACGTAGGGGCCGTGGTCAAATAAGTTGGAAAAACTCAATTGTTAAATAACACAGTTTAAAGGGGGAAAATTACATTCTACGGGTTTTTTTGCAGGGGGTCAGACACTTTCCCTGTGGCCGTTTCAGGTGAGGAAAATGGCACGTGGGAAAGACTTAAGCCTCATCCGTCACATGCCACAGTTAGGGTTGCCAGCTCCAGATTGGGAAATTCGTGGAGATTTGGGGGGGTGGAGCTTGGAGTGGGTGGGGTTTGTGAGGGGAGAGGCCTCAGCTGTGTTTAAAACCACAGAGCCCACCCTCCAAACAGCTGTTTTCTCCAGAGGACCTGATCTCGGTACTCTGAAGATCAGTTGTAATTCCTGGAGATTTGCAGGCCCGACCAGTTGGCAACCACCCAAATTGGGCCCACATGCCCCAGGTAATTAAGTTCCAAGTATGGAATTCCCGGAGTTCTGACCCAGATGGCCCAGGTTGAAAAAAATTAGGGATATGAGGACTTTTGTAATATGTGAATTTGTCCTCAGGGTTTTGGGATACCGTGGATTTGGCTAACCCTGACGATGCTGGATGCACACAAAGCCGGCTTTCCTCTAACTTCCCCATTCAGAAGATTCTTAGGTTAGTTACAGCACTGAACTAAGCTCCTGGTGCAAAGTTGACTCAGCAGGAAGGAGACGGGGGGCCAAATCCTCTGCTGCTTGAGTCACTACCTGTGAAATGAAAATGAAAGAAAATGGACGGGTTGTGTGGGTGCCAAGATCAGGGCAACCAAGAGTTCCTTTTGTCCCCCCTGACAAAGGATTGCCTCTGGGCCACACACAATCTTGACCCAACCCAGACACCACGTGACAATTGTATGACTTTCCTGGCTCCAGGTGATGAGAATCTTACCCCAGATTACAATCACTCCATAACTTTAGGGAGGTGGGGAGTTATACAGTTGCTGCTGCTACGAATGCTAACAGTTGCACATGTCTTATAATAATATTTGATTTATATACCGCCCTTCAGGACAACTTAATGCCCACTCAGAGTGGTTTACAAAACACCCTGTGGGGTGGGTGGGGCTGAGAGAGCTCCAGAGAGCTGTGACTAGCCCAAGGTCACCCAGCTGGCTTCAAGTGGAGGAGCGGGGAATCAAACCTGGCTCTCCAGATTAGAGTCCTGCTGCTCTTAACCACTAGACCAAACTGGCTCTCTTATCCCCCTCGGCCTGGACTGCATCCTGCTCTTTGCGAACCGCAAGACTGAATTTTCTGCTACTTATATTTCGGTTCCATTATTAACTGTGGAAGGATCTGCATTTGTCATCAAGATGGCTCCTGCTTGCAGCCCTGCCCAACTATTCCTCTTGTGTCGTCTTTCTCATCTGCATTCTTTCCGATATCAACTATAATGTCCTGGATGGAAAAAGTGGAGGTTGGCCTCCCATTTTGTATCCGCCTGGGATCGCTCTTGCTTGCTTTGGTTGGGATTCAGCGACATTCTTCATTCCTCTGCCCGTTGACAGGAGACAGAGAAATATCCCAGCAGCCACTGGATCCTCCTTATAGGGGACACGAGCTGTAGAAGTTAAACTCTATTGCATCATCAGCTCCAGCATTTCACAGATGAAACTGGAGATACTCTCTGGGATACGTTGCTAGAATCCTTTATTATACAGATACGGTAGGATTGCCAACTCCAGCTTGGGAGACTCGTGAAGCTTTGGGGCTAGTGCCCAGGGAAGACAGAGTTTGGCGAAGGGAGCATACTCAGCAGGTATGTGATGTCTACGCTCAGAAGCTACCCTTTCCTTCAAGGGAAATGATCTCCGTAGTCTGGCGATCTGTTGTAGTACTGGAAGAACTCCACTTGGAGGTTGATATCCCTAATGTACAGCCTCGATACATGTGAATGCAAACCCCGAAAAATGAAGTGGGGGGTCAGGTTGTATGTTCTGAAGCTGGACATAGCAAATACACGTGTTTCTCGTTTTGTACAACATGGCAACTGTGCGAATTAGGAGGACCATGGGTGGAACGTGCTCCCAGCATACATGACTAACTTCTAAAAAGGACTATTGTCCCCCAAGCCCCAGTACTGGGGGACAAGCTACAAGTGGCGAATTACACTTGAATGGCAAGTGAACAGACTCACCTGTAATTTGTCACTTGTAGCTTGGCCCTGGGTCACATGGGGAGGGACAGAAGCAAAGCGAACCTCCAAGCACAGCCCACACAGCAAACATTCCCAGCAAACGGAGACTCAGCCAGGAAAGAGGCAGGTTTGCAGCATCCTCTTAATCCCCTTTTGAGAACTTTCCTTACCTGCTTTCAGCCCTCGACGTGACTGATTTTCTATGCTTCCTCCCCTTTCATTTTATATTTCATTTCACTTCATGCTTATATCCCTCCATTTCCATTCAACTTGGCTCTCAAGGCAGCAAGCCATAGTTAAAGAACCATTAATAACTGATCTATAAGGAAGCCAAAAGCCACAGAGGGAAAAACCAAAAGCCCTCAGAATTCGCGATGGGCTCGGACGAGCGGGGACTACCTACAGGGCCTACCTAGTGATTCTACAGGATATCCACACACACACACCCAAAAAAACTCTAGTTGTTCCTGTCTTGGAGTCTCATTTAACCTTTTACTTGTATCAGACTACCAGAAGACAATAGAAATACTTAGAAAATTTTAATTTCAGCGGTTTTAAAATTGTAATCTGAATATCCTTAAGCAGCCAATATTGACGCTGTTACAAAACTTAACATGCAGCCACACAAGTAATGTGATTTTGACAACGCAGCCCACAGCTTCAGGTAGGAAGCCGTGTTGTTCTGAAGTAGGACAGCAGGATTTGGATCCAGTGTACCTTAGAGACCAACAAGATTTCCAGGGTACCAGCTTTGCAAGAGTCAGAGCTCCCTTTTTCAGATATGCCGAAAATCTTATTGGTTAAGGAGCCGCTGGACCCAAACCCTGGAGCCCATAATGGCTCTGTAGGGCTTTTTGAGGAGGAGAAACGGGGGACGGGGGGAGCTGCACTTCTTCAGCCATATACACCCTTGCTCATGAGAAGAAAAGTCTCAGGTGGGCTTAGGACAGAATTGCCAGCTCTGGGTTGGAAAATTTCTGGAGATTTGGGTGGTGGAACCTGGGGAGGGCAGGGTTTGGGGAGGGGAGAGACCTCAGCTAGGAACAATGCCATAGAGTCCACTTTCCAAGGCAGCTATTTTCTCCAGGGGAAGCGATCTTGCTTGCCTGGAGAGTAGTTGCGATTCCGGGGCCGTCTCCAGTCACCACCTGGAGGTTGGCAAGCCTAGTCTATGAGGCATCAACCTTCCACTGAGCATCTGCACTGAAGTCCTTGAGTTGTCTACCAGCAAACACGAGAACTTTGCAACCTTAAAAGTGGCTCAAGAGTGCTTTTTTCTTTCACCCTGCTTCTCCAAAAGCCTTCACCCTCCTCTCCCTTCTTTTACAAGAAGTCAATAAGAGACAATAAAACAGAGGATTAAGTCTAATTAGTGGGCGAAGCAGATGATGTCACCATGTCAGCCTGCTTGGGAGCAGCGGAAAGGCAGTAATCCACTTATTACCATTTACAGCAAGCAGATCAGAAGGTACACATCATTTACACACTGCTCAATGAAATAATTGCATCGTGGAGCCTTTGCATTCTCTCCAGCAGCCAGCGCCACGTTGTTTCCTGAGTGGGCAGACAGGGAATCAGTCTCGTCCAGGAAGCCGCCTGAACTGTTGCCCTGTTGAATCAGAGCGGTTGTGGGAATGGGCCCTCAGAGCGTGCATCTGTACCGTGCCTGGTCGATATCTGGACCACTTTTCAGAGTCACAGGCAGGGCAGGCAAGACTCAGGGCCAAGCTACACATGACGAATGACACTTGAACGGCAAGTGGGTTGAGTAGAGGGCAAGTGAACAGGGAGAAATACACTTGCCATTCAAGTGTCATTCGTCATGTGTAGCTTGGCCCTCAGTTCTGCACACTTCCTGCTTCCGTTCAAACATTCCATTCAATCGCCCCAAGCAAAGCCACGGGCCTTCGTTGCCCGCCACCTTTTGCTTCCTGACGACAACTTCTTCTCTCAGAAGTTTAGGTGGATGGGAGGGGGGTGGGGGATCCCAACTGCATAAATGATAAAGGAATTTGAATTGCTTGTAACTACCTAGGAAAGAGACGAGCCCACTGGGGGAGGGGGGAAGAGCACCCCTGTATTTTAGCAGCAATGAAGAAGGCAAAGTCAGTGTTATGAGTTATTGGGAGAGGGAAATGTAGCACTGAACATGTATTATAGAAGTGAGAATGTGTAAGGACTTGTGGGGGGGGGGATCCCATTTTCCTCTCCCCACCATGTCTGCTTTCCAGTCCCTGCCCCCCATAGCCTTTCCGCCTTTTCCTGTTCCCTTCTTCCCGCCCACCTTTGTCAGCCCCCCCTCCTGTCTTCACTTTTCCTTCACCCTCAGCAGCCTCTCCCCTACAGCACAGTTGTGTGGTGCCGGCTGAGCTGGACTCAATTCCACGGTGGTGAACCCACAAGGACTTGCAGGAGTACTTCACTTTCCCCTGTATCCCTCCATCCCACAGTATTTCCTTTTCCCCTCCTCCTGGCAGCCTCCATACGCTCACCTTTCCCTACATCCTTTGCTCCTTCAAACCTTCTAAATAACTTACCACCTATTTGCCCCCATCTTCTTCTGTATTTATTAATGTACTTCATTTAAATACTGCCTTTCTCCATAATGGGGATTCAAAGCAGCATACATCATTCTATCCTCCATTTATCCTCACAACAACGCTGTGAGGTAGGTGTGGCTCAGAGGATGTGACTGGATCAGCCATACAGTAAACTTCCACCACAGAGTGGTGATTCAAACGTGGGTCTCCTAGAGCCTACTCTGAAACTCTTAACAACTATACTACACTGGCTGGGACGGGGTGGGGGTGGGGGTGGGCTGCTGTTGAACAGTAGCAAGCAGCCAGGCCTGGGTGAGTCATACAGATTATATGGTATCAAGTGGCTAGTGGTTGTTTCCAGGCCTGGTCCCAATGAGTCCTCCCTCAAAGGCCAAAACATCCCTGGAATGGGCCCTGGCCCTTTTCTCTGCCTTTTACTGACAGAAGCCAAGCCTGGAATACTAGCTAAACTGTTATGGTTGCTTAGCAACAACCACTGAGGGCATCAGGTTAAAGCTACAAGCACTCCTTTTATCATTTGGGTTTTTTTTAAAGGCCTAAATGTGTGTGAGTGGGGGGGGAGGGTAGATTCAGATTTTTCTTCATTTTCCAGGTGTGTAGAAAGACCTGTCTTGTCCATTCATGGCTCCAGTCTCTGGATTTAAGTATCCACAGATCAGGGCCACTTAGCTATTTTAGTACATACGATAAACTAAATTATGACCCCTCATTTGGAACCCTAAGGGAAAATAGAGCAGGACCAGGTGTAGAAAAGAAAAATCAAAATGCTTGAGAAGGTGATAACCCTCCCATTTTAGGAAAAGGCAAAAAAACAGATCAGAAAAAGAAATCATAGGGGGAGGGAACATATTATGTTTATACAGCTATGTGCAGAGAATGGATAGGGAGACATATACCCCCCTTAATACTAAAACCTGGTAGCACCCAATGAAGGAAATGAGTAATACATTCAGGACAAAAGGAAGGGAGGACTTCTGCATCGAGCATATAAAGACGGACTTGTGGAACTCACTGTCCTAAGATGTGGTGATGACACACAGCTTTTTTTTTTTTTTTAAAGCGTCTACAAAGGTGTGGAGGTTTATCAACTGCCGTGGATGTGGACTAGAACCTCCATGTCCAGAGGCAGTATTCCTCTGATTATCAGACACTGGAGATCCTCATGAGAACAAAGGTACCATGCTTCATGCCTTTGAGCTTTCAGAGGCATTGGGCTGCCTGTTCTTGCCCTAACAATGCAGTGAGAGACTTCTCTTATGAAGCTAGTTCCTTCGATACTGCTCCTTCCACTATATTGAGGCGTACCATGAACGACAATAGTCCGTTCCACTTCTCACTACCCAAAGGGGATCTCAAAGCTAACAACGGCACCCATTGCCATCTGGCTCAATAGCATTTTTAAAAGGAAAAAAAAAAGCTGTAGCAAACCAAGAACGCCAAAGACCCATTTCCTTCTTCTGGATAGATAGGTGCTGCCCTCTACTGTTCACGGGAGAGAAAACCAAAAACCAGCATATCCGTTTTTATCGAACCAACCAAAATGACACAAAACAGCGAGCAAGCTTTCCAAATTCCCCAGAATTTTTAATCAGGGTACACATTAAAGGGGGAGGGCAGAGATGTTGCTCTTAAGGCCTCGTCTTGCATGCATCCTTTGTGGAATGCTGAGAAAGTCTGCAAATTTAAGACGGCTTTGGTCTAAGATTGCACCCTTGGCTTTTGGAAAAAAAGAAGCAAAAACTGGAAGCATTCCATGGAAAACAAAAGCCGTTCATTGATCAAATGTCTCTCTAGCAAACAGTGGAACAAACAGAGAAAAAACCTGGATGCAGAATTCTTTTTCAAAGTCCTTTTTTCCTAGATGAATAAATCCCTCTTGGGCCATTGGGCTGGGGGTAAGAGGCCTTTTAGACAGATTCTCGCATGAGTATATGCTTCCGGTAGCAACTGCATCAGAAGCACAAAGGACCCTGAGCAGACAGAATCTCATAGTCTTGTTTAATATAAAAATAATTGTTTAAATCAGCAATTCCCTGCAGGAGTACTGCTGAATGTCACAACCTCCTCCAATGTCTTCCCAGGCACTGTTTTGGTTCTTAGACAACAAGGCATCTCTTCCCCAAAGCCAAGCGTTAGTCCTGAGTTTCCTCCACCTCACAGAAACAAGTACTTCAGGAAAACCTTTGTAGCTGCAGGGAACACCCATTTGGAAACAGCTGACACTTTCGAAGGATGGTTAACTTAGATCCTCTTAACATTTTTGATGGCTCCACTGCATGGGAGTCATTTGGCTGTGGCTCCCATTACCAGTTCTCTCAAAATCCCCGACTTTGGAACAGCATCAGTTCTTTGCTTTGTATGCCAGAAGTACCAAGTTCAATCCCTGGCATCTCCACTTCAAAGGATAAGTGGCAAGATGAAAGACATCGAGACCCTGGAGAGTCTCCACCCACTGGAGTAGACAACATCGGCCTGGACGGACCAAGCGTCTGACTCAGGATAAGGCAGTTTTCACATGCCGAACAGCACCCAAAGATTCAAAACTTGGGGACTCCTGACTTTGCAGCTGCTGTGCAAGAAAGAGAACAGGGTTTGGCTTCCTTTCCTCTTTAAAGACAAATTAAAGTCCGGATAATTCCATTCCATTCTTGCAAGCTCTCAAAGTGTATGCCACTTTGTAGCTACCACTTTATAGCTGCTTCCCTTGCCCCTCTAAGCATGCCTCCAGCAGCCATGGCCAACGGCAGTGCTGTTGAAGGCCCACGGCCCAGCTCGAGATGCTGGATCAATCTTCATTTCCTAACGATAAAGCGGATGCCTTGCAGCAGCGGAGGAAACGGCAAACAAGAGAACGACACAATCAATGGGTTGCATCCAACCAGCCACAAAAAGGCTAGGCTGGGCATCGCGGGACCTGCATGAACAGAAATCACGTGGGACGGGGCTGTAGTAAGGAGGGGGAGGATTCGGAGAGACGGAGTGCAAAACAGCTGGCTAAATCCAACCTACCTCCCCCTCCAAGCAACCTTCCACTACAGAAATTGCCCCAGTGACCCTGCAGGGGTTTCCAGAACAATGCCTGGAATGCTGGAGAAAAGGGAACCCTCTTACAATCCTTCTCAGTCATCCAGGCCCAAGAGGGTTAAAAGGAGTGCAAGAGAATGATGCGTTACTCCCTGCGGTATAGCTGCAATTGGGGGATGGAAGACAGCCAGGATTTGGAAGTTCAGGAAAAAGCAACAGCAGTAGAGAGTTCTATTGGTTCTATGCCCAGAGGCCTATTTTAAAAAAACTCTGAAAGCCACCCTCTCCCCATTTCACAATCCCTTGTACATCGTGGATGTCGGAGCCAAACTTTCTCTGTTTCCAAATTATTCCAGATGGGTAGCTGTGTGAGTCTGTAGTAGCAAACCGCAGGGCTCCAATGGCACCTTAAAGCCTAGCAGGAATTTAAAAATGGTCTTGGGCTTGAAGGTTCTATTGGAATCCTGTTTCATTTCACTTACAAACGAAACTTCCCGCTTGTTTTGAGAAAAAGCTACGGGAAGCCGAAGCTCATCCCCACAACTGGAGTCAGTTCTCATTGCCAGAATTGGTGCCACTTGAAGTTTTGACACTCAAAAGCTGCCCGTTTATTTCAAGCTTTTCCCCCCGTTGAGGTTGCATATCAAAAGGAACACGAGTTCGTATAAAAGGGAACAAGGCATATCGGTAAAGGAGAGCTACTTTAAAACAGCTACGTTTTAAAATGATTATTCTGAACATTCTTTAGGAAAAAAAGACCAGATGGAACATTTTGGGTTTCCTTAGTTATCACATAACATGCTCCGAGGTCATTACCAACAGTGGCAAACACTTTCATCCTATTATATTTTCTTACACATCTAGCATTTCGCACAAGCAGCAGAAGTTCCCTTTTTTGGCATCGTTGGACTAGAAATGGAGGGAGGGAAAGGCACGAGTCTGAATGCAGAAGAACAAGAGAACAGCAGGCAGCTGTGATACCCACAGGGACCAGAGCCCAGATCTGAATTCAAGTCCAGAAACTTGGATCCTCCTTCTGTTGCCAGGGGGAAGGAAGATCTGTTTTGCTTGTTTTTCAGCCAAAGTCTCGGTCTGGAAGCACAACGGGGGCAATCAGCGTCCATACGTAGAGAAGCAGCCCTGCCCAGCTAGAAGCGATCTTCACCCAGACGGCAGTCCATGGACTGGTGAGCTTCTGCTGATGTTCATCAGGTCTGGGGAGGGAGAGAGGAAAAAGGAACGAACAGGATTGGATTCCATCTTTTAAAGACAGACCAACACTAGCCTTCTCCTGTGTCTATTATTCTTCTCCTATGTCTATTATTTATATCGAAAAGAGTCCAGTAGCACCTTTAAGACTAACCAACTTTACTGTAGCATAAGCTTTCGAGAATCACAGGTCTCGTCGTCAGATACGCATCTGACAAAGAGAGCTGTGGTTCTCGAAAGCTTATGCTACAGTAAAGTTGGTTAGTCTTAAAGGTGCTACTGGACTCTTTTCGATTTTGCTACTACAGACTAACACGGCTAACTCCTCTGGATCTATTATTTATATTTATATTTATTTATTTACGACATTTATAGTCCGCCTTTCTCACTGAGACTCAAGGCGGATTACACAGTATGAGGTTAATACAATCAGTATCAAGTACATTTCAATATAATACCATAAGGTAAACAGATACAGGTTTAAAAGACATAGCATTAGCAAGGATCCAAGTCAACGTAGAAAAAATACTGCAGCAAAATATAATCAATTCTAGGGCTAACATTAGACAACATGGAGCACTGGTTGTACATAGCAGTATGTATTTAAGCAGCAGATAATATATGAAGCAGAAATGGTGATGAAGACTATGATCCCCAACTCGTTAGTGAAGCATCTGAGACCCCATCCCTACAATACAGCCCTCCCATTTGAGTAAAAAGCCTTTTTGAAAAGTTCAGTTTTGGTTGTTGTGGGTTTTCCGGGCTGTACTGCCGTGGTCTTGGCATTGTAGTTCCTGACATTTCGCCAGCAGTTCAGTTTTGCATTGTTTATGGAAAGCCAGGAGAGTGGGGGCTCTTCTGACTTCCTCAGGCAGGTCATTCCACAGGATAGGGGCCATCACAGAGAAAGCCCGTGGACGGGCTGCTGTTGATTTCACCTGTGTGCAGCCTGGCACCTGCAGGAGACCCTGTTCAGATGAGTGAAGCTGCCGTGTAGGGAGGGAGGCAGTCCCGTAGGTATGCCGGACCAAAGCAGTGAAGAACTTTGTATGTAATAACCAATACCTTGAACCGAGCACGGTAAATGATGGGTAGCCAGTGGAGCGACTGTAGGAGGGGAGTGATGTTCATGCTCCTGCTCGCTCCTGATAACAATCGAGCTGCAGCATTTTGCACTAATTGGAGCCTCCTAGTTAACTTAGATGGGAGGCCAATGTATAGAGCATTACAATAGTCAAGCCTTGATGTTACCATAGCATGGATCCAAGTGGCCAGGTCAGCAGTGTCAAGATAAGAAGCCATCTTATATCTCACTTTACTCTCCAATTTATACCCCACTTTACTCCCCAATGGGAATCCAATGTGGCATACAGCATTGTTCTTCCTTCCTCCATTTCATTCTAACAGCCACCTTTTGAGGTAGGCTAGGCTGAGACAGATTGACCAGCCCAAGGTCACCAGCAAGCTTCCATTGTAGAGGGAGGGATTTGAACCCAGGGTCCTTTTCACACTACTTACTTGCTTCCGAAACATGGCGAAATGTAGTGCAAAAACTGCGGAAGATAGCGTCTTCTCGCGAGAATTTTGCACAATGTCACGCAAGTTTTGCGCGGTCACACAAAACTCTCGTGAGAAGACACTATCTTCTGCGGTTTTTGCGCTACATTTCGCAATGTTTTGGAAGCAAGTAAGTAGTGTGAAAAGGGCCCTGGTCTTCCAGATGCTAGTCTGACATTATCAACTACATCATGTGGTGTCTATAGACGTAGATAAGAGAGACTGACATTTGGGATGGACAAAAGGAAAGTACTTCTTCAGACAGCACCAAATTCACGAGACTTCCTGCCACAGCCACCACCTTAGATGGCTAAAGAGGGGAGGGGGGGTTACAGAAATCAAAAGGAAAGATCTACAAAGCACAGACAGCATAAATCTCAGATCAGGTGCAGTATGGCTATTCTGACTTGCTACTAAAAGCAACGGGAACCCCACAAAAACTGAACATGAGGGAGGGAGAGATACCTGACCATCAGTATGCCAAAAATAGAAAATCTATCGAAAATATCAAGCAATGCCATTAATTCAAAGATGATAAACCAGAAATATAACTACGTAAGATTACACTGCTATGTATCCTTGTAAGGAAGTGTAAAACAGTGCAACCTCGCACCGAACTAACTGGAAAAACTGTTGGCTCTCAGCTCTGGACCTCAATGGGAACTTTGTGGCCCTTCCAAGTGAATACAATCCAAGGAAGTGAATGCAAGGAAGAACAATTAAAATGTATTTCACACATTTGAGGATAAGCAAATTGTTTTATCTGAGGAAGATGTAAGCGAAACGTTCTGCTAGCATCCATCTTTCCGCTCTTTCCACCCTTGCAGTGACAGGCTAGTAATCTGAAATCTGGCCTTTTGATCTTCTTTTCAAGGTCACATATTGTTTTACGCACTTTCTCACGAGGATATATAACTGTGGTTTTACGTAGTTATATTTCTGCTTTATCATCTTTGTATAATTACATTGCTTGATATTTGCTATAGATTTTCTGTTTTTTGGCATACTGGTGGTTGGGTGTTTTTTTCTCCCTCGTGTTGCTCACTTTTTGTGTTTTTTCTGACTTACCCCCACCAAAAGGTGTGTGGAAGAGATTGTAAATGGAAGACAAGGGAAGATTTAATAGCTAAAGGTTATAAATGTCAATGGTTTTTCTATGCTCAACTTCTAGAAAGGTTTAGAATTCTTTTGCTCAGTTCAGACATCACACGAAACCAGGGTTTCATTAAGCTTTAGTTTGTGGCTCATCTGAATGCAGGCCACTCCACTAACAGTGGTTAGTTAAGCTCTACTTAGCTAGGACCAGGTTGGTTCTATTAAACAAATCTTCATGATGTTTTTGATCAATGTGTACATGCATATATCTGACAGAAACCAGGCTTGCTCCCTGGCAGTGCCCCTCCCAGGGTAGAGAGAGAAGACAATGGAGCCAGCATTTATCAAGGCCAACCAGGATTTGAGTGGACATCTGCAAGATGAATCCTAGTCTCAGAAACAAACCCCCGTTAAAATAAACCTTGGTTTAGCAAGATCATTGAAGCATTTGTATGCCATTTTCCTCTCCTCTGGAAACTGAAACACGCTTCTGGAAAAGTGTAATTTAAGCAACTAAAGAACAAAAATATGCAACTTCAGGCTCAAGGGTAGTCCTAGATCTACTAGACAACTGAATCATAGCCAGGCTGTGAGCCAAGATCCTTTTGGTTTGTACCAACCAAAAATCTGGTCATGACCAGATTTTAAGTATCTATGAACAGGAAGAGAATCAGAAGTTCAGCTTGGATGTTACACAGCTGGCAGGAATGTTCTCAAACTTCCCCTCCCACAGTCAGCATCACCTTGTTTCCTTGAGCATGGTCAGAGGAACAAATGTTCACACCACTGTATTACTATAGCACAGCAGCTAAGAGAATGGAGCTGTGATCTGGGAACAAGCTGGGGGTTGTGATAAGGACACAACAAGCTTTGTTTTGGGCTCACATGCTCCCTCCCACAGAACTTAAGGATTTTCTGGTGTGAAGCCCAATTTGGTGTCGCATCTGAATGACGGAGCTTCATCAAACCGGAGTTCACCAAATGGCCTTTGCTACTTCCTCCCAAACTGGGATTCTAAACTTGGTTAACTGGGAAAGTAACAAATTCTCATCGGAGTGAGTGCATTCAGCTGTCGCAACAAACTGGTGTCAGATTTAAGACTTCCTAAATCAATGCTCAGCCAAAAATTACCATGCTTGTGCTTACCATGAACAAACACCAGTTTATGTGAAATATCTGAATACAGCCTCATTTTAGCCTGGCAAGGTAAGTCTTGAATAGCTATAGCCACCTTAGCTGCAACGAGGTTTCCTTTACTGCTCTGTTATGTTCGTCTGCAATGTTTACAAGTAGAATTTTTTTATGCTTCCTCGCAAGTAAACCAATTTATAGAAGCAGAAAGTGCTAGCTTCTTCCAAGTTCTCCCAGAAATTTGGGGTTTTATGAATGGGTCAGAATAGGGCAAGATGTGTCCTCTCACACTTTCCTTCCTCCCTTTTAGCAACCATCCGCTCCATGGGAACCTGCCTACAGACAGCCAACCTTTCCATATGCTGGCAGCCTCTATCCCAGCCACGTGCAAAGCCTGTCATGGGAGGGGAGGAGGAGGAGGAGAGAGAAGAGGTTTAAGTTTATGGCTCCAAACCAATAAAACTCTGGAGCCAGTCTCCTGTGTGCTGCCGAGCCTGCTAAGAGACAAGAGCGAATGCTTTGCAGATCTGGCATGTTTACAGGTAGCAATGCGACAGCAAGTCATGCGCTATAAATAGCCAGGTGCTCACAGCAGTAGGAAAGGTCTTGCTGCATCCAAGAGAGCAGAGATTTCAGGGCCCAGGCAGGAGTTCTGCTTTTTTTAAAAAACCCAAACTATGCCCCTGGGACTGCTTCGGAGGAAATGCCTGCCTAAACCCTGGAGCGCGGCAAGCTCCTCTGCTCCCCTAAACTGAGTTCACCCAAGAAGATGGCCTCTTTTTATCTTCCTCAAAGCAGGGCCTTGTAAAACGGCTGCTCTGTGCTCGTTACCTAGGCAACAGCAGAGGGTAAATCCAAATGTCACAGGCCTAAAAGAAGGTTGCTTGCTATGCAGATTGCCCCTGGGAAGTTTAGGAGACATGCCACAGAGGACCCAGTGTGCTAGGGTGGGGAGTGGGGGAGAAGCATGAGTTAGAATCTCACTGTTATTACAAATATCTGACTAGGATGGGGGGGACAGCTACGGTTTTTAGGTGCCTGCCAGTGGCGGGCAAACTCCTGGGCGTTTGCCATTTTGCCCGTCAACCCGCCAGTGGTCAGCAGGAGGTGGCCCACCACTGGCAGGTGCCCCAGGAATGCATGCTGTGCGCACGCTCCCAAGCAGTGCGATGACATCACCCCCCAGACATGATGTCATCGCGCCAGTTGCAGGAGCATTCCTGCACTTCGAGGCCAATTTGGGCCCCAAATTGCTGAATCGGCCTCACAGAGTGCATGAGCACTCCCATGGCTGGTGCAACAACACCACTTCCGGAGATGTCATTGTGCAGGTGTCAGAGCACGCGCACACGAAGACCTCGCTGCCGGCACGAGATAAGTGCCAGGTCTCCCCCCATCCCGGTGGGAAGATATAGGGACCTGGAAACCCTAGGGACAGCACTGGTTTAAATCCCCACTCTGCCATGGAAGTTCACTGGCTGACTTTGGGCCAGTCATGGTTTCTCTCGGCTGGGCCTCATTCCCAGGTCTGTTATAAGGATAAAATTAGGGTTGCCAGCTCCAAGTTCGGAAATTCCTGGAGATTTGGGGGGTGGAGCCTGGAGAAGGTGGGGTTTGGGGAGGGGAGGGGGCTCAGCAGGGTATAATGCCATACAGTCCACCCTCCAAAGCAGCCATTTTCTCCAGGGGAACTGATTTCTGTTGGCTGGAGATAAGGTGTAATTCCAGGAGATCTCCAGCCACCACCTGGAGACTGGCAACCCTAGATAAAATAGAGAGGAGGATCACACACAGCTGCCCTGAGCTCCCATGAGGAAGGGTTGGATAAAAATGGGACAATCAACAGAAAATTATCTTCTCAGCTGCTATCAGGACCAAGCTGACACTGCAGTTTTCACCCAGGTGAACATTTTATCCTTCGTTTGTGACTAAGCATGGCCTGGCTAGGAAAAACAGTTATGAATTCAAGCCCTCCTAAGCAGCTCTCTCAATTCCTTAAAAGACAAGGAAAATCTTTCAGCGGAGAGACAGGGAATCTTATGGGTGGAACAGAACATGCTGCTCCGATACGGGTGATGGCGAATTGGATCATGAACTCCCCTCCCCTTTCCCCTGCAGAGTTCTAGTCCCGGATCACTTCCTACCATCCCGGAGTGCTCAGTTCCAATTCCTTCAACAGCAAAAGGCATGCAGTAGCCGGACGCACCTGTACCAGTTAGTGAGGGTCATCATGATGTAGAGGGAAGCCAAGAGGAGGCAGATGTGGAAGAAGGTGTAGTTGTATGACACTCCATCCTGCTCGTTGTCGTAAGCCTGGTGCACCCCATCGTCCAAGCCTGCGTTATCACCACTCAACATGGCTGGGCTCTCCTCCGTCAGCATCATCTTATTCACCTGGGCATGATCAGAGGACCGGATGCTGGTGGCAAAAGAGAGACGTTACATGATCCCAGAGCTTTTTTTCTGGGAAAAGAGGGGGTGGAACACAGTGGGTTGCCCTCGGAGAACATGGTCACTTGGCTGGTGGCCCTGCCCCCTGATCTCTAGACAGAGGGGAGTTTAGATTGCCCTCCGTGGAGGGCAATCTCAACTCCCCTCTGTCTGGAGATCAGGGGGTGGGGCCACCAGCCATGTGACCATTTTCAAGAGGTTCCAGAACTCCGTTCCCCCACGTTCCAGCTGAAAAAAAGCCCTGATCATCTCAATGACAGCTAGGCAAAGCCCCAGTGAAAACAATGGAACTGAGGTGCAGAGTTAGAGCTTTAAGTCCTGAAATCAGGAAAGGTTCAGAGGAGCCTGGGCAGCCATCTTCTGTCCATCCAACGTCCTTATTTTTTTCTTAAAAGGTTCACGGTTAAGCCATGCTGTATTAGACTTCTTGAAAATATACATAATTTTTTAAAAATTAGAGGAAAAAATCTTAGGAAGGAATTTCCTTCTCATCACCACTAGAGGGAGATTGGAAGCTACATCGAGAAACTCTCAGCCTGCTGTGGAGACAGTTTGGCAGGTTACATGTAACTCTCAACCAGCATGTTCTTTTTTTAGGGGGTACGTGTTGGTACAGAATACAGGGATCTCTTGAGCATTCAGGAATTGGGCTGAGATTTAGAGCCAAGCTACAAGTGACACAACCTGACACAGGTTGGACACTTGTCAGCTTCCCTCAAGTTTTGATGGGAATGTAGGCGTCCTGGTTTTACAGCTCGGCTCTCCATTACAGCTGCAAGACCAGGATGCCTACATTTCCCATCAAAACTTGAGGGAAGCTGACAAGTGTCCAACCTGTGTCAGGCTGTGTCACTTGTAGCTTAGCTCTTAGGGTTCCCAGGTACCCTCTGGTGGCGGGCAAATTCCCAGTGGTTTGCCCCTCTGCTTGCCGATTGCTGAAGATTGACAGGCCATGGCAAGTCACACGGCAAATCCCCTGTCACTGATAGACAACTCAGGCAAATGCGTGGCTCACACACTCCCGACCAGTGATGATGATGTCACTTCTGGAAGTGACATCACTGCCCTAACTGTGGGAGTGCTTCAAAATTTTGCACAGGGCTAATTTTGACCCCAAACGGACTAATCCTTAAAGAAGCAGCCCCATGCAAAGCACAGGACCACACTTCCCGAAGTGAAATCACAGCACCCAGCAGCGAGTGCAGCAGGGAGTACCACCCCCCTACTGTCAGTCGCCATGGAGATCTGGCAACTCCCCTGAGAGTGGAGGACATCATGAGTCCCCGTACATCTTTTTAGGGGGGGGAAAGCACCACTTTCAACCATGCCTCTTGTTTTCTTCCAGCATCCACTGCAGCCTCCAAGAAGGAGGCTAAGCTCCCTGCTGTGTAACTAATCAGAAATAGCTGAGGTACAAGGTTGCAGTCATAGCTACATTGCAGAAAGCAATAAGGGCTCTCATCTTTTTTGGGAGCAGATTTTTGCAAAACAGCTCAAAGACAGCTATAAAGATGGCCAATCTGCCTTACAGAAGCAAGCCACTATTCCATCCCATCCTCTCTCCTCTGGCAGTGAATCTCTAGTATCTCAGGTCAAGAATGGGCTTTCCCGATGCTGGCTACCAGAGATTATTTCACGGGAGAAACAGAGGACTTCTGCCTGTAAAGTGCGTGCTCTGTCAATGAGCCAACACTGCTTCCCAGAAACTCAGCACGCGGTTTAATCTTTGAACTGGCTGACTCAAGATAACCTACTGAAGTGGCGGTGGCTAAAAAGGCCTCGAGGCAAAGGAGGTCTTTCCCATCACCTGCTACCAGAGAGCTTTATCTGTGGACATTCCAGGGATTGAACCTGGGACTAGGGATATGCGATCAAGGCTAAATAGCTGGATTTATGCCAATCTGGCATAATATGGCTATGCGGGATCACACTGGAGAATCCCAGATCGGATCCAGGAAGGCCGACTCTGATGGTCTAGATTATTCAGCCACAGGCAGCCACAGCAGAAGTGGAGCAGCAGCGTAAAGTGGAGACAAGTTCCGTGCCATGGCAGGAAAGTGGTGCAAGACTGGCGGAGGACCAGAGGCAGCAGGCAGAGTAGATTTCCATCCTGGCCCTCCACCCCCACCTGAGCTCCAAAACAGCCCTTCAAGCCACCATCAGCCACCTTTTAAAATCCATGGGTCCAGTACGTATGCACGCACACGCTTCAATTTAGGATGCTCTGGTTTGACATAGGGATTCTCTGGTTTGACATTGGTTCCCTTGCAGTAGTTTGATTCTATTGGTCTTTGTTGGTTCGGCTTCCATTGGGACTTGCATTAGGACTGGCTTTGGGCCCAAGGTTTCCCTTTGCCTGAAAAGCCTTGGAAATTTCCCCCCATAGGAAACAATGGAAAGTGGCTGGGGGCACCTTGTTCAGGGGCCCATAGAATTGGACCCCGGGGATCCAATCTTCCTGAAATTTGGGGGTCTTTAGTGGACAGGAAGAAGTAGGATCCGTTAAAATTTTGTGGAGTTTCTTTGAAAAACGCCTCTCATCACCCCGGATAGTTTTCTCCATAGAGAACAATGGCTGGACAAATTTGGGATTTTCTAACCAGATTGGAGAATCTGACCTGGATTTAAGGGATATTAATTTTTTTTTATATCCTTGAAACCTGGATCAGGACTGACTGAAGTTTTTTTATGCACACTCTTACCTGGGACACTCAGGTCAACCGTCCCACCCAATATACAGTTAGGTTTGACATTCCAAGGCATGGAAGCACTCCAGGAAAATATGGATTCTTACCTTATGAAAAGAGTACATAAGACAAATATCACCAATCCCACAATGCTTGGAGCATCCCACCATTGCGTCAACTGTTCACCATTTGCCACAGTTGCTGTGCTGTTGTTCTCCACTCGTACCAAGAGAGTTGGGTTACAGTATTTGTCTATGAGGAACGAAACACAGAAATCCAGAAATGATGACACTTGGAGGCCACCAATCGTGTCTCTGCAAGCAGCCTGATTCTCTTCCTCCGAAGAGATCACAATGGCATGCATAGTGCAGCAGTCTGTGGCTCAGTGGATACAGCATCTGCTTTGCTCACAGAAGGTCCAGGTTCAATCCCTGCCATCTACCTAAAAGTGGATGGAGCGGGGAGGACCTAGGACAACATCTCCCCATGTTCTCCCTTAGGTGTGTTGTGAGAATAAAATGGGGGAAAGGAGACAAAAAGAGAACCAAGTATGCTGCCATGCTCCTTGCTTGATAAGGAGAATTTTAAATACACTTTCCCCCCTTTATAGGGCATAGAGATCTGTTTTATCTTGCCAGTAAACACTAAAGTAAGTAAACAAGAAAAGTAAATAAATAAACACAACAAGTGCCCCGTTGATACACCCTATGACTTTGTTGACTCTTTAGTTACACAGTTCAAAATGACCCTGGAAATTCAACTGGCAATCTTTCAGCATACCTTCTCATTTGGCCCTTAGACTCCAAGATCAAACAGTTCCTGGAGGCTTATTTTGAAAATTTCTATGCTGCCTCTCCACAGAGCCTGCTCAAGGTGACTTACAAACATGGTAAAGAGTCCAGTAGCACCTTTAAGACTAACCAACTTTATTGTAGCATAAGCTTTGCATGCATCTGACAAAGAGAACTGTGGTTCTCGAAAGCTTATGCTACAATAAAGTTAGTCTTAAAGGTGCTACTGGACTCTTTATTATTTTGCGACTACAGACTAACACGACTAACTCCTCTGGATCTACGATCATATTACTATGAAAATTGTTAAAAACCCAACGTTAAAAATCCAGGAACTTAGCAAAAAAGTAAGTCTCTTAAAATGAGAAGCAGGCTATAAAAATAATATTATCAATTCCATCATTAAAAAACTGGGTGAAAAAAGGAAACATTTTGGCCTGCTGACTAAAATAGGGTAGGTGCCAGGTGAGCCTCAAAGGGGAAGGACATCCCCTAAGTAAGGCGCTGCTGCTAAAAGGAGCCCAGTCCTCTAAGGCTCGATGGCTTTGCAGTTTGACTAGCACCTCCAAACAGAGTCCCAGCCAGTTGGAAAAAAGTTTTAGGACACAGTTTTTATACTTTATTACAGCAGCAAGAGTACTTTATGCACAAAAGTAGAAAACTACAACATTGCCTACAGTGGAGAAATGGTGGACAAAAGTTTTGGAGTTTGCGTTAATGGCAAAACTTTAAGTGGGACTCTAGAAATGATATATACTTGTTGCGGAGAAAATCGGAACTCAACTTGTAGTGTAATTTAGGGATTTTTTGTTTTCATTTTTCTTTTCCTCTTAGTTTTATAGATATATGTATTGTTACTGTGTTATGTTTAGAATTGTGTGTTTTTTCTTGTTCTCTATGTTTGTTGTTTATTGTGTTGTGGTGTGTAGTTTATAGTTTAAATAAAGAAATTTTTAATACAAACAGAGTCCCAGCAATTACAAAGGAACAAGCGCAACGAAAGAACCTTAAGAGAAGATTGACGAGAACTTACTTGGCACATTGGCGAGGGCTGACCAGGTGATGAACATGGTGTAGAGGGTGATGACGGAGGCTTGAAGCAGGCCGGAATGGGGCTGTGCATCCTGTGGAGAAGAGGAGGTCCAATTAAAACCCTGGGCCAGCCTTGGCCCAGTCAGGCATTCTGCTTACAGAAGAACATCGAGTTCAACTGGCAATGGAGCCTGTTTAAAGGAAAACTCCAACTGGTATTTCTTTTTGGCCACAACCTCCAGGAACACTGACTGTGTGCAGCGGAGACATCAACCCTGCCCAGAGTCTAGAGACAGCAGGATTACTGCCATCTCCCACAGTGCTGTAGTTTTGTTTTTGGTTTTTGTTTTTTTAATTATTTTATTAATAATGCTTACAAATACAAAACAGTTACAAAGCTTTTAAGGATAACTATTCCAAAATATTAATAGATACATAGTGAAATATTTGTGGTATAAAGCATAAGATATCTTTCTAGTAGGTAGTCTAAAATTGTTTCACAAAAAGGTAGACAAACTTTAGTCATAAACTTGGACTTAAGAATAATGAGAGAAAAGGCAATAATATGTAACTATCATTGAATCACTACATTACAAGAACAAATCCTTCTTCCCTCCCCCCCCTTTCCCCCTAAAGATAGTTATCACACATATAAATTCTCCTGACTTTCACTTCCCTCCCCCTTCACCCCCCTTTCTCCCATTCCCCTGACCCCACATATAGACAATCCTGACACGGTGACCTGCAGGTAATTACCTAACAGGTTATTGGTATAAAAAACACAGTGCTGTAGTTGAGGCTAACAAGCACATTTAAGATCAAACTTTCCTCTTGCCTGCCACTTAACCATGAAAGTTCTGCCACAAGACCACAAAAAAAGAAAAGAGCCAGTGTGGTGCAGCGGTTAGAGTGTCAGACTAGAGTCTAGAAGAAGCAGGTTCAAATGCCCCCTCTGCTATGGGAGCTCACTGGATGGGCATGGGATAAGCACTCCCTCGGTTTAACCTACCTCACAGGGTTGTTGAGAAGATAAAACGGAGGAGAGGATGATGCAAGCCGCTATGAGTCCCCGTTGAGGAGAAAGGTGGGGTATAAATGAAGTAAAATAAAAATCAAACTGGCTCCTCTTTTTGAGGCTGCCCAGGTCTCTCCTGGAGGGCCAGTCTCAGAATAACCGACCTGCATATCTGGATGACCCTTACTCTTATCATCCGTCGATGCAGGACACAGCCATCTGAGTCAGGCCACTGGTCTATCAAGGGCAGTATGGTCCACTCTGACTGGTAACAGCTTTCCAGGGTCTCTGTCTTTCGGATCACTCATAACCTGATCCTTTTCTTAACTAGAGGTGCCACGGATTGAACCTAGGCTCTTCTGCATGCCACACAAATGCCCCATCACTGAGCTACATCCAGGTCTGGCCCCTGCCTCAAGCACTGGGATGCCGGAGGGGGCGCCAGAGGGGGTGCTGGGGGCAGAGGCACGCACCACAGAGCTGGATTGCCAGCCCCACGCCGCCGCCACCGCCGCCAAAACACACCCACGGCTGGGTGCAGCAGCCACAGGCCAGGCACAGCAGGCGTCTGGGGCGGCATGCAGAACCTCCCCAGCCACCTGCCACGCCTGACTGGGAGCGCGGGCAGCCTCCACACACCGTCCCAGCTGCCCACCGGCCAATGGGGCACTTGCTGCATGATGACATCATCACACAGTGATGTCATCACGCAATACGAGGGGGCGCGCGAGCATAGGAGCAGCCACGGGCACCAGAAACCCTGGCGCCGCCCCTGGCTACATCCCCTCAGTTGGGAGGACACGCTGCTTCATGATCTTATCTGGGGTCTTGCGGCGAAGCAGTGCCTGCCTCAGCAGCTCGAAAGGGAAGATGGTCTACGTTACCACGTGGCCTGTTCACGGTTCTGGACTTGAAACAGCATCTGCACATGAAGCAATCGCCGAGTACTGTTTGTTTCCAATCCTGTTGGAACTACGCACCCTTCTCTGCCTAACAGCCTGCAAGCCCCTCGAGGACAGAAGAGGATGCCAACAGTCCCTTACCTGAATCTTGGGCAGGATGGACAGCACAGAGACCACAACGCAGAAGATGAGGTTGAGGCTGATCAACGCCTTGTTTTCCGTACAGCCGTCTGTTTTTGTGTAATACACGTAGAGGAGCACCACGGCTGCGATGGATACGGCGTAGAAGAGGAAGGTGAAGAAGAAGAGGGCTGGGGGAAACGAAGAGAGAGAGCTTGGCAGTTAAAGAACAGTCTCAATAGAGTGACTGAAAAAACTAAGTTTAACAGCAAAGAGCAGCTTATGAAGTCCCCACCCTCCATTTTATTCTCATAACCAGGGCTTTTTTTCAGCGGAAACGTGGTGGAACGGAGTTCCAGCACCTCTTGAAAATGGTCACATGGCCAGTGGCCCCGCCCCTGATCTCCAGACAGAGGGGAGTTTAGATTGCCCTCCGCGCCGCGAGCAGCACGGAGGGCAATCTAAACTCCCCTCTGTCTGGAGATCAGGGGGCGGGGCCACCAGCCATGGGACCATTTTTGCCGAGGGCGATTTAAACTTTAAAAAACTTCCCCTTTGTTCCAGCTGACCCAAAGTGACATCATTGTGCGGTACTGAGTTCCACCACTGAGTTCTGCCACCTCTTTTCCCAGAAAAAAAGCCCTGCTCATAACCATCCTGCCAGGTAGGTTAGGCTTAGAGACAGCAACCTGCCTAATGTCATTCAGTAAGCTTCATGGTGGAGTAGCAACTGAACGCAGGTTTTCAAGATCCTACTTTGACCACTGCACTACACTGCCTTCCCCTGATCATCTTAGGCATTTTTTTTAATATGCAGTCCTCAGTCAACGGAAGAGGTAGTGGATCTGCTACACAGGGAGATCCAGTGCAGTGCGGTGGTTAGAGAGTCAGACTAGGATCTGAGAGACCCAGGTTCAAATCCTGCCTCTGCCACAGCGGCTTGTCAGGTGACCCAGGGCCAGTCACTTGCTGCCAGTTTAATTTGCCTCACAGGGTTGTTGTGAAGATAAAATGGAGGCGAGAACTAGGTAAGCCACTTTGAGTCCCCACTGGGGAGAAAGACGAGCTATACATGAACTAAATAAAACAGCCCACTTACTTAAATTGAAAGGCAGAAAGAAGCAGGAAAGAGGGAGGGTCCCCAGAGCTGGACAAGCTACATAAATGAGAAGGGGGGGGGAAGAAGCCTGTATTTGTCTGCACCAAAGTTTTTACATTATAGGGAACCAAAAAACCCAAGAGAAGCCTAAAATGTTACTAAACTAGTCTCCAACAGGCTGCAGAACCCACTTTGACAGCCAGCGTTTCAAAACATGCAATGCATGCAATACAGACCTGCATACCAGGATTTGGCATTGCCTTCGTCCGCGTTGTGCAGCCAAATCTGACTCCAGGAGTGTGCAAAGTCAATCAGCAGGATGAGCTGGATCAGGATGAAGAGGAAAGAACCGACCACTCCGAAGTAGAACCAAACTCAATAAAGGGGAAAAAGAGAGAGGAGGAATATATTATTACAGGAAGTTCTAAAGCCAGCAGGGTAGCCATGCTAAGGGCAGCCACACTAGAAGAGGAATTCTCTCTTTCCCAAGTTGGGTCCAGGGACTGATTTCCCAAGCATTGCAAGGCTCTAATTCGAATCCGGACCCTAATGCAGGGGGAGAAGGGTGTCCCCCCCACCACACACACCATTTTACCTTGTGGTAAGAGTTTTAAATTACCCCTATAAGGTAAAACAGGAGCCCCTTGGCGCAGAGTGGTAAGCTGCAGTACTGCAGCCCAAGCTCTGCTCACACAACCTGAGTTTGATCTTGGCGGAAGCCGGGTTCAGGTAGCCGGCTCAAGGTTGACTCAGCCTTCCATCCTTCCAAGGTCGGTAAAATGAGTACCCAGTTTCCTGGGGGTGAAGCGTAGATAACTGGGGAAGGCAATGGCAAACCACCCCATAACAAAAGTCTGCCAAGCAAACGTCGTGATGTGACATCCCCCCAAGGGTCAGTAATGACTCAGTGCTGGCATGGGGGACCTTTGCCTTTATAAGGTAAAACACCCTCAGATTCAGATTAAGGTTGGGGAAATGGCCAAGAGGAAGGCTAAAGACCCCCACCCCTGTTGCCATGTTCCTGATTGGGATATTTAGTGTCAATTTTTTTAAAAGATAAAAGTTGCCCCTCCTGATTACAGGGGAAGGAAATGGCTGCCAGGGGGACAGGGTTAGGGAAAATGGCTAAATGTCTAAACCGGTGGTATTGGGCAGGATTACTATGGCAACAACACATCACTAGTAGGGTAAAACTAACCTGTCTCACAACAGTCATGAAGGAGGTTAATTTACTTAGGGGAAATGGCTGCCATGTAGGCACGAAAATCCAGAGTTTGGGGAAAGCCTGGATGGCTGTTGTATGGGTGGCAAAACCTGGAGCAAAGCCGATTTAAGAAAGATCGGAGAAAAACGGGAAACTCCAGGAGGTGCACAAATGCACCGCAATACTGTAGATAAGTGTGAGGGGGGGGGAGCCTATTTCCCATCAGCATTAAACCCAGGACAGATCATTTATGTGGAAATGGCCACCGTTTGAGAACTACTGCTCTAATGCCAACGTACATTATAAACCGGTTAGGAAGATATTTTCACACAGAGAGAAGTTGAAGGCTCAACAGGATTTTCAAAAGTGGTCCTGTTCAGTATCTCTGCAGAGGCAATGATGGATCTACCGCACAGATTAACACTCAACACATCACCCATAATCAAAAGTGTGCAATTGAATCCAATTGGAACTACAGCTTGTCCCAAGTTGACAGCAGAATCAGGCGAGAGCAACACGACAATAGTCAGTACGAGACAGGCAGCAAATTTAATGGAAGGGTCCCATCAGCTTTTGTCTCCCTGTCTTGCTGCAAATTTCTTTGCTTGTGTATTGCTCCACTTCCAGCAATGTGTACGTGAATAATCTAGCCCTAATCTCTCTTCCCTGCTAGGACTGTTTGGTTTTAAATTACATCTTTTATTGCAGACGGGAAGCGAAGCCTCAAGAGTACCAATTGGGGACTAATTATACCTGCACGCTACCTTTCTTGCCCAGTGGGTAGCAAGCACATCTCCCACTTGAAGCTGCAGAACTTGCATGGATTTTCTTGTTTCCCCCATTTTAAGGAAAGATTTAACAAAAGATTAGACTGAAGAATTTCTAGGAGGAAGCGTGCAAGGTGGCTAGGGGTTCAATCCCCGGCATTTACAGTTAAAAGGACCAGGTAGCAGGTGATGGGAAAGACCTAAACCTGAAACCCAGGAGAGCCACTGCCAATACTGACTTTGATAGATTAAACATCTACTTAGGCAGTTTCATATGTTTGCACTAATCCTGGGTTACAGGGAGTGGGAAAAGACTCAAAAAGTTGGAGTAGATGGCCAATCGGATGGAGCAGAAGCCCGTCAGAGTAGATGGCTTAAAAACCCTGTTCACTCAACGCAAGTATTAGAGCTGTGTTCATGTACAGGTGAATACAGATATGAGAGGACAGGGAAAATGCACTTGTGTTGTAAGCAGGACCAATGCACCTGCTCTCCCATCTTGCTTATGTGCATCGGCCTCGAACACAGGCATGTCAAGTGCAGAGAGCCAATAGAAGGCAGCTTCATAGGTTTATTTACCACATCCACTACAAAGCTGCCTTCAACCGAGTCATATCCTTCATGTACCACGGTCAACCTTGCTTACTTTGACTGGCAGTGGCTCTCCACGGAGACCTACTAACTTTAAACAGTGGCTGAACCTGAACTTGGAGCCTTCTGTATGCAAAGCAGGCAATGAGCCACGGCCCCATTCTGTCAACATTTAGAGATGTCAATTTTCCCCATTTTTCAGATCCACTTGTTTGAAGATGGCGCAAGGGTGGATCCTACCCTTATCCTCTCACTCCATTGAGCAAAGTTTGAATCCTTCCTCCCCCCCTATGGAAACTTCATTCAACTTAAGTAACTCTTCCGTTGGAGGAAGAGCTTCTGAAAAGATGGCTGGATCCACCCAAGGAAGTGCTACGTAGAAGCAAAGGTTGTTATTAATAAAAGCATTTACAGAGGCAACTGGAGAAACTACCATCGAATATTTGTCACTAGTATAGGGTCACCAATAGCCCTTCAGCAGTGGCCGAGTCCACACAGCAGGACTATGATGTGCATGCACACTTCATGCTCCATTCAGACTCGAGCCTTGGCAATGCAACTGAACGTTTGAACAGAAGTGATTGCCCACAGCAAAAGGGACGAAGGGCTCAGCTTTGTGTTAGGAGGGGGCCTTTTTCACAGCAATCCACCCAGCATAGGGACAGCGAGCCCATCAGCAAACCGACAAAGGGCCCCAATTAATAATGAGCAGACAGCAGGTTTCGGTGGCGATTATACAACCTCGTGTTCTTTTTGTTCCCTGTGCAAGAGCCACCGCCCGTGAAAAGGCACTATGCAATTCTACTTATGCATTTAATTTGGAACACAGAACAAGATTCCTTCCTGTTTATGCTAGCATTAAACTCCTGACAAAAGGCGTTTGCAATAGTGTGTGTGCATTGAATGCTCGGAAGCTAAAGAGGACCCTGGACAGAGGTATTAGCTGCCAGAAAGGCAGACTTCCGTGTCTGGCACAGTCCACTCTCATTCCTGGTGGAAAGCATCCAGCCCTATCTGACGCAGAAGAGTAAACATAATGACTTGGCGTCCCAGCGGGATTGCAAATAACAATGCTCAGACACAGGTTTTAATTTTGCTTCATTTACCAGATGTGAAGGGTCCATCGGGGATATAGAAGGCCCCCACGGTTATTCCAATCAGTATCAGAAACTTGAAAAACCAGAACCTGGAAAAGAAAAGAAGAGGTCAAACCTTGCGCCTTGGAGCACATAAAGTGGCCTTAGCCAAGTTGCTCTCTCACATTTTTAGCCTCTGAGCTGCAAAATGCAGACAGAAAGACTAAGAGCCAAGCTACAAGTGACGCCTGACACAGGTTGGACACTTGTCAGCTTCCCTCAAGTTTTGATGGGAAATGTAGGCATCCTGGTTTTACAGCTTGGCTCTCCATTACAGCTGCAAGACCAGGATGCCTACATTTCCCATCAAAACTTGAGGGAAGCTGACAAGTGTCCAACCTGTGTCAGGCGTCACTTGTAGTTTGGCTCTAACCCACCTTTACAATGTTGATCTAAGAGTGAGTCACTGAGAACCAGCATGGGGTAGCAGTGAGAGTATCTGAGAAGAATCAGTAAGATTCGGCATCAAATCCCCACTCCACCAAACAAAGCTCATTAGCAGTGCAATCCTATGGAGAGTCACTCCAGTCTAAGCCCATAGAAGTCAATGGGCTTAGACTGGAATAACTCTCCATAGGACTGCACTGTAGATGACCTTGGGCCAATCACTTACACTCTCAGCCTAACCTACTCCACAGGACTGTTATTTATTTAGTTACTGTCATTTATAGTCCGCCTTTCTCATTGAGACTCAAAGCAGATTACATAGCGTGAGATTAGTACAATCGGTATCAAGTACATTTCCATACAGTGTCAAGGACATTTCCATAAACAATGTCATAGGCTAAATAAATACAAGTTAACGAAGACTTAGCATTAGCAAGGATCCAATATGGAGTTGAAGAATTGCTGAAACAGAACATAATCAATTCTAGGGCTGAAATTAGACAACATGAAGCACCAGTAGTATGTAGGAGTACATATTTAAAGCAACAGATAATATGTAAGGCAACATAACATAGTGGCGAAGTCTATGGTCCCTAACTTATTAGTGAAGCATCTGAGACCCCCTCTCTACAATACAGCCCTGAGGAAAATCCCTTTTTGAATAATTAGGTTTTGCATTGTTTGCAGAAAGCCAGGAAAGTGGGGGCTCTCTGACCTCCTCAAGCAGGCCATTCCACAGGATAGGGGCCACCACAGAGAAAGCCCATGTACAGGTTGCTGTTGATTTCACCCAGTGCTTTTTTTCTTAAAAAATGTTTAGGAGTACTCTCAGTTGGAGTTGGTTTAGCAGGAATTCCAACATTTTAAATATTTTACTTTCTCCTGTTAGATTCACAAAATATTTAGGGGTATGCGTCCCCCTAAATCCCCCCAGGAAAAAAGCACTGATTTCGCCCATGTGCAGGCTGGCACCTGCAAGAGACCCTGTTCAGATGAGCAGAGCTGCCGTGGAGGGACATAGGGAGGGAGGCGGTATGAAGGAGGGGAGGGAATCATGAGGAATGATAAGAGCCAGTGTGGTGTAGTGGCTAGAGTGACAGACTAGGACCTGGGCAACCCAGGTTCGATTCCCTGCTCTGCCATGGAAGTTCGCTGGGTGACCTTGGGCCAGTCACACACTCTCCGCCTAACCTACCTCACAGGGTTGTTGTGGAGGAGAGGACAACCATATAAGCTGCTTTGCGTCCCCACTGGGAAGACAGATGGGGTATAAATGAAGTAAAATACATTAAAATGTATTCTCCCCTCAGCTCCTTGAAGGAAGGTACACCTGTTATGAACATCATATATCATCTGCCTGCCCTACCCCATAACATCTCGTGTGATGTGGTGTATTGTGAGCACTGATAGCCATCTTGGTAATCTGTTTTAACTTGATAATGTGACTGTTTTTACTTCTAAGTATTGTATTTTAAATTGTTTTATTGTTTCTATAGTGCTGTAAATCAGCCCTGAGCCCACTTGCGGGGAGGGTGGGTAAAAATCAAATAAATTAAATGAAATTAAGGGCAGGGTAAATGTATACTAAATTATATTTATATATGGAATAGCAGCTACAGTGTCATACTGGGATCTAGGACACCCCGGTTAAAATCACCACGGGCCATGAAAGCTAGCTGGGTGACCTTGGGCCAGACACACACACACACACCCACAGCCTTGCCTACCTCACAAGGCGAAGGTGAGAAAAAATGATGTAAGCCACTTTGGGTCCCAAGTGGAGAGAAAGGCAGGGTATAAATAAAATAAATTATGTATGTATGCATACATACGCACCCCTGATGAAGGGATCTTTGATTCTTAGAATGTATACCCTGGAAATCTTGTTGATCTTTAAGGTGCTACCGGATTCGAATCTTGCTCCTTACATTATTTTGCCTTAAGCCACATGGAAACAGAGGACCCTGAATTGGCATCAGGACGAGTGTTTCGAGTGACAGCCGGCAGCTTGGTTGAACCCAACCCCGGGCAGCCTCGAGCATTCTTGCATTTCTGGACCCCAGGAACGTTAAGGACGAGTAAGAGCCTTCCAGTCTTTCTCTAGCACACTCAGAGAAAAGGAAAACGTGGTCAGGGAGGAAGAGATGCTGCTGCCAACGGTTGGACAGTGTTTTATTTTGAGAGGAGATTTATTTGTGTCTCTTTTGCATTTATTTCCGGAAAGGAATGAAGACATCTAACACTCGCGGTTGCCTGGTTGCAAAGATCAGCCTTCAGTTTTGGCAACTGAAGTAAGACATCAATAGTCTGCTCCACAGACTGGACAGAGCCAGAAGCAGGTATTGCATTTCCTCAGTAGGCTGCTGTGGCTCAGATGCTATCCAGATTCGGCCACCGGAGCAGCCGGATCAATTAGGTCTCCTTTGCCAGGACTCATTTGTTTTCAAGCGAAATTGACAAGACAGAAACTGAAAATGACCCGATTGTGCCCTATGAACAAATCTGCCCCCTATTGCTAGGAAGGCAACCTCGGGGGGGGAAACCTTGTTATAACGACAGCATTCGATTTATATACCACCCGATTTATATAACACCCACTCAGAGTGATTTACAAAGTGTGTTATTACTATTCGCATGACAATCACCCTGTGAGGTGGGTGGGGCTGAGAGAGCTATGAGAGAGCTGTGACTGACCCAAGGTCACCCAGCTAGCTTCAAGTGGAAGAGTGGGGAATCAAACTCGGCTCTCCAGATTAAAGTCCTGCCGCTCTTAACCACTACACCAAACCGGCTCTGTGTGTTCTGTTTGTTGGCAACTGGTAGGCTACTACGAGAGACAAGATGCGGGACTAGATGGACCACTGGTCTGATCCAGTAGGGTTGTTCTTATGCCTACTGATCCTCAGGAGCAGAAGTGGGGCACAGCTAACACTGATGTAGCACAGGTCTGCTCATGCTGATATGGGGTGCCTGCAGATAGATCAGTTGGGGCTGACTTTCAGTTCTGTATTCGTGGAACACCCGCTGGTCTGTAGAGGAGAACTCAAGAAGAAGGGCCCGTAAGACACTGCAAGATTTGAGTCTAGGGCCACCTTTGACAAAAGAGTGTTGGGGGATGCAACTCTAGGGTGGCCTGGTTACTGTGGAGCCCATGGAGCTGGGCACATCATGTAATTAATTTTCATATGATGCTTGAGTTGGGATTGGATCTGAGAGGCCACCACAGAAAATCTTCGCCTGGTGGGACCATGTTGGTTCTAGACACTCCTGACTGACTCTGCCCCTTCCAATACATCTTAAAGGTGTCTGCATCTTCCTTTTGGTCCAATTCCTTCCTTCCAAAGGGACATGAAACCTTCTTGGGTTCATACAGTGTCCTTGGGCCAGGGTAGGCCCTGGACCAGCAGTCTCACCCGTTCTGTATCGACGCCCTTGGATCTTTGCTACTCCGCACACAAACCATCATCAAGGCAAACAGGAAAAAGAAAGCTGCCGTTGCAAAGCACATGCGGTACACAGATTTATGACCCAGGAAGGACTTGCAGTTGACTTTCCCATTGGTGCCCAGAACTGAAGTGCCTCCTTCACAGAATCCAGGAAGCTGGTAAAAGAAAAGACAACATCGAAATGGCCCCTAGACATTGCTTATTCCTTACTTAGATGCTACAAGGCACTGCTAAACAAGGAACTGATCGCCTTTGTCCCAAAAAAATAACACGGGTTTGATTTAAACTGGACATTGGCAGGACTGAAGAACGTACCCAGGCAATTTTGCCTGCTCCCAGTGTCTTATTTAAACTCATAAGAACAGCCCTGCTGGATCAGACCAGCGGTTCACCTAATCTGACAACCTGCAGCCAAAGAGTTGACCTGAAGGACCAACAAACAGGACATGGAGCACAAGCCCTTCCCTGATGTTGCCTCTAATTGGCCGCTAAGGGAACAATCTAGCCAATATACAATGTTAAAATACTGGGCTACGGGATTCTGGCATGCTAATACAGTACGTACAATCACTGAAGAGCCCATTGAAACAAGACACACAGCTTCATGCAGTCAAGTACTTTTCTACCATGTGCATTACAAAAAGTGAAGCTGGGTAAGACGGGCGTTCTATAACCACACTGCCGAAACAGATACAGCCTACTTCATCCGGTTTCCCCTTGCTTCATTCTTTTGGGAAGTGGGGAAATAAGCTGTGAGTTACCTTGTGGAGCTCAGCCTCTACTCCAGGAACGATCATGATAATCGAGACCAAGGTGCCCAGGAATAGGAACAAGGTGAAACACAGGCGAGTGATGGTGGAGTTCTTTGTAGAAGGGCAGCAGCCGCACAAAAGGCAAGGAGCCGAGCCGCAGAGACATGATACCTGGCGTGGAAAGAACAAAGGTGAGCATCCTTTGGGAGCTCATGGGAGGATACTACAGAAATAACCAGCCAATGTTTTGCTCAGTTTCTACCCCTCACACAGACAACAATCCCATGTCTGTCTTTTACACCAAAGGATCTAGAAAATAATCCAACATCACTCCACTTGGTAACAATAAAAAGTTTAGACCCATCCAAGTCAAAATAGCTCTGCAAAACAATCCACGCAGGATTCCAGCTATTGAGTTTTATGTAAAATAGTTTATGATGCTCCTACCCTACTTCGCAGCTTCTATGCGTAAGCCAACGCACAAGTTATAACACATAATAAAGAACTGACAGCATTTGTATAACAATTAAAACAGGAACTGACTACAAAGCATCAGCATCATGTATCAACCCAGCATTGGTACAAGCAGCAGGACACAAGATCAACTGAACTACAGACAAAAAAACACCGCTGTCACCAAAAAAATGGGAAATGAACGCATCTTCACCAAGCATATCTGAAATTCAAAACAAAAAGGGACCAGGGCCGATTCCAGATGACTAACCTTAAGGCGCTTCATGCCGTCCTCTTCCGGATCGCGACGGGGAAAATGCGAAAAATTGCGTTTCCTCGCGCGAGTTTTGCGCGATGATGTGCAAAACTCGCGCGAGGAAACGCAATGTTTCGCGATTTCGGTTTCGTTTTCTCAGGATTTCGGTTTCGTTTTCTCAGCCATGCCGGACGCTCCTCTTGGCTGGTCCGGGAGGAAACGACCGGGCACCCTGACCGGGCGGCTGATCTGCAAGGATTAGCCCCCAGGACTCCCAGGGAGGGAGCCAGGGTCCGGGACGCTGCGGGAAGAACTCCCCGAAATCAATGCGGGGGGGGGAATTGCCCGTTTGTCCCTATGGAGGCCGGCAGACGTGCGCGGCGCCTCGAGTGCCGCCGGGCAACGAGAAACGGCAAATAAAAGAAACGGGCGGAAGCCTGTAAACAAGCGAATCCCTTCTGTTCTACAAGCGTTCGTGAAGGAGAGGTTGATCTGAAGAAGACTCGCTCTTCCCCTTCGGTGAGTTCCAGAATTTTGTTGGCGCCCCCCCCCCCCCAAATGGCAGCAAAGAAGCAAAGTCCCGCTCTCGGTAAGTCAATCTCGGCTACCTTGAAGGGAGAGTCGCTCGAAGAGTTGGTGCGCAGGGCGGTGGTGGAAGCTATAAAACCCTTTGTTGACAAGCTGAACGAAACTGATCAAAGGGTGGGCTTAATTGAGAGCGAAGTGAAAACCATTAAGGAAGTAGCGGGGGGGGCAGAGAAGTCTGCTCTGGAAAGTGCGTCACTTGTGAAGGCTACAAAAAAGGAGCTGAAGTTGGTTGAGAACCAGCTGATCGGGCTACAGATGGAACGAACGCAGACAATTTTGCGTCTCCAAAACGTGAAAGAGGAGGAAAATGAGGATCTGTGGGATGCGGTCGCGGAAATATTGGCGATACCCGCGAGGACGACTAAAGAAGAGGTTAAAAGCGCCATTTTGGAGGTCCGTCGGGCTTCTTCAAAATATGCAACAAAGCGACAGTTGCCTCGTGAGATCATTATTAATTTTTCATTTAAAAAGATTCGGGACACCATCCTATATAACTCATACAATGCGGATTTGGACTTTATGGGTTTGAAAGTCAAGATTTTGAAGGACGTTCCATTTCTAGTCCGGAAAAGACGTTTTAAGTATAAAAAGTTTGCAGCTCTTCTGAGGGACCATGGAATAAAGTACAAATGGTTATTCCCGGAAGGAATATGGTTTAGATATAAAGATCAGGCCTATAAGATACTATCAGAAGATCAACTAAAGGATTTTGAGGATAAAAATCCGGAATTCTGCTGCACCGAGAACGAAGAAAAGGAGAAGCCTGAGGGGGGGGGGAGAGCACCACAACAGCGGTTGCACAGAGAGAATTGCGTCCGGGACCTAGAAGGGGGAGGAAAGTTTAATCAGAATTTGAAATGCTTATTCTCTGTATGATTAACCACTCCATCATTATCTTATGGAGCTATTTTTGTATTATGACAGTATGAAGGGAAAACATTGAAGTGTAGTGTTTAGTGTTTAGTGTTTGTAGGTTATCCCCCCCCCTTTTTCTTTTTCCTTCCCTTTTGTCCCTTTCCTTTTCCTTTTCCTTGTGATAGTCTTGTGCAGTGTTGTGTAGTGTTTTGTAGTTTGAAAAATAAAAAATTTATTAAAAAAAAAAAAAGGAAACGCAATGTTTCGCATTTTCCCCGTCGTGATCCGGAAGAGGACGGCATGAAGCGCCTTAAGGTTAGTCATCTGGAATTGGACCAGGTGTAGATACAGGGAGCAGATAAGCCACCACTACGGAAGAAACCTGTCTCCAGTACAGATGCTGAAACACCCACCGATTCAGCTCACGTTCTGTTCACTGGTTGCAAACAGGGAACCGTTTTTGTTTGTTCGTCATTTGGCTTTTTGCAACCAATTTGAGTCCATTTGCCAGGTTACTTTTCTTTTATTCAAACAATACAGTGTGGCGCAATCGGTAGTGTTTTGCACATATGCGCTGTCCTGCAGCCTGGTAAGAGCCCAGCTTTCCTCTTTTACCCTTCTCTTACCACCCTGTCTCCACCACATGCCATATAAACAAATGTGAGTAAATCTGCTAATTAGTCATTATAAACACTCTTTAAAACGCCAGATGGTAAGATTTTCTTAAAGTCTACATTCTAGCGGTTATTTCATGCATGTGCATTTTTTTCCCACAGCTATACGAGAAGTATAGTTCCCCTACCACAACATATGGTTACCAGTTCTGATCATCCATTACCTTGATGGACAATGGATTTCACCTACTGGGCAGACGCAGAAGAATCAACAAGGCAGGAAACAAAACTCCACAACCACAATTTCTGTGTAGCTGTTTGACTCTGATGAGAGTGAATCAAACAGATTTACAGATCAGCTCATGAGCTATTGCAACACCAAGCATGGCATGTTTGCCTGCCAAACCCATTGGTGGCAAAATTCACAGCATCTCTAGTTTTTGGTAGCCCTATACTTTACCTCCAAAAAAGAATGTGCAAAGTTACTAAGGAAGAGCGTAACAGCCAGGTAGGTCCACATGGGAGAAGGCCTGTTTGAGATGCCCTATTCCCACACCATTGATATCCATGGCTTTTTTTCAGCTGGAATGCGGTGGAACAGAATTCTGGAACCTCTTGAAAATGGTCACATGGCTGGTGGCCCCGCCCCCTAATCTCCAGACAGAGGGGAGTTTAGATTGCCCTTCATGCCGCTGGCCACCAGCCATGTGACCATTTTCGCCGAAGGCAATTTAAACTTTTAAAAACTCCCCTCTTGTTCCAGCTGACCCAAAGTGACGTCATTGGCCCGGGGAGCATGCGTGCACTTTGCACGTGCACACATGGTATCAGAGGCACCACCTCCCGCCAAGAGTTGCCCCCTGTGCTGGCAACCCACTGAGTTCCACCACCTCTTTTCCCAGAAAAAAAGCCCTGTTTATATCCTACCCTTCAGTTCAGAGAACTCCTAAAGGCAGTTTAATGGAGACTAACATCTTCCATTAAAAATAACCTCCAATAATTAATAATAAGAATCCATCCAATAAGCAAGATCAGAGCATCAGCAAGGAAGCGGGTCTGCTTAAAGTTTGAGAAACAAGACATGTCTTTACCTGGTACCTTGGCTCCAATAAAGAAGGTGCCAAGAGTGTGTCTTTAGGGAGGGAGGTCCTCTGGGTGGGGTGCCACCATAGAAAAGGAAAGCCCTGGTTCTGGTGGTAATCTACCCAGGAAGGAAACACTCAGAGAAAACACTCAAGAGAGGTTCAAATGGGAGGGGCTCAGGTACAGAAACCCTAAAAAGCTAGGAGTTCTTGGAATTTTTTGCTTTTGTTTTTAAAAAGCTATTGCATTTCATGCCCACAGACAACTTCTTAAAGATATGATCAAAATATATGCTAGAGATTTTTTTCCCCCCAAATACGGACCTCATGAAGAACTGTTGTGAGTGCAAGCTGATCTAGGAAAGTGAAGAATGGCTGAAGTGTTGCACGCAAATGCACACAGATCTTGCCCACTCCAAGTGAAGCATTTCATTCCGAGATGCCTCAGAGAAACACCGCTGCATATTCTCAAGAGGAAAAGTAAGCCACCATATTTCAGAGCATTTTTCCAAAGTGGTTCAAAGCATTTCCTATCCATTATCTCAGGCCTAACGTATGTGTGCACCAGACGGGAGAGAAAGCTTTGGCTGGGCTTCAGACTACAGATTCGCAATCCACCCACGGTCAAAAGCCTTTCTTCTCTGTAGAGAGCCAACATGCCAAGCAGCAGCAGTGAAACATACACACAACTCCCTCTCAACACCCAAAATGGGTCAAGATAAAACAATACCGCTTGATTCTGCTGCAAGTGTAAAACTGGGCCTCTGTCAACAATCCCGTAACTTAAGAACGGCCAGTGCGCAAGAAGTTACCTTATACCAAGGCAGATCCTTTGTGTATCAAGGTCACTACTATCTGACTACTGTCTACTCCAGGGGTTCCCAACGGGGTGCCCGTGGGCACAATGGTACCCACTGAACCTTTTCTGGTGCCTGCTGAGTGTTTTTAGAAAGTGGGTGGGACCGGGGGGGGGGGCTTTTGCAAAGCATGGCTTCTGATTGGCCATAGGAGTATTGATCGTCTGTGCAGATTTTTCAAAACATTGCTTTGACAGACGGTGCTTCCACAGCACAAGGATCTTCACTGTAGGACTAGAGGTAAGCTGTAGCAGCCATTTAGTGGCCGGCTCCATCTCCTGCAGCAGCCATTTTACGGCAGCCATTTTGTTGCTGCACGCACCACGCCGTTAGAATTCCAGATGTGCCTGCAGGCTCAAAAGGTTGGGGTCCCCTGGTCTACTCTGACTGGCAGAAGCTCTCCAGGTCTTCTGCATTCACTATATTCGTCTTTTTTAAGGGGAGATGCCAAGGACGGAAGCCAAGACCTTCTGAATGCAAAACAGATGCTCAACCACCAAGCCACACCCTTACCTCAAGTATTATAATTATCACCCAGCTGACAGGTAGGGAAGCAAGGCAGGGGAGGTTAACTCAGTAAGCAAAGTGTGCCATTGAGTGACACAGCAGCTTGATGAAGTTCCACCTTTGTGGCTTAGTGGAAGGCCTCTGCTTTGCCTGTAGAAGGTCCCCAAGTTCAGTCTTCAGCCTCTCCTGTTATAAAGGACCAGGTATTACGTAATGTGAAGAACTCTACCTGAGATCCTGGACAGTCGCTGCCAATTGATGGCCTGATGGCCTGATTCAGTACAAGGCAGCTTCATGCGTGTGTGCTCATGGGGTTATCAAGACAGGAGATGAACAGAGGTGGTTTGCCATTGCCTTCTTCTGCAGAGGGCCAAACTACAAGTGATGAATGACACTTGAACGGCAAGTGTATCCCTCCCTGTTCACTTGCCCTCCACTTGCCCTCCACTTGATCCACTTGCTGTTTAAGTGTCATTCATCACTTGTAGCTTGGCCCAGAGTCTTCCTTGGCGGTCTTTCATCCACACACCGACTGCTTAACATCAGAGTTCTGATAAGATCAGGCCAGTCCGGGTTTTTAGGGGGTGAACTACATAACACGTTTCAAGGATACGTCCCTGGGTCAGGTCAACAACACGCAGTTTAAGAATTCTGTTCTTCCACAGAATTGGGACCGCTGCACCATATTTCCAGACTGGAATAACTCCCAGAAGCTCCAGTTTGCCCCACTGGAGAAAAGCGTGTCTAGCCCATCAGAACATGTTAAGTTCCCCAGGTGATACAAAATGCAGTTCCCTGGGAATGTCTCAGGTTGGGGAAAAGCCAAAGGAGAGGATGGATTCAGTCCCTTCTCCCTGTACACTATAGTTCCAATCCAAACTGGGTTTGTACATGCTTGGGAAGCAAGACACTTCTAGATCATACTTATTTTTATGTGTTTTTGAAACATTTAAATTTTGTAAAGAGCCTGCGATCAGAAACAAATATTCCTCTGTAAGGACATAAGGCAAGGAGTCACATAGGCACCTGATGATTGTGCAGTTGGGGTGCCACAAACATAAAAGGAGATAGCCTGTGGTAACCACCCACCTTAGCTCTGAAGGTGAGGGCACCCTGAACAACACCTTAACTAACAGGCAGATTTGTACGGAACAAATAGTCGTTCCGACACCCACACTAGGTATAGGGCAAAGCCAGCACTTTGTGTCATACCCCAAAACAGACTGGTAAGCAAAGCAGACCTTGAAACTCAAGACTGCTAGGTTATACAGACCTGGGAGAACTACATCCTGGGTGGTTTTCTTCCATGTCCAAAGTGATCCTATGGAATCCTAACTCAAGATCATCTTTTAGCCCTCCTGCTAAACTCCTGTTACCAGTCCAGCATTTATGCCCCACCTAATCCAGAGCAGTTTGACATTTCCAAACACGCTTGCCAGCCCACCGGTGCAAACCACATTTCCCTTCACTCAAGTTCTCACTTGTAGTTTAACTTGGAAAAAAAACCAAGAAGGACCATGCCCAGCTGTTTCCTACCTCTATATACTCAAATGCAATTCAGACAACACCTCGTCTCCTCCTAAGCCTTTTGAGACTGCCAGAGGTTGGTGGCAAGCACACATGAAGGCTGACAGGGAACATAAGAGAAGCCATGTTGCATCAGGCCAATGGCCCATCCAGTCCAACACTCTGTGTCACACAGTGGCCAAAAAACCAGGTGTCCTCAGGAGGGCTGCCAGTGGGGAAGGGACATTAGAAGCCCTCCCACTGATTGCCCCCCCGCCCAAACACCAAGAATACAGAGCATCACTACCCTAGACAGAGAGTTCCATCTATACCTTGTGGCTAATAGCCACTGATGGACCTCTGCTCCATATGTTTATCTAATCCCCCCTTGAAGCTGTCTATGCTTGAAGCTGCTGCCACCTCCTGATGCAGTGAATTCCGTGTGTTAATCACCCTTTGGGTGAAGAAGTACTTCCTTTTATCTGTACTAACTTGACTGCTCAGCAATTTCATTGAGTGCCCACGAGTTCTTGTATTGTGAGAAAGGGAGAAAAAGACTTCTTTCTCTACCTTCTCTATCCCATGCATAACCTTGTAAACCTCTATCATGTCACCCCTCAGTCGTCGTCTCTCCAAGCTAAAGAGCCCCAAGCGCTTTAACCTTTCTTCATAGGGGAAGTGTTCCATCCCTTTAATCATTCCAGTTGCCCTTTTCTGCACTTTTTTCAGTGCTATCTTTTTTGAGGTGTGGTGTGACCAGAATTGTACACAGTATTCCAAATGAGGCCGTACCATTGAGGGGAATTATGATACTAGCTGATTTGTTTTCAATTCCCTTCCTAATAATCCCCAGCACAGTGTTGGCCTTTTATTATAGAGGAGCTGAGCTGACCTATTACATTTACAACTCTACCCCTCTTCAAGAATACACTCCTAAACAACTCTGAAAACTGACGTTCGTTGCAGGGAAACCTGCCTGTTTAAGCATAAGGACACTGTTCATAAATCATAATATACAGTACTGCCATTTAATTTAAGTTATTTAAATGAATCTGCAGATTCAGAACAGCGTAAACCCGCCAATGCAGCCATACATATATAATTTACAAGGTCCAAAACTTATTATAGCTTTTTTTCCCTCTATGTTAAAGGGACTGTAATCAAAACTGGCATTTGCCTATATGGGCTGAGAATCCAACCCCCCATTTCGTTACATGCTTTATTTGAATAAAGGTTTTATCATCATATCCAATTCTGAACTGGTCCCAGAACTATGGACCCAAAAAATATAAACATATAGGCAAAGGAGGTTTTTCTACAAGCCTTAGAGAAGAGCTGTGTGACCTAAAGAGGGCTGGAAGACATGTAGAAAGATGCTGGCAGAAAACTCACTTTGAAACGGATGCTACAAAGCCCATTGGAAGGCCCAGGGCTCATTTCGAGGGGGAATGCACCGGAACGCAGTTCTGGCAGTTCCCCAGGTCACATGTCAGGTGGCCCCGCCCACCTGACTCTTGGCCATTTGGGGCCCATTTTGACCTGGATTGGGGCTGAAACAGCCCGGATAGGGCCTTTGACAGGTGCTGGATCACTCTCCTGCTCAGCAGCAGCTCAATTCTGACAATTTTGGGGCCCTTTTCAGACATTTTCAGCCCCTTTTTGCCATTTTGGGCCCAATTTTGGCCCTGAATGGCCAGGATTGGGTCCAAAACAGCCAGGATAGGTGATGCCATGGGGTGTGGCATATGCAAATCAGTTATGCTAATGACATACTTCTGGGGCTGTCAAGGGGCGTGGCATATGCTAATGAGTTATGCTGATAAGTTATGCTAATGAGTTCCTCCAGCTCTTTTTCTACGAAATGACCCCTGGGAAGGCCTATGAAACGGCGATGACAAGAGCAAAGAAACATTATTTCTCTGCACTCACTGCATCAGCTAGTTCATGATCATCTCAATTGTTCAAGGTACCTTGACATATTTTAACTCTTAAATCTGAACCTTAATAGTCTCAAGAACAGACAATTAGATATGCCTTTTGTAGAGTTTTTTTGCCAATAAAATAGCACAGATGCACTGTGAGCTGGATGCCAGCTATAATACAGGAGAGGTGAAGGAAACGCTTAATATACCATCTGGTTCACGTATGGACCACTTTGAGCCAATTACGACGACGGATATTGACCAGATCCTAGCATCCGTGCACTGGATCCTTACGTGTTAAAATCACATAAGGACCACATAAACGAACCTTTGAGGTCTATCATAAATCAGTCACCTACTCAGGACACCTTTCTTCAACCACTCAAACAGGCAGTTGTCCACCCACTAATTAAAGAATTAATTAAATCTGGTGCTTTGGATGAATTTCAGTCTGGATTCAGACGAGGCCATGGTACGAAGACTGCTCTGGTAGCTTTAACTGATCATCTCCACCTGAATATAGACAAAGGCCATGCTTCTTTGTGCTCCTCTTGGATCTATCTGCAACCTTCAATACAGTAGACCATGCCATCTTGTTGAGGTGTTTGAAGGCAGAAGTGGATATCAAGGAATGTGTCTTGGACGGGTTTAAATAATTTCTCATGGAGACCGGCTATCTCCAGAGCAGGAATTATCTTCGAGAGCTCCACAGGGAGAAATCTTATTCCTCACGTCATTCAACCTCTACATAAAGCTTTTAGGAGTACTCATTTGTAGCTATAGAACTGGCTGCCATCAATATGCAGATGAAAACCAGCTCTATATCTCAATATCCAAATCACCAGAGGATGCAGCAAAGATCTTGGGTCACTGCCTGATGGCTGGGGTCAAACAACTAAAAACAAACAAATTGAAACTGAACCCAGACAAGATGAAAGTGATGCTTGTAGGGAAGTCAGAGATCCTGAAGAATATTGTACTCCGCACTTTCTGACCCTTGCAGACTTAGTTAAGAGTCATGGGGCTATACTGGTAAAGTAAGTTAAGGCAGCTGCAAAAAAATACTTTCTACAAACTCAGCCTAGCCTAGAAGATGGCTCCTACCTCAACACAGCCAATCCATGCCATGATAATGTTGAGACTTGACTACTGTAGTGCACTGTACATTGGTCTCCCCTCTAATTAAACTCTGAGATTCCAGTTGGTGCAGAATGCTGCAGCTCAGCTATTATCAGGAGCTAGGAGGAGCATGACTATTACGCCCATTCTGCAGTCATTCCATGGGCTACTTATCAATTATTGTGCTCAATTCAAGGTATTGGCTATCACATACAAAGCACTTCACAGCCTTGGACCTTCACATCTATGACACCGCCTCTCTCCTTATGTTCTGCCACGGCAGCTTTGCTGATCTGAACAGGGCCTTCTGCAGGTGCCACCTTGCACATGGGCAAAATCAACAGCTCCCATACAGGTGCACTTTCTGTGGTGGCACTCACCTTATGGAATAGCCTACCTGAAGAGGTCGGGAGAGCTCCCACTCTCCCGGCTTTCTGCAAACAACGCAAAAGTGAATTATTCAAGAGGGCTTTTTACTCAGATAGGAGGGCTGTACTGTAAGGAAAGGGTCTCAAAGAGATGAATCCTTAAAGGGAGAGGGACTATAGACTTATTACTATAAGTATGATCCTACTGGATAGTTCCTATATAGTTTAATATGTCCGTCTTAAGAATAGCTTATGCTCTGTTTCAGCTCTCATACTGGATCCCTGTTGATTTTTAGTATTTCAAATGTGCATGTTTATACCTTATTACATAGCTTATTGACTGTACTGACTCACTGTGTAATCCTCCTCGAGTCTCAGTGAGAAAGACAGACTATAAAAAACATAAATAAAAGTTGGCAGAAAACCTAAAATAAATACATTGGGGAACAACCTTTGTAACTTTAAGCGATGAATGCCCACTTGGGAGGGGGATGAAAAAAGGAAATGAGATGTCCCCCATCGTGATTTTATGTTGCATAATGATCGCTGTGCTGTTTTAGTTGCAAAACCCTCCCATTCATGATTCACTGACCAGGGCCAAATAAGATTCATTGACATCTGGTCCACTGCACTTATCCAAGATCTTTAGTTTCCTTAATTCATTTTTTTAAAAAACACAATAGTATTATCGGCATCTCCTGTTTGGAAGAGTCCTTTCCATTAGCTGATGGGGCTTCCTTGCTAATGGATGAATTAGCACTGAAATCCATGTGACTAGCCCAGGAAGACATTCACAGCACACACCCTTCTACGCTGCTTTGTTTGGGTGTTGCAACACAGCTGATGGTTATAGAGGCTATACAAGTTTCTCTGCATTTCAAGATGACTCCTTTTTCCTATGTCATATATCCGCACAAAGGAAACAATGGTGAGCATTAAAGAGAAAGAATATTTTTTGCACATGTGAGCTTCCTAGAACTGGTAATCATTCAACCCAACACAGAGAGACACTTGGTCAAAAACATCCAAGACAAAGCAACATTTGGAGATGACCCTGTAACCAGATTTACTAGTATTTGGTCAGATGAGGGTGAATCATAAGAACGGTCATATGTCTGATGCATGGTTTACCTTCACTTCCTCTTCCTTCTCTAACTTCTGCCTGTTGTTTCATTTATGGGAGGAGGGTGGGAAGTTTTGCATTTTTATTTTATTTGGTAAAGAGAAAACCAATTACAAAAGATGACCACAACTTCAAGGAAGTCAGCCACGCAGTCTCAGGTTAATCCGGGATTCCTCAGACCCTTTCAAAGCACTGTTGTGACCAAACCAAGCCCACCAGATGTATTTTGTGTTCATCATTTCAGATCTGAAGCCACAAAAGCCAACTCTCACTAAACAGTAACTCACCACTCGCATGCAAACATTTGCACAGAACGCAACATGCTCCAAAGTACGCACAATGAGTCTCAACAAAGAAGACCAGTCTCATGCCATGTGATTTTTTTAGATCCTTCAGGGTTTTAACCAACCCGATTCCTTGCAACTGCTCCAGTTTGTGAACAATATCAAAGTTCTCCAAACATTTCCAGACTGTTACCTGGGTGAGTTTAATGAGGCTGAGCACAGGCGACCAACCCTGTCTAAATATTATATTAAATAATAAACTGTGGCTCCCAGCATAATCTCTCCCTCCTACTGCCAGTTTTACCTTTCAGGAAGTGGGTGGGCACAGAGGAATAGGCACATATGCTACATTGTTACCAGCCACAAATTTTTATTTCCGTTTTTTAAGAGAAAGGGATCGCATATTTATGACACTGGGGAATATTTTTTCCAGCTTTATAGGGCAGAAGAAACAATATACTGGTAAACGAGCCTTTGCTCCCAGAACTCCCCTTTGCAGGTTTATACAGAACCAAGTTAGACTTTCAGGTAGGCAGTCATGTTATCTTGCAATAGAACAACAGGATACGAGTCCAGTGGCACCCTGGAGACTAACAAGATTTTCAGGGTAGAAGCTTCAGAGAGCTTTGAGTCTCAAAAGCTTATACCCTGAACATTTGTGTTGGTCTTTAAGGTGCCATTGGACTCATATCCTAATACTTATAGGGTTTAGTATTTTCTTCCTTAGGCGCATTTGGGAAGAGCCAGAATTAAAGAAACCCGTTTAAATAGCTCGTAAAAATTGTTCATGGTCACCTTTCTTCTTCCTCTCTGTTTTTCTCACGGTTTCTTTTCCCCCCTTCCCTTAAAAAGCAATAGTCTGTATAGCCACAGGTTCAAGCGCCCAGTTCCGTTGTGGGCCCGGTCCAACAGTTGCAGATTGGCTAGGTCTTTGGAATATGCCCTTAACTTTTTTATTTTTAAAAAAATACCACCTGCTTTGTTCACTTTTCTTAACAAAAGGCGGTCATTTCCCCCAGAATTCAAAAGAAAATGCAAACAGGGTGGAAGGAGAGCCAGGGAACAGGTAAAGGTGAGAGATCGAAATAGCGCTTAACTTGAATAAGATACAATGACAGTGCAATCCAAAACTGAGTTAAACCAGTCTAAACCCGTTGATTGCAATGGGCTTCGACTGGAGTAACTCTGTTTAGGATTGCACCGTGGGTCTCTTCGAAGCGTTGAGAAAAGCGGACGGGGGCGAGAAGAGAGCAACCCCCCGAGCCCCACAAGCGCCCCCCAAGGCAGCCGACCAAGCCCCCTCTCCGCCTTCCGCCCCGGCACCTCTCCCCGTCCCTGGCGCCCCCCCGGCGGCCACTCACGCAGCTCAGCACCGAGCAGACTCCCAGGCACGCTCCCATGACGACGACGCCGAGACCTCCGGCGCCTCCTCCCAACTCCACCGGACTTCGGCAGAAATGAACCCCCAAACTTGGCCGCCCGCCTCGGTCGCTCCCGGGACTGGCTGCTTGCCGAAGCCGCTCGGGCGCGCTCGGCACCTTCCGCCTCCTCTCCCCCCCCCCCTTCGTTTCTTTCCGCCAATGCTCGAGGAGAGCGCTGGCCACGCCCACCCAGCCTAACCTGGGCGCGGCACACCTGGCCGGCCGGGAGGGAGGAGGCTGCAGGGAAGCGCGCAGGTGCGAAGGGGGCGGGGAAGGGCGGAGCTGGGGAAGGGGCCGTTAGCGGCCGGCCCCACCTGGGAGGGCCTGGTGACGTCATGGGGCTTGGGCTTGCAAGCGTTGCCAGCTCCAGGCTGGGAAATTCCTGGAGATTTGGGGGTGGAGCCTGGAGAGGGCAGGGCTTGTGGAGGGGAGGGACGTCAGTGGAGTATAGTGCTATAGAGTCGACATATCGTTGCCAATCTCCAGGTGGGGCCCGGGGATCTCCCAGAATTATAACGGATCTCCAGGCAACAGATATCAGCTTCCCTGGAGAAAATGGTTGATTTGGAGGGTGGACTGTATGGTATTATAACCTGCCCCTCCTCAGGTTCAATCGCCCAACTCCAGCTATTGTCCGACTGAGAGTTGGCAACTTAATTACTGGACCCAAATCTTGCTCATCCACTGCAGACCAGCATGTCTACTCACCTGAAATTCTTTTTTCCAGGGGAACTGATCTCTGTGGCTTGGTGATCAGGTTTAATTCCAGATCTCCAGCCAAAACCAGGAGATCAGGACCCACCTTGGAGGGCCTGGTGACATCATGGGGACTTGGCTTGCAAGGGAGGGGAGGGGAGGGGAGGGGAGGGGAGGGGATGGAAGGGAGGCATCTCTTGCACAAGGGCTGCATCTCTTCTGTTTGCAGCCCGCTATTTCGCAATGTGGGGCTCTTTCCATAGACTGGGAAAGCACCTGTTGTAATGTTTGTTGCTGGCCGTCTTGGGGACCCTATTTGGGTGGAAAAGCTCAGCATATAAATGTTTTAAATAAAACAAAGCAGGTATTCTTTTTAGTTACTGGGGCTAACCGGATCTCATCAGATACTGGAAACTAACAGGGTCACCCCTGGTTAGTACTTGGATGGGAGCGCACAGCCTAGTGTCATTATGCAAAGGCAGGCAAAGGCAAACCACCGCTGAACGTGTCTTGCCTTGAAAACCCCAGCAGGGGTCGCCATAAGTCAGCTCTGACCGGCTGGCAATTTACATACACGCATCTTCCATAGAGGCCAAATAACCTGCTTGTCTGCGCTCATCTGGGCTTGGGTGTTAAATAGGGTTAGCCAAAGTCAGTATCTGAAGTCCAGGAACCACCAAGGAAGTCCAGAGTCACTACGCAGAGGAAGGCAATGACAAATTGCTGTTCTCTTGCCTTGAACGCCCCGTGGCTGGGATTGCTGTGAGTCAGATGCCATTTGGCTCACATTCATTTTCATACTTTCTGATTGGGCAAAAAGGCAGCACACAAATGTAAATAATCTTATTGTTTCTAAATGTGCATGAATATGTATGTGCATTCTATGTGTGTAAGTCAGCTGTGACTTGACAGCACTTTCCACCAGCAGCCCTGTTCACAAATTACAATGAACACGTGTGTATGGGGTAGCTTGATAAATTCCTGGACATTTGGGAACAGTGACTGGGGAGGGTGCTCTTCGGGGAGCGAGCTCAGTTAAGGATGCAAAACCTCACTTGGAAGGTGCTATTTCTTTCCAGGGCTGATCACGATAGGCTTGCGGTGATACGTAAATCTGACTCCACACTCCACCTTGAGACAGGTAACCCTAGTACAGGGTACACTTGCTTTTGCTTTATATGCATGTTTGTGTTACATTTGTGTGATATAAACCCCATATTTATCTAAGTACTGGTCCCTGCTGTCATTTGTAGAGTGAGTGTGCATTGGCTTTCTTACAGATGTACATGCAGAATGTGTGTTCACAGTAACTTGTTTCAGGTGGGTAGCAGTGTTGCGGTGCAATAGAAGAACAAGATACGAGTCCAGTAGAACCTTAAAGATGACGAGATTTCCAGGGTATGAGCTTTTAAGAGTCACGTCTCCCTTCCTTTGACTCTCAAAAGCTCATACTCTGGAAATCTTGTTGGTCTCTAAGGTGCTACTGGACCCGAACTTGTGAAGAGGACGATTATGTACAGAGCTGTGTGTATGTACACTTGTGTATATCTGTGTGCAGTCAAGTCGCAGTCAACTTACGGAGACCTCAGCAAGTGGCATTTACGGCAAATGAGAAGCAGAGGTGGTTTGCCAGTGCCTTCCTTGGTAGTCGCCCATCCAAGGACCAACCCTGCTTAGCTTCCAAGATCTTGACGAGGTCGGGCTATAATGTGCTGCCTTCCCACCTATATGTACACTTACACACAAGTAAAAAATAAAAATGCATAAGATATGTGACTGGCAGCCTTAAAAAGAACAAGCGCTTTTCCAGTTGGGGGTTGTGGAAGCTCTCTTGTGGTGCAAAAAACCTGGATACACAATGAAAAAGTGTGCAGGGCAGGGTAGCAGACTTTGTTCAAGAGGAATCCGTTCTGCTGCTTCCTCGGTCTTGCAGCCAAGTTCCCATGATGTCACTGGCCGCTCGAGGCTGGGGAATCAGTTAACTGCATTTTATCCCTTGCCAGACAACTGTGATTTCCCTCCAGGGACTGCATCCACACATGCTTAGATTTTGTGCCATCCTTAAACTAAAGCAATAATTTGCATTTGGACTTTCTTCTGTGGACAAGAAGCGCAGTGACAGGGAAATCCTAAGCAGAGGTACGCCAGTCTGAGCCAACTGAAATCAGTGGGATCAGATTGGAGTAACTCTGCTTAGGATTTCACTGAAAGGAAACAACTCTGTGTTTCTGTGGTTTAGGTAAACTTGTACGACTAAGAGAAGGAAATAATCCAAATAATCCAATTGACTAGCAAGGCTAGTCATTTGCCCCCAAAATTTACTACAACGCATTTATTACAGCAATTTATTAAAACAAATTTATTATAACAGTTGAAAACCATAAAAACAATTAAAACAGCAATAAATATTATATGTTAAAACTAAAAACATAAATAGAAGTCTAGTGGCACTTTAAAGGCTAACTTTATTCCAGCATTGGGTTCCGTGGACTGGAGTCCCCTTCATCAGATGCATGTTGCTCGTCCTCATTCGGCAGACATCTATACCAGAGGTTATGAAAAGAAACGAACAGGAAAGTTGGTGGGTCATGAAATAGAGGAACTACATTTGTTATTGTTGTTGCTTATTGTTGGCCTTTCTCACTGAGGCCCAAGGCAGATTGTATGTGTATGCGCCGTCAAGTTGCTGCCAACTTATGCTGACCCTAGCAAGGGGCTTTCAAGGCAGGTGAGAAGCAGAGATGGGTTGCCATTGCCTTCCTCTGCAGCATCTTCCTTGGTGGTTGCCCATCCAAGGACCAACCCTGCTTAGCTTCCCAGATCTGACAAGAATGGGCTATGCCATGCCACCTTCCCTCCCCGATTAGGCAAACAGTTTACTTACTGCTGTTTTTTACACTTTCATAGCGCAGTCACTTTAACTGCGAATTGACAAAACGTAACCGTTACATCTTTGATCAAGCCATACCTGAAGAAGACGTTTCCATCGAAACGTGGTTCATAACTAGGAGCACGTTGATTATGCGTTATAGTGGATTGGACTGAATATAAGAATTTATATTTGATGAGAATTTTGTCATTAAATGATACTAATTTTGGATTGCACATGACCAGCTGCATTGATTGTGGGGACCTCAGAGGTGCCCAGGGCTTTTTTTCTGGGAAAAGAGGTGGTGGAACTCAGTGGTGGAACTTAAGACCACACAATGACATCACTTTGGGTCAGCTGGAACAAGGGGGGGATTTTTTAAAGTTTAAATTGCCCTCAGTGAAAATGGTCACATGGCCTCGGCGGCGTGGAGGGCAATCTAACCCTCCCCTCTGTCTGGAGATCAGGGGGCAGGGCCACCGGCCATGTGACCATTTTTAAGAGGTGCCAGAACTCTGTTCCACCGCGTTCCCACTGAAAAAAAGCCCTGGAGGTACCCATGGCACGAAGCTCCAAGACAAAGGTTTATTATTCTGTGGTGTCACGGTATCTCTGAACTGGACTTTGTTATATTTTTACTTTCGGACCTAGATCCCTATGTTTCCAGCAGAGTGGCTTTATTTGCGTTAGCGGCAAGGAAGATTAGACTGAGCTTGGGACTCACTGTAAGTCATTGATTTGATTGTCCATTTTATTCAATTGTGATATTGCTGTGCTCTTTTGTTTTACTGTTTGCATTGTTATGGCCTGCGGCTAAGACAATAAACACGAGTGAAAGCATTGATTACGTATGCCTTTATAAGCCATCGATAGAATTGTTACTAGATACTTATATGTTGACTGCTTACTAGGGATGTGCGTTTCGGCATTCAGAATGCCGAAAGAATGCCGAAACAAAAGTGTTTCGGCTTCTTTCAGGGAATGCCGAAACGTTTCGGGGAATGCCGAAACGTTTCGGGTAGCCGAAAGAAAAAAGCCGAAACGTTTCGGGATTCTTTCGGCTTTCTTTCGGCTTTTCTATGGGAAAATGCCTCCGTCTTCCAGGACGCCTGGAGGAGGCATTTTCCCACCGAATAAGCCCAAAATTGGTGGGGACCTTCCTCTAACCCTTCTCTAACAACCACCCAAGTTTCAGACAGATTGGACTTTGGGGGGCCATGTTATGGCCCCCCAAATCAGGTCCCCCCATCCTCCCATAAGAAAGCGAAGGAGCAGCATATTGTTAGCATGCTGCTGCTGATCTTTCTTCATTATTTCCTATGGGGAAAAAATGAAGAGGCAGGCTTCCTTTGCCAGGGGTGGCATTTTGCATGCAAAATGCCCCCCAGCCCTCAGGGGCCCTTCTCCCACCCCTCCTCCCACCCCCACCAAGGCTCAGCCTGCTCCCACTTGGGGGGGCCATTTCATGGCCTCCCCAAGTAGGTGCTCTAATCTCTACCACTGACAGCTGGGGGAGGCTTGTGTTGCCAGGGGTGGCATTTTGCATGCAAAATGCCCCCCAACCCTCTGGGGCCCTTCTCCCACCCCTCCTCCCACCCCCCACCAAGGCTCAGCCTGCTCCCACTTGGGGGGGCATTTCATGGCCTCCCCAAGTAGGTGCTCTGCTCTCATCTCTACCACTGACAGCTGGGGGAGGCTTGTGTTGCCAGGGGTGGCATTTTGCATGCAAAATGCCCCCCAGCCCTCTGGGGCCCTTCTCCCACCCTTCCTCCCACCCCCCACCAAGGCTCAGACTGCTCCCACTTGGGGGGCCATTTCATGGCCTCCCCAAGTAGGTCCTCTCAGCCCCTAAAGTCCACCCCTTACAGCCCCACACAAACCCAATTCCCCCCCCCAGCTGCCACACACAGACCCAAATCCCCACATTAGCCCCTCACAGACCCAAATCCACCCCCACCTGCCCCACACCCATAACCCCAGGAACAGGCTGGCAAAGGCCAGCCCTCTCCCTTTGTTCTCTATGCTGGGAACTTCTAAACTCTCTTTCCCTAGGCAATTCTGTACAGCCCAGGGGTGCCACAATGGTGGGCACACTTCTGAGTGCCAGCTGGTCCCTGTGAAAGAGCACCTGAACCACAGACACCCTCCCTCAAATTCCCCCACCACCTACAGAGATGGCTGGCCAGCCAGCCCCATTGTTCCCTATGATGGGAACCAACTGCACAACAAAGAATAAAACAAGAACAACACAAAATAAAGTTTTAAATTTTTTTTTCTCCCTTCCAAAGTACAAGTAGGCAAAGCATTATGACACATTACACCAGCAGTCCCCCACACAGAAAAATAACACAACTCACTTTACAACATTTTTTATTTTTCAACAATTTTTTGATTTAACAAATTTATCAACAGTAAACAAAAGTAAACAAGTTTTAACAGTACAGGTAAATTGGTAAAACAAAAACAGAGAGAGAGAGAGAGAGAGATTTGAAGTGCCTACATGTAGCCTACAATAAAACGTACATATTTGGAGAGCCAAAAGTTTCACACTATTAAGGTTACAATAAGAAAGGGTCTATTGGATATTTTTTGCTGGGACCAATGTCTTCTGTAATCAAATGATCTAGTACTGGAAGCCAGTCTTCCCAAAAGTCTGATTGTATCATTGGCGATTCAGAACAACAGATTTGATATGTTACCTTCTCCATGTAATACTGGTCCCAAACTTTGTTAAACCACAGGGGTAGTGTAGGGGGTCTAGGGTCCTTCCACCTCAAAGCGATGGCTGTTTTAGCTGCAGCTAAAAGCATAGCCACCCTTTTCCTTATAATAGTGGGTATATCATAGCTTGACCATAAGTTAAGTAAAATTGTTTCAGGTTTAAAAGGAACTATAATACCCAACATTTGTTTGATAACAGTTGTTACATCGGACCAAAATTTGCTTATCAAAGGACATGTCCACCAACAGTGAATAAAGGACCCCACCTCACCACATCCTTTCCAACATTTGGGCGATATTATTTTATTGGCATAGTTAAGCTTCTGAGGAGTGATATACCAACGTGTCAAAAGTTTTTGAGATTGTGACTTTACAGAAATTAAATTAGTCTTAAATATTGGGGAGTTCCAAATGCTTGACCACTGTGCCTCAGAAAATTTAATACCGCAGTATGTTTCCCAAGCCAGTTGGTATGAATAAGGCTTGCTTTTTTGGGCTTTCAACATTATTTTGTAAATCTTTGATAGAAGACCCTTACTTCCACTGCCACCTGATTTCAGTATTTCTTCAAATTCAGTTATCTCACGCTTTAGGGAGCTTTGTATCTCAGGAGCAGCTATAAGGTGTTGAACCTGCAGGTATTGGAGCCAAGAAATCTTGGCTTGCAACCGTGCTTCAATCAGTTGTTTAGATAAGAGCTGCCCTCTTGAGGTTATATCGACAAACGTTGTAAGCTGTTTAGATTTCCATTCTGCAAAGGAGTCTTTACTGAGGGCAGGTATAAACCACTTTTGTCCTGTAAAACATGAAAAAGGAGAAAAGGACGGTGCTACTGAAGCCCTATTTTTGTCCCAAATCCCTAGTGCCGGAGCTAAAAGTAAGTGGCTTTTAATTGCCTTGGGACGTTCAGGTGCTGAGTTCCAAATAGTTTCCTGCATTGTTTTGGGTAGTGTGTAGTGCTGTTCAATAGCTTTCCAGTCAGCCTTAAAGTCAGACTGCAACATAAGGACCAGGTAAGTAAGTTGGGTAGCCTCATAGTACAGTCTAATATCAGGCATTCCTAACCCACCCTGTTTGGTGTGACTTCTCAGGGTAACAAAACTAATCCTAGGCTTTTTTCCTGCCCATAACACAACTCACTTAACATCAGAGAATCACAAAGCATGATACCTGTCAAAAACACTTTATTTCTTGAACAGCTTTAGGTTACACAGCAGGGGGGAACACCAAAGGGCATGGCAGCACTATCTTACACAAAAATAACACAACTCACTTAACATCAGAGAATCACAAAGCATGATTCCTGTCAAAAACACTTTATTTCTTGAACAGCTTTAGGTTACACAGCAGGGGGGAACACCAAAGGGCATGGCAGCACTATCTTACACAAAAATAACACAACTCACTTAACATCAGAGAATCACAAAAGCACAATTCCTGTCAAAAACACTTTATTTCTTGAACAGCTTTAGGCTACACAGCAGGGGGGGGGACACCAAAGGGCATGGAAGCAGTATCTTACACAAAAATAACACAACTCACTTCACATTAAAGAATCACCCCAAAAATAGCTGTCAAAAGCACTTTATTTCTGTAACTGCTTTAGGTTACACAGTAGGAAGGCACCGCAGAGCAGGAAAGCAGTGTACTACGCAAAAATAACACAACTCACTTCACATCAGAGAATCACACAAACACAATTGCTGTCAAAAACGGTGAAGTGGGTTGTATTATTTTTTGTAGTACATTGCTATCATGCCCTGTTGTGCCCTCCTACTGTGTAACCTAAAGCTGTTCAAGAAATAAAGTGTTTTTGCCAGGAATTGTGTTTTTGTGATTCTCTGATGTTAAGTGAGTTGTGTTATTTTTGTGTAAGATAGTGCTGCCATGCCCTTTGGTGTTCCCCCCTGCTGTGTAACCTAAAGCTGTTCAAGAAATAAAGTGTTTTTGACAGGAATTGTGTTTTGTGATTCTCTGATGTTAAGTGAGTTGTGTTATTTTTGTGTAAGATAGTGCTGCCATGCCCTTTGGTGTTCCCCCCTGCTGTGTAACCTAAAGCTGTTCAAGAAATAAAGTGTTTTTGACAGGAATCATGCTTTGTGATTCTCTGATGTTAAGTGAGTTGTGTTATTTTTGTGTAAGATAGTGCTGCCATGCCCTTTGGTGTTCCCCCCTGCTGTGTAACCTAAAGCTGTTCAAGAAATAAAGTGTTTTTGACAGGAATCATGCTTTGTGATTCTCTGATGTTAAGTGAGTTTTGTTTTAATTTTTCTGTGTGGGGGACTGCTGGTGTAATGTGTCATAATGCTTTGCCTACTTGTACTTTGGAAGGGAGAAAATAATTTTTTTAAAACTTTATTTTGTGTTGTTCTTGTTTTATTCTTTGTTGTGCAGTTGGTTCCCATCATAGGGAACAATGGGGCTGGCTGGCCAGCCATCTCTGTAGGTGGTGGGGGAATTTGAGGGAGGGTGTCTGTGGTTCAGGTGCTCTTTCACAGGGACCAGCTGGCACTCAGAAGTGTGCCCACCATTGTGGCACCCCTGGGCTGTGCAGAATTGCCCAGGGAAAGAGAGTTTAGAAGTTCCCAGCATAGGGAACAAAGGGAGAGGGCTGGCCTTTGCCAGCCTGTTCCTGGGGTTATGGGTGTAGGGCAGGTGGGGGTGGATTTGGGTCTGTGAGGGGCTAATGTGGGGATTTGGGTCTGTGTGTGGCAGCTGGGGGGGAATTGGGTTTGTGTGGGGCTGTAAGGGGTGGACTTTAGGGGCTGAGAGGACCTACTTGGGGAGGCCATGAAATGGCCCCCCCAAGTGGGAGCAGTCTGAGCCTTGGTGGGGGGTGGGAGGAAGGGTGGGAGAAGGGCCCCAGAGGGCTGGGGGGCATTTTGCATGCAAAATGCCACCCCTGGCAACACAAGCCTCCCCCAGCTGTCAGTGGTAGAGATGAGAGCAGAGCACCTACTTGGGGAGGCCATGAAATGCCCCCCCAAGTGGGAGCAGGCTGAGCCTTGGTGGGGGGTGGGAGGAGGGGTGGGAGAAGGGCCCTAGAGGGTTGGGGGGCATTTTGCATGCAAAATGCCACCCCTGGCAACACAAGCCTCCCCCAGCTGTCAGTGGTAGAGATTAGAGCACCTACTTGGGGAGGCCATGAAATGCCCCCCCCCAAGTGGGAGCAGGCTGAGCCTTGGTGGGGGGTGGGAGGAGGGGTGGGAGAAGGGCCCCTGAGGGCTGGGGGGCATTTTGCATGCAAAATGCCACCCCTGGCAAAGGAAGCCTGCCTCTTCATTTTTTCCCCATAGGAAATAATGAAGAAAGATCAGCAGCAGCATGCTAACAATATGCTGCTCCTTCGCTTTCTTATGGGAGGATGGGGGGACCTGCTTTGGGGGGCCATAACATGGCCCCCCAAAGTCCAATCTGTCTGAAACTTGGGTGGTTGTTAGAGAAGGGTTAGAGGAAGTTCCCCACCAATTTTGGGCTTATTCGGTGGGAAAATGCGTCCTCCAGGCGTCCTGGAAGACGGAGGCATTTTCCCATAGAAAAAAGCCGAAAGAATGCCGAAATAATGCCGAAAGAATCCCGAAAGTCGAAAGCCGAAAGAGATTCTTGTTTCGGCTTTCGGCTTTAACGATAGAGAATCTTCTTTCGGCTTTCTACTTTCGGCTATAGCCGAAAATTTTTGGCTTGCACACCCCTACTGCTTACCCTACGCACTGTTTGTAATTTTCCAACGACACGGTTGCAATAATTGTTGTTTGTCTTACACTTAAAACTGTGGTCCTTTGTGTTGTAGATAGCCTTCCCTCCCAAGGCAGATTACACACTGAAAAATCAACATAACCAATGGCTGGGACATTCAAATAGAGACTCTGATACAGAGTTGATACAATGCTGAAATAAAAATTCAAATATCATCTAGAAGAGTTTGGTCTAGCTGGTTAACTCTGACAATACCCTCTTTTTGCTGGGATGGTTATCTTGGGTACTTATGTACACACACAAATTTCTGAGACTGGAGATATGAATGTAGGCTCTGTCTCCTCCCTGAATCCGTGGACTCCCCCTGTAAAGCTATCCATGCTGGTGGTTATCATCCACTGGTAGTGAATTCCACAGCTGGATTACCCATTGCATAAAGAAGTAAAGTGTGCAATCTTGGGAATGCCCTGGGAATCCTTGAAACAAGCCCTTTGATCAAAAGAACTATTGAAAGTGAGAGGAGGACACCAGGAAACGGCTGATTTCATCAAAGCGTTTCTGCATACGCATTCTTTTAGTGTTTGGCTTCTCTTGGGCACTGATGATTTTCAACCAGCTTTCAGGCTCATTTAAAAGCCATCAGTACAAGAGGACTTTGTTTCATTTCATCCAGCATATTCAAAAAAATTGATTGCGGAAAATGGCTAATTGGATTGCCAGGGCTTCTTGAGCCAACGGTTGAAAGGGAACCCTAATGGAGTGTGGCTGCAAATTAATGGGTTCGAAAATGACCTTGCTCCAAAAGGTACCCTAACACTTTCCAGTATTGCCTGTTGGACTTCTTCCAGGTGAATTTTGATGCATCGTTTGATGCTTTTTGATTATCCTTTATAGAGCTACTTGTACCGCAGTGCAACCTGCAATGAAGCTCCAGACGCATCAAAGAACATGACGCTGGGCTAGATGGAGCACCGGCCAGATTCAGCAGGGCTAAATTGGCATGTTTATATTTTTAACATCTATCGTCGTCGTCATTATCATCATTTATAGTCCATCTTTCTCACTGAGACTTAAGGTGAATTGCAAATATGAGAAGAGCTGTTCAGACGATTAGTAAACGGATTACAAGCATATGGAAGAGTTTAGCTGGAACAGACTGATGGTCCATTTAGTCTAGCCCCCTGTTTTCAGTGTTGGCAAAGCAGAGACACCCCACCCAAAAAAAAAGTTTACGAGTGGGATACAGACCCCCATACCTCTCCCTGTTATCCCCCCTTACACACAACTGGCATTCAGGGATCTATTGCCTTTACTGTGCGATCCTAAGGAGAATTACACTCTTCTAAATCCATTTAACTGAGTGGGCTTAGAAGGTGTAACTATCCAGGATAGCCCAGGCAAGCCTGATCTCATCAGATCTCAGAAGCTAAGCAGGGTTGGCCTTGTTTAGTAATTGGATGGGAGACCTCCAACAAAGACCAGGGTTGCAGAAGCAGGCGATAGCAAACTACCTCTGTTAGTCTCTTGCCATAAAAATCCCGCCAAGAGTCACCATAACTATGACTTTGAGGGCCGGATTTTATTTCATTTATTTATAATAATATTTATTTATTAGCGTCATTTTAACTTGCCCTTCTCCCCACTGGGGAACTAAAGCGGCTTACATCATTCTCCTTGCCTCAATTTTATCCTCACAACAGCCCTGCAAGGTAGATTAGGCTGAGAGTGTCTGACAGGCCCAAGGACACCCAACTTCCATGGCGGAGTGGGGATTTGAACCTGGGTCTCCCAGATCTTTGTCTGACACTCTAAACACTACACTGCTTAATTATAAATTGCATTTTGTGCCTGAAGGCACCTGAAGATACATACAAGTAATTTTTTAGAAAAGATTTATAAAAATCCAACGCAGATGCAAATTAAATAAAGCAGCACAACTACCAGTCACCCCAGTCCCAGTAGGCAATAGGGTTGCCACCCTGGCTGGCTCTGTGCCTTGCACAAGTGAACCAGCAAAGTGGGTGGGTTTCGCACCAGTGCAAATTTGTGCAAAGCACATCATGTGGCTGCGAGACACGTTTTGTACCACCGGCCCAGTTTCTCGTAGAAGTCGACCGAGCCATGTAGGGCGAAACCAGAAGACACCAACCAAGTCATTTCGGGATGGAAGACGGAGGGAAAGGGAGGTGGGGGGGGGTAATGGGAGGTGAGGCCCTTCTCAGTTTTCTGCAAAGTTGTTTTTCCCACGTGCCTTTGTGTCGTCATTGTCGTCCCCCGCCCCCCTCCACGCACAAAGGAGGTGGCTCCAGTGATTATCCACCGCCCGGCTGCAGAGCGTGGATTCTGCTTAGCCGCTGAGACTATATTTAGATCTCTGTGAAAGGGGTTAGCGAGTTGCCTGGAGCCAGCAGAGCGTCTGAGGATGTCGGTGTCACAGCAGTGAGGGATGAAAAATAAACCGAAGCTTAAGTCAATCCTTTGGACTGAGCTATGGGCTGGGGTGGGGGGGGGACCAGATTTGGATTGCAGCTGGTGCTGGGGGTGTGGCTTTCACTAGCTAGGCATTACCTCGCTTTTTTCTCATTCTAAGTGAAGCCCTGGTTGGTTTGTAGGGTTCCCAACAGGCCTGGAGAAGAAACATCCTGTCCTTTTAATAGGGGCTTCGTGTGTGGAAATGGTCAGCTGAAGTTTTTTGGGTTATGGAGGTCAATAATATGACCAGGTAAATACCCTGGAAATCTAGTTGGTCTTCAAGGTGCTACTGGACCCGACTCTTGCTCTTCTGCTCCAGGCCAGCACAGCTACTCACCTGAAAGGATCCCATTAAGCCTCCATTAAAAGGACAGGACATTGTTCTCCAGACCTGTTGGCAACTGTGATAACAATCACATTTTCATAGCAGAGGGGCTCCGTGATAGAGCCTATGCAGACAGTTCCAGATTCAGTCTTGGAAACTTTCCAGGGCATGGCATGGCATGGCAAATAACACCCTCGTAACCCTCTGTTAAAGGGGCAGGACTTTTTGTTTCTCCAGGCTTGTTGGCAACCCAATTGCTTGTGGAGAAGGAGGAGAAAAATCCCTCCTTTCCCACGATCCTGCCTATTGCAAGAGCAAAAGGCAAGCCTTGCCCCTCCTGTGGGTCCACTCACTTCAATAGCTTCCTGGCTTCTAACAGAGAAACATCATAACCTCTTCTCCAAATATCAGGTCCTGCGGCTGGAGAGATGAGAATCATTACAGATGTTGCTTCCCACCCCCTGCAATTCATCCTAGAGATCTCTTCCTCTGACAGATTCCAAGCATGCCAGCTCAGAAAACGACAGAGATCACCAGTTCCTATCTATCGCACATATCCATTCGCTGAATAACAGAAAACCAGTTCACATTTCCAAGGATCCAACCTTTTGTTTAAATGATGTGTTCCTTTAAAATCTAAAATAAAGGGGTGCTACTGGACCCGAATCTTGCTCTTCTGCAAGATCTAAAAGAAATGACAAATGAAACAAAACTGTGAATGATCTTTTGGATATATGTCATTCTAAAGAGTCTTTCACTTGCTATTGCATTACTTTTGTTCCAGTAATAACAACAGGAGGAGTTTTTTTAAAAAATAAAAAGAAGAGGAGAGAGGAGGAAAACTGCTAACAGTTGCTTTCAATGCAGAAGGTCCCAGAGTCAATCCGTGCCCCCTGCAGTTTAAGGATATCCTATAAGCAGCTCTCCAAAAAGGACCCTTCTTTGCTTGGGATGCTCGAGCACCGTTGCAGGCCAGAGTAGAAAATACTAGTCTGGGGGGACCCACGACAGGCTCTTATAAGGTGACTTCCTATGCTGGTCAAAGAAATGTGGCTCTCCGGAAGAGTCTGATGGTAGACTGAGTGGTAGAGACCCAGTCTGGTTTATGGTTAGAGTGTTAAACTAGAATCTGGGAGGCCCAGGTTCGAATCCCCACTCTTCCATGGAAGCTCGCCATGGAAGAGTCACACTCTCTTGGCTTAGCCTACCTCATAGGATTATTGTGACAATAAAATGGAAGAGAGGAGAATGATATATGCCACTTTGGGGAGAAAGGTGGCATATAAATAAAGTAAAATACATTTTTATAAATAAAATAAAAATAAAAGCTTGTGTGCTCGGCATGCAGAAGGTCCAGGTTTCACTTCCTGGCATCTCTGAATAAATGATGACATGTAGCGGGTATTAGGAATGACTTTCTCTGCCCAAGACCTCAGTGAGCTGCTCCCTGTCAGAACAGACAAGGCCAACCGTCTGACATCCGGTCTCGCCTTGAATGACGCACTGCTGCGCACCACCTCTCTCACATATGCCGAAGTCACCTTTCCCACAAAGCCTCTGGCAGACTTCCCCTTCCAGACCAAGCCTAAGTATCTCGCACATGCTAAAGCAAGCTTGGCTCCATCAAGTTAGTGCCCTAAGACATCTCTTAGTATTGGTTTGGCTGCAACAGACTAACCCACTGGGGTTTGTAAGCTCCAGCACGTGCGGCGTGAGCCCTTTTCAGATGTTGCACCCATGCAGACCAGGTGGCTGGCAAGTGTACAAGCTGCTCCTAAGACACATTTTGCCTGAAGAGGGGCATATTTTGCATGGCCATGCAGCTTTGATATGTGTGAACAAACCCCAGGTTGACTCATATTTGAAACTTTATGTATGTGCAAAATATATGCAGCATCTCTGCTGAGATAATATGACAACTGCATGTCTTGGGAGCAGCAGTTGCTGACTGTCCCATTCTGCACCTGGCAATGCTCAAAGGTTGCAGGAGAACAGGCAAGCAAGGGGGGGGGAAGAGGTCTGGATCCAGGGGTCAAGAGAGGAGTTGGAGACTAGGAATCTCCCCAGGAGTCAAGCAGGGCATGAACAGCCGGATGGTTACTTAGGAAAAAGCTACTCTCTAGACTAAGCAGAAGCTAGTTGAATGCGGATGCTGAAACAGCAAAGTAAGGGACTCACCTGCAGGTTTATATAGGAAATGGAGAGTCCCAACATTTCCTGCAGGCAAGGCTACGTACCTGGGCCTTGATCCTGCATCTTCCTCCAGCGAGAGACTGGAGGAGGAAATGGTGGGGAGGGGAACAGTAATGAAGGCTAATGGAACATTAACAACGCAATCCTAAGAAGAGTTACTCCAGTCTAAGCCCATTGAAATTAATGGGCTTAGATGGGTGTAACTCTGGTTAGGATTGCACTATAAGGCTGTTTGGAAGATGCCAGAGTGGAGAAGTTTCCAGGCTTTGAGTCTGTTCCTGAGACCCGGGGGAAGATTCTGGAGGCGCAAGGGGTGGGCAGGGCTTTTGAGGGATTCCTGGTCTGCTTGCTCCAAAAGACCTTGAATGGGCACCTGCCGGTGGGGATGGTCTTCCCTTGGGATTCCCAGAGCCCACGAAGCCCCAAGCATAGCGGGGAGCACGTGGAACTCCTTCTGATGAGCTTTCTTCCCAGGTGCAGGCTTGGTGCCTGCCTCCCTCCCAACACAGGCAGGCCTAACAACTAGAAATGGTTTTGAACCAACAGGTCTCCTCCTCCCTGGCTATCTGGGTCTCTGTCTCCTTCCCTCACAGCAGAGCTAAAATGGCACACACACACCTTGGGGCAAAGCGGGACTTTTCGTCTTGTATTCTATAAAAGGCCATGCATTGTATATGGATGGTTCATCATTAATAATAATAACTCCACAGAAAGAGCAGGATTAAATCTCACAGGGGAAAATAGGTCAGCGAGGATCCATCCGAGGGCCTTGTTAATTGTAAAGTTAACAGAATAATAAATACATTTTGTACTATACTATATATAGCCAGTGTGAACTAACACATTAAAATGCAAGACTAGACAGAGACCAAGAGTCTTTTTTTAAAAAGAGCAGTTCAGCTGTCATATCATTAACAGTCGAATAACTGAAATCTGCAAATATTTCTCCAGTTGAATTGACTCATCCAGGATGTTTTTAAAAAGCTACCAGTAAAAATTGTCTTTATGGAAAGAATGTTTGCCTTATTTTTTCCCAATTTCACTCGCTTTGCTGTGTGCCCCAACCTATTTAACTATTCTATTATCCAAAGAGTATTTGCAGATTTCCACTTGTCGGCGATTAATGATTTGCTGCGATTAATGCATTGTCCAGTAATTGGTGCAGATATGGTCTAGCACTGGTTTGCAAATCCATCAACACTTATTATCAGCCAATGCATTTTCCATTGGCCTGCCCACACTCCTGGAAATTTTATATCAATTAAAAAAAAAACTTTAGCAATTAAGAAAATAGCCTTTCATATCATCTCATTAATGGTAACAATATGGAAACAAAACAAAACAAAGATTTTTTGTGGCAATTTAAAAGTGATTAACCTGGGTGAACTGATCTCATCAGATCTTAGAAGCTAAGCAGGGTCGGCCTTGGTTAGTAATTGGAAGGGAGACCTCCAATGAAGACCAGGGCTGCAGAGAGAGGCAATGGCAAACCACCTTTGTTTGTCTCTTGCCATGAAAACCCCACCAGGGGTTGCCGTAAGTCAACTCTGACTTGAGGGCATTCTCCACCAGCTGGAACAAGGGGGGAGTTTTTTAAAGTTTAAATCGCCCTTGGCCAAAATGGTCACATGGCCGGTGGCCCCATCCCCTGATCTCCAGACAGAGGGGAGTTGAGATTGCCCTCCGCGCCACTGGCACGGAGGGCAATCTAAACTCCCCTCTGGAGATCAGGGGGCGGGGCCGCCGGCCATGTGACCATTTTCAAGAGGTGCGGGAACTCCGTTCCACCACATTCCAGCTGAAAAAAAGCCCTGCTCCTAGGTTATTTGGCTGAAGAATGGTGAGTTTCAGGGCATTCCAAGAGACTGGAATGTTCTGCCACTGGTTTCACAACGTTGCCACGTTTCATGCCCGGTTTCTGTTGATCTGTTCTTCTGCACATAAGGTGACTTCTGTGTCCTATGCAGACCAGCAAAAGGGCATCCTTGGTAGTGATGGTCAATTTTTGATCTTTAAAACCGCCAAGTTGGGAACCATGAGAGAAAGCGCCGCACCCTTCCTTCCAGGTTACTATCGTTGCTGGGATAGCTCCACTGGCCTTGCACGGGTCAGACCTGTGCATATGAGGAGAGATAACAACAACAACATTTGATTTACATGCCGCCCTTCAGGACAACTTAATGCCCACTCAGAGCGGTTTACAAAGTATGCCGTTATTATCCCCACAACAAACACCCTGTGAGGTGGGTGGGGCTGAGAGAGCTCCAGAGAGCCGTGACAAGCCCAAGGTCACCCAGCTGGCTACAAGCGGAGGAGTGGGGAATCAAACCTGGCTCTCCAGATTAGAGTCCCGTGCTCTTAACCACTACACCAAACTGCCTCTCTGGCATACACCACAGCAGCAGTACTAAACAAGGGCCAATCTCAATCACGTGGCCCAAGTCACTCCCCTCCTTTTCCAAGGGTGCCTTCTTTTTAATGATGCTCCTGCCTTAGACTAAATCAAATCATTGGTCCATCAAGGTCAGTAATATCTACTCTGACTGGCAGTGGCTCTCCAGCGTCTTTCACATCACCGACTGCCTGTTCCTTTTCAACTGGAGATTCAACCTGGGACCTTCTGCATGCAAAGTAGAGGCTCTTCCACTGAGCTTCTCCCATCACAACACAAATGCCGAGTTACAAGAACTGTGGCCCACACAACCCACAAGGCACCAGCTGGAAATGAAGTGCTGGTACCCTTTATTGATTTGTATATTTCTACCTCGCTTCTCTCCCTAGTGGGGACCCAGAGCAGCTTACAAGTGACCCAGGGTCCCCCCGGGAGTTTCCGTGGCAGAGAGGGGACATGAAGCTTCCAAATCCAAGTCTAAATAACTTTATTGTAGCATAAGCTTTCGAGAACTTCGTCAGATGCATGCATCTGATGAAGAGAGTTGTGGTTCTCGAAAGCTTATGCATGCATCTGAAGAAGAGAGCTGTGGTTCTCGAAAGCTTATGCATGCATCTGACGAAGAGAGCTGTGGTGCTCGAAAGCTTATGCATGCATCTGAAGAAGAGAGCTGTGGTACTCGAAAGCTTATGCATGCATCTGAAGAAGAGAGCTGTGGTTCTCGAAAGCTTATGCATGCATCTGACGAAGAGAGCTGTGGTTCTCGAAAGCTTATGCATGCATCTGAAGAAGAGAGCTGTGGTTCTCGAAAGCTTATGCATGCATCTGAAGAAGAGAGCTGTGGTTCTCGAAAGCTTATGCATGCATCTGAAGAAGAGAGCTGTGGTTCTCGAAAGCTTATGCATGCATCTGAAGAAGAGAGCTGTGGTGCTCGAAAGCTTATGCTACAATAAAGTTGGTTAGTCTTAAAGATGCTACTGGACTCTTTACTATTTTGCAACTACAGACTAACATGGCTAACTCCTCTGGATCAAGATCCTAGTCTGATACTCAGACCACTACATCACGCTGGTTCCCTGCACCTGTGGAGATGTTTTACAGGCCCTTCTTGCCTAGCGTAAAGAAAATAAAGACTTGAATTAATGTACTTGCTAGTATTCATCTAGGTTTTCAAGCATTCAAAGCACTTGCCATCCATTCAGCGGGATTTGAGTCCAGGGGCAGCTTCGAGACCAAAAAGATGTTCAGAGTGCAAGCTTTGGAGAGTCAGAGCTCCCTTCTTCAGATCCTTTACTACACCCAGGACTTTTTTCTGGGAAAAGAGGTGGTGGAACTCAGTGGGTTGCCAGCACAGGGGGCAACGCTTGGTGGGAGGTGGTGCACATGTGTGCGCACAAAGTGCATGCATGCTCCCAGGGCCAATGATGTCACTTTGGGTCAGCTGGAACAAGGGGGGAGTTTTTAAATGTTTAAATCACCCTTGGCAAAAATGGTCACATGGGTGGTGGGCCCACCCCCTGATCTCCAGACAGAGGGGAGTTTAGATTGCTCTCCCTTCGAGCAATCTAAACTCCCCTCTGTCTGGAGATCAGGGGGCGGGGCCACCACCCATGTGACCATTTTCAAGTGGTTCTAGAACTCCCTTCCACTGCCTTCCAGCTGAAAAAAAGCCTTGACTACACCCCACCCATCTTATCAAGCTGCACTGGGGCTTTCCATCCTGATGCCCTGCCTTGTAACATGCCACTCACCTTCTGGCTGGGATATCTCCATTCCTACTAGCGTCTGAGCTTTGACTCTCGTTACGCCCTGAAAATCCCGTTGGACTGATTCGGATGTTCTATTGCAGACCAAGACGGCTACCCACCTAAGAGCCCATCCATTCACTGGTTGTATTCCTTACAATAACCCTGTATGGTGGGCTGGTATTGCCATATTGCAGACTGGGTGGGAGACGAGAAAAGAGAGTATTTGCTTGAGGCCACCGAGTGAGATCTTGGCAGAGCGCTAAACCACGGACTCGTTTTCAAGATGTGTGATTTTAAAGAAGCCCGTTTAAATCGCTGCCCCACCCCCCCACCCCCCACCAGCTTTGGTGGTGTGGCTCATTCCCCCCACCCCAGGGAATTCTCCTGGACGCTGGAGAAAATGGAACCGTTATTGTTTTCCTTGCCGAGCCATTGATATTGGGGGAAGAAGCAACGTGCGGCCAGGCGCCCATCAGTTGCCTGCGCGCAAAAACGCAGGGCGTGAAAATGAAAAGACCTGTTGCCCAGGGAAAGGGGTGGGGTGGGAACGCGAGAGACAGAAGCCAGCGGCGCCCGGGCTCGTTGCCATCAGAGCTTGTTGCCATCGCTCGGTGAGCATTGCCAGCAAAGCGAATGCAAAGCCCCGGCGGTCCTGAACCAGCCATGTGTCGAGAAGGCAGGCACCAAGTGCGGTGCCCGTTGGGAGGCAGGGCAGGAGGGAGGCAGAGGGCAGAGGAGGAGGAGGGTTCCCCCTGGGCATGGGCGAGGGGCGGGATGCGGCTCCTCTGCTCCGAAAGAGCGCGGCAGAGAAGGGGAATGCCCCAGAGGGCGGCTGGGGCAGGGAGCAGAAAGGAGAAATGCGAGCAGGGCTCCCCCTTGGAAGCGGTTGGTAGATCCGGCGAGCGTATCAGCCAGCCGACAGCCTGCTGATGCCCAATGCATCCTGAGCGCCAAGCAGGGAGGAGGCGTCTTCTCTGGCCAAGGAGACTGCCCGTGCATGGTGGAGCCCCCTTCCCTTAGGCGGAGCCCCGTTCCCTCCCCATCCCTCTGAGAGGGTCACTCCGGAACCAGCCCCTCCATTTCTGCACGCTCGGTTGGGTAAGTGTGTCACTTCGGCTTCCTTTTTGGAGGGCGATGCTCGGGTTTTAGTGGAGAGCGAAAGGATGGAGAGAGGATGCGGGCATATCGTTGTTACAGGTGGCTATTCTGGGTACCACGGTCTGCTGGGTGCAGGTGGGAATAAGGGCTAGTCTGCATGGATCCACAGCCTCACAGGTAGCCTTGGAAGGGTTCAAAGAATATAGTCCTTGGGGTTTAAAGAATAAAAGAGGACCGAGAGAGAGAGAGAAGACATGACTGGTTCCCACGGAGGAAGGGTGGTGGTGGTGTAGAGCAGGGGTTTGAAATGCAAAGCATCAAACTTTCCAGGAAGCCAGGGATTTGGGCTGCCATTGGGGAGGGCGATCATGTGTGCATCATGTGAGAGCATCACAGATACAGCCTGGCCGGAGCACGGCTGCTTTTGAGCGCAGTCCTAATGCCAGAGGATGCCGAGTGGAACCTTCACAAGGACAGCTGCAGGTGTCTCTTCGTAGTGGCTTCTGTTTTTCACGAAGCAGCAATCGCAGCATGGGTGGCGAGGGGCAGGTTTGGACACTTGCAGGGAGTGTCCGGCAGATGACCACCGGTGCCGCTTTGGTACAGAAAAAGCTGGTTCTTCTGGTGGCTTGGATTGTGCGGAGGTTGGAAATGGGTTCCAGATGGGAGCTGGAGGCATTTGCTTCTTTGGAATGGAAGGTGAGAAAGTGGAGGTCGATGTGGAGAGAGGCCAGGGTAACAGAGGTGAAAATGGACTGGCAGGCATCTTTTTGCTACCCAGGTGTTGTTCACCCTTCTGAGTTGTTATTGCTGCTGTTGCTGTTTATGGACCTCCTTTCTCACTGAGACTCAAGGCGGATTACACAGTCCAAATATCTGTCTGGGGAGTGGCTGTGGCTCAGCGGTAGAGCATCCACCTGGCATGCAGGAGTTCCCCAGCATCTCCAACTCAAAGGATCAGGTAGGAGGGAATGTGAAAGACCTCATCCTGAGACCTTGGGGAGATGCTGCCGAGCAGACTAGACTATATTGACCTATACTGGCAGATCACAGCACTCTCTTACTAGAAGGCAGCTTGCTGGGTTTCTCCCTAGCACACCAAGATCCAGTTGCTCATATGATCCAACATCTAGATTGAGTCTCTGGCTCATACTAGACCCATGTATCTAACAGAGCTTCCCGCTCAAAGTAAACCAACATTGGCTTTCTAACACAAGTGAAATGATTCTGAGACATGCATTGGTAGAGGGATAGGGACTGTAGACTATAATACTGTGTACTGTCTGTTGCTGTAAGTATGCTCCTACTGGGTTGTTTCCACATTGTTTAATATGCCGTATCAATCTGGTTTTGTTCCAGCAGTGTTTGTCCACTCTATATTGGATTAAATAACTAAATAGATCATGGAAATATTGACCCAGACCATTGGTCTATCAAGGCCGGTATCATCCACTCTGTCTGGTAGCAGCTCTCCAGGGTCTTGGGCAGAGGTCTTTCACATCACCCACAACCTTTTTAGCCGGAGATCCCGAGGACTGAACCTTGGACCTCCCGCATGCAAAGCAAATATTCTACCACTAATCCACGAATGTTGGATCTAGGTGCTAGATCATGCATTCATCTAAATGACAGTAGGATTGGAGAAATCCAGGTTCAGAACTGCAATATAACATACACCATTTTTTCCCCCTCTCTCTCAGTCAAAACTATGTCAGTGGATTGCTGCAAGGATAAAACAGCGGGGGGCAGGGATGTCCCTTGTATATCCCCTTGAGATCCTTAATGATCTGAACGGATGACGCTGCCTGATAGACCCTTGGTCTGTCAAGGTCAGTATTGTCTATTCAGACTGGCAGTACGTCTGCAGGGTCGCAGACACGTCACATGCTATCTGATCCCTTTAACTGGAGATGTTAGAGCTTGATCCAAGGCCCTTCTACGAGCCAAGCAGATGCTCTATCGCCAGCCCACGGTCCCTCCCCCTCCCTTCAAGAAAGGACAGAATAGAAATCTTATCAATATTTGCTCTCCAGTTGTTCTAGCCTCGATTTCTCCAGTTTCAACCCACGGAACTGTCTGGCAGCATCCCTGAAATGCATGTAGTCAGGTTTTCCCCCAGCTCTCCTCTCGTTCTTGTCCTGAGACACAGAAAGCTACTTTAAAACACACCTCTTCCAAAGTGGTGACTGTAACACTGCAGGTTGGGTTGCCTCCCTGCACGTTCACACTCCTCGGACAGGGGGATTTTGTCCAAAACTGTACTCTCCCCCCCTCCCAATGTGCATCCTGAGGTGGTACGACCCCATGGCGGACTGTACCCCGTGGTATTCTGAACATTTAAACTGGCTGCCAGGATTGATTCACAGATGCCCAGGTGTCATTCGATCTCAGCTCTTAATTACACAATGGTTGATCACTCCCGACTGATGGTATGAACTACAGAAAAGAATGGTGTTTGAATTAACATGGGACGAGACGGGACTTCTGTAAGTGGTAATTAATCCATGATGACTCAGTCATTCCATCCTCCAGGGTCCCAGGGTGCAATCTGAAAGTGCAGGATGCAACCGCCTTGCTGAGGCATGACAGAGCTGGGGCTGGTTGGGGATCGGATGATAAAAGATCTCCGGGGACCTCCCATGGACAGGCCTTGGATTCCGTGACACGCAAGACATAACTGTAACATATAAACAGAGCTAGTGAGTGTTGAAGAGTATTAAAACTTTGATACTCCACCCTTTTAGTGTGCAGTGCCCCACCCCCAAGGTTGCTTAAAACGATAAATGGGTTGGGTCCGGTATAAGATTTCTGCACAGGGAAGGGGTGGGTGATTTTCACCACTTCCCCGCCTCCCACTGCACACTTCTGATCCCCTCTTCATGCTGTTTCTAGTGGCCTCCTTAACCCCCAGGGGCAGCACTTGGGGGCATTTGGGGCTGTAGCAGGAGGGAAGAGGTGAGATGGCTGTGCTCTGTGGAAGGAAATGCCTTCCTTCCATGGTAATCCTCTGCAGGAGTCAAGGTGACGCATATTTTAAAAACAGTTACAATATCCAGGATAAAAATAACAGGGCGGGAGGGAGGGAACCCAACTTTAGAAGGTGTGCAACAGCTACAGAGTCCGTCTTGGGTCAAGTCCAAAGCTTGGCTGAACAAATAGGTTTTGACAGCCTTTCAAAAGGCTGTGAGGGAGGGCCTGTTATGCTTTGCGGTAGAGGGTATTCCAGAATCCTGAGGCTGCCCCTAAAAAGGCCCTGCTGTATGTTGTTGCCTGTCCAGCCTCTGACAGTAATTGCACACAAAAACAGGATCCTCTCCACGTGATCTCTCTGTCAAGGTGTGTGGAAAACAGCCTGAAGGGGGTCAGATAATAGAGGATTTGACCCAGTTGACATATTGCACCCATCCCAATACTACATGGAGTTCCTGTGGCAAGGGATGTATCAAATGTTTGGGAAGGAAGGAAGGAGGGGGGGAGAGAGAGAGAGAGAGAGAGAGAAAGAAAGAAAGAAAGAAAGAAAGAAAGAAAGAAAGAAAGAAAGAAAGAAAGAAAGAAAGAAAGAAAGAAAGAAAGAAAGAAAGAAAGAAAGAAAGAAAGAAAAAGAAAATTGAGAGCTGCTGCTGTTTCGTGGAAATCAGCTTTGTTTTTTCAGTTGTTTGCTTGTGTACCACTGCTCCATGCCACAGCTCCAAGCCTCCTCAAGGCAGCTCACAAGAAAAACAAGAAAATAGAACCAACCAAAACAACAAAAAGATTCAATAACCACATAAAACAAGCCGAGCCAACAAAATAAGAAAATAAAACCAATCAATCAAAACAAGACAGTCAATTTTTTTAAAAAAAGAACTTCGTGGGGAATGAGGTTTTCTTGACCCACACTTCGGCTGTAAGGTTGGCTCACTGACCTCCAGTTGCTGGGGGAAAGCCAGAAGACAAATCCTGCAGATTTCTAGTGAAGTAATCCCACTGAGGTTAGCAGGTGTGGAACAGCTCCCTTTCCCAAAGGACGGGAAACTGCTGAGGCAGCACAGCCAAGTTTGCTTTCTTTGGGATGAGAGGCTTAAGATCCTCTGAAGAAATTAGGCGTGCAAGTGGAACAGAAGCGGAGGCAAAGAGATGACCCCTGGAAGATATCAGATCTGCCACCCCACATCCGAGGGTAGGGGAGAGAGAGTCTGTGTTCCAACTCTTCAGCCATCTCACAGTTCATCACTACTTTCTCTCTGTCCCAAACCAACAACTGCTGCTTTGTTACATACATATACTTAACATGACCAGGCCATTGCCATCACATCAGGGTCCCCGGCATATCAGGCAGCAACCCCTGACTGCCGGAGAGCCGCTGATGATCTTTGACCAATGTCACCCCCTTTCTGGTTGGCAGGGGTACAGAATATGTGATTCCACAAGTGCCACCAATATGCACTGGGAGGGCTTGAAAGAACATGAGAGCCAGCTGTGGAGGGGGCGCATGCATGAGTGTGCATGTACGGGAGGTTGCATACACATATAACCTTCTCCCTCCTCTCAGATGGATAGTGGTAGTAGCATCCTCTTCTAGTGGGTGAGGAATAGAAATGGGCGTGAACCAAAATACGAACCAAAGTTCGTCACAAATCGGGCCGGTTTTGGGTTCACGAACCGGCGGTTTGTCGAAGCTCATTTCTGACAAACCGTGAAGAAACCACTATGATTTTTAGAGTGGTTCACATGGTTCGTTTTTTGGTTCATCACTGCAGACAGCTTGGCACCAATTAATCTGTTACCTAGGCAACGGGGGGCAGGCTTTCTGCAGACCTTCTGCAGCCCTGGAAGTGACGGACCGACGAACCAGTTCACAAACCAGGCAAGTTCATGGCGGTTCGTGAAATGGGATGAACCCTGAACCACAACCAACTGCCATTTTCCCGGTTCGTGCCTGCCTCTAGTGTGGAATCTATCTCCTAACTGTTAGTTGTGATTGCAAGATCAATGGAGAATTTATGAGCCGGCACAAGACATTTCATCTTCTGTGTGCATCTCTTTGTCTCTCATGCTGTCATTTCACTGCTCCCTACTAACTCCCACCGGGCCCAGAAACTATCCCGCGTATTCTCCAGAGCTGTCCTTTCCTCCCCAAGAATTCCCACATTGATTGCCCTGCAGCTGAACTCTTGCAAACAGTTGCTCATTTTAGTAAATGTTGTTCATCTTGGCCCAAAAAGGATCTCCGGCTTGTTTCTAACAGTATGTTCTTCCTAGATTCAATTTTTAAAAAAAATTCAGCTGGCCTGGAAGGAGGGAAAAATATGGCTTCAAAAGATTAACAAAGGATAGCTTGGGAGTCAAACTGGACAAGAGGGAGACCATAGATATCTGTTGGTCAGTAGAAGTTAAACGGAGATGCAGTGTGGTATAATGGTTAGTGTGTTATATTAGGACCTTGCTCAAATACCCATTTCTGCCATGGAAGCTTACTGGGTCACCTTGGGTCAGTCACTCTCTCTCCCTACCCTACCTTACAGGGTTGTTGTGAGGAAAAATGAAACAAGAAGAAACAATGTTTACCACTCTGAGCTCCTTGGAGGATGGGTGGAATAGAATTGTGCTAGATAAAAATCAGAGCCACACAGGCCCCAGTTTGGATCTGGGCTGCAGAGAGATGGGGCTGTAACCCTTCCATTCCCATACTTGGCTTCCATTAATTGAAAGGCCTCTTCCCATTCTTAGCCCTTTGAACAGAAAAAAAGACAGGCACCTCATCTATTTAAAGGGAAAAGAAAAAGACAGACATCCGGTGAACTCAAAAGTTTGCACACTTAGTTTGGTGTCATTTGGTCAGTCCTAATAAAAGGTGTTGGGAGAGAAGGCGGCCTAGTATAGCCTGATCATGTCAGATCTCAAAGGCTAAGCAGGGTCCGTACCTTCAAGGAAGACTTGGCAGAGTCTTGGCAAACCCGCTCCACTTCCCATTTGCCTTGCGGGCGTTGCCATAGATCGGTTGCGACTTGATGGCACATACATACATAATAAAAGGGATTATGTGAATTGTGCTTATCTTTTTTTTTTACTTCAGGATCCACACTAGTGCTGACAGCTTCTTATCTAATCTTTTAGCCCAGGGCTTTTTTTCAGGGGGAACGCGGGGAAACAGAGTTCCGGAACCTCTTGAAAATAGTCACATGGCTGGTGGCCCCACCCCCTGATCTCCAGACAGAGGGGAGTTGAGATTGCCCTCTGCGAGGGCAATCTCAACTCCCCTCTGTCTGGAGATCAGGGGGCGGGGCCACCAGCCATGTGACCATTTTCTCTGCGGGCAACCCACAGAGTTCCACCACCTCTTTTCCCAGAAAAAAAGCCCTGTTTTAGCCTACCTCCCAAAAAAATAGAAAGACCTAGCAGATTATTGTGTGGGCCGGGGAATGCTAACTTGTATGAATTTCAGCGAGCCGTTTGAGGATCAACTGATTCTCTCCAGGGTGGTGCCTTTCTGCCAAGCATGGACTTGCAGGCTGCGATGGCTAGCACCGTCCCTAGAGACAGATGGTAAAGTGCAGGGAGAAAAGCAGGAGGGGAGGGGAGTGACAAAGTGTTGGCAACACTGTCTGGGGAAAAGAATCCCAGAGAGGGATATTCATTTACTGAGGCAGTGGGTGGCAGCAGCTGGTGGCACACATATTTCTGGAAGGCTTGTTAGATTTACTACCCCCCAATTATGAGAGCAGAGATTAACAAAAGGAATGGCGGGGGCATATTCTTTGCTCGCAGGCAGCGCGACCCACCACAGATCACACGCATTAATTTCACTCTGTGCCCCACCAATTATCTGCAGCCCACATGTCTGTCTATCGGGCTTCTGCCCTGATCTGCACATTTAACAGCTGTGTAACCATTAGAAATCCATCAGGGTAGGATTTCCTGGTATGGGGGTGCCCTTATATATCCTTGAAGCAAACAAGGACCCTCGCTTATGCAGCTGCCCAAATTCTGTGATCAAAATGGCAGGTGCACAATTTGATTCTCAAAAGCAACCACAGGCAAAATCTAGGCTGGGGCCTATGATACAGAGTGTTCCCCAGTGAGACTTACGCATTTGAAAATTGCCCCTTTTTCTGTTTTTCCTATTCATGGAGTAAAAAGACAGGCATGAGACACAGCTGTCTTTTTCTCCCTACCAGGGTTTGAAACAGACTAGAAGGCGGGATATTTCTGAGTGAGGAAATGGCACAGAGCGAAAGAGTTAACCTCCCTCTCTCCCAGAACCTGGAAGTCACAAAGGGTAGCTCTAGGAATCACTAGAAACCACAGAGTTTCTCAAAATTTCTAGAGCTACCATTTTGTTACTTCCAGATTATACCCAGTGACATAGTGGCATTAACGACATGGCTGTTTTTATTTTTTCTTCCGCTACCGCTCCAAGTGGTGGCGTACATTGACACTTGTCGACAGGAGTCCTCTCACCATAGTCAGAGGCCTGGCAAGCCTACAAAGTACATGTCTGCAACTGCAGGCTGTATCCACGAATCACTGGCATTCGAGTGTGATCGTTGCTCCATAGCAATCATTCATTTGCTGGGGTTATCTTGTCCACACAGATCTTTTTGTAGAATCTGCAACGATCTTTCCCATTAGCAAGTTGATCTCTGTGAAAAGAAAACCTGAGATGATACCCTTTCAGATCTATGACGGTTGGGTCTGGGGTCCCCACCTGGTCTCCTGCTCAATTCTTGTGCACACAGTGCCCGATTCAGGTGGCGACTGTGGGGAAAGCAATGTCAGTCTTCCTCCAGCACCATCCCTGTTCCTGACCTGAAACAATCATGGGGGTGGGTGTGGGGGAATTGCTGTTTGGGAAACCTGTGCAACTCCTGTCTGACTGGTACAGGACACAGTCCAGGGTCTCCAAACCCAGCTTATTTACTCCCTAATGTGACTGGGTTAAGCCCTTATTCCACCCTGTATCCGTAACAAGCCAGGTCCTTTTCTAACCTGGAGGTTCCTGCTTCATTTCAGGAGAAGTATGACCGAGGTGGAGCCCGTCCTGGACTTCGCATCATCCAGCCGCACTGGCCGGAGAAACGCCTTGCCGGACATCCTGGGCTCGCCCGCTGGGGTCGCTCCTACTGACTTGCCGCTGAAACTGGCAGAAATGTCTCTGAACTCAGGTATCTCCCAGCCTAATCCTTTACCTTCCCATGGCAGTGATGGTCTTAAGCAATGGGGACTGTTCTCCTAACATGCTTGTCTGGATCCCCCGCAGGGGTCATTTTGTAGAAAAAGAGCGGGAGTAACTCATTAGCATAACTCATTAGCATATGCCACACCCCTTGGCATCGCCGGAAGTGTGTCATTAGCGTAACTTATTTGCATATGCCACGCCCCCTGACGGCACCTATCCTGGCTGTTTTGGACCCAATCCTGGCCATTCAGGGCCGAAATTGGGCCCAAAATGGCAAAAAGGGGCTGAAAATGGCTAAAAAGGGGCCCAAAATGCTCAGGATCGGGCCACTGCTGAGTGGGAGAGTGATCCACCACCCGTCAGAGGCCCGATCCGGGCTGTTTCGGCCCCATTCCTGGCTGAAACAGGCCCAAAATGGCTGAGAATCAGGTGGGTGGGGCCACCTGACATGTGACCTCTTTAGGGAACTGCCAGAACTGTGTTCCTGCATGTTCCCCCTCGAAATGAGCCCTGATCCCCCGTAAGGTGTTGGGGGTTTTGCTTTGGTTGAACAAAGCTGTTTGCTGTGGGGTCTCTGGGATCTGTATCTAGTATATTTGAAGTCTATTTTGGACTCTTAACTAATCTTGCACACTACCATAAGCATGTCATAGTCATGGGTCTGTTTAAAGTGCTTACTTTTCTTATTGTTCGCCTTTCTTGCTGAAACTCAAGGCAGATTACAAAATAAAACCAATGCAATAAAGAAAAACCATATGAGACAACCATAAAGAATGCAACCATTGGATTACAATAATTAGGGGGGGGAAACAATTTGAGAACTGGATTACAGAAATGCAGCACAGTAAAGAAAAAAAAAAGCTGTATCAGATGTACCATGACCTCTCCAACAACTGGATTACAAGCATTACTAAACAATGCAACACAAACAAGATTATACATGCCGTAAACAGTGTGATAAACTGCAACTTACCAAAGTGCATCAAAAGCAATAACGAACAGTAACGTCACATTTATATAGCACTTTGATGTGCCCAAAGCAGTTTGTACACAGTGTGCAGTTGTAACTGCAACCACCCTGTAATGTCATAGTCACTGTTATTTATTCCCAGTCTCCATTCGTTGACCTTGTCTATACATCTGTCTCTCCCATTCCCCTCTCACTCCCCACAGACAGGTCTCAAGAAATACAGTCGCCAGCCACAGAAATGCCTCCTCAGGCACCACAAAGTCCAGAACTGAAAGATACCTCCTAACCCTCTCCACGGGGAGGCGGATAAAGCCAAAATGGAAAGAAAAAAACTTCCTAAACGTCAGCAGAAGTTTGCCTAGAGTTTTCTGGGATTTCCTAGTCATGACCTGGCAAGACTGTCTTACATCATTTGATGCGATGGAGCAACAGAGGAAGCAGGGGAGAACAAGCAGCGCTGTTTTTTATACCAGGCCTTGAGGGGCAATTTCTTCTGTGGGGGTTTGAAAGAAGGAATAGAGGGACTGGGGCGGAGGGTTTTTCTTGTTTCCACACCGACGCTATTGAGGAGCCATTTTAGGTTACTGTACACTTGCTTCACGGAACCATAAAAGGTTATTAAAGGGATTCACTTCTTAACAGAGTGCATTGTTCACTGCCATACCTGGGGGAATATTTCCCTCAAGGTTGTGTGTTTGTTTGTTTTCCTGACCAATCAGCTCTCCTTGTCCACAAAGACCTCCAGAGCAAATTTGCAAGGTATCAGATCAACAACTCAGTCCAGCCGTTGTTCTGCATCCCAAAGACATCTGGTCCCTGCCAGTAAGGAAATACCTTTCTGAAAGTATTTCCTGAATATTTGGGAGCCTGCCACAGCTTGTGCAGAAATCGCAGAGTTTACCCCAGTAGCCTGAAAGGGAAATAAAATGTCAAAAGTATTACCGAAGATTCCTCATCAACTGGAGATTCAAAGGACAAAATCGAAAGCCAAAATCCTGTAGCATTTTAGAAACTGCATTGTAGCACAAAGATATGGAGGATGCAGATTTTGCACAAGGGTAGAATATGGTCAGAGGTAGCCATTCAGCATTCTGAGATTTGTGGGCAGAGGGACAAGTTTCTAGTCCTAATGAGTGAAGACAAACCTGGGAAATATATTCTCTGATCAAAATATCTGAAGTCAGAGTTCATTAACCTTCCCATGGTCAAGTGGCAGTTTTTAGGTTACGTATTGCCCTCATTACATTATCACCATCATCTTTGGACATTACCAGCATTTATGCTAAGACAGGCAGTCATTGCATTCAAAAGGCATACAGCTTGAACATAAAGAATTGTATGTGCAAAAAAACCCAGAGACGTCAAGGCTGTATTCGATCTACTTCTTTTTTCAAAATCCAGCACATTGGTGAGCTTTTTATACTGGTATGCCTCTATTAAAGACATTGTTCTGACTTCCTTTTATGGCAACAACCCTCTATGTGTTCAGAGAAGGAGTGGAACTTTTTTTTTTATGCCACTGGTTGCCCCAGCTTTTTAAAGTTATAAAGCAGTAATGTCTACTGTTTACGCTAATGTTGCTCATTAAATTTCTCCGGTGTCGATGACGAACTGGCTAGTTTACTGTTTCATTTGAGTTCTAGCACGCTTGGGTTTTTTTTGGTTTTTTTTGAAAGATCAGCAATTTGCTTGGTTCCTACTCCACAAGCACGTGCCTGATTGGCAGGGATCAGCTTTTACAACCATTGATTTGAGGCCTAGCAGAGCCAGCAAAACATTGCCGTGCATATGATGAACAGATTGAGACGCTTCTGGAAAGCTCAGCGCGAGATTCTAATTGTACAAAATCTAAATCTGCCAAGGAAGATCGTACTTTTGCATAATGAGACACATTCGATTTCGAGGACATGTTCATTTCCCTATGAATCAATTGCCTTGAAAAACTCGTTTTTTAAAAGAAAACAAAAAAGCCAAAACAGATGAGACAATAAATCCACGGCTGCTGCTGAAAGCAACCTTCTTAAATCAAATTTGAGTGTTTCAATCAATTTATAATGAAATACGCATGGGGAGTTGTGTCTCATTTGCACCGTATGGTCATTTCCCCACCCCTATTTTGAAACAAGACTTTATTTCAAATTTGTTTACTACTAGTTTTCCCCATATAAAAATGAGAACTCGGAGCAATGCCTCACAAGGTCCAAAAACAGTTCACTCATCTCTCTTCTCAAATGAGGGAGTTTTGTAGCTGCATATATGCTCAATAATGAATGTCAGCAACTGATAAAAGCCCGGTTAAATCCAACCCTCAGGGAGAACCCAGCCCTCAAGGGATGCCGACTGAAACAGAAGAAAGTTGGGGGGGGGGATAAAAGTGAGAAATGTTATTTGGGACAGTGGAAGGAATAAAGGCAGCGGGGATGGGAGGTGGCTCGACATCGGGCCTCTTTTAGGGACAACAGAAGGAACCTAAAAACTAGTTACCTTAAGGGCGTTATATTAAGACACCTTTATTCCAAAATCAAAAAGAGTCCAGTAGCACCTTTAAGACTTACCAATTTTATTGCAGCGTAAGCTTTCGAGAATCACAGTTTGTGATTTTGCTACTACAGACTAACACGGCTAACTCCTCTGGATCTTTAATCCAAAGTCCATCATTTGTGAGCCATTCAACTCCTGCAAATAGTTTATCAGGGTTTGACACTCATCAGGTGGTCTTATCTTTCCTAATGATTGTGGCTTTGGTAAAATGGTCCACGTCTTGACGTTATGGTGACATCATATCCCTGCCCTACATTATTAGTGGATCCTGGTGATGGGTGTGAAATATATGATGGTAGGATATGGAGGGGATAACTATTTTATTTATTTACACTTACACTGTGCCTTTGGGGACCCAAAGCAGCTTACATGGTTCTCCTCTCCTCCATTTTATCCTCACAATAATCCCATGAGACAGCATAAGCTAAGTCCAAGGTCACCCAGCAAGCTTCCATGCTAGAGTGGGGATTCGAACCCAAGACTCTCAGATCCTATTCCAACAACTGCACCACACCGGCACTAGACACACAGCTGCCATTTCTTGCAGCAGTGGCATTTAGCATAATTTTATTTAAAGTAAGGATCCTTAGGACCCAATATCACATGAGAAATCTATGAATGGATTTCCAGATTTTTTAATTTAAAAAAATCTATTAAACCAGCAACAGAGTTTTCTAATTTGATCAGCACAGCAGTGCAGAGGGGGGAGGTCTTTAGCCTCCTCCCCCCATATTATTTTCACAAGCTTTCATCTCTGAAGTTGCTGTTATCCTCTTATGCCAAAAAAAAGCCCTCTATCCCACAGGTACAAACATGAGCTGCAGTTTGATCCTCAAAGATTTCTCGATTTCCCAACAGCGGGGTAGTGTAATGCTACCACTTAGCCAGTGGGTGGCACTGTGTCTCAAATAGGGGATTTCCTAAGAAAAGCTCTAAAGCTGTAGTTGTGCCAGTCTGTTGCAGGAGAATTAAACAGGAGTCTTGTGGCCCCGTAAAGATGAACACATTTTAACCCTAGCACAAACTTTGATGGACTAGGGTCCATTTTGTTAGATACATGTTGTCTTCACTATGAGGGGGGAAAGTTGTAAAAAACAGGCTCAGGGAGCCATGAAATGCAGACGTGCAGGGTGAGTGGTCATTATGTAAGATTTAAACGTGATCAAGAAAAATACAGAGACCATCCACAATAGCAGTGATTGGCAACTGCCCCAAGTTTTGCTAAGCTGGTGAATACCTGTAATGGCTGAGGAATTCCAAGTCCTGGTTAAGCCTTTGAGAGATGGTATCAAACTTCTTGATCAATTCTGATTCAGCACTTTCACGCTGGAGTCTCCCTTTGGAGTTCTTTGGGTGGAGAATGGAAATATTTAAATCAGCGGTGGTGTGCCGTGGGAGACTGAAATGCTTTCCTGCTGGTTTCTGAATACAACCATTTTCAATGTCCTATTTGTGTCCATTTATTCTTTGGTGTAGGGACCTGACCTGTTCGTCTCATGGAGAGTGCAGAAGACATGGTGGACGCCTGATGGCCTGTGTCACACTAAAGCATAAGCGAGTAAGATCAGCTGAAGTTGGCGTAGCTGACAATATCTCGCCCTGTAATCCAATTGCTACTCCAACATTAGAGATGATGAAGTAAGGGCAGTATGTATTTCAAAAATTTAACTTGAACTCCACTTATTTATTTACTTCATTTATACTCTACCTTTTCCCCTAACCCGAACCCACAGCTGCTAAGAGCATTCTCCTCTCTTCCATTTTATTTTCACAACAACCTTGTGAGGTAGATTAGGTTGAGAGCATGTGATTGGCCCAAGGTCAGCCACCGAGCTTTCATGGCCGAGTGGGGTTTCAAACTTGGGTCTCTCCCATCCCAGTCCGCTACTCTAACCATTACATCATGTTGACTCACACTGTGTGTTGGTACTTAAGCTGTGGATGGTGCTCTCCTGTTTGCCAGCCTTCTCCATGCATCTGTTTCATAACTCAGGAGTCTTGAAAAGCAGTGCCAGCTGTTCTATCCAATGTAAGCAGCACAATTCTAGCAGTCACTCCGGTTTAAATCCATTGAAATTAGACTGGAGTAGCTCCGCATAGGAGGATCACACTGAAAGCCTGTTATTCCAAAAACAGGCCACCCCTTTATTGCACAAAGTTCTCTCCTCCCTGCCTTCCAATCTCAGCAATATTTAGGACAGGTTGCAGGCCTCCCAGTCCTCGAAGGGGTCAAGTGATATCCTGGAGGATAATGTGCTGAGCAAGGAAGCCGTCAGGAGAGCAGGAGGGGAAAGGGTCGTTTTGAGTTGCTGCTCTGGAGCTGCCTTGTGGTGTAATCATCTTGTTGGAATGAACAAGCACGTTAAAAAGTAACTTCTCCTCCAAGGAGCCTCACAGATCCATTCTGAAAGCAAGACCTGGGGCTACAATGGTAAGCAATGATCAACTCCAATCTAGATAGCCTGCAATGTATTTATGAGTGTTCTACAAAAGGGGCCTATGCTAGATGCGGAAAATAACTTCTAAGTAGTTGCACTGAACCAAAGAAAACTACAGAAACGAGATCTGGGACTTCCTGCGTGCGAAGCAGATATTCTGTAACGGAGCCACAGTCTTACCCTTAACGGCACCACTGTTAAGTGATCCTTGAGCTTAAGCAGATAGGAAATGTTTCAGTGCTTCAGAACAAGGCCCACCGAGTCCAGCATTTCTGCAAGAATGTCAGCAGGTGCCGGCTGGCCCACTGGAAATTAGCCAGTGTTGCACCTATGAACCTCTGCCAACTTCCTACTCAGGCCGGCTGAGAAGGCTTCTGCCCACTTGAAGTTCATTCTGTAGATGTGCACAGCAGAGTCTTCCATGCTGTGGTGCCAGAATTCTCATACACTCTTCCAAGGGATACTGCTGAGCAATGTCTGTTCTTAGCCTTAGGCAACTGGCCTTCCAGTATCTCCACTGTTTTTGCTGAGTCATTGATAAGAATTCTGTGGTTTTTTTAAAATCCATGATCTTTGAGGAGTATAGGCACCAGTTCCTTGGCTTTTATTGCTGCATACTACATTGTGAATTTCCATAGAAAAGGTGAGGAAAAGTATATGCTTATGCTGTGATGATTCTTTCCAAGACTGGTATTTTGAATGTTGAGCATTTTTAAAAAATTATTTGTTGATTGTTTTTAATAGTAGTTGCCTCCGGCATTCTTCTGATGAGGTAGGATAGAAATCAATTAAGTAAATCAATTAAGTAAATCGAGTGAAACAGCAGGATGGGACTGGCTCCGGTGGATTTAAAAGAGGGTTGGACAAATTTATGGAGGATAAGTCTACCACCGCTGGTTAGTCATAACAACAACAACAACAACAACAACAATTGTGCTTACATAATACTCTTCTAGATAGATTAGTGCCCCACACAGAGTGGTGAATAAAGTCAGTGTTATCATTATCCCCACAATACAGCTGGGGAGCTGGGGCTGAGAGGAATGGCTTACCCAAGGCCACCTACTGAGCTTGTGGTGGTAGTGGGATTGGAACCAGCAGACTGCTGATTAGCAACCCTACCACTTGGAGAACTCAAAAAACAGGACACCATTTGGAGCTATTTTGGTTGATCCCAGTCAACTGCTTTTGCATTCAGACTGCAGTTGTGTGCATGTTTGCTGAAGTCTTACTGAGTTCAATGGGTCTTAATTCCAAGTATGTGTGCACAGGACTGCAGGTGCAATCCTAAAAATGCTTACTAGAAATAAGAGCTACTTAACCCAGGGGCAGCTATTTCTTAAAAAAACATTCTGAGGAGCATTCTTCACAGGGCCTGTGTGGCTGTGTATCCAGCAAGAGACGCACAAACGTGGGTCTTCAGTGAAAGTGAAGGTCAATAGACCAGCGAAGCTTTGTTCTCCAAGTTAAAGTGACCACTAACATTTCTATGTCTAACCTTTCCCCAGCCCATTATTTTATACGAGCATCCACTTAGTATGGAAACTACAGCTCCCAGATGAGCTAGGCTGGTGAATAAGCTAAGCTGGAGCTTGCCAGCTCCAAGTTGGGAAATTCCTGGAGATCTGGAGGGTAAAACCTGGAGAAACCTGGAGAAAACGGGGTTTGGGGAGGGAAAAGACTTTGGCATGGCGTAATTCCATAGAGTCCACCCCCCAGAGTAGCCATTTTCTCCAGATGAACTGATCTCTGTGGCCTGGAGACGTAATTCCGGGAGATCTCCAGCCACTACCTGGAGGCTGGCAACCCTAGCTAAGAATGAGCTGAGGGGAGTCACCAGACACCGGGAAGTGCTGGAGCCCTCCTCCTGCCCCCGCCATGCCCGTTACATGGTACAACTAGACATAACAGCCAGAATAAGGATTTATTATTATTAGAGAGGTGGGGAGCATTGCACAGGTTGCAAGAAAGGGAGGAAGGGATAATTAATTAAATCAGTGACTCTACACCCACACGTCTCTGGCAGCAGGATGTGATAATCCAGCTTGTTAACAGCAGAGGAGACTTTCAAACTGGAGTTCACCGAGGCCTGCCATCGCAGCAGAAGTGTTTGCGGTGTCCGTCTGGGGAAAGCAATATGCTCCCAGAACAGTAATCCAATAGTCAGTGGCTGCTTATAATCCAGTAATAGATGCCTTCTTGTCTTCACTGACTATTAATAAGCCATCAGGTGAGGTCTGTTTTGGTATTGTTTTGTCTCCTCCACTGCTTTCGCTAAGTGGATTTAGGTTAGCAAATAGCCTCACTGCCCTTGGGAATGGGATAAAAATTCTCAGCAATATTTCCTGCAAAGTTTTTAGGGGGGTGGGTAGGGTTGCCAACTCTGGGTTGGAAAATTCCTGGAGATTTGGGGGTAGAACCTGGGGAAGGACCTCAGCAGGGTATAATGCACTCTCCAAAGGAGCCCTTTTCTCCAGGAGAACTGATCTTTGTTGTCTGGAGATCAGTTGTAACTCCAGATAATCTTCAGGCCTCACTTAGACAGGATCAGCACTCATCCAGGGCTGTTTCCACATGGGGAGGGGCTTATGTGGTTTTCCTGTTGCCGATGCGGCTGTTAATAAAGAGCAGTGGCAACGGGGTTTCCACGTGGTAGGTTTCCCTGATGTTTCTTTGCCCCTGTCCCTAAAGCTGGGAAAAAACCTGCTTCCTAACAGCGTTCAACCCGGGGTAGATAATCCATGTGGAAATGACTCAGGGCTGTGTCCACGTGGAAGTTCTGCTCTGCTATCGCATCCAAACTGCAGTACGTTACAATCTTTTTCGAGACAGATGCAGTCCAAGCCCATTACGGTGCTGTCTGGATGCGAAGGTGCACATTTTCCAAGGTCCCCCTCGCCCATGTTGGGTGCCATTTTCCAACCAACATCCCCTTGCAACCACCATTTTCCCTACCGCATGACCTGAGAGTGATTTTCTTTAAGTCCTCAAAAAGCCCCTCAGTGGCACAACAGTAAAAAAAAAAAATGCAAGGGAAATGGCAACTGATGGAAGAAAGTATGCAGGAAAAGTCCCAGATGGATGCTCAGTCACCAAGTGAATGCCTGAGCATTTGCACCGAAGAAGAGCAATGTGGAGAAGCTTTGCCACATGGAAGCAACCCCCGTTTGAGTTGGGGTGAGGACTATGACATTCGCACGTTTGTTTGGGGGGGAATCCATTATAATGAGTGAAAGATTAACGGGAAAAAGGAACGTGGTTAACATGGTTTAGAAAATGCTGGTCTCCCTGCTTTTGTTTATGAAGTCTAGAGTTTTGCCTCCCTGCTATACATATGTACATATGCGCCATCAAGTTACAACCATCTTATTGTGGCCCTAACAACGAGCTTTCAAAACAAGTAAGAAGCAGAGGTGGTTTGCCATCGGCTTCCTCTGCAGAGCCTTCTTTGGTGGTCCCCCATCCAAGTACCAACTCTGCTTAGTTTAGTTTATTCGGTGTTTAACCCGCCCTCCCCACAAGTGGGCTCAGGACGGGGTACAACAGTAATAAAATACAATTGCAAAACAAATTTTACAATAAAATCCAGCAATTAAAATCATATATATACAAAAACCTCCGATGGTTGGCTACACATTCCTGCCCCCAGCATACAAAGAGGAGACAGACATATGAGCTGTATTTGAATACCGGAGACTGGTGGGAGGCTCAATGGTGGTCCTGATGCTGGCCTCAACCATAAGCCTGGTGGAACATCTCCGTCTTGCAGGCCCGTCGAAATGATACAAGATCCTGGTGGGCCCGAGTGTCCTCAAACAGAGAGTTCCACCAAGTTGGGGCCAGGACTGAAAAGGCCCTGGCCCTGGTCAAGGCCAAACGAGCCTCCCTAGGGCTAAGGATCAGCAGTAAGCTCTTAACCACTGAATGAAGCGCTCTCCGGGGCACATAAGAGGAGAGACGGTCCCTCAGGTATGCTGGTCCCAATCCGTTTAGGGCTTTAAAGGTTAAAACCAACACCTTGAAACGGATTCGGAATTCCACGGGGAGCCAGTGAAGCTGCTGTAGGATTGGTGTAATACGTGTCCTGTATGGAACACCCATCAGGACACGAACAGCAGCGTAAGCTTCTGAGAGCGGATGAATTCCGTGTATAGCATGCCACCTTCCCTCCCCTCTCTAATTTTTTCCATTTAACCTGTGCACATGAACGTACAAAACTGCCTTCTCCTGGATTAGACCTTTGGTCTATCAAAGTCTGTATTGTCTACTCTAAGTGGCAGCAGCTCTACAGGGTGTCCACTAGAAGTCTTTCAAATCATATACTACCTAATCCATTTAACGGGAGATGACAGGAATTGAAACTGACACCTTCTACGGGCCAAGCAGTTGCCTTACTACTGAGTCTCCAACCCTTGCCGAACAACCGTCTCTCCATAAACAGGAGAGGCACACAGTTCACCAAAAGAAGGAAGGGGAATATCCAAAAGTGACATGAACAATCAACAGATTAAAGAAATTCCCTTTTGAGATAATGTGTGGGTATTTTCCACTCTTCATACAAGACGCGCCACCGTTTCTACTTTTCTGCTTTGTCTCCACATCCCATTGGAAACAAAAAAGAAAAAAAATCTTGTGTCCTCTACAAACAGTGGAAAAATACCCTTACAAAAGAACATTTTGTTTAGCTGTTTGTTTTAAAAAATTAAAGCCCATCTCTCAGTCGCATGGCTTGGTGGTGGCTACTAGCAAAAGATGGACCATCATCAATAAAACAACTAAATCAAAATCTATTCAAATCAGACAACTATTGAAAACAGCCAGGTTAAACCTTGATTTCATAACCTTTATTCTGGCTGGGAATTTCAGTAGTTGGTGATTCTATGTGAGGGGGTCACCAGGATTAAGCTACAATGTCCGTGGTCATGCATTATGAGAAATCATAGTTCAGACTGTGGTTAGTAGACTATTTTCTAACCATCATTTTATGTCCTGGTTAGAAAGACTCTAGCTAGTGCAGAGACCCACATTCAAACAATCACCCTAGTTGCTTCCACACAGAGATGATTCTCCAGGCAGCTCTGGTGGCAACAAAGAATCCACGCCAGTTTCCTCTACACTTTCTTTGCCCCGGCCCCACCCACCCCTGTGGCCACCATTTCCCCTCCGCCCGCAGAAGGCTGTCTTGCTTAACAGACTTGGGCCATTTCCACACACGTTGAATAATGCACTTTCAATGCACTTTAGCAATCCTTTGGAAGTGGATTTTTTGTTCCACACATGGAAAAGCAGTTCCAAATGTTCACTAAAGAGTATTGAAAGTGGATTATTCAACATGTGTGGAAGCAGCCATCCTCAGCTCTTGCAAACTGGAGAACGTGGTTTCTTTTATTGAGTCAAGCCATCTCGTTTTAGGCCTTCCACTTTTCCTATTGCCTTCCACTTTTCTTAGCATTATTGACTTTTCCAGAGAATCTTGTCTTCTCATGATGTGACCAAAGTACAATAGCTTCAGTTTTGTTATTTTAGCTTCTAGGGAGAACTCAGGTTTGATTTGATCTAGAACCCACTTATTTGTCTTTTTGACCATCTGTGGTATCCGGAAAACTCTCCTCCAGCACCACATTTCAAATGGGGGGGGGGCTTTTAAAAAAAAATAGCAATTGCTAGATCACAATTGTGTCATAATACTCTAATGCCACAATCTATTAATACCACTAAATACCCAGCTTTCATTTTTTAAAAGTCAGTTTCTAGCCCTTTTCATTTTGGAGACAAAATAGCTTCACAACATAAAGGGCTAAAGGCAGGGTTACAAGCACATTATTATTCAGAATTAAAATGTAAGAAATGAAGACCTGTTAGACTTGTTTTGCACCTGTAAGCCTCCTTTCCATTCCTTTATGGTAGCTGCACTAATTATTTTATTAAACTGTGGCTCTCCTTCAGTCAACTTGAGCCCCTCACTCCCTTATTAAGCAAAATGTGTGAAAGTTATAACCCCAAAGAGGCAGGATGCATAAAATCAGCTTGAGGTCAGAGCAAAAAACGTAGCTAGCTGTGCAGGGAACTAGTCATAGTTTAGAGGGGTTATTGGCTGCTTAAATCCACTGAGGAAAAAATATTTTCCAGCTGATGGAATGAAAATCACTTTGAGCATACTTCCTTGCTCACTCCCTGTCCTAGGGAGAGGCAGGATTACCCAGAGTTGTCTTTTTCCAGCTGCACGCCTTATCCTCAATTGCCTTAGAACTCTTATGCTAAAAGTAGAAGAGCCACCTTGGTTTAGTGGTTAGGGTGTTAGACTAGGATCTGGAAGTCCCAGGTTCAAATCCCCTCTGCACCACGATACTTCTGGGTGTGTTTGGGTCAGATTCTTTCTCTCTCTCTCCCTCAGCTTTGCCTACTTCAATGATAGTATAAGTGGGTAGCCATGTTGGTCTGCAGTGTAACGGCAGGAGTTGAGGCCAGTGGTCCTTTAGAAAACTGCTAGATTTTCAGGGTGTAAACTTCTGACATTCACATGTCTGATGAAGGGAGCTCTGACTCTCAAAAGCTTACACCCTGAAAATCTTTTGGGTCTCTAAGGTGGATTCAAACCCTGCCATTTTATTTCATGGAACTATTGTGAGGGCAAAATAGAGGAGAGGAGACAGAAGTATGCTGCAAACGTGCATATATGATCAAAAATGTGCTACACAAATACATAGAATTGAGAATCTAGCCCCCTTCATTGGTCCACAAGACCCTTGGAATTGAAGGCTGCCAATCGGACTCTCCTCCCGGAAGGTGGGAGAGGCAAGAGGCCACTGGGCAGAGGTCCAAGAGCCACTGGGAGATTTCAGCCCCTTCCCTTACAAAATAAAATCCTGCAACACTTTAAAGACGATCCCCAGCAGTGTGGACAAGCCAGCGATCGCAGCCTCCACAGGAATCAAGTGGTACGGACTGAGTCCATCTGGCTGCTCCATCCACCAGTGGCCAACAGCCAGCAGCCTTTGAAGGCATTGGCAGGTCAACATGGAGCAACCCTGTTGGGAAAGGGAACTTACTCTGGGAATCGTTCTTTAACAAACAGGCTGGTATCAGACCGGGGTCCTTGCAGGAACGGCCTGAATTCAACAGCTTTGCCCCTGTTGGTGATCTATCAGGAAAAAAGTTCAGGCGTGGACCTTTTTGGTTGGAGGTTCACTGTTTTCATCATCACTCTGCAGAGGAGTTAGCCGTGTTCGTCTGTAGTAGCAAAATCGAAAAGAATCCAGTAGCACCTTTAAGACTAACCAACTTTATTGTAGCATAAGCTTTTGAGAATCACAGTTCTCTTCGTCAGATCATCACTCTGAATCTGTAAATGGGATCTGCAAAGCTCACTTGGGCACAAGCAACCTTCACACCAGGGAGTTGCCAGTTTCAAACGTTTGAATGTTTTTAAAGTCTTTTTGGGTGGCTCCTGTTTTCCTCCTGGCTGATGATCCTGTTTTGTTAGGAAACTGGTGATGAGAGCATCTTCCAAATGTAGGCTTGTGAGATTTGCTTTGGTGACTAGCAAGAGGAACGGCTGAGTTCATGGAGGACCAGCTAGAAGAAACAATCTGTGACAATTCCACTCGTCGTCGGTTACTGGTAGCTGTTGTTTCAAAAGAGGGTTACGTCCAGATGAGATGGTAGGTCCACGCTTTGAATTGAACGTACAGCAGCCCCCCCTCCATCCCTGGGAGAAAGGAGTCCAATGGTCTTGCTTGCAGCTAAGCAGGTCTACTCGGTGCTCAAATGGGAGATCACCTTGGAGCCCTATTTCTAGTTGAGCTGCATGAAAGAACGGCATGGTGTGGTGATGGTGATGCTGATGAGCACCATGGCACCAGCTAACACCTTTCCTGGCACCCACCAAGTATTTTTAGGAAATGGGAGGGGACAAGTGGGTCTTTTGCCCAGCAGGGCTTCTGACTGACCACTGGATATCTGACAGGCTGTGCAGTTCTTTAAGAGAACATTGCCACCGCAGCACAAGGATCTTCTCTGCATGACTGAAGGTAAGCTGTATGTATGCAAGAAAATGTTTTTAAACAAGATGTTCATTTTGATCCCAGAGGATCAAAAAGTTTGGGGACCCCCGATGTAGGGGTTATAGTTAGGATCTGGGGGACCTATTGTTTATCCCCCACCCCCACCATGAAAACTTGCCTGGCAACCTTGGCGTAGTCACTTGCTCTCTGCCTAGCTTACCTTGCAGGGCTGTTGTGAGGATAAAATGGAGGAGAGAACAATGTAAGTTGTTTGGGGTCCCCCTTGGAGAGTAAGGTGGGGTATAAATGAGGAACAATACAAAAGTTAAAACATGATTCTGATAGTCCACAAAATTCATTTCAAGGAGGCTGGCTTGGACAGTATTTTTACAGTAAGTGTGACGGACATCACCAGCCCTTACCATATTTTCCCCAGAAGAAAAACTAATTTTTCCCCCCAGGTGTACCATCAAGAAAAAGACGGGTTTGTTCAACATTTGCGTGCAAGTTACAAGTATGTACAGTATTCCTCTTTTTTAAAAAAAAAAGCTTTTGTGTATCATTTTTTAAACAGGGGTCACCTTTCATTCAGGGTCGTCTTCCTTTCTGGTAAATAGGTACTAGCAAGGGCAAAATTGCTCTGGAGATCACGTTGAAATCTATTTTGCATTTTCCCTCTCATCTCCCTTCCCTTGAATGGCTGCTGGAGCACCAGAGTAAGGACCAGTGCCAAGCAATCAGGTTTCCTAGGGAGCCACTGGTCGGCCCAGTGGGAAAAATAGTGCAGCAGGAGGTCAAATTCCATAAAAAGCAGCTGAAGGGTAGCAGAGCCAGGCAGAAATAAGAGCGATCCAGGGTGGACAGGAGGTCAAGGTCCACAGGTGGTAGGAACAAGAGGGGAAGAAGGAAGCGCTTGGCCAGGTGAAGACCTCGCTAGTAAGTTCCAAGGGAAGGTTGTACTGAGAGGCCGGAGAGGGGGGGGTGGAGATTATAAGGCATGGGAGAGCCAGGTCGGTCCTTGGGCTCCGGTGACTGAGTGCTAAGTCAGCTTGGATCTCGGACACGTGGGGGCTTGGTTCACACACACAGGAGAATGCAGGGGTCAAATGCCAAGCTGGGATGGACTACGCTGTCCACAAATGCCTTGTGGTGCATTTGCCTCCATTAGAAGCTCCCTGCAAATAGAAAACCAGCACAATGAACAAAGAGAGCCAGTGGACCTTCTCATCCTGCTGGGCTAGTTTTCTCCTTGCAATGCAATGTGTTCAAAGACTGCTTCTACACAGGGGGAGAAGGATGCCCCTCACAGCGCTGCAGGAGCAGCGAGCAGGGGGAGAACAGCTTTTGCATGCAGCCGTTCCCACCATACTTGCCGCCGCTGCCACCCCCCAGGCCCACTACCCTTTTCTGCATCATGTGTGCAGAAAAGCAAAGATGTGGCACAACTTTGGTGCCCTGTGCAGACCCAAACTACCCCTTTGTCCTTTTGTGGCTGGGTTATGCTACAGCATGGCTCATACGAGGAAATTTTTAAAAGCCCTTTAAAGGGTATGTCCTTTATGCTATCCTGTACCATCCTGAGAATGCAGCTTACCCAACACGGATGCTCGGCCCATACTTTCTCTGCTAAGTCAGATTAAAGGATTCCCCCTTTAATATAGCTAATGGTGAGAAAACATAGGAGTCCCAGGGACTGGGCACAACATTGTGTGAAAACTCCCAAATACAGCAGGAGATTCCAGCTGTCCACCTAGGATCCCTCCAGGGCAGTTCATTCTGCCACTTCATCCCCAACCCATTCTCTTTCATGTGGGAAGCATTTGTTTAGGACCGTAGTCCCAGGTTCACAGCTCCCGGCTCACAACTCCCTTGGTGCCTTCGAAGGACTCACACTGGGATTTGAATTCCATCAGCATAATTTGTTCTGCAAATGCGTGCATCTTTTTGCCGCACTGGCTTAGCATGTGGGAAATATGGTATCACCCTGCGATTTACATCTTTCTTGGCCCTAGGTGCAAACAGGCATGGCTTGGATGCTGCAACCAGCTATGCTCTGGGAAACCTGCGGTCTGGGAGGTCCCCGGTTCAAAGTAAATGAGAACCTCCACATTCCAAGGCAGTGAACCTCTGATTCTCAGGGCCAGGAGGCAACTGCAGGCAGAGATCTCAGACCCTATGCCCAGTTGTTGGCCCTCCATAGTAACTGGTTAGCCACTGTGTGAGATGGGATGCTGGCCCGGATGGCCAACTGGTCTGATCCAGCAGGGCTCTTTTTATGTTCTTAAATCTCAACTCCACTCTGAGCACACCAGCTAGGCAACTCTCTTTTCGCCCCAGATTCTGCAAAATGGGAATAACTCTCTCCCCCCCCTCCAGTCACGCCCCAATGCTTTCTACAGAGCCTGTCTTGTAGCTTTGGAGTGCTGCAGCCGGGTGGAGGGGAGCTACAAAGGCGGATACGCTCTCCCAAAATGCTTCCAGGCTTCTCTGTGCAGGCGCCAGCCAAAGGGGCTGGGCTGGAAAGCCTCCGGTCTCTCCCATTGGGGCTGCCCCTCTGAGTTTCACCTGCCGGCTGGCGGACAGCTCTGCTTGGGAGCTCTGGCACTGCCTCTCGCCACTCATGTGATCCGAGAAGCTATTTAAAAGAGGCCGCCGCCGCCTCGCCTGCACTGGGAAAAAGAGCACACACATCACAGGGAGGGGGAGAAAAGGGCTCTTTCCACTCCCGCCTTGCTCGCTCTCCTCTCGCTGCCGCTGCACGTCCATTCCCGAGGCTAGTCATGGCTGAGGCTTTCGTTGGCGTTTGGAACCTGGTGGAGAGCTGCAATTTCGATAGCTACATGAAGGCCATCGGTAAGGCCGATCTCGGCGGGGGAAAGAGAGATATAGATATGGGGGGGGGGCGGTGTTTGCATTGCAATGACCAAGAAAGGTCGACCTTGCAAATGATTGACACTGTGAGGCAAAGGGAGGAGATAGATAGATAGATAGATAGATAGATAGATAGATAGATAGATAGATAGATAGATAGATAGATAGATAGATAGATAGATAGATAGATAGATAGATAGATAGATAGATAGATAGATAGATAGATAGATAGATGGGTGGGCAGACAGCTTCCAAAATACCAAAGGATCTTGGCGCATCCTGGAAGCCACTTGCATGCCCGCTGGGATATGGCTGACCGCAGAGCCTGGGGCGTTTTCTTTGCGGCAAACCGCGCTTGGGGCCATCTGGAGAGGCTTGGAGCGCAAGCCACGCCTGGAGGGGGTATTGGGTTTAGCCTTGCAAAGGACAAAAAAATTGCCATGGAGAGGGTCGGAGGGGGGGGGGCTGGAGGGATCCTCTGCAGATGCACGAAGAAGCCTACCGTATGCGGGGCGGGAGGGGGGGGGGAGGCGGCTTGCAGTCAAGACCCGGGGAGAGGCATCGCCAGGCGCCGCTGCGAGCGAATTTGCGCGCTCTCCTCCGCCGCTGCGGCAGAAGGCACACGAAAGCGGGGCCGTTCGCGTGTCTCCCGCGTAACGTGCAGATGAGTGACGCTCCGCCGGCTCCATAGAGGTGCCTCTCGGGCCGCCGAGGGAGAGAAGGGCGCGGAGCGAGATGGAGCAAGGGGGTGGCTGGGAGCCGAACAAGGCGGCCCGTTCTTCTTCGACTGGGCTCGGGCCGCGCCTCCATCCTGGTTGGGCGAAGTAAGCCGACGCCCCGCCCTGTGCCTCTGGCGGAGCCCGGGCTTAAGGGCTGGAGAGGGACCGCCCCGGGTTTTCCGCAGCTCTGGGCGGAATCGCTTTGGCGCCTTCCTCACTTCCCAGACTAGAACGATCATCATCATCATCATCATCATCATCATCATCAAGATGGGTAGCCTTGTTTGTCTGTAGCAGGGGAAAAGAGCAAGAGTCCAGCAGCACCTAAAAGACTAACAACATTTGTGGTAGTAGGGTAGGAGCTTTCTGAAGAAGTAGCTGTAGAAACGAGCTGTGGCTCAGGAAAGCTCATACCCTCCTCCTATCTTCCTCCTCCTCCTAATCAATGGGTTTCAGATTCTGGTCCCTCCGCTTCTTTAATAGCTACAGCAGGTTGCGTCAACTGCTATTGGCCAACTGATGTTCTGCTATTTGTTTAGGGAATTTCTAAGCCGCCTCTCCAAAGACCTGCTGGGGCTGGCTAGCAAGAAAAAAAAAACCATCCGGGAAAGGAAGGCCTGCCTCCTCTCAGACTGCCTAGCCCCCCAGCGAAGAGCCTTTTCTATGCTGTAAGGTTGCCAACCTCCAGGCGGGGCCTGGAGATCTCCCGGGATTACAACCGACCTCCAGGCTAGAGAGTTTCGCTCCCCTGAAGAAAAGGGCTGCTGGAGAGGGTGAACTGCATTGGCATTCTATCCCACTGAGGTTGCAACCCTTCTCAAACCCAGCCCTCCCCAGGCTCCGCCCCCAGATCCCCAGGAATTTCACAGCCCGGAGCTGGCAGCCCTTCTCTGCTCTCGGTTTCCCTGCCTGCCTTACTCTTCTTTTACGCAGCAGGCCAAAACATGTCTTGTTACCCAGGCTTTTAGCGAAAGGGCTCAGCGGCTCACGCTCTTGCACCAGGCACCCCAGCAAGCCTCTGCGGCAGCGTGGGCCTTCCAGCCGGGGTCTCCCCGATGCTAGCCTTGTCTTTCCAAACCACTACATCAGAAACAGGATGGTGAGATGTTCAAAACCTCCCCTCTTCTCTGCAGCGTATTGACGTGTGCCTTTTTAAAAAACCTTCACTGTCCACCTCACGGAGTTTGGGATAGGTTATGCAACGCCTCCCTGAGGCTCCCGGATGTCCTGTGCTTACAACAACCCTCTGGGGAAGGTTTTGCTTCAAGACGGGGACCAGACCCTGTCCCCCGGCAAGCTTCCGGGCAAGAGAGAGGATCTGAATTCTGGTCTCCAGACCACAGCCCCAATCTCTCCAGGCATTCCTCTCCTCCTGCTGAAGCTCCCATACCAGGATTGATTTGGCCTGAGGAAAATGAGCCAGGCATCTACAGGGAGGTAAAATGGGGTTGGGGGAAAGTTTGCTTCATTGCGCTCGATCCAGAGGAGTTAGCCGTGTTAGTCTGTAGTAGCAAAATAGTAAAGAATCCAATTGCACCTTTAAGACTAACCAACTTTACAGTAGCATAAGCTTTCGAGAACCACAGTTCTCTTCATCAGATGCATGTATGCATCTGCAAATACCCTTTCCATGTATGCATCTGATGAAGAGCTGTGGTTCTTGAAAGCTTATGCTACAGTCAAGTTGGTTAGCCTTAAAGGTGCAACTGGACTCTTTATTTCATTGCACTGTGATTCCCTCTTGCTTAATTTTTGCTCCCTATCCTGAATAGCCCAGGAGAGCCTGATCGCGTCAGATCTCAGAAGCTAAGCAGGTCGGCCTTAGTAATTGGATGGGAGACCTCCAACGAAGACCAGAGGCAAACCAGCCATGTTAATCTCTTGCCAAGAAAACTCCCTAAGGGTCGCTTTAAATCAGCTATGACATGAGGACAGGATTTCATTCATTCAATTCAACATGCCTAGGGTCACTTGGCGCTAAATCGTTTGACATATTTTGGCCTAGCGGGAGGTGCCCCTGGATATCTTGGCAGCCTAGACTTAGTTGGACGGGCCTTGGCACCTGATGGATCGGGTGGCCAGGGCTCCGGTTAGTTGGAGGATATGGTGTCATCACACCCTGAAACCCAGTCTGCTCAACTGCATGGCTTGCAAAACAGGATGGCAAGTGGACCTAGAAGGGCAGATAAAGGCAGGAAGTGAGATTCCAAGGTTGATAAGGGTCAGTCTGTAGCTGGGGTTGAAGTGGGCTTTTGAACTAGGGCCGTGATTGCCCCCTCCCCTTATTTTTATGGCAAGGCGGCTGTATCTTTAGTGCAGAGGGCAAAAACTCCAGAGGCACAGCTGTTCCTGGCAGGGTGAGACCATAATTGGGCATTTTACCTTTGGAATTCCTCCTAGTGCCTAAAGGCGAAAAGTCTAGGGTGGTGGCAGAGGCAAGGAATGGCAACCCACGCTTCCCTGATAATCTGCTCAGATCTACTTCCAAAGATAAGTCATAGCAAAGGATACCTCTAAGCACCCAGAGAATATATCTTTCTCAGCAACTGAAGAACTAAAGCCATTCTCACAATATTAAATTTCTTACTTCCGCTAACTAGAGCTTATCGCCAGCAACTAGAGGCCAGAGGGCATAACCCAACCCCTTAAGGTCAGTGTCCCTAGTTCCCAGATGCAACAGGATGTGCTTGCTGGGGGGGGGCAGAAAGGCCTGACTCACCCCCCCCCCCATCCATCCTCTCCTTGCAAAGGTTCTTCCCCTTCATCTAGGTCAGCCACTTGTTTTAAAGGTTATAATTGGTGACCTTCAAGCTGGCTTCAGCCACAATGTTTCTCTGGCTGGGGGGTACCAATTGCTCCCCCCTGCAATTGTTTCAAGAGATAAAGGGGAACTGGCAACCAGATTAGGGGAAACTCAGCCCAAAGAATGCAACTGAGAAGCTCTTCCCCCCTCCCCTGCCACAATTGCTCCTGCAGCTTGCAGACACTCCACGTCCTGTTGCTTGGACAGCTCTTATCTGCAGCCCACCCTTTGCAAATATCCAGGCCTCCTAGCAGCGGCTGCCTCTGGTACGGAGCCACTTTGCTTGAAAAAGCCACTCCTCCCATCCTCTTTGGGCTTTGCTGAGCAGGTTTGACTTTTCCACCTTGTCAAGTGGTGGAGACTTTTCTAAACTCCACCCTTACTGCTAAACACGGGAGATAACAGATTTGATTCTGATGGGCGAAGCCGGGTTTTTTTCTCAAGCAGATCACAACGTAGTTGAGCCACGCCATTCAGAGTTTTCTGACTAGACACATTGCTGACTCTTGCTAGTCCCCAAATCAGATGCTGGGGGAGGGGGTAGAGTGGGATTAACTGGGTTGTAGTATGGTTTGGGTGGAACAATGGATTGCACAATCTCCTCATGCAGTTTTTAAACTTTTCCATACAGCTAGCCCATAATAGAGGCAGACTATGCAACTGCCTTTCACGGGGATTTAACTCTCAGACATTCAATTCAATTTTTTGCTTAATTCTTTGGCCTCTCTCTAAAAAAACAGTTTGTGAGAAATAGTGCGTCAGTATTCACTCTCAGTTTATGCCCCGTTTTTTAAAATTTACAGGTGGCAATGTATATAAATTGCACTAACATTTTGCTTCACAAGGAACAAGGGTTGCCAAGTAGGTTGTGTATAGCAACGCAAGAGGAGGAAACTGTTATGACTGACCAACGAAGTACCCATGTTCCTTCTCTTCTTCCCACAAAATAAACATTCACACATACGCTTTTTTTAAAAAAGAGTCCTACGGCGCCTTAAATACAAACACGTTTGAGGATAGCAATACACTTTTGTGGGCTTGAGTACAATTCTTGAACGTGCTGGAGGATGAATCTTTGGTTTTGCTGTGACTGACTTTAACCTGGTATCTGTATCCATAGAGCAAAAGTTATACATTGGGTGAGAGTGAAACTGGCTGAAAATCAGGGTTACGAATACAGTTATCTGATAAAGGAAGCTTGACTCTCAAAACCTTATACCCCGGAAAATCTCGTTCGTCTTTAAGGTGTACTAAAACCTTGCTCGAAGACGGTACATTAAACCATCAAGTCCGCTAACCTAAAAGCAGGAGGTATCAGCTCATCTCAGCTGTCCATGTTCTTGCTTCAAGTCCTCAAACCAAGCCTTTGGGGAACCAAAGCAGGCCGATCCCACCCCGTGCTGCCACCGCCAATTCTGTTTTCAATTTCAGAGAGAGGAAATCCAGAAGGGATTACCAAATGACCTTAATTCATTTATTGGTGTCTGTTGTTTATAGTACTGAGGCTCCATGGTGGCAAGCTCTTTTGATCCCCTCCCAGTCCTTTTTCTCTCTTTTCCAGCACCGCTGTGGCTGCTCCATCTGGAAAGCTCCCCTAAATAAGCAGCGTTGTCATGACTGCAACATTTTCATATTTAAAGCTGGGCAGGGCAGGATTACACTTTTCCAGACCACTTCTGTGGCTGGAGAGCAACAAAAGTAGAATGGGACATTAGTGGCTATTTGCAACAGGATATCAGGAAAATTGAGTTTAGAAAGTGGAGAAATTCCTTTTAAAAAAAAAAAGGATGAGCCATAGGCAACATTGTAATAATTTAAGAGAACAGAAAGATTTTAATGGATCTACTATGCGGCATTCACGAGTGTATCATTCTATGGGCCTAGAGCAAAGCCATTTATCAAGGAGATAGGTAATGCGACTTTCATTGCAGGAATTAAAAGCTACTGGTGAGCCACTTTTTGGATCTCTGGTAATCTTTTCTTTCTTTAATGATACTGCTCATTTGGCCAACAGGCCTCGAGCCATGCCATACTAAATACTATAACACCTTTTTGATCTCCAGTAATGTCCAATCCTGGCTAAAAGCCCTAACTGTCACTGCTTTTACTGTTCTGGTAGAAAAGAGCAAGAGTCCAGTAGCACCTATAAGGCTAACAAAATTTGTGGTAGGGTGTGAGCTATCATGAGCCACAGCTGAGCTGTGCTACTGGACTCTTGCTCTTTTCTGCTGCTACAGACAGACTACCCATCTTGAGCTTTGCTGTTCTGGTGACCCTTCCCTTTGTGATAGAAAAGCTGACACTAGATCCATGTCAGATCACTTGTATGTATGTGGTTGGGGCAGGGGAGGTCAAATGGAGGGGGGGTCATTTTTTAATTTTCAATGTATCCTTTGCCTACAGTGGCTTCTATCCCAATTCTTTCCCATCCTTCTTCCAAGGAGCTTGGTGCCATGTGCCTGCTGTCTCCCCTCCCCTATACCATCCATCCTCCATTTATCCTTACAACAGTGTTGCAGGGTAGGTCAGGCTGAAGAGGCTTGGGAGGGGATTTGACTCAGCACACTGTTTCCTTCACCACACTGGCATGCAAGCTATCCATCCCCGGGGTGGACTGTGAGGGGGAAAAAACCTGGGGAGAGGAAGGGCACAATTCCCAGCCCACCTCCCCACCCCCACAAAAACATGGAGGGAAGAAGTGCCAGCACTGCAGGACTTGGCCAGATGTCTCCCTTGCTGTACGTCTCCTTCTCTGCTGGGCATGGGGCTTGGTCTGCTAGCTTGTGGAGGCGGCAGCAGCTGCCACCCACCTGGCCCAGGGCTTCAGCCACCCTCCACTTGGGGCCAAAGTGGCCCCAGAGCAGGGATGGCTTCTCAGCCCACTCGGACGTTTCCTGGTAGTCTTAATGGCAACCCACCCCTGCCCTTTCCTAATACCCAGAGAAGCTTCCACATTCACTTGGGGGAAGGGAGAGAAGGGGGAAGCAAGTATAGAAGAAAGCAGGGAAATAGAGAACGGTGAGTCTAAGGGCTTTTTTTTGCAATCCTTCATGTTGCTTCAGTGCAGGCAGGAAGAATCAGTGGGTCTGTATAGCTTTCTTCAGAGACTTCCAGATGAGAAAGGGCCACGGGCGGGTGCATTCATTCTCCCACAAAGGGAGAGAAAAGCAATGTGGCCCCGGTCATTAGCCTGAGAATGAGCCGTTGTTAGAAACTCTGCTCTAAGTGCCTGATGCCCTGAGAATGCAGAAGTGCTGGGAAGGACACCGGATGGACACTTTCACCTAGGAAACCTCCTCCCCCAGCAGCAACAGCAGAAGCAAGTGAAAGACCAGTCTGGCTTCTACTGGGGTTAATGCCTGTTAGCCACACTCCGCCTTCTTGACGTTACTAAACCAATCTACCCTCCACTTCCATTCCTGTCTTTAAAAAAAAGCATGTAAGATGAGAATAGGATAAGGGATCTTAATTTAAGTTTGGTGACTACCCACAATCCTTGTGGACTAAATTGTCATTACTGTAACTCACTTAAGGAGACAGTTTTTGGTGGCGGGGGAGGTTCTGAGCACCGCTATATAGGAGTTGGCTTCCCTGAAGTTTGGAGTAATTAATAATATACAACCCCTAAAGTTGTTTTAAGGTCTTCAGACTGCTGATTTCTGATCTCCTTGACCTTCCCTGCAGATGTGAGCTTTGCCACCAGACAAATAGCAAACCTGACCAAACCCACCACTATTATTGAAGCTGATGGCGACAAGGTGACTATCAAGACTCAGAGTACTTTCAAGAGCACAGAGATCAACTTCAAATTGGATGAAGAATTTGATGAGACAACTGCAGATGACAGGCATGTCAAGGTAAAGCTCATCCTACTGAGCGTTTCTTGGTGAGCCAATCAGGCGGTGCCAGTTGGGCATGGCAAATAGAGTGCCTAGCTCAGGCTTGCAATTAGCCACGGGCTTGAGTGCTTGCAATGAGTTAAAGAGAAAAAAAAAGGGTAGCAGACACGTTCTTTTCCAGACTTGAATGCCAGGGCTATGTTCCGACATCATGCGGTTTAGGAAAAATGAACCCAAACCCAGCCTGCTGTAGTATTTGGCTCCGTCGCTCTCCTTCCTGCGACAAGAACTGCTGTTGAACACTACCTCTGATTACTCATGTACGCAGACCAACTAGAATTAGTTTTGTCCCCACTTAACCGAGACCTAATCCTTTGTGGTTCACCCCTGCATTTCAGGTGATCAGGGTTTGTTGTTAACCATGATTCTTGGCAAAGAGTAACTAGTGATGTTGCCAATAAAACATTACAATGAGACGAGCTTCAGTTGATCTAATAGTGGAGGAGGTGAGATTGAAGGGCCCTTATATTTCTTTAGGAAGGAGCTGGGTTTTAGTGGCAGAGGAGCTACTCTGCATGCAGAAGGTTTCAGGGTTTAAATTTCTGGCATCTCTGGTCAAGAGGATTGGGTAGCAAGCGTTGGAAAAGCGCTTTCCCTGTCCGAGAGCTTTTGCAAGCCCCAGTAACGAATGCAAATAAAAATATAACCTGACACAGTATAGAGCAGATCCAGACATCATAAAGGACTTGTTAGTTTTATCTTTTGAAGCCATTTTTGGGTCTGGTGTACTAACACTAGTGGATCTCGTTTTACTAAATTACAAAACACTTTCTACCTTATTCCCACAGACATGCCTTTGTTCACCAACATATGCATTTAGATTTGTTTAAACCCCAATGATTAAAAATGCCCCCATCAAAGGCCTGGTAGCAAAGGGAAGCATCTCACTGACTTCCCCCAGGAAGGACGTGTGTCTGTGTGTGAACTGCAGAGGCATGTTAAGGACAAGCCGGGCACTTGACCTTCAGAGGATATCATTTGCCTGGCGAGCAGCCAGAGGGTAAACAACAGCCAGAGCAACACGACCTGCGGCCTCCAATGGCTCTGGTTCCAAAGCTGCACAGGAATGACAGAGCATTCTTCAATCCATTGGGCCTAGCCAATCAGGGTCAGCCTCGTGGCCCAAAACAGCTGCTAGGGGAACTGTCTATAGCAACTAGTTGCCGGTCTAGAGGCAAGAGAACTGCAGTGGGGAAAATGTAAGGTCTGGGTTGTGGTACCAGATTATTGCCCACATCTCCCTCCCTGATATGTGCCCATCTGCCAATGACGGTTCTCTAGCTGTCACTTTTTGGATGTCCCGTTCCCCCTCCCCCCCCCCCATTTATGGTTGCCTGCCTAGCATCTACCATATCCTGCTCCTTTTCAACAGTGGCTTCCTCTTTGTGGAAAGAGCTCCCAAAGGAAGGAGTCTGTTTTTAGGTTCTGAAATACTGTTTTATTTGGTATGGCTTTTAACGGGGTTTAAACTTCAGAGTTTTCGGGAGGGGAATGAATTTTTATTATAGACGGCTACTGAGCTTTGTCACTAACTATTTGCCCTCCACCCCAATTCATACGGCAGCTCTTTGTCTTCAGATTTGGCGATAAGCCTTGGAAGTCTTCAGTGTCCCCCCCACCCCTGTGCTTATGGCTCAAAACCTGAAGACTTCCACATTCCTGAGAAAGCAGATTGTTAATTCATCCAAATACCAAAGAAATAAGATACTGTAAATTTATGAGGACGCTTTCAACTTCCAAGCTGTGAGCCCAGGAAAAAGCAAAAGGCGTGAATCACAAGGGAAACGTGGGGTATGAGTATTTTTAAGAGAAGACTTCCAATGCGCCTGAATCAGCAAACTGTAAAGCACAGCTTGATGGTTCTCTCTTCAGGGAGAGGAGATTATGTTTTTCATAGGCCTGTCAATAGAATTTTTTTTTAAATTCTGCTTTAACAGTTTAAATCAGTTCTATCATCAACAAAAGCTCTGCAGAAGTTTTCAGCGACAATACCTTTTGGAAATAAAGTATTGGATAACTTATAATTTCGTTGCCACCTACTGTTTAAAGGAAAGACTACCTGTAATATCTTTCGGTTTCCTGTTACATTAATATAAAACAGACTCAAAAATAAAATATTTGTGCCTTCAACTTGGTCCCCAATCAGTTAAAAGTTCCAGTCGCTGGATCTACTGGTTAGCACTCACAGCTCTGTTTCCCAGCACTCTCCTAAGTCCCACTATCTGAACACATGGGCCGGAATCCAGCTTTAGATTAAAGCAACCAATTACTGTGGTTCTCGGAAAGGATGTGTCCTCTCAAGGGGCACCAGTTTCCATGCTAGTTTTGGAATATTCCCAGAATTAACTCTCTGCAGCTGCCGCACCCAATGTGAGAGCACACACAGAGACCACAAAAAGAACATAGCTATCCGCTCATGCTTCACTGCAGTTTAGCAACAGTTAGCTTGAACTGTTTCCAAATCTCTGAAAGGACAGGTTGATTGCAGGGGGGTTGGGGGTGGCACATGAGAATAACAGGAACTATACATATAGGTCAGCCAAGAAACACCCTGCAATTTCGACCTTGCTTTAGGGTTTTAAAATAGTTCAGTTTTTAATAAAGGCAGAACATAAGGGTGGGCCCTGACCTGGATAGGCCAGGAGAGCCTGATCTCGTCAGATCTCAGAAGCTAAGCAGGGTCGGCCTTGGTTAGTAATTGGATGGGAGTTCTCCAATGAAGGCCAGGGTTGCAGAGGCAGGCAATGGCAAACTACCTCCATTAGTCTCTTGCCACGAAAACCCCACCGGGGTCATCCTAAGTCAACTCTGACTTGAAGGCCGGATTTCATTTTTCATAAGGGTGGAGTGGATTTTGGACAAGCACTTAGGAGTTTCTCCATTCCAGTAGCCAACGTTGGGATGAAAAGCAGAAAGTCTAACCTTCCAACACTTTGGCTGAGCTAGCTAAATATCTGAAACAGAAGCTTGGTGTTGCAAAAGGCAACCTGCAATTCTGAAAGCCAAATGCCTTGCAAGAAATGAATTTACTACTGTTCACTTCCTGAAACTTCAGATCAGAGGCATTTGTTCATCTTCCTCAAAGAACAAATTGAACTCAGGTTTTAAAATAGCTGCTTGTTTGATATGCCTAGGGCAAGTACAAATTGCCATCCAGGGACTAGGTGGATACAAAGAGCTCGTTCTTTTTTCTTTTAGGCACAAATGTGCCAAAAATAATTATAATAAGCATGGATTGATGAAGGCTAGTGATTGTGGGCTTACCTGCAAGGTTGGTTTAAATTCTGTGTTTAAATTATAAGCCACTAGCCCTGTGACGATAGACTGTCTCTTTCTCTAGTCCCTTGTCACATTAGATGGAGGAAAACTTGTTCATGTGCAGAAATGGAACGGAAAGGAGACCACGCTAGTCCGGGAACTGAAGGATGGAAAACTGATTTTGGTAAGAAGGTCAAAGTACATCTGTTTAGTAAAACCTGTGCCCTGTGCAAATAAGTTAAAGATTTGAGGAGAAAACTGCTTAGGGGGTAGTTTCTAACGACCTTTTAAATCCGGCCACCTGTTATACCAAACTGAAGTGGGAATTCTGAAATCATTTTTGCCTGCTTCTTTTTCAGACTCTGACCATGGGCGATGTGGTCTGCACTCGTACTTATCAGAAAGCACAGTAAGTGCTTCCATCAGCTTTCGACCACCAGTCATTCAACGCCAACCTTATTTGCCAGATTGCCTGCATTTTTTGTCCAGTGTTTTGTATAGTTCTTGGACTTTTGAACCCATTCAGTATCTGACTCTCCTCACAACTACCTAGCACCCTGATCTTTGGGGGTTTTCTTGACTTTTTGAAAAAATTACACTGGGAGGGGAAACACAGTGTGGAATAAATTGAAGTTGTTACACAATGGCACCTGGGTGTGTGTGTGTGTGCTTTTCATTGATGCTGCATTTGGGGTTCCGGGCAGTATAATATGGTGGACCTCAAGTTTACCTACCTGATACAAATACTCTCAAACACTTGTCTGAAGGCTTGATCGTAATAGTCCTAGAGTTGTGGAGGCTGCACTCTCAAGTTTGCATTCTTGAAATAAAAGTTTTAAGACAGGAGGGAGGGAAAGGTGGCCTTTGCCCCTCTGCTCAACTGCTACTCCCCCAACTACTTTTCTTTTGTTAATTGGAATCAAGGAACTTTCTGAAGATCCCAAACTACAGAGGAAGGAGAGTTTGGGGGCAGTCAAGAGGCACAGAGGCTTGGGGAGAGGGAGAGATGACTTCCATTGTGAAAGGCTGGGGTTTCGTTTTTTAAGAAAAGAAAGTGCCTTGGCTAACAAAGCAGGAGAAAGGAGACAGCCATTTAAATTCTCCAATGCATGCGCCTGTAAAGCCTGTAGCTAAATTATTTGGGTGGACAGCGGAAAAATAAGAGAGGTGGGCAGGAAGGCTAGTTTTAAAACACAAGTTTATTTTTATCGGTTCTGGTTATTTTATCAAAGCAATTCAGAGCTGGGACTGAAAAAATGTGGGATACAAGGAAAAACACATGAGGGCTTAGAAATTGATACTACCACAGGAGAAGGAGTTTGGTGTACATAAAAAAAAGAGCATTCTAGCAACAAAAAGTTTCACTTTAAGACGAGTTATAATTTTACACATTCATCCAGGCTCCAAAAAAACCATGAAAACTTTAATTAAGGATCCTCCCTCATTCTTTGTGCTACATAAACAAGACAGACATTATATACTCATACGCTGTGCATGTAGTTTTAATCTTCCTCTTTCAACTTATACACCACAAGATGGCAAGAAATGCTACACCTTGTAAATGGATACTAACAGTGATGTATTATTTGCAAATCCAACTTTAGGTTGTCAAAATGAGGCCTCTGAAGCTACTAGAAGATATTAAACATCTGGGTTTCATTAAAGCTCTAACATTCAGCAATTTCAGGCAACACTGCCATTTATTCCCATACAGTGCTCAAAGAGAAGGCAAAGCTACTATCCTCAAATAGTAGGGGTTGATGGAGTTTTTATTAAGGAGGAAAGAAAGGAGGGGGGGTGCACGCATGCACATGCGTGCACACGCACGTGTGCATAAATTATCTGTGTAACCGTTGCAGACTACAGTCCTCATGGCTCTGATTTGGATGTCCCAGGCTAGGCTGATCTTGTCAGATCTCAGAAGCTAAGCAAAATCAGCGCTGATTAGTACTTGGATGGGAGAACACCAAGAAAGTCCAGGGTTGCAATACAGAGATGGCTATGGAGACTGGCTGCAGAGATTACTTTTCAACCTAAGGTGCATCAAATGCAAATGGGAAATCAAGTTTCCATTCGTTCAAGTGTGGTTTAAATGATCTGCATATATTCCTGCCTATTTTTGAATAGCACAGAATAAGTTGCAAAACATAAACAAAATCAGTCTTGGTTCCAAATTTAGATTTATTTATTTTTTTGGGTAAACACAAACAGTACATGGCCTTGTTTAAACTGTAAGTTGCCAAGCTTAAACTGTCTGACCCTCATGCCTAGCAAAAAAATTTCAATTTGTATTCAAAAAGCGAATAAAACAGTTTGGCACCTTCAGATCATGCTGCATCACAGCATAGGCTCAGATCCCCGAGGGTGCCATGTCTAATAATGGAAGATGTGGTTACATAATAGCAAAACATTTCCTCAGGAAAACGTCAAAGATCATTCTCTCACAGCATGAGCGTACGTCAAATTCAGTAATCTTAGTTCTTTGGCACTGAAAGCAACTGCTCAATCTGCTGTGTTGTTGAATACCACAGAAATGACAGATTAACAGGGGGAAAGGGGGTGCAACTGGCAAATTGGTACGCTCCAAAAGAATACTTTGAACCCAACTGAAGGAAGCCCTTCATTAATTTAACCACTTCTGCTATGACCCAGAATAAGGCACACAGAAGAACTGAGTCCAAAAACAAAAAATTGTTTTATTTCATAACTTAAATTGTTAGCAATAACCACGTGACTCTTTTTTAAAAAACCTGATTGTCTCTACATAAGAAGGGTGATGAATTCCCCCGCCCTTCAGTAGTGCTGACAAATGGGATCGTGGCAAATGCAGTGGAGTGATTGTTCTGCACCAATCAGCCCGCACCTAAGACTGTCAGCTCAGAGGATGTGTCCACAGCTCCTTCTAATGGCATGCGGAGGGGCTGCTAGATGCTGAATCGACACCCAGCTGTCATCTCGTCTAAAGGGGCCATGCTGCCCGCTCATGCCTTGCGCGCTCCTTGTAGATGTCTCAGGGTTGTTCCAAAGGACTGGCTGCAGCCCTGGCATCTTGCCTGGCAGAAACACGTTACGGAATGAGAAGAGCTCCAGATGAATAAGCACATCTGGGCTGAGGAATGCTCAGACGCAACCGGCTCCCCCTTTCCTTCTCTGTAGCAGAAAAAGAGACAGCTTTTGTGAAATGTCATAGGAAACAATGCTGCTATTCAGAGAAGGAAAATCCTTTCGCCTTAACGCAAGAGGCACTGTCTCAGCTGTTCATTTCTCTGACTGATGAGTCCGGGAAGCCAAGAGGAAAAGGGGGGTGGGGGGCATGCTGTATCAGCAGGGCCTGTTGCTCAGCATCTGCTCCTCATTCTTTGTGCTTTTTCTTATGGTGCTTCTTTTTCTTTCTCTTCTGAGAGGTGCTCGCCTTTTCAATATGTTTTGCCTTCTTCCTGGCTGGCTGATCACCACCGGTGTCTGAATTACAGCTGTCAGAATTATCTGATTCAGAAGGGATTTTACTTTTGTGCTTCTTTTTCTTCTTCTTTTCCTGTCAGAGGGAGTCCGTCAATCAAAACCATATGCAATAGGAAGTGTTTTTGTATACTCACTGATTAAGATAAGAACTGCATGTTATAGCAAAAGCTTTTTGTGTGTGTGTTAACTGAATGAAAACAGAGACAGCTGCTTGCAACACAGTCTAATGTACTGCGCAACAGAACCCAAATCCTGCTCACCATAAAAATCTAGCCCACCTAGCTACATTTAGAGCAATCTTTAATTTTGCTGTACCTGCTGCCCTCTGGCTAGGTTTGCTTAAGTAGCTACTCCAGTTTTTCTGGTTCCAATTAGAAGGTAAGGCCCTCTGATTTAAGTGGGTTTCTGAAGTACCTGAACAGAAACCAACTTCAGTCCTGCTTCCTCCAAAAATAAAGCAAATTTCATCAACTGGTGACATGCAGAACAGCAGGATTTGAGTCCAGTGGCACCTTAGAGACCAATAAGATTTTCAGAGTGTCAGCTTTTGAGAGTCAGAGCTCCCTTCTTCAGACCAATGTGGAGCACTGAATCCCAGAGACCACAAAAAAAGGGAAGATGGATAGGGAGGAAAAGGAGAGAGAAAACCCTGAAACTGATGCCAAACTACATGCATGAAGTCAGGATACAAGACTGTTTTGAAAGGGGGGGGGGAGTCGCTTTTGCAAAAGACGTCAGAAATCATGATACATTTTTGCCTTTTTATACTTAAAGAACAAATCTTATTTGCTAGCAGCTTGAGGCCTAGCAGCTTGAGGCTTGCCTTTCTCTTTCAGCCTTTTAAGGCCAGAAGTCTAAAACTTGGTTAATTTCAAAAGCTGTCTGAAAAACTGGAAGAAAGGCCGCTCTGATCATTTTCAGTGTGTGGATTAAGGAGTCCACCTCTATCTAGATTCTTTCCTTCCTATGCATGTACTCTTCAAGTAATTTCACTCCCAGTCCCATGTTCCTCGTAAGATCTACTTCACCATGTGTTTACACACAGCAAGAAGCTGTGGTAAATATGCCAGCTCCCTGTGTGGGTATGATAAATATAACTGAAGGCGTACTTTTGTTCCATCAACACATCAAGCATTTCACTATAGAAGAAAAATATTATACAAGAACTTTTTTTTAAAAAGTCATGTGTGAAATGACCCCCAGTAACTACAAACATTATTTTAACTTTGTTCAAAGCTCCTTAGGGAGGCTATGGAATATCCTCTTGCAACAGTGTTGATGGAAAAAAACAGGCAAGATGCGGACACTGGGAATGTTTTAGATGCAGAATATACTGTTTCAGAGCTAACAGATCAGAAGACCAACCAGACCTTTCTAAAGCAATGTGCTTACGCTTCTAGAAAATACAATAAAGCCATTCATGAAACCGTTATCAACGCAGTCCATCGGATTCTAACAGTCAAAGCACAACAGTGAATCATTCAGTAACACTATACTTCAGCAGATTATTTTTCAGAAGGATGATTTCTAATTAAGGATGTATCCTTTCTGAGGATACCTATACAAATTCCACCTCCCATTTCTTGGGGCTTCATACATTCTGCTTACAAGAAACAAACTTCAAAGTAGACATGGGCACGAACAGCATTACGAACAGAAAAAACCCACGAACAGCCCAATCTGCTGTTCGTGAACAAGCTGTTCGTGAGGCCCCATCCTAAACGACCAGGGGTCGTTGCAAGCCTCGTTTCACCATTTGTCAAGCCAGACAGTCTGGCACCTGCAATCAATCCCCTTGGCAACCAGAGGCAGGGAGGGACTGAACTCTGTCTGAACTCCTTCTGGCTTTCCTTCTGGCTTTAAACCTTTAAAGTACTTCCAGCAGAGTCCCGTTTTTGCCACTGTGAAGAGAAAATGCCTTTCCCGGGGTGCAATCTCTCTGAAACTTGGGGGGTCTTCAGAGGACAGTAAGGACTGTGTTCCCTGCAAATTTGGTGGGTATTGGACATTAGGAAGGTCAGTCTGTAACCCCTCAAACTAGCTGCCAGCAAACACTGCTGTTTTTGCCAGGACAGGGCCCTTTAAACTATCAGCTGGAAGGCAGCAGGGGGGAATCGCCCCCTGCCAGCTGATAGTTTAAAGGGATCTTTAAAGGGTCAGGTAAGTGGGTTTGAGGGGAAGGGAGCTAAGTGTGGGGGGGTTGGGGGGTGATTCTGGCCCCCATGACAACGAACATGTCCAGAAACAGTTCATGTTCGTCCATGTTCGTTGTTCATGGATGGCAACGAACGACGAACAGGGTGTTCGGGGTTTTTTTTTTCCCGTTCGTGCCCATGTCTACTCCAAAGCAGGAAAAGGGCAAAGAAGTACTAGTAGTTTTCTTTTGTAGGTTTACTGTATGCTGGACAGTTGTTCATTGTAAGTCATACCCCTAAATTTTATTAACATGGACAGTAAAAAAGAATACAGGTTAAGCAAATAATTGTTTCATCCTTCTGATTACTAGCACCAGTAATCTGAAATGTGGATCTTACATCTGGTTCTGCCTGAGAAAAAGGGTTATACAGGAATGTAGATTCCTCTGTCCTCCTATCGAAGGACTGAAGCACCTGACTACAAAAGCTACACAGACTCTTATTTTGCTCTCAAGGATGTGGGCTGAAGAAGTTAGCGCAGCAGAGACTCAGTCTGGAAAATCATAAAAACATATGAGTACCCTTGACGGACTGCTTGCTGAGCATGCTGTTTCCAGGGACTCAAAGGAGGCTTCCAGGAAACATCCACAAGCAAGGCACTAAAGTAACCGCTCTTGCCTGCTATTGGGTCTGGAAGCCCATGAATACGCATGCACACACAGGGACCCTTCTGAATCTGCAGCTACTATGCAATATGATAAAAAAACTACTCTGTATACATTGGCTTCAGAACAAGTAGCACACACTTCATGTGCCTTTTAAATTGTGGCCTCCAAGAATCAGGCAACAAAGTATTAACCGCTCAGATAAAACCATCTCTGAGAGGTCACACCTGCAATACTTAGGATTTTACCTTTTTTCTTTTCTTTATAGAATTCTCAGACTGAAGGTTTTTCTTTTCGTCTCCTGGAGGGATTTCCTCTTCATCCTCTGGTATAAGAGTGTACTTTGTGCCTCCTGGCTGCATGAAACACTCTTTTGCAAAATGACCTTTGGCAAAACAATTAGTATTGCTTTTTAAAAACACATACAAGGCAATCCTAAATCACTTGTACCAGATGTTTAGTAAAATAAATCATTTTGTCCTATGATGAATACTTCAAGTCTGAAATTGTGTTTCATCTTTCCAGACAGTCTGTAAAATATTAATATATCAATTGCCGTGTGGCTGGGGGGAGAGAAACTATGTATGCCACTCTGAGGTTCTTGAAGAAAGGATGAGATTGAAAGTAAAATTAGTTATGAAATAAATATTTGAATATTTGTCATCCTTTCTTTCACATAATTACTGCTTTAGAATTCTAGAACTGGAACGGATTCAAAAGGTGTGTGGACGTTGGACCTAACCCATGGGATTCCAGCAAGGATGGCTGAACATTGGTTCAATGTGGGTCAACGTAGTAAATATTTGCAGGCCCAAGCTTAGCTGAAACATGCTGGTGCAGCTAATCAACAACACCTGCAAGCAGTCTCCGAGTCTCTAGTGAAATGGCCTCGAAGACCAGTTTCAGAGAGTTCCATCTATCCTCCCTGAATATCCTCATAGCAGTAATGCCAATTAGTTGCTTTGCCCTGATCAGCTCCCATATTGCCTGGTGATGTGCTGAGGGTTACAAAGATGGCTTCTGACGACATATAAGACACCTACCATTCTTTATTTTTCACCTTCGCAAGCCTCCATGTTGCACCAACTCAACACGGAGACGGCCTACTTGCTACCAGATGGGTAAGATGAACAGCTGCTGGACGCCAACCAGTGAAGCTTAAGCTAGTCAGCTCTTAAAGGTTTAGATAGACAGATTTTAGTTTGATAACAGTAAAGTTGTTTTGTATCTGTTGCCTGATTTGTTTGTATGCTTTCATGCTTTGCAATACTCTCTAAAAACTAATTAAATATATTTTATTCAAGTAGAGTCTGGATTTACTCACTGAGACATGAGTACACCCCAAAGACCAGCCCAAGGGTTAGAGAGTCAGGACCTCGGTGAAGGCAGAGCTCAACACAAATTAAGCAAGAGGGTCAAGCTCCACTCCTGCCTGACTGTTGGTGTGGCTGTTTTCAGCACCCGAAGTAGGAAGTGAGGGGGCTTTAACCCTACAACAGGATATAAGAACCAGCAGGGGTTTTTTGAAAGCTTCTGCCATGTTTCCAAACTTATCTCTGCAACCACAAAGATCAGAGACGTGGGAGCAGGGGGTTGACAGAAGCGGGAACAGAAGAGCTTGTGGGCCTTCCCTTCTCTGTTCAAGAACAAGCACCCAGAGTTGTGCAACAGTTAATTTCATAATCACAAGTCCAGAAAGACTTGACAGCAAACTCCAAGTCTCCCTCCCCACTCCCAATTCTTTGTTTTGTTTACAGAGACCATAAATTCAGTGATGTTCTCAGTAATAAATATCACCTTAAGCAAATATAAAACTCAGAACTGCTGGGCAGCATCCACATTCTCTCCACCTCTCCCTTTTATCTTTCAAAGGGCACTGGAGTTAGCTGGGATCGACAGTCACCTGGCCATTTGTGCAGATGACTGGGGATTTGCTCAGCCCCCCGCAGGCTATATAACACCACTTTGTTCTCTCCATCACAAACACAGAGTAAAACATGAACACCTGCACTTTTAAAATATATATATATATATAAAAGTGTGTGTGTGTGTGTGTATATATATGTATATGTGTATATATATATATATATATATTTTAAAAGTGCAGGTGTTCATGTTTTACTCTGTGCTTATATATATAAAAGTGTGTGTTTGTGTGTGTATATGTATATGTATATGTATGTGTCTTATGGTTATGATTTCTTTTAACTCATTTATTGCATGTTTCTCTTAGGGGCCACGGACTGGGGGAGAAATTTCTATAAATAATCAAAATGCCATCTAACAGAAACACTATTTAAATGGGAATAGTCTCAACATACCTGGGCAACCGCACTTTTTGCAGACTGTGTTCAAAACAGCTTCAAGAGTGATCTTCTGACTGGTGTAGTCTTTGAATGAACGTTTTTTCCGTGCATCTTGACTATACACAGACACAAGAAAATTGTCAATCACAGACATCGCCATCCATAACAATGGGGAGAAACTCCACTTAAATTGATGAGAAAATTCTACAAGTTTTGGTTCAGATATAACAGTGAACTACATGTTGCTGCTTGAAAGAAACCCTAGGCTCATTTTGCAACTCCTGCATCCCCCTTGAGTTTCTTTTCATGCATAGCAACCTAATTAGATGCCGTAATATACTGGCAAACCAATGGATTTGAACTAGCAAACTACTGCTTGTAGTTGCCTTGAAAAACAGGATTTCAAACATGATAATGCCAGATATTTTACCCTTTCCCTCCTTCCCTTTCTGTTGTGAATATCAACCTAATGGATATACGCTTCCATGCATCTGGAGAAGTGAGCTCTGACTTAAGAAAGCTTACACAGGACAATTTTTTGTTAAGACTTAAGTTGCCACAAGAGTCCCATTTTATATAGGATTCCATACCCCATACAATGGCTCTTTTAAACACTTTCTCTGCAGGGTTTAGCCATAGCTAGAAAATGGACACTGCATTACATTTCTTTTGCATAAGCAGGCCAACTTTCTCTACTACAGAACACCAAGTATGTTTAACAGCTGACTTTTACCATCTCCTTGTTCTAGTGCATTATCCTGAAATGAACAACTAAAACAGTTCATAGTTTATCAGGAAACGAAAGGCAAATGCAATTTGTGCCAGACCTGAAAACGTTTGGAAAATTTTGTCTAGTTCCATCACAAATACAGTCTTTTGCTAGGAAAGAAAGTAAAAAAAAATTGACTAGGAATCTGGATTTTATCGCTCTACCTCCTGCATCTCTTCAACAAAGCAAGAGTGTCGCAAAAGCTTAGATTTCTACCTAGAGGAAAGTAACATTAGAGCCCTTTGCATTACTACCCACAGTGGGAGAACTTCTGGGTCAAAGACAAGGAATAAAAAAAGGACATTTTTAACTAACTGCTGCATTAAAAAAAATCACTTACTCAAGGGCAACATTATTGGGATCCAGGTCCTTTCCAGTTCCTTGGTTAACAACTTTCATGGAAAGAGACAGTTTCAGTTTGTCATCTTTCTTCTGAAAAAAAATGGAAATGTAGTTAAGTATTGTGTCCTTGGATGTTTTTGTACATTTCTCTAACCTCATGGTACAAATCAACTGCAGGATTGTGATGGGCAAGTTACAGAACTACTAAGAGGGAAGGAAAACTAAAGTGCAGATTGAGGGTCAAGCTAGTGGCACCTCTTGTACTGCCTCAGCAGATCTCTACCCTTAATTACAACATTAGCATACATAAGAGATCGAGCACCTCATGATGAAAAACAAAACTATTATCCAAAACATACCACAAAAGGCCAGCTAGATAAAGAAGTTCAGACTAGCATTTGCCCATATGATCCAAAGCTGAATAGCTATGCTGTGTTCACCAACAAACCGTTTGGGGGCAGAGGTTATGGTAGGAGCAATGAGTGGCAGTGAACCTCTAGAAAGGATCCCATGTCTATTTCATCTGGCACGTAGCATACCAGTTGACAGCAATGGACCTGGGTTGTGATTCTGCTTTTGTGCGTTACTTGGGTTATGATTCTGCTTTGATGTGCTACCAACTCCATGGCTGAGTTACCCAAGTTAGTTGTAGAAGTTGTGTTGTGACCTCTCAGTTGAATTTCTTTGCAGGATTTCAATAGAATAGCCACACAACTAAGAACATGTATTAGCTTCCACAGTAACCACAGACTTTTCTCAAATAATAAATGGCTCCACAGAAAAAACTAGGGATTTGGGTACTGGGATTTGGAAACCACAAAGCTGAAATGGCTAAACTGCAAAGACTCTTGGCTTTCCTATCTCCATCTTCAGAGTGTGAGTTCCTAAGTTAACTGCCTTGAGTCACCATCAATGGTGGGAAAGGTCAGGTATAAATATTTCAACAAAACAAACAATGGAGCCAACTGGGTCCATGACGCTCTACTTACAACTCTCACTGATTTTGTTGAGGGCTCCACTAACTTGCAGCGCAGCAGGTTTCAATTTACACAGCAACTTATAGGCATATTCTTCTATTTTGCCAAAACAAACCTCCCAGATAGGAAGTGAGGCAGACAAGAAAACTCCCTGGAGGCAAGTGGCTTGCAGTAAACTTGACTCTCAATATACCCAGCTGTAGCAGAGATCACTTTTAAAATACAGTTACACTTGCAGCAGAATAGTAAAGAGTCCAGTAGCACCTTTAACCAACTTTATTGTAGCATAAGCTTTTGAGAACCACAGCTCTCTTCATCAGATGCAGAGAGCTGTGATTCTCGAAAGCTTATGCTACAATAAAGTTGGTTAGTTTTAAAGGTACTACTGGACTCTTTACTATTTTGCAACTAGACTAACACGGCTACCTCCTCTGGATCTATGACTAGCAGCAGAAAATCTTTACTGCTGCCCCTGCTTCAGCAAAATGTAGGTTGATAAGAGCCATTTCAGAAGGTAAAAATCCCATTAGGATAAGCTTGCCACGTATTCTGCCGACACAATGCTTCATATGGCAGTGTAGAGGCTTTCTGTTTACAGTGTGAAGCAGCTTCATATTCTCCTCTTTGTTCAGATAGGTTTCAACCTGTGAACAGTCACCTCCTGATGTGGAGGGATAACTTAGCAGTATGGGGAAAGCTGAGTAGCAAAGCCAAACAGTTATCAGGTCATGAATACAGACTCCATTTTGCCAACCTTCTCCTCCTAACCACTATATACAAACTAAGACCAAACCCACCCCACCCTCTAAAGATATTTTAAAAGGCTAGGAGGAACTTGAGCCATTTACAGTTTCTAACTTTTCCCATGCCAAGTAAGAGTTCAGCCTTGCCAACAAATTCTCACCAGAGGATTCAGGGAGGGCTAGTGGCAACAAAAATAAGAGTTGGCCCCTGTTGCAAGCCGAAATTTGTAGACCTGCCTAATGCTATGAACGTAACTCTCAGACAGATGAAACGGCCTCCATACAAAGCCCAAACTCTGGAGGTGGATTTCCAGACCAATTACCACAATGTGTTTTGAAGCACTGCAAGATAGTCAATGATAAATAGCTATTAATTCAGGATTTTGTAGTATTTAAAGTTGGGATTTCCATCCAAGTCTCCTATCTGAAAGACCTGTAATAGTAGTGGGGTTTTTACATTCAACAGCATCATCCAGAGGACTGCATTATCAATGTACGCGTAAAGTGCCATCAAGTCACAGAGACATATGATGACCTCAGAAAATTTTCAAGGGAAGAGACATTCAGAGGTGGTTGGCCACTGCTTGCTCCTGCACAGTGACCCTGGACTTCCCTGGTGGTCTTTCATTCAAGAGATAACAAGGGCCAACCCTACTAAGCTTCCATGATCTGACCAGATTCGACCAGCCTGGGCCATCCAGGTTAGGGCCGTATTACCAATACAGCCTATATATACAAAACAAGAGAATTTAGTTTCCCAGCTTGCATGCTTTTGCTATAGTGACCTTGACTGCATTCCATGGGAGCCATTTCAAACTCAAAATGTTTAGGACTACTGAATAATTTTTCTTTACAGCCCTTAAAAAGGTAGCAGCAACGTTACCTCTTTTCCTATAACTTTCACCCATACTTTTTCTCCAACATCCACCATCTCTGACGGTTTGTCTACCCGGCAGCTTGACATATGACTTTTGTGGACAAGACCTAAGAAGAAATAAGGAGGGTAGATTTGCTAAATATTTATCTGACAGATGAAATCAAGAAAAAAGTTTCAGAATTACCCAACAGTGAGTTAACATGGAGTGCCCAGATTTATCGGTTTTAATGTCTGATCAGTTTTCTACCACTTAGGATACTTAGATGAATAAACGGAATCACTATGCAATTAATCTGATAAGATAAACAAACCTTGTTTTCTGCATCCTGGAATTTTTATAAATGCTCCATATTCTGTCACAGAGGCAACCTGTAATGATAAGTAGTTACACTTCTCAGCTGAAAAATAGGGTCATTGAGCCCTTTCCCAATCTTGTACTATGGTTGCCATCACCCGACTCCTTTCTTCCTTAGTTTGTGTTGAAAATTACAGTATTTGGCCAACAACAGCTATCATCATACTTGGACTTTAGGAAACAAGCTAGAACCGTTTAATTTGCTTAGGCGAATTAAGAGAAAACCATTTCAGAACTATCCAACTGCAGGTTACGGGATTATTGAGGAATAAATTTCTATCATGACTTTGAAGCTGTGAAATTCAAAGTGAGAAACAAAAATCTATACTATGCATCTTCCTATCATTCTGAAAACAAAGTAATTTCAACACATACCTCTCCTTGAAAAATATCATAGAGTTCTGGAAGTACTTCCATTGTCTTAAATTATGCAGATTTCTTGAAAGAAGATCTGTGTCACATAAATCACCTGGCCAGCTTTTCTTCCGGACGCTTTGTTAACCCTCAGCAACAAATATCTCTCATGACTGAAATTATGCAACATTAAATGAAAAAAATAGTACAATTATTTTAAGCTAGCTTTTTTGAGTCATTACCATCATGCTCATACTTCAAATACTTGTCAGTTCTCCTAGGCTAAAATTTGCAGAAGTCCCAGTTGTTTTACAAGGCCTCCAATTAACCACACACTGTTTATTTACATACTGGGGTGCAATATAGAGTAAACCATAACACTTACATATAAATTCCAAGATTTGAATTTAGATTGTTACTTGACAGCTAAAAATATTTTCTGTTTATAAACAACGAAAGCCTCATTCAACAAGCAATGACTCCTGTATCATTAAATGTAAATATTTATTAAGTAAGATTGTCTTGGCAGTTCTCTGTAAAGAGGTCAAAGATGTTAAGGTCCCAGACATGCACCTAATAAACCCAGCCATGGCATCACTGCGATAAGAACAATTCCAAGCATGATTTGAGGTGTTAATAATCTATTAAAGTGTGCATGGTTTAGACTGCAGATATCTGAAAAACCAATTCCTTCCATACATCAATGTAGCTTTTCGGATTCAGTGGAAACAGTGGTCTAGTGCTAAACCACAATGTTAGGGTACATCAGGTGGAATTCTAAGGTGCAGAAATCCCTTCCTTTGGAAATCCAACTGAGCTGCTCAGTTTCACTAGATTTCAGATTCAAGTTTTGTTTACACTTGCTGTCAGAAGCCAATCCAAAAAGATCAGGTATGTTGTTTTAACATTGTCTAAGTGAGATTTATTGTTGGGGGCAATATTTTACACATTTTTAGCACTACATAATGTCAGGGCTTGCCACCGCTGCCGCTGGGCGTGGCACTGGGCGGTCTGCTCCTGACATCATAGGGGGGCCAGGGATTCTGCAGGACCCTGCTCTGTGGAAGGAGGGGCAGTATACCTCACCCAGACTCCCTCTCAGTCCACTCGCTGGCCTGCTCAACCTGGCCTGCTTACCCTCTGCATCCTCTTTCACGCCTTCCTCCCAGAGCTCTCCTCCAAACCTCCACGCTTGCATCGCACCACTCTCACGCCACATCATCACTCCTTACTCACACCCACCACCACAGGGCTCTTCCCAGCCAGTTTTTATAGGGCTTCCTTCTACTGCCCCACCCCTCTTCCAGCCTGGTCTTGGGCTGCACCAAGCAGTTGCAGCTGGGGTAGCTGATCTGGCCCCACTGACCAGCACCAGCTGTGCCTTGTTCCCTGGCTGCCCAGCCTCCCTGCCTTGGCTGATTGCTGAAGGCCTGTCCAGCTGCAGTCCCCTGGCTAGCAGCCCGGCCTCCCTGGCTGAGCTGATGGCTGAAGGTGGGTCCAGCTGCGGCTCCTTGGCTGGTTGCCCAGGGCTTCCTGCAGAGTGCCTCCAATAGCCCCACCTGGAGTGGCTTGGCTTTTGGCAACTCCTGGGCCAGGCTACTACTTTCTAGCTGGGGCGTGGCTTTGGGTTGTTGGGGCTGCTGCTGCTTCTCCTCCTCAGGTAAGGTCTTTGGGTGGGTGACTGCTGGGCTCCCAATCCCTCTGCCCTTGCCCCCTTCCGCCTTGCTTAGTCCCCTTTCCTTCCCTAGGGGAGTGGGACTCGCTGGCCTCTCTCTGTCTCCCCCTGCCTCCTGAGGCCCTGGGCTTTTGCCCCTTGCCCCTGGCACCGGCAGGTTCTGGCTCCATTTGCCTGTGGGAGGGGTTGACCTGCTGTCCCCCGGCTGCCCCCTCTGCCTGCCAGTCAGACCAGTTGACCTGCTGTCAGTTGGCTGACCAGTTGACCTGCTGTCAGCTGGCTGACCAGTTGACCTGCTGTCTGCTGGCTGCCCCCTCTGTTTGCCTGTCAGCCCGGCTGACCTGCTGTTCCCTCCTACCAAGTCTGGGGGCTGGGACCCAGACCCCGGACACATAATTCCAGAAAAACATTAACTTTGTAACAAGACTGCAAACAATTAGCTAGCAAGTACTTGCCAACCACCCAGTAAGGTCACCCCTCACTTCCAGCTCACAACAAAAACGAGCCCAGTTTTCTCCCAGTCATTTTATTTCAGTACTATATTTATGGCTTGTTTTTTAAAAAGTATCATGCACTTCAAAGCTGGCTTCTTTAATGGAAAAAAATCTTCTAACAGGAAATTCTTTACTCTTCAAGTTTTATGTCAGACTCATGCTATTTTTAATCAGAACTAACAGTTAGGGCTGCATATGCGTGGTTTATGGCTGCATATGCGTGGTTTATGTCATGCACATGTAACATGCCTGAAGATACAAAGAGAAATCAGACGCGAATATAAATTTTATATTTTATATATGCCAATAAAGGCTTGCTTGCTTGATTGAGATGCGAAGGACAGAGGGGCATGTCAAGCGCAAAGCCTTACTCAAAAACAGACATCCTTCCCTAATCCTGTAAAGAAATCTGGGACAGGAGGGATACATTGCCAGGGCTCCTCCTGTATAAAGGCCCAAAACACTCATTCAAAGAATCCAAAATTTCTCTTCATTCTTAAAGATACTTTTTGCCATGATGTGCTTTTTTAAAAGATTGCAAGGCAGAAACTAGCCACAGGGACTAAAGAGAACCTCCACATCCAGAGGCAATAATCCTCTGAATCCCGGTTCAGGAGGCAACATCAGAGAAAAGATCTTGGCCCTATTATTGCTCCTCCAGAGTAACTAGTTGACCAGGGTGAGCCAGAACGTTGGACAGACCATTGGGTCTGATCCAGCAGGGCCTTTTATGTTCAAAACACTCTAGAAGAGGACCAGGGCATCTTAAAAAGCATAAAATACTAAATGAAAAAGAAATAGCCACATTGATCCTCAAACCCCAGAAGAATCCTACAAGATGATCCTACTCAAGACTGATATACACATGTCAGAGTGACGGCGTTGTTTTTGATGTGACAGAAAGGACCTCCTTCAGACTACAGTATGGGGCATTTTTAATATCTCCCTCCCTATGTTGACAGCCAGTTTAGTGTGGTGGTTAAGAGCAGCAGGACTCTAATCTGGAGAACCAGGTTTGATTCCCCACTCCTCTGCTTTAAGCCAGCTGGGTGACCTTGGTTCAGTCACAGCTCTCTCAGAGCTCTCTCAGCCCCACCCACTTCACAGGGTGATTGTCATGAGGATAATAACAACACACTTTGTAAATCACTCTGAGTGGGCATTAAATTGTCCTGCAGGGCGGTATATAAATCAAATGTTGTTGCTGTTGTTATTAATAATGGCATACTTTGTAAACCGCTCGAAGTGGATGTTAAGTTGTCCTGAAGGGTAGCATATAAATTGAATGTTGTTGTTGCTGTTGTTATTATTAAAATTTAAACAGTGCCTACAAGAAGAAAGTCAGCACAAAGGTGCAAAACGGGCTGCTTTTCAGGAGCAGGAGGGTGGCATTTGGATTGGCCACTGTGTGAAAGATGCTGGACTTTAGGAAGGGCCGCCAAGAGGCCTGGAGAAAACCTGTCCCTTCGACAGAAACTTGCAGTGCAATCCTAAACAGAGTTACTCCAGTCTAAGCCCACTGAAGTCAGTGGAGTAACTCTGCTTAGGATTGCACTGTCAATGTGTGGAAATGGGCAGGCTTTTTACAGCAGGGAGATAAACCACATCATCTGATCAACAGCGACCCATTAAGCATCTATTAATAAGGCAAAAAAAAATTCCCTTCCATGCAACTAAGTCCGACTAGGCAGAGCTGCGCTTAGGATGCCACTGCAGCCAAGGCTGCCAACTGCACCTTGAGGAATTCCTGGAGATTTGGGGGCAAAACTTGGGAAAGAGCTCAGCAGCAATGTGATGCCGTAGAGTCCATCCTCCAACGCAGTTATTTCCCTCCGAGGAACTGACCCCTGTCGCCTGGGACCAGCTGTTATTCCGGGAGATTTCCAGGACCGCCCTGGAGGATGGCAACCTTACGAGATGCCCCCGCCGCCTCACCTTCCGCAGCAAACAGGCGGAGCGGAGCGGGCCGGCTGGGGAAGGAGACGCGGCCCTCCTCTCCAGGCAACGGAGAGCGAAAAGCAGGCGCTGGCTCGGCTGGCGACGTCCAGAGGAACGAAGGCCCGAACCAAGCCAGCCGCCCCGCATTAAACTTCCAGCTTTCCTCGGCCAACGGGGAAGAAAAACCGCCTCCGGAAGAACCGTTGGGGTTATTTACCCATCGTGCCGTGCGCCGCGTCACTGCCCCCCCCAGTAATCATAGGGACGGTTTAAAAAAGACCTCAAACTACATTCTAAACGTCCGGCTAAAACCGACGTTTATTCCCCGCCCCCTTCGATGGCTCTGCTTGAGAGCGCCCTATCGGAATCCCTGTACTGCAATTTACAGCTTTTCTCACAGAGATTCAAGGCAGAGTCAATTTCAGTGAGTCAGTTTCAAAGGCATCTCCATGAACAACGGCATAGGGTCTACAAATGCAAATGTGCAAAGATTTAAAACCAGCAGGAATCCAATAGAGTTGAAGAAATGCTGTAACAGAGCAGAAGCTATTCGAAGTGAGACGCGCGTGCACCAGCACTGTTTTCCAACGTATGTTCTTTAAGGGTTATGTGCATATGCGCTGGGCGGGAGTGTGGGGTGTTTCATTTCTGGCTTTTCTATTGTGGGTTGATAATTTGCAAAGACATGCTGGGGTGGGCTGCGAGGGAAAAATCAAAATCTTAATTTTAAAAAATGCCTTGAAGCTTTTGTGGGCTCCAATAAAACCATCGGTCTTTCAAGACCTCACAGGAGGTAGTAAACTTTCATTTAAGGAAAATATGAGACATCTTAAGCTGTCAGTTTTTAAAGGTTCCCCAGAACTCCCATAGGCTATCTTTAAAATCTTAATAAAAATGCGATACATCTTAATATCTGCAAAAATTAAAGGTTTCCAGTATTCCTCTTACAAACAACTGTATTGGGGAGTACGATTGATTCCTTTTTTAATAGTGAAATCCTATGCAGAGTTACTCTAGTCTAAACCCACTGAATTCTACAAGCGTAGACTGGAGTAACTCTGTATAGGATTGCACTGAAAATGATTTGTTGACTCAGATTCGGCTCATGCCGTTAACCAGTGAAATGCTTCTTTCTATTTACATCTAAAGATTAGCAACAAAAAAGGATTCCACCCAGGATGTTAAAGCAGGGTTCCAGTTTGCCCCGGAAGTTTAACCATCACTCTTTTATCCTCTATCTCTAGGTCTTGCCCTCTTTGGCCGCCATTCGGCAAGCGTGAAAAACCAATCAGAGCGCCTCTTGCTGATGGTCCGGAAAAGGAACGCGGCTGAGTTTCTTTCCCGATTTTCCATTGGTGTAACGGAGAGAGTGGGCGGGGCTTTCGCTTTAGATAGCGAATCGGAAAGCAGCAGAGCTCGGTTTGTTCCTCTCACAGACCGTTGAGGCCTGGAGAAAGGCCTGTTGCTGTGTCTGAGGGGGCGAAGCGATGATCGACCCGCAGAAGCGCAAAGCGCCCGGCCCGGAGATGGCGTTGGTAGCGGCGGCGTCCGCGGCCAAGAAGCCCCGCCATGAGCTGATCCTGGGAGCGGGACCCGCCGGAGGGCAGCCGCCGCCGGGCGCCTTGTTGCAGACGGTGAGTCTCGGAGGCTCCTGGCCGGCCTGCGAAGGAGGCCTGGGCCTCTGTCTCTGCTGGAGTTGCCAACCTCCAGGTGGTGGCATGAGAATTCCCGGAATTATAACTGATCTCCAGGAGACAGAGATCAGTTTCCCTGGAGAAAATGGCTGCTTTGGAGGGTGGATTCTGTGGCGTTGTACCCCGCTGACGTCCCTCTCCTTCCCAAACTATGCCCTCCCCAGGCTCTACCCACAAATCTCCAGGAATTTCCCAACCTGGACCTAGCAACCCTTTAAGAGTGGAAGTTCTACTGAGGAAGTTCTTGGCCGCTTTAGGTAGTAAGGCCAAGTGGGAAGGACTGTGAATTGCAGGGCTTCGTCTCTTAAAAGTATTTTTTTGCACGAGGGACTCCCTGCCACTTGAAAAACAGCTCAGCAGGGAAGAATTGTTTCAAGTTTCGTTTCAATTCCTTTCTGTGCTGGGGTTTTTTTGGCCTGAACTTAAGAACAGCAGCAGCGTTGTGTAGTGGTTAGGCTCAGGTTAGGATGTGGGAGGCCCAAGTTTGAATCCTCATTTTTGACGTGGGAGTTCCTTGGAGGATCTTGGGCCAGCCTAACCTACCTTGCAGGGTTAAGGTTGCCACGTCTGGGTTTGGAAATCCCTGGAGATTTGGGAATGGGGTCTGGAGAGGGTGGGTTTTGGAGAGGGGAGAGTCCTTAGCAGAGTATAATGCCTTAGAGTTCATCTTCCAAAGCAGCCATTTTCCCAGGCAAATTGATCTCTATAATCTGGAGATCAGTTATAATCAAGGAGATCTCAGCATGTGAGCCCTTGTTAACTGATCTCTAGAATTGGGTTTAAAAATACATATATCTTTCTATCCTGCATGTGTTCAGTGTAGTTTGTAGCAATAAATGGGTGGGAGGCGATGCTTTAATTGTATGACATCTATAAAATACTTTAAAGTGTGCGTTTACTGTTGCTGTCACGTTTGGAAAGTTTTACAATTTCATACCTTCTCTTCGTGTGCATATTAGCTTAAAGTTGTTTATTTTTCCTTAGCTATTTGTGTTCCTGAAATGGTATTTTTTAAAAAACATGTTTGAATCCTGCTTCTCAGCAGGTGTTCAGAGTGACTTCTAGCAACACAAGGGGGGGGGGCTAAGAGAATGATTCTGTAAAAAAAAGTGCTCTTTTTCAATAAATTTTAACTTTTGAACTGATCTGTTAAAATAAGAAAACAGAAAATTCAAGGTGTAATCTTGTGAGGGAGTCCCATTGCACTTGTTTTCAGGTAAGCATGCAAAGAATCATAGTATAGGCTCCCTTTTTCTTGCCTGTATGTTTCCATGCCATATGCAATCTCTTCTCCTGCCTAACCATCCTCTCCAGGTTCAAGAGCACGGTTGCATATGCTAAGTTAGTGTGTCTTATAAATGTTGGCAAAGTTGGTAACACGTGGGATTCAAGAATGGGCATTGAGTTCTAGGTAAACAGCATAGTTTTGCATTAACTTCTGAGTTTTTATCCTATTTAGGTTTGGTTCACAGCACAGAAGTAATTTTAATTTTAGAATGCTTGCTTTTCTTCAGAGATTAGCTAAAGTGTCTTTATACCCCTTGAAGGCATTTTGAATTGTAGTGGACTAGTTTAATTCGATGTAAAGGGAACAGTTTTCTCTAGTCTTCTTGGCACTTAGATGTTTGGTTACATCTTCTTCAATATTTTGCATTTCCTGTGTTTTAGGGTCCACCAAGATGTTCCTCCCTCCAGGCACCCATCATGTTGCTTTCCGGGCATGAAGGTGAAGTGTACTGTTGCAAGTTTCATCCTAATGGAGCCACCTTAGCATCAGCTGGATTTGACAGGCTGATCTGTAAGTTTGCTTTTTTAAAACCTTGATATTTCTGCATGTGAAATTGCTGTGTCTGTGACTTGGTTCCAGCTTTTTTTGCATGTGTCTGAGTTAGTAGCCTTGTGTAATACAAAGCCAGCAACCCTTTCATAAGGTGGTTGGTGCCATGTCAGGATTGTTGTGTATAAAATCCACCTGTGCTTGAACAGACACAAAGAACAGCTGGAAGAATGAAGACCGTACTCTGTGAGCTGGTTGTGTTCAGCTTGCTGTATCCCCCCCCCCCCAAAAGCTACCATGGGCAGCATGTAATGTCTAATGGAAGTTGTGTAAGACTGTTGTAACTGTGAATACAAAAGGCACATCAGATTGGAATGGCAAAAGAGGCTCTTGAACCAGAGAATTTCTGTAGTTCCTCGTTTGTGGTGTAACTTCGTATGCTATGTTCTATTGTTTTGTTTTGTGTTCAACCTATGTTTTCCTAGTGATTTACTGGGTTAATAGGGTATCTCTTTTTTTCTTTTTCCCTCCTCTTTCTTGGCCTGTGATCTTGCCTTTTTATTTATGGCATACACTGATATACCAGAGACAAGCAAGATTGGGTATGTGCATGACCATAATACAGTTCTGTTTGGGATCACTGAGCATTTCTTTCTGTTATAACTGGTACAGGAAGGAAGATTGCTCAGGTCACGTATCTGTTAGATGCGGAAGATTTTTTTAAAAATGTTTCTGAAGGCTGCAGCTATTTTAAGACTTCCATTGCCCCTTACAAAACTTTTATCTTTAGGAAAGGAGGCATTAAAGGCTTTTCTGCAAACGTGACGTAGTAACTAGTATTTTTTCTCAATCTGACTTGTTTTCAGTGCTATGGAATGTGTATGGTGATTGCGATAATTATGCCACCCTGAAAGGACATAGTGGAGCTGTTATGGAGCTGCACTACAACACTGATGGCAGGTTGGTATTGCAAAGGACCGTAGGCTATCATTTGTCTCATGGACTTCCTGCTCTATTTAGTTATCTAGGAATGACTCACCGGGTGTACAGGATGGAACTTTGGCTGTTGGTATTCTGCTTATTGCTCATTTCTTCTAGTCTTTCTCAGTAATGTTTTCAAAAAGGGATCCAGGGAGATGTGTTAAACACAAGAGCCCCGTAGCGCAGAGTGGTAAGCTGCAGTACTGCATCCCAAGCTCTGCTCACGACCTGAGTTCGATCCTGGCGGAAGCCGGGTTCAGGTAGCTGGCTCAAGGTTGACTCAGCTTTCCATCCTTCCGATGGTCGGTAAAATGAGTCCCCAGTTTACTGGGGGTAAAGTGTAGATGACTGGGGAAGGCAATGGCAAACCACCCCATAACAAAAGTCTACCAAGAAAATGTCATGATACAACGTCCCCCTGTGGGTCAGTAATGACTTGGTGCTTAACAGGGGACTACCTTTACTTTTTTTACCTCTTAATAAATTGCACCAAGGCCCACTTAGTGGAAGAATCAGCATTGCAAAGGAAAGTTCTGTCTTGCCAGTTTTTGAGTCCTTTGAGAGGGTTAAAAAGAATGTGGACAAGGCTAATTCGTTAGGCATCATACCCTTGGGTTTCCAAAAAGCTCTTGACAAGGTCCCTCACCCAAGGTTCCTGTGTAAACTTGCATGGGGTGAGTGGACAGGTCCTATTAAGGGTTAAAAATCAGCTACACCACAGAAATATGAGAGTAAATGAGCAGTTCTTGCAGTGGAGAGAACAAGCTGCTGGGAGTGGCACTATTTAATTCAGGAATGATCTCTAATTGGGGAAGAGCAGCATGGTGGCCAGGTAAATGGAAAATTTTCCAGTTCAGATATAAATGTAAATATGTAAGTGTTCATAGCATTTAAATAATGTTGGCAGAAGAAGCACTGGGCTTTGTCCATGTTCCGTATCCCATATTTAGCCCTGATAGCAGTAAATATTTACATATGTGGGGCAGAAATTTTTCCGTGGAAAAATATAGTGTTGGAAACTTTTCTGCCCCGTGTAACTGAAGAGCTGCATGCTGATCACTGCAGAGCAGGTGAGCTGACCACGAAGTAGCTAATGAAGTTGAATGTAAATGCAAGGTGATGTACATTAAGTCCCAAAAATCCTAACTTTAAATATGAAATAATTCAGAAATCTACCTGCTAGCTCGCAGTATCATTTGAGAGTGCGGGAGATACAGCTTTTCTAGGCCTGTGTTCCTAAAGTGGCCGAGTGTTTGTGGGTTCTGTTCCATATGCTCCACTCACTCTGCAGGAAACTCATGGAGGTATTTTGAGGTGATTGGACCAAGTGCTGCAATTGGACTTAGTTTCAGAAGCAGCGCTCTTTCCTCTGCACCTCTTGATGTCTCCAATACTAAAGTTATTGCCTAAGAAGCTGTTCAAACCTCTGTCTGACAATGGTACTGTCTGCCATCTTTTTGTATTGGTCTCTAATAACTGTGCCTTGCCTAGTTTATTACTGAGCATGATCCGATGCTTGTGAAGTAGCTGTCTTCAGCACCTCATAATCTTTGTCTCTTCTCCTAGCATGCTATTCTCTGCCTCCACGGATAAAACAGTAGCAGTGTGGGATAGTGAGACAGGCGAGAGAGTAAAAAGGCTCAAAGGGCACACATCGTTTGTGAACTCTTGTTATCCGGCGCGGCGTGGGCCTCAGTTGGTTTGCACAGGCAGCGATGACGGGACAGTAAAGGTTGGTACAGAGTAATTTTACAAAAGCATAAAACTGTCAAAACGGAGAATGAGCATGTATAGTTAATAAGTGCTTGTCTTTGTCCAACCTGGCTCCTTTGTAATGTTAACTTAGGTCAAACATGCAACCTTTCTGATATTAATGCAAACAGGGGGTTGGATTCCGACTAAATTTTCTAATGGTAGAATAGAACTTCTCTGCCTCCCTCCTCCAAAAACAGCCCACAGATTTCCATGAAATATTTGTGGATAGGGGACCTGAGCAATGACATGAATGGGGTGTGTGTGCGTTCTGCAGCAGGAAGGAGGAATCCGTGGACATTGCCCATTCAGTCTGGCTCCAGCTCAGATTTTGTTTCTGGCTTTGGCTATTCACAGCACCTTTTTCAGAAAAAATGTTTATTGGATTAGATTATATACAGCACCTTTTTCAGGAGAAGGGGTGTGAGAAGTAAACTGCAAAGAATGCCGCAGATGGTTGGTCTTTCATTCAGATTTGGAGAAGAAAGCAGAATCCCATGTTGTCCCTTACAAAGTACAGAGAGATTATCTTTCAAAGCACTGTCCCATTTAGTCCAGCATTTATTGTCTCTTATGAATGAAAGCCATTTTCCAGTGTTCCATTGTCCTTTAGTGAAGACGGTACTTAATATTCAGTGGGATCCGTGGAGCAGGCAGCAAGCATAGCTCCCAGTAGTTAAATGGCTGCTGTTCTACTCCATGAGCCTGGTCAGTGAAGATTAGGATAAAAATTTAGTTTTTAGTAACTATTGCAAGTTACTGTTACTGTGCATTTCTTAATTTTTCCCCATTGACTTTTTGTTAATTACTACTTTATACTTCCCTTTTTTCATTATTTCCCCCCAGCTATGGGACATCAGAAAAAAAGCTGCTGTTCAGACTTTTCAAAATACTTACCAAGTTTTAGCTGTCACTTTCAACGATACCAGTGACCAGATAATATCTGGCGGCATCGACAACGATATCAAGGTAACCTGACGTTTATCATAGAGAGTCCCACAATAATTCAATCTCATTTTTCCTTGGAGTTCTTGCACTAAACGCAAATTGATTTTAAAGAGCCCTAACACTTGCCTGCCCCTGCTGTTTTAGAAAGCTGTTGCCAGACAAAATAACAAGAAGTCTAGTGGCTTTCTTGGTTTTTTTTTCTGAGGAAGAGAAGCAAGGGGTGGCTGTGAGCCGGCAGTTTCTGGAACAGGGAATAACTTGAAATGGGGCACCTGTCCCCCTGTAAAAGCAGGAGGCATGACAAAGCAGTTTCGTGTTTTGCCTATAAAAAACGTGCAACGCTTCGATTTGGCTCTGAGGTTTGTCTTTTCCAGGACGTGTCATTGGCTGCATACCTTTTCAGGCATACTGCTTGCTGCCATTTAAAGGTTTCTTTGCAGACAGAACATCAGGGCACTCTCTTCCTGTCTTTCTTGTCTAACTGTATGATTGAGTTCATTGCTAGGCACGTGATGGTTGTTTTTCAGGCCCAGTGTTGGTAACCCATTGCAAAGTGCCCAGTAAGTCTGAAGAGCAGTAAGCCTTGCTCCATGTGCAGAATGGAAGCTGAAATTTCCAGAGGTCTAAATAAGTGATTCTACAGTTTTTTGTGCGTGTATCTTATCTAAGCACTACTGTACTAGTATTCCTATGCATTCACAGGTGTGGGACCTTCGACAGAACAAGCTAACGTATACAATGAGAGGACATGCTGACTCCGTCACCGGACTCAGTCTCAGTTCAGAAGGATCTTACTTGCTTTCCAATGCAATGGACAATACAGGTATTTTCTTTCTCTGTTCAAACAGAAGGAGCATGTACAGCACAGAGGCAGTCTGCAGAAGTTTCTAGTCAATGGTCACAAATTGGTGTGTTTGAGGAGAGATCAACCAAGTGGCTTAAGCTTTCGGGTAGTTGCTTATTCAAACTGCAAGATATGATGCATCAGAATTAGAAGCTTGAAGGGAAAAAAATGCCTGGCTAGATCAAATCAATGTATAAAATTCACTGCCTGCCCACCCACTGCTTTTTGACTTTCATTGCCCCCTTAGGTTATCTTGGCAATTACCTTAGATGCTGCAACTGGCAGTATTTCCCACCATATCTCTTGACCTGTTTCTTTGCCCTCCAAAGGATTCATCACTTCCCTGTGTTTAAACGCTTTGCCATTTTCTAGGTCCACTATCCAATTAGTTCCTCCTTGCCTCATTTCTCCGTCTACCTGGTCTCCTCCCTTAAGTTACATTCAAGGTTCTTTTGTCTATTTCCAGTCTTGCACACTTCCCACAGCCTCCTTGTCTCTGGGCTGCCTGACCCTATATTTCCCTATGTTTCTTCTGCCATCCCCTGTTTGGGTTTTTAATCCCAGCCAAATGGACAACTTCCCCTAGTTCCACATGAGCTGGACTGTGCATTAGTCTGGGCCTCAACAGAGGAACATTCCTTGCCAGGTCTGCACAGCCAGATCAGTTATCTGAGGCTTCACTACCATAGTCATAGCGCTCTATAGATAGCAAGTCCTTCAGTTGCTTGTAACCTATACTGAAATGCCAAAGGAAATTTTTACACTGAGAATTGTGAACATGTAGTCTGAAGATACAACCAGTGATCAGAAAACATCTGGCAGCTGTTGTCTATCGAATGGTAAATTAGCAGCATCAGTCGAAATTCATTCATTTGCTTATGCCTTTGATTTGAACCTCCCATCTTTAAAATGTTCGTCCTGCTCCTCAAAATAGTGATGTGGGGGGGATCACTGTTTGGTTTATTCACTGGTTTTGGTTTTTTGTTTTCTTTACAATGAATGAACTTGAAATTTCTGCCCCTTGAGAGGGGTCCTGTAGACTTGAGTAAGCATCCCCTTCTTTGATAGTGGTTGTTTTGGGTGTTAAATTATCCTTGTAACAAGGTATAATCCTGGAAATTGTTGAGAGTCAGTTATTATCCCGCAGTAGTTGTAACTTGTGGCTAGATGACTCTAACATTAAATAAAAATTCTAGTGGTTCACTGAACATCACCTCTACTGAATTCCTCGTTAATATCATGTAGTTAAAGCAACGCTTAACTGCTATTACGTGCCCTGTTACAGTTCGCATCTGGGATGTCCGGCCCTTCGCCCCTAAAGAGAGATGTGTGAAGATACTTCAAGGGAATGTGCATAATTTTGAAAAGGTGAGTGCGGTTGCCTGCTGAAATGCTCCTTGTTTATGGGCGGCAGCTGAGAATTAATTTATAAGTAAATGGCTTTTAAAATTTCAAAACCCTGCAAACCCTTTAATAAGTGCTGCACCTAAGATTAATGTGTGAGGTGGAATTCCAATTAAAGCTGCTGCAACAAGATTTTTTTCCCCCCAAGTGCAGCTCTAATTGTCTATAAATTAAGTGTCTTGACATTCACAATCTATTCCGTGTAAAATTACAAGATACTGGAAATTTTGGGCAATAAAAAGCCGTATAACTGCAGACTAAGCTTCCAGAAGAAAAACATTGCTGCACTACTGTTGACATGAAAAGCTTCTGGTGACTGTATTTCACACAAAATGAGGAAATGAAGATTTGTTTTGGACTGACAGGGTGCTTTCTTTTTCATCAGAATCTTCTGCGATGTTCTTGGTCACCAGACGGAAGCAAAATAGCGGCTGGATCGGCAGACAGGTAAAAATACCCTTTACGGTCCAACTATTTTCATCTGAAACCATAAGCCACTATTAAACACAGTTAGAGCTTGTAGTAGCCCTGAAAGTTAAATATACAGTCACATGTATTACAGACTGCTGTTATATGCTCAGGGAAGGGGCTGTGGCTGAGTGGTAGAGCATCTCCTTGGCATGCAGAAGGTCCCCGATTCAATCCCCAGCATCTTCAGTTAAAAGGATCAGGTAGGAGATGATGTGAGAGACCTCCACCTGAGACCTTGGAGAGCTGCTGCCAGTCTGAGTAGACAATTCTGGCCTTGATGGACCAATGGTCTGATTCAGTGGGCAGCTTTGTGTGTGTTAATAAGGTGCAATTGGGAATTGCATCTTCCTTGTATAATAATACTTTTAAGTATTGATGCCATATGAGTTACTTATCATTAGTATCAAAATCTTCAAGAACAAATGAAATCCATCTACAAATGTGTTGGAGAGTAACAGAAACCTAGTACAGGAAGAGGAAAAATATATTTTGTGCCCCAGAACGTATCATATTTTTGGGTTGTCTGCAAAATCACTTGGCTAGAAGTTGTGTGTGTGTTTCTTTTTCATTTGAGTTTGTAAGCATAGTTCCAAGTTGGAAAAGGGCCTCTTCCTGCTCTGTGGATTGGTTCAATAGCTAGAGTTATTTAACTGACCAAATTAAAACAACTCTTCTGAGACTAATTCATCTGTATAAAAGAAAGCTTGATTGCAAAACAGCCTTTGCTGGTTGTTATTAGAGATGGGCACGAACTGGAAAAAAACTGAACCATGTGGTTCGTCAAATTTCACAAACCACGAACTTTCACGAACCTGCCCCTGGTTCGCGAACCGGTTCATTTGGTTCGTGAAATCATCAATTCCAGGTCAGAAAATCATCAGTTCTGGGTCAGCAGAAGGTCACTTCCGGGCCAGCAGAAGGTCTGCAAGAAGTCCATCCCCTGTTGCCTAGGAAACTGATTGATTGGCACCAGGCTGTCTGCAGTCACGAACCAAAAACCGAACCAGCCTAAAGTTCGTCAGAAATGGGGTCTGACGAACCGTGGTTCACGAACCGGCCTGGTTCGTGCTTAATTTTGGTTCGTATTTCGGTTTGTGCCCATCTCTAGTTGTGATATATCAATGGAAGGGAATATTAAAGAGCAGAGGAGTTTGATTTACAGATCTGGACATAGTTGCATCATAGGTCAAACTAGTAATGTTTGAGTCTCTGCTCTGTTTGGAAAATGCAGCTTTTGCCAGACGTTGCGTTGTCCTCTTGCTTAAGGGCACTGTGGCCATGGTAACCCATCACTTTGCAATCAGGCTGTTGCCTCATGCTGAACCAAGCCATTGGTCTATCTTGAAAGGGGGTGGGTGGGTAACTGGGTTTGATGGGAGCTGTATCTTGGCTTTTAGCTTTGAATAGGAAGACTTTTCTCATGCCAGGACCTTTTTGCAGGTTCGTTTATGTGTGGGATACAACCTCCAGAAGAATCCTTTACAAGCTGCCAGGTCACGCTGGTTCAATAAACGAAGTGGCTTTTCATCCAGAGGAACCAATCAGTAAGTCATTTTTTTAAATAAAACATTTGCACTCTCCTTTTCCACGTGTGGTAGTGGAGAGTGCTCTCAAGTTATAGTTGATTTCTAGTGACCCCTGCTGGGGTTTTCATTGCAAAAGACTAACAGAGGGGTTTGCCATTGCCTTCCTCTGCAACTTTGGTTTTCGTTGGAGGTCTCCCATCTAATTACTAACCAAGGCTGATCCTGATGCTCCAACATCCCGAGCTAGTACTGGTTTCATGAATTCAGCTTACTCGTGGCCACCGGTGATGAGCCATGATCTGAGTGCCCTTTGGCTTGTGCCTCTAGCCATGCCCATGTTAAATGTTCCTGCCAGGCTTGCATTGGGTCTCATGGGGCAGAAGGGACAAGGCTCTTGATTTCCTTCTGTTTGTCTTTATTTGCTTTCTTTTCTCTTTTGAGACTGTTTGCTGCCGACAGCAAGTGGGTTGCATCTACCCCCTAAGATCTTGCACTTAGACTTCTGAAGGGTTTCCCAATTTCCAGGTGTCTTCTTGCATCACTGCAATAGTAGTTGAATGCTTCTGGCAGGTTTTTCCTTACACTGCTTAGATGTGCCACCTGGCACAAGCATACTACCATTGCCAAGTATAAGAATTGCAGTCATACTTCAAAGACATTTTGGTCTACCCTTTTGCCATAAGATAGTATCAGTATTAAATAAAATAACTTAAAAATAACTTCTTAATACAGCACATTGCTGAGTTCAGTTGTTTTCTCATTGCTAAGCACTAGCCTTGGTTCTCTTGATGCATGCGGATGAACTCCCTTTCAGCAAGTAGCCATTCTTTGCTTTTCTGCAGAATTGTCCATATTTACTTAGACCCAAGTCCCATTGAGTTCAACAAGGCTTTCTCCAAGGTTAAGGGTGTGTAGATTGTAGTCAGAGAAGGCCAGTACGCAGTTTTGCCCCTATTCTCCCCCCCCCCCACCCCCCTGGCCATGGACTTTGTCCCAGTGCTGGAGTTGCTCATTCTTGAGAGCTTTTCAGGATGTAAGTGTTCAAGAGTCAAGCTCCATCAGATATCTGACAAAGGGTTCTTGGCTCTCTAAAGCGTATACCTTGGAAATCTTGTTGGTCTTTAAGGTACTAATGCACTCAAATCTTGCTGCTTTTCTGCAGACCAACTCAACCTTCCACCTGAAACTGAGTCTCTAAATGAGACAAGTTATATGAGAATGCTCAAGTGAAGGGAGAGACAGTGTTAGCTGGGAATCGTAGCGTAAAAAGACAGATTGGAAGGCGCTTTCATTTTCACCACTCTAGAGCCAGCAGGGCAAAGATCAGTCTTCAAAGGGTTTATTTCCTCTTTGCTTCCCTCAAGGGGAGGTGAAATTGACAGAGCCTTCTAATCTTTTTACACCACGATTCCAGGCTAACATTGCGTCTCCCTTCACTTGAGCATCCTTGTGCAATTCATTTCGTGTATAGAGACTCTGTCTTGAGAAACTTGTATGCTTCAAGTCATAAATCTAAATGGGTGGGGGGGTCATGAATTGGAATTGTGTGTCTAGTCGCCTCTCTTCCTTCATTTGTTGGCATAAGATGCTTTAGAAGAAATTGTACCCTCTATTGGGTAACATTGTTAAGAACATGGTTTTGCAAAAAAAAAAAAAAAAGGTCATAGCGTTGTTTAAAAACATACACTAACGTTCATACAGTGGGCAAAGATAGTGAAATTGCCTGCATTTACAGCTTGAGTGAGGAAAAACCGGTAAGTTTCTTCTGGAATTGTGTATGAGCACTTTGTGATTGCATTTGGATGGACTGATTTTGTGGAGGTTGCTTTTGTTTATCCTGCCCTTTCTTTAAGGAACTCGAGGTGGCATACATGGTTCATCCCTCCTCCTCCGTACTCTCTCAACAGATTTCTAAGGTTAAGGAATGATCAACCTCAGATCACCCAGTGAAGCTGATGTCAAATCATCAATTTGAATCTGGGTTTCTCATTCCTAGCCTTACATCACCATAACGACTGACTGGTGACATATCTTCCTAGCAGCTGTACTATATGAGACAGGTTTGTTAGGAAGTTAATTTAAGAAAGATCAAAGCAAGAGAGATCTAAAAGAACAGAATGGCCGTAACTAAACCTTCAGATTTTTTGAAAACATATTTTTATTTCTTCCTGCCAGTTCTTTCGGCATCTAGTGACAAAAGGCTGTATATGGGAGAGATCCAGTGAAGCAGGTGATGGCCATGATGTTTATGCCTTGGGTGTGCAGAATTGGATTGCTCCCTAACCAATTCGGATTGCTCTCTGTATGGTAACAGAAGATGAAGAGACTGCAAGAAAAGTACTTCATATGAAGAGTTAACCTGCTACCTTTTAGAGGGTCCCTCCTTGACCATGCCGTAGAAAAGATAAATGGTTTGGAGTCTGAGAACTGCTAGGCTTTACAAGATGAACTTGAATGGATTTCCTATTTCTACTGGAAAGCATGCTTTGGAGTCACTATCGAAATCACCTGACAAGTATAAAATGTTGGCGTTTAATATTGTATGCTTCCTTCCAAGTCGATTTGTTTTTGTTTTTTATAAACTGGGGAAAAAATGAAATCTTTTACAAAAAAGCTGTGTAGATAAATTTTTTTATATATGCTGCTTGACATTTTGTATGGCTGTCTGCACCAGAGGGATAGTTGTACGTTGCACAAAAGAATATGACATGGAAGATAATCATACAAGAGAGAGCAGTATAAAAGGGTATACACAAATGGGAATTTGCTACAAGGTAAATGTGCATCTCTGATACTGCACAAAGATCTTTTTAAGTCAGGTATAAAAACTGAGCCCTAAAGGATAGCTACATACATCAATTTTGGTAATATTTAATTCATTCGTTTTGTCTCCTATCCTCTCAGCTTTTGAGATGCTTCGCAATAATAACTGCAAACATACACAAAAGTAAAACACACTCAATCTGAGGGCTTTAAAAAGTGTCATAACTTAAAGTTAGTAGTGTAAATAGTCAATAAAAATAGCGGCAGCAGAAGACAAAAGAGCTGGAATGGCCCTGGAAGAAAAGAGCAGGTGCCGGAGCAGTTTAAAACACACCCACAAAATGCTTGGGGTGAAAAGGTGATCTGATGCCAAAAACTTAGCAAACAGATATGGAGATACTCCGCAGCTAGATGCAGAGGAGTTAGCCGTGTTAGTCTGTGGTAGCAAAATCAAAAAGAGTCCAGTAGCACCTTTAAGACTAACCAATTTTATTGTAGCATAAGCTTTCGAGAATCAAGTTCTCTTCGTCTGATGCCTGATCAGGCATCTGACGAAGAGAACTTGATTCTCGAAAGCTTATGCTACAATAAAATTGGTTAGTCTTAAAGGTGCTACTCCGCAGCTAGAGAAAGCTCTGCCCTTCACAGCCTCCTGCTTTTATTGCTGAAAGTCATGGAAATATGGGGCAGAGCTTCCCACATTGACTTCAGAGGGCTCAGAAACCACTTGGCAGAGCCAGCGCAGTTCTTTTTAATAGAAAAAGCTCACATCCAAAAGTGGACGTGCTTCACTTAAGTAATGATTCACAGATGCACTCTGAGAGGACGGTGCTCCATCGTATTTCTGTGTCTCTTGTTCATGAAACATCACGTAGTCCCATTTAAGAGGTGAATCAATTTTATCAGGGTGAACAATCTATTTCATCAATTGGCTTTTAAGGGTAAGAAGCTTTTTGTCCTTTGAAGATACTTAGACTTTTGGAAAGCAAGAACCTCTTCTTCCATGCTGTGAAATAGAGAGGAAGATATATAGATATCTATTCGTAATGTCCAAAGCGAGTTTTTGAGAATGAAGTGTACTGTTGTGGCCAAAGAGATACAAAAGAAGTGTAAATGGACTTGCATAAAAGATAGCCTTTACCAATTTGCCCCTAAATAAGATGAAACAATTAAACCCTTAGAAAGAAACTTAGGTTGAAATGTTCTAAGCGTTCATGCCATCAGCTTCAGTATGTCAAATGAGCTCTTCCTATTCACTGGTTCAGTTGATGAAGAGTTATGAAATGTTCATGAATATTCCAAGTATTCAGATGCTTCAGTAACTTGCCAAACAGTGTCAGGTGGGGATGTGTGTTCTTTAATGGAAAGAGATGGGAAAGCGAGTAGGAAGCTGTATCAACATGTTGGTTGCTTGTTAGCATATGAAAGTTCAGTTTATATGCCTCAGAATGGAGAGTGGATCATGTTTATGGATGAGTATTATATAAGGAAGAGAGATTGCAGCATGGGCGAAGGCAGAGCCATAGATTTATACAGATCTCTGGATAACATCAGATCATATTCAGGGGCTGCCCTGTGACAATCACAAAAGCAGCAGAACCATATATGCAAGATCTAGGAGCATATTTATTGAGAGTAGATTAGAGTCATTGTAGCGGGGGGCGGGGGAGGAAGAATGAGGAGAAATCAACCTGGAGCTGACATCTCAGAGAATCCTGGTGGAGAAGATTTTCAGATTGTTCTCCCCACCGGTACATCTTTGCAGATATTTCGCTTGTACTGAGCAATCAGTGCTCTGACCCTTGGAGGCTCGGGGATACTGTTCGTCTCCTCTAATCAGGACCACAAATGATGCCAACGCAGCTTAACCTAAAAAGAACTGATGATGTCCTTGCCTTGCCCCTAAACAGAAAAACCTGGCCCCGTGATGTTGCGCAATCCGCCCCGATGCTAGACATGGAACATCCTTTAAAGTGTTTGTGAACATCATCGTAGCTGCCTTGGTTACAATTTTACAGAGGCAGCATATAAATATTTTAAATTAATAGTATAAGTGAATCTACCAAACCCTTTGAGTCTCTTGTTAAGGGATGGGCAAAGCTATCTTTACTCTAAATCTCACTGAAGGATTTTGAAATGCCCTAATGTTAAGAGCAATTGGCTTTGACTCCAATATATTTGTTTAGATAATTCTACCCCAAACAGATTACAAAATTGCCCTTCTTCGTTTTGTCCTCACAACCACTCTGCATCACAGGTTAAGCAGGGAAAGTGACACCCAAGGTTAGGGAGTTTCCATGGCAGAATGGGAATTCAAGCCTGGCTTTCCCAGGTCCTAATTAGCCACTACACCACATAATATAATATATTTTCAGATTTTAATTCTTTTTAAGGGGTTGGAGCACCTTTCCTGTGAAGAAAAGCTAAAGACCAGTTTAAACAGGAGATGACTAAGTGAGGATGTGACAGGTTTATAAAATGATGCATGGGGTAGAGAAAGTGGATAGCAGGAACTTTTTCTTCCTCTCCTAGAATACTACAATTCGAGGGCACCCAACAAACTTGACAGGCGGTAGGTTCAAGAAGGAAGTATTTTGCTTGACAAGTAATTATGTTGTGGAATTCACTGCCGGTGGGTGTATTTTTATTAAATAGATTTTATTGGATGAGGTGAAATAAAATAGTTGGTTAATACGTACAACTTACCCAAATTAAACCTTTCTAAATATATAACCCCACCCCCTCCCCTCCCCCTTTTCTCTATTGACTTCCAACAACACTCGAACCCCCCGTTTATTCATAGAGATTATTATTTCACTATAATACAATTATATTATGTTACCTATTGTAGAGATCTTATATATATTCCCTTCGTTAAAATCTTACTTAATAAAATTTAAAATCCCTCCAAAGACCACAATTGTCCTTTAACATCGCATTTCTTTTCCAAATATTTCTTAAACTACTTCCAGTCTTCCAGAAAAATTTCTGGACCTTGCTCTTTCAGATTTCTAGTTAATTTGTCCATGTTGGCCATGTACAACAGCTTCCTTGTCCATTCTTCAATATTCGGTACTTCTTCTTTTTTCCAATATTGAGCATATAAAATTCTTGCTGCTACTATCATATAATACAACAATATCTTATCATTTCTATTAACATCATCTAAATGTAAAGATAGTAATAACATTTCTGGATTTTTAGCAACATTGTATTCACTGCCGGAGGGTGTATTGATGGCCACAAGCACAGATGTCTTTAAGAAGAAATTGGATTCACAGAGCAGATAGCTATTGGTGTCTCCTAGCCATGGTAACTTCTATGTCCAGAGGCAGCAAATCTCTGAATTATCAGTATGAGGAAGCAGCATCAGGAGACCGTCTTGACTTCCATGCCATGTTTGTATGAAACAGCATCCTGGACTAGGTGGACTACTAGTTTGATTCAGCAGGCATCCTCTTATGTTCCACTTGATCACACATCCAGGGCAGCTGTATTGGAATGTAGAAGATGGATTTTAATTGACCTTTCCGAAGAAGGAATTCAACAGTCCCCTCTTAGAAAGATAAGAAAGATCTAGTTTTCTGCTCAGGAAGCAGCTGCAGCAGTCCTGCCTGTAAGTCAGAGGCCCTTGGGGCTGATGAACCGTTGAGATTCAGAAAGAAGGCATAGATCCTAGGTTCTGTTTATTGCTTGCTGCCTTGCATGCGGTCCAGATAAAAGATCAGAATCGGCTGAGAAAGCTCTCAAAGACTGCTGGCCTCCCCAGTCCTGTCTACAAGACTTCCACAACAGGCCGGGGCATGAGTGGAGCATATTTGGCAGGCACAAATATTTGTCCTTCCAACGAAAGCACAATTCTCTCCAGTGGCTTTGTTCTATTAGTGCTAAGGAGGGGTTCTGCTATGGTCGTTACCCTTAGAGGCAGGGATTCTTGCTGATCAGAATAAAGGCCTATCATCTGGCACTCATATTTGATCTGATATGTCGGGCAATCCCATGGCTGGAAGCAGGATTGCCTGTTCCATGCTGTCATAATGGTCGTCAAGGTGGAACTTGTTGGATGTGTCTTCTTATGCCAATGGAGTTAAGATGTCCCTGGTGAAAACTGCTAATCGTTGCAAATAGCAATTGATCAGAGCGAAACAGAGTTTTCCACGGCTCTGATCTTTGTGCCTTCTTTCTTTATAGTGAATAGGAGCCAGCTGCAGAAGAAGGAATATTGGTCTGAAAGCAGTCAGAAAGAATAAGCAGTCCTTTTACAAAAAATACATATTCGTTTATCTTTTTGTGAAGGGTTTTTGGATCTGCACCTTTTATCATTGGTTTTGTGGATTCATTTATTTTGTGTGTGTGTGTTTGGTTTTTATATACATTTAATACAGTGTTTTGGAGTGTCATATGTATCGCAGATTTATCAATGCGCAAACACCTTTGGAAAAATGTGCACATTTGTGGGGAAGTCAACATGAAACGGAAAGTGACGTATTTAAAATATTTTCCTGCCACATTTCCACCCAACTTAGGGCCCTTTAAATTGGCAAACACTCAAAATCATTAAAACATTTCTTTTTTAAAAAATTACATACATATTTAAAACAAAACACAAAAGGAAAGAAGTGTCAGTGACGGGACGCCAAACAAAACAGAAAAGTCTTCGTCTACAGTGAAAGACGGTAGAAGGGAATGGATACATCTCCCTGCAGAGGGAATTCCGTAACTTCGGTGCCACAATCAAGGTAGCCCTTTCTTGAGTTGCCATCTGTCTAACCTCAGGTGGCAGGGGTGGCTGGAGCAGGGCCCCTGAAAATGGCCTTAGAGGTCGTATAGCTTCCTATGGGAGTAGGTACCAAAACAACAAATCACAAGTTCAGGTTGCACAACAGACACCAAATCAACATTGGGACTGGAGGAAACAGAACAGCAAGGATGAGAGATTCAAAAACCACCCCCAAATTGCAGCTTTGTGGAAGAGTTTAATGAAGATGTCTTGTCTTTTTCCCATAAGAAAAATCCTAGGAGGAAATAACCAAGGGTTTCCCAGAGCTACCCTCAATCAGCGGCAAGTGGCATATGCCCTAAAGATGTCCACTGTGGTTCCAGACCAGTAGATAAACGTGCAGGAAATCTGCTTAATCTTTATCAGAGGTGACAGCGTCACACAAATCTGCTGAAGCGTTGTTTCTGTACGGAAGATTTTCATGTCAGCAAAGAATGCCAGTAACTAAGAGAAATGTAATTAACAGTGCCTGTATTGCTATTAATAACCATCTGTCTACTTATAGCAATGTGCGACACACACAGAAACACTCATCCAAGAGGATCAACAAATTCACACATTGCTCTCTTCTCCTTCATAGTTCTCCTCTAACAACCCTTTGAGGCGGGTCAGGCCGAGAATGTGTGACTGCCTTAAGTCACCCAGCCAGCTTCCCAGGCAGAGTGGGGATTCGAACCTGGGTCTAGTCTTTAAGCACCACACCACACAGGCTGTTTATTACTTCTTTTATACCCTGCCTTTCCCCACTACGAGGACTCAAAACAGTTGACATGGTTCCCGCCTCCATTTTATTCTCGCAACAACCCAGTGAAATTAATTTTATGCTGTACTGGTTGGGCTAGCATCTGGCATGCCCAGGTTTGAATTCCTGCCCTGCTGTGGAGCGTTCTGGGTGGCCCTGGGCTGGTCTCACTCTCAGGCATAACTTACCACACAGTTTGTTGTGAGGATAAAATGGGAGGAGACAAGGACTATGTAACCCATTTGGAGTCCCCACTGAAGAGAAAAGTGGGGTATAAATATCTAAACCACTCAATGGGGGTACATGTTTGGTCAGCATGATGGGTGGCTGTAGCTATCCAAAATACTTACAAAACTGTGATGCCAATAGTTACTGGGAGCAGGGAGGATGGATGCTTTCCTCATATGCCTGATTCTCTTCACACTGTCAAGCAGCCAGCATCCCAAATAATGTACTAGCACTGAGATCCTTTAAGGACTACACCTGATTAAACTGATTACGTTTGTTTTGAATTGGTGGCACTTACGATATGTGTATACACTCTTCAGTGCCTACAGGCTATTCCAGTACCATTAATTCCACTGCTTTGTTTTAAATATAGCTGGCAATTACCTTTTTGACAACATACTCCACCAACTATCAATAACATTTTAGTTACCTTGTAAATATATTATGCAGTGGAAATAGTATATCATGGTTTTCCAAAACAAAGCCTGAAGGAGCTTAGTCCAACACGGTATTGTTTATACTTCTGATATTTTAAGGTATATGTATATATACTTTATGGATAAATATCAGTATTTAGAGACTACTGAACACTATTTCATTGAAACATGTTTGGTTGACATGATCTTAATCTAAATATTTGCTTGCTTTGGTTTGTATTATATTTTATGTTTTTAACTTATATGGTGGTAGTGGAAAGTGCCCTCATGTCATAGCTGACTTATGACGCCCCCTGGCAGGATTTTCTTGGCAAAAGACTAACAGAGGTGTTTTGTCATTGCCTGCCTCTGCAACTTCAGTCTTCCTTGGAGGTCTCCCATCCAATTACTAAGGCTGACCCTGCTTAGCTTCTGAGATCTGATGAGATCAGCCTCACCTGGGCTATCCAGATCAGAGTTTTAACATGTGTTTATTCAGGCAGAATTGTTTTACTGAGATCATATATCTTCTTGTAGCAGATTTTATCAGTTCCTCTACCATTCTGGATTACCATTTGGTGTGTTGTTTGTTAGTTATTTCCCCCTTTGGGTGGGGGGGAATGCTTACAAAATATAAACACATGCAATTTAAAACATAATTGAACACATGAATTAGAATACATCAAGTTAGAACTGCAACATTATCACTACCAGCTGCCAGAGACATTCATTCACTATTGATATTATACTTACAAAGTAATTTTCTTTAATATTCATACCAGAAAGATTATTCATGACTCATTTCCATAGAACACTGGAGGTGCTCAGAATAGCTTCATGTAATTCCTTATCTCCTTCTAACCAAAACTTCTGTTTATCAGTAACCCCTTGCATTAGCTTTTAGAATGAGATTGACCGGGCTTATTTACCGATGCCCTAATGTATTTGCTACTAATTAAGGTTTCAGACATAAGTTCTCGCTCTTCAGTTGCCATGTTTTCTGAGGAGAGGATGTTGTAATTGAAAATATCGACAAGCTGTTGATCGATAACTCTCCCGTCCTTTTGACTGCTTCTTCATCAGGAAGAATTTGGGTATGTACCGTTTAGTCTCCTCCAGTACAAGATAAGTTATAGTTTCCCCAGCAAAATAAATCCCATAAGATACTGTCAATATTTATATCTTTATTATGCTAATGGAGAGAGGGCAGATCAGAGCTCTGAGGGAAACAATTTGTCATGAAGTCATGGCGACTATATAAGGATTGTTATTACATGTTCCTCCATCCCAATTGTGGAAAACTTGCTTTAAAGAAACCGTAGAACAGAGTTGTTCTAATATTACTTTTTCATACATTTCTGATCAATAGGAGAGCTCTACCTGTTTCCCCTAAGTCAGTGTTGTGTAGTGGTTAGAGTGTTAGACTAGAATCTGGGAAATGAGTTTGAATCCGCTCTTTGCCATGGAAGGTTGCTGGATGATATTAGGCCAATCAAACACTCTTGGCTATAACCTTCCTCACAGGGTTGTTGTGAAGATAAACTAGCATGCCCAATTCCATCCTTTATTACGTTGCTCTGTAAAGTTTCCAAGGGCATGTTGAAACTATACTTTTCCCATGTAAAATTGTTTATAGATTTAGATGAGAAAGAATTGGAGGACAGAGTGAAAAATGAGAGGTGGTGGTAGGGTTGCCAACTCTGAGTTGGGAAATTCCTGGAGATTTGGGGGTGAAGCCTGATGAATGTGGCATTTGGGGGTATGAGGGCCTCAACAGGGCATAATGTCATAGACTCCACCCTCCAAAGTAGCCATTTTTTCCAGGGGAACTGATCTCTGTAGCCTGGAGATCAGTTGTAATTCTGTGAGATCTCCAGGCCAGGTTGGCACCACAGCTGGTGGCAAAGAGCTACCTGTCAGGAACCCCCTGGTTTGTCACTCATTGTTTCCATGAGCTTATTAGGAAACCCTAGACTGCAGATGGAAGGAGCTGGAGCTGGAGCATAAATTAAAAGCAAAAAGTGATTGTTGCAGTAGGAAAAAAATTAATTAGACTTCGAGGATCCCCTGCACAATTTAAATATATGAGAGGAGGAAAGTGCCATTAAGTCATAAAAGACTTATGGTGATCCTGCTGGAGTTTTCAAGACAAGAGACTAACAGAGGTGGCTTGTTGCCTGCCTCTGCATAGAGACCCTAGTTTTACTTTGGAGTCTCCATCCAATTAATAACCAAGGCCAGCCCTGCTTAGCTTCTGAGATCAGGCTTGCCTGAGCTATCTAAGTCATGGCATATATAAACACGGTCAATCATGGTTAATAATTGGATGGAAGCCCTCCAAAGAAGCCCACGGTTGTAGAGGTAGGCCATGGCAAACCATCTCTTTTAGTCTCTTGCTTGAAAACCACAGCAGGGGTCGCCATAAGTCACCTAGACGGCACTTTCCACCACCATATAAATATTGACAAACCTTAAAAAAAAGACGTATCATTAAAAAAACATGTTTAAAAACAAATTCTGTAAAAACAGTAATGACTGAGCTTGTGAACAAAAAATAGTTACTACAATGATGTCCTGGGAGCCAGAAACCAACGCACATTGCATTAAATCATTATCTATTTCTTCACAGATCTATTATAAAAACATGCTTTAGAATGTATATTATTGGAATCACAGTACTTAGAAATAAAGGCTAGTCTCACAGAGGGACCATAAGTTAAACAAAAAGTATAGCTAACTTGCATAGTAATGATGCTTGAATGTTCCCATGGTGGCCAAGCTTAGAAGAAAATACTCTTTTCAAAAATATTTTTTTCCCACGGCACCAATTGCTTTTTTGCCTTTTCTTGTTCTGCTTACTGCTGCATCGCTCTCTTCTGGGCTCCCAGTAAAGTACATGCTTGGCAGAAAGTAAAGTACATGCAGAAAGTCCCAGGTTCAAGTCCAAGTAGTGCCAGTTAGACAATCTCAAGACACAGGTCTTGCAGAAGACTTTTCACTGTCTGAGATCCTGGAGTGCCAAGGCCAATCAGAGTCAACGCGATGCTGCAGCAGATAAACCAATGGTCTGAGTCAACAGAATGCAGCTTCATACGTTCATGAGAAAGCTGATGACGTCAAGTTGACATTAACTCAAGCAAAGGTTTTGGGGCCAAAGGAGATTAGGGAGCAAGAGTGAGGGTCGTACCGTCAGAGTTGGGAAAAACTTAGCAACATCCTGTATTCTTCAGAATATTAAGGGCAGCAGGAGAGAGCGGGTGTTGGAAGAGGAGGATCCAGCCCTGTCTCTTTCCTCAGGTTTCAGAAGGGGACAAACTAAAGAGTTAGAAAGATAGAGAGGTCAGGGCACTCTGTTCATTGTTTACTATTGTTTACTGCTCTGACTGTTGTTTAATATGCAGATTGCTATTCTCAGGATTTCCTCCTCTTGACTTCCTCCCTCTCACCTCTTCTCTTCCTGGCATTGTTCCAGGCAACACCTATCTTCTCCTCCCTTCATCTTAGCAGCATGGATACAGGCCTTGCCTTGCCATCCATGCCCATCCTTAGACTAGATAGGTAGTTAGGATCTGTCTCTCCTCCTTTCCTATCAAAGTATGGAGTTCCTGCAATAAAGAACTCTCATTTCTTTTCTAAATATAAACCAAGTGTATGCTTTTATTATTTTCATTCCTGCATACATACCAGCCAGCATAACCAGCTCACAACCACCTATGATCACACTTCCTGTGCCATACGATAGACTCTGCTCACGGCCCAAACATGGAATCCTTTAATTAGGTTTCTGGGGCCTACATAACGATTTATTTATCAGAGGGGAACTATGGCTCAGTGGTTGAGCACATTCTTGGCATGCAAAAATTCTCAGGTTTGATCCTTTGTGTCTATAACCAAAGGATCTCAGGTTGAAGATGCTGAGAGAGACCTTCCTCTGTCTGACCACCTGCAATGAAACTGCTTGTCATATTAGATGACATTAAGATAGATGGTCTGACATGGTAGAAGGCAGCTTGATAGATTCATGAGCCCCTGTTGGTCCTACTTTTGTAGCATAGAGATAATGCTGCTGGCCTACCTTACAGGAATGTTTTAAAGATTAGAACAAGGTGAAGTGCTTTGCATGCTACAAACGCTTTCTCAAGGCTGAATATCAGCAGGAACCCCTACTAGGTTATTATTTGCAGATTTTCAAGTATCTATACATTTGAGAAAATTTTGCCCAAGGGAAGCAATTTTCACTAAGAAAATGGAGGCAAGGGGAAAGATACTCCAGCCTCCTCTAAATTGCAGCTGTAGGATTGTAAAAGTTTTTTAAAAAACCATTTTGGGAAAAGCCCGTGGAATGGTGCCACAGATTCCACCCTCCCCATATGAGTAGGAGGCCATCATATTTATCAACAAGATGTTGCAAACATACACGCACACACCCCAGATTTAAGAAGCCTGCTGTGTTTTTTTCCTTCTGCCTATTTATGTTTCCTAAAAATGGTTTGTGTTACAGGGACAGTTCGTTTTATACAACCAATTTTATCTTCAGGAATATTCAGCCCTCTGTCCTTGTATATCCCCTTTATACACTCTTGGGTGGGACTTTAAACTCCGGTGAAATATTTGCTCTGCCTGCAGCATCTTTCGGCTTTATTAGCCGTTGCCGAAGAAAGAAGCCCTTGAGAGTGAATCCTTCCCTTGTGACTGTGCCCTTGCAAGGCAGCTGCCTTTACGAGTAATTACCTGATATAAAAATATAACAACCAAACAATAAATGTGAACAGTGTGCATCTTATTAATTAAATCACCCGGACAGGGACTGCAGGAGTAATTAACTGCTGAGCTGGAGAGGCAGGTTTAATTCAAAGAGTCCCTGGAGATCCAGTGCTCACAGCATCCGTGGCACAACCAGGTAAGGCCCAGTCAAAGGTGGTTTATCCATACACAGCAGCCCAAGGTAATCAAACCTTTGCTGGCAATGTGGAGGGACCACTATCGACAGAAGTGGGGAGTATGCTATGAGCTCAGGCTTGTGACTTATGGCCATCGAGACCTCTGAACAGTCTTCAAGAGCTGCCCTCACAGGCTGTAGTCAAGCTTTGAGCTCATGACATTTTAGCATAGGCTGAAGATATAAACAGGATCCATAGGATTGGAAGCCATTACTGTAGCTTCTAAAAGGTGGAATCTTTCAGTAGCCACCTGCTGTATGGATAAATGGGCACTAGATGCCGATTGGTTTCAGGGCACAATTCAAAGAGATGGTTCTTACCGTTAAAGCCCCAGACTGCTTCCTCTCATATTGCCCAGCCCACAGTTAAGATCTGCCTCACAAGCTTGGTGCCTCCACCTTCAGAGAGAAAGCAGGTGGTGTCCAGAGACCAAGTTTTTTCAGTGGCGCTGTAACCCCTATGAGGTAATTGGGCCCAGTAGGATGGAGTCAGTACCTAGAGCCAGGCACCTGAGGAAGAAGTTGGTTGCTGGGGAGCTGAATAATAATGAATACGCCCCTATCACCTTGAATAAGGTAATCAAATGTTGCATGTGAACAATATGACTTAAAGTGGTGTATGTGTGTTGTGTTTGGTTGGTGTTACTGGGACTGTATTATTTTTGCAGGGCTGTAATTCCCCAAGAAGAGGACAGAAGCCTGGGCTGCAGTTGCTTCGAACTGGAAGGATAGTGAAAAAGGACTCTGTCACTTGGTGGAATCAGACAAGTTGAACTGTTTACCTTTTCAAAGACATTGTTGGTTTAAAGTTTCTGTATGGTTGCACTTATGAGTTTAGTTTTTTTTTTAAGTTGCATTATATGAATTGTTAAAAGGTTTTTAAAAGATTTTTTTCTTAACTTAAATTAGTGTGAAGGTTTGCTTTCTAAGCCCCATAGAACCCCTACAAGGAGAAGTTACAGTGCCACCTTACTTACGGAATAGCCTAGCTGGTGAAGCTACTCTGACACCTACACTGATCTCTACATTGACCTCTTTAGGCTGGCAACCCCAAGGAACATTTGAGGGCAGGGACAATCCCCAGCAATCCTACTAGCAGGGTGCTCACTAGGGTTGCCAGCCTCCAGGTAGTGGCTGGAGATCTCCTGGAATTACAACTGGTCTCCAGGCCACAGAGATCAGTCCACCTGGAGAAAATGGCTACTTTGGTGGGTGGACTTATGGAATTATGCCATGCCAAGGTCCTTTCCCTCCCCAAACCCCACTTTCTCCAGATTTCTCCAGGTTTCACCCCCCAGATCTCCAGGAATTTCCCAACTTGGAGCTGGCAACCCTAGTGCTCACTCATGAATGCAAGACTTGCAAATCAATGTTATTTCAGTCTTGACTGAATTCATCAGTAATTACATTTTCCTCCCTTCCCTCCCAGCACTATGCATAACAATCAAACTGAAAATATTTGAAATTCCAAAAAAAAAGATTTGTAATGTAAAAGAATGTAAAAGATTTGTTGCATCTGACCCAAAATCCATCTTGTCCACTGCATCCACAATTGCTTAGCCTCCTGACACTGTGGTCCAATTTTATTTGAAGCTCACAAGCTATGCTTTACCCTTTTCCTGTTTTTTTTTTAAATCTCCAGAAAACATGTTCATGCTTGCGAGAATGGCTGCCACAGACCTCATGTTAAAAGGACAATTGATTTTTAATGGCTCTCAACTAGAGATAAGATATTCTATTACCTACGCGGTGAATGTATGAGGGTCTTTCGGAAGACAGGGGCAATTATCGGGATCTTGAGTGGGCAGATGTTTTCTTATGACTCCCCTAAACAACATCAAGCCTGTGTGCCTGGCATGAGTTATTCTGGTGCTGGAGCAGTGGGAGGAGGTCGCGTGGGAGTAGATAAAAGGCAGGATTAGACTCTTTGCTTATCATTTAAATTCTTGATGGGATTTCTTGTCAGTGTTTCCATTTTATCAGCCCTCTCCTGGGACCACCATCTCTTCAGAATAATGGGCATCCGCTCTGGCTTGTCCATTTTAAAAGCCGCTTCCTCTAGCTCTGGCTTGGAGCGAAGGAGCAACGTTCGAGCTGGCAACCTGGGAGGAGAGATATGTCTTGGTTGTCATCCCAAACAGCAGCTCAGAAACCTCCAGGGGCAATACAGCCGCAAACTGTTCAATGCATAATCCCGGCGCAGAGAAAATTGTTTTCTTAAACAGCTTGATTCTTTGAAAGGGGGCATTTGCTTAAGAGATTTCCCACTATAAATTAAATCTGTCCAGGGATCGACATAAATGGCTCGCGTTGCTCAGAGCGGCTTCCTCAAGAGCCCGCCTGCTGTTATCTGCTCGCCTCCTCGAGAGTGGCTTGGAGTAGCCAGTGACTGACTATTCCCCCCCACCCCCATTATACAGTCCCTCACAGGAAGTTCAGGGCTTGCTACCCAGCTTGGCATAGTGGTTGGATTTCCACTTTCCCACAGAAGCTTGCCATATGCTTCCATAGCAGAGCAGGGGTTCAAATCTGGGTTTATACCACGTAATATAAATAAAAGCATTTGCTGAGAAGGGGGCAGGTTCCCTTTTGTAGCTTTGGGTGAGGGAGAGAGAATGAGAGCCAAGCTACAAGTGACGAATGAGACTTGCCTGGCAAGTGAACAGACTCACGTGTATTCCTCCCTGTTCACTTGCGCTCCGCTTGTACTCCACTCGATCAAGTGGAAAGCAAGTGAATGGCAAGTGAACAGGGAAGAATACACGTGAGTCTGTTCACTTGCCAAGCAAGTGTCATTCGTCACTTGTAGCTTGGCTCTCAGGGCCAAACTACAAGTGACGAGTGACACTGGGACAGCAAGTGTATTCCTCCCTGTTCACTTGCCCTCCACTTGCTCTCCACTCGAGCCACTTGCCGTTCAAGTGTCATTCGTCACTTGTAGCTTGGCCCTTAGTGTGCGACTGGCCTGAGTTCACCCAGCAAGCAAGATGGATGAGTAAGATTGCCAAAGGGACAAGGGTAAAGTGTCCAGTCCCCTGAATGGAGGTTCACCGAGTAGAAATGGGCAGCTGAAGTTTTTCATGGCATGGAGGTCAATAACATCCTGTGGTAATTGCTGTCTTAAAAGGCGATCCTCTTATTCTTTCTCTGGAAGTATAATGCCAATGTTCTAATTGCCCCCCCCCCCCCGCCAATTAGATCACAGGAGAACGTTACAGAAGTCTTCAGGTGGATTCCTGAGATGGAGAATGAGCCTGGTAAGTCTTTTAAATGAATTAATATGTCGAATGAACAGAGTCATGGCCCCATAATCCCTGCAACATCCAGACTAGTGATACTCACTCAGTGGACCAGGACATGTGGCTCTTCATAATGCCACAGTAACATGTGTTGTTATGACTTATTTTAAGCACTTTTCTCCAATCTGACCACTGTTCTGTGTTTCAGAAAAAGTGTGCCAGGCTCTTGCCTGGTGAGGCTGCTGGTTGGCAGGTGGTTTCCACCTTGAAACACTTGCTGCTGCTTAGAGGTATGGGTAAGTTGTGGGTACGGTTGCCAGCTCCCAGTTCAGACATTTGTGGAGATTTGGGGGTAGAAACTGCAGAGGGCAGGGTTTGGGAAGGGGAGGGACATCAGTGGGTTACAGCCCACCCTTCAAAGCATCCATTTACTCCAGAAGGCATACTCTCTGCCGACTGGAGAGCAGTTGTAATTCCAGGAGATCTCCAGGTCCCACCTGGAGGTTGGCAACCCAAGTTGCAAGCCTCCCTGAGGCTCAGGCCTCATGCCAGGGTTGGACACTGATTGCAAATGGTCACATCATGAGAAGGCTCAGTGGAAAAGACAATAGTGGTAGGGAAAATGAAGGCGGTGTGAAAGGTGGAAGGACCCAACATAAGATGAACTGATTTCATAAAGGAAGCCACTGCCTTCAGTGTGCTAGACCTGAGTAAGGCTGTCAATGGTAGGAGGGTTTGGAGGCTGTTAATTCATAGGCTCACTCTAAGTCAGAGGCAACGGCTAGAGATGGGCACGAACAGCAATACGAACTAAACAAACTCACAAACAACCCAATCTGCTGTTTGCGAACAAGCTGTTCGTGAGGCCCCATTCTAAATGAATAGGTGGTCATTGCAAGCCTCGTTCGTTGCTGTTCGTCAAGCCAGACTGGCACCTGCAATCAGTTCCCTTGGCAACTCAGGCAGGGATTGTCTGAACTCTGTCTGAACTCCTGCTGTTGCCCTGGAAACCCCAATCTAAGACCAATGTAGCTTGATAGGCAAGTCTTCCTTCCAAGTGTGGACTGGAGCTCCAAATTTGTTACAAGAGGAAAAGTCCAGGGGGGAGGGGGACTCCCAGCTCTGGCTTTCAGGGAGACATAGCTGCTGTTGGAGAGATAGGGCATTGGAGCTTGAATTTTCTTTGTGTGTGGTGGGATAGGGATTTACCCCTACAAGTTCCAGGGTTCCTTCCAGGCTCTGGGGCCAGGCTATTATTTATTATTGGTACATTTCCTGCTGCCTGCTCAAGTAGGATTTCTGGGAGTGGTGCAGTAGGGGTCTTGATGGCTGGAGGAGAGCCTGCTGGCCCCCATGAACAACAAACAACGAACATGTTCGTGAACAGGATCATGTTCGTCAATGTTCGTTGTTCGTGGATGGCAACGAACAACAAACACCATGTTCGTTTTCCCCCCTGTTCGTGCCCATGTCTAGCAATGGCTCATAACACACACGATTGCAAATGCAGCTCTCCACAAGCTGCAGAGTGAGTACCACAGATCCAGACTAATCCTACAGTAGGCGCCAGGTGAGCCTCAAAGGGGGAGGGCATTTCAAAGGCAAGGTGCCACCACTGAACAAGCCCTGTTTCTGATTGCCACCCACCTCACCTCTGCAGCTGGAGACACAGAAAGCATGACTTGAGAAGAGGATCTTAATTGGTGGGCTGAACAGTATGGGAGGTGTTCCTAGACTGCTTCCAAGGAGAATACCACTCTGGTAATTTCATTGTGCCCCATCCCCAGCAGGGGTGGACTGGGAAGCAAAAACAGCTCTGGGAAGGGCCTTGCCCTTGACCCATCCCCCAACAGAGGAGGAAGGAGCAAAACCCAGCTCCTGCATGGAGGTGGAAGCTGCTCACTTAACCCGCACGGGGCCAAGGCAGGCACTTCCCTCAGCTGCTTGCCTGCCATGATGAGGCCAGGGGGAGGGGGGCAGCAACTGTCAGGACTTTCTGGAATGGGATGAGGCCTACTCTTTTTTTGGGGCCAAAGCAGCCAGCTCCCTTGCCGTGGCGGTGCCTAAGAGAACCTCCCAGCAGGGGACCATAGCTGCTTCTTGCTTGAGGCTGGGATTTTTCCTGTTGGTCTTAATAGCCAATCTGCTCCTGCTCCCCCTCCAAATTTAGTGTTACACTGATAGCGCTGGAAGGCTGTTTTTGTCTTGGTTGAGTCAGGATGAAGGTTGTCAGGTCTTCTGTTATAGCAGGAGACCTCCCACTGGCACCCTCCTCCCCCGCACTGGTCCCTGCCACTGCTTGTTATGCTGTTGACAGGGATGAAGAAAAAATCAGTTTTGGTGATGGCATGATGTCCTTTCTGGACCGAACCCGGAAGTGACATCCTGCTGCTCTAGGAACTGACCTCTAGGAAGTCAGGCCACTCTTAGAGTTTCCTCTGAATCCCACACCAGCACAATGTCATTTCCAGGTTTGTCCCAGAAATGATGTCATACCATCGACACAACCGTGCTCCCTCATGTTGCCCTTCCAGTCTCCTGCCAGGTGCCAGTCTCCAGCTGGTAACCCTGATTGAGAAAAAATTGTGCTATCCCTTTAACAGAGGCTTACATTGATGTTATATTCATCAGGTGATATTATTTCCCTCAATCCTATGAAAAATATCAAATTGCCCATTTCCCCATGTTAAACCTTTATTCCAGGGACGAGACATTTTTTTCCAGACCTGTTGGCAACCTTAAGTCAGGCTGCTGGCTTGGCTATGCTGTGCCCTGACTGTGCGTGCGCTGGAATCTTCTGCACTTAGAGTTAATAAGCGACCCTGTACAATTATCATTAGGTTACAAGGCCTCTTGGCTAGCGGGAAAATGGACAAACAAGCTCCAAAGGGCATGGAGTATTGATTGGTCTGAGTTTCCGTGATGGATGGTGCTGCTTCTCAGCTAGCAGTTCCTCTACAGTGATTAAACACAGTCAAGACCAGACAGACAGAGGTGTTAAGAGCATAAAAACATCCCAAGAGCTTGGCTGAATCAGACCAATGGCAGGTAGAAGATGGGAGAGGCGAGAACATCAGGATTTGTGGGGGCAATAGGCATCCCTGGTACTTCCAGCACGACCAGGAAATGACATCATCACACTGGAGGTGATGTCCTACCATTTGCCCCATACTCTATGGTTTAACTATAGAGTTTGGGGTGAATGCTAGGGTATGACCTGGCATGATGACATCACATCTGGATCACATAGGAAGCAACGTCATCGTGCCAGGGATGCCCCATTCAGCCCTGGCTTTCCTCCCGTTGTCCAGTCCTATTCTGAAACGCCCGTTCATTTGGAAGGCAGATTGCTGATCAGTAGTCCCTGATATTATGTGGGATTTTCAGCCATGAGATCTAATTGATGGGCTCCCACTAGTTGGTTATGGTATGCATCTGTCCCAGGCATCATTTCATTTATGTTATTTTAGGCTGTTTAGCACATATTTTACGCAGCTGTAGTGTCCTGGCTGTTTTAATGGCCATAGCCTGTTTTTTATGATTAAGCTTTAATGGTTTTTTTTAAAAAATGGCTGTGTTTTAACAGCTTTTTAAAATGAGTTTTAATGTGGTTTTTTGAAATGTTTTTATATTACCTTAGCAGTAGGCGGCTTCAAGCAAGCATTTGGAGAAGTAGCATATAAATGTTCTAAATAAATAAACAGAAAATGGATGTAACTTTGTGGCAAAGGAAGACTATGCCAATTTGTTCTCAAGATCTTCTGCTTTTCTGATTCCAGTTAAGCTTGCATATTTGTAAATCCAGCAAATGTTACAAAGACACAACAAGGGTCCAGTGTGCTCTCTGGCAAAGGGAGCCAAGCCATATTAATGCTGTCTCTGGACTGTCTCACCATGCAGGGAAGTTAGGAGCAGGTTGCATTTTTCCTGCCCGAACCAAACAATTTTTTCTCATTGCAAATTAACTATATGTATTCATCTTAATTCCTAAGTGGGAGTTCTGTGCCTTTTATGTGCACCACTGGTGATTATATGCCTGAATCAAGTCAGTGATCCATGATCGATGCCAATGTGCACTTAAAATTTCCTGTTGTTTAGCATTAAGTATGAATGGGAGGAAAAAACACGACAGATGGCAACGTCCTCCATCCCACCCCGCCCCCAGCACACACACCATCTAAATCTGACTAGTTTTGAACCAACCCAATGACTGCCCTCCTCCACAGCATGGAAATGAGGCTGAGATCCACAAATGTTCCTCATACAATAATTTTGCCAAAACAACAACTGAATCTACACAGTGCAGCTGGACAAAAAAAGCTGGGCAGTCTATCAGCCTTAGTCCCAGAAGATTTTCCACCGGAGATGTTTTCAAGACAAGGACTTTGAACAAACTGACCAGCTTTTATCGTCTGGCTCTGAAAACGAAGACTGCATCAAACCAAAAAGATATACCATCCCCGTACGAGGGGAGGAAAAGAGGAGCCGTGCCCAGCAGACACCTGCATGCCAAAGATGTTTGACAGATGGAAGCCTATGCAGATGTTGTTGCCTGGAGTCTGCTAATGGACAATCACAAAGCAAAGATTAACACATCCCAGCATCAAGATGCTCAGGGACACTCTTGGGAGAGCATGCCTCTAAGCCCCCATGAAATCAGGTTGGCAGCTTATGAAAGATGCAACATGAGTCACATATGTGACTCGTGCAGGAAAAATCAGACCCCACAGCATAGGAAATTGTGCTCTATATTTATTCGGTGGGGATTGGTGGAAATGAACAAAGACTTCAGCTGTACAGAGCCTGTGCCTATATAGGGTTCCTATTACCCAAGAAACCCTGATTAATTTTCCAGTATGACAACATACAGGAGACAGCAAGGGTGGAACTGGAAGGCCCAAGTTCGAATCCCCACTCTGCCGTAGAAGGTCAGCCTGGAAAAGAACTATTATATAATGTTCTGATTGTTCAATTGAGAAAGGATGAAGTAGGAACTAGTAAATGCAGGGCTCATTTTGAGGGGGAATGCGCAGGAACGCAGTTCCGGTAGTTCTCCAAAGAGGTCACATGTCAGGTGGCCCTGCCCATCTGATTTTTGGCCATTTTAGGCCCGTTTTGGCCTGGATTGGGCCCAAAATGGCCAGGATCGGGCCTAAAACAGCCAGGATCGGTCCCAAAACAATGAGGATTGGGCCTCTGATGGGTGGTGGATCACTCTCCTGCTCAGCAGCTGCCCAATCCTGACCATTTTGGACCCCTTTTCAGCCATTTTCAGCCTCTTTTTGCCATTTTGGGCCCAATTTCGGCCCTGAATGGCCAGGATTGGGTCCAAAACAGCCAGGATAGGTGATGTCGGGGCGGGGGGGGTGGCATATGCAAATCAGTTATGCTAATGACAAACTTCCGGTGCTGGCAAGGGGCATGGCATATGCTAATTAGCTGTGCTAATGAGTTCCTGCAGCTCTTTTTCTACGAAATGACCCCTGAGTAAATGTACTCAGAAGAACAACTGGATTAAAAAGGTGACTGAATTATTTTCCGTATGAATGACAACCAGACTCCTCTCTCTTTCTCTCTCTCTCTCTCCTGGGGAAAGAAAAACAGAGAATGAAGGCCTTTTATTTGTACCAGAGGTGTAGCCACATTAGTATCTTGTAGCAAAATTACACTGGAGCCTGATAGTATCTTAAAGACTAACCAAATTTATTTCAGCAGGAGCTTTTGTAAGATTTTATGTTCAGCTTGGAATCCTAGTAATAACTGCAAATTCCCCAGCCAGCCACTAGTTTTATAGGAGGGCCGTTTTGAGGATCCTCAGGTTGCTGAGCCAGTACATAACACAACACTTAATAGCGATGTGCAAAGTCTTACGTGATGTTTCATCAGTATTGCAATGATCTTTCCTCGCTTTTGCATGCAGATATGCCAGAAGAAATGTTTCCTATTCCGGTATATTTGTCAAGCAATGAAATATCTCAGTGGCCATTCTTTTAGCTGATGTGGCTTGATTTTTTTTCATGAGGCTGTCAAAGCCAAAGTCTAGATTCTCTGCGTCAAATATCTACTAAGGTACTTTTCCAATGTTGGCAGCTAAAAGGCTCCGGCATGACTTGTTCTTGGTGTGACAATCCTGATTGCTAATTATACACCATCCCTTCCTGCACTTTCCCGATGGTGCTTCATGAGTTACTTACTTTCAATTTTACAGGGCCTTTTTTCTGGGAAAAGAGGTGGTGGAACTCAGGACGGCACAATGACATCACTTTGGGTCACCTGGAACAAGGGGGGAGTTTTTTAAAGTTTAAATCGCCCTCGTCAAAAATGGTCACATGGCTGGTGGCCCCGCCCCCTGATCTCCAGACAGAGGGGAGTTTAGATTGCCCTCCACGCTGCATGGTGCGAAGGGCGATCTAAACTCCCCACTGTCTAGTGATCGGGGGCGGGGTCACCCACCATGTGACCATTTTCAAGAGGTGCCGGAACTCTGTTCCACCGCGTTCCAGCTGAAAAAAAGCCCTGCAATTTTATTTAGTACAGTTTTTATTATCCTCTTCCTCCAAGGAGCTCAGGGCAGCATACGTAGCTTTCCTCTCCTCCCAACAACCCTGTGACTTAGATTAGCTAAGAGTAAATGATGGGGCCAGGGTCAACCTATAAATGTTGCGAGAAGTAAGAATTTGAACCCAAATTTCCTTGGCCCTAGTCCATTACTCTAACCACTCTACAATACAGGCTTTCAATAACCTGTCTCTAAAACTGTACTCTCTTTCCAAGTCCTGCTTAGATTCATGTCTGCTCTCCCTGATTAAAAAACACATTCTACTAAATCACAGAAATCAAGAATAATGCATGTGGAATAACATTCAATTAAATGGCATTACATCTCTTTCCAGTCTTTTTTCTGAAACTTGAACAGTTTTTGATAGATTCCAATTGATGTCTCCCTCTGCCCCTACCTCTTCAAAAACAGGGGTTTTAAAAAAAATTACTGAATTTGAATGATTGAATCTGAAATTATTCATGGGATGTGTGATTTTTAGAATTGTGACATGAATGTGTATAAACCTAGTTTCATTCTGGAATCAACATTGGATGTGGTGCAAAAGATCTCTGGTTAGGGGCAGGGCCGGATCTAGCGTTCCCGGCACCGGGGGCAACGCTTGTAGGTCGTTGCGCGCGCGCACTCTCCCGATGTGGCGTGATGATGTCATTTTGGTGACATCATTGCGCCGGCGCCGGAGGCAGCGTGCGGGGCGGGGAAGCCGCCCGTGCCATTCGCTTCTCCGCAGGCAAATGGTGCGGTCGGCTTTGCAGCCCCCCACGCTGTCTTTCGCCTGCCCCGTGGGATAGGGGGCGGCCGGCTGCCCCCTCTCGTGCGGAGCAAGCAAATGGCGTGGGCGCCTGCGCTGCCCTTTGCCTGCCCTGCGGGACGAGGTGCGCGGCAAGCCGGCCGCCCCCTGTCCCACGGGGCAAGCAAAAGGCAGCACGGGAGCCTGTGAGGCTGCCCGCACCATGCACCTGCCCCGCGGGACAGGAGGCGGCCGGCTGCCCCCTCTCCTACGGGGCAAGTGAATGGCGTGGGCGCCCACGCTGCCCTTTGCCTGCCCTGCAGGACGGGGTGCGCTGCAAGCCAGCCACCCCCTGTCCTGTGGGGCAAGCAAAAGGCAGCGCGGCTGCCCATGCTGCCGCCTGCGCACTCTGGCAGCTGGCAGCTGCTCCCGGCGCCCCCTCCCTGGCGGCGCCCAGGGGCAGACTACCCCCTGTCCCCCCCAGATCCGGCCCTGGTTAGGGGCTCAGATTTTTCTCAAAGCTGATAAGCGGCCCCCAAGTGATTGCTTCAAAGATTGAGGAAGGGCTGCTGGGAACTGGGAGTGTTTAACTTTTTATTCCCAGGTGTCCCCCACTATTTAAATTTTCTTCCAGTTAGCTTGGGCAGGGAGTATTTATTTTTTTATTTATGTCATGTATGGTCCGCCTTTCTCACTGAGAGTCAAGGTGGATTACACAGTGTGAGAGTTGTACAGTCAGTATCAAAGACAATGTCATAAACATTGCTGTAGGGTAAATAAACGCAAGTTTACAAAGACATAACATTAGCAAGAATCCAATACCGAGTTGAAGAAGTGCTGAAACAGCATAAGCAATTCTAGGGCTGACAAGGGAGCACATATTTAAAGCAACAGATAGTATGTAAGACAACCTAGTAGTGGTCTATGGGTGAAGTCCCTAACTCATTAGTGGAGCATCTGAGACCCCCCTCTCCCTATAATACAAAAGCCTTTTTGAATAACTTGGTTTTGCATCGTTTGCAGAAAGCTAGGAGAGTGGGGGCTCTCCTGACTTCCTCAGGCAGGTCGTTCCACAGGGTAGGGTACAACACTTATATATCTCCCCTCTCACTCCTCTGGAGTTAACTGCATCATGGGGAGAGATCAGGGGAAAGGAATGAGAAGAAAGTTTTAAAAAAAACTCTTCAGCAGCAACCTTTCCTCCTAGGATTTCTAGTTAGCTTAAAAAGAATCATGGAAGATCTTGATCTTGGATTTCTCATGTCATCTGACAACGGGACCTCTCCCGAAAGCTCATACCTTAGTAATCTAGTTGGTCTTTAAGGTACTACTAGACCCGAATCGAGTCCAAACCAACACAGCTACCCTCCTGAAACTATCTTCATGTCACATCTAGTTTGGCTGTTAAGAATGTTGTGATGCTGCCCTGCTCGGTGTGTTGCCACTTCACAATGCACACCAGGAGATAGCCTGATGCGGCTCAGATTTTTTTAGTGAGGACGCCCTTTTCAAGATCTCCTTGTGCGTAGAGATCCTTGTGTGTAAGAGAGGTTAAACCATGCTGTTTCACAACCTGGCTTGGAACAGATAGGGAGTTTTTGATGTGGGGCGCATTCAGCGATAAGAGGAGGTCCCCCTACACACAGCCGGGGCAAAGAGTGAGTGCTTATACTGGTGGCATATCAGAAAACTTTCAGCTGCACTGTGATTCAAATCGCAATCAGAAAATGGGGCACGTAGTTCCTCAAGAAGAGATGCCCTGTGTCCATGCCTTCTGACTTGGCTACCACCAGTGAGAGACGGTTTGGAGGGTCAGGCGAGGTTTGGATGCAGATTGTGGGGAAACGAGTATAGAGGCAGAAAGGCTAGAGTATCACACGTACTTTGGTTTCCAGTTGGATTTGGGAAAGGTATCAGTCTCTGCCTCCTGAGGAGGAAAATGGCTCAAAATGGCAGGTGGGGCTGATGAAAGTAAATTTGATGGCACACACTGTAAACATAACTATTTATTTATTTATTTCATATTTGTATTCCACTCTCCCCGCGAGCGGGCTCAGGGCGGATAACAACATATTAAAAATACAATTAAAAATTCATATACATTAAAAACAACACATTTAAAACAGGATGGTGGACAGCCTTCACAGGGAGGGTTAAGATTTATACACCCCTTTTTCCAGGCCGGCGGAGGCCCAGCCTCAGCCATATGCCTGGCGGAACAACTCTGTCTTGCAGGCCCAGCGAAAAGATAATAGGTCCTGCTGGGCCCTGATTTCAGCAGACAGAGCGTTCCACCAGGTGGGAGCCAGGACCAAAAAGGCCCTGGCTCTAGTCGAGGCTAGGCGGGCTTCCTTGGGGCCAGGGACCACCAACAGCTGTTTGTCCCCTGATCGGCATGTCCTCTGGGGAATATATGGGGAGAGACGATCCCGTAGATATACTGGTCCCAGTCTGCACAGGGCCTTATAGGTCCCTATATAGGACCACTGCTATGCACTAGTGACCTATAACCCAGAGCTGCACACTCTCCGATTCTCCCACCTGTGATTCTGTCTGTGTCATAAGAAATAGCTCAAAGCAATACCTTGGTAAAGGACAGGGACTATAAACTGGGCTACTGGGTACTGTCTGCTAATGTACAGATGCTCGTACTGGGGAGTTCCACATTGCTAAAGATGTCATGTATTACACTTTATTTCAGAAAGGTTTCGTCTCTATGTTTGGCTTTATGCTGGTTTTCAAATTTTCTGCTACCATACCCGATTGGATCTGTTTTCATTGACTGTCCTAACTGTTGATCATATTGTATTTTGCTCAGTGAATGTCCTAGCTATTGATTATATTGTATTGTGTTCATTTGCAGTGTGTAATCCACTTTGGCTCTCAGTGAGGAAGGTGGACTAATAGTTGTTGTTGTTGTTGTTGTCCCAACGACCTCTTATCAGGATTTGGGCTATATCAAAGTAGCCACAATTGTGCTGAGAAAACAGCTTTTGATGGGGCCCATTGTCGTTCTGGCTTCTATCACACTTTCTGTCCTCCGCATCTCCTGCCTGCTTCCTTGGGCTAAAGGGAGTTGCTTGCAAGGCAGAAGCCACCCTCCCTGTCCCTTGGCACTCCGCCCCCAACTCATTCATGGCTTATCCAGGTTGATGGAGCGTGGCTGTGCATTATCCTTAGCAGCTGTGGCAGCGCAGCTGAGAGAGAATGCAAAGGGGGGTGGGGGAGAAGATCTTTCAAGCTCCCCTAAGATCGCCAGGTACCTAAGCGGGTTATGGAATTTCCCAGCTCCTTTTTTTAAAAATTGCTTTTCATCTCCAACTCACATATAAGTGGCAGGCTTATTTGCATATGTTTACTCCACGGCTGGCTTGCAGATCCGATCCAAATAAACATCTTTTTGCAGCCATGGTAACTCAAATGGCTGCAAACTCCACTGTCTTCCAATCCTTTGCTAATGTCTAAATCCAAAATGATCCTTCTAGTGATCATTTAGTAAGTCTGAAACTGACAGCCGGAGATAAGCAACTGCTGGCTCCATACCTGGTTTGCCCTTGTAGCTCTTGGGCCTGGGACGACATGTTGAAGAGCAACCAACTAGCTATTGATGGTATCTTCTGAAGAGAGCAGGAAGCGGCCAGGCTATCCCTTCACCATACCTGAGAGCACCTTCCGCCTTCAGTCAATGAGGGATTATAAAAAGTAGCCTTTGAGAAACATTTGTATATTGAATAGTCATGATGAGTACTCTCTTTCTGATTGCTTGAGCTGTATTGGGAGCCATTTTGGGGGGGTGGGAAAGTGAGGTACAAATCTAATAAATGCAATTCTTGGGAATTCATTGTAGGCCCCTAATGCAGATGAGGAACTTTATTTTTAAATCCATTCCTTTCCCCCTTTAAAAAAAAATAGGAAAACTAGAACAATAAAGAAACCAGCTAGATCTTTTTTGTGTTATTTTATTTTTTTTTACTTTCAGGGAGTCTTTTACATGGAGGAAACATTCAAAATGATCTTTCTTTCTTTCTTTCTTTCTTTCTTTCTCTTTCTTTCTTTCTTTCTTTCTTTCTTTCTTTCTTTCTTTCTTTCTTTCTTTCTTTCTTTCTTTCTTTCTTTCTTTCTTTCAAGTGGAGACTCTTTTCAGCACCTGCCGCCCTCCCACCGTTAATGGAACTCCTTCCCTCAGGAGGCAAGGTTCGCTTTCTAGAGGAAGCTGAAAACATCTTTATTCCAGGCCTTTGAGAGATTGATCCACAGTACTGTGACCTTTTAAATTGATTTTATGTTGAAATTTATATCTCTGTTGTCTATCTTTGCGATCGTGTGTGTGTGTCTTAATGAGCCGCCTGAGGTATCTTTTGAGGAGAAAAAGGCGGCCAAGAAATAAATTGTGTACATAACTAAATATTTCTGTCTGCTGGTCAGACAATTTGTGTCCCAGAGTGGCGCTTGTCAATCAAGAGGGACAGTCGCATGCCCCCAGGCTAAGAGAAGACAAAGACACATGAGGGTACATGATGGAAGAGAGAGCAAGGGAGGGAGGGATGGAGGGAGAGATTGGATTGACAGTGACAGGAAAATATTTGAATTTTATATCCTGCAGTTAGAGTCCCCATTCTGCCATGGAAGCTTGCTGGGTGACCTTGGACCAGTCATAAACTCTCAGCCTAAACAGGGTTGCTGGCGTGGGTGTGTGGAGAATGGACGAGAGGAAAATAATGTAAGCTGCTTTGGGTCCCCATTGGGGAGAACGTAAAAACAAAAAAACATTACCATGAAAAGCTGAAGCTGAAGCTGGTTCCCAGTTCCCAGGAGGTCATGGCTCCAGAACCGTGTTTGGATCAGCACCAGCACATGTCTTCTTGGAGGGCACAATCTCTGGACTGTTATGCTGTGTGATTTGGGGCGATCCTGACATTTTTTCAGGTGCAGCTATCCCCCCTTCTGCTTATTGATTGTTCTGGGGGCACCCTACTTTGAAGCTGTTAACTCAAGAACTGGGCTTTGTAGGAGGTCCCAGAATAGGTACACTTAGAGGGCAGAGTCTGCTGAACATGCTCCTACACACTTTATTTTGGGGTGCAGAGAGCTTTTCAATTTTGCCCAATATTTGTTTTTGTCTTTGTGAATAAAGAACTAGGAACTCCGAATAAGAAACTGGGAACCAACTTCAGCTTCGTCATGAAAGGCTAGGCAGGATCCAGGCTGCTATCTGGAAAGGAAGAAGCACATTTTAAAAGGTTGTGTCTGCCTCAGTGCCATTTTCACCACCACACTTTCCAAGGGATATAGGAGTGCAGTTATAGGGCAGTTGCTATAGCACTATAATAGTATGGTGCTAAACCATTTACTTTAATTTTATTGAAAGTCCTCCAGTGGTGTGGTAAGAAAAAATGCAGGAGAAATGGTGGCTGAGGAATGAAATTGCACAAGCTTGTGTGTGGATGTTGTGTTCCTAACGCTTCTGCATTTGCAGCAGCAATGAATGCAAAAACAGAAAATCTTCACCATGGGGTTGTAGTGTCAGAATAATATGTAAGTTTTCCTTGACAGTTTTTCCCACCCGTAGCAGTCTACCGTAACTAGCCAGGTGGCTACTGGGAACAAGATCATTGTGAAAAGACAAGAAAATAAAGCCTGTATCTTTCTGCCCCAAAAGGATGAGATAGAAGCTATTCTTAGGAGTCTTTTCTTTACATCCACCCACAGGTTCATGCAGCGATAACGCTCCTCTCCTCTTTCTTCCTCTGTAGTTGGAAGTTCAGTACCATGCTTGGTTTAAAAAACGACGACAAAATGAAATGAAATCTTTTCTTCTTTCTGTATTTAGGGTATATGTAATAATAAACATACTGTTCTTCTCAATCATTCATTCATTCAAAGTCCTTTCAATTCCACTAGGTGTCGCTTTACAAATTTTTTTTTTAGTGGTTATATTTATTTTGGTCCATTCTTCACTTAGTAAATTAATAACTCAGACTCGAGCAGTTTATGGCTCAGCTAATCGAACAAAGATCCCTCTGGGGAAATGGAGAAATCTCCTGTTCTGGGACCACAGCATCCAGCTCGGGCCTATTCAATGGGACTTACTCTCAGGAAAGTGTTCTTAAAAATTTAAGAAGCCCCCTCTTGGATCAGGCCAATGGTCCATCTAATCCAGCATCCACAAGATTGCTCTTCAGAAGGCAATGATAGATGCACAGAATAAGAGAAAGCCTGGTGAAACAACAGCCTGGTGTAAGGAGTGCAAAAGAATCTATCCAGCAATAATTACATGTGCATTTTGCAGGGCCAATGGGAATATCCATCAAATGGTGGTTATCTCCCGGATTTCCAACTGATCTCCAGATGACAGAGATCAGTCCCCCAGGAGAAAAGAGTTTCAGGTGGGTAGCCTTGTTGGTCTGCAGTCAAAGAGTAAGATCTGTGTCCAATACCACTTTAAAGACCAACTAGATTTCCAGGGTATATGGGCTTGCCAGAGTCGAAGCTCACTGACTCTCAAAAGCTCATACCCAGTTGCAGTTCCCAAACAGCGAAACTTCATAGGGAAATTACCACTCAAGACTGAGGTTGTTCACAAGTTTGGAACAAATTGAGTTTGTTTTTAAATTCGGAACAATGCCTCCTTCCCCAGGATTTGAGACATAGGATTTTTCTTGCATTACAGATGCTAATTTTCTGCACCTGGCACCCCTGCTCTGTCATGCTTCCTGACACTCTAATTTGCAATACCCCTCCCACCCGCTGCATGGATTATAAAGACTCCTTTTCCCACTTCTTGTATCTGACTGAGGAAGCTTTGACTCTCAAAAGCTCATATCCTGGAAACCTAGTTGGTCTCTAAGGTGGCACGGGATTCCAATCTTGCTCTTAGATCCAAAGGAGTTAGCCATGTTAGTCCGCAGTAGCAAAATAGCAGAGTCCAGTAGCACCTTTAAGACTAACTAACTTTATTGTAGCATAAGCTTTTGAGAGCCTCAGCTCTCTTTGCCAGCTCTCTTCCTCAGACGCAGAGCATCTGACAAAGAGAGCTGTGGCTCTCGAAAGCTTATGTTACAATAAAGTTGGTTAGTCTTAAAGGTGCTACTGGACTCATTGCAATCTTGCTCTTGGAAGTCTAGCTGGTCTTTAAAGCGTCATTGGACCCAGATCTTACTCCTCCATGAGAACATGACTCCTTTGGAAGGTGGCAAAGTGCTAAGAGAAAATTTGGTCAGTGATTAGGGGGGGGGGCACACGGTCCAGTTTAATTTTCCGCCCTTCCCCTCCGAGGTTAGCGTCCCCAGCTCCCAGAACGTCAAGGGAGGGGGCGGGATTCGGTGCTGTGCAAGCCCTTTAATTGGGCGAGGGGCCCGAGGGGGTGGGGCCGGTATTCAGATTGGGGGGCGAAAACTCTGCCCTGGTCCCCGCCCCGAGATCAGCCCGAGCCACGTGGTCGTGGGAAGGGGGGGGCGGCTCGCTCGCTCGCCCGCCCGCCCGCCCGCCTTCTTCGCCCGGGTTCGCCTTGGCGGCTCTTGCGCCTCTTTTGTGCGAGCCGTTCTTCGCATCGGGGCTGGGCTGGGCTGGGCGGGAGGATCCTTGCCGGCGCCCACCTCCGCCCCGGGGCATGGCTGGTGGGTGTGTCCGGGGGGGAACAATGGAGCGGCGCGGCTGAGCGCTCTTTGCCCGGGGCGAGCGCCGGGGAGGCGGACGCGCGGCGGCGATGGAGCGCCGGTCCGACCGGCCAGCGCCGTCCGGGGCGGCGGCGGCAGAGCAGCAGCAGCAGCAGCAGCGGGCGCGGCGGCCGCCCTGCGCTGCCTCCGGCTCGCGGCGGGCGTGCTGAAGGAGAGGCCGGCCGCAGACAAAGGAGCCCCGTCTGGCCGGGCGAGGATGGCTGGCTGCCGCCGGGGGCCCTCGGAGTGAGGTTGTCCCTGGCAACCGGCAGCCCGAGCCGGGCGCGCCAGCCATGGGGAAATGCAGCGGGCGCTGCACGCTGGTCGCCTTCTGCTGCCTGCAACTGGTAAGCCTCGCCCGAGGGGGCGCGCCCGCTCCGCTGTGACCTTGCCTGCCCAGCCGGGGCGGACGGGGAGCCGCCCGGGGGCCGCCCGGGCGGTGGGGCGGGGAGCTCGGGGCGCAAACTTTAAAGAGCTGCCTCTGGATGCGGGGGGTGGGTGGGTGTAGATTTAAAAAAAGGAAAGACCTTTGGGGTTTGCAGTCTGCGGGAAGCTGGATCCCGGGCACAGGTCTCCCTCCGTGGGGGAGATGCGGAGCCGAGACCTGGTTGTGCCAAGGAAGAGGGGTGGGTGGTTTTTTTGGACCCCGGAGAGAGCTCCCAACGAATAGGAATCCAGTGGCACCTTAGAGACCGACCAGATGTTTAGTGTCTAAGCTTTCGAGAGTCAAAGCTCCCATCTTCAGCGATCTCCATTCCTACTCTTGGCTGCAGAAGGGAGCTCTGACTCTTGAAAGCTCCTACCCTGAGGATGATGTTGGTCTCTAAGGTGCCACTGGGTTAAAAGGCTGCTGTTCCACTGTAGACCAGCACGGCTACCCACCTAACTACCCTTTTTCAGAGAATCTGAAGAAGGGATCTTTGACTCTTGCAAGCTCACGCACTAAAATCCTGTTGCAGGTCCAATAGCTTCTTGAAGACCAACTGGATTTCCAAGATACGCGTTTTTGAGAGTCTGAGCTTGCTTTGCTAGAAGGGAGCTTTGACTCTCGGAAGCTTATACCTTAGAAATCTAGTTGGTCTTTAAGGTGCTGTTGGACCCGGCTCTTGTTCTTCAACTGCAGACCAACATGGCTGCTCACCTGAAACTAAGAGCGGAACTGCACGTGACGAATATCACGTGTTTAGCACGTGAAAAGATTTACACGGGTTAACGCCTTTTGCTCACCTGTTCACTTGACTCCTGTTAGGAGTCCTGTTAGTCTCTCAGATGCCACTGAACTCATCCTGCTGTTCTACTGCAGACCAACACAGGTGCCACGGGGGAGGGAAGGTGGCACAGTATAGCCAGATGTTCTCGGATCTGGGAAGCTAAGCAGGGTCAGTACTTGGATGGGTGACCACCAAGGAAGACTTCAGAGGAAGGCACTGGCAAACCACCTCTGCCCCCTTGTCTTGAAAGCCCTTTGCTGGGGTTGCCATAAGTGGATTGTGACTTGACAGCACGGTGCCACTGGACTCATATCCTGTTGTTCTACTGCAGTCCGAAAGGGCTACTACCTACTTGAACTATCTCCCAATGACTGACAGCTCAGAGTGGATTCGAGAGTTGGAAGGAGGGAAGCTTCTTCTAACAACCTGGAGAAGGGAGCTTTGACTCTCAAAAGCTCATTCGTTGAAAATCTTGTTGGTCTCTAAGGTGCCACTGAACTCGAAGCCTGCTGCTCTTCTAATGAGGAAAACCAATGCAGGAAGGGAGCAGAGATTCCCCGTGCAGTGTTAAAATTGCTGAAGCTGCAATCCTGGGGACGTTTTCCTGGGAAGAAGTCTCATTGACTATCAGGGGGCTTATTTTGGATAGGCCTGCTTAGAAGCTCTCTGTGAGCCAAGGAAATGCCTCACCGAGTAGAGTCAAGGAAAAAACATAATTTGATGGCAAACACAGTGAATCTTGCCCAAGGCAAGGAAATCAGGGACAATCCAGAATTCGGCTGTGAATTGAATATTTGCAAGTATTACGATCGGCGGTTTGTTTTTAAATGCCTTGATCTTCCAAGGCATTTTTAAAAACCTTTCCATCATAAGGCTTTGAAATAAAGAGCGAACACAAACTGGCACTCTTGGAGGCTGTGTCAGAAATGGCTGTAGAAAGTTAAAATAAACAAAGAGTTTTGTGGGACCTTGAAAGATGAACAAGTTTTGGTTCTAGTATAAACCACTGTGAAAGAAAGCCTAGAAAGTTGGTGTTTCTTTTTGCAAGAATTTGTACAGGCTCTAAGGGGTTAATGCATCTGGGAAAAGAGAGGTGCTTGTGATTTTATAAAGCTGTTCTGGGGGATATTAGAATGATTGACAGGTGTCTCTCAAATATGTTACGAACTTGAAAAATCAAAGCCCCAGCCAGGCTCCAGGACACTAATTTAGGCATACTTTTTCATGAAAATGCATGCAAATGTTCTCCATTTCTTTCCTGTTCATGAGACATCCTTTCTTGATGGATCCTGCCTTGATCTTGGGTCAGATTGATTGGAGATGACTTCTAAGATTTGTGCAAGATGCTGAATTGAATACAGGTTTTTTTACAGCTCTCTTCACCAGTTTGCGACTCTGCCGCAACTTTTTTGTTTCAAAGGCATCCAACGTGATACACATTTTATAAATGGAAAAACCTCAAGGGCTGTTCAGAGTTGGGGAGAAATCTAAACCTCAAAGAATAAAGCTCTGCTCCCAGGTCCAGGAAAAGTTTATGAGCTAGAATCAGAGCAAGTGGGGAGAGGCAGATTTTTAAGCGTGGGAATCAGAAGAAGAATAGAGGAGGCAAACCACTGTCAGCCAGTCGCTGTTAGAAATATGCAATACGGACTGCAGATGTCATGTTTTAAAGATAAAACTTCCATGGAATAGATTCTGACTCCCTAAGAGACCAGCCATTCTCATAGGGTGTGCTTGGGGAGCAATATGCAGACTCTGAAGGGATGCAACCCAAAGCACAGTTATTTGGAAGCGAGTCCTGTTGAAATCGATGGGTCAATAAATGTGCTCAGAACTGAGCTGGGAAGAATCTTCCCTTCAGGTGAAATTGAATCTGTTGTGTGCAGCCTTGACTTAGCACAGAGACATTATCTCCCTATTTGCTTCGCAGCAGTGGAATGCCGTCCGGGGACTGAAAGTTTTATGGTTCTTGGGAAACTGGGCATCTCAAGGCCCAAGATGTGTGATCAGGGGCTGAGAGGAGAATCAAATTCCGGGTCACCCTGAGCAACCTCTAGGGCACAGCTATAAATCCTGTGGCTTTTTTATCGGGGGTGGTAGAAAGGGTTAAGTGTGACTCTGTGGGCCAAGCTACAAGTGACAAATGACACTTGAACGGCAAGTGGATTGAGTGGAGTGCAAGTGAACAGGGAGAAATACACTTGCCGTTCAAGTGTCATTCGTCACTTGTAGCTTCGCCCTGAGACAGCCTCTTTCTCTCCACCTTCTCTACCTTGCAGGGTTGTTGTAAGAGTGATACAAAGTGGCAGGTACTCGGCCCTGAGAATGGGTGGGGAGATACATGTGAGGGATCAGTTAAGGGGAAATGTGTGATGCATCTGAGATGAACCAATAACTTTTCATGCAAACAGCAAGGCCTACCATTTTTTTTCATGGGGTGCTTGGGTTTGGCATGGGGGAGGTACAGGGAATCTTTGCACAGGGCTCAAAGTGGCTCTCAGCAGCCCTAGTTGTGAACTCTTCTTAAGTGCCTGTGTTTGCTGCCATTCTGGTACCTGTGTCCCCTCTCCGTCAAAGTCCTGACAACAATTGAGCTGTGGTAGATTCCTTCTAGCGGATTATTTGTATATTCTGTTTCCTGAAGTGGCCCGTGGTAGACTGCATTTGGTTATTGCATGGGTGTCAAAGAACACGCCACTTACGAATGCTTGGAACCAGCATGGTATAATGGTTAGAGGGTTGGATTGGGATCTGGGAGATTTGGGTTTGAATCCCCACTCTGCCGTTGAAGTTCACTGGGTGACCTTGGGCCAGTCGCTGTCTGACAGCTCAACCTACTTTGCATGCTGGTTGTTGTGAGAATAAAATAGAGGAGGTGATAATGATGTCGTAAGTTTCTTCAGGTCCCCGTTGGGGAGAAAAGCGGGGTATAAATATCTAAAATACATAGTGGTGGTGGAGAGTGCCCTCCAGTCATGGCTGACTTATGGCGACCCCTGGTGGGGTGTTCATGGCAAGAAACTCACAGAGGTGGTTTGCCATTGCCTGCCTCTGCAGCCCTGGCCGTTATTAGAGCAGCGCTTTTTCAAGGGTGGAGATGTCACCGGCAACACCTCTAGTTGTGCAGAACGGTTTTTCGGGTGTATGGCCGGGAACCGTATGATGCAACTGCCTTGTAGAAGCGAAGCAGGTGTGTGCCTGGACAGCACCTCCTGAGAGTCCTTTCGATGGCATGGTTCTGATGAGTTAGCAGACGCTGTTGTGAGCCTGGGGGATCTTGGGCTCAGGTGCTTCCTTTCCCCCTTGCATGCCAATTAAGGGGTTCCCTGGCAAACCTTGTGGTTTAACCCTGGGGTTGGATCCAATGCATGGCAAAGTGAAGCTGGCGGAATGGAACATCCCAACTTCCATCCTTCTGCTACATCCCACTTAGCTTCTTGCCTCTCTGCTCCCGGAGGATCACTGGACTTTCTGGGTAGAGAATCCAGAAAGAGATGGGAAACTGTGTAGCTGCTATTATGCTAGTAGATTGGTACATCCTTTGAACTCAGCCTTTGGTTTCAAATCCTGCTTTGTGGGAGAAAGTGCAAACCGAAGTTTATCATTCAGATGGGACTGACAAATTATGCTGAGGAAGGTTTTCATTTAGGCCAGTGCATGGTGGGGAGGGCAAGAGGGAGCGTGCAAAGCCCACGGCTCCCTCAGGCTTGTTCACGTAGCTCATATTATGTCGGAATGATTGCCACTATTGATCTGTCTGGCATGGTGCTGCGTGATCTAACCGGCGCCTTCTGCAGTCCCGAGCAGAGTCACCGCTTCCCTGTCTGAGACTGAACCTGAGACCTTCTCCCTGCGAAGTGCCTTTTCTGCCTGTGAGCTACAGGGGTCCAGCTTTTGTATTTTGTGTGCACTTTATAGTCACTTGAAAAGGCTTTCAAATTAAAACACCAGCTTTGTACTCTCTGGTGCGGCTGCGGCGAGATTGTCAGATCAAGGAAAAGAGGAAGTGTTGCTAAGTTTTGTGCGCGTACCGTGTCTCTTTGATGTTTCTCAGTCCGACCAAAACAGTTTTAAGAACGGCTAGCAGTCACGGCTAGCAACGGATCTGCTCTGCTTTCGCCAAGCAAGCACGTTTAGAAGGAGTGCAGAAAGGGTTGGGTTTGAATGCTTGTTCCCTGTTTATTGCACAAAAGGCCACTGGCATTTTCACTGGACGGCTTGTGGCTTTAAGAACCTGAAAGTCCACGATGGGCTACCAGTGGTCCAGGAAGTGCAGGTTACAATGTGCTGTTGTAGGAGATGAGAAGAGCTGCTATAGTGTAAAGGTTAAGTGGTTGGGCTGCAAATCAGCACTTGGCTGGTTCGAATCTCACCAGTGCCGTGAGCTCAGCAGGTGGCCTTGGGTAAGCCAGTCCCCTCAGCCCCAGCTCCCAGCTCTGTTGTGGGGATAATAATAACACTACTGGCTGATTCTGCACACGTTGGATAATGCACTTTCAATGCACTTTAGCTATCGTTTGGAAGTGGATTTTTTCGTTTCACACTCGAAAAATTCAGTTCCAAATAATCTCTAAAGAGGATTGGAAGTGCATTATCCAACGTGTGCAGAATCAGCCAATGGCTTTGTTCATCACTCTGAGTGGGGCACTAGTCTATCTAAAACTGTGATACATAAGTATAGTTATTGTTGTTAAATGTCTCTTTAAGTATGGTGTATAGGCTTAAGTGTCTGATGAGGATCTAGGAGACCCAGGTTCGAATCCCTACTCTGCCTTGGAAGCTCATGAGGAGGTTCCAGGAAGTGCAGATTACAATGTACTGTTATAGGTCTTTTCAGAGTGTACTAGATGAAAATAACAGACACAGCTGAGTATATCCCTGAGGCTGTTTCGGCTTTTGCGATAAGATTCTTCTGCTGGAGAGAAGAGCAATTATGTGCAGAGAGGTACTGCAGCATTTTCAGCTTTGTTTTGGAATTGTGCGACGTTGTTCAAGAAAACAGAGCTCTTGCTGTTGAAGATGTGAAGAAAACTATCCTACCAGCCTGGGCACATTCGCGCACTGTAGCAGTCAGTTGGATTCGTGCCCATCAGTAGTAATGTTTGCGTCTAGGCAAAGGATTTTCTAGTCAGTTCCTTTAGACTTTCCTGGGTGAACAAAGCATGTAGTGTTTTCCTTTAGAGTGACAGAAGTTCCAAGTAGCCTCCTTGGACCAATGCCAAAATCTAATCACAAAATCCATGTAATGCTTAACACCAACCAAAATGACGCAAAACTGTGCACAAGCTTTCATGTTTTCAAAAGTGAGAGAGGTGCTTAGAAGGACTTGAAGAGATGAGTGCCGGAGAACGCTAAAGCTTTTCAGCTCAGAAAAAGGAGGCAGTTTTTAAAAATAAAATTATGCACAAGGTAGAAAAAGCGGATACCCTTACCAGGATAGCCAGGGCAGTTCTGATCTCACCAGATCTTGGGAACTAAGCAAGGTCAGCCTTGGTTAGTAATTGGATGGGAGACCTCCAAGAAAGATCCACTGCTGTGTGTCTCTTGCCTTGAAACCACCATCAAGGGTTGCCCTGTTAGCCATGACTGGATGGCACTTTCCACCACCAGAGAAAGTGGTTAGAGATTTTTATTCCTCCTTCTCCCATAATACTTGAATTCATGAGCACTCAAGGAAGTTGTTCAGCAATTGCTTGAGGATGGAGAAAAATAAATATGACTTTCCTGAACAGTTAAATTGTGGAATTCACTGCCAGTGTAGCAATGGCCATGAGCACTGATAGCTTTAGAGGGAATTAAACAGATTTGTAGTCCTTCAGTGGCTGCTAGGCATAATGAGGGGACCTTCACATTTGGAGGCAAAACTTCCGAATACCAGTAGGCATCATGGTGGCCCTGTCTGGACATAACGATGGGACAGACATCTTCTAAAAGAATAACTAAAGCCTTTGCCTCTGCATGCTGTTGGGTCCCCTTCTAGAGCAATGGGTTCCCAACCTCCAGCTGGTGCCTGGAGAACTCCCAGAATTCCAACTGATTTCAGGGATCAGTTCTCCTGGAGAAAATGGCTGCTTTGAAGGGTAGACTCTATGGTATTATACCCTGCTGAGGCCCCTCCCCAGACCATGTCCTCTCCAAGCTCCACCCTCAAATCTCCAGGAATTTCCCAACCAGTTGTCAGCCGCAACTGGTTAGCTGCCGTGTGAAACAACATGCTGGAATAGATGGGACACTGGTCTGATGTTCTTATTTATGCTGTTTTGGGGCATTTGAGGTAGTCTTAATAATGGATACGGCTTGGATTTTCCTTCAGAGGAATGTCAATGAAGAAAAATTTGGACTGCTTTGAGGGGGCAGGGTTAAAGACAAACTCACGGAGCAGACTTATATCAAGGCAGGCCCCTGGTCCGTTTAACTTGGTATTGTTTACTTCAACTGGGGTTTGGCTGACTAGGCTTTCAGGTATGGAAGGCCTTTTCTACCACCTTTAAGTTAAGATCTTTGGGATGGAGTTGGTGACATTTCGCATGCAGGCTGCTGGCTTTGTTCTTTCCGAGAAAGGTAGTCTCAAACACATTACACAGGTAATTCTGTTTCAGCCAGTGCAGTCATCAAAATAGTCTCAAAGCAATTGTTAAAGCTTGCAAAGATATCAAGGAACAGCCAGCCCTTCTCAGTGTCTCTCTGGTGCACCAAATTCACCTCAGCGTATCTCCCGCCCCGCCAGCTTTTTCAGCTAAGCCAGCAGATCTAGCTTGTCTGTGACATACTTTCCTTGATAGGCCAGGAAGTGCCTGATTTTTGCTATGTGTCCTGCATTGATCATATCAGCTTTCAAATAAATTTCATCTGTGGATCAGCATAAATGTTACAGTGTAATAAATGATGAGGCAAATCTTCTACCACCTGTGCTCCACAGAGGCTGATAAGTTTTGATAACACCCTTGCCATTTCTGAGTAGATGTCATTTGAAATTTAAATACTCCCCAAATGCCTTGTGTCTGTCCAGTTGTGTAAAATCCTTCTCTGATAACAGGAATTACTTTGAGATAACGAATGGAGAAAAATGGTGAATTCCGAATCAGTTTCAAATCTTCTGGTGTACATATTCTCCATGGTTTAAGTTAAACTCAAGAAAACTTTGTCCAGCTTCTAGTCCTTTTAAAATATAGAATTCCATACAGCCTCAAGTTAAAATGTTCATTGTCGCTAACAATTTGACATCTTATTCCCATTGGTCTTTCTTACTTTTGAAAATGGACTGTAAGTTCACGGGCATCCACAAGCGGCTTTGGGGGGGGGGGAACCCTCCCGTCTTACACATCAAACGTCTTGGTGCCTAGTACTTTAATTAAAGAATAAATTTTTTTTTTCCAAAAAGAGGTTAGTCATTAACAAAAGGTCCGGAATGTTACAAACAGAAAGGTCCAAACAAGTTTGCTCCGTTTACCTAATGCAGAAAGAAGCAAGAGAAGGAAGCAATTACATTACCTGTCACTATATAATCATTAAAAGTCAGTTTTCCCCAATAAATTACATGCAGGGAAAAAAAGAATGGTGCATAATACTTTGATCTGTAAAACGTGGGTTACAAAAGAAAATTAACTTGCCTAAAGCATCATAGGGGGGATTCGAACCTTTGATCTCCCTGATCACTATCCACACCACCGTGTAACTCCAGCGGAGTTTGATGTCGACATGTATGCAATAGTTTCTTACCGCTGGGGCATAAATTAAGTAGATTTACAGCCATGGCTTTGAAAGCACCGTTGGCTTACATAGAAGAACGTGGGTGCCTCATATCCTCTCTCCGTGAATAAGCAGCGCGTGTTAACATTTCCATATTACAAAACAAAACCACACTTCCTCTTACTTTTCTGCACATTCAGAAAGGAATGGATTATCTGATATGTGTAAGAAGGCAAAAGCAAGATACGAAATAATTTTTCAAAAATGAGCACGATAAGAGTTTTGTTAGAATCTGCTCTTTATCACAATCAATATTACCATCTGTCACTCCGGAAAGGGCTGCTCCCTTCGAAAGTGCCTTGCAGAGACACTTGGATATGCCCCATTTATTCCTGGCCAGTTGCTGTTGGTGTCCAAGTGAGCAGTACATTCGCCAAGCAAAAGTCTTATTTGGGGACCTCAGGGGTTTCCCCAAGCCTTTTCCAGTTGTTTTCCAGAAAAGGATTTTATCAGAGTCTGCATCCATCGTCTAGAACTGCATTTGCTGTTGCCTGTTGAGCTGGTCCTTCCCAGTTGAGCACTGTACAGTTATGGGAAAAGGAATTTTATTCTGCCCTTTAGAGATGGGTCCTGGCTCAGTAGCAGAACACAGGCCTTGTATGCAGAAAACCTCTCATTCCGTCCCTGGTACTTCCAGTTTAAAGCATCTCAGGTGTTATGGAAGTCTGTTATGGAGAGCTGTCAGCTTAACGTGTTTTGCCCCCCCACTGGACTATACTTCTGCAATGCTGCCTTCATCCGGAGCCAGAATAGATAACTCTCCTATCTGCTTTACTGCCCTTGCTTCATTTACAATAGTAGAGGCAAGCTGCATCTTCCCTGTAAGGCTTCCCAAATTCTTGCAACACTTCCTCTCATGAGATTCTGACTGCCATTTTGGAGAGCCAGTGTGATACAGTGGATAGAGTGTCTGACTTGAATTTGGGGGAACCAGGATAGAATCCCCATTCTTGCATGGAACCTTGGGCCAGTCACGCAATCGCAGCTTAACCTATCTCACTACAGGATGGTGTTTTTGAAGATATACTGGAGGATGTTGTAAGCCACTTTGAAAGGGTTCCCAGGTGCCCTCCAGTGGCGGGCAAACTCAGAGATTTGCCCCCTCATCTGCCAATCCCCCAGCGATCGATGGGAGGAGGCAAGCTCTTGGAGCTTGCTCACTGTCAGCAGGCACCTCAGGAGTGTGCACTGTGTGTGTGCTCCCAACCGGCGTGGTGACATCACTTTAGCAACCAACAAACAAAAGGGGGTCAAATTTTCACATGAAGAATTCTCATGAGAGTTCAGGAATTGGCATGTCTGACTTGCAATATTTCCTTTTAAGAGGCAGAGGGAGCTAGGACTAGACATGGGCACGAACGTGAAAAAAACCCTGAACATGCTGTGTTCTCCCTGGCCTGCTCGCACCCGTCAGGGCTGGTGCCCCGGGGCCACATCTGCCCGGTGCGAGTGGGCCAGGGACATTCTCCCCAGTTTGCTCGCACCCGGCAGGGCTGGGCCCTGGGGCTGCTCATGCCTTGTGCAAGCGGGCCAAGGAGATTCTCCCTGGCCGGCTCGCACCTGGCAGGGCCAGCGCCCTGGGGCCGCTTCTTCCCCGTGCGAGTGGGGCAGGGAGAGTCTTCCTGTCCCTCTTGCACTGGGCAGAAGAGGCTACGCAGCACCGGCTCTCCCGGTGCTAAGAGGGGCGGGGAGATTCTCCCCATCCCTCTAGCGCCAGGAGAGGGGCATCCGGCACTCAACTGCTCGTAGGGGAAGCCCCCGACGAGCAGCTGATTCAGGGGTTTAAATGCCCCGTTCCGTGCTGCTGAGCAGCAACATGGAAACGGGCATTTAAACTCCTCTTTGATTCTGGGTTTCCAGGGCAACAGTAGGAGTTCAGACAATCCCTGCCTGAGTTGCCATGGGAATTGATTGCAGGTGGCAGGCTGTCTGGCTTGACGAACAGCAATGAACGAGGCTTCCAACGACCACCTGTTCATTTGGAATGGGGCCTCATGAACAGCCTGTTTGCGAACAGCCGAACAGCCTGTTCGTGGGCTTTTTTTGCGTTCGTAATGCTGTTTGTGCCCATGTCTAGCTAGGACCTGAGGACAATTATCTCCTCAGGCTTTTGGGTTGGATTGCTATTTGGTTGGGCTGAGGGTGGCAAATGGGCAGGCCTATCAATGAGCCAATAAACCTCCAGATTTTGCTGGCTGTTGGGGATCATCTCCCTCCAAATGGAAAGGGGAGACTGTTAAATTCCAAGCAGGCCACAATACATAGTACTGTTGTGTGCTGGATGTTAGACGCGCCTTGCACCCCATTTCTTTCGGTAGTCCCAAGCCACCAGCAATATCTGGAGGTTTATGGAGCCCTTGGTGGGCTCTACCACCTGTGATCAGTGGACTCTGTTCAGCTTTTACTGGAAGTTGGTCTATCAGGTTGCTGCCTCTCCCTCCCCCTCCCTCCTTCCTCCAGGCTTTTAAATTGAATTGATGGTAAGCAGAACATTCTCTGATGTTTTCTAGCTTCTATTGGAATATTAAATCTGAGTTTTAAGTGCTGAATATGATAGATTGGTTTTTATGGTTTTTTTTATTTGCAACTGGCTTCTATTTATTTCTGTTTTATTAGTTCCTTTCATGGGCTCTGTTTTTATCTCCTTTTAAAAAAAAGCACTTCCCAGCTTGCGTGCTTTAACTCTTCTACTGTTTTCACTGAGGTTCCATTCCCGCAGTGGTTGTGTAATGAAGTTCAACAACAACAAAAAATCCAGATCAAGGACTAGCACTTCCCATGGTATGAGACCCCTCATTTTTGGATAAATACAAAATTGTAATGTTTCTTCCCTCCTCTGCCATTTCCAACATTATTTATCTGCTTGATTTCTACTCTAACTTTCTTCCCCGTGCAAACTGCCTTACATTGTTCTCTGTTCCACTGTATCCTCACAACAACTCTTAGGACCTGGGAGATCCAGGTTCAGATCTCTACTCTGCTATGAAAGTTTGCTGGGTGTCCTTAGGCTGGTCACAGACTCTTCGCCTAACCTATCTCACAGGGTGCTTGTGAGGATAAAATAGAGGAGAGGAGAACAACGCTTTGAATCTTCCCTGGGGAGAAAGGTGGGTTATAAATGAAGTAAATAAATAAATGAGCAGTTACGTGCGCTATTCATGTTCCAGCCAAACATTCCAGATGCTTGAGGAATAACAACAACAACATTTGATTTATATACCGCCCTTCAGGAAAACTTAATGCCCGCTCAAAGCGGTTTACAAAGTGTGTTACTATTATCCTCACAAAAATTACCCTGTGAAGTGGATGGGGCTGTGAGATCCCTTCAACCTAGCCACAAAGCTTTGGATCTGCAAGTTGTGTCTTCCCCACAACGGAGGCTCCTGCCCCAGTCCTCCAGGCCAAGAAATTCTTCCCCTTCCCAGATGCCTTTGAGCAAGCCCCATTGCCCGTCCTTGCAAGAGTTGCCATATCCCCCATCTGAGACGTGTACACCACCGTTCCAGTACAGGTGCAATTTCAAGTGCTTAACATCCGGATGAGGAATGTACAAACCTTCCTGTGGCAATAAAACCCACCTCAGGTCCTTGTTCACCTTTCTCAAGGCCCTATTGAGATGCTTTAGATAGTCTACACCATTACAAATGTTTTGGAGCACTTCAGACTAAATTAGCAGCCCTCCAGGGAAATGAGCTTTAAGCAAATGCCAAGGCTTCGTGCACCTGCAAATGAAACAACTTGCCTATTCTTCTCCCACATGAATCAGGATGACAATGATGGGGGGGGCAGGCCCTCAAATGATAGACTAGAGCTGGAAGCAGCTGATCCTAGAACATGCCATCCTTTCCCAAGCAGCCGATTATGGCTCACACACTCGTGCCCAGCTGCAAAGAGTTTCTGAAGCAACACACCTTTCTTCTTGCCCAGAAAGCAATTGCGTGAGCAGCCCATGTCTGCCTGCACCTGCAAACATACACTGATTAAACAGGCACACGCACAATTCCTGATGCAGAAACTGAGGGCTGATCACACAGTGTCCTGGGAGCCAGCGGCAGTGTTACTAGACCAACAGTGAAAACAAGGAATAACCATCTCTCTTGGAGCCTCCTCCGATTGACTTAGCCTTGTCTACAAAACTGCCTCTATTCCAATCCCCATATTACGGAGGGACAAAAGCGGGACTATGGGGGGGAAATGGACAGAAGATGGTGGCCGGTTCTTTGAGGTTGGGGCTAAGCTTTTCTTTCCTCCTGTTGCTTGTACTTCAGACCTGGATGTGGCCAGAGGCACGTGCCTTTTGACATGAGTCAAGGGGCTCTTGGGCCTCAGCTTACAGCGTGTGGCTTTGATGGGTCGTCTCAGGGTGAAGCTACAAGTCACAAATGACACTTGAACGGCAAGTGTATTTCTCCCTGTTCACTTGCACTCCACTCAATCCACTTGCCGTTCAAGTGTCATTCGTCACTTGTAGCTTGGCCCTCAGTCAATCGGAGACAAACAGAGGAGGCTCTTTCTTGAGTTGCCACTAGAGGCGGTTATGAACCTGGAAAATGGCAGTTCATTGCAGTTTGTGGTTCATTGTGTTTCACAAACCATGAACCATCATGAACTTGCCCGGTTCACAAACCGGTTCGTTTGGTTCGTCGGTTCATCACTTCTGGGGCTGCAGAAGGTCTGCAGAAAGCCCATCCCCCCATTGTCTAGGTAACAGATTGATCAGCACCAGGCTGTCTGCTGTGAAGAACTGAAAAACGAACCATACGAACTGCTCTAAAAATCATAGTGATCCATGGCGGTTCGTCAGAAATGAGTTCTGACAAACCGCTGGTTCGCAAACCAAAAACTGGCCCGGTTCATGATGAACTTTGGTTCGTATTTCAGTTCATGCCTATCTCTAGTTGCCACTGATCTAGCCTCAGATGGCAGGGGCAGCAAAACTGACTGGAGTGAATGGGTATGTTCATATGGGACAAGGCGGTCTTTAAGGCTTTAAAGTTCAATAGCAGCATCTTAGATTGTGTCCAGAAGCAAATTGAGAGCCAGTGTAGACAGAACAAGACTGGAGTGATATGGTCTCTATGACCTACTTCTGTAAACATTCTGGCCACAGCAGTCTGTACCAAATGTAACGTTTGGACAGTCTTCAAGGGCAGCCCAACGTATAATGCATTGCAATAATCCATTCTAGAAGTTATCAAGTTATGCACTGCAATGGCATTATCTTTGCCTCCCAGGGAAGGGCACAGTTGGATCACCAGACAAAGCTGGCAAAAGGGCACCCTGGCTAACACTGTCACCTGGGTCCAGCAGCACTCCCAAGCTATGAACCTGCTTCTTTAGGCAGAGCTTCAACCACTTCTAGAACAGGAGGTATCCAAATTACTGGGTCAGACAGGAGAGAAATGTCCTAATAAAATAAATGTAAAGGAGATTCTTAAATGCATCCTTATGAAGAAGTCCTAAGTTGGTTTGACTTTGTTCACATAGATACGTCCTATTTTGCCTTGCTAATTTGGGTTGTGCTTTTAGTTTTTCTGAGGTCCAGGTTAACAAGGTTGGTTTTTTTAAAAAAAAACATTTCATTTCCTTGTATAAAATATTTCTCCTGTCTAATGGCATCCTTTAGTGGGACTTGGCTTTGCTCCCAGTGGCAGGTTAGAAGCGAATGGCCGCAGCACGCGTGATCTTGAAGTCGGAAAGCATCCTGTTCTTTCAAGGACTGCTTTCTGAGAATCCCTTCCCAACTGAGAAAGAGAATTAACGGTGTGGCTAATGGAGAGTTTTCTCTTGCTTGGGTAAAATGGCTGTCTCTGTCTCAGCAGGCATGTGGGCAAGCTGGTTGGTTGGTCACCATTTCTCAGGCCCTGAACTGTGAATGGAGCTTGAAGTCTATAGTCAGAGGTTATAAACAAACTCAGAGAACATCTGAGTTTGCCCACACCTCTCCCCTTTGGCAATATTTGACAGTACACAGATATTAGGCATGGACCTAATATTGGATGTGCCCAGCCCTATGGAAGGTAAGGTTGTTGTTGCTAGCCTTGTAGAAGAAAATACCACTCGAGTGTCAGCTCTTCCCTTAATTCTTGCTCAGATCATTTACTGTGAGAGAATGGTTATGGAACCCCAGGGCACCAGAGCATTACTGAAGAACAATCTGTGATTGTCAGACCAGCTGCACATTTCCTGGAGTTGTGTTCTCAACCTGTGGCATAGGAGGGCACCCCAGAGAAACTTGATTCAGACTCGAGGGACATAGTTGCATCCCTCGGAATTGGGCATGGCTTGCTCGAACTTGTGCGGTTGCCTTGTTTGTGTTTGTCAAAGCTGCTGTTTCTTCATACTATTGTGCCTTTATTTGTGTTTACAGAAAAGTATTCCTTTTGTTTTTAACGTCTCAGGTGTGGCACTGCGACGTATTAGTAAAGCACCTGCTTTGGAAGCAGAAGGTCCCAGTTTCATCTCCTATTAAATCCAGAGGAGTTAGCCATGTTAGTCTGTAGTAGCAAAAATAGAAAAGAGTCCAGTAGCACCTTTAAGACTAACCAACTTTACTGTAGCATAAGTTTTCAAGAATCACAGTTCTCTTCTTCAGATGCATGGAAGGTAAAAAGAAACTGGTCAGATATATAGTTGGAGAGGGGAGGGGGGAGTAGATGCAATCAGTAGCTTCTAATAATGGGATCAGTTTGCTTCTGATAATGAAATCAGTTACTTCTGATAATGAGAGAACCATTCATAGTCTCTATGGTTATAGAGTGAGAATGGTTATCTCATTATCAGAAGTAACTGATTTCATTATCAGAAGCTACTGATTGCATCTACTCCCCCCTCACCTCTCCACCTATATATCTGACCAGTTTCTTCTTACCCTCCATGCATCTGACAAAGAGAACTGTGATTCTCGAAAGCTTATGCTACAGTAAGGTTGGTTAGTCTCTTCTCTATCTCCTATTAAAGGATCTCAGGTGCAGGTGTTGGGAAAGACCTTGTCCTACCTGAGACCATGGAGAGCCGAGGACAATACTGAGCTTGAGAGACCATTTGGCATAAGGCAGCTTCATACGGGCAGAGGTTCTGGAGGATGGCTGTGGCTCAGAAATGACTTTCAAGTAGCAGGTGGTAAGAAAGTCCTTTTCACAAACTCCTGAAAGAGCTGCTACAATACTGAACAAGGTAGACCGGTGGCCTGACTTGGCACAAGACAGGTGCATAAACATCCCCGTCCTCGCCTAACTCTTCCGAGAAAGATGCCCTCGCGTTGGCAGCCAATACAGTTTTGCTGGCATCCTTCTTTATAATTGCCAAGCAGAAGAAAAGGCTCCTGCATGCAGCTTTTCAAAAGCTTCTGTGCCTGCCAGAGCTCAGCAGTGGGGCTGTAGGCCAGTAGGCCAGGAGGTTGGCTCCTGTCCCCTATAGATTGTGTATATGGGGGTGAAAGAAGGGCTTGCCAGATTCTATATGTGAGTTTTCAATTACACAATTAAATGCACAATTAGGTATAATTACAAGCACTCAAAGAGCCGCGACTGCTCATAATAGGCATGTAATCTACTGCAGTCGCTGTTTATACTGCTCCAACCCTGTTCCCTAATGATTATGGAATGCTTCCACATTTGCATTGTTGCCATGGAAATCGTGTTTTGGAGCTGACAAATGGATGGCAAGCCCAGAGATTTTCTTCTCTGGGGTGGGGAGAAGCTGCAGTAGTGGGGAAGGCACAAGGTTGTCAGCAGGGGGGCGGGATGCTGTAGATGGACGTGCAGACAGGGCGAGTCATGGACGGGGTGTGTGACGAGGTTGCCGAAGCCCAGACCGGACACTGGCAAGAACAGGCAGCAATGAGCAGAAGGACACAGGCAAAAAAAGCGAGGATTGTCCTTTCAACTTCGCAACTGTGACAGGTGCTGCCGGGGCTTGCTCTTTGTTCCTGTGAATGCCACAGAAGTGCTTTCAGGTGTCACTGTGTTGGCCACGTTTGACATTGGCGAGGTCAGAAAAGTCCCACCTGTGTTGCTACCCGGACATTTAGTTTCCCTTCCTTTCACAGAGCTGCATCTTAATAATGATGGTTTCACTTCAAAATGGGTTGTAGTGCCTTAACGCCTATAATATTTTCTTTCCTTCCCTGAGCAGCAGTCTCAGTTGCCGCTCGCTTCAGGCTACGCAGCTTGGACCAGACTAGTTGGTCTCTATGCATCCTCACATTTTAAATTGTTTTTCTAAACCTCTTTATTTAAACTCCGCATCCCCTCCAGTGTTTTACTTCCACAACTGTTAATCCTTAAAGTAATCCTGTGTGTGTTTACTGAGAAGTAAACCCCGCTGTGTTCAAAGCTAGTGCTGCGTAATGATCTTGGAAACTCAGGTTCAAAGCCCAAGTCTGCCATGGAAGCTCGCTGGGTGACTTTAGGCCAGATGTTCTCTCTCAGCCTAACTGAGCCACTCAACAAGATGGTGGTTGTGAGGATAAAACAGAGGAGGGGGGAATGTTGTAAGCGGGTTTGAGTGCACTCCGGGGAGAACCATAGGATATTAATACCTAAATAAATAAATAAATCCAAGGTAATTGTGCACAGGATTGCAGCTGTTAATCCTAAAAGCATTTCTTTTAAAAAAATATACAGATGAAGGGATAAACTTCTGTCTACACCATTTCAGATTGTGGATGAGGGCTGGTAAGTAACGCTTCTCCCAACGACAGAATTCCTCACATACCTATCTTGTGCATATTTATCCTATTGCTCCTCTGTGGTAACTCTTCCTAACTCCTCATTCCCATTTTATTACAACAACCCTGTGAGGAAGGTGAGGCTAAGAGAGAGAATGACTGGCCAGAGCAGGCCCGGCACATCCATGGAGGTGGTGCCGGCAGCCGCCTCAAGCACTGAACTCTGAAGGAGGCGTTCTGCCGGCCCCCGATGACCCCCCCTGACCCAGAAGCAGGCCACATCCCCGCTCACCTCTCCGCCCCTTCGCTGCTGCCACCTGCCTTGGCTCAGCTCCCGGCGAGTTGGGTGCCCAGGCGGCATGGCAGCAAGCGGGGAAGCGAGCTGCCTCCTTGCCCCTTCGCCGCTGCTGCCCGCCTCAGGTGAGGGGGATGCTCCTGCGTGATGATGTCACAAGTGACATCATTGCGCAGGGCCGGAGTGCTTGCGTGCTTTGCATGCGCGCACTGGCCAAGGGGCTCAAGTAGGTATCTTGCCTCAGATGCCAGAAACCCTGGCACCAGCCCTGGGCCAGAGATCACCTAGCAAGTTTGAGGACAGCGTGGAGGCTTAATCCTGGCCCTCCCCGAGGTTTTGTATGGTGCACCAACTACTACACGTGCTCCCTCTTATCTGCAAAGCCAGGTGCCAAAGGGAAGGATTCTTTCTGACCTGCTTGGTGTTAAGACGAAGGAAAATTGTTCTCCCTTGGGGAAACATTCCCTTATGCAGCTTCTCCCCTACAGTGTGAGTGTACAGGACGTGTTTAGACCTTAAAGTTACACATACCAGAAACTCACCAATCAAGTGAAATGGGAATGCTTACTATCCAGTATACTCCCAGTATGCGTGGTTGCCATCTCGTATGAAAAGGGCAATTCATATCTTTACCATGCATGGACAATCTGGGTTCATGTGAACCCTGAAATATCCAGTGGTCAGTTCACATGTGCTGAGGCAGTATGCACATGTTAAATACACACACTGCCTCTTTTCACACAACTTGGCAACCAGTGCATATTGAGAAGAGTGCAGGTAGTACTAGAGGTGGGCACGAACTGTGAAAAAAAGAACTGTGTGGTTCGTAGTTCATGGCTTTCCAGCGGCATGGAAAGGGGCATTTAAACCCATGGATCAGCTGCTTGTTGGGGAGATCCCCGACAAGCAGCTGATCATTTAAACAACGGGGCTTGGCTGCCTGGCCAGGAGTTCCCGAGTGGCGGGGAAATGGCCATTTAAACTGTGGGTGCAGCTTGGCTGGCCAGCCGGGAACGGAAAGGAGCATTTAAATTTAAATGCATGGAAAGGGACATTTAAGATGAACCAAACGAACCGAAACGAGGTTCCATGAATTGTTGGTTCGGGAACCACAGACTGGGCTGGTTCATGGTTCTTTTTGGTCCGTATTCCGTTTTGTGCCCATCTCTACTTGGTACCCATTATTGTAACATCTAAAAGCCTTAATGGGTCAGATCCAGACATTTTTTTCCAGATCTCTCCTTCCTTTAGTCCTTGTCTGTGAAGGTGTCATTATCCCTCACACAGCCCGTTTGGGCAATCAGTGCAAACTTCTCTCTTTCTGATGAAGCAGAACTGGTTGGATCCAACCTGATGCCATTTTCTGTTTGGGAGAACTTGGGCCAGGTTTCATATCAAACAGATGAAACTCTTGAAGATTCATGAATGGATCTCCGGCTCATTTATTACATTGCTAAATAGAAGCCACAGTTACTGCCTCCTTAGTTCACATCTGAACTAAGAAAAATGTATTGGATATTTTCTTCACACTCGTGGTGTCATTTCTCTATCCTTGTCCCTGGTCCCTCCCTGGAACTCCTGTTTTTTCCAATGGGAAGTGGGGAAATGTACTGTTAGCAAATATCATTTCCAGCGTTTGAAGTTGGGAAGATGGGGTGGGAGGGACTCTCAATTCCAGTCCAAATGGGGGTCCTTTCTCCCATAGCTGCTTTTTAGCAGTGAAAACTCTCCAGATTCAAAGATCCTCTAGGGTCTCGTCTGCATTGACCCTCTGTGTCCAGGAGACATTTTCCCATAACCCACTGTTTTATATTTTTCCTGCTTGTGACAGAGCACAAGTGTACAGGGAACGGTGTCCTCTAAATGTCAGTATTGTAAGTGCTGCAGTTTTTCATGTCTGTGTGTGTGCGCTTCTTGGTATATAATTTAAAGTACCTGGGGAAGACTGGAAGTGGAGAAAGTCTATAAAAGATTGTATTGTCTCACAAGAGAGAGGAGGAAAGCAGGCAGGAAGCAAAAAAGAGGGCTCTCGGAGGTTTTCCTGCTTTGGAATTGTGTTTTGTTATGTCCTTTGTGAACTTGGGACAGAGGCCTTTTGTATGTGTTCCTTTGGGCAAAGTTAGAAAGCGGCGTGATTCAAGGCAGTTTTAAAGTGGCGCAAATTTTATCTTTGCTATCTTATGTCTCTGCGTATCCCGTGTCTGCCTGCCCCCTTTCCATTGTGGGGTTGAACTGACATTCCTGCTTGAAGTTTAGAATTAAGTCTTCAGTAGATTCGCCAAGTTTTCTCTTCTGAGCCGTACCGTTTGAGGGAGGTCTTTCCCAAACCCCCAACCTGAGATACTTGCTCATCCACTTGGAGATGTGAGGAATTGAACCTTATGTCTGAACAGAATCAAGACCTCGTTCTGTAATCTCATGTGCACAGGCAGGAGAATAGGGTGGTTTGGGGCACATCCTGTTCTCCTGTTGTGCAGTGGGAGCTAATTTTTCGAGGAACTGTTCATCTGTTCATTGACTTGTTTGTGCCTATTTGGCAGGTTGCTTTGCTGTATGCATTCCTGACAGTGCATTGAGCTCAATCAGCTTTTTACGTATGTGTGTTCTCCCACAGCCTCTTGGAAGTTGTACGCTGCAGACGCATACCCTCCTGTTGCTTTGCCACTGTTCCTGTTGGCAGGAAATTGTTTAAATAGTTAAATCAGTTCCAAAGCATATGAATAAGTTATAAATAAATGCCATATTTTTTTTAAAAAAAAAACCTTGCTACCATTTGGTGATCACTTAAGTAGTCCTTAGCCATGTTAATGCTGACAGTTTCTTTTGGAGGTCAGCATTTTGGTACATGCACAGTTTTGAAAAAAAAAACCCCGCAAATGTGTTTAGCGGGCTTTTGAGTGGTTTGGTGCCAAACTAAACACACCGGGTGACCAGCACAAGTCTGACCATCATAGTCAAACATATTAAGTTTGGCCGTCAATACCTTTGTGGTGAAATCTGCAGCATCCCACCAGAAAAGCAAAATCTGTCCGATTTGGTACTATGGCAACACTAGCCTGCGTGTCAGAAGTGTGATAGCTCTACTTATTTGACACCCACGCACAGTGCCTTCTTTTGGACCACTCATGGATGGCTGTTCCCTTGTCAGCGCTAGCTGCTTAGTCAGAGGCTGTTCGAACAACTGAATCTTCCTTCATGGTCTCTTTGTTTCTTGTACTTGAACATGGGCGAGAACCGTCATATCAAAAGATTTACCGTGTTGACTTGCGAATCTCAAATGCAGAGGAAAAATGGTTCACTGAGGGCCACGCAAGGGTGAGCACTATGAAAACGCTTGTGTCTCTGTCAGACCTCTGTCAGCCAGAGCCATTCATCTTTCTGTGAGGGCCCCCAAGATGTTGGGAAAGAGTTGGGACTGCTCAGTCTGGGCAGGTAGCACAGCAAGGATGACATCGCTGTTACAATCTGGAGCTAACCCTGATCTTTTGCTTCACCTTTTGCTCCTCTTTCGGAATTTCCTTTTAAGGAATGCTCCACTTTAATGATTCCATTTTAGAAAGTATCTCTTGTTACTTCTGTCTAGCAGCTATTTCTGTCCTAGTAACAATATGCGATTTTCTTTTTTTCCCCTGTCCTAGATCAGAAGTCTTCAATCTGTGGGTCAGGACTCTTGGGTGACTCGCTGAGCCTAGGCTTACCCTTTCTCATTTCTAGTTCCAGGTCACTCTTTACTCCAGGGGGAGAAAAATGATTGGAGGAAGCAACGTCGTGCAACATCACTTCCAGTTGTACCTGGAAATGAAATCACAACACTCTATGAATTCCCTAGGTCTGTATGGCTTTTGCCATAGAGATCGGGGAATTCCTAGAATGTTATAATGTAACTTCTGGATGCAAGTGGAAGTGACATCACTCATCATTGCTCCGCCTCCCTGTTTTCTGTCGCTGAGGTGAAGAGTTCGGCTAGCAACCCTAGACAAGCCACACCTGCTGAATTGCAAGCCCCGTCTAGAGCTGTCTTGGTTTTGCAGGATTTTGGAGGGATCTACTACTAGCATGCATGAGTTAGAGGGCAAGGGCATGGCAACTCCTTCATTTTGCATGCAGAACAATGACATGAGATCAGTTAGTGGTGGAAAAACTTCCTCTGTTGCTCTGACCTTTGGCTTATTTCTCACTATGGTATACTTTCCCAGTGCTCAGCTGTTTCCTGTGTCCATCCTCTGCTTCCAAGAGCCATGTCTAGACACAAGCGATATCATAACTCTGGCTCTTCCTCTTTTTGTCACAAAAATCTAATGTCGCATGGTTGCTGCTCAGCAACTCCTGGATTTGGAAAGGTTAAGCCCCCTGCTTTACATATTGTCACAGGACAGTCACTGAAAGTTTCTCTACACAAGACATCTGACACATGAAGAACATTTGTCCGGAGATGCAATGATAGCTGAGAAGGGTAGTTTAAAAAGACAGAGCTGGTGGCAGGGGAAAGGCTTTGCTATACACTGGAGCTGTGTGAAGGGGCTGTGAAATGCCAGAAGGGAAACTTCAGCCCATTATAACCTCTCCTGGTCCATGCCCGGCTCTGGAAGGCAGCTCCAGCCCATTTCCATTCCTAGCTGCCCAGTTTTAGACTGGAGAGGTGAAACTGACAGAGCCTTCAGGGAAGCAAAGATGAAATTAACAAACCCTCCAAGGAGCAATCTGTTCTGGCTCTGTCTTTTTAAACTACCCTCCCCGGCTAACGTTGCATCTACCTACCCTTAACGAAGACATGCCAAGGCATCTCGTGCAGAGAGACTTCGTTCACATAAAACACATCTCTAAAGTCTACCTGCTTAGTTTGATTACCTTTCCTCCCCCCAAATATCCAATATTGGTGAAAATAATCTGCAGTTAATAACGGACATTTCCAATAGCTGAGGTTAGTTGTACTCGTACAACCCATTTTTTCAGGAGTGATCTGTAAATAATAACCATCAGATTTGAGAAGATTATACATAAAGGGCCTTGCACGTCCATCAATTCTCTGATAACTGGTTACCCTTATTGCCGCCTTCTTCTAAGACTGATCACAGCTTGGTCCTGATGTATCCCTTCCAATAAAAGGAAGACCTGTTTATTGAGTATAAGTCTTCTATATCTAAAATTTAGTCCTTGTAATATCCAAATCCTTACCCAGCTACAATAAAAATGTCTGATCTGCAGAACTTTGAAAGAAACAGGAGTTCTGATTCATTTCATCACATATTTCTCTTGAGAAAGCATAATCACATCTCTGTATTAAAAAAAATCACCAATTCTAATTAGATTGTCTCTTTCCTATAACCGAAAGCCTTCGAAACCATTATCTCAATTAAAATGAGACATAAGCGTTTGTTTTAATTGAGATGGTGGTTTTAGGAGGCTTTGGGTTACGGGAAAGATACAATCTAATTAGAATTGGTGATTTTTATAAGGATGCGATTATGTTTTTGCAAAGAAATATGTGATGAAACAAATGGTGAAATTGGAAAACCAAGCCGTAAATGACGCTTTCTCCCATAGTTGCCTCCAGCTTTTTATACAATGCCTGCCTTTTTTAAAAAAAGATCATTTTTATTTTTAGCTGTAATTTATAAAAAGTCTTCAGAATTGCATGATTATTTTGCTTTAAAATATTTCTCCCTTAGATTTACCAAAAATACCTTTCAAAGCCAGCAGTGTCATTTTATAAATTATACTTGCCTCCTTTTTCTTGGAAGACTTCACATATACCTCTAAATTTTCTCCATAAATGATATAATTATATGTAGGTTTTGCAAATTATGCAGTGCCATCAGCTTATGCATATTGGTATGCAGGGGTCATTTTGTAGAAAAAGAGCTGGAGGAACTCATTAGCATAACTCATTAGCGTATGCCACACCCCTTGCCATCACTGGAAGTGTGTCATTAGCATAACTGATTTGCATACACCACACCCCCTGACATCACCTATCCTAGCTGTTTTGGACCCAATCCTGGCCATTCAGGGCCAAAATTGGGTCCAAAATGGTAAAAAGGGGCTGAAAATGGCCAAAAAGGGGCCCAAAATGGTTAGGATCAGGCCACTGATGAGCGGGAGAGTGATCCATCACCCGTCAGAGGCCTGATCTGGGCCGTTTTGGCTCCAATCCAGGCTGAAACTGGCCCAAAATGGCCGAGAGTCAGGTGGGCGGGGCCACCTCACATGTGACCTCTTTGGGGAACTGCCGGAACTGCGTTCCTGTGCGTTCCCACTCGAAATGAGCCTTGTTGATATGATAAGGGGGGGGGAATAAAATTTTAAGTAGAATGAGTGTTTCAGTGGCTGCCATTTGTCCTGTCTGAAATTTGTAGCGTGTCGGCTTTCCAAAATTTCATTAAGGGCTACATTTTGCCAACTGCCTTGAGCCTCAGCAAGAAAGGTGGCTATGAGTGAAGTAAAATGTGGCGTTGGCGTTTTGTGATTGGATATGTGGATTGGGTGGACACGTGGCTTGTTATTGTAATGCTGGGATACTCTTCTTCTGCACCATTTTTGGAATTGAAAATGTCTCCCAGCTTCGCTCCAGAAGGTAGTTGGTGGTTGGGATACAGGAACCATGAAGGTACCTGGGGCCTCTCCCCTCCCCTGCACTGGAGTTTAAAGCAGCTTGGGGGTAACATTTTTGATTACAGAAACATTGCAGGAGGTAGTGTTCAATCCCCCCTTCACAGTGCTGTGGCACCGATCTCTAAGCCTTCCGCTTCACCCATGTTTGCTTTTTAGGGCAGAATATTGCATCTTGAGTTCCACCCTCAACATGTACTGACTCACTTCCTTCTCAAAATGAAGTTTGGAAGCATTTCCCCCCACATCTCAGCCTCCTGGTCTAGTATATTCAAAGCCAGAAGTTCTGGTTCAAGTTTGTGACACCGTATTTATGTGTTTGTAGTTTCTTCAGTGACATAATTGGATTCTCAATCAAAAGGGGCACATAACTGGAACCGTAGAGCAATGAGGCCCTCATGGCCTTTTAAGATGACTTTAAAATGACAGTGGTGTTCTTGTCTTGGCCATCACATCTAGTTTGACCCTAATTTATCTGCCAGATTCAAAGATCCTTTGTTTTGCCAAGTTATTTTTCTGCTCTGTTTTTGCAGCTTAAGGTCATCCCGTTTTTTTCTCCATAGCTGCAAGTATGTGTCATTTCCTCTAAATCATGTGTTTTCATGTTCTCTATCCAAAGTATGGATAACTCCGTTTTTAAATTGTTCCTGTTTTCACTGTTTCCCCATCTTTAGTTCAAAATCCAAGTTCCTTGTGTTGATCCTTAATAAAACTTTAAACTACTGTATTGTTCTCCCAAAATATCTGTGATCCCGATTAGACCACATGAACATGTTTGGCTTTGGGAGAATCCCATGTCACTGGAATAGGAATATTTGTGGTTACATTTACTTCAAAGATAAATCAGGTCTCTTAAATTTCTACAAGATCCTGTCTCTGAACATGTGGAATATGCCTTTGTGGTACTTACATATATGGCTCTAACAAGTTACTTGAAGAAAGCAAGGGGATTTTGGCATGTGCAGAAACAGTTTTTGTTCTTTTCAACAGTAGATCCTGTGTCACACTGCAAATGGCTTTTGAAATTTTCCACGCAGCATTCATTTAGAAGATTCTCAAGTATACAGCGGGGTCTGGACATGCGCAAAACAGTTGCAATAAAATTTTGAGTGTATCCCTGCCACATGAACAAACATGAAGCTACTTTATATTGAATCAGCCCATCATTCCTTCAGTATAAGTATTGTCTGCTCAGACTGGTAGCAGCTCTCCAAGGTCTCAGGTCAAGGCCTTTCACATCAACCAATGCACGGTCCTGTCTAATGAGAGATGTCAGGGATTGAACCCGGGGCCATCTGCAAGCAAAGCAGAGGCTCTTCCACTGAGCCAATACCTCTTCATTTATTTATTATTCATTATTTGCCTAGCCCACCTGACAGAAAACAATTATTTGTAAAATAGGTGCCTGTCAGGACTCCCTTTCTCTTGTGAAGTTAGATTTTGCCTTAAACCCTCTTGTTCTTACACCCTCTAGGTAGACAATGCTGCCGCCGGGGATTAAATGTCAAACTAATTAATTTCCCCCCAGAATAATGGGCCCAAGCGTTGGGCTCCTTCGTGGAACTATGTGGCCCTGTGTATAAGAATGGGATATATAGAGATCACATATACTCTGGGTGGGGAAAAAAAACAAAATAAACTTTTATTATTACATGAAGTGTATTGGTTTCACACTATTTCTTAAGCTTGGTGATTTCAAAGATAGTTATCTGTTCTTAAAGTTTCTTTACACAGGCTTAGTCACACAAAGTAATTTTCCACACAGGTCTTCTTTAAGAGAATAAACACAGACTTAGATTCGCTCAGGCCTTTCCACACAGCTTGCCTGAATTAGACAGACCAATCTCTCACTCAGATATACATAGACTTTCTCTTTCAGGCATGCACAGTTTGCCTGCTTTGCCCAGAGTGAATGTACTCTCTCAAACACCCACAGTTCAGGATTCCACAAAGGTTGCCTAACTGAACTAGAATGAGAATCCTTTCAGGCTTCCACACAGGTTGCCTAACTCAGCTAGAATGAGAATCCTTTCAGGCTTCCACACAGGTTGCCTAACTCAACTAGAATGAGAACCCTTTCAGGCTTCCACACAGGTTGCCTAACTCAACTAGAATGAGAATCCTTTCAGGCTTCCACACAGGTTGCCTAACTCAACTAGAATGAGAACCCTTTCAGGCTTCCACGCAGGTTGCCTAACTCAACTAGAATGAGAATCTTTTCAGGCTTCCACACGGGTTGCCTAACTCAACTAGAATGAGAATCCTTTCAGGCTTCCACACAGGTTGCCTAACTCAACTAGAATGAGAATCTTTTCAGGCTTCCACACAGGTTGCCTGCTTTGTCCAGACTGCCTATTTTTTTCCTCCACTCAGTAACTAAAAAACTGCAGTTTACTCTGCCCCCAGAGTGCTGCCCCTGTCCAAACAGATTTCACTCCTCAACTCCACCTATACTCTCAGTCATCAACCAGCCATCTCACTCACTCATCCCTCTCTTTCACCCTCCTTCTTCAGTAACACACCAAACATTTAAAGAAACACACACATACTTAAAATCATCACAGTGCCTTTCTTGGTTGTCTAGATCCTAAAGGTGGGGATGGTGAAGGGGCAACTGGGTGGCTTGTGTCCCTCGCATTCTGTCCTTGCCCATTTTGCTTGCTCGACTCCCAAAGCCAAACATGTTCATGTGGTCTAACTTGGATCACAGATATTTTGGGAGAATGATACCGTAGTCTGACCCGGTAAGTTCTGAGCATGCACCATCTTGGTGGGATGCCTTGACTCATGAATACCAGTGACTGTGTATGTGGTAAAGCAGTGCATGCAAATGAAATTTGCCTGTTTCAGAATGGTTCAAGACTTGCCCCAAGATGACCCAAAATACATAACCTGAGGAAGCCAACTAACAGGGAGCATGCAGCTACAGGTGGATTCTGGGTCAGCTGCTGTACTGAATGCCACGAGTTCTGTTAATGTGAAACCAATTGTGATGCTTCTTATGAATTGTGAGAACATGGGATGCTCAAGAGAGAATGGTCACATGCGAACAAGGGATGCTTGATGTTTGAAAAAAATGTTCTTTGAGAGCATCAAATCATCACCAATAAAGACATGAAAGTTGTGATTGAAAACACACACAACTAGCGCAGAGTTCTGCAACCTATGGCTCTTGCAACATATGTGGCTCTGTACGAAACCAAACATGGCTATTAAAAACAAAAAAAATGAAGTATTTACGTTAAGATATATTGGAGGAGTAGATAGGATACTAGGATATGTAGGGAATGGTAGGCAAAAAATTTTAGAGGACTATAGGGCTTCTGAGATGTTTTGCAGAATGCGAAATGGGAGAGAGAAACAGTTGCTAGGAATCCAAGTGGAAACCATGTGTAGATTTTATGGTACCCCAGTGCACTAAAACCATCAAACAGGATGTTCTTGCGTAAATTTATGACTTTCTTGTGAGACGTCATGTTTCTCCTTATAAAGGACTCTCACAGCAAGCAGTGTTTGGGCTGCTGAACTTTTATGGATTACTAATCCACCTCAGTAATGTCGAAGCTGTTTAATTTCAGATATGCAAATAGACTTTATTATACTGGCTCACTGCTCTGAATTTTGATGTCGTTTGGCCCTTTTAATTATGAAAAGTCGCTGACCCCTGTATTCAATGTACACTCCATCGAACTCAATGGAACTTCTCAGCGTGCAGACTTATGAAATGTGCAGTGTTTGTCATAGCCTTAAGATAGCTGGCACTTCATGACTGAGGCGGGAAAAGAAAACCCTCAGCCATCTTGAGCCTGTAACTGAAGTGAGCAACTGACAATTTTGAAGGATTGGCAGCACAAACAAAACCAGAAGAAATTCAAACAGACAGATGGATTTTCTGTGGAAATCCCTCTGCTTGGGGCTCAGAAGATGGAACTGAAAATTGGAATTCCTCCTGCAGGTTTTTCCACATCGCTAGTCCTAATAATCTAGTCAGGGTGGAAGTGACCCCTTCAGAAACGTTACCAGCTTGTATATGATCAGACAAGGCCAAATAATGTACATGCTTAACTGGAGGCAAGGGCTTTCTGCTTTCCTAGCTTCTAAACAAATATTGAGATAGTTGTGATCAGAGAGAAACACTTTAACTGATATGGACCTCTATGGTAGCCCAATGAGCCATGGAAAAAGTGTTCTCTAATTGAAAGAGATATAGTAAGGCTTTCATCTGCCCACCCCTTCACAGCAAAAGTGGGGGGCATACGATATTACTTTGCTTTCTTAGAGATTACTAGTACAGTATTTTTTGAAAATAGCAAAACCTCATTTTGGGGGTGGAGTGGGGAGCTGGTCTGGTAAGAGTTCTCCTGGACCAACACGAACTGAATAACCTGCAGGCTGCAGTCACTAATTATTTTTAATGCACAGGCCTGAACAGAAAACTGGCAACACAAGAGGTCAGGGGGGATGCTAGAAGGGAATGATTACATAGGAGACAAAGCAAAAGGAGACACTAATTACATGGGGGGGGGACACAAAATCCCAAGAGTAGTCTATGAATTATACATGGAATGAGTAGGCTGTGCCCCATTTCTTCCATGACATAAAGTCTTTTGTCTGCATGCTATAACTGGGTCTGTACATTTTATTTATTTATTTACTTATTTATTTACATTATTTATAATTTGCCTCTCTTGCGGAGACTCAAGGCAGATGACACAGTGTTGGTCAGTACAATCAATTTCAAAGACATTTCAGCACATGTATATACCGGCAAATTTGCAGTGATTTAATACCAGCAGAAATTCAATACAGAGTGGAAGAAATGCTGAAGCAGGGCAGAAGTAATTCTAAGATTGGCGTATGGAACAACATACGGTCTAGGCAATAGGATATTACAGCAACAGTAGTAAAGTCTGTAGTAACTCCCTATCCCTTTATGCAGTCTCTTTGTTGGTAACTCCCCCCTACCCTGAAAGCTCACAGTACTTTCAGCTATAAATCATACATTGCCTGCTCCTAGGGTTGCCAAGTGTAGATCGGGAAATTTCTGGAGATTTAGGGGTGGAACTTGGGGAAGGTGGGGTTTGAGGAGGTACCTCAGCCAGATATAGTGCCATAGAATCCACCCTCCAAAACAGTCGTTTTCTCCAGGGAAGCTGATCTCTGTAGTCTGGAGATCAGTTGTGATTCTGGGAGATCTCCAGGCTGCACGTGGAGATTGGCAACCATGCTTGCTTTTGAAGCATTTGCCTCTGGGAGGACGTGATGCCAACTTCCAGATGGGTCCTGGAGATCTCCTGGAATGACAAAGGATCTCCAGTCTACAGAGATCAGTTTTCTTGGAAAGAGTGACTGCTTTAAAGGGTGGACTCCATGACATTATACCTAGCGTTACCAGCCTCCAGGTAGTAGCTGGAGATCCCCCGGAATTACACCTGGTCTCCAGGCCACAGAGATCAGTTCACCTGGAGAAAATGGCTACTTTGGGGGATGGACTCTATGGAATTATGCCATGCCAAGGTCCTTTCCCTCCTCAAAACCCACTTTCTCCTAAATCTCCAGGAATTTCCTAACTGGGAGCTGGCAACCCTAATTATACCCCACTGAGGTCCCTCCCCTCCCCAACCCTGCCCACTACAGTATCCACCCACAAATCTCCTGGAACTTTGGAGGGAATAAAAACAGAACCTAGCTTGCCTGTTTAAAAGCTGGTCTTTTAGAAATAAATTTCTGGGCTTTTTTGATCATGTGGTGCTAGAAGATAATTACCTCGTCAAGAAGGGGGGAGTAGGCTAATTTGCCAACAGGAGGTGAATCTTGTTTTTGCTGATTAGTTCAGGAAGGCTGTTTGACGGTCCTATTGGAAAGCTCAGAATTCCTCAGATGTGTGCTAAATGCGTGAGATTGTCCACTAATGGCTCCCAAGCACCGCTCACTTTGCTTTTCCTCTTTCGAAAGATTGCATGGAATCACAAGATCCAGCCTTGGGGGTGGGGTGAGGGTTGCAGCTTCTTGGTCACCTTCTGAAAGATACAATTTGATTTCCTTGAAATGTCAATCTGACCTCCTTGGCCTGACTAGGATGGAGGAGTCCTGTTACACCAGGGCTTTCTCTTGATTCTGGATTATGGGGTTCCATGGTAACACCCTTTTCCTGTCACATGATTTGAGTGGCAGGAGAGGTGTGGTTCTCAGGTCTAGAAAAGCTGAAACCAGTATTCTAGAGGGCCTTTAAAGGAGACTAGACCAAATGCTTTAGTGCTATAATCCAATTCATAGTGCATGTGGGGGGTGATTTCACTAATATCCCTCCACCCTCCATAGATCTTTACTTTGCCTTGTGTGCTCTCAAAAAGGGCCGCTTGATTTCAGGAGCAGAATTGGAGAGGGGGCTCAGTGGGCTATAACAGAAGGGGAGACAGAGAAGTCCTGCTGTACAAGCTCTGCTCATAGATGTAGGGTCCAAACTGTTGGCTTGGCTCCAGCAATGCACAAGCAGAAACATGAATGGACTTCGTGCAGCTACGCTGTGCAAGAAGTTATGCAACACCTAGCCCTTTACTCTCTCTCTATTTCATTGCCTAGAAATTGGTTTCACAATATCTTGCACAAAGAGAAACGTAAGCAGCTACCAGGGTCTTTTTCTTGCATTTCTGCTTGCACAAGAGTCTAGCACAGACAGAAATTGTACGCTGGATCCAACCCATTGTAACTAAATAATAAACAGTGTGCCTTTGGGGAAGGGGGATTCTACAGCTGTAGGGAAGTCACTGAAAACGCCTTTCTCCTAGGGTTGCTAAGCCACTACACATGGCTCTGGTTTCCCACTGCTTTGACCTGCGGAAGAAAAAAGTGTAAACAATTGCTGTCAGGTAGTTAAACCATAGACTTTTCAGGGATTCCTAGAGATGTGTGATGTCACTTCTTTGTTTTTCCCAGAGGTGATGTCACACTATTGTTGATGGTGCCCCCTCATGTTTCCCCCCCCCCAGTTTCCTACTGGTTGCCAGGCCATGCCTGCTTAGCAATCTTACTCTCTGCACACCCTTGCGGTGCCAACTTGCTGCCCAGATTGCAAGACAGAGAAGGTGTGCTTCAACTTATGCCTACATGTAGTTAGTTTTTCATAGCTGGCACAGCATCCAACACATGAGTTTCTGAGTGCATTAATATTCACACCAGAAAGACTTTGCCGGCGATTTAAGTGAAACTTAATTGTCAGCAGCTTAAATGCAGTTGCTAAAGAAAGCGATAATCAGGAAATATAGACATCTTAATTTAAATCAAATTAAGCAATCAGCTTGTCTTCCTAGCATGCCTTACTGTGGCATGTGAGTAGGAGGCTCTCAACCAGAAGAAGTTCCCATGTAAAAAAAAACATTCTTTCCCTTTTTTAAAAAATTATGTGTCCAGGTTTTTGGTATATAGTGAAATTGCTGACATTTCCTTGCAAAATGTTGACTGTTGGGCCTGAAGAAAACACCATACATGTTCTGAATATTCAGTTGCTAGGCATGAGAGTATTTTGGAAGTGTGGCAATAAAAATATTTGACTGTATGACCTCTAACTGCAAAAATAATAGAGCAAATAATAAAACAATTAGCTTGCAGTCACCCCGGAGGAACAGAATGATTATTGTAGTCAGCCAACATGCATTTATTAGGAATAAATCATGGCAGACAATTCTAATGGCCTGCTTTGATAAACTTGTTTACAGCCTGAGCCAGTATATTGGAAAGGACAAAAAGCACACATGTTGCTTGTGCTCCCCTTTGCTTATGTGCACAGGAGCCCCCACTTTTTTAGAAGTGCCCCACAACAACCGTTTCCATAGCCAAAGAACCACCAGTAGCACAGATAGGTAGCCTAGGCTTTTTAGTCTCATGGTAGAGTTTAGTTAGCCACTACTATGTGGTAGGGTGGCCTCTGGAAGAACTTGTTCAATCGAGTGGCCTCCTAGGTAACTTGGAAGAACTTGTTCAATTAAGTGGCTCCCTAGATAAAGTCTTTCTGAGTGATGGGTTTGTAGCTTCCGCCTGGTGGTCTTAACATGCCCCGGCCACAGACTGTGAGGGAATTCTCCTTCCCTTAGGAGATTTTATCTCACTATAACGCTCAGCCCAGACAGCTCAGGAACTTTTGGATGCAATCTCCTTGTACATCACTTTTACTCGCATGTTTTTAGTATTTTATATTTTTGTGATTTTTGATGTGTTTTAGCTGCCGGCCGCCGTGGAAGCCCATGGGTGCTAGATGGGATGTAAATCTTTTTAAATAAATAAATTGGCAGAGGTCTCCATGTCAAGAAAGCATTAGGTTCTCAGGGGAAGGAGGGTGGAATAAATTGACCTCTAGGTAAGCGACAGCTGGTGTATAATAATAAAATAAATGGACTGAAATGATGCCACCCTCTAAGTGACAGCCAGGATTTTGAAAGGGTTGGGGACGTGGCTTGTGTCTTGGTAGTTTGGCTTTTACTATCTCTCCCAAAACCTTTATTATGGCTGGTAAATGGAAAGGGGCAGGATCCCTTGCTCTCTGTCATCGATTCATCACAGCCCACTGAAATAAACCACCTGGATGACAAAAAACCCATGTGCACATTTCTCTTCCCTTCTTCCTCTGATCTAAGCCAATCTTCCTCACCAGAGCAGCCTGACAGGAGGCCATAAATCACCAATGCTGGCGGCTTCACCTTCTAGATTAGGCTAATTAGGTTTTTAATGGCCCTGTTGAACGCAGACCTCCACTCCATATGCCCCCCCAAATCATTCCAAGCTTCAGAATGAACTCCTGTGTATATTTCCTACCAGCCCACCCCTCTCATTGTTGAAAGACGGGAGCAGATACCTCGTCCACAAGCTCTCGTAGGGTTTCTACTTTACGAGATTCTAAGTTTTCCACCAAGGTTGTAATTTGGCCAGGATTCCCAGCTCCATTTATTTATTTTTCCCAAGTATACTGCTTAGTTGCAGTTACAAAGGAAATCCCAGGAACAATAAGGTCTTTTCTTTGTTCTTGTTTTGCTCAAGTCTGCTTTTGATGCTATCAGTCTTCCATTTTCTTATTCAATCTATTGCCGGTTTGGGGTTTTCAGGGTTTATTCCTTCTCATTCCCATCTCAGTGGCTGTGCTTTTTTATGTTTCTGATTTACTTTCTTCATCCTCTGGACTCTCTGTTGGTGCCCCCAGGGTACAGTTCTTGGTCTTTTTTTCTATACTATTTTTCTTTTCTTGGGATTCTTCAATACCTTTGAAGTTTTTTTCAGTGTTATTTTTATGCTGATGGTTATCCTGTTATAATCTATCAGTTCCTTCCGGAAAGTACCACTGCTGTATTTTCACACACCTCTGATGCTCTTTCTTCTGCTTCTACATAGCCGTGTAATCATTGTTTGATGCTTAATATGTCTGTGATAGAATTTCTAGTTATTCCACCCAAATATAACATGTTTCATACTCGAATGTGGGTGATGTTTGTCCCCCTTTTTTCCCACACGTATCCTTGGTGTTATTTTAAAATCATTATTGTGGAGAGGTTTCTTTTAAAAACCTCAGATTGATTATAGAGCTGTACCTTGTCATTTCCCCCTTTCATGATATTTTAATACAATATTAATAGTCTATCATAATCCTCTTAATATTTCTGAATTCTGTTTTGTCTGTTGATACTCCCAAATTCCAGATACACGCTTTGACCATTTCACACATTGTTCTCTCTACCAGGCTTCCCATTATTGAATTTTCTGTCATTAATTCTACTGCGCCTCTAATTTTTCCTGCCCTTTGTTTTCCTTTTCCCTCATTTTTCTCTTTCATGTCTGCTGTCCTTTTTGTGTTTTGTTTTGTCAGATTGTAAGGCAGCGAAAAGGCACTGAAACAAATACAAGTTTATTTTATTTATTGGGTCTCGGTTGTCGTGGTAAACATGCAATAAATTAATAATTTGTTGGTAATTTCTTGATATCCGCCTTCACATTTTCTGCGGTATCATAATGAAACGTGCAAAGCAAATGCCACTGAGCCATTGCTCCTCCCCATTAAAAAAGACTTCAAAATCTGAACACGTGAAGCTACTTTATCCAAGCCCTGTTCACAAGGGATAGTGAACTTGAATAAAATGTGTGTACACTTGATTTTTCTTTTTGTGGGTGTTGAGCAATTCTCATGTTGTATCCAACACCTGTATAGCTGAACATGTGATTTAAACAACACATATCCAAGTACTAGTTCTTGGTTTTATTGGGAAAGTGAACTCACATTGATTCTTTCTTACCAACTGATTTACACATATACAGGCAAAATGTGCATTTACTGTAACCGGGGCTGGCATGTGCATGTGCATTTACTGAGTCGGTGCCGGCAGCTGCCTCGAGCGCTGACCGGGGGCGGGGGCGCAGCAGTACTGCGGGGCTGGGGGCGGCAGTACTGGTGGCTGAACAGGAGGGCTGGGAAGCTGCTCCCGTGTGCTGCCCTGGCCACCTGCCACACCTGGCCTGCAGGTGCCCACCCAGGAGCGCATGCTGGCAGCAGCAGCGCAGGGCAACTGAGCAGGCAGCCTCCCAGTCCTCCCACTCAGTTGCCCCGTACTGCCTCTGCCGCTGCCAACAGACAGCTGCGGGACAGCCAGGTGCGGCAGGCGGCCAGGGCAGTGTAGGGCAATTGAGCGGGAGGGTGGGAGGCCACGTGCGCTGTCCCAGCTGCCTGCCTCGCCAATGGGGCAGTCGGCTCGCAGTGGCACGCCCAGAGTGATGACATCACACAGTCCAGGTGTGCACGTGGGGGCAGCAACACCCCTGAAGCAGGTATCTGACCTGGCACCGGCCCTGTTGTCACTGTAATATATAGGCATTCACTGTTAACACTGTAACATTTGAACAAGGTTCCAGAGTCCGGCTATTGGTCTTTCAAGGTCAGTACTGTTTTCTCTAACCAGAAGCAGCTTTTAGGAATCTCTGGCAGAGGTCCTTCCCATAACCTGCTACCTGGATCCTGTAACTGGAGATGCTGGGGACTGACCCTGAGACCTACTGTATGCAATGCAGTTGCTCTACCACTGAGCCACAACCCCGTCTCAATAACACTAAGAATTTGCATGCTTAGTATCTGCCAGTGATTGAGTCTGATGAATTCACCACAACAGTTCTTTATCATAGGAGTGGTTTCCTTCCATAATAGCTACAGATGCCAAGCCATTTCTGTAGTGATTTTCAGCTTCACCTGGGATTAAGCAACTGCTGTTCCTGTTAGCATTGCCTGCAGGCTGAGGCGGGGGGGGGGGGGAGGCGTGCAACGGATCTTACATTGTCAGTCAGTGATTGTGAAAGATCAGAGCCCTCTCCAGGTTTAGAGTGGGTGGGCAAATTGCTCAGCTCCCTTTTGTCTTGGAGGTGGGGAAGTTTCCTGTAGCTTGGTTAGACAAGAGTCTGGATCGCACAACTTCGTTTTCTCAAAGAGTTTGCACACTACTCTGTGCAGCCTTAAAAATTAACCTTTTGATTATCTTTTAGGTAGTGATAGTTTGGGTATACAGGCTGAGGGGGATGAGGAAGGAGAAACAGTTCTCTGCAGAGAGGCACCTGTGGGAAATGGAAGATAGAGGCCTCTGTTTTCTCACAGATGGCCTCTTGGGGTTTCTTCCGTTTCTGCCTGGGAGAGACACTCCAAGGGAAACAGCATGCACTTCTTCAAGCTCCCCCTCTCCTTGTATATACTACTTTAAACTATCAGCCCCATGTCTTGTGGCTAGGATTGCCAGCCTCCAGGTAGTGGCTGGAGATCTTCCGGAATTACAACCGGTCTCCAGGCCACAGAGATCAGTTCACCCGGAGAAAATGGCTACTTTGGGGGGTGGACTCTGGAATTATGCCATGCCAAGGTCCTTTCCCTCCCCAAACCCCACTTTCTCCAGGTTTCTCCGGGTTTCACCCTCCAGATCTCCAGGAATTTCCCAACTTGGAGCTGGCAACCCTATCTAGTGGTGGGCCTTCCCTGAACCACAGGACCACAGACATTGCCTGTCTAAGCTAACTGTTGATGAGAACAGAGTTTGTGACTTGAAAAAGGACACTCTGTCCAAGTAGCTGTGCCCAGAAAGAATATTAGAATTGCCCAACACCCTTTACAGCTTATCTCCAATATTTTCCTTACTTTCTCATATAAAGTATTTATATCCCAGCTTACAATGATATAAAAAATTCAGTATACAATTTAAAATCACAATAACAAAAAAGCACAAAACAAACAAACTAGCTGAAGAAACCACTGCGAGTTATCCAGCAAAAAAAGAGATTTAACTGAACCCCAAAGCCCACCCAACAAAACAGTCTTTACCAGTTTTCTGAACCAAACAATTTACTCCCTGTGTGACTGACTGGAACTGTTTCGTGAGGAGAGACTCCTCATCAGTAGTTCTGAGTTTTGAAAGAAGCAATCTAGTGAAGAGGCGTCTTTTTAGTGTTGTGATATTGATCATATAGATTCTTCCACAACTTTTATTACTTCACTTTGCAATACACAAATCTATATTTTCCTTGCTTAGAAGTGAGATTCAGGCTGGGGATTTCTTGATTTGCAGAACAGCCACACAACCAGTATGGGCACGTCCATCCATAAATTCTCTGTACAAAAACACCTACTTATGTTACACAAATAGGGGGAATTTGCATACAATGAGATGCAATAACGAGCAGGATTGTTCCCTTAGAGAATTCGCTGAAAGAACCAGGCAGGTGTTCAACAGGAGTGGTGTTTTATTCAAGAGGCAGTAAGAGTGAACACACAGGAGAACACACACAACATGTGCACAGAGGTGATGGGAAAACAAGGAGGAAGGGTAAGAGATTAGGGGGAGGGCAATATTTACCAGTCTAGGAGGAGCAAACAGTGTCCCTAGAGAGTAGCAGCTTGAATGACCAGCAGTTTGTGACAGTATAAAGAATGCTCAGATGTAATCTAAGAGTGCATGGATGGGTCCCAGAACACACACACACTGAGCACATGGCAGAGCATTCCAATTATACTGTAGACCATATCCTGGGGCAGGATTGCATCTTCTGCCCAGAAACAATAGCTTAATGGCTGTCTCTGGAGGTGAGACAATAAAATTGAGTATACCTGGGTGGAACTATAGGTAAAAATAGTGACTGATGACCTGCAATTGTTGGACAGGAAGAGCTGTCAGATCCCTGAGTAGCCTTGTTTAGGGAAGAGGAAGGGGGAAGATTGGAAGGGTGTGGATGAGATTAACTCAGGAACTCCTGGAAGACCTCTTTTGTCTTTAAATCTTTGCACATCTCTGGGGTGTGGGGCAGCTAGTCAGCCTTGCCTGTATCTCCCTTTCCAGTAATTTCCCCTTCCAGCCAGATCAGGAACTGTTCTGCCTACTCAGGCAACGTGCCATGTGCTTGGAGCACATTAGTTATATATCACCATATTCATAAACTGCCCTTTCAGTGTGAGGGAAGGTTGGACTGCTAACACCTAGGGGTATCAGGTGAGGATCTATTCATTTATATCCAGCTTTTCTCCCAGTGGGGGATCCAGAGTGGCTTACATCATTCTCCCCTCCTTCATTTTATCCTCAAACAACATCCCAGTGAAGTAGGTTAGGATGAGAGTGACTGACCAAAGGTCAGCCAGCGAGTTGCCATGACAAAGTGGGGATTCAAGCCCGGGTCTCCCAGATCCTAGTCCGACAATCAACCCACCACTCCACACTGGCTTTCTCTTTAACTCTGGATGGCTGTTGAAAAGTCTGAAGCATCTGTCCCCCTGTATCTTTTCACCTACTGGCCTCTCTTGCCCGGAAAACAAGAGTTGGAGAAGGAACCTCTAGGGGCTGTACAGGACTACAGACTCTCCCAGTGGTTCGTGACAAACTTTGGTTCGTATTTCGATTCGTGTCCATCTCTAGTTGCAACCCTTTGCCTTATGTGGATACGGCTTTTTTTTTAAAGTGCAAACGTTACTAGAACTCACTATATAGTAATAAAAAAAATAGAACCAAAGCCATATTTGTTAACCTCAACTGTTGACTCACTGGGCAACAGGACAACTAGTGTGGGATCAGACCCTGACTATCTGCTTTTGTATTTCCCTCTTTTATTGGGATACCCATCTAGGTGCGCTCCTGTATTGACACACATTGCTGCCCTCTACTGGATAAAGGGAAGTGGAGACCGACTTTTTAACAAATCTTCCCACTGCATTTGTCAGTACCTAATGTAGATGTATGCAGATGTATCTCAAAAAAAGAACTCAGCACACGTTCTTTTTGCCAACTCCTGCTGAGCTAATCCACCTTTTTCCTGCCTTTGTGATGTGTTTGGCAGATGTTCGTGTCAGCAAATTGCATTTGACTTGCATTTCCTCCCATGTTTCAGACAGACAAGTCACCCGATCCATTTTTTAAAAATTAATTGCCTTCTGTAGCTGCCGTAATATTTATTCAGTGCCTTGAAAAACATGCATACTAGATTTTTTAAAGAGTTGGAAACTGCCCCCAGAAAGGGGGTTTGTGATGATACAAGTACTAGCCAATCAGGGCCATGCATGATGCAAATCGTTAGTTATTTTTTAAAATTCTTTTGTTTCCCTTTTATGGTGTATTTGGGTTTGTTTTATGGTGTGGTGCTCATGAAGTGCTGTCATAAACCGTATAATTAATTACAGTCAAGCAGTTGAGTCTTCTGTGTTTGTTTGTGGCTCAGCGTGGTCCTCCGGGACAGGAAGGACCCAGATTAACAGAGAGTTGGTTGCTCGAGTTTTGTATTAACAAAGTGTGTGTAGGTTTGAGAGGGGTCACCACGTCCCCCCCCCACCAGACAATCTCTATGTCCTTATCAATGACACAGCACCCAGAAATTCGGCAGGAAGAATCCTTTGTAAAATATCAAGGCAATAATGGGGAAGGCTTTGCCTTTTGAATCCTGCCTGTTTATCTGCCCGCCCTAATCCTGCAGGGGTCTTGGGCCTTCCTTACCTCTCCCATTCTCCCTTCCTCAGCTTCCGATTGTTTCTAATGAACCCTCTTGTGCTGTGATCTATTTGTTCGACATCAGCCAATGAATCATGCCAACGTCTCTTGTCTATTGTAACTAATAGTCCATGGGGTTTCTCATTAATTATGTGATATTCTTTGCACTTCTTTTCTTCCCTTTTTTTAAAAAAATGTTCTCTGGGATACTGCAGAACGAGTAATTCACTGCTCTGTCCCCTTTTGTTCTCTTGCAGATAGCGGCCCTGGAGAGGCAGATATTTGACTTCCTTGGTTATCAGTGGGTGCCCATCCTGGCTAATTTTCTACACATCATGGCTGTCATCCTAGGAATCTTTGGCACCGTTCAGTACCGATCCAAATACCTCATACTGGTAGGTACCAAGTAAATAGAGCTGCCCGGCTGCTCTATTTCTTTGCTGAGAGGGTAAATGGGACAGTTTAAAAACTGGGCCTCCAGCTCAATGCCAGTGGTGAAAAGATACCTTGGGTCCTGATTGGCCCTGCATGAATGCATGAAAAGGATAAGAGAGATCACTTTGGTGTTCGCTTGCTGATCCCAACAGCAATGCCGTTAAAGAATCACTGTCATTTTTGGTCAATACCCCAACGTTAAATCAGGCAGAACTTTAGGGCTGCATTCAGATGTCACAAACAAACCCTCGTTTGTTCAAAATGGGAACAAGCCTCGAGCTCGCATGCTCCTTCTTTTTCTTGGTCAAGATTGAGAAGCGAAGACTTTCTGGTTTGTAAAAAAGCACCATTTGAGGTAGGTTTGTCCCCTTGCCTGTTAACTAGGATTCTAAACCCGGACTGAATGGTGGTTTAGAATCATGGTGGTGTAGCAAGAGGGACCGGTCACAGTTTGCAGTTTTACCCTAATTGGACATCACAACAAAATACAGCTTCTTATAAACCGGGAAGGTGTTTATTTTTAAAGTTCAACATTTTTATTTACTCTGCACATGAGTGAAGCAGAAGAGGGTACAACCCCGAGGACTTCCCATTTCATTCCCATCATGAACAAAATCAGAAGGTTTTTTGTGTGTGTATGTGGAGGGACATCAGGATACAGATGTCCATGGCATTGTGCTACTACACTGGTTCTCTATGCACTATGGGTTGGATTCAGGTTAAATTTTCCAGTAAGCACAATGGACCCCCCCCCCGGCACTGCAGCCCACTGATCTCCACAAAGTGTGGTTCCTGGGGGTAGGGGACTCGGAGGAATAATGTGTAGGGGGATTGCAGTGGGAAGGGGGATTGCAGTGGAAACTGACAGTTTAGTCTGGATCTTACCCCATCTATTCTTGCATTCAGTCGACATGCATAGTAGGAGCAGGCACTTGTACACTGGCCCTGCCCCCCCCCACTTCTGTGGGATTGATGCCTCATAGGGAGCCATCTACACCCTGAACTAGAGGACATTAGATAAAGCAGGGTTCCTGATCCCACAGACAGCGGCTACACACATTTGTGCATGCGCAAACTGGTGATTGTGCATGGGCCATGGTGCAGGGTCAGCACCCCGGCCGCCCTCTATGTTTAAATGAGCAAACAGGTTGTGTAGAAAACTCCTGTGTGCTTCCTGTAAGCTTTCACAATTATCTGACATTAATTGCAGCTTTTTCTATGGGCTAGGCTAGACGTATCCCGTTCTGTGCTCATCAAATGAAAGGAAACATTTTTTCATGCATCTTCTAATTTGATGAATCATATATTGTCGATGTTTTGGGGGTCAGCCGGTTATATTTTTTAGTTGTTTGACTGCTGCTCTACCGACATGAGTGTCAGGCGGTCTTGTGGAGGATTAGCGTGGGAGGAAGATTCCAAATCATCTCCCATACCTGCTTATATTCAGTCGTGACACTGACCTTTAAAAGACTTCCAGTTGTCATGTCACACAATTTTGCTCCGCATTCTTCAGCATCTCCAATATCTCAACTGTGTCGGAAAATAGATGGGGCTATTGACTGAAGCGGACACCTGTCCAGACACTGTAGATAACTCCTATATAGCCTGCCGCTGCTACCACCATTGTCTCCAATCATATAGTTGGGGTGAGGGAACTGTGATCAGGTATGGTGCTGTGGGTCACTGTGAGTCAGAGTAGACCAGTGATCCCCTTCATGGCACCCACAGCTGGTATGTTTCCTGGAGCCCACCTGTTTCTTCCCCAAAGCAAAGAGCCAATCCTAACGATCCTCCGCTTCACTGGAGTAGGAGATACTTCAGAAGATGGTATCATCTTTGGTTGTCAAGGATTGGCCATTTGGATTTAGCTGCCTCCGTCACACTTGGCTAGGAACTTGGAAGGGCCTGCCTGAGGTGGTCAGGAAAGCCCCTACTCTCCTGGCTTTCTGCAAACTATGCAAAACTGAATTATTCAGAAGGGCTTTCTACCCAGATTAAAGGACGATGTCCTAAGAAATAGCTCAGAGAGATACCTTGGTAGAGATGAGGATTGAATTGGGTATTGTCTGCTGATGTAGAAATGCATCTACTAATGAGTTTCCACACTGCTAAACATGCCATGGAAATTAGTTATGCTTTGTTTCAGATAGATTTCATCTCTGTGCTCAGCTTTAGGCTTGTTTTTTTTTAAAAAAAAAATTGCTACCATTTCCCATTGTATCCGTTTCCCTGAACGTCCTAACTGTTCTCCACTATTATACCTTGCTCCGCGAATGTCCTAGCTGTCAATTATGTTGCATTTTCACTTGCACTGTTGTAATCCACCTTGGATCTCAGTGAGAAAGGCAGACTATAAGGAAACAAAAAAACCCAAAATAATTGCCCTCAGGGAAGCCATTTTGTGGTGGCACCTACTACCATTTCTCAAAGTCTCAAAAATGACCACAGGCTCAATAAGGTTGGGGACCTCAGGAGCAGTTGGATAGAATTATGGTTCTCGCTCACTGAGAGCTAGATTCATAATTCAGGGGAATTTACCAGTCCCTTCTGTTGCTGGGAGAATGATGCAGGTCAAAGAGCTGCCTTGAGGCATTCTGTCTCTCCCACTGTTAATAGTCTCCTCTGTACACGATTCTTAACTCTCACCCTGCCTCTTTTTCTCTCTCCCTCTCCCTCCAGTATGCAGTATGGCTCGTACTGTGGGTTGGATGGAATGCATTCATCATCTGTTTTTACCTGGAAGTAGGACACCTTTCACAGGTAATTACCTCAGTCATCATGCCGAGCGCGTGCCCTTCTCAAACCACTGATCCCCCTGACAATCCAAGGCTTTCCATCCATCATCTTTGTGCCGCGATGGTTCTGTCAAACAGAGATTAGAGTTCAGGAGGGGACGGTGTGTCATAAAGATGCCACGGCTGTTTGAAGACGTCTTTCTTCCTTCCTGTGTGCCGATGGTGCCATGCAGAATCGGCAAATCAGGTCGCCGGAAAGGATGCCAGGAGAGATCTGAAACGACGTACTGCTCTGCAAATTGAGTTGGGGGGACTGTTTCGTTATCTTTTCGGAAAATGTGTGCCTTCCAACCAAAACTGACACGCCTCTCTAACGGGAAACATATATTTTCAGAGGAGTTTGTGAGGGGGCAGCGAAGATGGGAAATCCATACCTAAAATTGTTGTGCTGGTTTACTAAGAAAACACAATTGGATCACTCTGCTGACTTTCCGTTTTGGTTCTGCAGACTAGGGGAGGGGAAGGCTAAGGGCTGAAGATACCGGCGAGCAGGAAGGCAGAAGAGAAGGCTGCTTCTGGGCCGTGGATTAATAGGAGGCTTGGGATGGTTTGTGCAGCTGGAGGGAAAATGGATAAACACCTCCTCAGCAGTCTCTTCAGTCAAACGTGTAGCCTCTCCGTGGTTTCTTTTCATTTTAAGAAAAATTCAGGAGAGTGCTGTAGAAAGTCTGATTCGGCCTACTTTTTCTTCTTCGTTGTCATCGTAATTGTCATCGTTGTCTTCTCCTCCTCCTCCTCCTCCTAATAACAAGAACGTATTTATATATCACCTTTCTAGACAGATTTAATGTCCAACTCAGAGCAGTGAACAAAGTCAGCGTTATCGTTATCCCCACAATACAGCTGGGGAGTTGGAGCTGTAAGGAGTGGCTTACTCTAGGCCACCTGCTGCGCTCAGGGCAGTCGTGAGAGTCGAACTAGGAGAGTGCTGATTCAAAGCCCAGCCTTTAACAACTATGCTGATATGTTAAAAATTGGGGAGGGGGGGGCGCAAAAGGTGGAAGCAAAAAGGAGTGGAATATCAAAAATTGCTACATGGGAGAGCTGAAATTAATTTTAAATTTTGAATTAAAATTTTGAGTTAAAATTTTGAATTAATATTAAATTTTAAATTAATTGTGCAACTGGGTCCTATGCATGCTTTCTTCGATTAGTTGCAGTGGATTTTACTCCCAGGTAAGAGCCAGTTTGGTGTAGCGGTTAAGAGCGCGGGACTCTAATCTGGAGAGCCGGGTTTGATTCCCCGCTCCTCTGCTTGAAGCCAGCTGGGTGACCTTAGGCGAGTCACAGTTCTCTGGAGCTCTCTCAGCCCCACCCACCTCACAGTGTGTTTTGTTGTGGGGATAAAAATAACACACTTTGTAAACTGCTCTGAGTGGGCAGTAAGTTGTCCTGAAGGGCGGTATATAAATCGAATGTTGTTGTTGTTGTTATTAAAGGAGCATAGGATTTCAGCCTTTAAAACATCATGTTCTAGTACTCTCATTTCAGTGGCAGCTGCCTTACGCAGTGTATTTATGGTCAAACCAATGGGACATTTCTGACTTCATGGATGAGTAATGTGCTGGGACAGATTCCAGGTTTCGCACACATATTGTCATGAAGCTAGATCTAAACTGAAATCACCACTTGAGCCTACAATATGAAAAAATGTGACAAGCATACAATTGTAAAGAATATTCAATATATCATTAACAAGTATATTGGTGGTGAAGAGTGCCGTCAAGTCATAGTTGACATATGGTGACCCCTGGTGGGGTTTTCACAGCAACAGACAAACAGAGATGGTTTTCCGTTGCCATCCTCTGCAATCCTTGTCTTCACTGGAGGTTCCCCATCCAATTCCTAACCAAGGTAAACCCTGCTTAGCTTCCAAGATCTGATCAGTTCAGGCTTGCCCGGGCTATCTAGGTCAGGGCAACAAGTATATTAATACGCAGAAAAGTAATAATAATAACATTCAATTTATATACCGCCCTTCAGGATGACTTAACACCCACTCAGAGTGATTTACCAAGTATGTTATTATTATCCCCACAACAAAACACCCTGTGAGGTGGGTGGGGTTGAGAGAGCTCCAGAGAACTGTGACTAACCCAAGGTCACCCAGCTGGCTTCAAGTGGAGGAGTGAGGAATCAAATCTGGTTCTCCAGATTAGAATCCTGAGCTCTTAACCACTACACCAAATAAACAGTATAATGGTAAGATTTTAGTTCAGTAGCACCTTAAAAAACCACAAGATTTCCAGGGTATAAACTTTTGAGAGTCAAAGCACCATTGTCAGGTACAACTTTATATATAACCTGTATTTGACAAAGAGAGCTTTGACTCTTGAAAGCTTATAAGCTGGAAAACTTGTTAGTTTTTAAGGTGCTACAGGACTCGAATCTTGCTCTTCGACTGCAGACTAACATGGCTGCCCACCTGAAAGTATAAATGTAGAAATATAAAAAACAACAAAAAGAAGTTAACAACTGACAAACTACGGATTGCCAGCGAAACACTGATCCTAGTGGCTCGCCATCAGATCATTTCTGTGCATTCCATTTCAAAATAGCCACCAATTTCAGAGCACGGAGCCAAAAAAGGCATGCCATGCCTGTAGCATGTTCTGATGGCCCCATATGGCATGCTTCTGAGTAGGAATCTTCTCCGATATCAGCTGCTGCAGAAGTCACCTGAGTGAAGCAATGTCAGCCGCTGCATCTGAAGCTAGAAGAACAACTGTTTCCAGAGGGGGCTTAAATCCCTTTGTCAGACACATCAGACATATTGATTGTAGCTGTTCAGTCCGGGAAGGAAGTCCAGCACCGAGCAGCTGCTTCTGTCACATTTCAAATTAGTGCTGCATGCATCCAGTGGTGGGAGGATGCCGGCCTGTGGGACAGGAAGAGTAGGTGAGTCATGGACCTTACAAGCCGTGCCAGATGGAAGAAAAAAGGGTATATTAAAAAAAGGTATTCACGAGTCATGTACGCAAGCAGGGAGGGGCTGTAGCTCAGGGGCAAAGCGTCTGCCTAGAATTGCACAGCAAATAATTCAAGCTTAGATCATCTTTGCCCTTACATCACATAATCTCTTCTCCTCGTTCTGTTTTCCCAATTGGAATCGGTCCCTGTGGGTTGCTTTAAGCTCCGCTGGGAACAAAGACAGGCACAATAAGGGTCTTTCCCCCCCCTAAGCGAGTCTTAAAGTAATCCATGAGGGCATTTTGGTAGAGTAAATGGCACCAAGGAGAGGGGTGAGTTATACCCTCAATGAGAAAACAGCCTGCCATAGCTGTTTTTTAAGGGCTGCTTATTTGTTTAGATGCTTGTTTCCCACGGTCAGCAGGGACCCAAAGCATCTTACAGTATCATTCCCTCCTCCTCTGTTTGATCTCCACAAATGCCACCGTGCAAGAGAGGTTAGGCTGAAAGTGTGTGCCTGGTCCAAGGTCGCTCAGCGAATGGGGATTTCAACCTGGGCCTCCCAGATCCTAGCCTGACACTCTAACCACTATTCCATGCTGGTTCTAACTCATCAAAGAACTCCAGCAAACATTAAGAGCCCAACAGGAAGAAATCTGTAATCTGATCTCTGGAGGTGTTTTATTTATTTTTCTTAAACCAGCTGCTAGGGGTATCTGAAGCAGTAGCTTCAGGGACTACTGAATTAGGATTGACAGGGGGGTTTCTTTTTCCTATTGCTCCAAACACCCGTAGCAGCAGGAGAGCAGGGCATAATAAGCATCAAAATAAATAACATAAGCAACTACTTTTGTTTGACATGGTATGCCCATTATTATTCAACTGGTAGGCCACTTGATATTCAACTGGTAGGCCACTCACTGCATTTCCTATTTTGTCTGCCTACCTTAGGACAGAGACTTCATTATGACCTTTAATACATCACTGCATCGTTCGTGGTGGATGGAGAATGGGCCCGGTTGCCTGGTGACGCCCATCCTGAACTCGGATCTGGCCATTGAGGACCACCACGTCATCACGGTCACTGGGTGCTTCCTTGATTACCAGTATATCGAGGTGGTGAGCAGCGCGATGCAGATATTCCTTGCGGTAGGTGGAACCCGCGTCTCTCTCACGCTGGTTGTGCTCCTGCTCTTCCACAACAACAGAGACACTGGCCATGCTTCTGCTCTCCCTTGTAACACACCCACAATCCATATATATTCGATTTACGATGTGGTTTTTATGTCTGATTCAGAAAGTAGAGGGACCTTCTGAATTTAAAGAGAGAGGGGGTTTTCCACGTCTCATTAAACACATGAAGCTGACTTACGTTGAGTCAGATTATTGGTCTATCAAGATCAGTATTGTCCACTCTGACTGGCAGTGGCTCTCCAGGGGCTTTTGCCTCACCGGCAACCTGATCATTTTTAAGTAGAGATGTCAGGGATTGAACCTGGGACCTTTTTCATGTAAAGCAGACGCTCTACCACTAAGCTAGTTCCCCTCATCTAACCAAGCACACATAAAGCAACTTAGCCCAACAGAACCAGTGTCATTCACAGCAGCCAGACATTGGGTTAAGCCAGTGGGGAAACACCACAGAACAGAACCAAGCAGTACCCAACCGCAAACACAAGGCATTTGCTTGCTTCTGTTTGCTTCTGTTTGGGCTGTTGCAACAATGGCTGATTCCTCACACGTTGGATAATACACTTTCAATGCACTTTAGCTATCGTTTGGAAGTGGATTTTTTGTTTCACACTCGAAAAATTCAGTTCCAAATGATCTCTAAAGAGGATTGGAAGTGCATTATCCAACGTGTGCGGAATCAGCTAATGTCCCTTGCTTCAGTTTGGTTTGGGTGGAATGGATGTGAGTCTCTGGTGTGGTGCTGGTCCCCTTGCTTCACTTTGGTTCTGAGGGGATTCATTCCTGTGCTTCAATTTGGTTCTATTGGGCTTTCTCTGGGATGAGTTCAACTTGCATTTGGAAGTGTGCTTGGACATGGCAGCCTTGCCTGGTATGTTTCTGCAATGGACTTGGACTTTTTTGCTATAGGAAACAATGGAGTGGCTGAGGGCACCTTGTTCAGGAGCTCATAGAATTGGTCCTTCAGGTCCAATCTTCCTGAAACTTGTGGGGGAGATCATTAGAGAATCATCAGGAGTAGGTCCCATGGAAATCTGGCGGAGTTCGCATGAAAAATGCCACTCCCAGCTGCCTGCGTAGCTCCCGGATATTTTTCCCCGTAGGGAATAATGGAAAGTGGGTGGGGCTGTTCTTTGGGGGCCCATAAAATTTGTCCCTGAGGCCCAATCTTCATGAAATTTTGGTGATATTTAAAGGACCATCAGAGGTAGGCCTCCTCCAAATATGATGAACTTTGGTTGAAAAATGACCCCACCAGCCCACCAGATATCTCCCAGAGTGATTTTCCTATAGAAAACAATGGCCATTTTAAAAAAAAGAATACCTGAACCAAATAGAATCAATTTGGAACTTGGCAAATTCCAATTTTTTACTCAGATTTTGTTAAAAAAAATTGATTTACCAAAAAACTTTTTTGGGTACACACCCCTAACCTTGGAATTTTAAAAGCACCCCACAATTAGAAAATCACAGCCAGCAAAGGGGAAGGGGGGCGGCGTGGATAGAACGTTTCTCCCAGTTGCGCTTGTTTTTTATTTGTATTTTTCAAAAATGCAAGGGAGCATTCAAAACTGGAGTCCCCCAGTTCGGGGGTCTGCAGTAGTGCAGCCCATTTGGCCGCACTGAAATTCTACCTGTTCATTTGGTGTGTGTAAACCAGGCCTTCCACACCTAAAGAGCATGAAGCAGTCGAGCTGCTCGTGTGCAGTGCTCAGGATGGTGGCAGGCTCTTGGGTCGTAAAGGAGAACAATTTCAGGCCCTCCAGCAGAACGTTTCTCCTGGAAGAGAAGAAGTAAACCAGACATACACTTGTATTTTTTGACAGCTGTTTTGACCGTGACTTGAAAACTCTCGTGCTGTGCTTACTAAATTTTCAGGAGCCCATGAGAGGATTGTGGAGTGCCCATCAGTGGTCTATTATAGTTTCTTGCCCACAATAAATAATGCAAAAATGCATACAGATTTGCATAATTTATACACGTCGTAGCATTTTGATTTTTTTTAACCGATAACAATGTACATAGGCCTGGATTTAAGTGCATTCCATTTGGTTACTAATAACACCATTTGTATAAGTCTTTTGAGTGTTTTAAGCACAGTGCAGACTTTCCATTTTCAGAGTGCTTTTCCTGGAAAGTTTCCTATGTACACATGGGCTGTATTTATGACTGTTTGTGCCCTGATGGGATTTCTGTAAGAGGCTTTTATTAATACCCCACTAGCTGCCTTACTGCGCCATCGTGTGTTATGCGTTATGTGCCATCAAATTGCTGCCGACCTATGGCGACCCTATAAATGAAAGACCTCCAAAATGTCCCGTCATTAACTGACTTGCTCAGATCTTGGAGAACGTAGCTTCTTTTAATTGAGTCCAGCCATCTCGTTTTAGATCTTCCTCTTTTCCTACAGCCTTCTCCTTTTCCCTGCATTATTGGCTTTTCCAGAGAGTCTTATCTACTCATGATGTGACCAAAATACGATAGTGTTGTCATTTTAGCTTCTAGGGAGAATTCAGGCTTGATTGCTACGCCATCATAGCAATGATGGTTAAGGGGAACTTCCGTATCCAGAAGCAGTCAACTTGTACTCTGTGGGCTCAGACTGAAGCAACTTTTGCATAGGATGGGACTGTTCAGGCAGGGCATATATATATATATTTAAAATAAATTATCTGGTTGTAATCCTTATATCAGCCCTGAAAGGTAGGATAGTATTATCATCCCCATATTGCCGATGGAGGTGAGGGGACTGCAGGAGAGTGGCTTGCTTTAAGGTCACACAAACAATTCATGGTACAGGCAAAATTTGACTTCCTGATTTCCAGGCTGTCTCTTAATATATGGCTTCCACACTCACACAACTGTTGCCGTTTCTGTACGCTGGAGTGATTCTCTCTTTCTCTTTCTGTTTTGAAGCTCTTTGGATTTGTCTACGCCTGCTATGTCAGCAAAGTGTTTATGGAGGAGGAAGACAGCTGTAAGTATCTTGGCTGTGAGTCATGCTGGGGTCATGCCAAATGAACAGGGGTGATTGGGGCATGAAGGCTGGCAAGGATGCAGTCCTCCTGAGCATCCATGGCAAAGCTGAGGAGAGTGAGCGGGCAGACAGCTCCAATTCCTCTCCCGTGAACTCTAGTTTCCTCTCTTCATTTCTTGCCCAAAATCTTGTGGCAGTGAGTTCCATCTGTTAACTATGTTTGGCGTGAATAATTTCCCCCCGCTCATCATGAATCCACTATGGTTCCGTGACCTTGGCATCAGCGTGGATCTTTCCATAGTTTCGATGGCACCCTGATGGGGAATCCTGCCTCTCATGCTTAAGCTCCTTCGAGGAAAGGTGAACTCCTGTGCCTAGGAGTAAATTAAGTAGATACATCCTGAAGACCAGCTTGAGACATATCTCTGAATAAATCCAGTTGCCAATGTAGAGCTTGCATTTTGACAAGGTTATGCAATGGATATATTGGAAAATTAAAAATTTTTTTGCGTGAAATAGGGCACAGCCTATTGTAATAAGTTGCTTGTGTGCACAGGGATCTGGCAGGAGCTTATTTCCTCCTGACGGCCTCCGATTTGTATTATATTTGACAAAAAAAAATATTAATAAACTTTCCGCATGAAAAGAATCCATTTACGGAGCAGCAAATTGCATGAATTATCATATCCAGTGTCCTAGAGCCCAGAATGCAGCCTGAAACCAATCTCTGCCATTCCCCGCGTCCGGTTCTTTTGTCTTTTCCAACTTAACATTCAGCGAGCTCCGATTTTTTTGACAACATTCATTCATATCCAAATCTAATAAGATACTCCATTAAAAAGATGAGATGGAAGCTCAGCGCTGGCAAAACTAATATTAAAAGTATATTAAAAGCATCTTCGACACTCACAGTGCAGACTGGTGGCAGGGGAGGGGGGAGCGTCAGAAAGGGCATATCAGCTGGGAAGATGGGCTTCTGCCCATCATGTGTGCATTTGCTGCTCCCAGTTTAAAAAAATGTATAGCTTATTCATATAATCAATAACATTGATCCGATAATAGCTATTGCTATCAAACTGGGGAAAAATATATACTTACCCCTTAAAAGCTCCAAATATCAAGATATAGGGAAAATATGGGACTAATTATTTATGACTTTTGAAAACTTAACCTCTCAATATCCAAATTCTGAAATCATTGTATGTGGCGATTTTAATGCCAGGATTGGTCCTGGCAACATAGATACCCGAAGGAACACTAATATCTTGGTGGCCGAGGATTCGGTTTCGTTTTCTCAGCCATGTCGGACGCTCCTCTTCGCAGGTCCGAGAGGAAGTGCCCGAGCACCCTGTCCGGGCGGCTGATCTGCGAAGATTAGCCCCCAAAACTCCCAGTGAGGGAGGCTGGGTCCGGGACGCTGTGGGAAGAGCCCCCCGGAATCAATGCGGGGGGTTAATTGCCCGTTTGTCCCTACGGAGGCCGGCAGATGTGCGCGGCGCCTCGAGTGCTGCTGGGCCATGGAAAACGGCAAAGAGCAGAATTAGGCGAAAGCCTGCAAGTAAGCGAATCCCTTCTGTTACTACAAGCGCACGCGAAGGAGTGGTGGGATCTGAAGCTAAGAAGGCTCGTTCTTCCCCTTCGCTGAGTTTCAGAATCTAGTTGGCGGTTTCCCCCCCCCCCCTAAAATGGCAACGAAAAAACAAAGTCCCGCTCTGGGCAAGTCAGTTTCGGCTGCCCTGAAGGGAGAGTCGTTGGAGGAAGTAGTGCGGAGGGCGGTTGGTGAAGCCATAAAACCCTTTGTTGACAAGCTGAACGAAACAGATCAAAGGGTGGGCTTAATTGAGAGCGAAGTGAAAACCATTAAGGAAGCAGCGGGGGGGGCAGAGAAGTCTGCTCGGGAAAGTGCGTCACTCGTGAAGGCTATGAATAAAGAGCTTAAGCTGGTGGAGAACCAGCTGATCGGGCTACAAGTGGAACGAACACAGACAATTTTGCGCCTCCAGAATGTGAAAGAGGAGGAAAATGAGGATTTACGGGGTCTGGTCTCGGAACTACTGGCGACACCCGCGAGGGCAACTAAAGAAGAAGTAAAAAGCGCCATTTTGGAAGTCCGTCGGGCTACTTCAAAATATGCAATGAAGCGCCAGCTGCCTCGCGAGATCATCATTGATTTTTCATCTAAGAGGATCCGGGACACTATCCTATATAATTCATACAATGCAGATTTGGACTTTTTGGGTAATAAAGTTAAGATATTGAAAGACGTCCCATTTCTAGTTCGGAAAAGACGTTTTAAGTATAAAAAGTTCGCAGCTCTTCTGAGAGAACGTGGAATAAAGTACAAATGGTTATTTCCGGAAGGAATCTGGTTCAGTCACAAAGATCAAGCTTTCAAGATATTATCAGAAGATCAACTAAGGGATTTTGAGGATAAAAATCCGGAATTTCAGTGCACCAAGCAAGACGAAAAGGAGAAATCTGAGGGGCGGGGAGGAAACGAGCACTGCGGCTGCAGTTGCTCAGAGAGAATTGCGTCCGGGACCCAGGAGGGGAAGGAAAATTTAATTTGAATTTAAATTATAATTTGCATTTAGTAAGGTCAACCACTCCATCAATATAACATAAAGCTTTAACTTTTGAATAATGGCAGTATGAAGGGAAAACATTTTGTGTAGCATAGTGGTTACATGTTGTAGTTGTTGTGTTTTTTTTCCTTCCTCCCCTTGTTCCCTTTCTTCCCTTTGTATTGTTAGTTAATGTAGTTAATAAAAATTAAAAAAAAAATATCTTGGTGGCCGAGCAAGCATTCCTACTAGATCGTAATTCAATGGATCCAATAATTAATAAGCCTGGCTTAAAATTTTTAGAGTTGCTCTCTTTATTTATTTTGTATAACTTGGATGGGTCAAAATTTGACAAATCTGGCGGAGCTATACTTACCCAACGAAAATGAAAATTGAGGAACTCTTTTCCCTCTCCCATGCAAAAAGTGTCATATTTTATATAATAACAACAACTGTGCTTATATACCACCCTTCTGGACAGATTAGTGCCCCACTCAGAGCAGTGAACAAAGTCAGTGTTATTATCCCCACAATACCACTGGGGAGCTGGGGCTGAGAGGAGTGGCTTGCCCAAGGCCACCTACTGAACTCATGGCAGTCATGGGATTTGAACCAGCAGAGTGCTGATTCTCAGCCCAGCCACTTAACCATTATGCCACAGGAATGCTCTGTGCTACACAGTTCATCCTCTTCTTAGAGAGAACTATTGGTACAGCGTGTTCCTTTCTAGGTAGTTCAGAGCACCTCCTGTTCAGATGACATATGGCTTGTTTATTTACCTTCCATAGAGAAATCATATAAATGAATATCACTGCCTTTTAAGCAGTATTGACTTATAACCAGTTCCTAAGGGTGTTTCCTTGGAAGTAAGTCCTGTTGGTTTTATAGGGCGTATTCCAGGGTTGAGTGCTTCTGACTGCAGCATGAGTACAGTTGGACTTCCCATTTGCGAAATTTGGATGAGGAGCATGGATCAAATGGATCTAATTCATAGGTTGATTCTCAAAGTTGTTTTCTACTGGCGCAAAGTAACTTTTGTCAGCAAAAGAAGTGGAAGGGCCCCCCAAATCCTTGGAGGGATTCACTTCACAATTTACTTGTTCTCCCTTGGTTACTGGACAGTTGTCAGCCTAGATCTCCATTCAGACATGAATAGGGTTGCCAGGTCCCCCTGTCCTCCTGGATGCCCAGGCCCACGCGATGTTGTCATTTTGGGGAAGTGATGTCATCGCGCGGCCCACAGCTGCCCCCGGGAGCGCTCCCGCGTTCCACGGGCGGCCAATTTGCACTTGATACGGGCCTGATATGGCCAAATGGGGCCCTAATTAGGCCACGTTTGGGCCAAATTGAGCTGCTGCCGGGCGTGGAAGTGTTCCTACACTCTGCAGCAGCTCGATCAGCACCGCAGCAGCCTGCTCCAGGCCGATCTGGGCCCAGATTGGGCCCGTGGGAGTGTGCCATGCTGTCCGGGAGCGTGCCCCTGGGAGGCCCGTGCCTCCCCCGCCAGCCAGGTAAGCAGGGGTGGTGAGTGGAGGGTGGGAGTGGGGGAATGGCAACCCTAGTCATGAAGTTCAATGGTTGACCTTGGGCCATTGTCTTCTCTCAGCCCTATTTGCCTGACTGAGTTATTGTGAGGATAGAATGGAGGAGGGAATGGACCATCGATTTTGCCTTGAACTCCTTACCAGAAGGGCAGGAGGCAATAATAAATTATAAATGTTGGGTGTTTTTCTACCATCAGCTGGAGGACGGTCCTTCAGCCTAAGGAGTCTTCTGTTAGAGGAAGAGCTGCTCAAGTTGGAAGGCCTAGAGGAAGGCTTCAGACTTTGCTTAGTGGAGTGGTAGGGGATGGGCAGTTCTGTTTGAGATGATACTGAAGTGCTTTTGTGTTGGCACTGTGTAGCACATGAAGTTGTTCTTGTGTTGACTGTAATCTTGGGGCCGTGACCTATTGACCAGAGAGTGGGAGGATTAGGACAGAAGGGCCTGAAGTATCCGAAAACTTCTTGTAGCAGAGGTACAACTTCTTTGCCTCAGGACTGTGACCTGCTTCTTATTCCACACCTCTCCTCTCCTCTTCTCATCCCACAGTTGATTTCATCGGTGGATTCGACTCGTACGGCTACCAGGCTCCACAAAAGATGTCACACTTACAGCTACAGCCTTTGTATACGTAAGCAAATTGTACATGTGGCAATCAGGGGGTGTGCATGGACGGGATAAGGAGGTGTTTAGTAAATGGGCAAGAAAATAATTAGATCTTGGTTTTTTTTTTAAAGTTGAAAGATGTGGGAGGGGGGCAGTGTCCAATTGGATTGGCGGTACTGGAGACAGGGTACTCCAAATACACACACAGAGTTATGGTACCTGTATATCTTCCATTGTTCAGAAAATAGTAGGTTTGTGTGTTGGTGGGAGGAGATTTATATTGAGTTTCTCCCTTCCCCAGTATCACAGATGAGATTCCACAGTGGGTTTCAACTTAAAGCAAGAATGCAGGAGAACTGATTATGGATCCCCCTCCAATTTATCTTGGGGGCTAATTAATTTATTTATTGAAATATTTTTACCCCACTTTCCTCCTCCTACAAGAGTGGAATCAAGGCAGCTTATTGAAATTAACGACAATCCATAAAAACAACCCATCTACCAGAAACCCCCCGATATGGGCATCATCATAACAGTTACTTCACCTGCTGTGAACCAAAATCTTCTCCCCCAGCATGGTTGCTTGAATCCACTCCTACCTCACACCCCCAAACCCATCACTGCTTTTAACTTGGAATGTGGAAGATGCTGTCATGAATCTCCTGCCAAGTTGCCGTGTTTGAACCTCAGTTCAACTTCTTCCGTGTGTAGGAACATGAGAAGAGCCCTGCTGGATCAGACTGGTGGTCCGTCTAGTCCAACATCTTGTTTTGTCCGGCCAACCTGTTGCCTTGGAGAGCCAACAAACTGGGCATAGAGGTCTGGTGTTGCCCTCTAGCACTGGTATTCAGAGGTTGACTGCCTCTGCAAATGGAGGTTTCCTTTAGTCCCCCTGGCTAGTAACCATTGACGGACCTCTCCTCTGTGAATCTAACTAACCCCCGTTTAAAGCCATCAATGCTTGTGGCCATTATTTTGTTCACTGCCAATGAATTCCACTGTTCAGTCCACCACCTTGAGTGGTGGTGGAGAGTGCCCTCAAGTCATAGCTGACTTATGGCAACTCCTGGTGGGGTTTTCATGGCAAGAGACTAAGAGAGATGGTTTGCCACTGCCTGCCTCTGCAACCCTGGTCTTTGTTGGTGGTCTCCCATCCAATTACTAACCAAGGCCGACCCTGCTTAGCTTGAGATCGGATGAGATCAGGCTCACCTGGGCTATCCAGGTCAGGGCACTCCTTGAGTAAAGACCCCTTTTGTCCATCTTGAGTCTGTTGACCATCAACTTCAGTCGCTTGCTTCCATGTTCCAAGATTAAGGGAGATAGAGAAAAAGTTACTGCTATTCACCTCCTCCACCCCATGCATAATTTTATAGCTCTTCCTCATATTCCCCTTTAGCTGACTTTTATCTAAACTGAAAAGCTCAAGACTTTCCTTATAAGAAAGGTCCTGTAACCCTGAATCATCTTCTGTACTTTATCTTTTTCTTTTTTGGGGTGCAATTCTATACATCGTTATTCCAATCTAAGCTGATTGAAATCAATAGGCTTAGCCTAGAATCAGTGGATTTAGTCTGGAATAACACTGCAAAAGATTGTACCATCTTCTGAGAGATGTTTGTGTTTGTTCTTAAAGGGTTTGCCTTGGACTCAACAAAGACCTTAATACCATTGAAATGTTGCTGTGCTTTATTACTTTATTAAATAACACACCTTTGCTCTCTTTTGTTCTTTTAGCTCTGGTTAAACTGTTAACATCACCTGCTGTGAACTGGCTTTTGGGAGCTATGCAATAGTGAAAGGCAAGCAGGACATCAAATCCAATGGATTCTTCTGAAGGCAAATGGCGAATGTCTGTGCCAGAGATTTTTGTGTGACCAGAGGACTGCCAGGAGGCAGCATATGGACTCCGTCTTGCTTCCTCGTTTGTTTGTTTTCTAAACTCTTCTGTGGCTGCAAGGGCATCCATGCACTATGCTGAGACTGTGGCAAGAGGTGTTTCTCAGTCGCACGCTCACAAATCAATCTGTTCCACTCAGGAACCAAAAAGAAGTGCAACTCTCTACCTGCTGGCCAGTGTTTGCGTGCTCCTGGTTACTCCAGCTAACAAAGAACCTCAAGCTTAGGGCAATATTATTTTCAGGGAAGGGCAAGGTAAAGCCCTTTCTAAGAAGGATCTTTTTCCATGAAAAACAAAACAAAAAGAAAAAAAGAACCATGCCTTGTTCTGGATCTGTTAGTGGTGTTTCATTTGGCAGCTGAGCAAATGGCTTTACAGAGTGGTGGTATAGCTGCAAGAGACATTATAATACAGAGTGGAATTTTGGCAATCTGGAAGAAGAAGGTTGGATAGGCTCTGGAATCTGTTTATCGCTTTCCTGTTTGGCCCAATGGTTTTCAATCAGTTTAAGCATTTAAATAAGCATCTGTCTGTTTGTTTGTTTTCTGAAATCTAGTATCACAAGAAGGCGAAATTTTCTCTCTGTTTATCAGGACAGATCTAAATACAGGCATATTTGGGCAAGCATCTGAGTGTTTGTAGTGAGGCACCCATTTTGCATGTAGAAGGTCCAAGGTTCAGCCCATTGCATCTCCGGTTTTAAAAGCATGTCAAGTTAGGAATTACCTTTCTCTGCCTGTGAGCCACAGCTAGTCAGAGAAACCATACTGAACTAGGTAGACCAATAGTCTGATTCGGTATAAAGTGAGTGCATTCTGTCATGTTATTTTCAGAAGGCCACAATACACAGTTGCACATGGCTAGATACTTCTCAAAAAATCTTGAAAGCTGTTCCCCTCTCCCACTGCCTGTTCCCAGCTATATGACAAATATCTACCAAGGGCCTGGTCATCACTTAACAAACTACTGTCTTTTTGCAAATTTGTGGTGAAGATATATTCTCCAGAACTGTAGGTTTACCTTTATAAATTACTGCGAGCTATAGGATTCAAGCATTTCTGTGACTGGGCTACAAATTCATGCTTTTCTCTTTTAAAAATCCTTTTAAAAATCTGTATTTTCCACATACTTAACAGGAAATAAATGCAACTCAATAAGGGTACTTCAACTTTGATTAAAAAAAGAAAAATGACATGAAAGCTTCTTTAATCCGTTAGAACGTATCTCACACCCTGTTGAATATTCCTACGGCTGTGGTACACATCCCTTCTGTCTGAAAATCAAAACCTTTACCCAGTTCTAAACAAAAGAGAGAAAATATTTAATTGATCAGCATTTCCAAAATGTTAGATAGCCAAGCTTCTAACTCCTGTGATCTCTTTCTGAACCCTTTTTCCTAGTTATTAATTTGGCAGAGGCCAGTAAATTAAAAAAAAAAAAATCTCACCGTGCTGTAGATTCCCAACCTCTTGGACAAGCAGTGAGCATGATAGATGGGACCATGGCAAACGTAGTGCCTGGAGCCTGAATGGGGGATAACTTTTGACCAGAATGTGTTAGGCTGCATCCCCATAATTGGATACTGCATCCCTTCGATCATTTACTTCCTGGATTTTCTAGGAGAAATAATTGTACTTCTGAAAACTTCCAGAAAGGATCATTCAAGAAGGTGTTGGCGACAATAGCATGATATCCATTCTTACACCTTTCTGTAACCATTGATACCCACTCTCTCTGTTGCAATGTTCCTTTTTGTGGCATAAACTTTTTTAAAAGTTGTCCCACAATATGTGGCAATTGTCTCGTCCAGGCACCAGGCACATCGAGCTCTATCCCTACCCTGCCTTGGGCTGTGTGAGTCCCGTGACGACCAAAGATTCTGAACAGTTGTGCCATTTCCATTACAGAGATCTGAGCCAGTCTCACCGTACAACTTAGAATCTCTTTTGCAGTTATAAATGTCCCACCATGACAGCAGACATTTCGATCATGCTTCTAGATTCACTTGTTCTTCGAAGGCAGTGTAAAATGTACCATTACAACAGCAATCACTGATTTCTTTTCCTCTCTCAGCTTTCTTGCTATTTCATAATGCGGCTGCCCATCTGTTTCACCCCACTTTTAAACAAAATAACAGCATACATCTGAAGCAATGGAATGTCCAACAGGTGAGGCATATGTGCCGGTATGGTGTAGTGGTTAGAATGTTGGACTAGGATCTGGAGGACTGGGTTCGAATTCCCACTCTGCCAGGGAAGCTGGCTGGGTGACCTTGGGTCAGTCAGATGCTCTCAGTGTCTCTACACAAGATGCCTCGGCATGTGTTCGTCAAGTGTAGGGAGATGCAATGTTAGCCGGGAAGCATAGTTTAAAAAGACAGAGCAGGCAGAGATCGCTCCTTAGAGAGTTTGTTAATTTCATCTTCACAGGATCTCAATTAGAGGGCAGCGAGGAATGGAAATGGGCTGGAGCTGCCTTCCAGAGCCAGACTTGGACCTGGAGAGGTTACAATGGGCTGAAGTCTCCCTTCTGGCATTTCACAGCCCCTTCACACAGCTCCAGTGTATAGCAGCTCTGTCTTTTTAAACTACCCTTCCCGGCTACCATTGCATCTCCAACACGTGTTCTTCACGTGTCAGATGTCTCGTGTGGAGCGACTCTCAGTTTAACCCACCTCATGAGGTTGTTGTGTGGATAACATGGAGAGGAGAATGATGGTGGAGAGGAACAAGGTGGAAAGGAGCCACTTGGGGTAGCCATGGAGGGATGATGAAGCTAAATAAATAAATTTAGATTTGAAATTGTGTCAGAAATATCTTGAGCATGTGGAAGAGAGGATACAGTCATGTTCACTTAGCACAAGCAGACAACATGGAGTAAATGCAACACATCTGCTTACAAAAGAATGACTGCCCATGCAGCAGCCTTCCATGGGCTCCAATCCAAAATGATCGCCTCGTATAATCATGACTGAGAGGCCAGCTACTCTGGGAGAGAATGACTGGCACAAGGTCACTCGGGCTGAGCCTAAGAAGGTCTACTCAGAAGTAAGAGCCATGCTGTTCAAGGGGCCTTTTCCCCAGGAATGTGCGCTTAGGAGGGGAACCCCAGGGACCTTCCTGGCAGAGGGGCGTATCGAATCCCAACGGGTCTCTCCAACCCTGGTGAGACGCTCTACCCAGTTCTCTATGGGTCTCACTATGCAAAGGGGAGAGATGTGCATGCCAGAGGTTACCATGCTGCGCATCTCTCTTGCGCCTCCCCCATTCAGATGCACAGTCCCTCTTTTATCTTCCAAAGTGCTGTATGTATTCATTCATTTTTTTAAAACAAAAAGCACTGTAATTAAAACATAACACTTGTATTGATTCCCCCCCACACACAATTTGACCAAACAAAAATATACAACATATTTGAGAGAAGGAGACAAATATAAGAGAATATATACATGTGGGGTGTAGCATAATATTTTGCGGTTGATCCAGCCAGATTTTTTCACTGGATCTCACCCATTTCCTCTCCTACCGCGGCCCCCATCCTGCATGGTTTCTGTACATGCAAGTTCTGTGATTTTCATCATACCCTTTGTTGAGGGTCAAAGAAAACCCTTTTTCTCCAGCTAAAAAGCTAGCTAGTTCCAACCCATTATTTGCACACCAATGTAGACATATCCATTATAATGCATACAAAAGGTTTTTAAATAAAATAATTAACTCAATTCCAATCCATTGGTTAAAAAAAACAACCTTGCAAAACTGCTCAAGATAAAACAAAGTGGGTTGATGACATCATAGGAGCCAGGCAATCAATGCTGTGCTGCAAACTTGTAGAATTGCTTTGTCCTAAGCTTGAGCCATGGAGAAGAGATTGCTTGTGTGGTCAGAACTGGGTGGGAGGCGCAATTCTCGTGTGGATCCACTGATCAATATAATGTGTCATTTGTACTCAGCCTAAATGTGCCCTCCTGTGGCTAGAGAAAGGTACAATCTCTTCATTTCTATCGCTAAAATTCTTTTCCGTAGAGGACAGCATCACTGACTAGGCGCTGTGCATGTGAAATTGACAGTTCATATTGAAAAGAGGGCTGGTGATTTGAATATTTCCGGAGCTACACACTGTATCCTGGAATCTATCATTCCCAATCTCAGATGTGTGGTGGTTGGATGTAGTTATTAATTCAGCGGTGAGACAAATGCACGCTACGCTTGTTAAAAGCATTCAATGAATACTTCATGTGTTCTGTCATTGAGTCTTGACCAGGGCTTTTTTCTGGGAAAACAGGTGGTGGAACTCAGTGGGTTGCCCTTGGAGGAAATGGTCACATGGCTGGTGGCCCCGCCCCCTGATCTCCAGACAGAGGGGAGTTTAGATTGCCCTCTGTGCCACTCAGTGGCGCGTAGAGCAATCTAAACTCCCCTCTGTCTGGAGATCAGGGGGTGGGGCCATCAGCCATGTGACCAATTTCAAGAGGTTCCGGAACTCCGTTCCACCGTGTTCCTGATGAAAAAAAGCCCTGGTCTTGACATTGAACCTTAGTGTGCAGTGGGTCAAAGGAAGACTTAGACCAAGTTCATTGTGTGCAATCTGTCTTAGCAAAACTCCATTCCTTTGGAGAGTTTCTTCATTTCCCTTCATTCTCTCCAGATCCCATATTTCTTTAAAAATGTCTCTCCCTCCCAAAAAAACTATTAAGCCAGGGGTTGCCAGTCTTTTCTTTCCTGAGAGCTACTTTTGAGTAGTGAAAAATATCCCAAGCTATCCTCCTCCCCATTTGTCTGCGTGCTTTCCAACTTTTCACTCCTAAGGGCTGTGGAGGAGGCTAAATTCATTCTCGAGTAGCCCTGAAAAAGGAATTCTTTCTTGAGAAGCATGAAAGAATTAATAGTTTGAGTCCAAATAAAACACTTGCTGCTATTGCCTGGATAGTCTATGCAAGGCTGATCTTGTGAGATCTCAAAAGTGAAGCAGCGCCGGCTTTGGTTAGTAACGAGGGGAGACCTCAAGGTTGCAGAGGTGGGCAATGGCAAACCACCGCTGTTAGTCGCTTGCCCTGAAAACCTTACCAGGTGTTACCATAAGTCAGCTATGACTTGACGGCACACTCCACCACCACCAAACCACCTGCCTCTCCCCCGTCCCCTGGTAACCTGCCAGAAAATTTTGCACAAATGAAACAAGCATTCAGCAACGTTCCAGAATATTTTCAGGATTTACTTTTTGACTTTGAGGGCTATTTAAAGAGACACGCACATACAACCTTAAACGTCAGTGATTTCTAATGCAATAAAGGTAACTTTCAAGTTGAGGAATGCAGCAGATTTATCCCTTTGGAAGTTGTTTTTTTTCTCCAGCCATGTCCATATTTGGGAACATCACAAAAAAGGAAAAGAATTGAACTGTAGATCTTTGCAAGCAAATCTGAATTGGCTTGACACTTGCTCAGCCACCCAAATTCATTTCAACTCTACGGGACACTTGAAGGATTTTTTTTTTTAAAAAAGGTCTTAATCCCCTTCACATTGATTTCTCATGTTGTTTCAGCTGACTTTTGTAACTTTATATAAACTGTTTCTATTGATTATATTTTGAAGCTCAAACAGGAGCAGAGCACATCTCCTGTCTGGATTCTGATCAGCTGGGAGTCCTGCTTTGCTTTTGCAGTGTGACAAGATCAGCCCCTTCCATAAGTACTAAGGAGGTAGAATGAACTGGGGCCGGGGGAGGGGCACAACAACAACAGGATTGCCCTTGACTTCTGTGTGTTCATTGGAGAAAGTGTGCATTGGCACGGCTGTTCCTTGGACCACCCCCTCTCCCAGCAACTAGTATGAACTGGGATAACGCCTGACTGTTGAGCTTTTATTGATGCGCATGTTCCCCTGCATGTTTCTCCCCATGTGATTGGGAACCCTATGTGCACAGACACCTGTGCTTGTGCATAGATCCAGAGGAGTTAGCCGTGTTAGTCTGCAGTAGCAAAATAGAAAAGAGTCCAGTAGCACATTTAAGATTAACCAATTTTACTGTAGCATAAGCTTTCGAGAACCACAGTTCTCTTCGTCAGAAGCATCTGTGATTCTCGAAAGCTTATGCTACAGTAAAGTTGGTTAGTCTTAAAGGTGCTACTGGACTCTTTTCTATTGTTCTTGTACAGGTGCCATGCATACATTCCATGGGGATGTGTGTAGGTCAAGAGCCTGCTTCCACAATCCCATCCTCCCCCCAAAACTCATTCCACCTCTTTAGAATATCTGGAAAGGTCTGTTAGCAGGGCTAGACTGGGACATTAAGACAGCCCTGGAACTAGCAGAGCCAGATCTAGCACAACAATAGCTCAGTATTCAGCAACGCATGGTTTTTACCAGTCTCTTGAAGATCAGTGGTTCCCACAAGATAGGGAGAATCTGATTTGATCAGTAAGTAGTGGTAAGTGATTGGCCAGTACAATACTGAGTAACTAGAGAGAGGCTGTTGTGGGTAGCAGTGTCCATAATGAGTTGTGTCAGTGGTGTGGTTCCCACCATTTCCCCCCTTTTTAATGGACCTCTCATCTATGGAAAATAAAACCTGGGATTGGGGCAGAACAGGCAGAGTGCTGATGTAACTTTTGTGGCCTTATTTCTTTTCGAGGACTGCCAGGCTGCGTATGGATCCTAAAGCGGTGGTGAATTTACTTGTACATTTATTTGTCATGTTGCCTATTCTGGGTGACCTCAGTTATTAAACAAGGGAAGAGGAAGCTGGGGAAAAGAGGAAGTTGGTGAGTTTCTTGATTTTGCAGAACCCTACAATGGAGAATGGAATTTACTTCACAGCCATGCCAGAAGCTCATGTCCAGATTGTTCAAAAGCCCTTGGGGGGTGTGCTTCAAAAGATTTTAGGCCTGCTTGACAGACTTGGTAGAGTGATTACTTGGTAGAGTGTTTGCAAACAGCAAGAAAAGTGCTACTTTCAAGCTTCCAGCTGCCTTTTTTTACCCAATGGGAGGGGGTTGTAGTCACTACAACCCCCTCCCATGGGTAAAAAAAGGCAGCTAGAAGCTCGAAAGTAGCACTTTTCGCTGATGCCACTCTGCCCAAAGCTTTCTGAAGCATTCCGAAGCACTACAGAAAGTTTTGCTTTGGTATTTCCGAATCGGCTCAGCAACGCTGGGGCTGATTCAGAAATATCAAATCATTCCGAATGCGGCCCGATTCAGGTTAGAAACCCAAAGCACACAGCCCTAGTGATTACTGATAAGGGAGGAGGAAACAGCTGTTTCATCCTTCATGGGACTAAAATTTGTAATCCAGCTACTGTTTAGAGCTGTCCTGAGTGAAGTCATTGAGCTTATGTTTGCTTAGATTGCATATAGTACAAGAGTTTCCTCCGGGTGCTGAACTTTCTTCGCTATACACAATAAAAAACTTACAGCTACTGAAATTCCTGACAGTGCAATTCTGAGCAGAATTACACTCTTCTAAACCCATTGAGTTCAATTACATTAGGAGGGTATGACTCTGTATAGAATTGCGCTGTTCAAGGCCTACCTGGTGGAATAGAACTCGTTTTCCTTCCACGGTTGTGATCTGTCTAAAGGCAAAGCCTCAGAGAATCTGTTCTGATCGTTTTCTCTACCAAGATACCATTTTTAAAATCCCGCATTCCAAGGAGCTCAGGATCACATATGTGCCTATCCCTTCTTCCATTTGATCCTCACAACGGCCCTGTGAGGTGGAAAGTGACTGGCAGCAAGTCATTCAACAGACATCCTGGGCTGTGCCCCAGAGTGGAATCAGAGAAGAGCCCAGCAGCACCTTAAAGACCAACACATATTCCAGCACATGCATTTGTGAGTTGGAGCTTGCTGCAGTAAATACATCGGAGAGATTGCATTTTAGTGGATCTCTTTTAATCCAAAAGCCAAACTGGACTCAAGCAGGGTTGGTGCTGGCAGGGTAATCTTATTACTGGCACAGAGGATCCTCCCGCCAGCCATGCTAGATTGTATCTTCTGTTTGTGATCTTTTCCTCCCCCTCCTTTCTCATTTTTCACTGTAGTGCTAGATGAGCAAAGGGGAAATGGTAAACTTGGAAAGTCCCACGTTCAGCCTGAGCTAAAGGGCATTCTTGAAGGATGTGGTCTTGCAGATGGGGATTGTAGAGGGTTTGCTCATATGTTTCTGATGTCATTGAAATGTGCTTTCAGTACTTACTTGAAAACAGCCTGCAGTTGGACTGTTTGCTCCCCATCCTACACTAAACAGGCAAATCTTCTGGTTTTTATGTAAATTTGAGGCAGGAAGTGGGACACTTTGTATGCAAGCAGCTGCTACCTGCTACCCTAAAACAGATGTATTCTGACGCAAAAAACAGCTAAGGCTTCCAGGGGTACACCAGAGGAGTTAGCTGTGTTAGTCTGTAGTTGCAAAATAGTAAAGACTCAGAGTCCAGTAGCACCTTTAAGACTAACTAATTTTATTGTAGCCTAAGCTTTTGAGAACCACAGCTGTCTTCGATGCATCTGACGAAGAGAGCTGTGGTTCTTGAAAGCTCATGCTACAATAAAGTTGGTTAGGCTTAGGGGTACACCATAACACTTCCCTAGGGCAACCCTGTGCTCTGCCCATTTCCTTGAAATTAAGTCCTTCTCTCAGTGGGCTTTCTCTCAGATGAAGGGTGTTTTGGATTGCAACCTTAAATGGAACTTTGGTTTTAAATCCCAATTTAAAAACAGATCAAAGCACGAGGTACAGATCAGTCCCATTTCAGTGGTATTTAAAAAAAAAGTACGTGCTCCATCTTCCGTGGTTAATTTTAAAGTGTGTATGTGCATGTGTATTTATTGAAGGATGGCCTCAGGATTGACATAATTTGGTAGAAAATAAATCGATTATTCCCTTTGCACATGGATTTTCCCGTTCCTTAAAAAGATGCAGATTTACAGTGCAATCCTAAACAGTTACACCCTCCTGAGGGTGTAACTCTGCTTAGGATGGGCTTGTCTAGAAATAATGCTTGGAATTTTTGTTTTTGCTTTCTTTTTTTAAACAAAATAAAATTGTATTTGTAATGTCAAAATCTTTTCTGTTCTGTAACTCTAAAAGTCTACCATGTTTCACCCAATATTGACTGTTTGGATTTTGTGTACTTTTGAATTTTGTGCAGTTGGATTGATTAAAATGGGTGGTTTTTTAAAAACACTTCTTTCCCCAAAGACCCTTCACTCTTGGCTGAGCTAAAGGTACTAAGATCAACGTGTAGCTTTTCCTCCATGAAATGCATAGAGAGGTCAGGTTGGTACAAGGCCATGGGAAGCAAAAGACCATTCGTTTTGCCTGAACATGATCTCAGATTCTATCCCAATGTCTTCAGTTGAGTAGTAGGTGACGGGAGAAACCTCTCTCTGCCTGATATTTGTGACAGCTCCAGCCAATTAGAATAAACGATACTAAACTGGATGGATCAATGGTCTTTCTCAATATAAGGTCTCTCTCAGTATATGGTATTAAATATCAGATCATTTCTTGTACTTTTCAAGAGAGATGCACCCTGATCCAGATAAAGACATCTATACATACAAGAACCCTTCCACAGGAAAAACGCTTGCCAAAGTTGCAACTGTTGGCATAAATTTTATAGATGTCTCCGGGGCTTTTTTTCAGCTGGAATATGGTGGAATGGAGTTCCGGAACCTCTTTAAAATGGTCACATGGCTGGTGGCCCTGCCCCCTGATCTCCAGACAGAGGGGAGTTTAGATTGCTCACTCTATGCTATGCAATCTAAACTCCCTCTGTCTGGAGATCAGGGGGCGGGGCCACCAGCCATGTGACCATTTACTCCAAGGCCACTGAGTTCCACCACCTCTTTTCCCAGAAAAAAAGCACTGGATGTCTCAATACATGGTGGAATGTACATTCAAGTATGAATATATTTGCAACTGGGGAAAAATGATGTGAAAATACTGTTATATAGCCAAGCTATGCCCATTGAGAGAGCTAAAGCCTCCTACAGTTGACAGCCAGAGCAACCATTAAAGTAGGTTTTTCTCATGTTTGGGGCCAATTTTCTCTAGAAGATAGGAGAGAAGAGAAAGTCAGCATGGAAGCAAGGAATACTTTCCACTAAACTACTGCAGGGGTCCACAGGCATTTGTCATTAAAGAACCAAACTCTGTCAAAATTCACAGCAAGAGATTGACAAAAGATACAAGAAAGGCTATTTGCATAACTGAAACTATGCAATTGATGTGTGGATTAATAATTCACAAAGTTCCCACATCACAAACACTGGTTGTTGTGAGTTCATCATTAGGAAGTGGCACAGACGAACTTTCACAGTAGGTCAGAAACAGAGCACTCTATGCTATCATTGTAATCAGGGCTTTTTTTCTGAGAAAAGAGTTCAGTGGTGGAACTCAAGACTGCACAATGACATGACTTTGGGTCATCTGGAATAAGGGGGAGTTTAAATTGCTCTCGGTGAAAATGGTCACATGGCCGGTGGCCCCACCCTCTGATCTCCAGACAGAGGGGAGTTTAGATTGCCTGTCCGGAGATCAGGGGGAGGGGCCACTGGCCATGTGACCATTTTTAAGAGGTGCCGGAACTCCGTTTCACCTCGTTCCTGCTGGGGCTGAGAGGAGTGGCTGACCCAAGGCCGCCTACTGAGCTCATGGCAGTGGTGGGATTTGAACCAGTAGAGTGCTGATTTGCAGCTGAACCACTTAACCACTGTGCTACAGCAGCTACAGTAGTGTGCAGGCATAAACCAGCACACGTTTACATCTGGATTTCTGGCAACTGTTCTCCTGTATCATTTCCCTTTCTGCAAAGCATCTCTAAGAAGCCCTCTAGTCCCATAAAGATCTTTGCCTGCCACTCCTTTCGTATATTCTACCATTCTACCTACCCCTCCAATATACCTTGGTTTAAAGATTTTCTTTTCAAAGAGCCACATTTGGCTCTGGAGCCATAAACTGCTGGCCTCTGCTTTACCAGCTGTCCAGGCTGCAGCCCTTTCTATTTCCTAAGAGTTTTGGCAACTGCCTTGAAAGGTTGCCAGCTCCAAGTTAAGAAATTCCTGGAAATTTGAGGGGTGGCTAGGGTTGCCAGCCTCCAGGTGGTGGCTGGAGATCTCCTGGAATTACAACTGATCTCCAGGTGATAGATATCCGTTCCCTTGGAGAAAATGGGTGCGTTGGGTGATGCAGTCTATGGCATTATACCCCACTGAGGCCCCTCCCCAAACCCAACCCTATCTAGGCTCCACCCTCCAAATATCCAAGAATTTCCCAACCCAGACCTGGCAACCCTAGGGATGGAGTCTGGAGAGACCAGGTTTGGGGAAGGGAGGGACCTCAGCCAGGTATAATTCCATATATCCCACTCTCCAAAGCAGCCATTTTTCTCAGGGGAACAGATCTTTGTGGCCTGGAGGTCACTTAATTCCAGGAGATCTCCAGCCATCAGCTGGAGATTGGCAACCTAATCTGGAGATCAGTTATAAAACTAGAAGTTCTTCAGTCTTCCCCTCCAGTGAATGAAACCTAGGCCTGTTGCAGTGTAGAACAAGGCTGTAGAAGTACCAAGGTGATATTTCTTTACTTTTTAATTTACAGTCTGCCTTTCTTGCTGAAATTCAAGGTAGATTACAAAATTGGAAGACCATGAAAGAAAACAGTGCAATGCATATAACAAAAACAGCATAACTACATGACACACAATGCAATTTTAAAAAACGGATTACAAAATTAGAAAACAAAGCAATAAAAGCAACAGAATACATGCGATAAGCAATGCCAGAATAAAAGAAAACTGACAAAGGGTTTTTTTTTTTAAAAAAAATAGATTCTATCAATTCATACTGCAGGGGGAACATTCCTTCATTCAAAATTCCACTACGTTAATAATTCCCTGTAAACTATTGGACACCACCACTACATACAAATAGTTTAGGCTAAAATTGCATTCATTTTTTATTTGCTGCAGGTTTTTGTTCGAACATGGGGGTGCAATAAAACTCTCCCCACCTACCACGTGAACTTGGTTACAGCCTGTTCTGCCCGTTCTGTCTTCTACACCTTCATGTCCGCAGCGTGTTTGCACTGGCCCTTAGAGGAGAATTGGAAACGTGGGAGAGTGTATAATATGTATGTTCCTCTGGAGCAACTGAGCCCTTTTCTCAGGTCTGCCTCTGTTGTCCGAGGAACCAGTTTTGCTGCCTTTGCTCTCCGGTGGGCCCAGCTCAGTTCCCTCCCTGCCTGGGAAAATGTTGGCCTTGCTTCTGCAAGGTGAGTAAAATCTCTTGCTCTGGTTTAAAGGTTTGCAGAAATCCAAAACCAGTAAGCAAATCCTTATTGGTGAAACGTTTTGCCTCCCTAAAAGGCAGTGATCCTGTCTTGCCTCAAGTCTTTTTCTCCTGGTGAAACACACCCAGCTCTTCCTCGTGTGCCATGGTCTCCAGACATCCCCTCAATCCTGGTGTTTTTGCCTGGATTAGATTGGAATTTGACACAATTATATTTACTTCCTGCATTTCCAGGTTCCTTGACCCTGCTGTCCTCTCTGTGACACCTCCTAGGGACCAGTCTGTTTAGTGGTTAGAGTGTTGGACTAGGATCGGGGAGACCCAGGTTCAGATCCCCGCTCTGCCATGACAGCTTGTTGGGTGTCCTTGGGCCAGTCACATACCCTCAGCCTAACCTACCTCACAAGGCTGTGGGAATTTGAATCCAGGTCTCCCTGAGCCCAGTCCGCCACTAACCACTGAACCATGCTGGCTGTCCAGCTCTGGGCCACATTAGTGACACCTGGGGTTGCCACCTCCAGGTTGGGAAATTCCTGGAGATTTTGGGGGTGGAGCCTGGAGACGGCAGGGTTTGGAGTAAAGGTAAAAGTAAAGGGACTGGCCCAAGTCCCCTGTGCAAGCACCAAGACATTACTGACCCATGGGGGGACATCGCATCACGACGTTTTCTTGGCAGACTTTTAACGGGTGGTTTGCCATTGCCTTCCCCAGTCATCTACTCTTTACCCCCAGGAAACTGGGTACTCATTTTACCGACCCCAGAAGGATGGAAGGCTGAGTCAACCCTGAACTGGTTAGCTGAACCCGGCTTCTGCCAGGATCAAACTCAGGTCGTGAGCAGAGCTTGGGCTGCAGTACTGCAGCTTAAATTCCTGGAGACTTTGGGAGTGGAGCCTGGAGACGGCAGGGTTTGGAGAGGGGAGAGAATTTAGCAGGGTATAATACCTCAGAGCCCACCCTCTAAAGCAGCCATTTTCTCCAGGGAAACTGATCTCTGTTGCCTGGCGATCAGTTGTAATTCTGGGAGGTCTCCAGCCCCTACCTGGAGGTTAGCAACTCTAGCAAAGTCTGCACTAAAGAGCATTTTCAGCTCAGCACATTATCCAGTTTGATTTGCGAGAACTGGACCTGCAAAATCCATCACCCTCATACATCCCCTGGTGATTCAGCGTTGCCTGGCTGCCTGACCCCCCTAGTATTGCTTACTCATGTGTTTTTGTTCTATGTGGGAAGTTGTTCCTATTGTAAAGTTGTAGTTACACTTCATGAAAAGAAGTTATAAAACAAGACAGAATTAAAGATTGTCGTGTTAGAGATTTAGGGGAGTTAAAACAGAGAGAAGGAATTTGGTTAAACTTCCTGTTGGAGGTGGAGGGTAGATCAGCTGCGTTAGCCAAAGGAATGATTCTCTTTGGTTGTCTTTCGAAAGCAAAATCCCTTTCTAAAGAGGACGGGTGTGATTTTCACCTTAAAATTCATTCGGTCACATAAACACCTTGGAATCGCTAGAAACGTTTTGCAGAAACCAATTGTCGAAAAGAGCCGTGGATTTCCCCGAGTGTTACAATTTACTACTATGCTTGGACTTCAGCAGCCATTAGCCTAATAGGTTTTTTGTGGAATGTGAATCCCAGCGGAAAGATGTGGAACACTTCAACTGCCCTGGCAATTAAAAAGAGAGAAATATCACACGTGACGAGAGGAATTTGTTTCTTTAAAGCATTAAAAAAAGCATTAAATTCTCCAAGGTGAGGCACTGACTTCCCCCTGGAAAAACAATACAACACAATTTAATATAGCAACGTCAAATCAATAGTGAATGAAAAACTGATACCAGTAGAACATCAGAAGTACTGGGCCTTGGGTGTATTAAGCAATAGAGAGTGTGCAGAAGAGAATTCTAGATGGGTAGCTTTGTAGCAACAAAATGAAATAGCACTCCAGTGGCACTCTAAACATGAACAAGATTTATTGCGGTATCACTTTGCACGAGTCGAGAGTTGAATTCTTCAAATGCATTCCCTAATTATGCTGCTGAACAGTGGTAATAAGTTGGGACTCACAGGTTTTGCTTAAAATAGTTAACGCCTCCTGTGAGTAAGAAACCCCAGCTCCTGGCTGATTTATTTTTATTTATTTAAAGCACTTGCATCTTGCCTCATCTCCTCAGACGCAAAGCAGGAAGAACGATGCAACATCAGTTTGGGAAGACACCAAACACAGTAATCCAATTACCAGATTTTTAATCATAATGAAAGTCATAAATGAAAAAATGCACAGATGAAAGATTAAAACGTGCACAAGTTTAAAAAGCACACAGAATGAAAAAAAAATGCAAACAGTAACCAACAACTTTTTCTCAGGCATGTATAAACATAACTCCACTATGGAATTTTGCGGGTTATCCCTCTGGTCTTTCATTCAAGAAGAAAAGGTAATTTCTAAAAAAATAGTGTTTTTTTAATTGTTAGAGGAAAATCAGACCAAAATCCTTTCTAACAATTGTTTAATTTCCGGGAGGAGGGTGGAGGAGGAGAGAGATCTTTGTTTTTATGCTTTCTCTTACTGAAGTTCAGATTTCATGTTGACTGTTCCTTTAATAGCAACGTATAACCGGAGAAACTACAAGTCCCAGAATTCACAGGGGGTAGCATATTACGGATACGGGGGAAAGCCAGGCATGCTGGGAGTTGCAGTCTGTTGTGTATATTCACTTGGACTTGAAAGACGACCTCGGTATGCGCGCTTGCGTTTGTAGCAGCCGAAGATTTGAATTAAATAAACGCAAAGCCTCTATTGCAATTTGTGACGCTAGTTTTGTAAAACTCGGTTTCCAGGTAGATGTTAATCCAGAAATAAGTGGATGTGATTTCTTTGCGATAGGGCCAATCACTTTGCTATAACATGATTTAATTTTTGTTTGCAAAAAATCTTCAGGGTTACGTGGCAGGGAGGAAATAGGGTTGCCAACCAGCCTGGAGAAAAGAGTCCTCTCCCTTCAATAGAGACTTAAACGAGAGGAGCGCTGGACGCTTCTCATGCCACGGCATAACATCAACCCATGAAGCTCCTCTTAAAGGGGCAGATCATTTTTTCTCCAGGCTGTTGGCAACCCTAACATGGGGCAGAAATAATTTAGATACGGAAATTAATACATTCTTTCCCCTTGGGAAAGATCCCATTGTCAACTCGGTAGCGTTTGTAAAGATCTATTAACAGGAAAAAAACATCCGGTCCAATTTTCAGCAATTTTAGGCAGAGGGAAATCCCATTGAGTTTCTTGAGGCTTACTCCCAAGTAAGAGCTCCTCACGTGGCGATCTTCAAAAGAGGGCGTGGCGTGCAATTAGCTAGAAGTTGAGCGTTTGCTGTAGAAGGGCGTTGCGTGTGAATGCAACCCATTTGCGGAAATGGATCCTGTGGGTTGCCTGTCGCCGAGCATGCAAACCGGCCGAACGTCTTTGAGGAATGCAGGGGAAAGAACAGGTCAAGCCGGTTTCCAAGGCAGCTTCCCGGAAGGTTTAGAAGAAGCAACGTCTGCACGTGGCTTCCGGAGGAGCGAGACACGTGTCAGAAGTGCAAATGGGGCACGCTGGAGGCAGGCGGCTGGCAGCCGGTTGGGGAGCAGCAGCAGCTTTTGTCGAAGGTCAGAATCCTCTCGGGTGGTGTGAAGCACGACTGTGGTGGTGGTTGCTATCTGGGTGTATGTTTAGTTAGGGGGAAGGGGAAAAGAGCAATCTAGCCAGGTAGGAAGTTCTCCAGGTAATGGAGGAGGGCCACTCACGCTAAAAATAATATTCTCCGGCCTCCAAAGCGGTGCCAACCTTTTCTTGAGGCTGGGTTCCTGTGTCTCCAAACTTCAGGAGTTTTTCTTTTATTAATTTGTAGTCTCCCTTTCTCCCTGAGACCCAAGGTGGACTACTTAGTGCAAATCTATACATTATCATCAACAGCAAGGACATTCGCTGAGCAAAATATAATTTATTTATAATTTATTTATTACATTACATTTCCAGACCGCCCTCCCCGTCGGACAGGCTCATGGCGGTGTAACAACATACAATTTATAACATGCAGTTTAAAACAATAAAAACATTATAAATAAACATTTAAAACATTATTCCATGTGCAATGAAATTTCTCAAATGGCTGACATAAATATTAAAATTCAGCATTTTAGGCGCAGGGCTTAGGTCTTACATACCATATGATCTGCAGTTAGGACGGTCAAGGAACAGATACAATAGGGGATGGTGATAGAAAATTAGAAAACGAGCACAAAGCCATATGCAGAGATGAAACCTTTCTAAAATAAAGGGTAACTGATGAAATCCTGCCCTCAAGTCGCAGTTGATTTATGACAACAGCTGGTGGGGTTTTCATGGCAAGAGACTAAGAGAGGTGGTTTGCGTTGACTGCCTCTGCAACCCTGGCCTTCGTTGGAGGTCTCCCATCCAGTGACTAACCAAGGCCAACCCTGCTTAGCTGCTGATGAGATCAGGCTCTCCTGGGCTATCCAGGTCAGGGTGTATTAATATGACATTTATTAGCAATGTTGCCACTACCCAGTAGGAGCATATCTGCACCAGCCTAGTCTATAGTCCCTGTTTGTTACTAAGGCATTTTTCAGAGCCCTATAATCTGAGAAGAAAACCTTCCTGAATAATTTTGCAGCATTCTCACATCTTTCAAGACTTCTGGCAGTGGGAAGCAGCATTGCCAACTTTATTCTTTTGTAGCTGAACATCATTTGGGCTTTTTTGGTGGTGTCCTTGACTCTTTTCTGTTGCAGTGCTAGCAATGCCAACCTCCAGATGAGGCCTGGAGATCTCCTTGAATTACAACTGATCTCTAGATGGCAGAGAGCCATTGCTTTGGAGAAAATGGCTGCTCTAGAGGGTGGAATCTATGGTATTATACACCACTAAGGTCCCTCCCCAGGCCTCACCCCTGAATCTCCAGGAATTTCCCAACAGGGTTGGCAACCTGAAGCTGTGCTCCCACAAGTACTTCAGGGCTTTTTGGAGAGGCAGAATAGTTGCCAGCTTTTTTCTTTCGACAAGCTGGCCTGGCTTTAATTACTTCAAGTCTTGAGGTGTTGCCAACTCCTATATCTTGCAGAGCTGCTATACTATTGCCAACAGCTTCCAGACTAACACAAAGCAAACCTCCTCCCCAAGGTACACCTGCTCGAGCTATTGAACAGGCAGGAATGTTAAAACAAACAAACAAAAAATTACGAAGCCTTGATATGCAGAGAGCCTATGGCTCTGGGCTTTTGTGGCTGAGAAGTCAGCCTTGTTCTCCCTGCCACAACCTGCATTTGCAGTGGTTAAAATGCATGTTTATTTGATGTGTAAAACTGCTTTATATGCATTGCAAATATAAATCTCTGTTTTGTTTATATTTGCAACCACTACACCAGTATGGTGTATGGTTCTCTAATCTGGAGAACTGAGTTAGATTCCCCACTTCTCTGCTTGAAGCCGGATGGGTGACCTTGGGTCAGTCACATCTCTCAGAGCTCTCTCAGCCTCACCCACTGCACAGGGTGATTGTTGTGGGGATAATAATAACATACTTTGTAAGCTGCTCTGAGTGGGTGTTAAGTTGTACAGAAGGGCACTATATAAATCGAATGTTCTTCTTGTTGTTATGTAATACCTTTTATTTATTATGATTTATACTCTGCTTTTCTTCCCAATGGGAACTCCAAACTGTTTAACAACTTCCTTCTTCCCTTCTGTTTTATCCTCACAACAACCCTGTGAGGGAGGTTAGTCTGAGAGTGTGACTAGCCCAAGGACTCCAGCAAGCTTCCATAGCGGCGCAAGGATTTGAACTATGGTCACCAAGATCCTAGTCTGACACTCTAACCATTACATCATACTGGTTAAATGTTACAAGCCATCCATGTCAGGGTCAGGATTTGCGTTTGGGTCTCCCAGAGCCAAAACACTGTGCAAGCTTTCCAGTGAAGCGTTCTGGAGAGCTCAGAAGCTTGCACAGAATGTGTGTTCATTTGGGTTGGTAAAAGCTCTGTGTTTGGATTGATGCTTGTTTTCAAATTTTCTGCCACCATACTGTATTATATCTGTTCTTTGAATATCCCAGCTGTTGCTCATACTGTATTTTGGTCAACCAATGTCCCAGCTATTTATTGTTGTTGTTATTGTTGTTTATAGTCCACCTTTCTCCCTGAGACTCACATAGTGTGAGTCAGAACAGTCAAAGACATTTCGACGAACAATACAATAGGGTATCTAAATGCAAATGCAAAATGTGCCCGTACCTGCGGTCAAGAGTCTTGGTGTGACACTGGACTCCTCCTTATCAATGGAGGCCCAGGTCACAGCAGTTGCCCAGTCTGCCTTTTTTCACTTTCGGCAGGCCAGGCAACTTGCCCCTTATCTTTCAGCCCATGACCTAACTACGGTGATCCATGCAACGGTCACCTCCAGATTAGACTACTGTAACTCGCTCTGCGCAGGGCTTGCCTTGGTTCTGACCCGGAAGTTGCAGCGGGTCCAGAATGCTGCTGCACATGTCCTGGTGGGTACACTGTACGGGACACATGTGACTCCAACCTTGCAGCAGCTGTACTGGCTCCCCGTGGAGTTCCGGATCAGGTTCAAGGTTTTGGTCTCAATTTATAAAGCCCTAAACGGACTGGGACCAGCAGGCCTGAGGGACCGCCTCTCCTCATATGTACCCTGGAGAGTGCTTAGATCAGCAGGAAAACACCTACTGGTGGTCCCTGGCCCTAGGGAGGCTCGACTGGCCTCAACCAGGGCCGGGGCATTTTCAGTCCTGGCCCCAACCTGGTGGAACTCTCTGTTGGAGGATACTCGGGCCCGCCAAGACCTTGTGTCCTTCCGGCGGGCCTGTAAGACAGAGATGTTCCACCAGGCATTTGGTTGAGGCCAGTACTCAGATCCACCGATTGGCCTCCCTGCCTGTCTCCTATTAGTGGGGGGCTATATTGAGTCATCTGCCCCATGTAGGAAGGGTGGCTAATCTCGCATCAACTCACGTCTCCACCCCTCTCTTCCCTTGTGGTTGGCAGGGAAGGGTGAAGTGAACCTGGGACGTAGTGCAGAGTTTGTTTTTATGCTGTTAAATCTGGCTTTAATCATTATTTGATGTACCATTTTATCAATGTGTTTTAATCTGTATGTCGTAATCCACCGTGAGCCCGTCCATGGGGAGGGCGGACTGTAAATTTAATAAATAAAAATAAATAATAAATTGGCAAAGATTTATTATTATAAATCATTATATATATTATGTAAAGATTATGTTGTGTTGATTTGTGCTATGTGATCCACCTTGGGTCTCAGTGAGGAAGGCAGACTATAATTGGATAAATAAATAACGCCAGGTGGGTAGCCATGTTGGTCTGTAGTAGAAGGCCAAGATTTGGGCCCAGTAAAGCCTTAAAGACCAGCTAGATTTTCAGAGTATGAGCTTTCAAGAGTCAGAGCTCCTTTCATAAGATAAGTAACATGGACTTTAGTGAATATTTTGGGGAGAGAGGATTTTGCTATGGTCCAACACAGCTGCCTACTTTTAAAAATTCTTAATAAAAGTTAAAAAGCCACACATTCTTAAAATAAATAATAATTTTAAATTTAAAAAAATAAAATTCTTGCACACTCCTCAAAGCAACCCAGGCTACAGAAAAGACACCCCAGCCGGGCAAGCTCTGGAGCCCTCTGAGTTCAGTGGTGGATTGCATAGTGTACAGTCAATTTCGAAGACATTTCAGCGCATATGTAATAGGGTATAATATGCTTGCAAATTTGCAGATTTAAAACCAGCAGAAATCCAATGCAGTTTAAAAAAACTTAAATAAATAAACAAATAAAACCTAAAACAAGTAATTTCTTAAACTTAATCTAATAATATGTTCTTAAACGAAAGTAAAATTCTTGCACACTCCCAAAGCACCCCAGGCTGCAGAAAAGACCCTCAGCCGGGCAAGCTCCCTCAACTTGCAGCCAGTGGTGGTGGGTTGCACACAGCGCAATCCTAAACAGAGTTATTCCAGTCTATGCCTATTGAAATAAATAGATTTATACCTGGGTAACTCTGTTTTGGATTGCACTGGTCAGTGCAGTCAAGTTTCAAAAGCTATTTCAATACACGTGAATGTCAATTTGAAGATGCAAAACCAGCATAAATCCAGTACGGAATTTTTAAAAATCTCAAATTAAAAACAAAGCACTAAAACAAATGCTTAAACTAATCTAACAATAAATTCTTGCACGCTGCCTGAAGCCCCCCAAGGCTGCAGACAGGCCCCGCCAGCCGGCCAAGCTCTGGAGCCTTCCGAGTTCAGCGCCCAGCCAGCGGCGGCAGAAGCAGCAGCAACCAGGCAGCCGCCGCCGCCGCCTGGGCTGGCCGAGCCTCCCTTTCCCAGGATGCATCGCGGCGGCCCAGTCCCCAGTGGGCCGCCATGTTGTCGGAGTGAAAGACAGGGGGAGCGGCAGGCAGAGCGAGAGGCCGGGGGGGAGGGGGGGCGCCGAGATCCGTCTTCATCCGACCGTTCCGCCCGTGAGTATCCGCCCCGGAGGGGGCCCAAACGCCGGCCGGGACCCCCGCCGACCCGACGGTCGAGCCGTATTGGGGCCAGGACTGAGGCAGGAGCGGCAAGGCCCCTCCGAAGGCAGCCCTTGGGCGGGCTCTGGCCGCCGAGGCGTCTCTCCTCGCGCTGGGTTCCTGGTCCAATGTTTGCTAAGAGGCCTCTATTGTTGTTCCAGGGAGGGGGGGGGATGAAGACTCTTCCTCTCCCGCCCCCTCCCTCCCCATCTCTTGGAAACTATCAGCCTGCCCAAGAAAGCCTTCTCTCCCCCCCCCCCTCAGGATCCCCTGGTTTGATTCCTTTTGGGGGAGAAGCGGGGGTGGGTGGGGGGATCCACTTGGGCTAGGAAATAACCCTGTATAAAAGCAGCTGAGCAGTGGGGGTTTGGTTCCTGGGGGCGGGGGGCTGCATTCATGGAGCCCAGTGGGACTTGAGCAACCTGAATGGGGTTGGAAGGGAATGAGGGGAGCATGGAAAGAAAGTCAGGGGAACCGGGGGGGGGGTGTCGAAGGATCAATAGGATTGAAAGTGTGTGTGGGGGGCGCTGTAGGGAACCGTGTACGTGACTTTAACTTTGCATGGACGAGGCGGAGGTGGGGTGTTAAGTGCAGCTTGTGAGGATGTGTGGTGTGTTAGATTCTCTGGTCTGGTGGGCAATGAGTTAATCCCCCCCCCCCCATTGCTCTTTGTAGTTGAGTTGATGTGTTGTGGTTTTTTGTTTTGTTTGGTGTGTCCCCCCCTTCCCATTTTTGGAGCCACATTGTGCCTTTGAAGGAACAGGAGGGGAGAAGAAGACTTCTATTTTTCAGACTTCTGTTTTTCTTGCTTTTTCGCCTTGTTACGTATTTGACAATTTTGTATTTTGATTGGGAAGAGAGCGGTGTTGTCTTCTTAAGGCCTCCTTTGCCATTTCGGCTTCTGAGTGAGTTGGCTTGAGAGGTGGTTTCAGGTGGGTAGCCGTGTTGGTCTGTAGTTAAAGAGTAAGATTCGGGTCCCGTAGCACCTTAAAGATCAGCCAGATTTCTAGGATATGAGCTTTCAAGAGTCAGAGCTCTTGTTGTCAGATTAATCGGTTCCAAAATGAAACAAAGTTTCCGAAGGGAATGAGGTGGCTCCTACGCCTTTTGTTATGGTGTGAACTCTCTGAAGTGCACATTTTGAGAAAAGTTCGATTGCAACTCTTTTTTTCTGCCCATGGCAGGTGATGTCTAAACAAACACATGAGTGTATGGTTTAAGCCTCTCACTTGTTTATAGTGGGACTTCTCTGAGTATTCAAGGAGGTCCTAGGCCACAATCCATGCATTCCTTAAGGCCAGCAAGCATCAACTTCCTCAGCTGTGTTTTCGATTGAGGCCTTAGCGTTTGTAGGCCTCAGACTTGACAAACAATAGGAAAGATCATTTCTGGTGGCTTAAAAAATGAATATGGGAGGAATGGGGGTCCATTTCCCCCATAGCAGTAAAACATTTAATTGTTTCCAAATGTTTGAGCCTTGTAAAAACAATTTTTCTTACTTTGCATTATATCTAGGTTATTAAATCGATCTAAGCTCATGGAAAGCCTGTTTAGGATATACATAAACAAAGAAAGTTACACACAATGTACATAGGACACTTTTTTTGACGAATCAATAGCAACAATAACTCCAATGTGAGATTTTTATCTCTCTTTTTTTCCTAAGGTGGATATAAAGTTTGTTTATGGCTTCTCCTTTCACAATGGCGGATGGGAGGCAGGTTGTTTTTGTAACGTAAAATGAAGGGGGGGAAAGGGGGGCGAACTCAACCCAGAAAAATGAGTAGGATGAGAGGGTCAAGCTAGAACTACAAAAGTATAACAAAATTACGTATGTTTATTATAGAGTGTACACAAAAACAACAATTAAAATTTTTAAAAGGATAAAAGTCTGAATATCAGACCGCAAGTAAGTACATACACAGCTGTAATATTTCATACACAAAGATGGATTGCCCAATGACCAATAACAATTACATCCAAATAAATAGTATCTCATAAACACTTGATGGACTACCTAAAAACAAATGGACCATACGCGTTTCAGCCCCTAAAAGGCCTTCGTCAGTGGTCAGTGTATTATTGTGATAAGCCAGACACATCCAGGAGTAAATAAATCTGCTGTATAATAAATATATGTAATTTTGTTTTTGTAACTTGCCTCAGAAAACTAACAGCGAAATCCTAAGCAGAGGTACTCCAGTCTAAGCCTATTGGTTTCAGTGGGCTTAGACTGGAGTAACTCTGCTTAGAATGTCACTGGAAAAGTACAAATGGCTTACCAGGCCAAACGTGGGGATTGAGCCGTGGTCGTGACTCAGAGGTGCAAAGATTTTCTGTTCATCCAGGTTTTCCAAGAGCCACTTTGGGGATTCTGCCACCCCACAGCTGTGTGGGCGGACATCTGGCTGGAGTAGCACCTTGCTTTCTAATGCCTTCCACTTGCGGGGCATCATAATAGAGACCCTTCTGTTACTTCCAAGTACACAGGTAAGGGATGATGTGGTAATGTTACTGAGAAGGATCTTGCCTCGGTTTCATCAGGTGTGGACAAGAGGATAAATCTGGTGTCCAAAAAATTGCTTAGGAATATTCGATATGGAAGTCATCTGTTTGCATAGAGGTGTTGTAAAAGTATTTAAACTTCCTGTGGTGGTGGACCCTCTGCCTTCAGGATTATCAAGATTAAATCATCCATGTGCGAGGCTGCAGTTTACAGATGGTCCACCTGACTTTACTCATACTGTTTCCTGATAGGTGGCCGCACTAAAGTACCTTACACTTACTGGTATTTTGAAGAGGAAGTGGTAGTTCCCCAAGGGAGCAGAATCAGTATAGTTGATGATTACCTTCTTTAGAAGCAGTGGTGAAATTCTACTCTACTCTAGAAGGCCTTGTCTGTACACCAACTGAACCGGTGCTGTAAACTTCCGCTTCAAAGGGAGTGGGCTGGGCAGACAGGGAGCTGCCAAGGCATGTACAGATCCTTTTCCAGACTCTAATCTGGACGTAGCATGTTACACACAGTGCTTTAAGTAGTACGTGAAAAATACACCTCAGATTCCCGGATGCCAACGTCACATTTTTTGGGAAGCACATGAGGAAGTGGCTTGGAATTTTCCAGTGTCACTCCAGTCATTTGCTTCTGCTGTAATTTTCTGTTTTAATGACTGACTTCAGAGCGTGGCCAATAAGATTCTTCTCTCTGCTTGTACAAAAGCCTACACCAGTCAGTTACTTGCTGATGAATCTGGTATGCTGTTTTCATTATGTCCAATTGAAACACTTTAAGAATTTAAGCAGCCCGGTGGGATTGGCGTGTGTCACTCTCACTTGGTTACTAGTGGCTGAGTCCCTTGCCATGATTATTTATTTACGTTATCCTACCATTCTTCCCAAGGAGGTCCGGTAGCATGCATTTGTATGCGCACCCCCCCCCCCCCAATTTTGTTTTCTGGGCAATCTTGTGAGGCAGACTGTGCGTGAATGGCTCTTGATCTTAAAGTAGGGCTTATAGTAAATGAGGATTCGAACCTGGGTCCCTGGTCCTACTTTGACTGACATGATCCCATACTAGCTCCACATTTAGACTGTTGTATTTGCTCGGCGTTCCCAGTCAATTGAGAATCCAGTTGTAATTCAAAACATTACAAATTAAGCCCCACAAAAACTGGCAAACTTGAAACTTCTCAAAATGTGCCTTGCATATAAACCCATAACAATTTTTAGTAGCCTATGCTTAGCCAGTACAAGTTGTTTGTGGCCCATGGGAGGCGATTCTCAAACACTTCATTAAAACTTCCTTAACTGCTCACCTATGGACAACTCTCTCTGCAGCTGAGAAGCTGCTGCCGTTGACGTGGTTCTTGAGCAGTGGGAAAAGGACCGCAGAGGTGATTTGCAGCAAGGTGATTTCCTTCCCCTCTAACAGTAACTGATTTAGTCAACGGGAGTTGGTCACGGAAGGGATGCTCTTAGCAGCTATTTGTAGGGGGCTATGTTTTCAACTACGCAAGGGCTGAAGGCCAACAACATGGGCTGTACCCCTTGACTTGTTCCCTGCAAGTGGAAATGTAGGCAGAGGTCTCATTAACCCTCTCCTTCCCAGTGTGATGGGCTCTAGAATCTTCCCTTTAGAGAGCTGCTGTAGCATCGTGGTTAAGTGGTTGGGCTGTGAATGAACACTGCTGGTTCAGATCCCACCACTGCCATGAGCTTAGCAGGTGGCCTTGGGCAAGCCACTCCTCTCAGCCCCAGCTCCCCAGCTTTATTGTGGGGATAATAACAACACTGACCTTGTTCTCTGCTCTGAGTGGGCACTAATCTGTCTACAAGAGAGGAATATAAATGCAGTTGTTGTTGTTGTTGTTGTTAGCTTTGCATTGTTTCTCACAAGCTGAAGGTCTCTGGCAAAGCCTTTATTGCTATGAAGAGGTAGGGGCTTAAAGAGCCCTTTGCCTGTGTCATGGCTTGGCAGATGTGGCTGGGATGCATAATAAGGGGGAGGGGCTCTTGAGATGAGCTAATTTGGGGACCAGGATGCTAGCCTTGCATCACATCCTCCTAAGGAAACATGAGGAATAAGGAAAGGAAAGAGCTACTCTTGGGCTGGGCACACAAGTGGATGCAAAAGCACACCTGGAACAGCAATGAGTAGAGAAACTTCAGTCGGAGAAGAGCTGCCAAGGAGGCTTTCTGCAGAGGTTCTGTGGCTGCGGTGTTTTTCAGTCTAGTCATTAATGTCTTGGGTGAAAGTGTAGTGCAGTGGTGGCAAGGAGGGATACATAACTGTGAAGGTTTGCAAACATTTCTCTAAGAAGCTCAAAAATAACTGGAACGAACTGGAGAGCTTAGCTAGGGATATAGCTGAACCAGAGACAAACGTGTCATACCCAAACTATGGTCACTGAATTTAGAAGGTGATGGTGATGAGGTGGGGTATGCCTGGCTAAGCTGCCATATTAGAATAGGGGGCCTGCAACCTTTTACAATTAAAGAGCCAAATTACCTCAAAGTTCAGAGGGAGGGATCAACAAAAACAGCAAGTATAAGAGAACCCATTTTTGTAACTGCAAGTGAATAGCTGAAGTAATTCTGATAATTGACACTGTAGATCCATAAAGGCTCTGTAGGCCAAAAACAGGTAATTGGGAATCCTCTCTTAAGAAGTGTCACACAGAGGTCTTGCAGTAAGGAATAAATATACACAAGAGGACCATGTGTGAATGGTTTAGCACACGGGTATAAATCTGCACACTGTTCCTGGTTGGATTCCTGATGACTGTTCACTTCTTGCCACTTAGCTTTTTGCAAAGCATCTTTAAGAAGACTTTTAGTTCCATAAAAATCTTTGCCTGCCATTCCCTTCATATATTGCTTTTTCTAGCATCCCACTTGCTCCTCCATGTTGCTGGGGGACCTTGGTGCAGTCACACATACTCAGCCTAACCTACATAATGGGGTTGTTGTGGAGATAAAATGGCGGAGAGGAGAGCAATGGTTCTCTATTGGGGAGAAAGGCAGGGTACAAATGAAGTAAATAAATGTACACCTGGTATCTGTAGATTGGTTATTACAGTGATTTTTTTTAAAAAAATGTTGATGGTTAATCAGCTAAAGCAATAACTGATTGGTCTGTGTGGATTAATTTTAATCTGACATGGTGCATGTTTGTTGTTGATGAAGTCGATGTCTGTGTATCTCCATTCTCTAATCCCTGTCCCAAAAGCAGACCAGGCTATTCTAGTGCAGTTCAGAAGGTAAATTTTGTGTTCTTGTAATCACCTTTTCCCCCTTCCCCTTTGAAGTCTTGAATGAAGAGCTTCATAACTCTCCACTTTTAAGATCTCAAAAAAAAATGGAATGTTTTCAGGTTGAAGTATCGAAGTGCTTTGTTAAACTTACACAATTCAGTCATATGGAATTACTGGAGGGCTTTTGTTCAGCAGGTATTAAAATAAAGCTGAGAGCTAGAGAGGTTCATGATTCTCCGTGTGCAGTCATGTTTTCATCTTTGTTTTATTTTCTTTAAAGTGGTAATTGCAAGCTCCTTTCCAAATATACTTTCATATATTTCAGCTGTGGTGTTTAGTGTGTTTTTGGTTTTTCGCAAAAGTATGATAAAACTTGTTTTGCTCTGTTAATAGGAAGAAGGCAGGCAAAGATGCCAATGTTGCTTCTGTTTATCTTCTAGTTTTCTGTGAATGTTTTTTTTTTTTATTAGAGACAGCAAAGAAAAAGCCGGTCGATGTTGCTTCTTGTTCTTGCTAACAACGAAAAAGAGAACAATGTTCCATCATACTTAATTATGGTACTGGAAGAAAGCTAATTTTCTTTAAATAAAGACTCCTGTTTATTCTCATTTTTATTATAAAATTATGCACAGTGAGGTATTTGTGTCACATGGCTAACCAATCTGCAACCAGTGTAAATTCCTTTGTGGAATACACATTGATTTAAGCTGCGCACCTGAGCACACTTACTGGACTTTGGCTAGATGGAGATCAGGACTCTCCTTCAAGCAAAGATGATCAGAAGAAGGGTTTCAGTTCTCATGAATTTTCATTTAAGCTGCTCTGTGTACATGCACTTTACTAATGGAGATGCAAGTAGTGGTTTGCATGTGTGAATGAACCCATCCCAGGTCTAGCATGTGAATAAACCCAGCCCAGGTCTAGCATGGAGGTCAGTGGAAACCATTTACACATTCCACTGCAAGTCATCAAATGCTGAGTAATCATGTGTGGAGGAGAGTGAAGTATGTACTCTTTAAGTCAACTGGCCCCCAGGGTGTAGCTCCACATAGGAAGCTGCTGATTTGGAGCTGTTGGCCCCGTCCAGCCCTGCACAGTCTGTTTTGGCAGTTCCTCTCCTGGGTGGTCAGGCGGAGACTTTTCCCAGCCTTGAAGATCCCTTTGGAGTGGCGGGTGCAGTAATTAACTACTCTTAATTACTTATCACATCTCCTTGAAAGCCAGAGGGATGCCCTTGTTGAAGTAAACTGTATTCAGCTGTGCAGACTGATAATTTCTGATACTTTTCTCTGTGTTCTGAAATTGGTGCCATGTGTGGCGTGGCATCCTGTGAGTGAGCCTTGGGCTCATGTGCTTCCTCCCTGTACATTGCAGTTCCTTTCCTGCCTTCCTGTTCTGTGGCAAGGGCCATACTTTGCTGTGATGCGTGAAACGGCAAACTGATTTGTGCTTGCCCTTCAAGCCGGTTGGATGGCCGTTTCCATTTCTGGCTTAAAGGTTAACCACACGCTACAGCTTGATAGTTCAGATGAAGCGGTAATCCATGGTTTTGCCACAGAAGGGAGAGGGGGGCAAGGCATATTCATATAATTCTGAACCATAGTTAGGATATGTGAACTGAATGTTCCTCCAACTATGCACTGAAAGATCAGGACCATATTACAGACGTTCCTTCTTTTCCTGGTTGTAGTGAACACAGGCCATGTTAAATTTTTTGCGTAGTTTTGGTTGACACTACCCTATAAACTTGTGATTCCCAACCAGGGTTCTTTGGAACCCTGGGGTTCTGCAGGGCATCATCAGGTGTTCCTTGCGAAATCGTAGAATAAATGATTAAATTTTTGAAATACTGTGACATTTCCTAATATCCCTTGAAATATCAGAGTTAAGGTTATATTTAGTTGCATTGTGTCTTTGATTGTTTCGTATTGTTAACAGAGCATTAACAATGCAAATGACAATAATTTAGCAGTAATTGAATTACACTCTTTGCCATCAACGTTTTCTGACCTGTAAATGTTTTCATAGGTATGACTTCCTCTGGATTTGAAAAGAGTAGGAAATAATGAGAACGGCTTGTAGAATCATAGAGTAGGACTTCAGCAGACTCTAAGAACAAGACAGAGTCCAGTCTCCCAGACTAATGGGAACCAGGAGAGGGAGGGGAGTTATGGAGGGCTGATCTATGTGTTGGGCTCCACGTTCAAGCATAGCAGCTGTGCTATATACCCCTCCCACCAGGCAGGTGCTGCTTTGCCACTCTAAATTGTTCTCCCAATAAGATACCTTTCTTTTGCAGAATTACCAGTTTGGAAAGGGGTGGATGAGAAAACAGGTTGGTACGAAGGTATAGTTCAGGGGTCTGCAGCCTTTTATAATTAAAGGGCCAAACGATGTCAAAATTCAGATCAACAAAGATCTCGTATAAGAAAGTCAATTTGCATAACTGAGAATGTGCAACTTAAAATGTTACTGGTAATTGATTCATGGATTAATAATCCATAAAGGTTCTGCAGCCCAAACATTGGTAGTTGTGAGTCCTTTCTTAGGAAGTGGCACACACGAAGTCTCAGAAAGTCATAAATACACATAAATGCAATTGCACCTTGTGCTGTTGTTTTAGCGCACTGCCATAAATCTGGTTTACACTTGAATTCCTGGCAACTGTCCATCTCTAAGAAATCTTTTAGTCCCATCAAAATCTTTTGCCTGCTGTACTTTCACATCTTGATTATTCCTGCATCCCCACCTACTCCTCCAGTACACCTTTTCTTTTGAATGAGCCACTGAACCACATTTGGCTCTAGAGTCATAGGTTGTAGCCCCCTGGTATAAAGGGAAAGGGTTGAACTCCACTCCCAGCACTGCTGCTGCGGCCAATTTCAGAGCCACTTGAGGGTCATTCTGAATAAAACAAAAACGTTGAGAGATTTTTGTCTTGGATCTTCTGCATAATGTGCAATTTGACCCCAAGCAGTGAAGATGAGCAAAGTGTTGAACTTAACCACTTCCTCTATCATTAGCAACTGACTTGTGGATTGGATTGGGATATTGTGTAGTTTAGGAGGCCATGCTGTGAAAGATGTGAGTTGAGCTTTGCAACAGTGCTTCTGTTTCTCCATACCTGGGCTCGGCTGAGTCACAAGGTGATTTAATGTTTTTTATAAGTATATAGGAAAAGCACTCTTCTGTCATCTTACCAGAATTTTCCTCTCTGTTGGCCTCTCTAAGGACTGGCAGGTTCTTTTTGATCTGGGTTTTATGTTCAAATTGATCAGGGCAGGAGGCAGAATGCTAGGCCGTCTTCTGGCCAGTGGCTAGGTGACCCTCATTGGTAGGGTTGGGAGTGTAAGTGCTTATTTTTATTAAAGATATTGGTATCCTGCCTCTCCAGCCTTCATGTCCTGTAAGGTGGTCTGTAAAAACCATAACAACAACAACAACAATAATAAAGCTAGTAAAATCAGTTGCAGCAAGGAAATGGAATAGGCCAAAAATAGGTCAGAGGATAGGCTAATAGGTGTCATCCCAAGTTCCTTGCAAAACCTGCTGTGTAAAAATAATTTTGGGGTGGAGTTCAGGCTCCTTGAGAAGAGTTTTATGAGTTGCTTAGGAGCCACTATTAAAAAGGCCCTGTCTTGTAATGGCATCCACTGCATGTCTAATGATGGGAAGATATCAGTCAGGGCCTTGGAAGATACGTTTCCAAGGAAGGAAAGTTGTTTTCAACGTAGAAAAAATGTAAATTTAGGAGAAAAAAGATTAAGGGATTTGATTAGAAGTTTATAAAACTTTCCCCTCTACCTTATAATGCAGCTTGGGCGAGGGGGGCTGTTACCCAATGTATTTGGTGAACTGTAAGTTCAGGGGTTATAAAACTGGATTACACTACACCAGTGCATAATTTTATGAACATTTCTTCTGCAAGGTTAGAAGGCTAAGTTGTATTCATAGCAGGCAGATCTGTCAATGGTTATTAGCTAAAGGGAATCTATATTCAAAGGTAAAAAGGTAAAGGTAGTCCCCTGTGCAAGCATCGAGTCATTACTGACCCATGGGGGGACGTCGCATCACGACGTTTTCTTGGCAGTAGCTTCTTCTAAACACTAGTAGCTGTGTGACAGAATTGTGTGCGAAACTGTTGCCTTTACTCCCATGATTTTTTCAGAAGCAATATATTACCACTTACTGTATCATTTATACTCTTCCTTTTCTCTACGGGGGAGCCCAAAGTAGCTTACATCATTCTCTTCTCCGTTTTATCATCACAACCAAACCTGTGATGTAGAGTAGGCTGAGAGTGTGTCACTGGCCCAAGGTCACCCAGCGAGCTTTTGTGACAGGGTGGGGATTTGAACCTGAGTCTCCCAGATCCTCATTGACACTCCAGCCGATACCCCAGCTCTTTTTGCCTACAGTTGGTAGGATGTTGGACTGGGTGGATCTTTGGATCAATTCAGTGAGATTGCTCTTGTCCTTATGGATATTTTCCCTCGCCTACCTCGTCTGGCTTGAACTTAGGCTTAATGTGAATTCTCATTGGCTAGCATGGTTAAGTGGTTGGGCTGCAAATAAATGTTCTGCTGGTTCAAATCCCATTACTGCCATGAGCTCAGTAGGTGACCTTGGGTGAGCCACTCCTCTCAGCCCCAGCTCCCCAGCTGTATTGTGGGGATAGTGTTCACCACTCTGAGGCACTAATCTGTCTAGAGGAGTGGTATATAAGTGCAGTTATTATTATTATTAATTTAAACGTGTGTGAGGATACAGATATTGGGGAGGTGGGCAAGATTTGGATGTCAAGAAGCACGCATCGGTTAAGAACTTCTGGGGTGAATTTAGAGTCTTGTCTGGTGACCGGAGTGAGATTTGACTTCAGGAAGGCTTGACCTGGTTTTCCTGCATGTATTGTATGGTGTGGGGTGGTGGTGAAGAGAGCCCCATTAAGCCTTTTGAACCTGTCTCCCCTCAGGTGTTGGTGGAATGAGCGTTGCGTGTGTGTTGAAGAGAAAAGCAGTGCTCTGGCAGGACTCCTTCAGCCCCCACCTGAAACAGCACGGTCAAGATCCAGCCAACCCCAACATGCCTGTTGTTTTGACATCTGGAACAGGGTCCCAGGCTCCGCAACAGCCAGCTGCAAACCAAGCCCTTGCAGCGGGGACACACTCCAGCCCTGTTCCCGGATCTATAGGGGTTGCAGGCCGCTCCCAGGACGACGCAATGGTGGATTACTTCTTCCAGAGGCAGCACGGCGAGCAACTTGGGGGAGGTGGAAGTGGCGGCGGCAGCTATAACAACAGCAAGCATCGGTGGCCTACCGGAGATAACATTCACGCTGAACATCAGGTAAGTGGTTACATATTTCAGAACCGGACAAACGAGTGAAGTGGGTCTCCACCAGCTGTGAGTGCCAGCAACTAGTTATGCAAAGCTGAGTCTCATTTGCATCGCTTTTGTGATAACTCTCAGCCCTCAAACAGAAGTGCTTTCCCACAGGACAGCAGGGCGAGAGACTCCCATCCAAAATGTTACGTATTGTCCAGGGTTTTTTTTCGAAGGGGGCACTGTGAAAATTTACCTATGTAACAGCAGAGCAGAGTGGTGGCTTCTTTTTTCTTGAGCTTGCCACTGCTGTTAATCTTTAGGTTACAAAATGAAAGGAAGTCCTTGAAGAGTCTTCAGATGTGTGTCGGTTTGGTGGGGGTCCATACCTTTCCTGCCCTTGTCCCCCCCACCCCCATTCTGTTTCATGCCCAAGAGAAATTCTTTAAAGTCATCTTTTCTGCAGCTGCTGTGAAAGAGAGCCTCTCTTAAACCAAAAGCAAATCACAATGCATGTAATTTGGGACCGGCTACAATGACATAAGTGAGCTTTTGAGTTCACCAGAGCTCTTCCTCAGCCTAACTGTGACAAAATAAAAATTGGACATGGGGAAGTGAGAGATTTTAAAGACATTTTCTAATGGCATCTTGGTGCTGAATGCCTGGCTACTAATGTACATTGGCATCTTTGATGTGGCTTATATACTGTACTTATATAGCATATGTTATACTTTAGCCCTTTAGGGCATGAGAAAGGAAAAATTGATATTCCTCCATTGGAATTACAAAGGCCAGCCATCTTCCTTTAATCTCTCTTGACACCCAGGAAGATACACATCTCTCTTAAAAGGCAGAAAGCAAATGAATTCCTTGATAGTCACTGTATTAACAATTTTGGAGGCAAATTTAATGTGTTGCCTAAAGTGAAATAAAGCCAAATTGAGTAGTTTTACCTCATGTTGTGGGTGAATTCCCAAACACACAGTCCCTTATTAGAAGATTATCCTTTAGTTGATACATTCTTCTTGGCTAAGTTCAGGCACTTCCAAAGTAGACAAAAGGTGTTTGGGATTGTACCGGTCCTAAGTGTGGATTTTGATTTTGGACCAGTAGGGCTGCCAGCAACTTTTTCTTTAAACAGATGCGGAGCAAATTTCTCCGCTTAGCAAGCAGCACACGTTACAGACGGACTTTATGGTTTTCTTTTTTAAAGTACCCAACAGCCAAAGGAAAGGCCTGAGGTGCTGTGCGTTTTCTGAGAGTCCCCAGTGTCTGTTGCAAAGGAAGGAAAGAAATGGGGAAATGGAATACTTATGGGTTATCTTGACTATGTCTATGGGGACCGAAAAGAGACGAGCTTCTGCTATCTGTTTCTCTGTGTGTGAATCGGGAAGGCTGGGAACTGGCAATGAAAGAGCCTGCTTTTGCATTTCTTTTTAGGATGTATATTTTATGTACATGGTTTTGTCTAAAGGGGTGAAAGGCTAGTGCAAAGGCAGGTTAATATTTCCCCCCTGCAATCCTTTTCTTACCCTTTCCCCTTAAAACATCCTGCAGGACAAATGGCTGAAGTTTGCATTTTTATTTCTTATTTATTTACTTGCATCATATGTATCTCGCCTTTCTCTCCAGTGGGGATACAGAGCAGCATAGATGGTTCTCTCTTCCATTTTATCCTCACAACCACCCCATAAAGTTGGTTAGGCTGAGTGTTTGCAACTGGCCCAGTGTCACCCAGTGAGCTTCCAGGGTGGAGTGAGGATTTGAACCTGGGTCTCCTGGATTGTAGTCCAAGATTCTAACCACTACACCATAACTTAAGGTTGTTTAAGGCTGAGATCACAATTTCTCTAGATCTTAAGCTCCTTTTGTTTCTTGATAGGGGTGGGGTGGGTGGTCCACCTGGGATGCCTTACATGTGGCACAATATTGTGTTTGGGGAGAGCTGAGAGCTCTTACCCTTCCACCTCTTGTGGGGCATTGACTGCCTCTCTAAAATGCCATACCTCTGACCTGTAAAATGCACACCAAGTGAACCTAGGCAGATCATGAGAGGGAGGGCAGGAAGGGTTACATGGTTGCTTAGTTCTCTTAGCCCCTTCTTACATGCCCAGGCTAATGCCAATCACCACCTTGGGGTCAGGTAGCAATATTCCCCAGGCCAGTTCAGCTAGGGATCCTGGAGGTGTTTTGCCATCTTCTGGGCATGGAGCGGGGGTCACTGGAGGCATGGGGAGGTAGTTGTGAATTTCCTATATTGTGCAGGGGGTTAGACTAGATGACCATGGAGGTCCCTTCCAACCCTATGATTTGATGAGTTTAAGTGAGGCCATGCTTTTGAAAAACAGTATTGTCTGATGGAGCGTCAATTACAGCTTTGCACAGCCTGTGTTTGAGAACCGTGGGGCTCCGCCAGTTAAACAGAATTAACTTTCTATGTATGTTTTGACATTTTCCCAATAAATTGAAATACTGTATTGTGTGCTGGTGACATAATATTCCACTTTTGCTGCTTGGAAGTTTATTCTTGTGCAGCAGCAAAGTACAGAAGAGGGTGGCAAGCAGCAGTTTTTATCTTTTGTGTGTTAAGATGATGGTGTGTCTTGGATGCCCTAAGTAATCTTTGCATTCACCTAAGCTGTTGGTGATGTAAGACATTTGTGTGGCACTGTTTACCTTAGCAACATGCAAGGAAGTACGTTAATGAGTCCCTCCCCCCGCGTTGCAGTGTAAAAATACACAATTTATTTTAAAGAGAACCGTCATAAGTAACTACTTCGAAGAGCAGAGAAAAGCTTTCTGGCCTGCCTGTGCAGTTTTCTTGTAAGGAGAGTGTTTTGCATTGTTGGTGGTTTTCTTCGGGTGAAGGGCTGAGTTTGGTATCACACATGGGGTTAAAAATGGCAACATCCAGAAACCAGTGGGAGAACACTTCAGTCTACTAGGACATTCCATCCGAATATTCAGGCATTGTTCTGGTAAATGAAATTAGCATAACGAGATCTTGTCGGTTGTCCCAAAGGTGCCTCCATGAAGAATGCCATGCGACGGAGTCTCTTAGGTTCTGTGTTGCGGGAAATGTAAATTGCGTTCTTTTGAACAAGACTCCTAATTGTGCCACTTAAAATATTTCCTTGCCATTCTTGGAAAGATGAAAGGCTACTCAAAGTTAAGCAGAAGAAAATGGCTGGGGCTAGGCCCACTTTTGGTAGGAAGCCCTAGCTGCCTGTGGGTACCTTATATACAACAATTATCCTCCAAGTGGTTCCCATGTATGCTGCTTAGTGCCTGTTGCTGCCTTCAGTTTTGGGGATAAAATCTAGTGGAACAGTAAAAGAAGCAGGCAACTTTGGATTGCTTTCTATCAGCCGAGTGTCTGGGCAGGTGCGTCATAGGTGTGTGCTTGTGGCCCTGCCATAGATGTTCCGATGTGTCTAGGTTTGGTAACCTCTTTGCGGGAGCAAATGCCACCCTTTCTTTGGAAACTGAAACCAAACAGTTTCTCTTCCCTAAACCAAAGAGAGTGGCCCAGTCTTTTCCTGTGCTGCCTCAGAGTAGCAGGTGTTCCGCAAGAGCTCAGGAGGCATCACCTTCGTGTCCACAGGCAGAACCCATTCGACAGCAGCGCTTTCTACTGTAGGAAGATTCTTGGCTTTCCCACCCACACCCCCAGTCATCTTATGGACCCCCCCAGTCACATTTCCCCCCACTTCTAACCAGTGGACATGCTGTGGTGGCTTCTGCAGCCCTTCCTCTGCAGGGACTCATGATGACCACAGCTAAAGCCCATCTGGCATGTGGCCCCTTCTGGTAAGGAATCTCTTGCTTAGAAGAGAGCTCTTTTCAAGGGCTGTTTTGAAAACGTGGATGCATCGTGTCAGGCTGACTCTTCTTCCAAACACTTATTGACACATCCCCCGACCTTCTCTTTAATTGGGAAAGAAGATTTTAGACTTTTATTTAACCAAATGATGCACAGTTTCTGCTGCTTATGAACTCGCCCCTCTCAGGCTATTAATTATGTTACTTGGAAGCAAACCATCTCGATGTTGACCTGAGGGCATGGCCTGTCTGCACTTGAAGGAAGATTACATTGGGAAGGTGGATGGGAAGTGGCAGAAGCAGGAAACTGCAGCAGTTGAGAGTACATAAAATGCAGGCGTGTTTGTTGTTGTGGGATACTATTATATTAATGGGATGACTTCTGTGTCACCTGTGAAAATACTTTAATTGTGAACCTGCTGTAGCTCCAGATATCCAGCCTTACAACCAAATGGTTTTCATGGATGCACCACGAAGAAGCTGCTGGTCTTCCCTGCCGTCCGCTTCCCCCAATAACCCGTAAGATCTTCCAAAAGCTGATGATGGAATTTGTGGGGTCTGCAGAGACCAAAAGCCAAGATGGTATTGAGGATGAGCATTCCAACCTTGTGCTTGTGCTAGCAGAAACACTGGTAGAGGAAGAGGAGGATGTCCAGTTCTACCTCCTCACTTCAGCCCCCTTGCCTGTGTAGCTTGGAGGTCATTGTGGGAAAGCACTGGAGCCAACCTCCAAATAGCCCAAGACAAAGAAAGCCAAGTAGAGGTCTAGGAAGGATTTTGCCCCTTTTCCGGCTGCTCAACCACAAGATACGGGTGCTGCGATCTCATTCGGAATACTGTGTATGGCTCTGTTCACTGTATCTTAAAGGATATTGTAGAACTGGGAAAAGCCCGGAAGAGGCCAAACAAAATGATTTAGGGGCTGGAGTATCTTTCCTATGAGGAAAGACTGGAGATCCTGGGATATTTGTTTCTTTATGGCCCCATAGGGTCATTGAGGCAGCTAACAAATTAAAACGAAATAAAGTCTCATCTTTAAAAAGCCGTTAAAATCAGTACACAAATGCGTCCTGAAAAGAATTTAAACCCAGAGCTTAAAATGAATATCATTGAAGGAATGCCAAGCAAAACAAAAGTCTTCACCTGCTGGTGGAAGATAGCAACAGAAAAAAGACTAAGGTGGACATGATAGAAATTTATGAAACTGAGCACGTGGTGGAGAAAGTGACTAGAGGGAATTCTCTCTCTCCCCCTCCCCCCATAATGATATAACTTGGGGGCACCCCGTGAAGTTGATGAGCAGTGAAATTGATGCTCAACATGGGTTGATGATCTATGGGTTATTTCGCTGCAACAAAGTAACACAGCTACCTCCTTTGAGATAAAAAAAATAGATCGTCTGCCTTTGTTCGAGTGCCAGTACAGTTTAAGATGAAATTGTTGATGCTAGTGTAATCTATCAGGTTTTAAGAGGGTGAATTTATCTTTTATAGAATTCAGAAATTGCGTTTTTCTAAAAACATAAGTTCCGCATTTTCAATATCACTTCACAAAACGAATTGATATTGAAGTGTTTTGTGTTCAGAACAAGCAATACAAAACCTCTGTATTAAAGAATACAGAAAGTATTCTTTTCCGATTAGAGTTGTTTAAGGTATTGTATCTGTTTTCCCCTTAAAGTTCATTCCTTCAGTGTGTTTTTCGCTGTCAGCTTGTCAGTTTCGGCTGTCTCCAATAACTGTTCTGCTCAAGGTTCCTCCACAGATTTCCCTTGTCCAGCAAATTATATCTTTTCCTTTTTTCTTTCCTTCCTGTTTAGGCTTGCCAGCAGGCCTGGAGGAAAAAATGTCTCTGTTCATTTAGCACAGGTTTAATGGGATGTTGCCTATCAGGTGCTGATGTTTACCTCCATGACATGAAGAGCTTTAGCTGCTCATTTCCATACATTAAGTCTCTTATTAAAAGGATGGGACATTTTCACCCCCTCCAGGTCTGTTTCCAACCCTGTTCTGTAAACAAATTTTGCAAAATCCGTTTGATCTAGGGCTAATTGTACTTCTTCTGCATAGTTTAATACAGGAGAGAGACCTTCCCTGGATACATGTAGGAACCCCCCTCCATCCTGCCCCATCCTGGCTTTGGCTCTGCACCCCCTCCCAGTCTTTCTCGTACCTCTTCCTGCTTCTCTTCCTGGTCCTAACCACTGCAGTGCACATAAAACTGTTTTGGATTGCTGTAAGCAATATGCTTTTTGAACTCTGTAGTTTGTTCTGTTTCATCAGCATTTGTGCAGGCCGTTAACTTTTCTTGGGGGGAGGAGCATCTGGCATTCTTTTTTTAAAGATTCTTTTTTTCTTTCTTTGCAAACCTTGAGGCTTCTTAAGTTTGCAGAACACTCGGTGTTAGCTGTGGCTAGCCCCATTGCACCAGTTTTGCTATGCACACAGGGTTAGCTGTTAAATACATTGTTATAGTTGACAGGTCAAATTTGAATATAAAACCTCTCAGTATCAAACATCTAAGAAAATGATTTGAGCTGCAAATTTTACAGCTGATAAAACAAATCCTAGATATTTAGCCTAGAGGTGAGCCAACTTCCATCTTGTAAGGTAGTCTTTATTTTATTGATTTACTTAACGTATATACATACACTTCATATAAAATCTACTCTACCTAATCTGTGGTACGTGATTCTAAGGGTTCATTCGTGTTGGCGAGCGTAAAGAGTACAGCGTCCTTTGCAAAAATCCCAGTAGGCTGCTGGGAGCTGGCCAGTGGGCCACAACTAGATTGCTGTCTTCTTTTTGCCCACTCCTCTGCTCCAGTCCACTGGTCTTTCTCCTTCATATTTGTGTCCTGCTCCTCTTCAAAATTATTCAGGGGTGGCGTGCATGATTTTCTTCCTCCTCCATACTTTAGCCTTGCAACAACCTTGTGAGGCCGGTTAGGGTGAGAATGAATGGCTAGCCCAGGTTCATCCAGGGCTGAGTAGAAATTTGAGCCCAGCTCTTCAGACTGCAAGCCCAGCAATGGAGAAATGCAACACTTCATTTGCTTTGTCATGTGAACATGTTTGGAACAAAGGCACACCTTTCCTTGCTGGGTTTCCCCCCTTTTGTTTGCAAGTGGAGTGGCCATAATTATTGTCCCAGCTCAATTTCTTGCATGGCAGAATGTGTTACCTGGAAGTAAAGAGAGCCCGGTGATGTCCATGACTTCCAGTTGAACTCATCCCACATAATGAATGTTCCATTTGTTGCCAGATCCTAAATAATTACGTTTTTACCATTAGGCTGAGAGATTGTCTCCCTATCTTCCAGGCTAAAATTTATTGTCTCTTTGTTGAAGCTAAGGGAGAGATTCCAGAGCTTAATTTACTCCTGAACTTATCCCAGGATACCAGAAACTTTCGATGGTATTGACTTTTACTTAATCAGTGCCTCTCTTGTGTTTATCCACAGAATAGCGTTTGAAGGGATTGGAGCTGTTTGTTCTGATTTGTTCCATGTATTTGGGTTGTCTTGAAGCATCCAGTGTGTTAACTAGAGAATTTCAATGCTTTCATATGATGATCATGGCTGTTAACTCTTCTCCATTCTGAATGGCTTTCTATATTGGCGCTCTTTCAACCCTGAGAAGTTTTCCCACTTAAAGTCACCTTTTTGGTAACCCTCTTAAAGGGACAGGCATAATTTTAGAATAATCATCTGAATTGCACTTCCTTGGCAAGACAAGTTCCCCTTTAACCCCCTGAATTGTGAAACCACCATTGGCTCAAAGCCACTGAGAAGTTTTGAGTAACTATTGAAGAAATATCTGATTGGGGTTTTGCAAAGTCTAGTTAAAGGCCAAATTGTGCAGTGATTTGAATGGTTTATCCCCATGACGAACTGGCCTGGTTCGTCATGAACTTTGGTTCGTATTTTGTTTCATGCCCCTCTCTAATCCTAAGGCATTGGTGGGGGGCAACATATGGGGAAATGCATTAATTTGAATTAGCAGGGCTCTTCACGTTTATTGACGTGAACCTGAATTGTCTAGAAACCGGAACAGTTGCTGAAGGAGCAAGATTCAAGTCCAGTAATACAGGAGCAAGATATAAGTCCAGTAATACTTTAAGACCAACAAGATTTCCGAGGTATAAGCTTTTGAGAGCTAAGTGCCCTTCAGCAGATAGAAGTGTCTGCATGCCTCTGATGAAGGGAACTTTGACTCTCAAAAGCTTATATCCTGGAAATCTTGTTGATGTTTAAGGTGGACTCAGATGTTGCTCTTCTGCTGCCAACCAACATGGCTACCCACCTGAAACTAAAATAATGTAGTTGCTTTGGCTCACATCTGTCAACACGTGGCCTGGTCTATCGAACCAGATACCATTTTTGAACATGCTTCAACAGAGTGATCTTTCACAAAACCTTGAGAGAAAAAAAACACTGCATGCATCTTGGGCATTCAGGGTAGTATAGTTCACCTTTCCCTCACTTTATCCTCACACCAACACTGTGCACTCAGTTAAGCTGAGAGTCTGTAACTGGGCCAAGCTCCCCCAGTGATCTTTGCTCTTTATTGGGCATTTGAAGAACTCCCATCTAATCTGCTAACTCCTGTACTGCACTGGCTCACAAATTAGTAATTAAGCTAGAGGTCACCAGGGCATGTATCATACAAACCATATCTCTGTTGCCGAATAGCTGTCACATCTAGATAGCGCTGTTGTTGAACAAGGGTGTCACCTGTCTTGAGACTAGGGTCCACTTTGGCCCTGATGTGGAGGTTATCACACAGTGGAGAGTGTTGTACAAGCACAACCTAGGTTGCATCCCACCCATTTTATTGCTGGCGAAAAAGGAATGGGGGGGTCCCCTTTGACCTCTAAATAATGTTTTGCTGGAGATTGTGGGACCTAAATTTATAAAAAGCCATATTGGATGAGGGCTGTAGTAAGAGGAATTGGACAAGACGGAGCAAAGATGATGGCTGATTCCAACCCCTAGTAAATAAGTATAACTGCATTAGGGAGAGCTGTAGCTTAGCAGTTGGGCACATCCTTTGCTCACTGAAAGTCCAAGCACAGTCCCTGGCAGCTAAATGAAACTTGGGTGGCAGGGCTCAGAAAGCCCTCTGACTTTGGAGAGATGCTGGAAGTCAGTGCCTAGCTGGGTGAACCATTGGTCCAACGTCAGCTCTGTGCATGTATACAGTGTTTGTTGGTTATTTGTTGTTGAAGACTTTATGTAATCTACTACCTCCTGAAACATAATTGGAGAGTTCAGTTTCTCATTCTCTTCCAAGGAAGCTTTTGAGATCTGTAAATTATTTAAAGAGGTGTATATCCTCCAAGCAAGGTTTGGAGTAGCTGACTGTAAAAGTTCCAAAACGCCAATTTAATTTCCTCTGGGTTTTGCTTAAACCACATCCGATCTTCCTAATTGGAGGGATAATGTCCCTCTTTGGTTTTCTTCTTAGTAACTGATAAGACAGAAGTTTGTTTGGCTTGCTTCCTTTTTCAAAGCCCCCCCTCCCCCTGTTTTATAGCCCTCATTAGGTTCTTTAATTCTCTGTGTACCAATTGTAATTGCTAATAATGTTGTTTCCAGCTGATGTGTTGCTTGGTTATGTTTTAACAAAGCTTCTACTGCCTCTTCTTGTTTTGATATTTTAATAGGTTCGATCTATGGATGAATTAAATCATGATTTTCAAGCGCTTGCTCTGGAAGGAAGGGCTATGGGAGAGGTAAGTGAGCAATTGATTTATTAGTTACAGTTGTAGTGTGAACTAAGCTGTTGCCAGGCAACCTTGCATCTGGGGCATTGGAACAGCCCACGCCTTAATTTTTGAGATGGGGCTCTTGGACCATTTTGACAGGTAGAAAACAAGATCTGTTGTGATGGTCTTGGTCCAGCAGTGAGGGGTTTTGCAGCTATTTTTTAAAATATAGTTTTAAATAATGAATGATGACCCCCCCCCTCACACGCACACTCCAAGCAACAGTAGCCTTGTAGTAGTGTTCATGATTTAGAGCTGATTTGGGGGCTTCTGAGTCAGTAGGAGCTTGATGTCTGTCCAAGCTCATTGCTTCTTTTTCACTGAGAACTGCAAATAATGGTGAAGAAGGGTTGTGAAAAGTGCATCTTCATTGTGTAGCATGCAGTAGTATTCTGGGAGATCCTGGCCTGCCTTTGAAGTTTAACTGGGGTTCCACGGCGAGGCCATGGTAACTCTCTGGATTTGATCTTTCAGAGTAGGTGTTGTAAATCTGCATGTGTGGACACCTCTGCTGAATGCAGCATCTGCCTGAGACTTGCGTTTTGCTGGTGTGGGGGTGGGAGCTGGTTGCTAGATATGCAAACTCTTGCGTACCATAGCCAGGGGTCTACAAAAAGTATCCTCTTGTTGAATGATGCCATAAAAAGAGAAGATGCTAACTAAATTACTTTTAATGCATAGTAGTATTTTTTGACCGTTTCTGTTGGATTTCTCTTATCCAGTAGTTCTGTAAAAGGTTTCGATTGCTGAATCAATACCTTTTGCAAGTATTATTTTTTCTCCCAAAGGTTATTTACATACAGTGAGTTTACCTGTTTACACAACCACTCTTTCTGTAAGCAAGCATCTTTCCATGGTAAACTTTTCTGTTTCCAAAACTGTGCCAATAATCTACTGGCTGCAGTCCGTGAATTTGTCATTTTTTTCTTTTTACTGAATTAGTATAGAACCAATTAAGGCTATAATAGGTCATTGGGTATCTTAATTTCCAATATCTTGTCCCCAACTTTAACATATTAAACCAATATTTTTTCGCCACTAGGCTATTTCCACTAAATATAAAATGGTGCCATCTGGCTTACTGCACCTCCAGCAAAGATTTGAGTAGACATATGAGATTCTCTTTCTGAGAGACAATATAATAACTTCAATCCGTTTTCTGTTATTTAAAAAAAGTCATGTTACTTAATTCAAATTGCCTGGGACATATTAGTTATCAAATCTTTTTATTTATTTGCTTCATTTATACCCTGCCTTTCCCTGTCGTGGGGAACCAAAACAGCTTTCATCATTCCCTTCATTTTATCCATACAACAGCCCTGTGAGGTAGCTCAAGCAGAGAGAGAGAGAGAGAGAGAGAGAGAGAGAGAGAGAGGAGCCCGCTACTTAGGCTCCTGGCAGTTGTCCATAGCAGGATTCAAATCTAGGTCTCCCAGATCTTAGTCTGACTTGTGAACCAATACACAACACATACTCTCATTCCCATTCTTTTCCCCATTTTTGTTCTGATAATCAAGTCAAGTCAAGTGAGCCTTTATTGGCATACATAAAATATAAAATTTTTAAATACAGAGACAAAATGCAATTAAAATACAGATAGGAGCAGGGCAACAGTGCAGCAAAACCAGTACAGAATATTACTTGTCAGGGCGTATAGCCATGGCACTGTAGAGAAACTTAGCTACTATTTCAGTTATTTCCCCATCTGGGTTGTCAAGCAGGAACTGAACTTTAAAATCATCAGAAAACTCTGAAAGTTTGGCTAATATAGGATGTAGAAGATCCCGGCGTGGCGCCAGATGAAAAGGGCACTGGAGAAGAACATGGGAAACAGTTTCAACACAGTCCATCAAACAAGGACAACACCTGCTATAATAAGGAATCCCATGAAATCTGCCAGATAAAATGGCTGAAAGAAGAACATTAAATCTGGCCAGAGAAAAGGCTCTACGTAAATTGGGAGTCAGGAGTTGGCCAGGAGAGTAGCCCTTAGTCTCTTGGCAGTTTTCCATGGCAGGATTCCAATCTAGGTCTCCCAGATCTTTGTCTGACTCTTGAACCAATACACAACACATGCTCTCATTCCCATTCTTTCCCCCATTTTTGTTCTGATAATCAAATGTCTCTCTAGAGCTTAATGGATGGTGATTTTTTTTCTCTTTGATCCTAATGAATGATATGTATTTGATAAATGCAGTCTGGAGGATTGGGTGTGGACGTTTATCTTGGGCTGTGCCTCTAGAACAGAGGAGTCTGGCCTTCACCAGCCTTTACGTCAGCATGGCTGTCCTCCTCCTTTGTAGTAGCTCCCACAGAGAAACCAGAAGCTGGGGCCAGGAGGCCAGCTTTTCCCAGGCAACTCCCATTCTGGCCTCCCTTTGTGGCAGCCCCACCTGGACTATAGCATTCAGCTGGGAGGGACTTAACCTGCAAAAACAGAGTTTCTCCTAACTTGGATACAGTCGCCATCCCTTGTTCCCGCAGGTCCGAGGCTTTAGCAAGTGGGTATCAGCTGGCATTCACAAACTATGAACTGATCCGGTTCATGGGAAAATATTGTCAAATGGTTCTTTAGTAATACATAGTAAAAGAAGGCAGCAGTAAATTCTCTTTTCCCCCCAAAAAGAACATTCCCAGGGCATCTAAAGCTGCTGGTTGAATCCCAGGATCATAAGACAATAGGGTGAAGAAATATCTGCTTACTTAATCTTTTTTTAATATCTGCTTGTCTCAAAGAACCTCACGGCTTTCTTCTCTCCTAGAGGGGGAGATACCAGCCTACAGCTTTTCCTGCACCCAGTGGTAGTAGTTTCAACAAAAACCTCTGTTGGAATATTTTGGTTGGAGTAGAAGTGCGTCTTTGACGACTGTCAGGTCACATCTTTCTAAATTAAAACAGCTTAGAAATAGAACAGGAGAAACTTTCAAGTAGGCCATGAACTGTGCTAAGGATATCTAAAGAATGAAGCATCAGCAGAAGGGAGTGTATGTATTTTTTTTAAACAACTATCATTCTTGCTTGAATGGGCTTTTTAGCCACATATAATCTTGCTAAATTGGTCCCATCGCACAGTCAGTCTGTGAGGATGTTAAAAGTGAAATACGAGTTGAAGCTAAGTGCAGGGCAATCGACATCTAAAGTCTTTTTTAAAATCAAATGTATTCTTTTCACAACTTAAAGCATGTTGAGGTCTTATATCCTGTCAGAGAGGTCATCAGCTCTGGCATTAATAGCTACCTTGTTAGGGTAAATATTCCTATGTAAACTGAACAGAAGGAAAAGCTAGGATAAAGAAATGGGACAACTGAAAAGAAACCTTAAAAATAACATGGCTGCGAGCAGAGAAAGCTTCCCTGTAGCGTTGTGCTAAAGAACTAGCTTGAAAGTTTTTTGAGTTCAGTCTTTAACCGGGTGCCAGCTAAGGGATATGGGAGATGTGGAAGGAGGCTGGAGTGCTCTCAAAGATGGATGGGCCATTTTCTTGCAGGTCTCTAGTTTCAGAAATACTTTTTTATAAGTCAGCAATCTAACACTGTGTTTTAGGATGCATATTTTGTACTTATTTATTACTTACTTATATTTTATTTTCCTTTACAGCAGCTTTTGCCGGGCAAAAAATTTTGGGAGTCTGATGATACTAGCAAAGATGGACCAAAAGGAATATTTCTGGGTGATCAGTGGAGAGACAGTGCTTGGGGAACATCAGGTACTTCCACTTATCCTGTGCCTTCTGTTCCTTCTTAGCTGCTCTTCCTTACAGCTCCTCCCTGCACAGAAATACTGTGCAAAAAATGTAAGGAATACCCCCCCAAAGTTCTGTGGTTGGGTATGAAAGGGTTTTGTGCTTTTTCAAAATGATGTAATGCAAGGTTGTGTTGAATTGGCTACACTTGCAGGGGAGTAGACAGTCAGAAACTAGGCTGGCTGCCGTGTTGAGCAGCGTACATGGTACTCTGTTCTTTTTCCATGTACTCTGTACACGGAACACTGTAGGCATAAGAGTTCCATGCACAAACTGTCATGGTATCCGGGTTCCTTTCTGTGCTACAGACCCCCCCAAACTCTTGGGCCTCTAGAAAGGGGCAGTGGTGGCTGCGGGAGAAAAGGGGGCATGATTAGACAGGTTCAGGGAGTACCCGTTGGCCACTGTTTACAAGGCTGCTCTGATGGCCTTTCTTCCATCAGTTACCAGATTATTTTTTTGGATTCTGTTTGGTTGGGTCTTACGGGTCCATTTTGCTTACAGTAGTGCTCAGTGGGGTCCCTTGTCCCCAGCTTAGGGAATGTCGCAATGGTAGAATGCTCCTCATGCTGGGGGAAATGCCACCTTAGTGGAGTGTATTCAATGGGCGCAACCCTTTTGATCCAGAAGTTGGTAGTTTTCTCCCTGGCACTGCTAATTTTAAACTGTTTCTGAATAGTTCATCAAGCAAACTAGCTTCCTTTTGTAGATGTAGGGTTGACCATCAGTATAGAGTTCCTCTTCCCCTGAATACAAACAGTTGAGAGCAATAGACCAGTCTTGAGTTCCCTTTTCCAGCAGAAAGTCACTCTAGGTTAGCAAGCAGATCTTCCTAAGATGCTGCTGCATCTCTCTCTCTCTGTTTCTCTTGTCGGATGACAGTGTTGTGGCCTGTTAAGCGAGTGGATGTGTATTTTGTTGCAGATCATTCTGTTTCCCAGCCAATCATGGTTCAGAGAAGACCCGGTCAGGGTTTTCACGTAAATAACGAGGTGAACTCGGTGCTTTCCCCACGATCAGAAAGCGGCGGGCTTGGAGTTAGCATGGTGGAGTATGTGTTGAGCTCATCCCCCGGGGATTCCTGTCTCAGAAAAGGAGGATTTGTAAGTACACCTGGTGATACCCGGCATCGCCGTCTCTAAGGTCACTATGTTTCCTGTCCAAATGTATCACTGTTACATTTTAAGCCTGGCAGCAGAGCCTGTCGAGTTCTGAACATCAGAGGGCTGATTCCGATATTGGAGAGTATTTATTGGAGTGAGTAGAAGGTGTGGGTGTTACCTATGGGCTATTGCTTAGTTTGTGATTCTCAGCCAGTGGTATGCAGTAGTCTAGGTGGGACTAAAGATTTTCATAACAATTGCTAAGAATTTACTCTCCATCAATCCTCATGTCCACCTGTAAGGGTGACGCACTTACTGTCTCCTGCTGGACTTAACTGCCGGAGTTCATCCATTTGTGTGACCCTTGAACATGCTAGTAATAATGAAGTGGGGGTGATTATTACAATTATTATTAAAATATTATTATTAAATTATTATTATTAAAATTTTCAGTCTTCTGTGGTTCTACCTCATACATTCCTCAATCTCTTTTTGCTACTTTTTGTATTTTGCAGTGTCTCCTCTGACTGTCTTGGGATAATTTTTATGGGATTTCCCATACAGGGTGAAATAGACAAAATGGAGGTTGACAATGACTGACGCAATGCTGTATTTTCTTATTTTTTTAAACTTTTTGTTGTTGCGGATAAATTCCTGTAGTGTCTAAGGGTTAATAAAGGTGTGGTTGTTTACTTGGCGGCCTGCTTAGCATGACCCCGCTGCCAGGATTTTTATGATTTACTTGGAGTCTGACCCGCCCCCTCCAACTGAATTAGTGAAGTACACATTTTTATTGTGCAAAATGTAATCACACCTGGACTATAGTGGAACTAACTATACAGGGAAAGCGATGGTGTCATATCATAGAGAATTTATTGCCTGAAGCAACTGGCTCTCTGTTTGCTGGGGGGTGGGGGGTGGGGATTGATTGCTTTTTTCTGCAGCAGCAGTCACTTACCCAAACAGAAACGATGCTGAGGTTGCAATTGAAATTTTCTTAGTTGTATTCTGAACATAGAGATCCCAGCAGGGTTCCATTCCACTAGTAGAGAGGTTTTCCTCAGACAGGAGGAGCCTTCCCTGATGCTAGGTGGAGTAGTTTTGCAGGATCCAGCCCCAAACATCCACTTAAATCTGTTTAATCCTTCAGCAATATTCCCATCCAGTTTGTAGAGGCTTGCAATCTTGTGATGAACAATAGTTTCTAACACAAGAAATTGGATTTATGATAACTAAGTTACCGATAATTTCTTTTTAATATAAGGCCTTATGAACTTGCGGTTTCTTTTTATCTTAGGGGCCAAGGGATGCAGAGAATGACGACAACGATAAAGGCGATAAGAAAAATAAGGGCACATTTGATGGTGATAAATTAGGTGATCTGAAGGAAGAGGTGGACGTGATGGATAAGGCCAACGGCTTGCCTGTACAAAACGGAATTGATGCTGATGCGAAAGATTTTAGGTACGTTGGTGCCGCACAAGATTTTCTTTTGCCATGTACCTTTGGATTTGCCCCTGAGGTGCCAGTCCCCAACTTCAGGGACTGCTCAGCACGAGGCCTGAAGTGGGTTTTGCTTGCCAGCAAGTCATCACTTTCTGTGAAATAGATCTCTTTACGATCACATTTATTTATTACCACATTTTTATTCTACCCTTCCTCCAAGTTGCTCGGGGCAACTCATATTCTCCCCTTCTGTGTCAATCCTCCTAACCCTAAGAGACATGAATGACCGCACTAAGGTCACCCAGTGAGTTTTGTGACAAAGTGGGGAGTAGTGGTTGAGCCTGGATCCTCAACCAGCACTCGTAACCACTGTGCTCTTAGTCTGGGTTAATGTGCCAAATATCAAACTAAATTTAGTTACTACTGTTCATGTTCTTGCTGGAGGTTGTAGCTGATGCCTCAGGGCAGGTAAGTGGCCAGCTTGTAAATAGCGGGGCAGGGGGAACGAAGAGGGGAGATGAGAAAAGAGAGGCGGTCCCTGAGTCAGAGAGCAGTTCGGACAGTACAGTCATTTGGAACGTGTCTGGCACCTGTGCAGAGTAGAGTCTGAACACACTCAGGAAGAAGAATTAACACGGGGGATACGGTGTTTTATTATAAGCAAGCAAGCGTGCTGATGGTTTTAGTGTGCTAAAATTAACTCTTCCTGAGTTGGGAGACTTCACAGTGCTTGGATGCACTGCTGTGTTACCTGGTATAGTATGCAGTGTTAGAAAACTCTTGTGTTACCTGCCTGTTGCTCTGCTCCTTATAAAACGCTTCCTTTGACAGCATCCCAAGATGTTACCAGCAGGCATTTGTTTTCTGCACTGGAAAACTCCCTTAATGAATATATGTGGCTGTTAAATTGAAACCGTTTCAGTGTTAGTGAACTAGCTAGTTCAGCTATTGGTTGTATTGTCTCCTGAAAATGTTACTAAATCAGGCCCATACAACTTCCATCCCACCAGGTCAAATGAAGATTACTGGCCGTGTGTTACAACCTGGTTGATACTTGGCAGCGCTGCCCCTTTTTTGTAGTTGTGACTAGCAGCACAAACAGGGAAGCTGTTTAAGCCCCTGGAGGACTGCCTTACAGTAACAGAGTACACGTTTTGCGTGCAAAAGTTTCCGGGTTTAATCCCTGGCATTGCCAGTAAAAAGTTTTCCAGTAACGGGTTTTGGGACTAAGCATTTAAGTATTAATTAAGGCATTGCAGCTCTAATCTCAAGTTGCCAGCAGCCTGGCTAAATCAGGCTTTGCTACAAAAAAGTTATTATTTAGCAGTAGAGCAGCTAAATGTTATACCAAGAACATTAAAAAAGACAGACCTTAATATAGGTCTCTAATTGAAATAAAACATACTTGGTGGAAGGTGAAGGAAGTTCGAGGAGAGTGGACTAAAAGTCTAATAAAATAATAAAAGAACAAATATGAGGTTAAGCAGAGGCAGAAAAGTGGGGAGGGGATAAAAAGATTGCAGGAGATCTACGAAGTTTGGAGATCCGCAAAGTTTGGCTCGTTTTGCTGGCCAACCGAAACTTGTGGTCTCTACTTCCCTACCCCTTTGTTAACGTGTTAGGAGGGATCAGGGAAGTCTCTGATCTCATGCTCAGTTTCTTCATTTGCAGTCATGGGTCAATCTTCCACTGCCATCCCAAGTTTTGACAGAAATTAAAAATATGTCTATATTGTGCTGCTCCCCAGAGTCAATTGGAAGCTCCTCCGCAGAACAACAGCAGAGGCATTATTGTGCCCCCCCGCCCCCCCGCTCCACACACAGAGACAGGGCCCGAGGAATCGCACAGCGTGGCAAGCGATTTTGCCTTTGTTGAAAAAGAAAAGATGAGACGCAGCAAACTGATTACGTTTTTAAAAGCCATTTTAAAATTGCTTCCGAGAAGTCAAGAACTCTTCTTTTCTTGTGCCTTCGTGTCTCTTCAGTCATAATTATTTTTCTTTCTCTTCAGCCGGACTCCTGGGAATTGCCAGAATTCTGCAAGCGATGTGGATCTTTTAGGGCCAAACCAGAACGGATCTGAGGGCTTAGCCCAGCTAGCTAGTACTAATGGTGCCAAGCCAGTGGAGGATTTCGCTAACATGGAGTCACAGAGTGTTCCGCTGGACCCCATGGAACATGTAGGCATGGAACCCCTTCAGTTTGATTATTCCGGCACTCAGGTACCTGTGGACTCAGCTGCAGCAACTGTGGGATTGTTTGACTACAATTCTCAGCAACAGGTGGGTCTTCATTTGATTAATAGCAGAGCTCTTCCCCTGGGCCTGATCCGTCTGCGCCTCCGCCATGTTCTTTTGCATGCGGCAACATGGTTTCCTTACCTGTCTTGTCACCCCTGATTCGGGGTTCTTACAGTGTAGGCTCTTACGCCATCAGATTTGAGAAGTGCACTCAAGATCTTTCCCCAAATTTAGAAGAAGCATTCAGGCTGGGGAGTTTATTCCATCTCATCAGACAAATGTTTCACTGGGAGCCTGAAGGAAGTCTATGCAGTGAAAGCCAGTTGTTTGCTTTCTTATAAAAATTGCCTTGTGCCTGTCCATTGGTGGCTCAACAATGGGTATTGCCTGAGGATACCGCCCTTCTCACAGGCTGGGCCTTAAATGCCTATAAGAAGGGGAAGAAGCAAAGTCAACCAGATCTTTACTCAGCTTCTTCTTCCCAGCAAGCATTCTTTCTCCCACTTCCTTCACTGCTTGAATTGCTCTTTAAGAAAGAAACTCTTATAAAGAGGTTTCCATAGCAAGACATAGTCAGTGTTGCTTTCGTTCAGAGAGGATTGGCTGGTAGCGTTCACTGTCACCAGGGCGCACAGTTGTTTGCTAATTTAGTTGGCTTTAAAAAGGAATTACTGGAGGAGAGGTCTTCAGCAGACATGAAGATGAGATGAAGCCTCCATGTTTAGGGACAGTGTACCACCCAGTATCAATAGTGGGGGGGGGGCAGCTTTGTCATCTGAGCCCTGCTTTGTGTGGGCCTTCTGGGGAGGGTGGAGGATCTGTTTAGCCACTGTGTAAAAAGAGGACACTGGACTGCATAGACTCTTAGTTTGAGGTGGCCCAGCCGCCCTTTATGCTATTTGCTGAGTTAGCCCAATAGGGTAACATTAGCACAACTCAAAGTTATTGGGATCTCTTTATTTTTAAAAAATCTGTTCATTGTAAGCTGTTTCTTTTCGTTCGCAGTTGTTCCAAAGACCGAATGCGCTGGCTGTTCAGCAGCTGACAGCCGCGCAGCAGCAGCAATATGCTTCTGTTCATTGTAAGCTGTTTCTTTTCGTTCACAGTTGTTCCAAAGACCGAATGCGCTGGCTGTTCAGCAGCTGACAGCCGCGCAGCAGCAGCAATATGCTTTGGCAGCCGCTCATCAACCACACATAGGTAAGTCCTTCGGTCCTCTGTTTAATATTCAAAGCCCGGATCATTTCCCTTTACCTTCCTGCATCCCTTAGGGCACTTATCCAGAGCTCACCTGTGTCAGGCTGCGATGACGCACTTGCCCTCACTGAGAGCATGGCTCTATAACGACAGCTTTTTTTGTGTGTGCTACTCTTCTGAGCCAGATGTGGTTTTGAGCAGCTTGCAGTTTTTAAAAGCCAAGTGTTAGTTTAAAGGTCAAAACAGAAAGTGGGGAGACGTCTGCTATAGAATCCTCCCAGAACTTTTCAAAATATTCATAAAAGTCACACACAGGCTCGTTTTGGATCAAGGCTTCTCATCAGGTTGGGGAGGGGAAAAGAAGAGACGTAATTCTCCATGCTGTAATTTTGCCTGCTACAGGAAACCGAATATGGGCACACATCCGAATGAGGCCCCTCACATGGATTCTGCTAGAAGTTTGAATCTAATAAAAGGCATAGGCTTGGATCCTTGGATTTGATCCCACAATGCTGGCACCTCCCTCCAGCGCATGAGCCTCTTGCATCAGAGGAAGGCATCATGCGCTGTCAAAAGGTGCCATCATTAGCAGAACACATCCAAGGATTGATTCCATAGCTTTTATCTTGAAGCTTTGATTGCTTTTATCTTGTATAGAAGCACCTGGTGCTGATTTTTCTCTTCCACTACTCCCAACCAAGCTGGCTGAGACAATTCTGTGTTTTTTTAGCTCAGTTTCCTCAGTAGCATCAAAGAACTAAAAGGGACGTATATACTTAATTGGTTTAAGGGTATATAATTTTTAAAAAGGGAGGGGGGAGATAACCCCGAAGCATCCAGATTTGAATGTAAAATGGACAGAGGTGTTAGGCAAATCTGTGTTTATTACTTTCAACCGAGTTTTTGAATGTAAAGACAGTTTACTTCTTAAATCCAAGATTTAATGTTCTCTTTTAAACATGGTAAGCGATAGGATTTTTTGCATAGGTTTAGCGCTACATTGACTTTTAGAGGAGGGGGGTTGTGGCTGTGATAGAGCATTTGCTTGGCATGCGGAAGGTCCCACATTCAACCCCCAGCATCTCCATTTAAAAGGACCAGATAGGTCCTTTGAAATGGACCTTCTACCTGGGCCCAGGGGGAGCTGCTGCCAGTCTGAGTAGACAAAACTGTCCTTGGCGGACTGATGTCTGACTCAGTAGAAGGCAGCTTCGTGTGTGCGTAGAAGCTATTTAACTGTCGTCTTTTAAGATCACTGTGCATACTAAGGAATTGATTTTGACACTTTAGTCTTCCTTTCATTCATAAATTGGGATGCAAAGAAAGGATGTGCGAATGCCTGAAAGAACTGTATATGCCTTGAGTTTTATGTTCAGACTTCCTGAGGCAAGCTTCTTTGCAAACCACAGCTTGTCTTTTGGGGACGGAACACGCACAACTCCAGCAACGGATGTTGTGGTCCTCCCCTCCCCCTCCCCATTTGTTTCCCAGCCATAGTCTTTGCCTCCCTTCTGTCTCTTATGAGACTTTGCTAAGAGTCTGCTGTTACGACTGATGCCACCTTAGCAGCATTTCTTAATTGCTCTAAGGAAAGGCTCAGAACTACAAAGGAATATTGTTTTGTAGTAAAAGTGATTTGGTAGTTTTCTGGACTTTTTTTTCTTTTTTGTTTGCTGTGGCTGATTCTCAATTGACCTTGAAAGATTTTAAAAAAAAACTTTTTTGATGTTATTTTATGGCACCCTAGAATTAATATAAAAATACTAACTCAGGAGTTAACACATCAGTTTGTTGCTACATGAAAAAGTCGGTGGATCCTTGGGCTTGCATGCTGCCTCCCCTCCCCCCTCTTCTTTTTCAACATGGCCAAATAACTAGATAGTTCCGAGTTTGTGGCAAGCCATAATTTGCCGTTAACATCCAAACAGGCAAACAAAAAAGTGTATGCTTCTCCTGCGATCCACAATCGGAAACTGTAGTTTGATTCTGGTTTGCAGGGCAAGCGTGAATACTGGTTTGCCAGTTGGGCTAAAACAGCAAACCATGGCTTTCTACAAAAACTTTCTAACTTTCTACAGTTAGCCTGCTGTGTGTAAATGGAAGGGCAGGTGACTCCAAGGATCCTCCAGACTCATTCACACAGCAGACCACAGTTTGCAGTTACATCTGAATATGTTCCAACAGCTATACATGTGAGGATTTATCATTGTTAGTTTTTTTCAGTGTAGCCATTGCTCAAACCCAGTTTGAACCCAGTTCCTGACCTGCCCTAGATAGTTAGCTCGGTCACCAAGCAAAATAAACGTTTGATAGGGGCTGTTGTTCCAGTCAAGTTTGTTTTTACTGACAGGTATGTTTTCAGCAGGTTTAGCTCCTGCTGCCTTTGTGCCCAATCCATACATCATCAGCGCTGCGCCACCCGGAACGGATCCCTATGCAGCAGGGCTTGCAGCAGCTGCAACATTAGGTGAGATACGTGCCCGTGATGGCGGGTTTGAAATAGCCTTGGGCAATTGTGATGCGATGGTAAACAAAACATAAAACCGCCTTATTGTTGAATGGTGTTCACATGTAGCAATGAAATCCAGGCAAAGGCTTGCATGCTGCTGCCTCTGCACTTCTTCCTCTCCCCTTCCTCTTGTCGCCTTCTGTCGCTGTCTTAAACTTCCTGATCTCCAGATCATCCTTGCTTTACTGCATGCCAGAACTGGAAACTATTGGTTAATAATGATTTTCCAGGTCTAGTTTGGAAAGCTGGCTGTGGTTAGCAGGAGCCAGGGTTTGCTCGATTTGGTTGTGATTTCCTGGCTTCGATTTCCTGGTTTCTGTGGGCCAGGAAATAACGAGAGCGGATTAGAGAGAGCCCATGGGGTGGAGACAGAGTGGGAGCTTGTGTCGTGTTCCTGATGGCCAGTTGGTGGTTTAGATGCAATATCTAAACTGAGGCACAGTCCAAAGTGAGCCCATGAACTGGACCACAGGTAAGACATACGCACACATGGTAGGTCTCTCATATGCTATTTAAACCTCGCAGTTTCAGCAGCTGAAATTTAGCCGCTTGATAAAGTAAATGAATGGCTTGCAGGACTTCAGCAGCTGAGCTTCCCCCCCCCCCTTCCGCACTTGACTGTTGCATTTTTTCCGCAAGGAAGTATCTTCTTTCAGAATGAAATCTTAGATGAATTGCCAGGGCATTGATGCATATGCAGCTTTGATTAAAGAGAGGCTATAGTCAAATACGTTTTCTCGATGAATATTCCCTTGCAGGGTCAGCCTGAGAGACTTCGGCACGGTTATATAGCCATGGTATTTGACTAATAGGGGCATACATCATGAATTAGTTATCCAAGAGCTTGTGTTAAGGCATCACTGGCTGTTTAACTGCACCTAAGAAATTGGTTCCCTCCCTCTGGTGGGAATTCTCTTTCCAGGTCTTGTCCATGGTTCTGTGCTCCCATTGACTCTGACATTAACTGCAAGGCTAAACATTTTTTCCCCCCAAGCTGAATTCAAATTCCTATTGACTAGTGTCTGTAATGTCATAAATCTTACTGACAGTGAAGGCAGGTAAAGCTACTTGGGCTGGAGAGAGAAAGGGAAGAGAAGGGTGCAGCTGACTCCCAAGGCAGTGCCTTCGTTACATCTGCTACAATCCACATGATTTATTTATTTCATTTTTACTCAACTTTTCTTCCAAGCAGGGGACCCAAAGTGTCTTACCTTGTTCTACTGTTCTCCTTTATATCTTTTCAACGACCCAGTGAGGTAGATTAGACTGAGTGTGTATAACTGGCTTAGGGTCTCCCAGCACAATTCCATAGCAGAGTTGGGGGACCCAGGCAAAGTCTGTGTATGGGCTGGGTGGGTGGAGACATGATCTTGGCCCATCCCATTCTGGCTGGTGGCAGGTCTTTGGGTTCGTAACCTAGCCACGTCTGGCAGTGATGATGCACTTGCCCTCACTGAGAACCCGGTTCTGTAATGAGAGCTTTTGTGAGTACTCACCTGCTCTGAGCCAGACACGAGTGGTCTTCAGACCGTCAAAGCACTTGTGTACCGTCTGGCCTTCCTCAGTTTCCTAAAGCTCTGGAGGATCAGCTGCTGAGGCTTTGGAGTAAGGGACATCCAGCACCAGGTATTGGCTTCCCCCCCAGATTTAAGCAGCATGGGTGGTGAAGCTGAGTAGGTAGAAATGTTTTATCACTTGATGGAATATAAAAGAGTACGACCGAGGCAGGAAAGCAGTCTTATTGACCATAAAATGCGTGTTCATTGGAGAAATGAGAACAGCCAGGTGCTCATAAACCAATGGGACTTCTCTGCTGATGAGCTGGTTGAAACATGAGCAGCGGAAAAGAATGTGGTCCAGTTCAGATGTTAAGGGCCGCGCCATGCTTGGCTATTTGCTTGTCCCTTGGGTTCATGCGTCCTGATTCTCTAGGCCCAGTTTCTCAGCAAACCCTACGTTTCTGTTCCATCCCAACCATCCAGCTATGTTTTTCTGCTTGCCCTTGAGGCCGGGTTTGGAAACCGTTGTGCTAACCCAAGGACTGTTGGTATTTTGCCATATCATAATTCAGTGTTGAATGTGAACTGAGTTCATGATTGGCCAGTCAAAGGCTGCCTTTTTAAGGAGAAAAGCATACTGTAGGACTAGGCTCCACATTGCTCTATAATTCGCTTCTGCTTTTTGGGTCTGCCTTCTCCATTCATAAATTAGAATTTTCCTTTTAATAAAGGGCGAACAAACAAGGTGTTCAGATATTTAGTGGTAATAAAGGTTTCCATCTAACTCAGAAATTGGTTAGGAGCAGTGCACACATGTGACATTCTGAGAATGGGATTCCTGACCTGGTAAAAGATAGAAAGAAAGGATTTAAGTCAAACTTATGTGCATAGACACAGAAGCTTAACAGGAATTGTCATCGCACCCGAGCTTGCGTAGATATCAAGTGATGTGCTTTCACTGTACTTTTTGTCTAAGACCACAAGCTTTTGGGAATGGAAGCAACACATTCTGTATGTCCCTGCCTTTCCCCCAGGTTTCCCCTTTATAGAACTAGCAATAGGCCTGTATTCATCTCTTGCCTTAAAAACCCTATGGGGGGGTCTCCATAATTCAGCTGCGACTTGACAGAATCTTCCACCACCACCAAAAATCACTGAGTCCCAACAACTGCCCTGCTCTTAGGTCTCTTAATGAGGCATGAATGCCAGGCACGATCTGGGCATACATTTTGGATGGAGATAGTTGTGCAGCCCGCAGCCTCCTTATAGCTGTTGTCTGTTGGCATTTTTTAGGGCCCGCCGTCGTCCCTCATCAGTACTACGGAGTTGCTCCCTGGGGAGTGTACCCTGCCAGTCTTTTCCAGCAGCAAGCAGCCGCTGCCGCCGCGGCCACAAACTCATCCAATCAGCAGACCACTCAGCAGACCCAGCAAGGCCAGCAGCAGGTGAGTGGCAAGTGTTTTGGACGACTGCCGAAAGCACCGACATGTCATGGCTCAGTGGTAGAGCATCTGCTTTGCATGCCGAAGGCCCCAGGTTCAGACCTTGGAGTTTCCAGTTAAAAAGGATCTTGGGAAGTAGGAACTGGGAAAACTGTGTGAACTGAGAAGAGCTGCCACTACTGGGATTAGACAAAACCGAGCAAGATATACTTAATACAAGGCGGATTTGTTCCTTTGGGGATGCAGCATTTTTCAAAGATGCAAGACCTCTTTGTTGTCTGTCTGGCAATGGCTGCAACACGAGGTTTCTCAGTGGTAAGTGCAGACCTTTGAAATTACCTACAAGAGGGTAATTGCATTAATTATCTTTAGGAAGGCCTGCAGGAGAGATCAGCTTCTGAGAGCATTTGGTAGAGGGTGCATTTGTTTTTAATTCGTATCAGTTTCAGATTGTATTTTTGTTTTGTTTGTGCAATTGTTTTGTTAATGGACCTTTGTGTTTGGGTCCTTGGAACTTGCTATGCTGTTAGCTAAGGAGAGAAGGCGGGCAAGAAATGTCTTAAATAAACTTGGTTGAATCATAACAGTAAACGATTCTTGCCATTATGTTTCCTGTGTTGCCCTCAAAGGTCTAGCAGTGATGACACTCTTGCCCTCACTGAGAACGCTGTTCAGTTATGAGACACGTTTGCTATGTACTCAGATGTGCTGAGCTGGACCTTTTTTAAAAAAAAAATGCTGCCGAGATTTTAACAATAGGCAATTTCATCCTCTGCCTTGAGCATGTGTATGCTCTTTAGCTTGCTGCATACAAGGTAGTATAATATTTTTGTGACGAAATTTCGTCACATACTGTTTCCGGGAGTTGCCCATTTTTGTTACGTAAGTATAATATTTTTGAGCAATATACGTTCATTCAAAAGGGGGTCAGTTCCATAATTACGGCAAGATTGTTATGCGATATTGCGCCACTCTTGGCTATGGTGCCAGGCTGTTCAGCAAAAGAGCTACTTAACTGTTTCCCTCGCTGCGGGGGGAGAGAGAGTGTGTGTAAAATCTGGCTGCTGAGACTAGATCCAGACTGTTGAAAGAAGTCTGTTATCAAACGTGTACAAATACTGTAATTTTTTTTGGTGACCATACTATATGTATTATTTGGTCATTTCATTTATACCCCGCCTGTCTCCCCAATGGGGATCCAAAGCAGCTTACATTGTTCTTTTCCCCTCCATTTGATGCTCACAGCAACCACTCTGTGAGGTGGGTTATGCTGAGTGTGTGTGACTGACCCAAGGCCACCTTAGCAGGCTTCCACAGCGGAGTGGGGATTTGATACTGGGTGGTCCATATCCCAGTCCGACCCTCTAACCAGTACAGTGCTCTGGTATGACTGAAAGAGGCCCATTGGCTATATAATAAAGCTGCATTTGCCACAGCGGGTGCTTTTAAATGCAAACAAACAACACCCAAGATCCCTTTGATTTACTAAACTGAGGTCATATAAATGATCATTTAAAAAATTCAGCAAGATTCATGGTAGGACTTGGATGGCTTCTGAAGTTTGTAGGAATGCAGGCTGAGAGCTATTCATAGCTGGTTATCCAGGGATCCTTAGATTTATGTTGCTTGTGGTATTCAGACATTGTTTCTGGTAGCCTGGAAGATTGCTTTCTGCTTCCTATAGGTGTCCCTTATGTCTCTGGGTGGTTTTATAGGGAAGGAGCAGCAGGCCCAGGGTATGTCTCTTGCAATCCCTCCTCTCCAACCCACAACAATGACTCATCATAAGACACAGCCTGGTGCCATTGTAAAAGAGGTGCATGTTGATGCTTTGTGCAAGACCTTCTGAGAACTGAGACCTTCTGTGATGGAGGCGTTTGCTGCTTCTCATAAGAATTAAATTGGTGGTTTGCATTGTGTTTGTGGAGAACCCCCCCCCCCCGGGCTAAGCCAGATATCAAGTATACTTGACGGTGTTGTTTCCTTGTCTAAGGTTCTTCGTGGAGGAGCCAGCCAGCGCCCTTTAACACCAAATCAGAACCAACAGGGCCAGCAAACCGACCCATTAGTGGCCGCGGCAGCTGTGAACTCTGCTCTTGCTTTTGGACAAGGGCTGGCAGCAGGGATGCCAGGTAGGAGTTCTTGTCCGCTGGTGCTCACAGTGGGGTTTTCTTTGTTTCATCCAGCTTCTGCCAGTTTTCCATTCAGCCTTGTTTCTGCTATCTTGGGGTAGGGGTGTGCACTGATTTAAAAAAAAAATCCAGGTGATTTGGATCTGGGTTTAAAGAATAAAAAAAATCTGGGATCCCTGAAATCTGACCGAGGTTAGAGAATCCCAGATTTAAGTGGCTATTATTCCCTATGGGGAATAATATCTGTGGAGCCTAAGAGGTCATTTTTAAGCAGTCTCCACCAAATTGGCATGAAACCGACTCTTGTCCACTAAAGACCCCCCAAATTTCAGGAGGATTGGACCCCAAGGTCCATTTCTGTAGGCCCCTAAACAAGCTGCTCCCAGCCACTCTCCATTGTTTCCTATGAAGGAAACGTTTCCAAGTCCTTTAAACTCCATGGCTCCCAGCCCCTTGCTTGGGATTTTCTGGTTTGACATAACTGCTTTATTTCTGTCCATCCAGAGAACCCCATAGAGAACCCCATTTTTGAATTGCAGAATGCTGGCCTTGCCTTTCGCCCTCCCCTTTATTCCCCTGCATTCTGATTAGTTGAACGCTAACCAATCATGTGTGTCCCCCCCCTCCGATTTTAAAAAAAAAATTAAATAGCAGCCTTGGTGCCCTTAAAGACAAAAAAAAAATTAAAACCTTTGTAAATTTCCTCAGCAATCAACTGAGGAAACTGACCAGTCCTCAGGGGATGGGCTGGGGGAACTGTCCAGTCCTCAAAGCCCGCAGCAGAATCTGGGCATTTTTCTAGTGCAGAAATAAAAACGCCACCACTTTGGTCCAACTCCCTCAAAGTGCAGAACTAAAGAATCGAAGCGGTATCAAGCCAGAACACGTGAATAAACCGGATCCAGTCTTCATGGGTCGAAAACACAGAGAGCCCAATGTAATGTTCCCCCGGCAGAAGAGGCCAGTGTCTCCCAGGCCCTTGTTACAGTAAGGTGTTTTTTGTTTCAGATTCCTGCTTCGCAGCAAAGTGTGTATGATCAGGGGGCAAATCATTTGGTTCCAACCATTTCTTAAATGAATCCAGTGATGTTTCTTTACCTTTTGTTTATGTGTATGGTGGGGATTTGAAGGAAATGTGTTACTAGTGTGATGTACGATAAGAGGGAAATGAGATGTCTCCATTTTGGTGTCATTCTATGCTTTGCCTGTCTTTGTAGGCTATCCCGTGCTAGCTCCTGCCGCTTACTATGACCAAACAGGTGCTCTTGTGGTGAATACAGGGGCTAGGAATGGCCTGGGAGCCCCAGTCCGACTGGTAGCCCCCGCTCCTGTTATCATCAGTTCCTCAGCAGCACAGGCAGGCAAGTTTTGTTCCCACTAATTGTGTTTCTGTACGTGATGGATAATATTTTTGAGTCAAACCAGGACTGATTGGTCAGATGGAGCTGCAGAATCTCAAAAGGTTTGGATCCACTGGAAGGTCTATGTAGACCGAAGGTATTTCAGTCTGTGGGGTGAGCCTCTTCTCCTACCTCTCCTCCCCATTGCAGCTCCAAATGTTCCCTGAAATGCTTCCCCCTCCCCCACAACAGATCTGTCCCAGGAAGGGTAGAAGTGGTAAGAACCTTGTCCCCCACCCCTCCCCAGAAACATCTCAGGTAGATCCAAGCCAATGTGTGGCTGGTATAATGTAGTTGGGAGGAAGGGTTTAGAGTGTTATCTGTTTTTAGGCACGTTGAGGAGCAAGAGGAGCCTGTCTACTAGCAATGGGTTTCACTAGAACCCTGGGCAGATCCAAGGCTACTGATAGAGCTTGTTCAGGTTGAAAGCCAACAGGTGCTGATGAGCTGTAGTTTGCAGGGATTGATCCCATAAGGATGATTATCTAAAGAGTCTGAGTTATCAGGAGGACAGACTAGAAGATGTTGGTTATTATATAGAATCGATAGCAGGTAAAGGACTGCAGAATCATGAGTAATTTTACCCCTTTGCCTCTAATTGGATTTAAAAAGCAGCACAAAATATGTGGGTGTGTTTTATATGTCCTTTTGATTAATTAATTCTGGAACGTCATCTGAGTGAATCGGACAAGTAAAAAATATGTGACCTAATTTTTTTTTGTGTCACATATAAGTTCATTTATTTGCTAATTGTATGATTAGCTTGTCAGACTAGGGACAAAGAGACTCTGTTTCAAACGTCCACTCTGCTATGAAGGTCACTGAGTGACTTTAGACAGATGTCACAATTAGGGCTGTGCACGGGTGGGGATATTCGGCATGCTGGCCCTGCTTCAGGAATACTGAAGCTTTCTGAATCAGGTCCGCTTCAGGTATCTTTACCCGAAGCAAAACCCGAATAGCACAGCCCTAGTCACAATGTCACACTCTTAGCCCATCCTACTTCACAGAGTTGTTGTGAGGATAAAATGGGAGAAGCATGTTTGCTGAGGAATGTTGGGGGAAAAAACATACACACACATGCACATGTAACGAGTCCAGTAGCACCTTTAAGACTAACCAACTTTATTGTACAATAAGCTTTCGAGAGCCACAACTCTCTTCGTCAGAAGCATGTGAAAGGTTTGGAGAAGAAAGAGTAAGGGGGACATTGTTGCCTTATTTCATTGAGTCTCATTTTGTAGGATGGTTAGCCATCAGTATGCCCAAGAAGAGCTAAGTGTACCATATTGATAGAAGAGCAAGATCTGGGTCCAATAGTACTTTAAAAATTGTAATTTTGGGCCTGGTCTACATGGCATTTAGCCCTGCTCAAGGAGGGAAATGAAGGGTGCCTTGCATCCCATATGCTGCACCTTCAACATAATCCACAGTTGCCCTGTTCCACCTCTGGCACCATCCACATAGTGGCCTAATACCCAAATGGGGCTTAGTTCTACATTGGTAGGCTCAGTTCGCATAGTCAGCCTCTCAGGTAAAGTTTGGGGATCTGAATCTGCATGGGTTGGGTTCAGCCCATTTGAACATTACAGCATCCTGTAGATGGATGGTAGCATTGAAGGTAGGACAGGTGGGCTGGGCAAACAAGATAAGGTGCATTCTCATCCAGACTCCCTAGGACATGTAGGGTGGACCACTGACTGAACCATCTCATTCTTATGTTTATCACTGATGCAGTCATCCAAGGACACATTTTTCCCTAAGAAGAGACACCGCTTTCTCTTCAGGGCACTGCTTAGGTCACCAAACCTCCGACTTCCTTTAGTGAAAGCTGAAGCCTTCCTTGACTCTTTCAAATCCCCACAGCCACCCTCCAAAGCACATTCAATAGCCTATGTTGCTTGCCCGTTAGAGCAGCCCAGACTCGTGCAGAGATGCAGCAGGCATCCTCGTGAATGGAGTTTCTTTCTGCTGCATCACTGTGCTTTGGGAGAGATTGCAGCAGCATAGCAGACCTTCATCCATGGAGACTGATTTTAGTAAGGGTACGTACTCATGACGCATGCAACCCCCTCTTGAGGATTGGTGCTCCAGCCTCCCAAGGGATTCTTCAGTGTATTATTGCTTGCTGCACTCCAAGAGTTTGCTAAATTAAGGAACACAGTTTGGGAATAACCAGTCAGGGTGTCTCATAGGAATTGTCTCTGCAGTCTTGGTCAGATGAAGGCTATTAAGTAAATAGAGCATTGTAGACAAAGGGAATCCAAGCTGCATTCGGTTTAGGTGGTTCTTTCATTTGCCTTTGTGTTTTTATTTTTCTGTAGCCGTGGCAGCTGCCGCCGCCTCAGCAAATGGTGCTGCCGGTGGCCTTGCGGGACAAACCAACGGCCCATTTCGCCCTCTCGGGACTCAGCAGCCCCAGCCGCAGCAGCAGCCCACCAGCAACCTGGCCTCCAGCTCCTTCTACGGCAACAACTCCCTAACTAGCAATTCCCAGAGCAGTTCGCTCTTTTCTCAGGGCTCTGCCCAGCCGGCCAACACATCCCTCGGCTTTGGGAGCAGCAGTTCACTTGGTGCTACGCTGGGATCTGCACTAGGAGGCTTTGGGACAGCAGGTAGGAGGCAGAGCTGGAGTTTTGGAGAAGAGGAAGTGCATGTGTTAGATGAAAAGCAGGAGGGAGGAATAAGGATATGACTTCACAGGTTAGTTCTGAATGTAACTTTCAGTTTCCTGCCTAATATATCAAATGGAAGAGTAACTGTAGAGAACATATAAGAAGAGTCAGTGGTCCATCCAGTCCAACAACCTGTCTCGCACAGCGGCTAACCCAGTAGCCCTAGAGGCAACAAACAGCGCATACCACCTAACTAGAGGTTGCATTTGCTCAATAACTCAGCCCTCACTTTTTTTTATTCCAGCAAACCTAATAATTACTCTCTTAGCATTTCTGTAGGACAGTTGATATCCCAAGCGCTTCACACTGGTTATTGTGTTACCCTGACAACAGCTTTCTAAAGTAGAGACCAGTGCTGTTATCCTCATATTACATATTGGGAGAGGGGCTGAAATAGAAGGGCTACCCAGCACGTTAAAAGCATAGGTGAAATTTGAACCGGCCCCCTCTCGGGATCGCAGCTCCTTCCCCTATCTGCTATGCCCTACCATTTCTCTGTAGAAGCATCTAACATTTACAAGATATGCAGAGTTAAGACTCTGAACAAATGAAAGCGTTAACAATACCTTCTGCTAATTGAAGATCTCGACAACTTACTCCAGTTAACTTGCAGTTCTCCTGACCTACATGACCCCCATATCCAAGTCTTCCACTCACTAATTTTGGAGCCTGTCATTTCACCTCCTTCTCTTTCTGTTTCCACTTTAGTTGCAAACTCGAACACAGGCAGTGGCTCTCGCCGAGATTCCCTAACAGGCAGCAGTGAACTGTATAAGAGGACATCTAGTAACCTGACTCCTATCGGGCACAGTTTTTACAATGGCCTTGGATTTTCCTCTTCTCCGGGCCCTGTTGGTATGCCTTTGCCTAGCCAAGGGCCCAGTCATTCTCAGACTCCACCACCCTCCTTATCTTCTCATGGATCCTCTTCGAGTCTAAACCTTGGTAAGGGGTGTGGCTCTTACCGTACCATTGTGGAAATAAATACATACGCTGTGTGTCTTTAACTTAACATCCACATTTGGGTGAGGCAGCTGGTTGCTCCTCAACCTTCTGTGTGGGTTTTCTTTCTGATCTATGATTTGCATTTTCTGAACAGATAATAAATACCCACACTTAGCTGAAAATCAGGTAACTTGCACTGGTTACTCGTTGCATAATCTTGCACCAGTCAGGTGACTGGGAGAAGTATCCGAGCACAGAGCGCGTGCCTTGCCTTCCAGGGGGTAGTCGTCTTAATCTGCAGCAGTCAGAATAACTGAGTCTTGTGGATCCTTAAAACAAGTTTATTGTGGTGCAAGCTTCTGTGAGCCCATGGCATTGAATGTGTGGTACTTCATGCGTCTTGACAAAGTGGGCTCTGGCTCCTGAACACTTAACGTTGACGTGAATTCATTTGGGTTGGATCCAGCCAGCTTTTTTGCCTGGTTCTCCTCCATGTGTGTAGGTCCCATGACTTCCAGTGTAGCCTTCTTTTGTGGCCAAAGGGCCTGCTTCTCTTTTCATCAGAGGAAAAAGCTGGTTGCTTCCAACAGTTGCCACACGGCTTTTCATTATATCCTAGGGTTTCTGGTTCCTAGGGATACTCACTTGAAATAATAGCAGCTGTCCCTGGTTGGTTGGTCGCCTGTCCCTTCTGTTATCTTCCCAATTTAACTTTATGAAATGATGCATTTTTTTTAAAGAAATGGAGAATTCTTAAACATTTACTCGAAGATGACCCTGAATGCAAGATGAACCCTCCTGAAAATAATACGCAGTTCTTTATAACTATAACTTGTATGCAAATTTAAGATTTACCCCTCTTTTGTTTGATGGCATACCTGTGGGAAAAGCGTAGTCTTGCATTTGAGTAAATACTATAGCAGATTTTATATAACTTGTCACTGGCTGTAGCTTGGGGGGAGTGCATCTGGCGCGGATGCTGCCTTGACTGTCCCATTTCCTCCCAATTTACTTTCTCCTTTTTGCAGGGGGGCTCACAAATGGAAGTGGCCGCTACATCTCTGCTGCCCCAGGGGCTGAAGCCAAGTACCGCAGTGCAAGCAGCGCCTCCAGCCTTTTCAGCCCCAGCAGTGCGCTGTTCCCTTCCTCACGTTTGCGCTATGGGATGTCTGACGTCATGCCCTCCGGGCGCAGCAGGCTCTTGGAAGACTTCCGTAATAACCGGTACCCAAATTTGCAGCTGAGGGAGATTGCTGGACATATCATGGAGTTCTCTCAGGATCAGCATGGATCTAGGTGAGATGCAAAAATAATTTTTAAAAAGCTACTAATAGAAGTGTCCCTTTGTAATTAGATCCAGAGGAATTAGCCCTGTTAGTCTGTAGTTGCAAAATAGTCAAAAGTCCAATAGCACCTTTAAGACTAACCAACTTTTTTGAGGCATAAGGTTCTGAGAACCACAGCATTCTTTGTCATCTGCATCTGACAAAGAGCTGTGGTTCTTAAAAGCTTATGCCTCAATAAAGTTGGTTAGTCTTAAAGTTGCTACTGGATTTTTTTACCTTTGTAATCAGTGGTTGGATCAAGGTTTTCCATCAGTAGAATAGAACCTTCCTGCCTCCTACCCTACTGTGGCCCACTGAACTCTACAAAATGCTGATAAGGGGACCTGAAGCAATGACACAAAGGAGATCTGCAATGGGAAAGGGGAATCGGTAGAAATAGCTGATGTAGTCCAGATCCAACCCAATGCCCAGAACTCATGCTTGGGAATCAAAATGTGCCATTGAACAAATTTCCTGTTGGACAAAGCCAAAGAAATTTGAAGATCTTAATGGAATAGTAAGTTCATGAGAAAAAGCAGTCCATAATGTATTCTGTTCCCAGGCAATTTTGGTTCAGACCCATTGGTTCAGACCCAATTTTGGTTCAGAAAGAGGCCCAAAAACCAGCTTGAAATCAGTGCATCTTGCCTGAAAATGCATTGATGGATGGATTGATTTGGAAGACTTGTACTCTTATTTTTCTTTTATAAGTAGTCCTTGAGGCAGGTTAATATCCGCAAACAAGAAAACAAAAACCACACAACAAATAGCAGAACCTTAAAAAACCCTTAAGAGTCCATGTTGCTTTGGAAGCTTTGATATATATAATTTAAAAGTTGCTTCTCAGAATCTACCACGTTACCTTCTGAGGTTTTAGAATCCAATGAAGCTGACAGAGCTAACTTAACTTATCTATTGTGTGGTGCAAGAATCCAAAACCGTGAATATTGCTTTGACGGCAAACATCAGATATTGACTCTTAGCAAACTGTATAGGGAACTTATCATTCAGTATAAATGTGGGGGGCGGGGGGGGATCACGTGCTGTGGCTAACAGAATATTTCAGTCATTGTAGCTACATCTGTAACTACATCATTCATTCTAGCTACATCTAGCTACGCCTCTGCCCCTCTTCTGTTGATGGTTATCTTTGTTTATGGAAATGTTCAAAGCAGGGTAGATCATGTTGCTTTCCAGACTTTGAAAAATCTTCAAAGAGGGGGAAATCTTACTGAAATTTAGTCTCTCTTTAATGTCTCAAAAAATTCTTTCATTTTCTTCATTCAAGAGCAGCCCTCCTTGTGACATTAAAAGTTTCCCAAAAATCCAGGGCAGATGTGTGTTGCAATTTAGAGAAACGGTGTCTTAATCTAAAATAGTAAAGAGTTCAGTCGCACCGTTAAGACTAACCAACTTTATTGTAGCATAAGCTTTTGAAAACCACAGCTCTCTTCATCAGAGTATGACATTGTGAAAGATCTTCAAAAAATTTTGGCTTTGTCCAACAGGAAATTTATTCAATTGCACATTTTGATTCCCAAGCAAAATATGATGAAGAGAGCTGTGGTTCTCAAAAGCTTATGCTACAATAAAGTTGGTTAGTCTTAAAGATGCTACTAGACTTTTTACTATTTTGCTGCCACAGACTAACACAGCTGACTCCTCCAAATCTAAAATGGTCCTTTCTTTTCACTGCTGTCTATTAAATCAAGTAGGAGGATGTAACTGTTGATGTGAAACATGTTATCCAGAATTATGCTGGCATTTTTTGCAGTATACCTGTATCCGGGATGCCCTGTCCAGGATTTACTTCACCCTGGTGCACTCAAGACTATTGAATCTTTGTTGTTACTCATAGAATCTAACATAAGATGTCCAGCATAGGTTAGATGTTGGGGTACCCTTTGCTGTCTATGCCTAGTTAATCTTGGCTTCATTCATTCTAGCAAACTTGATGGCCCTCGGGTTTCTTCATACTTGGGTGACTCTCCAGGTATGCAGGAAAACAAAATTTCCTTGTATTTTTTTTTTAAAAAAGGACCCCTTGCCCAAGGCTTGATAAGGACTGAATATGCTTTAGGAGGCGTGGAATGCTGACAGCAGTAGCAAACAGGAGGAAAGGGGAAATTGGCCTGATCGAACTATTGAGGCCTTATAGTATGTTTGAGAGAGACCTTTGAATTGGGGGACATTTCCCAACCATTTATCTTTCTCCCCTAGACAAGTCCTTGTGGAGGCCCGGCTCCTTCAGGTAGCAAAAGACTACTCCCAAAAAAGCCAGGGTATTGGTGGGCTAGGAAGACCTTGGTTCAAATCTCCTCTTTGCCATTAGTTTCTCTGGATGACTTTAGGCTAAGAGGTGATGGCTGGCCTAGTCTGGGAAACTAAAGTGTGTGTTGGAGGGAGATGGGAGATGGAACCACTTAAATGGCCCTGAGGATTGAAAGAAGGATGGGATAAATAGTAAATAAAACAGGGCTTCTCACTATGGCAACAAAATGAAGCCAGCCATATATAGGGAAGGGGTTTCTGTTTTCAGTGGGGGACTACCACAGTTAAGCACAATAATACTACTTAATAAATTGGGGGGGGGAACATGACCCCCCCCCAACCAAACTAAGGCCTGAGCCCTTCAGGATTCCCTGGAAAACAACTTGGGACAACTGTTCAGTCAAACGATCAGTCCTCCTCCGCCAATCAAACCAAAAATAAGCATGTTTTTAATTTCCCAGGTTTATCCAGCTTAAACTGGAACGTGCCACCCCAGCCGAGCGGCAGCTTGTGTTCAATGAAATCCTCCAGGCTGCTTATCAGCTGATGGTCGATGTCTTCGGAAACTACGTCATCCAAAAGTTCTTTGAGGTGAGTCTCGTCTGTTGTGTTGAATACTTCCGATGCTGGTGGGTGGGAAGCAAGAGCGGCACTTTTCCGAGGGACAATTTCTCTGCGATCCTGTTCTATATAATGATTGTTGTTACCTCCTCTAGTTCGGCAGCCTGGAGCAAAAACTAGCCTTGGCTGAGCGCATCCGTGGGCACGTCCTCTCCTTGGCTTTACAAATGTATGGCTGTCGAGTTATCCAGAAGGCGCTCGAGTTTATCCCTCCAGACCAGCAGGTAATTGTAAGTTTCCACTTTAACTTTACTTCTTGATGTTGAATGTTGTTGCTTCCTCCTTCCCTGACAAGTCAGTTGTGTTGGTTTTGTCTCTTGTCCTTCCTCCTTTTCTTTTAGTTTATGGTGCATCTGTCCTGTGGCATGTGTGTATAAATAGCCATGCAGCTTCAAGGAGAGGAGATAGTAGTTATATTTGTAGAGGGGGGACAGAAGAGTAATAGCAGCTTAAGAGTTTTTAACGCGAGACAGATTGTCACAGACAGCTGTATCCACAGGCCGTCAGGAGTGGGAGATCCAGAGTAAAATGCTCAAAAAACTGGGAGTGAGTTCTCACTTCCGGGGTAACAAGCTGCCATCAGCCTCTCTTGACTAAATCTTCAGCTGTGGAACAGAGAGGCAAGTTCCCAGCCCTACTAGGTTTTAACCAGGAAGTCAACCCTGCGAGGTAGAGCATTTTGCAGATTGAATTCCACTAACAACTATTTGGGTTAGCTGTGAACAAAAGGGGTCAAAGTACTGGATTCAGACTGAAGCTTGCAAATTCCTGAAGAATATGCAAGGTTATACTCCAAAGAGTTTATTAACAGACATGCAAACAGATACAGATATAGAATTGTGCAGAGAGAGTCAAATAACAAAATTATCTAGTCTACCCTAGCACATTTAAACCGACTTTTGGTTTTCTAGCCCAAAGTTACCTTTCAGGCTAAACCAAAAGAATTCAGACAGAGTTCCAAAGTCTCTAAAATCCAGAGACGCAAATCCTGGGCTGGCACCAATCCAGGTGAGCAGGTCCAGAGCACAAAACAGGAAGGAGAAATTCCTTCAGCAGCTATACAGACTCCAAAAGCAATAGGGCTCCAAAGAGCTCAAGGGCTAGACTCGAAGGCCCTTGTTTTATCCAAAACTGTAGCAACTGGCCTGATCCCAATTAGGCAGTCGCGGCCAGTGCACACACTTCTCACCCAGGGCCCTTTGCTAGAATGATGCGACTGAGGTGCAAGACCTTGAAGCTGTGGCCTCACTGCACCTGCGTAGTTCAATCCCAGTTCTAAAACTGTAGACTCATGATGATTTTACAAGACCCAAAGCCTGAACTGAACCAAGAAGCAGACTGGGGACAAATCCGTTCTTTGACCCAGATGATGGTGTTTCAAAACATGGGTGTTTTTCCTTCAATAAAACATAGGGGGTTAGTCTTGGGAAGGGTTAAAAGCAGGAGGCTGGGCTTCAATATAAGATGTTCCAAGAAAGAGGACTAAATTCCAAGATCGGTACTGTCAGAAACCTAGCCACCCTTTCCTTGCACGCAGCCTTTATGCTGTTAAGAACCTAAGAAGAGGCCTGTCAGATGAAACCAGAGTCCACTGTCCTGTTTCCCCACAGTGTCTGAACAGATACCCCCACCAAACTCTCGCAAGCCGTGAGCAAAGTCAATAGAGCTCCTCTGCTGACTCTTTTTCTTCCAGTTGTCGCTGTTTGGAGATGCACTGCTTCTGAGCATGGAGGTTCCATTTAGCTTTCATGGCTCCTAGCCATGGACTGAATTGCTCTCCATGAATTGGAATGATCCTTTGTTTGAAAATCTGGCAGGCATCATCTTATGGCAGCATTAAACGATACTTAAATGTCACACAAGTTAATTATACATGTTTGTTGTTCCTGATTTTCTTGAGTCTCGGCAGTGCTTAATAGCACCAAGTTTGAGTTGTACAGGGACCGCAGCAAAGAACTCTAGTCTCCATTGTTGCTCAGTAGGTTGAAAGGGTCCCAAGCAAGGCTGCTGTTCTTGACACTGAGAGCCAGCAGATATGGAGAGAGAGCAGCCTATTCCTTGATGTCCCGTAGTGCTTGTCATCTGTGATGCTGGTGGTGCTTTCTCTCTTTCTCTTTTTATGCCTCCTTCCATAGAACGAGATGGTCCGAGAACTGGATGGCCACGTCTTGAAATGTGTGAAAGATCAAAATGGCAACCACGTGGTGCAGAAATGTATCGAGTGTGTGCAACCCCAGTCTCTGCAGTTTATCATCGATGCATTTAAGGGACAGGTAAGTGCAATGGAAGGAAAAGGATGTAAAATACTCTGGCAGTTTCTGGCTTTCTGTGTCAGCATTGTCTGGACCAACAGCTTGCTAATCTTATGGCTTAAATTCTGAAGGACAACATTTTGCCTTGGAAAAGCCACCAGAAAGACTGCTACTTACCTGGTGAACTGTGTCCTTTTACTGCTACTTATCTGGTAAACCATCTCCTAAGAAGAATTGTTTTTATTACGGTGTCAATATGTGTGGTGATTACTGAGCCAGACAGCTCCAGCCCCAAGGAGCTTACAGTATAAAATTTGATTCTGGGAGAGCCAGTAAGGAAGGGGAAGACGATATAGGCAAGGCTAATGGTGTTAAGGGAATATGCATAGGTTCAGTTATACTTACTGAAGCCTTGGTTTCAGTAGGAGATAAGGACTAAGCTGCCGAAAACTTCAGAGAAGGTTGGGCTTTGAGAAGGAATTTGAAGGTGCCATCACATAGGTGTTTTTGGAGGAAATTCCAGCCATAAGGGACCACAAGAGACATAAAAAGGGATGTTACGTAGCCTGAACATCAAAACAGAGAGGAAGAGTTGCATTTTTGCAATGTTCTTCTCAGAAAAATGATGTGGCTTGGCAGCAAGGTGAGTATGAGGTACAGAAGAGAATGAGTATGAGGTGCATAGAGAAGGATGGAGTTGGCCTGAATGATTTGTGGGTGGTACCAAAGGTGAGTTTGGTGAGTTCTCAGTGTAGGGAAAGAATGGTAGGGCTTGTAGCAGAGTGGGTGGGGGAACCCCTTCCTAAGGACACATTGAATCAAGTGTTTACTGTTGCTTTAGCAGTGTTCCTTTTTAGCACATTTCAGCACAAATGAATGTGATGGTGATTGCAGTCTTTAAAACACAAACCAAAGAAACTGAAATCTAAAGCCATATCGTTTACCTTGCTTAAGAAAAAAAAAGGACTTTTGAAATCTGGGAAACCTCCTGAAATGAAAATGGCACGTGCTCTTTCACACAGAAAGAAGAACTGGCAAAAAAGTATTTAAAATGTGTTGAAAATTCTCAGTATGCTTTTTTAAAATCTCCTTTTGCAACCTGCTTCTGTGGTTCCCCAGCTGTCTGTCCCACAGAAGTGTACCTTTGAGTCCAGAGCATTGCCAGCAGTCGCTGCCAGTGGGCGGTGTGCATGGCAGTTCCTGGCATGTGTCATGACAGCAGGCTAAAGCCAGCTGGCGATGGGCATATATCCATTGAACCTGCAGATCCAGCTGTTTTCATCCTTTTCGGCATTCCCCCTCTCCATTCGGTTCGATGATCTCGAAATCCTCGGTCTTAAAACACGGAGTCCATTTTCACATCTCTTTATCAGTGGCCTCCAAAATCCGCAAGTAGATCAAAGTTTTTCTCATACATGGTCATGGCAAGTGGACAAGGTGCAAATAGATGCCTCTGGGCATTAGCCCACCCCCACTGACACCTCCCAGCATTCCTAGAAGAGCAGCCACGGGAGGCTAGCTTGCCTGTCCTTATTTTTGACCATAATTTGACCTCACTAAAGAGCATGACATAGGAGATGCCCTGCTGGACCAGACCAGTAGTCCATCTAGTCCATCGTCCTGTTTTGCACAGTGGCTAAGGAGTTGCCCCAGAGGGCCAGCAAACAAACCTTCCCCTGACGTTGCCTCCTAGCAGCAGTATTCAGGGACTTCTTTCCTAGGAAGGTGGAGATTCCTTTTAATCACCATGGCTAGTAGCCATGGATGGACCTCTGCTCCCTGAATCTATCTACCCCGCCCGCCCCCCTCGGTTTACTAGTGGCTAAGGAAAATTCCCACGTACATTTATTTAAGTTTTCTATTTTCCCCTAGAATATTTCTTCACTGAACATGCTGCTTGGCAGAGCCATTAAAGTATCATGACTTGTAAATAAATGCAACACGGGAGGAATATGCTTTTTATAGGTTGAGTCCTCTACATCTGTTCCATTAACTTTAGTGCTTTCCTGTTGGCGCATGACCTTTAGCAATGAAGTAAAGTGCCACAGTGAGTGGACCGTGTCTGCAGGGTTCCAACCCTTTGGGGTTTTTTGGGGGGGAAAAAAACATAATATTGAACAGTATCTTCATTTTCGATGAATACATGGGAGAACATTCAGTAGGTAGCATCCTGAAGACCGTAGCCAAAACACGGGAATAGATGGAAGATACGTGGGAGAAGACAGTCCTTTAGATGTATGGGTTCTGAGTTATGAAGGGCTTCAAAGGTCATACCCACAGCGTTTAATTGAACTTAGAAACACACTAGCTTCCAATATACCGACTTTAGAATGGGCAAGATACGTCACCCTGGTTGCCATTTTCTGAACTAGATTTAATTTCTAGGTCATCTTCAAGGGCAACCCAACATAGAATATGTCACAGTAATTCAGCAGTGAGGTTACCAAGGTTACCACTGCTGAATTACCACAGTGAGGTTTGTTGCAAAGATTCTGAGCTTGTTTTCATACCAACGAAATGTCCAAATATTCATGAGAAGGAAAGTCTACCAAACTAGCAAGCAACAGTGTTCTTTATTTTCCTTCCCTGTAGTGAGAAATGTGCATGTAGTGTGCGACCTGTGCGAATTGTGGAACATTGAGGATCTCAAATAGGATCTGTAGACCAGCCAGATGTTCTCAGTGGCTTATCTTGCAGAGCTAAAAACCCAGGGCATGGTGTATTGTAAATATTGGGTGGTACTTGACCTCAAAGTGGACACTGATTCGGGGGGGGGGGGGTTCTTCATACAGGAAAGCGTTTTTAATTCAGTATGTTTCATGGTGGGTCATGGATTCAGTTTTAAGATTCACCGTAAGCTTTGCTTTAAGATGTTTGTGTGAAATTTAGGACATCATTTCCCTGGGTATATTTTAAAAAGTAAGGCGTGCAGTAATTGGTTTTTACAAAATGCAATGTTCAAACATAATTTTTTAAAATTGCACTTTTTGTAGACTCTTCTGACCCTAGCAAAATGCTACATGCTGCACCCTGTCTTTGATCCCTTTCCAAATTCGATGCTAGAAATCAGTTCTTTGAAAGATTATTTTGCTTTGTAATTATTGAATGGCATAGTTCAGCTTATTTTGTACATGTGTATAGGGAACGCTCCAAGGGGTGGTGGACGAGGCAGATAAAGGATATTCCAAAGCTACAGGCATTACACCTGAAACCTTCTAAACCACATACAAACTCTCAAGAATGTTTTTGGCAGTGCCATACTTTGGCTGTGCCTGTACCAGCTGCTGTGCCTTTTTGTCAAGGGTCTGTTTGGAGGAGGAGAAAGGTCGCTCCCTCGGAGCCTCTTGGGTAACGTCTCCTCTTTTGGCAACAAAGAAACACCAAGAAGATAAGAATTGAAAAGCTGCTCTGTCTTCGATTCCCCTTTCTGCTGCAGTGTATGTAGGTGCACAGCTCTCCTGCTTGCGATTGCTAACAAAACTCAGACTCGGTGTATACAACGGCCACAAGGATCATCACCAAGGACCACGAGAGTGTCACCTCCAAGTTACCACAAGGTTCCCAGGATGGGTGGTAACTGTGATCTTACATTTTGAAAGCCTTGTAGAAAATCTGTTTCTCTAAAACGGATTAGTCATCCGTTCATAAATTTAGGTGAGCCACTATAGCTCAACCTGCGTTTTTTTAATGCAGAAGATGCTTTAAAAGAATGTTTTGTAATCGAAAAATTCTTTGTTGCGTTTTTTCGTTTGGTTGATGTATGGTAGCATCTTTCTCGGGAACCCTGCTTGCAGCTCATGACACATGGCTTTTTCTGCTCCAGAAGCGCTCACCTTTTCCAGGAATCAGTCATAAAACCATAGACCAACTTATGTATCGGGGTGACTAGAATTTTTTAAAATTCTATTTTTTCCCACTCTGGTTTGACTCGAACTTTCTTTTTGGACCCATCTGATTTTTTAAAATCTGCCAACATGAAGATACTTAGAGCCTGACAAGTCACCGTGTGACCTCTGTTTCATGTGCTATGTGGAATATTTGAGTTGTCTGTATGAAATATATGCTATTCCGAGTCAAATTCTCTCCCCATCTTCTCTCGTCTCGAACTCAGGTGTTTGCCTTGTCCACCCACCCATACGGTTGCCGTGTCATTCAGAGGATCCTTGAACACTGTCTACCTGAGCAAACCCTGCCTATCCTGGAAGAACTGCACCAACATACAGAACAGCTTGTGCAGGTAATGTTTGGCTGGTTGGGAGGACAAAGGAAGCTGCCTGCTCCAGACCCAAAAGAAGCTCTTGAAGTTTGCAGAACTGGAATAACCCCTCACATACTCCAGAGTGTTGCAAGAATCGGATATTTGACACCTGGGAGAATGTTGGTTTTGTGTGTGTCTGTGCGTGTGCCTCCTTTTCTGTCAAGCAGGCATTCTGAACTGATTATAGTAATAAAAACTGGGCTTGGAGTGATTAAAGAGCAGTATGGATGACACCGACCAACCTAGAGATGGTAGAATGCAATATAGCGCATGTTAAAAAAATATAAGAAGCAAACAGCCATGGTGGAAATCAGAGAACCTTTATTTAGATATTTTTGCCCCGCTTTCCTCCTTCGTGGGGACTGAATGGGGCTTACAACATTTGAACTGTAATCTCTCAGATCCTAGTGTGACATTCTGTCCACATTAGAGTTGTTGTAAACTGTCTTGGCTCCCCGTTAGGAAGAAAAGTGGGATCTAACCATATAATATATTATCCCCCTGGATGTGTTTAGTTAGGAGGCCTGATAACTGTTCCCTTGGGGTCCTGGAGGAAAGGTGGGTTCAACTTCCTGAAATCTTTGCTTTAAAAAATTGGCTGTGTTTTCTCCTCTTCGGGCCTAGTGTATGTTAGTTGTTTTGTTTTTAGTGGCAGTTTAAGAACTAGAAATCTAAGGGTTTCTAACACCAAGAGCTTCAGGTAGGTAGCCGTGTTGGTCTGCAATAGAACAGCAGGACTTGAGTCCAGTGGCACCTTAGAGACAAGGTTTTCACAGAGAGCTGTTGCAGAGTGATTGTTCCTGCTGTCTGCCCAACAGGATCAGTATGGCAACTACGTCATCCAGCATGTTCTTGAACACGGACGACCTGAAGATAAGAGCAAGATTGTGGCAGAAATTCGGGGCAACGTGCTTGTGCTGAGCCAGCATAAGTTTGCCAGGTGTGTGGCTTCACTTGCTGGGTTTTCCCCAATGTTTAAAAAGGATTCTGCAATTGGTTTAGGTTGGAAAAGAGTGTGTGGGGTGCGAGGGCAGGGGAGCCTAGGGAGATGTACCACTACAGTATGAAGGTGGGTTTCACCTGTGTCTCAGGGCACTGGGTCAGGAAATCTCTGTATCAGCTTTATATTGTGGCACCGAAACTTTGGAACTCCCTCCCCAGGGAGATTCTACTATGCCACTCTGTTGCTGTCTTTCACCAGCAGGCGAAGACTTTTTTGTTTTATCTGACATAACCCCAATAACTTTTATTTGCCCCCCTCCCTGTTCTTTGTGTTGTGTGTTTATATGTGATTTTATTGAATCATTTTAATACTATTTTAAATGTTTTAAATTGTTGGTTAGTGTTTTAATTCTTGCTGCCTTAGGAACTATTTTGGGTAGAAAGGTGGCATGCCCATGTTGTAAATAAATATGAGATGTACCGTGCAGCAGTCACTAGTTGTAGCTGTGACACATTAATCTCTTGAAACTGTAGAGGATCCTCAATCTGTTGAGTCTGTAAAGGATCTGTGGTGTCTAGTTCTAATTCTTATGAAGCATCCAGCATGAGGAATTGGAGCCTTCAGTAAGGTTCGAAGGATTTAGCTGTGTCAGTCTGTAGTCGCAAAATAGTAAAGAGTCCAGTAGCACCTTTAAGACTAACAAACTTTGTTGTAGCATAAGCTTTCGAGAACCACAGCTCTCTTCGTCAGATGCATCTGTAGCTTATGCTACAATAAAGTTGGTTAGTCTTAAAGGTGCTACTGGACTCTTTACTATTCAGTAAGGTTGTGTAGATTCTTTTATAATGCCATTCAAACCATTGTTTCCTGATAGAAACATAGAGCTGGAAAGGCCCCCAAGGGTCGTCTAGTCCCAGCCCCCGTACAATGCAGGAAATTCATGGCTACCTCCCTCTGATGTCAATCCCCTGACCCTGAGCCCTGGTCTACGCTATACCCGTTATGTCCTCATGTAAAGGATCTGTGACTGGCGATGTGATGTCTGGCAAGTGTACTTGCTACGAGTGTTGATCGTTGGATACGTCAATTTAAATTGTGTGGTCTGAAGGGTTCTCAAAGAACTTTTCCATTTCAATATAATTTCCCCCACCCTTGTACTGCTCTCATAGCTCTGGCTTTCCATATTCTCTGAGTCACCGCTAACTATCTAAAGGAAGCTTAAGTTTGTAGGTGAACATAGCAACACAGACGGTTAGATAGTCTTCATTCTCTTCAAACTCTGTGACCAAGATATTCTAAATTTCTCTTTCCATTTTTAAATGAACAAAAGTATCACATGAAAAGAAGAAGCTCCCCGCGGTGAATGTTACTGTGTAGACGGGACCTGAATTTCGCCTTCAGTGGGCCTTGCTTCCGTGTAAACATGTCATGTTTGTTTAGGTGTGCTACTAAAAAAAAAAAAAAAGTTAAAAGTAGTTTTGTATTTCAGCTCAGGGACTCATTTGTTCTCTGAACATTGCCCCGTCAGGAACTTTGAGGCTGCTCACAATGCAAAATGCAACAAGATGCCTTTTGCAAAAATCACATATTTTAAAACATTCCTGAAACAATTTGCCTCCCCCCGAATCCCCAGACTCATTACACTTCACTCAACAGCAGTTCCATCGAATTTAATCGTACCCCAGTAATCAAAGGCCGGCCACTGGATCAGCTCTGGAAGACCTCTGACATTTTTTAAATAGATTCCTCTGGCTGTTATATAAAGGATCTCTGCAGAAAGGGTAAGAGTAGAATAGAATATTTCCTAAGAGCTCAGTGACCTGCTCTTCTTGGGAGTCAGGGAATATGTGCAAGAATTTAGGGACTGTATCATCCCCAGGATCCTGCTCTTTTAAGCCTCGGGACGGTTTCTGCGCGTTCCTTTCTGTATCACAGAAATGTGATTGGCGCTTGGCTCGTGTCCTTTCACCACCAGTTTAAAATACCTCTTTCCTGTTCACAGAAGCTGCTGCTCTGGGCAAAGCTGACTCTGTCATGAGATAAAGCGAAGCCGCTGCTTTTGGCAGGCAGTTTGAAGTCCTGTTCCTTGGCCGGCAGCGTGAGGGGTGGGGTTAATATTCTGAACTTGCAAAGCTCTTGCATATCGAGGTAGACTATCGATCTTGACTAGTTCGGCCTTGATTGCTTCAACAGGAACCCTTAAGGATATCAAGCAAAGTAAAACTTTCCCCAGCAACTGAGATACTTCTTTTAACTATGAGATGCTAGGGGCTGGATCTGGGACTTTTTAATGTAAAGCATGTTCCATCACCAAACGTCTAACAATACATTACAAAGTCTGGGGAGTTCTGGACTCGGAACTTAATTCCCAGACATGTATGAGCCCGATTTGGATTGGAACTGTGGCATGCAGCGACAGGGAGGCCCACCCCCCATCAGTTTCTTGATCTGAAACAGTCCTCGAGAGCCTCTGTTTTCCCCACTAGGGACATTTTAGGTGGGCAGATGGTGTTACGTGTTTCCCTAGCATAGCAAATAGGAGCTCTTCCGGGAAGTTTCTAGTTGGGGAGACAGTGTGGGGGTGGGGGGGTGGGGAGGCTTTAAACTCTTCCCCCCACCCCGCCCACATGCTGTGGCCTTGGTCCAGATTCAGCCCCCTAAACACAGTCTGGTTGCCAGGACTAGGACAGAGACACCAGAACACCACGATTTTTTGTATGTAGTTAGGCCTTGACCCATGGCTCTTCAAGGAAACTGAATATTTTCTGAAGCAGTTTTTCTGGTACTCATGCCAGTTGCCTGTATATAGACAGTGAAGTCTTGGAAACAACGATATCACACTGCTGTACGTAACGTTATAGTGACAGATCCTGTTGGAGCAAAATGTCAGCGGCATTGGATAAAATATGCCCATGTATGCAAACACATAGCTTGCATACACTTTGGAGTAATCACTCCAAGGCAGCAGAGGGGCAGATGTTACGTTTCTGAGAGCTATTTAAATTTTTCCCAAGAGTCTTGGGAGCTACCAGACCCAAATAGTGACTCGGTGGATCCACTCACAAAATGACGACATATAAAAATTACAGTGTTTCGCAGTATATCTGAAGAGTTTGGGTGGGGAAAACCTTTCCGCTGCTCTTTAACAACACAAACCACCACCCCTCAAAGTGTATCTTGACCTGCTAGAGAGAATCATACAATTACTTGTGTTTTCCCTGGAAGAGGAAAATAGCAGTTTTAATACAAGGGGAGAGAGTCAGTTGCATGCTCCTTTCCCATCCAGAGCAATGGTACATATGTGAAGAAGGTGGAGGAGAGGGAGATGGGAAATGGTATTGATGTTGTAATTTCCCCATCCAATGCAGTGGGTTGTTTCTGCATGCCTTGTTCTCATTCACAGGGAAGAGAAAGAGGATAGAAGCTACTACAGTGGTTTTAAAGGGAATGATAAGAAAGCAATTCCAGCCACACTGGAGTTGGGGTCAGAGATGTACTTTTAACAGCTTGGAAAGGGACTGTTCGCTCCCCAGTGACCTTCTGCCCAGCTGTGCTCTAAGGTACATGTGCATAACATGTACATACAGATGGGTGTTGGAGGCGTACAATAGTTACCCCTCCCCGGTTGCTACTATCAGAGAGCTACAGGCTAGATAATCAAAAGGGTAAAAGACGTGTCGCTTTCCCCAGTGTACCTTCAGCAAGGGAGAGATGCACACACCTCTATTCAGGTGATGCAGAATTACAGGTGGTCCCCCCATATGGAAATTCAGCTGCATGGCGAGTAGAGGACATGTGTAGCAAAAGAATTACAGCTTCATGGCTGTTTCAGGAATCACTTTGAGGATGACCTGTGATCCTTTTTTTTTTTACTTGCTACAGCAACGTGGTGGAGAAATGTGTCACGCACGCCTCCCGCACAGAACGCGCCATGCTGATTGATGAGGTGTGTACTATGAATGATGGCCCTCACAGTGCCTTATATACCATGATGAAAGATCAGTACGCCAACTACGTGGTACAGAAAATGATTGATGTGGCAGAGCCCGCCCAACGGAAGATCGTCATGCACAAGGTAAGCCCGCTGGTCTTCATTTGCTTATAGGAGTGTTCATTATGCAAAGCCAATGGGCAAACTGATGCTCCTTCTCTGCTACAGCAGTTCACTAGGGAAATAAAAGAATGTTTGCTGCTGATCTACAGTTACTACTGGATTTGCTGTTTGTTGCTGGTTTGCATGTAGACTCCATGATATCCAGGCTGTGCATTTTGCAGAAATTACACCAATCAAGTAATTCTCCAGAATTTACAAAAAAAACATTAAGAAGCCAGCACAGATGAGTGTTCATGAGATCACTGAATTCTAAGCATAGTAACCACAACTGACTTAATAGACATTTAGGCTATTCACATAGAAAATGTATGCCTGGTTAATATAAAGTGTTGGAGATGAAATAAATGCGTTAACTTACAAATACCTGTATTAGTGTTGAAACTAGAATATCTCCCCTCCCCAGTGATGGCCGTAATTGAAATATAGCACCAGTTTGATTTCAATTACCTTTGAGGGCTTCAGCTACTAGCCTTGACAGTAGACATGGGCACAAATTGAAATACAAAGCAAATTTCGTCATGAAACGGGCCATTTTGTGTGTCGCGAAACAGCATTTTATAGGGCCGCGGTTATCACAAAATGATCACGAAATTCACGACTTTTTGGCCTGTTTTGTTAGCTTCGTGAACGATTCGTAATTGCAGACAGGCTGGCGCCAATCCATTGATTCACTAGGCAACAATGGGCCCAGACTTTTTGTTGCCATTGGAAACCCCAATCATAGCTCACTTACCCTTGGTTGGTACCTCTCCTAGCCATCTGGAGAGCTTCCATTCTGCTCTGTACAGCCAGGACCTTGGGGTCAATCCGCTAGGCAACCAAGGAGGTGGGCCTTCTTTAGCCATGAGCACACCAATCTCACCCCTCCAAATCCTGTTAGGCAGGTCTGCAGCCAACCACAGACCTGTTCTGATCTATGTCAGCATTTTGCTGGGATTGGAGTGGGAGAGTGTGTGGAAGGATTTGGGATTGTGCTTTTGGCTGCTGCTGCTTTAAAGAGACTGAAAGAAACCTCTTATTTCCAGCTCTTGGCCTTGCTGTGGGAAGGTCTTTGGGTGAGGGTGCCTTTTTCCTCCATCCCACCCCACCCCTCACTCTGTCTTCCTGGCCCAGCTCCACCATGGCCGGTCCTTTGTCCTCCTCTGATCCAGCAACTCTCGGTCCCCGTTTCAGTCATGTACTCTGCCAGCACTTTCCTTCCCAATCAATGTATTGCAAACTGGGAGGGTGGGTGGAGGAAAGCCTGCTGATGTCTCCCTGCGAGTTTGGCATCTCCGGGTATGAAGAGGGCGGTTGAAATACCCTGTGTTCTGACGAATCACGAAATGAACAAATCATTTCAGCAAACATGTCAATTTCGCGAAGTTTCGTGATTTGCGATTTGTGGATCGCGACGAAACATAAAACTCTCGTTTCGGGCTTTTTCTGTTTCGTGCCCATGTTTACTTGACAGTTATTTCATTGGTAGTCTAACCACCTGCAGAGTGGCTGTCCACTGAGAGGCCTGAGGGCTTCCTTATGTGCCTTTGCATCCCCAGAGAGGCTATTTGAGCACTTGAGAAGGCATGTCAGTGAGAAACAAGATCACTTGGTCCTGCTGCATCACAGGCCCAATCAGGATCAAATCCTCCTAGCATTTTTTAAATGGCCAAATTCTTCTCTATAATAGTGGAACAGCACGTTTGGCACTTAGATAATGGTGGCTACCTGTGGTTTTGGGGACAGTAGAGGAATGTCCTCTTATTGTTCAGCACTTGGCAAGTGGGATTGTCCATACACTTCGGTTTCTTTTGTTTTCTAGATCCGGCCACACATTGCCACTCTCCGCAAATACACCTACGGAAAACACATCTTGGCCAAGCTGGAGAAGTATTACATGAAGAACGGGGTTGACCTAGGGCCAATATGTGGGCCACCAAACGGGATCATCTGAGATGACGGAACCACAAAGAGTCAGCGACTCTCTGGAATTTTACATCCAGCAACCGATCCTATTCCCAATATATACTTTGAAAATAATTTGTGGTTGCTAAACTTAAAAAAGAACACACACACACACACACAGAGCAAAATGACCCTTTGTAAATTTCTTTAATTTTATTCTGCATAACATGTACTAATTATTTTTTTAAATACTCAGTTGCCCTGCTGTTTCAGTGGTGTATAGAATTCTTGTACATAGGCAACAGATGTACATGGGAAGCCACGCTTTTTCGGGTTCACTGATGTAACTATATTTCAAATACAGAAACTTTTCAGGGCGGCTGGTTCAAAATAAATTGAACAAAACAAAATACCCGGTTTTTAACTCATCTGCTTTGCCAGAGAGCCTTTTTTGTCAAAGACGCCTAGTTTCGTTCTCTTTTAGTCAAGAACTCAAAAGAGAAAATATAAAATTTTAGTTAAATTGCACTGATCTGCATTTAACGCTGTTTATAAATTGAAAGGAAAAAAAATCAGTTTGCTAAAGCTTCGATTTGAAAATAAGTTAAGTTTCTGAAACTTTTAAAATTCCTTTTTCTTAGTATAATGTGCTAAAGAAGAATTGAGCTTAGCAGTTAATATTGGAAGAGACCATGCACACCAAGAATGTTTTTAAAGTAGATGATGGGTGTGTGTTTACTGCCTACTCCAGTTACTTCTGTTCACAAGGAGGCAATTTTTTTATTATTATTTAGCATGTAGGAAAAAAAAAGAAATCCAACTCAACTTTGGTCTTGCTTCTATAAATATATAGTGTATACTTGGTGTAGACTTTGCATATATAAAAATTTGTAGTATTTTCTTGTTTTGATGTCTAATCTGTATCTATAATGTACCCTAGTAGTGGAACATACTTTTGATTGTACAATTGTACATTTGTAAACCTTCTGTAATGTAAATGTGGAGAAGTTTGAATCAACATAAACCCATTTTTGGTAAGAAAATAAATTAGCAAACCCTGTGCATTTCAGTGTATATTCACCCCCTTTTTATGGTCGTAGCATATAGTGTTGTATATTGTAAATTGTAATTTCAACCAGAAGTAATTTTTTTTTCTTTTGAAGGAAATGTTCTCTTTATACAGCCTGGTTAATGTTTAAAAGAAATTGCTTGGTTTTATTTGTCACCTAGTCAGAGAGTAGCGATCCTTTCTAAATGTTATACACAAATGATTCAGTTTGAGGGGGGAAAATAGTGTTTATTTGACTCTCTTTAAAAAGTAACGTTTTACTTCTTTTGTGGCAGTAAAATTTTAAAAAAAGTACAGGCCCCTACCCCCCCTTTAGTATTCCTTTACAATCAGAGCCCCCCTCTTCCACCTTGTAAAGTGTCAATCTCTTTGCCTTTTTGTACAGAAGATAAAACTGTATTTTGCATTTTGTCTACTTGTAAGTGAATGTAACATACTGTCAATTTCCCTTGTTTGAATATAGAATTGTAACACTACACGGTGTACATTTACAGAGCCTTGTGAATATTTCCAATGACCCTTTTGCAAGCACACTTGTAACCATATGTGTATAATTAACAAACCTGTGTATGCTTATGCCTGGGCAACTATTTTTTGTAACTCTTGTGTAGATTGTCTCTAAACAATGTGTGATCTTTATTTTGAAAAAAATACAGAACTTTGGAATCTGGGGTTGTGCTTTATTTGAATATATTTTCTTTTTCAATATAGTGCACCAGGACAAATACTTTCACTGCTTCTTTGTCTTTCTTTCTGGCTTTGTAGTTCCCACATAACAGCGCCCTTCAGATTCAATTTGAAATAGAAACTGCCTTATGCAAAGTAGAGCCCAGCTTTACTCAGCCATTATTTATGTATTTATTTACTTCATTTATAATAATAATGATGATAATATTCAATTAATATACTGCCATTCAGAACAACTTAACATCCTCTCAAAATGGTTTACAAAGTATATTAATATCCCCACAACAACAATCACGCTATGAGGTGGGTGGGGCTGAGAGAGCTCTGGAGAGCTGTGACTGACCCAAGGTCACCCAGCTGGCTTCAAGTGGAGGAGTGGGGAATCAAACCTGGTTCTCCAGATTAGAGTCCCACACTCTTAACCCCTACACCAAACTGGATCTCTGTCTCTCTCCCCAACGGGGATGCAGTGGATTTACATCCTCCTCCTTAATTTCACCCTCACAACAACCCTGTGTGGCAAGTTAGGCTGAGAGAGTTTGACTGTTCAAGGTCACCCAGCCAGGTTCTGTGGCTGAGCAAAAATCTTAGATCTTAGTCTAACACTCTAACCACTACACTGCATTGGCTCTCTGAGGGTCTAGGACAGAAGATGGTCTTTCCCAATGCCTCGTTTTTGTTTGTTGTATTAGTACGTGTGTAATTGTAGTATTTTTGTTTTTAATTATATAAAACTCTTAATAATAAAAAATGTTACGCATAATTTACCCTACTTCACAGGGTTGTAATTTTGTGCCCCAAGATTCAAACGGCTTTTACTGTCCCACCTCATTAAAAACTAAAGAAACACTCCAAACAAAACATCAATATTCTGTTAAAATCTACCCATTCTCCCTTCCGCCCTCCAGCCCTAACTCTCAAAGATAGCTTGGTTGGGGTGACTGTTGTAAAAAGATACAAACTTCCCTGGCTCTTCCCAGTAATCTTACCTTACTGACCATTTTTTTCTCTAAGGTGCAACCTGCAGTATGATCATGAACGCACTACTGTCTATATTTCAGAAAGCCACATTCTTATCCCTAGGAACTTCTCTTCCCAGAGCCTTGCAATCAATATGTCTCCCTCTCCTTGAATAAATTAAAGATGACTTCAGCCCTTGGAACTGTTTCTAACACAAGTCAGGGATCACAGAAAAATATATTATCAGTCTCTGTCATTTACTTCACCATCCCCAGGATATCCTGCCAAAATTTTGGCACATTGGAGCCCCGCTCCCATACAGGAAAAACAAGCTCCCTGACGAAACTTGACTATTCAACAATTTTTTTTGATAACTTGCAGAGTAGTTTAGGGATGACAAAGTGATCTGCAGTTCTGCAGAAGTTCTTTGTGGGAGCAGACAGTCAACGATTGCAGCTAGATGCCTCCAGGAAGCCCACAAGCAAAGCTGGAAGGTACGTCTCCCCTGCTGTCTCTCCCCCCCCACCCCCCGCACGCAGGTAAACACATTACTGCTATTCAGAAGCACTCTGTCTTTGATCCCAGAGCTGCTATGGTCAAGAGGGGGTCCGAAGATCTTACATATTTATGTACCGTCAAGTCGCAACCAGCTTATGGTAACCCCAGCAAGGGGCTTTCAAGGCAATTGAGAAGCAGAGGTGGATTGCCAGTGCCTTCCTCTGCAGTCTTCCTTAGTGGTTGCCCATCCAAGTACTGGCCCTGCTTAGCTTCCAAGATTGGAGGAGCTTGGTCTATACCATGCAGTCTTTCCTCCCCTTGCAGATTAAGATGCTAACCACTATACCATGCTGGCTCTCTCCTAAGGTGGCCCCTTGTCCTTTTTAAGAACAACATGGCAATGTGCATGCCTTACAAAGCTTCTTGAACTCTTGTGAGAGTTTGGCTACCATTTTGGTTGCCCTGGCAACACCCCTGATTACTATGCTTTGAAAATCAGAGTGATAGCTAACCGCTTGTGAGAGGGTAGGAAACTTGCAAGAATTCAGAAAGCTATAGAGCACTAATGGCTTGCAGGTTTTTTGGGTGGCGAGACAAGATTAACGGTCTTGGGTGGAACCTGAGGAGAAGGAGGTGGCAGTGTTGAGGAGAGGGGTAGTTAGGCCAGATGGGTTATTTCTACTCCCACAACCTGAGACAACCATTTCAATTTGCCTAATGGTAAAGGCAGCCAAATGGATCATCATATTAGGGTCAATTTCCACAAGACCAGAGTTCACATGGTCAAGGGAATTGGGACCCTTGGGAATTGCGAACTCTGTCACAGTAATTCATGATTTGTACGTTCTTTTCTCCTGTGCATGCTGTTCCAGCCATGGATCATTACCATGTGCTCTTTAACAATGGGCTACATAGTTCCTTCCCCTTCTCTTGGGGTGGTGGGGGGAGGTCCTGCTTCTGAGAGCCACAATCTGACCCACAGTGCAAGAGGGGAGAAGCATTTGCAAAACACACACAACTTTAGACAGTTTGAGGGCACTGCCCTGTGAACTCTTGGAAATGAACCCTTAGGTATCTGAGAACATGTTTCTGTCTTTCTTGGGAGAACAGAAGGAAACTGGTACATATGGTAAAGTGAGGCCTGGAAAAGAACAATTTAACACCTTCTAAAAAATCCAAATCCTACATGGATTTCACACACTTCATGTGAGAGGCTTAAAATACATTTGAATTACTTTTAAAAGAAGCCGGAAGGAACACTTTGGCAAGATTTGTTGTCTAAGTAAATATATATCTACACTAGATGCCTGTGCTTCACTATGGTATTTAACTACTTTAAATCCTGTTATAATACTTACGGCAGGCCCCACAGGGAGATTGGCAACCCTAGTGAACTTTGAAGGGAAGACTGGGAGGTGCATTTTACCTGAGGGGTCATTCAATGACTCCCAATAGCAACTGCATACTGTTTAGAATGTTGGGGCGGGGAGTGAGGACCAATCAGGCTGCATATGTAAATGACTGTGTTCCAACTGTCTCTGGGGAAGGATGTGGTATCAGGGCTGGCGCGCCCATTGAGGCCAAGTAGGCAGTGGCCTCAGGGCGCAAGGGCTCCAGACGGGCGCCAGAGGGGGTGTTGGGGGCCGGGCACAGCAGCCACGAGCTGCTGCCAGGGCGATGTGCGGAGCCTGGAGCAGCCTCCTCCTGCCGCCCCAGCCATCTGCAGGTGGCTTGCGCCGCCTGCAGTGAGGACCAATCAGGCTGCATATGCAAATGACTGTGTTCCAACTGTCTCTGGGGGAGGATGTGGCCGGCGTGCCCATTGAGGCCAAGTAGGCGGTGGCCTCAGGGTGCAAGGGCTCCGGAGGGGCACCAGAGGGGGTGTTGGGGACGGAGGCGCGCGCTGCAGTGCTGGCATGGCTGGGCTGCAGCTGCTGCAGCCAGCCAGCCCTGTGCCGCCACCGCTGCCACACGCCCCCAGCCGGGCACAGCAGCCACAAGCCGCTGCCAGGGCGGCGTGCGGAGCCCAGAGCAGCTTCCTCCCGCCGCCCCAGCCATCTGCAGGCGGCTTGCGCTGCATGATGACATTGCATGATGATGTCATCACGCAGCCTGTGGCGCGCACGGGTCGGGGGTTTGCCACGGGCGCTCAGAACATGGAATGTTCTGAGCCCCAATCAGCCCACATATTCAAATGACCTTGAAAGGCTGGCCCAATCAGGGAAGAGTGGCCAAGCTGGCAGTAGGCGGGGATGCAAGCAGGCAGCAGCCTGAGAGCCACACGGGGAAGCTGTATCCCTTTGGGAAAACACATTTGACCCCTTTTTGCCCTCTTAGGGGGCAAAATTGCTTCTTAGTGGGTGTTTACATCATGAAAGGAATGCTCTCCCCAAATTTCATGCTTCTAGGTCCAGGGGTTTGGACTGGGCATTGATGAGTCTGTCAGGACACTTGTCTTCATATATAGAGATAGATATCAAGAAATGATATTCAGGGTGAATATATATGACTCCCATGTTGAAGGATTTGTGTGGTATTTTATTCATTAAGGGTCAGATCTGACCAACCATTCTACTGGTGGAACATCATAAAGTCTGTTCTGGGTATTGTGGGACGTGTGGATGAAAACCCATTCAGGATGGGAGTCAGGAAGCCATGTAGGATGGTGGAGAATCGGATGAGATAAAACAGAAAAGTGGCTGGAATGCAGCCGTATGGTTGAGTCTGTGCTTCTGATCATAGGTTGGCATTGCGATAGCTGGATGCTTATTACATTGTGTTTGAGGGATTAAAAATCAAGTCAAACTATCAAGTCCACAATAGTTTCAAACCAGTTGATCATTTTCATTGGTTTATTGGGTTTCTTCTTTAAGAGGTGAGATTTGTATTTTGAGATTACATCAGATTTACAGCTCAAATGTTTAACCGACGTGCTAGAGTCAGCTTAGAAACTCATTTGAGGACCTCTGTTGCTGCAAAATTACCTTCCAGAGAATCCAAGATTTCTTTGCTCATTGTAGGAAACCTACCATAAGGTGTGACGGTCATCTAAAAAGAATCTGCTAGTAGCTTGATTTTTAAAATAGGTTTTGAATCCTAGCCTGGAAGTCATGGAGAGCCAGCTTGGAGGTGTCGGCGTTCAGGGTGGAAGAGACACAGCATGTTCTCACAGGCTGCAAATCTATAATTTAGAGAATGAGGTATGATATGGAAGGTCCCTGGTTCAAACTCACTCACTGAGCTGCTTTACTTCAGCCTTCCAGTTGTAGAATGGGAATAACAGCTCACCTTATGGGGGCAGCCATAAAGAGCACAGCACAATGAAGCATGTTCCTTCAAGGGGCTGTGTGTATCCTAGCATCATTCTTCCACAACTGTGTTACGCCAGGATTTCCCAGAATTCCAGACATGTTTGTCAATCTCACCAATGAATTGCTTAACATGCAACTGAAGTTTTGGGTATTTAATAACCTTAATTGGAAGCTGTATGGAATCACATGTTTTCATTTTCTTTTTAAGTTCACAGATTTGGACTTTGCCAGAAGTCCCGCAGCTCGAAGAGATTATTTATTTATTTCTCTACTTCGTTCGTTGTCTGTGTTTGGATCTCAGCCTGGTGGTGCACCCGGACTTTCTTCCTTCCCCAACAGATCTCAAGTAAGCGCTCATTACATTGGGAAGGTATGGCCTAAACTTCCATATTGTTCAATAGCAAAGGGGAAGATCCCTGTTTATCTACCAATCATCTGGGCAGGCTGGGGGGAGTGGCCTTTAAGATCTTTGTGCAGTGAGCAGAAGATGGGATAACTGCTCCCCGCATTGTAACATTGTGATCCTCTGGGTGGAGTTCTCCCAGAATTACAGCTGCTTTCCAGATGACAGAGATCAGTTCCTCTGCAGAAAATGGCAGCTTCGGAAGGTGGACTCTATGACATCACATCTCTGGTGAGCTCCTTCCTGTCCTCAGACTCCATCCCCCTCCAGACACTGCCCCAAATCTCCAGGAATTTGCTAAACCACAGTTGGCAACCCTACCTTATTGGGAAAGAGCAAGGCCAAGAGGGGAAGGAACAGGCTATGCTTCAGGCAACTGTGGATGGTTTTGCTCACTCATGAGGGCAGGGGTCTCTTGCTGAACTAGTCCTATGAGGCTGCCTAGTCCTATGAGGCTTGGGAGGGGGGCACGGTAAAGGGGGCAGGAACCCAGCCCAAAAAGGAAGAAGTGGGACAACTCTTGACAGCAACAGAGGTGGTTGTGGAGACAGGTGGAAGAACAAGGCAAAGACCACCCTTTTCCCTCCGTATTTTGAGGCCCAACAAGCTCTATTTCCATGGAAACGATGGATGCAATTGGTGGGCAACCAGGTGGGGGACCCCCTCCCCCTCCCACACCGGATAAGTCAGTACCTCTCAGTCCACTTTTCTCACTGATACTCAAGGCAGACTTGTGTGTGTGTTATGTGTCGTCAAGTTGCCTCCGACCTATGGTGACCCTATGAAGGAAAGACCTCCAAAACATCCTGTCACTAACAGACTTGCTCAGATCTTGCAAACTGGAGGACGTGGCTTCCTTTATTGAGTCAAGCCATCTCACTTTAGGTCTTCCTCTTTTCCTATTGCCTTCCACTTTTCCTAGCACTATTGACTTTTCCAGAGAATCTTGTCTTCTCCTGATGTGACCAAAGTACGATAGCCTCAGTTTTGTCATTTTAGCTTCTAGGGTGTTAGAAGACAGAATTAGAAGACACAGTACATCCACATAACAAGTAATGCAAAAAAAGAAGAAGAAAAGAAATCAAATCAAATAAATGAAAAGAAATCAAAACCAGTGCAATGTAGAGTGCTGGACCAGGAACTGGGAGATTCCAGGTTCAAATCCCCTCTCTATTTTGGAAGCTGGCTGGATGAACTTGGCCCAGTCACACTCCCTCAGCCTAACCTACCTCACAGGGTTGTGAGGATAAATGGAGGAGAGAAGAATGATGGAAGGCGCTTTCGGTCTCCACCGGGGGGGAAAGCCAGGGTATAAATGAAGGAAATAAATAAAAACAGCATTAAAAAACAACGTGAGACTAACAGTGCCTAACATTTTCAGAGATGCTAAAGTTAGTATCCTATTCATTTTATGAAAATGCCCTCTCAAACAATTCTGCGGGGTGCTTCAGGGTCATGTGCATGAGCCTTTAATACTGTTCAACACAGCTGTGATTTCCTCTTATCACACCAGAAAATCACATCGTATATTGAACAGAACTTTAGAATCTAAAATACCAGCTTTGGCCACGTGAGGGAGGTGCACCCTCTCTTTCTCAGGTTTCCAAGCTATCTTGTAGCACTTTATTTGGGCATAAGCTTTCATGAACTAAACCCCACTTTGTCAGATGCATAATCTGTTCTCTCTCACACACATGAGCTTCAGAGGAAAGGAAAAAGGAAAGCAGTGGGGGCCAAAAGGCCGTGAAACGAAGATTTACAATTGGATGTTGCTTTGCAAAGCAGAAGAACATAAGAGCCCTGCAGACTCCGACCAAAGCTCCATTTAGTCCTGCTTCCTGTTTCCCACGGTAGTCAACCAGATGCCCTTGGGAAGCCCACAAACAGGGCATGAAAGAAAGATTCATCCCTGCTGGAGCCCCCAGATGGTACTCAGGGGTACATTGCTTCTGGTTGCCAGCCTCCAGGTAGTGGCTGGAGATCTCCTGGACTTACAACTGATCTCCAGGCTACAGAAATCAGTTCCCCTGGAGAAAATGGCTGCTTTGGAGGGTGGAATCTATGGAATTATACCTTACTGAAGTCCTTTCCCTCCCCAAACCCTGCCATCTTCAGGCTTCACCCTCCAAATCTCCAGGAATTTTCCGACTTGGAGATGGCAACCCTACTTCTGAATATCATAGTTAGTACCCACTAATAGGCGTATCCTCTGTGAGATTATCCAGTGCCCTTCTAAAATCATCTAAACTAGTAATCATCACTGCATGTGGTGGCAGTGAGTTCCACAAGTTAATTACGTGTTTTATATCTTGAACTTTCCTTTGGCTCTCTGGAATGAACCCATCTCCACAGTTCTTTGCATGGAAATGCAACAGACATGCTTTCTTTCACTTAGTGATCATTTGTCCCACTGTTTACAGTTCCTCTCCCCCCATGCCATATCCATATGGGTGTATTATAGCTGCCTGTTGAAAGGAACATATTGTGCCTCTGAAGTCCGCAAAACCTTATGCAATAAATACGTTGGTGAAGGTGCCATGAGATTTTTAGTTTTTAAAAGTCTCTTGCTTGTTTACTATAAGCAATGCAAGTTGTTTCCACAATGTATAAACCAAACGGAAAATAAATGCTTCACCTCAGTCAGATGCAAAAGGGGTTATATAGCAAAGCAGTCGGGGAGTGGGAACGGACACAGCAAATGTGCTTGGGGGCAACTACTTCCCCAGCCTTTGTTCTCCTCGTGTTTCCACAGGGGAAATGGAAAAGAAAGTTAGTCTCAAGCTGGGTTTCACTGGCACAGAATCATTCCCAAAACAGGTCTGAGGTGTGCAGAAGCCCAAGTGCTGGGCCTTCGAATGCTCTCAAAATGTAAAGAAGACAGAGCAAATGTTTCCCAAATACACATTTTGAGAAAAAGTTAACTGTGAGAGCAAACGTGATTTTCTACACTTCGAAAAATAATAACATAACATTCGATGTATATACCGCCCTTCAGGATGACAACACCCACTCAGAGCAGTTCACAAACTATGTCATTATTATCCCCACAACAAAACACCCTGTGAGGTGGGTGGGGCTGAGAGAGCTCCAGAGAGCTGTGACTAGCCCAAGGTCACCCAGCTGGCTTTAAGCAGAGGAGTGGGGAATCAAACTCAGCTCTCCAGATTAGAGTCCTGCGCTCTTAACCACTACACCAAACTGAAATCCTGCTGTGGCTTGCCATTGCCTGCCTCTGCAACCCTGGTCTTCCTTGGAGATCTCCCATCCAATTACTAACCAAAGTCAATCCTGCTTAGCTTCTCAGATCTGATGAGATCAGGCTCTCCTGGCGTATCCAGGTCAGAGCTTTTATACCTTAACCCAGCACTCATCCAGTTGGGCTCCACCAGGGCTGGTTTACAGTGAGGCCCCTCCTCCAGTGCAAGCCTGGTTACTTCAGACTCTAATATTAATTAATACTAACTTGAATTCAGTTATATTGATAAAAGTAGTACTTTTTTTTGCATTTTGATAATTTATATTATGCATGACCTGTCCAAATTACAATTCTGTCAGCTCTGTCCCTTGTAATGAATGAGTTTAACACTCCTGTTTTAATACTACTTCTAGAACCACTACTTCTAGAATCTTTAAAAAAGATATTCTATCTACAGTTGTGCAACTGTGATTACTTGGGGGTATTATTATTATATTAGATTTTTAGTCCACCCTCCCCGCCAGGTGGGCTCAGGGCAGAGTATAACATTTAAATTTACATAAATAAGAATTAAAAACAGATAAAACATTATACAAATAACATTAAAACAGCTTTATGCAATAAACACAATACAGCTTCTCTTCAGATGGCGATGATAAAATGCTGGTTTTCAAGCTCTGGCTCATGTGTGGTGGGGTGGACAGACCTTTAGTGTGGCCAGTGGGGGCCCAGCCTAGCCTCCACCATATGCCTGGTGGAACATCTCTGTCTTACAGGCCCGGCGGAAAGATAACAAATCCCGCTGGGCCCTGGTTTCCTCAGACACAGAGTTCCACCAGGTTGATGCCAGGATCCAGCTGCCTGTGGATATCATCTGTGAGGGCGACCAGCAACGTTTCCACCCTGTGTCCCGGGCAGAAGCCAGACTGGAAGGGATCTAGGGATGAGGACTCATCCCTAGTGCACTTTGGACATGCCTAGTGCACTTTGGAGATGCCTAGTGGCACTCTCTTTTTTATGACTTCACATTTTCCTGATGACTGCACCTGCAGGTTATGGCAGACCATACCCTTCACCTCAGGGTTCCTAACCTTTCCTTTGGCAACATACCTCTGCCTTTAATGACTCCTTGCTAGGAATCCTATCCATCTACATTTTAATTTTAATCCAGAGGGGATAGAATGGGCCATGCCACTTTAGGCTGCTGAGTGGGAGGGCTGCTATTTTGGAATACTCTGTGTTTGTTTTTAAAAGCTTCCTTTCAAATAAATATCAAGCTTCTCAAAGTAAAAATTACCAATCTGGCTTTCATCCCTGCTGTGCTTGTTTTCTGCTTGTGGGGATTTGCTTGGGCAAAAGAACTGTAATTCCTCGCTTGCTGTTTGCAGTGATACAGGCCACTCTGTCACCACATTCTTCCTGCTTGGTTAGGAACTCTCTCATTTTGATATCCCTCTCTTGCTGGCTCCAAAGCCTGTAAAGGAGGGTAGACTGTACCACTTCGGTCTGTAACGGGGTGGGCGGGAATAATGTGCTTTGATGTCCTTGTGTGCAGAAAAACTCCCTGCAAACATTAATAATGCAAAACAGCTTAGCAGCCAGCACAACTGAGCTGGCATTCTTTCTCCTAGCAGGAAGTTTTTAATTTTACACAGATTAAAATGTAATAAAAAACTGATGCTCCTTCCTCCTCCAAACCAATCTGCCACCAAAGAATCCAGCCACTTTATTCTGCTGCGTGTCTAGAGCAGGTCCAGAGAAGAGGTGCCTTCTTGATGAACATTGATTTTACTGCTCACTCATGTTACTGAGTTTTAATGCTGCCATCTCACTTGATTGCTTTCGGTAGGATTTTTAAATCCTGCCTTCTTATTTACAACATATAACGGATAAGCAATCAAAGGAAATGAATAACAGAAACAAATCAAGGTATACAGCATTAGTCTAATTTGTCACCTGGAAAATAAACACACATAAGTAGTGCAGTTCTAAAAACACTTTCCTGGGAGTGAACCCCATTGAGTAGGATTTTGTATAGGATTGCTGTAAAAATTGTAAATTATCCTCAGATCTAGCATTCCAAAACACACACACACACACACACACACCACCTTTCTCAGTGCATTGGCACCGTTATCCTAAACAGAACCACCCCATTCTAAACCCATTGCCTTCAATAGATTTAGAAGGGCATAACTTTTGCTGGGATTGCACTGTTGTGAAGAACGATTGCCCACATTCGTGTAAGAGGTTAATTCAGGGGCCATCTGCTGACTCCTTTCAAAACCATTCTGTGAAGATTGGCGCATTACCTTGCTTCCTGAAGCAATAAAGCAACAGTTATTAAACTAAGATTAATAATCCAGTATATGAATGTCTGTATACATGTGAGATGTGTGTATACATCTCAGCGGTCCCCCAATAGCCAATGGGTACCATAGCACCCATAGCCCATGGGTGCTATGGTACCCAGCAGGGCTTTTTTTCAGGAAAAAGAGATGGTGGAACTTAGTGGGTTGCCAGCACAGGGGGCACACGTTCCCAGGACCAATGACATCACTTTGGGTCAGCTGGAACAAGGGGAGAGTTTTTAAAAGTTTAAATTGCCCTTGGCGAAAATGGTCACATGGCTGTGGCCCCACCCCCTGGTCTCCAGACAGAGGGGAGTTTAGATTGCCCTCCATGCGGCGCGGAGGGCAATCTAAACTCCGCTCTGTCTGGAGATCAGGGGACAGGGCCACAGCCATGTGACTATTTTCAATAGGTTCCGGAACTCCGTTCCACCGCTTTCCAGCTGAAAAAAACCCCTGGTACCCAGTAATGTGTTTCCTGGTGCCACCTTGCTTCTTCTCCAAAGCATCTCTTCCCTAAACAAGGCATATAAGGTAGAGAGGGCCCCATGACTTCACAGAAATAGCATCCATCTAGAGAATAACAGGTACGTCCGGTGTATGCAAGAATTCCACATTTATATGAGTAGAAATGTTTTTTTTGTAAATTAATGGAAATAAGACACAAAAGAACATTTATTATTAGAGCTGTCTTTATTTGACTTGTAGATTATCGCCCTTGAAAAAGCTCCACAAGTGAAACAAACGCAGCTAGCGGTTTGTTGGGCAGAGCCTTCACTGGGTGGCTTCCCACACAGAAGTGGTGTCCCCTTAACAGATAAGTTATTATACATCAGAATGTTGAAGCATGTTATGTAGCACTCGAGCTCGGGGGAGCCTCAGAAGGATCATAGATGGTGACTTTATAAGTGCTGATTCCGCACACGTTGGATAATGCACTTCCAATTCTCTTTATAGATCATTTGGAACGGATTTTTTTTGTGTGCGGAACAAAAAATCCACCTCAAACGATTGATAAAGTGCATTGAAAGTGCATTATCCAACGTGTGCGGAATCTGCCAAGGACAAGAAACTCATAAACTGGATTGAATTCTATGAAAGACATACTGAATTTGACACGGAATGTACTGAGAACTTACTTTAAGCCAATAGGCTGTATATGATCTTCAATCATTGGATATTTATTTATACGATTTATATTCCGCCCTCCCCATGCCGGCAGGCTCAGGGCGGATGGTTGTTTATGGATGCACTTTTGTATTGAGCTATTTATTGATTGTATTTATTCCTATGTATTGTATGTATTGAATCTTATTTATTATATGCACTGAGCACTTTAAATACTCTGAGCAGGGACAGAATATAAACAGCTTTAATACACACAGACATTGGACGGGAGATTTTGTGGTTATGCTTCATTGGGGAACCTCCCAACAATCTGTGATTGCACCCAGACATTTGGTGGTGGTACCCAGTACCTGTTCTCAAAATTTCCTGAATGCCCACCTGTTCAAGAAGGTTGGGGCCCCTTGAAAATTATTTATTTATTTTATTTACTACATTTATGCCTTGCCTTTCTCTGCAATGTGGACCCAAAACAGCTTACATCATTCTCTTCCACTTATCTGCACAACAACCCTATGAGGTAGGTTAGGCTGAGAGGTTGCGACTGGCTCAAGGTCACCCAGCGAGCTTCCATGGCAGAGTGGAGGATTCCAACCCAGGTTTCCCAAATCCTAGACTGAGGGCCAAGCTACACATGACGAATGACACTTGAATGGCAAGTGTATTTCTCCCTGTTCACTTGCCCTCCACTCAATTCACTTGCCGTTCAAGTGTCATTCGTCATGTGTAGCTTGGCCCTGACACTCTAACCAGGGTTGCCAGGCTCCAGATTACAACTGATCACAACTGAGTATAGAAATCAGTTCCCTGGGAGAAAATGGTCACTTTGGAGGGTGGACTCTATGGCATTATATCTATTCCTCCTCTCCCTGTACCTTGCCCTCCTCAAACTACATGCGTGTGTGCCCTGATCTGGATAGTCCAGGCAAGCCAGATCTGGTCATATCTTGGAAGCTAACCAGGGCTGGCTTCGGTTATCATTTGGATGGGAGACTTCCATGGAAGGACAGGCTCCCTATGCCGAGGCAGAAAATGGCAAGGTTGCCAATCTCCAGGTGGTGGCTGGATATCTCCTGGAATTAGAGATCAGTTCTGGAGAAAATTGCTGCTTTGGAAAGTGGATTCTACGGCATCATACGCTGCTTAGCACCTCCCCCAAACCCCGCCCTCTGCAGGCCACAGCCCCAAATATCCAGGAATTTCCCAACCTGGGGCTGGCAACCATAACCCACCTCTGACTGTCCCTTGCCTGGAAAAGCCCAGCAGGGGTCGCCCTAAGTCGTCCGCTCCCCCACCATCCGCGCATCCACACGTGCGCGCGTGTCGACCCTCCACTCCTAGCCAGCGCTCGGCGGACGCTAGAGGGAGCCGCAGCCCCCGGCAGCCTCGCCGCCTCCCCTCCCTCCTCCTCGGCTGCCATTGAGCGAATGGCAGCGGCTCCCGAGCGCACGTTTCCTGCGCCCGGGCAGGCGAGACGGCTCTGAGCGCCGCAGCCCGACGCCGGCTGGCCTGGCCCGGAGGGAGGACCGGCGAGCCCCGCGCAGCCCTGGCCCGCCCTCGCCGCCTCCCGCTCCCTCCGCGGCCGAGCCCTTCGCAGCCTCCCCGGCCGGGAACAATCGCCAGCGGCGGACCGCTGCGCGCCGCCGCCGCTCTCGGGTTTCTGCTCGCAGCCGCGGAGACAAAGGAAAGGGCTGCAGCCTCCGCCCGCCGGACGCCCGACGGCTCTCGCAGGCGCGGCCGCCCCGCTCGCCAAGATGCCCCGGCTGGTGCCCGCGGCGCCCTGCGGCCGGGCAGGGCTGCTGGCGCTGCTGCTCCTCCTGCTGGCTGGCCGCGCCGCCCGGGTAAGTGCCCCAGCCGCCTCCCGGCCCTCCCTCCCTCGACGGCAGCCCCGGCGGGGCAGCGGCGCTTGCTTTCTCCTGCGGGGCCTGGGCCGGTTCCTTTCCCCTTGGCCGGCGCGCCTTCTTCGGCCTCCTCTCCCCGGGGGCGCGTCCCTCCACGCCCCCCTTGCCCGCTGCTCTCCCTCGGCTGCGTTACGGGAGAACAAGTGGCTTCCCTGGAGCTGGGCAGGATCCGGGCTCCTTGGCTCCCGCCCCGCATCGCTGCCCTGCTTCCAGGCAGGTTTACTTGGAAGCAAGTCCAGCGGGGCTCTGGAAGGGCGCCGCCTTCCTTCTAAGCGGGATCGCGAGCTGTAAGCTTTACTCCTAAGGTGCCCGAGTTGGAGCGTGTTTGCTCAGAAGGGAGACGCTCTCTTTTCAGCGGGGGCGCTTACTCCTAGGTGTAAAAAAAAAGCGTAAGGTATTATTGGCATGGTTTTCTTGCATCCTGCCGTCTTTTCTAGGGCTTGCTCGCGTGCAAGCGTTCGCAGATGCAAGAGGCCGGGCCCGGTGTGTGGGTATGCACGACCCCCCCCCATTAATCTCTGCAGCGGTTGCAACCTTCCGTGCATTGTTCCGCCTAGTCCTGGATTCTGACGCCAGCCGGGTCTGCGCTCCTCTGCTGGTTACGGATTGCGCTTCTTGGGGCGGGGGGAGCGCTGGCTTTTGGATGTCATTTGAAGGTCGGCGAGGAAGCGGCTTGCACAGGCTTCCCCCCTCCTCCCATCCTCTCTGGACTTCCATGCTGGTGGGAGGGAGGGGTGTGTGTGCTTAGAAAACACACGCACGCACATACACATATATGCCGTGCTCTCTGACTTGTTGGCTTTTGTGGGTTGCAGCTGCAGAGAAATGCCTGGTGGAGGCCAGGGGCGTGGAGCTGATTCTCTGAGTTGTACTCAATGCTATTCCGCTAAGCCCTTTTCCGCTTTCTGGGAGGGGGGGGAGAGACTTGGCCCTGGGCTGGTTCTTTTCCAATGGGTTTGCTAACTCCCTTGACAGGAGCAAACCTTGGCGAAGAAGATTCTGTGATGGCTGGAAAATGGGGGCGATGAGAAATTGAGGCACTGAGATTCTCTGCACACCGTTGGGGTCAGGGAGGCGCATGGTGGATCCTGTGCAGATTTACAACAGTCTGAAATTGAAGAGGGTGCTGCAAATGTCATTCCAATAAATCTTCTGCAAATATCCTTTCTGGCAAGGCCTGGACTGCTCCCGTTATAAGCTGGCTGTCTTGTATCTCTGGGCCATGAATGGGTGGAAGTAGGTTAATGGTTCTTCCTCAGCTCAGGTGTTCTCCAATTTCATGAGCAACGCACGCACAGCCTCTTCTAGAAGAAGTCAACATGGGTTTTTGAGGGTGAGAGACAAACAGAAGTGGTTTGCTGTTGCTTTCCTCTGCATAGCAGCCCTCGTCTTTCTTGGTGATCTCTTGTCTAAGAACTGACCTTGGCTATCCCTACCTAGCTTCTGAGTTCAGATAAGATTGGGCTAGTTGGAGCCATTGGTGGTGGAGAGTGCTGTCAAGTCATAGCTGACTTACGGCAACCCCTGGTCGGGTTTTCAAGGCCAAAGACTAACAGAGGTGGCTTGCCATTGTTTGGCTCATCTTCGCTGGAGGTCTCCCATCCAATTACTAACCAAGGCTGACCTTGCTTAGCTTCTGAGATCTGATGCAATCAGGCTTACCTGGGCTATCCAGATTGGGGCAGTCGGGGCTATTATGGTATAAATAAATAACTAAAATGATAGTCTTTAAACTAAAAGGTCAAGGACCAGTTTTTAATGGTTGAGGGGAAGAGGGAGTGAGCAAAGAGCTTCATTCTCTCTGTGGGTATGTATGTGGGCTGGTGGTAGCGCACACATGGGTTCAGACCCTCATGGGTTCGTCTTTCCCAGTGACTTCTGGGCTGCCCTCAACATTCCCTCCCTCCTAGAGGGATCTGAGCATGCTCTTATTTCACTGGGCTGTTTGTTTGAGGGTTTGCCCTCGTTTATACCCCTCTTTTCTCCCCAACGCGGCTGTTCTCTCATATTGAAATTTACAAAGAGAGATGGTTCCGCATACCTGGGGAATCTCCTGTGCCTCCGGAAGGCCCCAAGTGGGTCACCAAGTTTCCGACTGAATATAATAAAAATAGATTGTTTGCGCCCTGATTTCAAAACATTGTGAGATCCTGTCGTGCCTTGAGGAATGTGGGTAGCTTCAGTGAGATGTGTGGGAGGTGTGCCGCTCCTCTGTTCCCTTTAAGTTCTCCGGAGGATGTTTGCCTATGAACAACTGCCTGTGAAACCCCACTTTTGGGGGGAAGGAATTTTGTCCCCTGATTCCCATGATAGCGGGCTATTTTTCACAAGTGGTGGAACTGGCTGCCCGGCATTTGGCCCCTTCGCTCTTCACCTTCCTATATCTAGTTTTTTAAGGCCTTCCTGTTCAGAAAAAGCATTCCAGGGTGACGGAGTCGTAACAGGCCTCTGCCCTGATGGATGGTTTGTTTTACGCGCTTGGCTGTTGCTCTGGATATTTTAATGCGGACGTTGCCTCCTGTTAGTTTCCATAGTTGGTTTAGAGATCTTGTTTTGATGGTGAGGGATTTAAAAAAATGGCTTAGGGGCTCATTGATAAGAGCAGAAAGGAATTTATTCATTCATTTGATTTGATTTATACCCCGCCCTCCCCACGAATGGGCTCAGGGCGGCTCACACAACATTCGTAAATTACAATGAGTTAATCATAAAATGATAAATGGGAGAGGGCAGCCTTTGTGGGTCCTAAATGAAATAAACAGTGTTAGAACCAAAGATCTCGTATCTCAGGCCATCATAAATTCGGCAGCATTGGTCTTTGGCCCTTTGGTAGGTCATGGAACCTGCGCTCAAGTCACAAACCCTTCTAGAGGCACCTTTTTTGCCTGCCTTTTGGAAAGAGCTGCTGCTACTCTACATGAAGAGGAAGCTAGAGGCAGTCGTCTTTCTCTACTGAGAGGAGCAGCAGAGATTGGCAAGCTGAGGTCAGTTGGGGGAGAGGTTTCCTCCATGGCTTTGACTTTTGACCTGTGCTTTCATGTGGTATGCTGTGGCATTACGGGTGGGCTTGACAGAGAGGAGAGCCAATTCTCCTCTCCTAAGGCCGACTCCCACTATGCCATTCCTGAGGGTCCATTATCCTCTTCCCCCCGAAACAAAATTTTAGAGGATTCTGCATCAGGAGGGGGAAAGCCCTACTCCACAAAGTCCATGAATGGTTGGTGATGCACCATAATCCATGCTCGTCTAATATCTCCGGAACAACAAGAAATAAATTGTGCTTTATGGTGGCACCAGAATACCCTCAAAAGAAGGGGCCTTTCTGATGTTCTCAGGAAGGCTATTCCATAATACATCAGCCACAGTTGTTAAGCCACACCACAGGCAGAAGTTGATGGTGAAGGGCATGGTGGGAAAAGCCCCTGTCTAGTTTTGAGCCCACCTATACTTACACCGTAACACAGGGTTCCCCAACATGGGGACCTGCCATGCTTCTGGTGGTGCTTGCCAATCTTTTCTGAAGGTGGGTGTGGCCATTGTAAGGCAGGGCTTGTTACTGGCTGCCTTCATTCAAATAAAAACTGGTTTCTACGGTTGCAATAACAGCCTCAGGCACTGGAAAGGACTGGAAGCAGACGGGTTTTCCTTAGTCGGCATATGGTTCCATTCATCCCCTCAGAATTTCCTTCATTTCTTTTCAGTCCCCAGTTCTTTGGGGGCTTTCCATGCTTTTTTTTAATTCTCTCCTCACCTGGGGAACTTTTCTTCATTTCTTTTTGTTCTCCTGTAATTCTTCTGCAAAGTAAGGAGGAAGGTATTGCATTTGGTTCCCCCTCCTACGGCGGCCATTTTGAGATGGTCTTCAGCATCCTGTCTCCAAATTCCAAAAAATTTGGGCACCGCTGCTGTAACAGATCACTTGGGTTGTTAACATACTATTTGTAGGCACGGAGAAGTGCCAAACCGACAGGGGGAACTTGTTCTCCTTCCAGTGGAAGTAGAAGCTGGGTTTCTTGAGGTGAGGGGAGGAGAGAGTTTTATATGCTGCTCTGACCTCCGTAGGGGAAGAGTGGGATAAAAAGGTGGCTGAATAGATGGGCTGAAACTCCTCTTGGACACTGTCCTTTATATGCTACTGTGCTCTTTCACTTAACTCTTGTCCCCAAAAAACCTTTTCTGTGGCTTGCATCCAAACCCTTTCCCATTGTTCTGACTTCTTTCACATGAGTTGCGGCTGAGATACACAAGGTCAGAAACACATGTAAACACTTCCATGTTCTGCGCAAAGCGCTCTGAGAAACATTCATCACACACTCCTGCCGCCAGAACTCTCCTGTGAACCATCCGAGTGACCCTCACCTTGTGTTGATAACTGGTCCACGTCACTTTCTCCTAGACTTGCATCTTCCTTCTGTAGTTAATTTTGGGTTCTGCAAACTCAGCACTGTTCGCATCCGGACAGTGGCAGCTGTCTGCTAGTGAAGATTAACCGTGCAAGAAGGTTGAATGACCCTTGCTGAGCCAGTGAGAGCTGTTCGTACAAATGATTTTTGGGCAACAGAGGCCTAGAGTGGAGACCAGTGAGAATTTCACCCATAGCTTCAGGGGCCTTTGCTTTAAACTCCATGATCTTGCAACTTGGTGGTGGTGGGGATGCGTTTTGTGATTGGAGTTCAAAGGGTCGGATCCTTAGTTGCCATTCCTTCACGGTAACAGCCATACTGCCAGTGGAGTAGCATTTCTTGTGGAGGATAGGAGCGTGGTTTCTGGCCATTTCCCCTCCCTCTCTAGATCTGTACTCCCCCCCCCTGACATTTGGTGTTTTCTGACCCACAAGAGCCCAACTCTGGGAGGCACAGACAGCTGTAGTCGGAAGCAGGAAAGTTCTAGTGTGATGTTGAATGCATTTCTTACGATCCAAGCCTGGGCGCTTAGTTTGGTCCCTAGAAGTTGCTAGAAGGCATGTATCTGCCGTTTCCCCCATCAGAAATGTCCCCAATTTGGCTGGCCTTTTTCAGTATCTCCAGGGAAATACAGTAAATTGAAATAACCTGTTATATTCTCTACTGCAGTCCAATAGGGAAAGTGGAATGGGAGGGGGCCCTATTCACGTGGCTTGTCTCCACTTGCGATTTCTCCCGAGGTGGATAGCAAATCAAATGGCCAGTTTTCACACGGTCGGACACGCATGCAGAGAGCTGGATTCATACACATCTCCTGTGGACCCATGCATACTGGAATTTCCTGCTCTGGCTGGCAGCTTCTCTCCAAGATTCTTGGGCAGGGGTTGGTTTCTCAGCCTTGCTTCAAGAGTTTCTTCTAACCAAAGGTGCCAGGAGTTTGAACTTAGCCCCTTCCTCACTACCCTGCTACTGAACAACGGTCCTCTCCTGCAGGACAGCTATTGGCTCGATGGACGCTGTGCTTGCAATGGCCTATTTGGTGCGGTGTGGCTATGAGTTCCTCATCATCCACAATAGGTGAGGGTAAGCTAGTGAAGGGGTTAACCATCAAGGGTTGTCCGAACCTGGCCTTTGGGGAAGAGGATCTTTTTCACTGTAGCTGCTTCCACGCATCATGCTTAACCTTGCCATGTGCCCTAGTGATTCTCGCAGCGATCGCATTGATTTGTGCCGCTGGTAACTGGAGTGGTTGCTGCCAAAGGTGTGCCTCGCAGACATGTCTGGGAATTTGTGTCAACAGGTCCCAGTGAGATGCTCCAGATTTGGTGGAGTGACTCCACTCTAAATGCTCTCCTCCCTTCAGAACCCTGCAGTCTTTTTTGTTCGTTACAACGGATGAGAAATGTATCTGTCTTGTGCTTTTCTGCTTTGTGGTGTTTGTAGGAGCAAATACTCTCTCGGTCTCTCAAAGCCTGGGCCTTGGATCCCCCCAAACTCCACATCTTGGATCTCAAGACTTCCAATTTCAGGGGGAAATAAAACCAGTCATTGCCTGCTCTTCCATGGGTAGTGCTATTCTCACCTTTCTCTAGCAGTTCTGTGCTAACTCCAGTTATGGAGAAGGTGTTTGCGGAGTAAGTCTGTTCCCGGCTGGCATCCCTGGCCAAAGTTTTAATTTGGCTGTGAAGGCTTTGGCATGAACACAATGCAATGGGCATGTTAAGGGATGTGCTCCCCTCTCCATCAAAGCACCTCTTTGCTTCCCTGCTGGCAGCTTGTGACTAATAATACATAGGACTGAGCATATGCCACAAGTTTGGGCACAATTTGCAGGGGCTGGCATTGACTGCAGTTTTATTCTACTTTACCTTCCAGAATTTCAGAACAATGTACAGGATTGTAAAATTTTTTAAAAGAAAATCTTTCCCGACACGGGCTAACCACCCGGTATTGTACCTGAGACCTTCCACAAGCAAAGCAAATGCTTGACTGCCGTGACGTAGGTCTTGTTTTGTATGAACCTGCCTCTTAGAGCTAAACTACATGAGATGCCTGACACGTGTCGGGTTCCTGCAAGTTTACCTAGGAAGTGTAGTTGGGCCTGCCCCTGAGCTCCTGGAAGAAAACTCGGGCAAAGCGGATTTTTGCAAGAGTGTCTCTTGCAAAAATCCACTCCACTCCGATTTTCCTCTGGGAGCTCAGGTGGGGGGCACGTCAGAATAGCAGCAGCAGGGCCAGAAGGACAGGAGGGAAAGAGTCAGCAAGGGGAGCCCGAAGAGAGCCGAGCCCGAAGCTTACTGGCGGCTAGCAGCAGCAAAAGGCTCTCTTTGTGCTCTCTTCAGCTAACCACCCGGTATTGTACCTGAGACCTTCCACAAGCAAAGCAAATGCTTGACTGCCCTGATGTAGGTCTTGTTTTATATGAACCTGCCTGTTAGAGCTAAACTATATGAGATGCTTGACACGTGCCGGGTTCCCGCAAGTTTATCTGGGAAGTGTAGTTGGGCCCGCCCCCGAGCTCCCGGAGGAAAACCCGAATGGAGTGAATTTTTGCTAGAGATACTCTTGCAAAAATCCACTCTGCTCAGGTTTTCCTCTGGGAGCTTGGGGGTGGGGGGGGCATGCCAGAGCAGCAGCAGGGCCAGAAGGATGGGAGGGAAAGAGTCAGCCTGAAGAGAGCCCAAAGAGGGTCTTTTGCTGCTGCTAGCCACCAGTAAGCTTCGGACTCGGCTCTCTTCAGGTTCCCCTCACTGACTCTTTCCCTCCTGTCCTTCTGGCCCTGCTGCTGCTACTCTGACATACACCCCCTCGCCAGCTCCTGGAGGAAAACCTGAGTGGAGTGGATTTTTGCAAGAGACACTCTTGTAAAAATCTGCTTTGCTCGAGCTTTCTTCTGGGAGCTTGGGGGCGGGCCCGACTCCACTTCCCTGGCCAACTTGTGGGAACCCAACAGGTCTGGCATCTCGTGTAGTTTAGCTCTTATGGAGTCAGGTTTATTGGCCCATCTAGCGTTGGGCTGTCCTCGCTGGCTAGAGCAAAATCTTTCCCAGCCCTCTGCTCTTTGAGATACTTTAACTCGAGTCTTCTATACATCCTCTGTGACTGAACAATGGCTTTCCTTTTTAAAAAAATGCACACTCGCTTTGCTTCTCTGCCCAAACTTCAACATGTTTTGTCAGAAGGCAGTTCCTGGGATGTTGTCTGTTATGAAGCAGCCAAAAGAAGGGCTTTGAGGAGGCAGAAAAAGAAGTGGCTGTGGAGTGTGTGGGCCAAACGTGCTTCGTTGTTATGTATAGATTTTCTAACAGTGTTTTTGTAGCCAATTCTGCTTTCTTTTTCTTCTTCCTTCTGTTTGGTTTTAATCCCCCCCCCCCCCCGTTTTTCACTAATAAAAAATTATTAATTTTTTTTTAAAGAAACATACTTCGTTGTGGATGGGGCTGTTTCTGTCCAGCTGTGAGCGGGCTGACGTTATTTTTAACAGCCTTGTCGCTCTGCCAGCCAACAAACGGAGTGTTCTTGTAATTTCCAAACGCATTACTTTTTGTAAGCAGCTTTCCAGGCCTTTTCTCCTTAAATGGTTGTTAGAATTAAAATAATCCTGCAGGCTTCAAAATGGAACTAGGGAAAGCAACACCCCCTCCCCACATGAAGTAATCCCTTGCTAAATATCCTTGTCAAAGAGGCCTCTGCAACCTACCTGTCCAAATTTGGCCCTACAGAGTCTCAAGGAAGCCTCCCTGGGACAGCAAAAATGGCGCTTCTGTTCAAAAGCTTGGGATAGAGGGCGGGTAGGTTGTGTGCATTCATTTTCTACTTGTCAACAAGATGGGGTCCATGAGGACATGTGGAAAGGGGAGAACCATTTGGAAATTATCCCATAAATCCTTTCCTTCCTCAAGTCTTCTATAAGCTTTTGGGGCTTGAAGAGGCTAATTTTTAGTGTTTCCTGGCTAGCGCAAGGATTGAAGGGGGCAGGGTATGAGGGGGTGAGACGTGATGTTAGTGATGTCACCAATGTCACTATGTCGCTTCAGGGTTCAACCCAGAAGTGATAATGGGTGACTCTAGGAATCTTGGAATCTCTATACCATAGAGTTTCCAGCGATTACTAGAGCTACCCATTATCACTTCCAGGTTCTACCTTGGTAAGCTTACTAATTTTCCATCTTTTTGTCCCCCTTCGATGCATTCTTATCTGCTTTCAGCGTTTGCTGTTCGTGGAACATACTCAGTCGTCATTGGTTAGTGTGGGATTATTTCCCCTTTCAGTTCATTTACAAATTGTGTTTTCCTCTACATACCTGGAGAGTTGCCCAAGATTGTAGAGCCCCCTACTTTTATCTGTGGTTTTTCAGCATGGTTCTGCCATTTAGAGTAAAACATCACATTAGCTGTACTGCTTCCTGAGTGTCTCATGTTCAATTGCTGTCTGTATGCTTTTGCAGCCTCCTCCTTTCTTCCTTCTAAACATTCTTTTGAGGAATGTGTCAGCAAAACTCCCATCCTACAGTCACTCCACTGGCTACCCATCGTTTACCGTGCTCGGTTCAAAGTATTAGTTATTACATACAAAGTTCTTCACAGCTTTTGTCCGGTATACCTATGGGACTGCCTCCCTCCTTAAGTTCCTCCGCGGCAGCTTCGCTCATCTGAACAGAGTCTCCTGCAGGTACCAGGCTGCACACAGCTGAAATCAGCAGCAGCCCGTACACGGGCTTTCTCTGTGGTGGCCCCTATCCTGTGGAATGACCTGCCTGAAGAAGTCAGAAGAGACCCCACTCTCCTGACTTTCCGTAAATGATGCAAAACCAAACTGTTCAAAAAGGCCTTTTACTCAAATGGGAGGGCTGTATTGTAGGGATGGGGTCTCAGGTGCTTCACTAACAAGTTGGGGATCATAGACTTCATCACCATTTTTACCTCATATATTATCTGCTGCTTTAAATATGTACTCCTATGTACAACCATCGCTCCATGCTGTCTAATGTAAGTCCTAGAATTGATTATGTTTTGCTTCAGTATCTCTACTATGTCTTGGATCCTTGCTAATGCTATGTCTTTAAACCTGTATCTGTTTGCCTTATGGTATTGAATTGAAATGTACTTGATACTGATTGTATTAACCTCATACTGTGTAATCCGCCTTGAGTCTCAGTGAGAAAAGCAGACTATAAATGACGTAAATAAATAAAAATAAATAAATAAAATGAAGGGGCTACTTTTATTTTGTTTTTGTTTTTCTGAATCTATTAGCTTTTTGTCCTACATCCAAAAAAAACCCTGTCTTTCAGCATGCATTGGTCAATGAAAATTCAACATGCAAAGGTTGGATCCTGCACTCCTTCCCCATCCCACCCTCAGTTCTTAAGAATGGAAGAAGAACCCTGCTGTGGTCCATTTAGTCCGGCAGCCCGTTTCACACAGTAGTCAACCAGTTGCCCAGGAGGTCTACCAGGTGTGGCTCAGAGTCTTCCCTGATGTTGCCGTTTAGCACAGAGTTTACTGCCTCTGAATATGGAGGCACTCATATTCCCTGGGGCCGTTGGACCTATGTGGAGAAATAGCCATTCAGATCAGAGGGCTGTGCTGAGAAGGGGGAAGATGATGAAATCTTCGTGGTGATTTCGCACACCCCTTCCCCTCCACACTTCAGACTCCTGACCCATGTGGCTGTTAGTTCATGTAGGTTCTGCTGCTTCCGAAGACAGCTTTTCCTGGGGAAAGGGAAGGCAGGAAAGATCCACAACCGTTGGTGCCTTCCACTGACAGACTACTGGATCCGACCCGTTATTTTTTCCTCAGATATATGACATATGATCTCCTCAGATATGAGGTGTGAAATGTGTAAGGGGTTGTTGACACGGAGGAGGGAGATTTCAGTGTGTGCACTCAAACTGTTTCAAGGACTACCTATTCCTGACTGAACCTGCCTGTCATTCACTGTTTGTGCCTTCTCTCTGGTGGCTCCATCTTCAGGAATTAAGTGGATTGTTGCCAGAGAGAGGGCCTCCTCAGCTGTGGCACTTTTCTTGTGGAGTGCCTTCCCTGGTCATGTTCATCTGGTGTGTTTTGCATTAACATCATTTAGGTTGCAGATGAACTCTTTTTTCCTCCATGCTTTCTACCAGATTGTTTCTTCTTAACATCTTGGGTTTTTTAGTGTTCAGTTGTCATCTGCTTTTAGCTGGGTTTACAAGTCCTGTGTTGGCCAAATCCTTTAAAATTATGACATATTTCAGAAGTTAAGATGCATCTTCCTCAACAGTTGGGTTTTTAAAATTTTCTTTTACATTAGTTTCCCATTAGGAAGTTCAAAGTGGCATATATAGTCTCCCCACCCGCACCATTTCATGCTTGCAATGACCTTGTGAGATAAATTAAGCTGAGAGAGATTGGCTGGTCCAAGATTATCAAGTGAACTTTGTGGTTGACTGAGGTTGTGCACCTGGATTGCCCTGGATAGCGCATGTGATCCTGATCTCGTCAGATCTCAGAAGCTAAGCAGGATTGGGCTTGGTTAGTAGTTGGATGGGAGACGTCCAAAGAAGACCAGGATTGCAGAGGCAGGCAATGGGAAACCACCTCTGTTAGTCTTTTGCCATGAAAACCTCAGAAGGAGTCGCCATAAGCCAGCTATGACTTGAGGGCACTCTTCTTCCCGTTTTTAGACGGACACTCTTAATTATTCCACTAGATAGCTTCAAGTAGACAGACCAAGCTTCAAGTCCAATAGCACTTTAAGGACCAACAAGATTTCCAGGGTATGAGCTTTCAAGAGTCGAAGCTCCCTTCAACAGATGCACATGGGAATGGAGATCCCTGATCTCTTATATTGCACGAAATCTTGTTGGTTTTTAATCTGCTATTGGCCTTGAGTCTTGTTATTCCACTTGAGTTTCTGTTGGTCTTCTTCAGCTTCTGTGGTATTCCAGGAAACACCTTGGTTTCCACAACCAGTAATTTCCCCGATTCTCGGCAGAATGATCGCTTCTGCCAAAGCAGGTAGAATAATCTCTCTCCAGCAGCCAGCCTGACTTTGATGAAGCTTCCAACATCCTCACGCCTTTTTGCAAGCAACGCCAGACATTTCTGGGGCAGCCAAGCCATGAGGTCATGCTTGGTTGCTAATCATCTAATAAAATATGGATATACGGCAGACGTGTGTTAATTTGGATTGGCGTCATCCATCATTGAGGTGATTGCCTCATGCAGAAGTGGAAAGGAAGGCTGGTCTGCTTCTCTGAACCTTCTCTATCCCTCTTTTTCCTCTATCTGAATATAGCTTCTACACTTATTAATCCACAGTGTGGTGTCCGTGGGCAGTATGGCAGCCACGAGTGTGCCTGCTTTTTCTCCTAATCACCTCGTTCTCAAAACAAAGGCTCTATCTTGGCTTTCCTCCACATCCCTGGAGGGAGAGGTGTTTTGGAATAGCTTAGTAGGGTATCAGCCTTGTGTTTTCAGGGAGTGTTGATTGAGAAACAGTCGCTGCCTTCATAGGAGGGGGCTTGGCTTGGAACCTGGCATCATTTTCCCCCAATGACAGCTGTTTTGCAATTTGTCCCTCTTGTGCCATGGTTGCCATTTTGTGGTGCCACCTCTTGCTCTGTGTAAAAATTCCAGAAGTAAGTCCAGGTTTGGCAAAGTTCCCTACTTTAAGTACTTGGGAGTTGATGAGAAATGCTGCCGCCCTTCTTCCAACCTGCATATGGGACGGAGAAACAGGCAGTGTTTCTTGGCCACCCTCTCTAACCCAGTTACTGAATTTGTGTTGGATGATATGTTGGGAACCTGTTGCTCCACCCCAGTAAACCTCAATCATTTTATAGGGCATGGTTATAGGGGTGGGGGAGGAACATTGTTGCGTATAGGTTTCATGTCTTATTGATGGGCGACATGCCGAACATCAGCGACATGGTTCACTGAACACCACAGTGTATTTCTGTACAGTGGAACATTTCCATACAGTGTATTTCTTCCTTGTATATACTTTGTTCTGTAGAATTTGTTGGAGGCTGTTGGGTGCCAAGGCACCTCTGTCTGCATACCCCCTCCTCTTTATTTGCATAGCTTGAGCCCACCTTTTCTGTGAGTCTTTCTCCACGAGATGTCTTGGCGCGTGTTCATCAAGTGTAGGGAAATGCAATATTAGCCAAGAAGCGTAATTTAAAAAGACAGCTGCTGAGATTGCTCCTCAAAGGTTTTGTTAATTTCATCTTTGCCTCCCCTAGGGCTCTGTCAATTTCACCTCTCCAGTCTAAAACTGTGTGGTATCACAACCAGAGGGCAGCAAGAAATGGAAATGGGCTGGAGCTGCCTTCCAGAGCTGGGCTTGGACCTGGAGAGGTTCTAATGGGCTGAAGTTTCCCTTCTGGCATTTCACAGCCCCCTCACACAGCTCCAGTGTATAGCAAAGCCTTTGCCCTGCCGTCGGCTCTGTCTTTTTAAAGTACCCTTTCTGGCTAACTTTGCATCTCCCGACACGTGTTCTTCATGTGTCATATGTCTCATGTAGAGAGAGACTGTCTCAGGAAGCTGTGTTCGAATGTTGGGATTGTCTTGGTTTTGTAAACAAGAAAATGTAGACAGATATTAGCAAGATTCTGCAGACCTATGACACTGAACCATTACCCACCATCAATGATAAGCCAGCTTGATATGCAGCATCATTTACGCTAAGTTGGGCTAGAGGGAACTCTATTCAGTACACTCAGCAGGAGGTGTGTGTTGTCATTTCTCAGATCTTTGCCCAGGAGGCACAGTTTGTGCAGCCTTTTAAATTCACCAATTGCCCATTATGGAGTTTAATGCTTGCTGTCAGAAGGGCCTTCGGTAAATTTAACCGGAAAGGTCACTGATTTGCAACCCAGCTGCCCTTGGTTGGTGCAGCCACCGGTTTGTCCCCTTGGGGCAAATTCCCTGTGACTGGTTATCTCCTTAATGGCGCTAGGAGAAAATTTAATTAAACCCATCAAATTAGAGTTTGCCTCAAACAAGCGTAGCCCAGCTGAATTTCTGGTAATGCTGGTGCAGGATCCAAACTCGGTTGTGGACCCATTTGTCAGCTACCAACACTTTCTAAGCTCGCTCCGTAAATCCTTTCCTCATTGTTTGTAGTTGTTTAGATGATTTCTTTTAAAGCTTCATTATGCATTTTTATTTTACAGTGGTTTAATTGTAAAAAATTTCACGCACCCTTAACATTTACTGGATCTAAACTGAGGTTTCCCCCTCCCTTCTCTTTTTCAAATTGATATTTCATTCTTGTCGTACAAAACGTTGCTTTTTATTTTTTAGCTGAAATATTCTGGGTGAAAAATAGATAGGGACTCAGTTCAGACATAAAGCCATAGTTTATTTTAACTATGTTTAATTTGTGAAACTAAGATTCAGCTCACAGACCAGTTATTTATTTAGATATTTATAACTTGCTTTTCTCCAGAGTTGAGACCCAAAGCCACTTACAGTGATGGTCTTCCCTCCTCCATTTTATCCTTGCGACAACCCTGTGAGGTAGGTTAGGGCGAGAGTATGTGAATGGCCTAAGGTCACCTAGCAAGGTTCTATAGCAGAGTGCAGATTTGAACCTGGGTCTCCCAGATTCTAGTCTGACACTAACTACTACATCACATTCAAATCCTGATTTGCCTTTAAAAATATTGATTTCATTTTCTTCTCTCCATTGCCTGTCTGGGTATTGCCAGAGAACAAAGTTGGATTTAGCCTCATTGTCTACATTCTAACATCACGCGAAACCATAATTAAGACTAAATCTGGGTAATAAATCCCCATTTCATGTCCTGGTTTGATAGACTGTAACTAACCGTGGTTAGCTGAGTGACCTGCATTAAATCACAGTAACCATAGTGTAATTAAACCGTGGCTTTGTGCAATGTTTAAACGGAGTCAGCGATGATTACTGAAACTGATTTTGTATTTGTGGAAATTCACTTGTTATATGGAAGCACTTTCTGTTAGGGATGTATGAACAGACCCTTTTCTGTTTTTGTATGTTGTCGTTACGATACTTTTTTTGTGGCGTTCATTTTAGTTGATGGTGCTTTCAATTCATTTGCTTAGATAGCGTAAAACAATATGCCATTTATATACAAGTGACACATGAATAACGATGAAAAATGTGCACATTCAATGAGGAAAATTGAGTGTGAGGATCCAGAAAACAGCATGGAAAAAAACTCAAGTTTGATTCATGCATGAGGAAGAAAACAAAACAAAATGGGAATTTTCGAGATGAAATGTTAGGACTGTGAAATTCAGTAGCCTCCATGCCCCCTGTTTTGGGGACGATGTAAAGATGCTTCCAACCTTCTTCCCTGGGTATAACGTATCTTTCATTTTGTTCCCTTCTGCAGTTTCCTCATCTTCTTGTTAAGGGGAGAAGTATTCTATAGTTTTCCCTAATAAGGTAATACAATTTTTGAACACTGTAGTGGGCGAGAGTTCGATGCACGAGAACAATTTTTTCCTTTGGACTCTGTATGGGATACCACAATCCCCTTCCCCCAGAACCCCTGCAGAAAAATCCCCCTTCCCATCGTCGCTCAGCCTGAGTTGCAGGGAACTGAGCTCTCTTCCAACTCACGCTGGGGTTTTGCAGAAGACTGGAGCAGTGAAAGAGGCTCTTGTTTCATCTGCCTTCTGCAAAAGCTCAGCACTGAGGGAAGGGCAGCTCTGCTTCTCTCCAAGAGCTTCTTGCATAAACTGGGGACTTGGACGGAGTGTGAAGGAGGGGAGATCTTCTTGCTCTGCAAGCCGGTTTTTGGGGAAGGATGAACCTGGTAGGAAACTGCCCTGTTGTTTCTTCTCTAACGCTTCATGAGAAATGAAAGACCTTTCACTTTATACCTGGCACTAGGAACGAGGGAATCAGAAAAGCTCTCTGGACCAAACCCCTCTGTTCAGCCAGTATGCGGGAGGGGGATGAGGTAGGGTTGCCAACCTCCAGGTGGTGGCAGGAGATCTCCCGGAATTACAACTCTTCTCCAGGCAACACAGATCAGTTCCCCTGGATAAAATTGCTGCCTTGGAAGGTGCACTCTATGGCATTATACTCCGCCGAGGACACTCCCCTCCCCAAACCTCACCCTCCCCAGGCTCCCCCCTCCAAATCTGAAGGAACTTCCCTACTTGGAGCTGGCAAACCTAGACGAGCATGCTGGCCCTGTGTCATCACATGGTTGCTAGTGTACGAGCAGGAAATCGGATGTGCATATGTTTCACCTCTCTGATGGTAGTGTGAGTGTTTCTGATTGTGGGGAGGGAGCATGCTTCCTCTGCATGAAAGCCCCATGCTTACAAGCTGGTGATCAGCTAGTGGTAGAAGGGCGGGGTCGCCATGCTCACCCCCACATTTCCGACAGCGCATTGACTGAACACTCAGAGTGGCCATGTGTACAGGGCTTGAGAGGGATTTTAACCAAGCTTTGCTGTTCCAAAGCCCATCCCCAAATGACAGGTCTCTCCCCCTCCCCTTTTCTGTACCTCCCTGAGCATTTAGGGAGAGGATGCCTTGGTTGGTTGGTTGGTTGAACCAAGGCATTACCAGCAACTCCATATAGGATTTTTGAAAGGGAAAAAGCTGTGGAGTGTATATCCTGACGATTTTGCTAATTAGGCTTGTCAACTTAAAAAAAAAACCGTAAGAAAATGAAATGTGCGGTTGCATTAGGTTGTGGAACGTAATATCTCCTTTTGACTTTTTACTACTGCTTGCACAATTGTGGCAAATGTTCCATTTTACCAGAGGTGCCAGTTCCCCTGACCTTAAAACTGGGGGAAGGGGGGGTGTCCTGGTGGTGTGGGGTGCCAGTCTTCTTCTAGTGCAGGAATCGGCCCCAAAACATCATGTTTTTGCTATGTTTGGGGCTGGTTACTAAAGAGTTGGCCTTGGTGAGACTCTTTCTGTTCCAGGTCGTACCAAAGTGTCATTGGGGCCTGTCATGCCCCGTGGCCTACCTGCAGCCTGCCCCCACACCTCTGCCCCCCACTGCCAGCCAGGTGAGTAGTGGCAGGTGAAGGATCCCAGTCTTATGCAGAAAGGAACGAATTGCCTTTCGGTGTCTATTAAGAGGATCTCAGGAAATTCCCAGATACAATCCATTAAATTTATTTAATTTTATTGCATTTATTTAAAATATTTATATCCTGCTTTTCTTTCAGTCAATGGGGCTCTGAGTGGCTCATGTCATTAAAACCAGTCAAAATTTCATTTCCCAAAGGATACAAATGAATCAAGGTTTTGCTTGTGTCATCTTTGGTCATAGGCCTAAAAGACTGTTTTGATAGGATTTTGTTTTGTTCCATCTGCTGCTTGTGTCTCATTTGCAAAGAACAAATTAGCTTGTGAGGCCTCCTCCCTTAATTCCCAGCAGGCCCGAGTTTTCCGACGTAGGAGCATTGTATGTGGTAAAAGCGATGCCTCTTCTTCAGGCTCAAGGTGACTTGAGTTATCAAGGGTCTTCTTACGAGGCCCTTTTTTCACAAATTGAAGGTGTCTTGAATTAGTGATGAGGAAGCAGAAGGCCTGTGGCAAGCTGCTAAATCAGAAGCGACGCACGTCCTCATATGCCTTTTTCTACCTGCTGAGGCGTCCCCCGCTGCTGAACCTTTCTCTTCCCTGTCATTTAGACCGTACTGGAAACTTCCTCTCTGGCCCAGACAGAGAGGAACATGACAGAAATGTGGTTGGAGTTAAACGAGAAACCGCAATCCGGGAGATTTTGTCGGCTTTCTCAAACAGTTCATTGTGTCTGATAACCAAGTAGGAGTGTGTCAAGTATTCCTTCATCAAAGATACATCTGTTCTTGAAGGGGGAAAAATTTCTCCTGATCAGCAGAGAAGTAAATACCAGATGGTTCCAGCCCTCTGTTCACTCGCTTCGTCGCTACTGAGTTCTGGGCATGACGAGTTCTCCCTTCAACTAAAATGGTGCCTTTCATTTTCTGTGCAAGGTAGCTTGCCCTGCATTGTGCTTAGTGTCAGTCTAGGACCAGGGTTCGAATCTTTGCTGTGCTTGCTGGGTAACCATGGGTCCTCCACCTTCAGCCTAAGTTGTGAGGATAACATGAAGGAGTTGGGGAATCATATGCAACCCTCCCCTTGCTCATTGGGAGAAGGGCAGAATAAAAAACGGAGAGATTAACCACAAGGGTCCACAGTTGTGCTGAACCTGTCTTCTTTGTTTGGCAAGAAACAGAATATTGGAGGAAATTTTCTTGTCCTCTCCATTGCCTAGAGAAGTGTGTGAGTTCCTCATTCTCTGCTGACTTCAGCTGCTCGGAAAGAAGGAAGAAACTTTGGTACTTTCCAAGTGATAGCGCAATCCTAAACAGGATTATGCACTTCTAAGCCCAGTGACTTCAGTGGCCTTAGAAGGGTGTACATCTGTTCAGGATAACCCTGCAAGTCAACAGAAGGAAAAAGAGAGCAGAACCCCTTTTTAAACTCATGGCTAGGATAGGGACTCTCCTTGATGCCGCTTGCTGACTTGAGAAATGCTTAGGAAATAGTGAGAAGTATTATTACTTTCCAGTGTCTTGGAAGGCAGGATAGCATGAGTCCTGCCCTTTCCCATGAGCTCGACATGAGCCGACTTTGGAGATACAATAAAGCAGTGCAGATTTTTTTTGGGGGGCTACTTCCTGTGTGTTGCAATGTGTTATGGGGGAGAGCATCCCCCCCAGTTCCCCAGCTTAGAAGAGTAGGGGTTCACCTCATAAGAACGCAAGAAGAGCACAGCTGTAGCAGTCCACTGGTCCATCGAGTCCAGCATCCTGCTTTTCACAGCAGTGCATGTTTTTAGATGCTCCTCCCTGACCTGGATAGTCTAGGAGAGCATGATCTCGCCAGACCTCAGAAGCTAAGCAAGGTCGGCCTTGGTTCGTAATTGGATGGGAGACCTCCAATGAAGACCAGGGTTGCAGAGGCAGGCAATGGCAAACCACCTCTGTTAGTCTCTTGCCATGAAAACCCCAGAAGGGGCAGGATTTCATTTCCCATTAAAGACTCCGTGCAGATAGAAAACAGCCACAGACAGGAGAAAAGTTCTCCCCTCTTTCTTGGCTCGATTTTTCTATTTGTGGGGAAGCATTCCAAAATGTGATCCTCAGCCTGCAGCCCTGAAGTGGGTACAATCCATTCTCTTCCTCCTCTCTTCCCCTGTGTGTATAAACCCGTCTTGTGGTGTCAAACAAACTCCCTGCCCCTTCTTCGAGGAGGAGTACAGAGGTCTAGTAGTTAGAAATATGGCTGGTGCAGCAGAATGACGTTAGGTAGAATGTGGCATATTTTAACCTTTCTGCTTCAAATCCTTTACACCACTCCATTAGATGTCATTAGTTAAATTCATGGCCGATCAAAAGCTATTAGCCATGCTGACTAAATGAAACCTCCATGTTCAGGGGCAGCATACCTTGGAATATCAGTTGCTGGGGGTCAACAGAAAGGGGAGTCTTTTGCCTCTGTGCATCTACATGAAGCCATTTCAGGAGCGTTCGGTTAACCACCATGAGAGACAGGACTTGATGGACCTCTGTTAAGAATATTTGAAGAACCCTGCTGGGCCACAGCAGTGATCCTTCTTGTCCAACATCCTGTCTCACACAGTGGCCAACCAGTTACTCTGGAGGGCCCACAACAGGGCACAGAGGCCGAAGCCTTCCTCTGACATTGCCTCTTGGCAGTGCTCAGTCAGAGGTTGACTGCCTCTGGATGTGGAGGGTCCCTTTAGTCACTGGTTCTGATGCAGCAGCTGTGTGCTTTTTTAAAATGTTCTTGGCCCTCCAGCTTGTGCATGTAGAATTGCACTTGCACCTGTAGAATTTTGAATGTTTGCTTGTTCTGGTAAAATGCATCGTGTTGCTTGCCCAACGTGACATCCTACAGTGCAACTTGTGATCAAGTTGAGGCCTTTATGAGGCTTCTTGACTTTTGGAAAAATGAAAGAATGGACATGACAGATGGGCAATCCATTTGGAAATTCCTGAGCAGGTTCTCCTTGCCTCTGGGTCCAGCCCCAGCTGCTGTATCCGCTGCTTTGTTGTGGACCGGCTTAAGGATCAGTTGGGCACTTTAACTATTGACAGATCATTTGTAACCTTTCTTCAGGTCTCTGAAATGTGGTTCGCTGTGTCCTTTGGGCTGCTGAGGATGCTCAAGCAGGGCTTTTTTCTGGGAAAAGAGGTGGGGGAACTCAGAGGGGTTGCCCTTGGAGAAAATGGTCACATGGCTGGTGGCCATGCACGGAAGGCAATCTAAACTCCCCTCTGTCTGGAGAGCAGGGGGTGGGGACACCAGCCATGTGACCATCTTCAAGATGTTCCGGAACTCTGTTCCACCGCGTTCCAGCTGAAAAAAAGCCCTGTGCTCAAGTATATATAAGTGTGCCATTCCATGAGAGATGCAGTTGCTGTAGGCGAGGCATAGAGATGAAGGATTGTGTGCGCACGATGGACTCCCACGAGCTCCATTATGATTGATTTCTGAGCCAAGTCTGTCTTAAGCCCTACACTGATAGATGGACCTTTTCTTGTCATGCAAGCTTGTACCTCTGGAATGGGATTTCTATCTCGTTTCCCCCTTGTGATAAGCTTGGCAACGTTGAGCATCTTTAGATGGGTTGCATAGAGTTCAGGTGAGTCCGTTCCCACAACAGAAGCAGCTGGTGATGTGTGTTTATTTCAGGAAAACAGCTTGCCTTAAGCCGGGAGTGCTTCGCAGAACCGCAGCACATGTGACTTTGCAAAATGCACATGCACACATTTGATTTAGCCAATGTTTAAGTCGGGGACTGCTCAACTCATGTTGGGCAAACTAACCTGAGCTCGATTGAAAAACTGGATTGGGATTGAATGATTTTTCTTTGCTAGCATTTGAAAAAATACGTCTACTTTCGGAGAGGTCCAAGTTTGGAATGTTGGTGCAGGTATGCTAATGTGTCCCACATTTTAGCGCATCAGCCCCTCGGGATTGTAGCTTGGCAGGATACCATGTGCACGGTTGAAGTTGCAGAAGTCCAGATGTTGCAGTGCTGCCATTTTGAATGTTCCCACAGCTTTTGTCCATGCCACATGTTACTATTTTGTAAATCACATGCTTGGTTTAAAAAGTCATCATACCCTCTTTTGCTCGCCCTCCACCTTTTTGTTTTCTAGCACACCATCGTCATTACAGAGAGATGTTGAATGTTTGTTAACATTCAGATCTGAAAATTTACCCACCGTTGCCCCTGTGCTATTGATGAGCTTGTTTAATTAGTTATTTATGCCCTGCTGTTCTCTCAGTGGCAAATCCAAAGTGGCTTCTTCCATTCTTCTCTGTTGTAGCCTTAAAATCACCAAATGAGATAGGTTAGGCCAAGTGTGTGTGACTGGCCCAAGGTCATCCAGTGAGTTTCCATTATAGCAGCCACTACACCATCCCTAAGGAAAAGGAACCTGGATCTCTTTACCCTTGTTTTATCAGTTCAGCAAGGGTGCACTCTGATGCCGAAAGAGGAGATATTGGCTAGTGTAGGAGACAGACTCCTTGGCATTATGCCTTGACAGTTGCGGAAGAAAGGAACCAGACAATGAGTTTCCAGTCACTTCTCAATTGCCGTCATTACGGCTCGTCTTGGAGGCAAGCCAGAAGAGGATTAGTTTGAAGTGCTGCCATGTGCAATTCTGATGTGTCCACATGCGCCCTCATTGCCTTCCATGTTCGGAGCGCAGGCGTTCTGTGTGTCTGAAGGGTTTGCAAGAAGGAGAACCTCTCCCTCTCCAGCACAGAGCAGCACTTCCCCACAAAGCTTTTTGGGTGATTTTGCACCAGAGGCGAGAACACGTGTTCTCTCATTAAATGGTGCTTTTCTTAGACCAAAAAAAAGCAGGAAGTCTGTTTTGAATTTTTAAAGAAATGAATAGCGTTGGCCACCCATTCACAGTTGCTACCATATTGGTGGAGAATAGACACTGAAATGGAAGTATGTTGAAGTCAGCTGTTTGCCCTGACAGTGTAAGGATGATCTATGAGCCTTTCCATTGGGCGGCTTCTTCAAAAATGGGTCCTTCAAGAGCAGGGACCGTGGTTCAGAGGCAGAGCATCTGCTTGACATATGGAAGCTCTCAGGTTCAATCTTGGACACCCCTAGTCAAAAGAGTCAGACAGTGGTGATGGGAAAGACCTGAGACCCTGGAGTAGACAATACAGAGCCAGAGTAGACAATACAGAGCCAGATGGACATTGTGGCATTGAAAGCCTGTGACTCAGTGAAGAGCATCTGCTTGGCATACGGAAAGTCCCAGGTTCGATCTCTGGTGTTGCCAGTTAAAAGAGATCAGATAGTAGGTGATGTTTAAGGCCTCTAGTTGACACCTTGGATGGGCACTGCCAGCCTGAGTAGACCACACTGACCTTGATAGACCAAAGATTCAGCTCTGTACAAGGCAACTTCATGCATTTAGGGCTATTCAAGTCACCCCCTGGAGAGTAATTATCAAATCAGTCTGAATCTGGGGATACTGCCTTTCTAGGGATGTGTCAGTGAAACAACCTGGACACTGCAGTCAGAGGTTGCTTAATGGGAAGACAGGATGATTCTCATCTCAGCAGTACATTGAATGTGTGTTGTATGCAGAAGATCTCTAGCTTCTGCTCTCTGGTTGCAGGATCTTATGGGAAAGACCTTTCCCACCTCAAGATCCTGGAGAGCTGTTACTGGTTGGTGTAGACTGAGCTTCATGAACTACTTTTGTCTTGTGCAGAGTAGGGGGGGGGAAGTGAGTTTGACTTGCGCCCTACCAATTAAGCTGATTCTGGGCAGCTGCATCACAGTCGTGCCCCCTTGGTTTGGCCTTGTGACATCTCTGGGAGACCTCCAGACCTGGATCCCCATTCTCTGCCACCATTCAGTAGGGCAACAGGGAAAAACTGGGAGGACAGTTAGGCATTGTGCTGATGCGCAAAGTGAATTCTGGCACAAAACCAGAAGGGACATGCTCTAGGATTCATCCAAAGCACTATGGCTTGTCCCTGGCCCCTGAATTCTTCCTGTGCCAGGCAGGAAACAAACCATCCCTCCCAATGGTGATTATTTTAGGATTGGTGCTGCCTACATGGCAGCCATTTTGTGGTGGTTCCCAATATACTTATTCAAAATTCCTAATATGCCTGCAAGGTTAAGAAGGTTGGGGACCCCAGGAGTAAGCAATTACCATTTTTGGTGTAGATGAGCTTGGGATAGCTTGGATCCAAAGTGTCTGAAGGAGCTCATCAGACGCCGTATATTCCTACCTGGGCTTTGGGATCAGTGAGATTGGCTCTGTTGCGGGAATCTACACTATCACAACTTCATCCAGTGGGAATCTGTACAAAGCAAAGCCTACTTGGTTGTCAGAACTTTACTTAGCCTCCCTTGTTGTTGACTTTCCGTAGGCAACTGGAAACTTATTTATTTGTGACAGCCTTTGTTTATCATTGGGTTTTAATAGTACTTAGTGGTTTTAGGCATTGCAGGTTCTTGATTTTCTGCTTTTTACAGGGTTTAATTTTGTTAGCTTCTATTCCTAATTCCTGTGGTGATTTTTATGATGAAGACATCTTTTATTTATACCCTGCCTTGAGCATCCTATGTCCAGAAATTGTCATATAACACACCAGAATAAGTGTGAAATTAAAAGGAACATCTGGGTTCTTTACTCCTTAGGAAGAAAATGGAAGGGAAAAAATTTCCTGTGTCAAAAGGGCCAGAATTCGACCTTGAGTCTGAGATGCTTGGTTGCAAGTGGCCATAGTCTAGCTTTTTGACTGAGTTGGCAGCAGATTAGTTACTTCTCTGTGACAGAGGCCGCCTCTCTGTTAAGCGAGTCGATAACACTTTAATAGCAACAATTTGTTCCGGTGGTTACTATTTTTTGTTTCAGAGCCTTCATGATACTGGGATGGGACACTTAGTTTGCTGCTGGCGCCTTCATTTTCTCTCGACTTGGTTTCCATTGTTTTGCTTAAACAGAGTTTTGAGTTTAATTATATCCTGTTATATCTCACTAGCACTGACTCAAAGTGTCTTACCACATCGTTCTCCCTGCCTCCATTTTATTTTCCTAACTACCATCCTGTGAAGTAGGTTAGACTGAGAGAAAGATAGGCCCAAGGTCACCCAGTGAACTTCCGTGCTTGAGTAGGGATTTGAGCCTAGAGCTGTTTTCACACGTCTTTACCCTTGTGCAAAATCGCACAAAACTCAGGGAACGATGGTGTCTTTGTGGCGCGATTTCTGACATCATTGCGCCACAAAACGGAACCATGATGGGGTGACAGCAGAAATCATGCCATGAAGTTGCTGTCGTTCTGTGAGTTTTGTGCGATTTTACACGAGGGTAAAGATGTGTGAAAACGGCCTAGGTATCCCAGATCCTACTCTGACACTACAACTGCTGCTGCTTGACAGAGCCCTTCTTGGAGGGTAAATATGGTGTAGAGGCTACACTATCTCGACTAGGACTGGGGAAGAGACCCACATTCAAATCTCCGTTCAGCCATGCAGCTTCCTGGGTGAACTTAGGCCTCACTCTCTCTTTCTCTGAGCCTCACAGTTTTATTGTAAGGGATAAAGTGGAGGAGGTGAGAAGCTGTGTTGCTTTGTATTCCTGGGAGAAAGACCTGGCTAAAATGAGAGGGATGGACTGAGGTGGATTCTTCTGAGTTCAGTTTGAACCTTGGGACTATCTGTCATTTCCCTTTGCGGCCAGCAACGGTTTTATTTTTGCTTTAAGGATTCGAGGAAGTTAATGGCAGATTCCTGAAGAGACCAGCCAAGCCACTTGGAATATGCAGGCTCCTTTTCTGAACAGAGTCCATTTGTATAAACAAGCTCCATCTCGGCATCTGTTTGCAATGTGGATTAAGCGTAATTTTTTTCCCCTAGTCCTTGGATTCTTTTAAATGTACACAGGATTCCTGCCTCCCCCTCCGCTGGGGACTTTAGATTTTAAATCTGGATTTAAACATTTGATCCAACATTGATGTAAAAAAAGGGAGGGGGTTTCAGCAGAGGATGAAGGGAGGAGTCTTGAATGACTTTCTGCAAAAAGCAGCCTTTTTGCTGTTATCTGATCTAGGGTAGACCAGATGCTTGGAAAGTCCTGAAAAGATTTCCCCGAAGTCTTGTAAAAGTAGTGATGTGGGCCCTGATTTGGATTAGGGCCCTGATGCTGGAGGAGGAGAGGACACACAACTGTTCTCATATGTTTCCAATTGATCCCCCCCCCAAAGTGGTAGATCTGGAAGAGGGGGGAAAGACATGTTTTTTGTCTTTTCCCCCTTCTTGTGTCAATAAAAGCATACTGGTGTATTGTTGAAGGCTTTCATGGCCGGAGAACGATGGTTGTTGTGGATTTTCCAGGCTGTATAGCCGTGATCTTGGCATTGTAGTTCCTGACATTTCGCCAGCAGCTGTGACTGGCATCTTCAGAGGTGTAGCACCAAAAGACAGATCTCTCAGTGAGAGATCTCTGTCTTTTGGTGCTACACCTCTCAGTGAGAGATCTCTGTCTTTTGGTGCTACACCTCTCAGTGAGGTGCTACACCTCTCAGTGAGAGATCTCTGTCTTTTGGTGCTACACCTCTGAAGATGCCAGCCACAGCTGCTGGTGAAACGTCAGGAACTACAATGCCAAGACCACGGCAATACAGCCCGGAAAATCCACAACAACCAAAAGCATACTGTGTGTTGGGAGGGTATCAATTGGCAAAGCTGCACAGAAATTAAACTCCACCATACAACCATGCATCTGAGGAGACTCGGGGCCCAGGCAGCTGCTCTTTGTCATTTAAAAACACTGAAGAAAGCTGTACATGGATTCCAAGGGTCTCAAAAATTAGTGCAAACTTTTGGGAAAGAATGCAGTCCGTGCATGTTAGTAAGCCCCTGCGTGGGATGGTTCACATTTCTGAAAGTCCTTCCCACATTGCTGCCATTTTCTTTCTGCTGGTCTCTTGCAGTCACCATTTTCCTTGTCATAGATCCAGAGGAGTTAGCCATGTTAGTCTGTAGTAGCAAAACAGTAAAGAGTCCAGTAACACCTTTAAGACTAACCAACTTTACTGTAGCATAAGCTTTCAAGAGCCGCAGCTCTCTTTGTCAGATGCATCTTCATCATGCATCTGACGTCATGCATCGAAAGCTTATGCTACAGTAAAGTTGGTTAGTCTTAAAGGCGCTACTGGACTCTTTACCATTTTCCTTGTGGCACCACTGGAATGCTTTTTTGCAAGAGGTTGTAATTGCTGGTGTGCGATAATGCAATGATAGCAAAACTATATTGGCATGATCTCCCAGTTCCTCTGAATTCTTAGCTTTGGGAATTCAGTACTAGACCATGCCAGTAGATCATTATAATGTTATAGCGCTACAGAAACTATTGATTTTTTAAAAAAATCTAAAAAGCTCTTCAGTTGCACAACAGGGAAAATGGTGAATGATGAAAAGTGCTTCACAAAATTCCCATGCGACCGCGCCATTGCCAGTGCGAATTCCTCTACATTCAATACACAGTGTCAGGGGAATGGAGAATCTTCACCATGTGGGTATGCCACCTTTATCCTGCCTCGAGAAGCCAGGGAATGCATACTAGTGGAGAACAGTGCTAAAAGCCCTTGTGAGATAGATTAGGATAGGCCCAAGGTAACTCAGCGCAAGAGTGCCGATTTGAACCTGGGTCTTCCAGAAGCAACCTGACACTCTAACCGCCACCCCATGCTGGCACCAGTCAATCAGTGCAGGATGATGGTGGTGATGGGTGGGGCCTGATGGCTCCTGCATTTGTACCAGGGTTTGTTCTAGATAGTGCTTTTCAACCAGGAACGCCAACCACTTTATCAAAGAACCTGGCACCTGCCATGATAGGAACAAAAACTCTACTTTTTTTTTGGAGAAGGATGTCTATATTTTTGCCAAGCATTTTGTAATTGCTAGCATTCCAAAGATCACAGCGGGCAGGCTAAGTTGACAGGAGATGGGAGAGTCATGCTTTCATATGAACATGAGGATTGAGGGAGAAGCAGGTGCAACTCATGGAAGATCATATAGAAAGGAATGTGCTGCTAGACTAGTGTTTTATTTTGCTAAAATAGATTAACATAGCCACCTCTCTGCGAATTCTTAGTGACTGTTATGAAAATCTCGCGTCCCACCTAGATTGTTCCTGCATCCCACTGGTGGTATGCGTACCACTGGTTGAGAGCCACTGTTCCAGATAAATTTCCAGCTGTATTATTTCAAGTACCCCCCCCTTACCACATCAGCAATACCGATTCCATTTTATCCTTCTTTGAAAGCAGAGGTTGAAGGAAATGGCGATGCAGCTTCAATTGTGCCAATAAGCTCTTGACAGTGTGCGGGTAATTGAAGGAACTCTTTCCGCCGCATAGCTTCCTAATAGTGCTGCCAGGGGTGTGTGTCCTGTGACCATAATGAGATCTCAACAGGAAACCTGCTCCAGTTCCATTCAATAAAGATTAATCTCTGCAAACGGAATGAAGCGGGCAGTTGGGGGGGGTGGAGGGGGGGGGAAAGAGAGAATAGCCGTGAGTTTGGCAACAGTGATTCATTCTACCAGTGTAGGATTTCAAAGGCCCCGTTCATAACCAGAGCAAGAAACAATTAAAAGTAATGAATATCGTATGTTGGCTTGGCATGTTCGTCATAGAGTATGAGGGAGCGCCTGCTAGAAAAAATGAACAAACTCTTTTGCAAATGGATTGTGTTATAAAAAATTGGGGGAACTGCTGCTGGTATTGCCTTAAGCACAAATTAAATTCTTTGGAGTCTTTTGATAGATAGGGAAATCCGGAGCCACAGAGAGACTAAGTAAGGGTGAGTGAATCCCTCCCCCAGTTCTCTTTTGTCATTCTTGCTCTAATTATTGGGACATTCCTCTAGATTGCTGTTTTATTTATTTAGTCCATATTTTGAAACCCTACCCTTTCTCCAAGGAGCTCAGAGGTGGTGGATGTTGTTCTTTCCTTATCAGTTTATCCTCACCACAACCCTGTGAGGTAGGATAGGCTAAGAGCAAGCGAGCAGCTAACTCCCTTGAGTCTGCCCCATGGTCACCCAGCAAAAGGGCTGCCAGGTCCACCTTGGCAACTAGCGGGAAGTCCGAGGGGTGGGATGGTGACCACTCGTGTGATCCATGCATGCCCATGGCCAACCTGGAAGTGACAGCATATCACCAGGGACAAAAACTTAAGATAACTAGTGGGCACCTGGCAAGGCTACCTGGCAAGCTTCCATGACAAAGTGGGCATTTGAACTTAGTTCGTCTATCTTCTATTCTGAAACTTCAACTACTGCACTGCACATCCTAATCTTACACGTGTCATATTTAAATGCTTATGCTTTGTTTCCACTCTGCTCTAGATTTCTGCTTATTTTTAGATCTCTGCAATTCAGACCCTATTGAATTGTTTATTAGCTGTTATATTGACCTACACTGCGCAGTCTGCCTTGAGTCTCAGGGCCAAGCTACAAGTGACGAATGACACTTGAATGGCAAGTGAATTTCTCCCTGTTCACTTGCGCCCCGCTCAATCCACTTGCCATTCAAGTGTCATTCGTCACTTGTAGCTTGGCCGTCAGTGAGAAAGGTGGACTATAAATAACATGTGGTGGTGATGAAGAGTGCCATCAAGTCATAGCTGACTTAGGGCGACCACTGGTGGGGTTTTCTTTTTTTTTGTATTAAAATTTTCTTTATTTAAACTATAAACTACACACTACAACACAATAAACAACAAACATAGAGAACAAGAAAAAACACACAATTCTAAACATAACACACTAACAATACATATATCTATAAAATTAAGAGGAAAAGAAAAAAGAAAATAAAAAACCCTAAATTACACTACAAGTTGAGTTCCGACTTTCTCTGCAACAAGTATATATCATTTCTAGAGTCTCAGTTATTCTAAGTTAGTCACAAACTTTTTCTATTTCTATTGTTTTTTCTATTTTTCCTGTTTCTTAATCCATAAATCCATAAAACCCCTTTATGGCAAAAGAGTAACAGAGGTGGTTTGCCATTGCCTGTCTCTGAAACCCTGGTCTTCTTTGGAGGTCTCCCATCCAATTACTAGCCAAGGCTGACCCTGCTTAGCTTCTCAGATCTGACACGATTGGGCTTGCCTGGGCTATCCAGGCCAGGGCATAGATAACATAAATCAAATAGAATACAAATTATCTAATCACTATAGCACCCTGTATCTCCGGTGTCTTTTTATGGAATCTTATTTTCACAGTGTTTCATCTGAAAAGATACTATTTGTGCTGTTCGATGTGACATTTTCAGAGGAGTTTCATTGAATGAATGATAACAGTCACTCACTGTTCTCTGAAAGGGAGGGGTGAGTGTGTGTGGGAGGGGGAGAGAGATTTGGATCTCCTTGTACTTACAATCTAGCACTTGCAAAGGGGGGGATCTTCTGTTGCCCGAGCTCCACAGCGCCAAGTCTTCTGTTTCGTTCTGCCATCTTCATCTGGTGAGAGAATTGAAACCTGTTCTGTAAATAAAAACACATTAAATAATCATGTTGTAGGCGGTGGAATGAAGAAGTGAATAAAGAAAGCTTGGGTCGGGTCTGTTCCAAAAGTGTCATGCTGGCGAGTGGATAGATTAGATTTGGAGGAGAAATGCAGCCAGTATTTAATGCAGATATTGTTACCCCCTCCTATTCGGTCCCAGAGCAGCTTACAACATCATTCTCCCCTCCTCCATTTTTATGCTCACAACAATCCTGTGAGGTAGACCAGACTGAGAGAGAATAACTCTGTTCAAGGTTACCCAGCGAGTTTCCAAGGCAAAATGGGAATTTGAACCTGGATCTCGCAGATCCTAATCTGATGCTCTAACCACTACACCATGCTGCCTCCCACTGGAGTACCAAGAGGCATCAAAAGAAGAAGCACATTCTTGAGGGAAGCTGACACCTCCTACAGATGCCTCCCCCATCATAACTTTTTACTGGTCTGGAGCATTCTCAGCATGGCGGGAAAGGCTAGCTAGGGTGAGTTGTTTAAGTTTTTTTCTTCATTTATATCCCACCTTTCTTCCCAATGAGCACTCAAAGCATCTTACATCACTCTCCTTTCTTCCATTTCCCCCCAATAACCCTGTGAGCAGGGCTTTTTTTTAGCTGGAACGCGGGGGAACGAAGTTCCGGAACCTCTTGAAAATGGTCACATGGCTGGTGGCCCTGCCCCCTGATCTCCAGACAGAGGGGAGTTTCGATTGCCCTCTGTCTGGAGACCAGGGGGAGGGGCCACCAGCCATGTGACCATTTTCTCCAAGGGCAACCCACTGAGTTCCACCACCTCTTTTCCCAGAAAAAAAGCCCTGCCTGTGAGGTGTGTTAGGCTGAGTATGTGTGACTGGCCCAAAGTCATCCACTTTAGCCACTACATCACAGACAGGACAGACACCTACAAAACCCAAACGTCAACCGTGGTCCTTTGTGCAGAGTCAGCAAACTCGAGAAATTATCATCTCTCCCTTTTTAGTGTAGATCCTCCTTATCACAAAGGTGACAATGGATGTGTAGAAGGGAATTTTCCTGTCCAATGCTGCGTTACTAAAAAAAAGAAGAAGAAGCACATACAGTGCCATCCTAAACAGCATTACACCCCTCTAAACAAATTGACTTAGAAATCTGTTACTCTGCTTAGGTCAGTGCTGTCTGTCTCCCAAACCAATTACCCCTCTTGCTTAACTAGAATCTCTGCTTCTGCTTCCGTTAAGCTGGAATGCTGTGAAAATTGCATTATGTAACCCTCCGTTATCTCAGCTCACTCCATATTCCTCATGCAGCCCCATGCCAGCATAACCATATGGCAATGGTGGTTTTGTTTATCTTAATTTGTGATTATCCAAATATACCAGGTCTCTGTGGGCTATTTGAATTAACAAGGTTAAAATGCACAGTGAATAAAGATTGAATCAAAGGTCATATTTTCTAAAAAGGAAGCTATCATTTCATTTAAAAATAAATCTCTTATTTGGAATCTGGACTTTTAAAAAAAGAAAGTCAACCTGTTTTCATGAGCTCATGAATTCATCATTTCGCATAAGCTGCACACCTAATAAAGACTTAGCTTGGTTCCAAGGTCAACTTTCATGAATGTGAGGTAATTCTAAAATGTACAGAATGTCTTTTTTCCATGCTGTATTCCAAACATGGCAGCTTAAGTGAGAATTGGGAGCTCTCCCTCCCTTTAGAAATATTTAGTATAGCAAAATAGTTCAATGACTGATGCCCTAATTGAAGGATTTCATAGAAGTTACATTTAGCCCAGTCATAGATCCAGAGGAGTTAGCTGTGTTAGTCTGTAGTAGCAAAATAGTAAAAAATCCAGTAGCACCAACTTTAACCAACTTTAAGCTTTTGAGAGCCACAGCTCTCTTCGTCAGATGCATGGAGGATATGAAGAACTGGCCAGAGATATATATAGGTGGTGAGGGGAGGGGGGAGATGGTGCAGGGAGCAAGGGTCATGTAAATGTAAATGTAAACAAGTTACAAGAAGACATGAAAGAGGTGGAATGCACACTCCAGGCTGGGTGTGACCCCTGCCATCCATAGCTGAATCTGAATAGAATTTCTGAAGGCAGTTACTTCTGGTAATGAGATAACCATTCATAGTCTCTACTCAATCCAAGTCTGACTGAGTCAAATTTACATATGAATACCAATTCAGCAGCTTCCTGTTGGATTTTGTTTTTAAAATGTTGAATTTTTTAAACTTATTTACATTTACATGACCCTCATTCCCTGTACCCTCTCCCTCCTCCCCTCACCGCCTTTATATCTCTGACTGGAACAAACATGAATTCAGGTATTCACACAAGCTGTACATATGCACAACAGGAATGCATGCACTTAAAACATAATGTGGAAAGCCCTTTCACATGTCTGCAACTTCAGTGACCAATCCTATATCTATTTCAAAGATAAATCAATTGGTCAGGAAGAGTGAGAATCAAACCAACACTGTGATTGCAGCTGCTGCTGCAACAATGTTATTTTAATCTGCACAGCCAATCAGATCTCTAGTGGCCAATCAGAAGCCATGCTGGGCAAGAATCCTCCTGGCCCCACCCACTTTTGAAAAATGGGCACCAGGAAAGGTGTTGGCGGGTGCCATGTTGGGGACCCCGATATGCCAGCATTTCCAAAAAGCTCTTACTCAGCAAACACTCCTGAGTAACCTTAGTGGTCATGGGGAAAAGTGGGGAGGTGTCCTCTTGTGGATTAAAAAACTGGTTCAGTGGCAGGAAGCAGAGAGGAAGAGTAAGGGGACAGATTTTGTAATGGAGGGAAGTAAGCAGGGGGGTTCCCCAAGGATTAGTATTGGAACTGGTGCTATTTAATTTCTTCATATGGGATCTGGAGTAAAGGGTGAGTGGAAAAAATGGTCAGTCTTGAAGATGACACAGCATTATTCAGATGATGGAAACCAAAGCAGATTGGAAGGGGCTCTAGTAAGTTCTAACCAAACTGGCTGGAGGGTGAATGCGGCAAGTCAGGTTTCATTGTGAATGAAAACGATGCATGCAGCAGCCAGGAATCCTTGAATACACTAACCAGGGCAAAGATCTTGAGATCATGGTAGATAGATCAATGTGAATGTCAGCTCTCCATGCTGGCCTGTTGTGAAACACCAGTCTATGGGTTATGAAGAATAGGACTGAAAATAAGGTGGCCAGTTTCATAATGTCTTTGTAGAGCCCTCAGTTTGCAGAGTGTACAGTTGCTGTGTTGGAAAAATTGAAGAAAATGATCAAAAGGGGTGGAGCTTTTCTACGAGGGAGGGCTAAACTGTGTGGGTCTTTTCACTTTATGGGGGAAAAGACGACTAGGGAGGGAGGACACGATATAAAATTGTGTATGAAGTCAAGAACTGATAGATGGATATATAAATTGCTGTACATGGCAGAAATGGATAAAATGACAAGAAAGCTGAGAGATCAGAATCTGGCAGAATTCTTTACTGATTGGGGAAGACTGAAAACATATTTAGAAAAGAAGTGGGACGTGAAAGGGGAACTATGGCAATTTGAAAATGGTTAGAATGGGTTTCTTTTTATTGGAAGAGATGGAATCTTTACCATATGGAGTGAAGTATTAGCTAATTGTTAGCTTAAATTTAAGTGGATTTGGAGTTAATAGATATTGGTAAAATTAATAAAGTAGATATTTTATTTAATTGTTAGCTTAAATTTAAATATATCTGAAGTTAACAGATAGTAATAGATAACACATTTTAAGTTAATAATAATAGATCTGAAGCTAACAGATAGAGCTTAGATTAACAAAGCAGAATGTAAACCTGATATAATGAGTTATAGAAAAAGGGGATAGATTAGGAATAGATTAAGATATAGGGTTGGAAAGCAGTTGGAAGTCCTGAAAAAGGGGGGAGGGAAAGGGTGGGGAAAAATGATATTGAGATGTTATTTGAAAGTTGTATGTATTAATATTCTCACATAATAAAATTTTTTCAAAAAAAAAAAGAACTGATCGAAATAACTCCTTCATCCATAACCCTTAAATTCACAGGTGACCAATGAAGCTGATGGACAGTGGATTCAGGGCAGAGAAAAGGAAGTACTTCTTTACTCCATAAAGAAGTAAATGGCAGGATTCACCAGCGGTAATTGTACTGTTAGTCACAAGCACAGATGGCTGTAGAAATGTATTAGACAAGCTCTTAACTAAACATGGGCATGAACTGCGAAAAACCCAAACAATGGGGTTCGTGGTTCGTGGCGTTTTCACGAACGAGGAACTCCCACGAACTGGGACAAGTTCACAAACTGGTTTGAGTTTAAATGCCCCTTTCCGGCCGCTTAGCAGCAGTGAGTGGATGGAATTCCCTTGTCCAGAGGCGTAACTTCTGAATACCAGTGTGCGGGGAGAGGGGCAGCAGGAAAAGATTTGGCCATTTTGAGAATTAGATGTATTGATAGCTAAACTGAAGTATATAAATATGAGCATGAAGAGCTACCAGTTTGCATGAATAGTCATTTGCATCTCTGCAGACATGTTTAATCTTGACTCAGATAGAGAAGTATGTTCCTTTCAATGCAGCTTCCCTTGTTGCCGAGGAGGTTAGATGTCTTCCTAGGGAGCAATACCTTGCTCCTCAAAAGGATGGTCTTTGGCCATGAGGGACTTTCAGTGTAATCCTAAGCAGAGTTACTCCAGTCTAAGCTCATTGAAAACAATGGTCGTAGACTGAAATAACTCTGTTTAGGATTGCAGTCTTAGTCTCCGTCTTAGCTTCTGAGTAAACAGATTGCTTGGGTGTGCAGCTGATTTAGAAGGGACTCCGAAGAGTTTGCTCACCATGTAGGGGATATGCTGTTTGCTTTCTAATATTTTGCAGAATACTTTACCTAAAATTATTTCTATGATGCACAAGCCATGTTTTTCCTAGCTGTTCTATTTTTGTGTGCATTGGGTTCAGAAGACTGAAAGGAACAAGTGTGCACTTCTGAGATCTCCTGGTCTTCTGCAGGTAATGCAGGTAACAAACTCCTCTGCTTTTGTACTAGATCTGTACTTTATTTTTATCCCATATTTTTCTCAGCCTTACATCAGTTGGAAGTGTTCTGCAGTATTCTAGATATTCCCAGCTCTGCTGATGGCAATGGTTGGCGAATGGGACTTGTGCTCACTATTTTCTTGCTGTTGTATTAGAATTAAAGAAATTGGGTTAGTAGAGCATCTGCAGTCAACTCCCTGGAGAATCCGTCAGAGGGATTACAGCTAACTCTTTGTGGCACTTCCCAACCAGGGTAGAGGCCCAATTACTGGTGTCTTGCAGCTTCTCGTGGCAGATGCCCTAGATGTGTTTCTTGAGGGCTTTGTTCCTTTCAGTGGAGGCTGCATAGAACTCCCATATTTCTAGATTTTGTTGTCTGGAATTGAGAGATGTCAGATTTACAGAAATTTTGAAGCTATGGGAAGCTGCTTTGGATAATTGGCATGTCACCCACTTTTTAAGGGGAAGAGTGCTAATAATTGCTGCGGCAAATTCTGTTTCCTCTGTTCATGTTTATGGAGGGGGTCAAATCAGCCAAAGTGGAATTTGCTTTCAGCGATCCGGAGTTGCTCCGTTCTTTCATTCACCACTGGTCGTAATTGGCTGCTGGGAATCGGAGCTGTGCCATGGCCAGGGCAGGTGGGGCTGACATCGCTTGCCTTTACCAGGCTCCATTTGGGCTTCAGTTTTGGGAAACTAGAAAAGCTGTTTCCATTTGCTTCTAGTGGAATTCACACCAGTGGAAACCTCCCAGACTCTTCACGCGTTGTCAATAGCGGGCGGTATCAGTCCCCCCTCATCCCCGATCTCTTTAATTAGGTGTTTTTGTTTTTGCTAGAAAACTGAAAGGAGCTCCTGCTTTCCATTTATCTGAAGATAATTGTTTTGGGTTCAAAGTGGTAATTCAGTTGCTTGCTAAGCAGCAATTAGGAGGCAGGGCGAGGCTGTGCGGAGGCTGGAGATGTAGTCATTATCAGTCTTGCTGGCTGGCTGGCATCTCCTATTAGTCTGGCTGCATGCCAATTATTTTTCCCCTCCTTAAACTCACCATTGCTGTTAGCAGCAATGTCATTCTACCTGGTCTTAGAGACTCTGCAAATGGTTACATGGGATGGGACGGGTGGTATTGGCTCTGGTGCAGAATTGCTTGCAGCAGATTAAATGCCTTAGAGACTAGTGGCCCATAGCCAGCGAAATCGGTGATTGGTTCCCTTTGGTCTGAGGGCATGATAGAGTGGAGAGGTTGACTATCTTTGCACTGATTCCCTCACAGAAATCTCCCCCATACCCAGACCTGCTATTAGTCATGGTGGGGGGGGGAGGGGGGAGAAGGCAAGTACAATATGGATATCTGAGGGGATATCTTTTTCTCACTGGTAGCCTCTAATAGCCATTTAAGAGGACAATTTCAATCAGGAGGGGAGGGGGGAGGTTAAATGGCTAAACCCCAAGGAACCAGTTTAAATGAGCTCCCTGCTTCTTTTAATGTTAAAAAAGCCCCTTGAAAATCCAGTCATGGACTTGCCATTTACCAAGAGTTTGGCCTTCAGGGTTCATGTTCTTTTTTTTAAAAAAAAACTTCTATTCCCTGTGAATATGAAGGTAGTGTTTGGGGAAATGGTAGGTAGAGAGGGCTTCATACCCTGTATGTTACTCTGAAAGTAAAAACAAAAGTAATTGCGGTTTTGTTTAATTTTCATAACACAGGTATTTCTTAGCCAGAAAAGGTCACTTCTTGCCTTATTTTTCTAGCTCACTTTTATTTCCCTCTTCCTTCAAGGACATCAGCATACGTGGATCTCCCTTCTTTATTTTTCTCCTCAAAATTGCCTTTTTCGTTTGTGAGGGACAGACTAGTCCAAGCAAACGTCATGGTACAGTAGGGATGTGAACTCATGTCATAGTCCAACACTATAACAAATACACTATAGTGACTGTCCAGCAAGAAAGTTTGCGTGCCGTTTTTCTTTTAAAGCATGCACAGGTCTGGAACGGTCACTCTCAAGCTGTCAGGCTATGGAATCTTAGTGCTTCAAATCCTCTTCCCCCCGGTGGGTCAGGCAGCTTTAGCAGAGAGACTGCTCACAGAGGGCCAAGCTACAAGTGACGAATGACACTTGAACAGCAAGTGGATTGAGTGGAGCGCAAGTGAACAGGGAGAAATACACTTGCTGTTCAAGTGTCATTCGTCACTTATAGCTTTGCCCAGAGTCTATGTAAGAGAAGAAGGCGTTGGCTGAGGAAAATTATGAGGTGGGAAGCGAGCTCAACCCAGTGAATGAAGGGATGGGCGATGACCAGCCCCTGAAGTATAACCTGCCGCACTGGAATGGGGCCAGGGTCAACTTCTGGTCCTCCCCTCCCGTAACTGCTGAGGGCTTTTGATAAAAACATCCATTTGATGCCAGTGCAGTGTCTTAAAAAAAAAAATCTCGTTTCTTTCTGCTCATGCTTTCTAGTATGAAGTAGCTGGGTTGCTATAGGAACCGTTGTCTTGGTAATGGGGCGATGCTCCATTGACGGTCGCGAGTACCCGCACGAAAGTGGGATCTTTGAAATGGTTTCTGAAAGCCAGGGGTTGGTATGAGGTCATGGGGGCGGGGAAGGGGGCTCTTCCCTGCTGAGAGGATCCATTGGGTCCAGATTTCCTCATGCCAAAGAACCAATGAAGTGACCACGTTGGGCTGCAGGTGATGGTTCTCTGCCTTGGAATGTTACTTCCCATAAACAGCTGCATGCTACTAGAAAGCTGAGTAAAAATGGAAGTAAACGTATACCCCGTGCTTTCGTTTGCTGTACTGGTTTTCTGTATATGGAGAGCGTTCCACAAAGAGGAATGCTCCAAAATGCGATCCTCCCACGGAAGCCTCTAAAATGACACACTCTGTTCTACTAGTTTCATTCTTGCATCTTCTCGGGTTGCCAGCTCCAGGTTAGGAAATGCCTGGAGATTTGGGGGGGGGGGGGTGGAACCTGGGGAAGACAGGGTTGGGGGAAGGGAAGGGGCCTCAGCATATCATAGAGTCCACTCTCCAAAGTTACCCTTTTTCGTTTTGTCGAAGGCTTTCACGGCCGGAGAACGATGGTTGTTGGGGGTTTTCCGGGCTGTATTGCCGTGGTCTTGGACCACGGCAAGACCACGGCAATACAGCCCGGAAAACCCCCAACAACCATTACCCTTTTTCGTCAGGGGAACTGATTTCTGTGGCCTGGAGATCAGTTGTAATTCTGGGAGATCTCCAGCAACTGCCCAGAGGTTGGCAACCATGTAATCCAACCTGGACTCCTGCATGGCTGAAGGGTAAAGATCCCACCATGCAGGGGCTATTGTGATATGAGAACTGAGGGCCAAGCTACACATGACGAATGACACTTGAACGGCAAGTGTATTTCTCCCTGTTCACTTGCCCTCCACTCAATCCACTTGCCGTTCAAGTGTCATTTGTCATGTGTAGCTTGGCCCTGAGAGGGAAAAGGGAGGCCGGGCTATGGGGCTGAGGAAGACAGAGTCTGTGCTGGATCCAGGTATGGAAGCCAGTGTGGGAATTATTTTTTTCCATCTGTGAAGGAAGTCTGTGAAGGAACAAATAAGAGAGCCAGTTTGGTGTAGTGGTTAAGAGCACGGGACTCTAATCTGGAGAGCCGGGTTTGATTCCCCACTCCTCCACTTGAAGCCGGCTGGGTGACCTTGGGCTTGTCATGGCTCTCTGGAGCTCTCTCAGCCCCACCCACCTCACAGGGTGTTTGTTGTGGGGGTAATAATGACATACTTTGTAAACCGCTCTGAGTGGGCATTAAGTTGTCCTGAAGGGCGGTATATAATTTTTATTATTATTTATAGATATTTATATTCCATTTTTCTCTCAGTGGGCTTACAATATCATTCCCCCCTTCCTCCATTTCATCCTCACAATAACCTTGTGAAGGTAGGCTTTATTGAGAGAGGGTGAGTGGCCCAAGGTCACCCAACAAGCTTCCGTAGCAGAGTAAATTCAAACCTGGAACTCCAGTACTCTAACCGCTGCACCTCAGTGGCTGGCTATGTATCTCTCAAGTCCTTTTCTGAAATTTTGGCTGGATGGTGCTGCTTAAGATTCTGTTTGCAGTTGCTGGGTCTCTGACCCAATAGCTGAGCTAGGGTCCAGCTGTTCCATCTCAACTGTGCCGTTGTCGCCCTGGCCAAGACGGCCGTGCTTGACCTGCTCTAAGCCTGTCCTGCTTTTTGGCTGAAAGCTACAGCAGCCGGATTGGATGAGATCCAAGTAGACTTCCGGGGAGTCTTTCCCTTCCTGTTGGCATATGTCTTTCCCCCATTTCTTTAAAAAAGAGTAGAAGTAATGGACATGTAGGAGTGAAACACATTGGCAGGGCCAAAACAGAGCAGTTTTAAGGGGGTTTATGCATTGCAAAATTTCGGCAGTGAGAAGATTAGGATAGAATGCTGGCACTTGCTGCTGCTAATTGGATAAAGGGTTTTTTTTGTTGTTGATGTGGTTGTTAAATATAGCTGTGGTTGGTGAGAAGACAGTATGCATGCAGTGGGGTCAGCTCCCCTCCCGAGATTGACACACATATTTATAGCATTCTCACCTATGTTTGTGTTCTTCAGTAGCTGAGAGGTTCACTCTGTGCCTTGTATATGTCTCTCTCTTCCCAAATGCTTGTCTTTAACACACGTTCATGCTTGAAGGAGATCAGAACATGGAAACCTTAGTTACTTGATTCCCCCCTCCCTCCATTGGTTTTATGGCATTCGTGTGTGTTAGTTGGTTTATTTAGAAAGTTTGTAAACTACCTCTCCAGATTTGCTTGAAGCAGCTCACAACTGAAACGATACAATATCGATAAGAAAAAATAAAAACAAAATCAATGAAAACATTACAATAAAATCAAGCCAAAGTATAAAAACACTTAACACAGAGTAGTCTAAAAGAATGCAGAGAAAATAGACTTCAAGCTAGGACCTGTCCCCACATCACCTAAAAAAGATAGAACCCCATACTTAAATGCCTTGGTTAAAGAAAAATGTTTCAACCTGGTGCCTAAAGGAGAGTAAAGTAGGCACAAGGTGAGCCTTAAGGGGGAGGGCATGCCAAAAGCAAGGCACCCCACTGAAAAGGTCCTGTCTCTGGTTGCCATTAACCTTGTCTCTGAAGGCAGGGGCACAGAGAGGAGGGCTTGGAAAAAGGATCTCAACTGGTGGGCTAAACTAGGACTGCCAAATTGAGAAGAACCTTCTGTTCTTCACCGCCCCCCCTGCACTTGCCACTGCTCCAGTGAGCAGTGAGAGCAGAGAGGGGAGAAACGGCATCATGTAACACCACGTCACACTATACGTTAGGAGTTCCCCCAATCTCTATGGCTTTTGCCATAGAGGTTTGGTGAATTCCTAGCGAATGGCATGGCATGATGACATCACTTCCCCAGAAATGATGTTGCAGCATTGCATGATGCCATTCTGTTCCCCTGTGCTTCCTGATGGCAGCTCTTGACTGGCAATCCTAGGCTGGATAATTAATATACTTTTATTTTCTGGTTTGAATTGTGCAAGCAGCCAGGAGAATGCAACATGCAATGGGAAAATGGTGCTGGGAGGTGAGAAATTGCCAGCCCCCCCCCCCCCAAAAAAAGGCTCGAGGATCTCGCTTCAACCCTACAGGTCTGCTGGTTTTCCTGTCCAGGCAACAGGCTGTACCTCACCATGTGGCTCTGCAAAGCTGGAAGGAGCTTAAAGAGCTTTCCTCTAACTTCAGCATTTCTTCCTCCAGTGTTTGTGCATTTTCCCCAGTATGGCAAACAAGAGCTCTGCAGGTGCATTTTGTGTAGGGGAAAATGGCTGGGGAGTTGTGGCTTTCTCTGTGCTATGGTCACAATATGAAGTGGGTGGGGAGAAAGCCTCCTGTATCTGATACTTAAATGCTTGAGTTCTCTGTATGCAGGACTCCCACTCTCTTGTCTATCTTTTTTTTTTTTAGATTAAATTTTGGAAATTTTTCAAGCATCAGATTAAGAACACCTTTAGAAGACAGAGAGAGAGGTTTTAGTATTCGTTTTCTGCTGCTTCGTAAAGTTCTAGGAAAGGTCTCCGTATACTTTGGAATTTATCATCCATTGCTTGATAGGCAAATGTTTCTTTTTCTTTCGCAGCAAGATCTTCAATCCATTCCTCTATGCCTCGTGAATTCCAAGAATCTTGGAAGTATATGGCTTTCTAGCTAAAATATTGATTTTTACCATTAATATTGTTCATAGGGGGATATAGAAAGAAAAATTATGTGTGTTTAAACCATCCCTGTAATAACGTATGAGTTTATTATATGTTGTATCCATTGAATGAACAGCTTGCGAGACCGGCAGTCGAGACCCGTATTGCCTTCGGAGCCAGATGTTTCCCCACAGAGTTAATGCTGCTGTAACAGTCTTGGAGGCCGACCACAGTTTCATTATGTATTTCCTTGGGTTTTTAAAAAAGCGTTTAAACGGTTTTAATGTTATACTCGCCGATGAATAATACAGATGGCAAAGAGAGTTCAGATGCCAATAGCATCTGCCGTGGGTGCCTCATAGTTTTCTGTATTGTGCTTCCAATACAGAATGAATCTGTTGTGATCTACACGTAGCAAATTGAAGTGGTACACTTTTTTTTTTTTAACATCTGGAATAATGGACTTTGGAGGGCAGGTGGCATTTTAAAAAATGCTTCTCTACAGGGTTTTTTTTCTGGGAAAAGAGGTGGTGGAACTCACTGGATTGCACTAGGAGAAAATGGTCACATGGCTGGTGGCCCCGCCCCCGATCTCCAGACAGAGGGGAGTTTAGATTGCCCTCCATGCCGCTGAGTGGTGCGGAGGTCAATCTCAACTCTCCTCTGTCTGGAGATCAGGGGGCGGGGCCACCAGCCATGTGACCATTTTCAAGAGGTTCCGGAGCTCCGTTCCGCTGTGTTCCCCCTGAAAAAAAGCCCTGCTTCTCTATGCAACCTCGCACAGATTTGTGCAAATGAAAACCTAATTTAGATAACCTTTTCCACTGCACTGCTAGCTTTTGGTTTGTTGGAAGGGTATTTCTTTTTCCATGGAGGGAGCATTGGATGTTTGAATAGCTCTCTGTAGCCTTTTTCAGATGTTACAATGGCAGATACTGGCAGCTTACCAACTGAGTATATTGGGAATGCACATTACCCATAATCTTCCCAATATATGCCAGTCACTATGTTGTGTGACCAGGGCAGCACACCTATTTATTTAGCTTGAGCAAACTGCTTTAGTACATGTGTGCATGAATCCCCAAAAATCTAGTGGTCAGTTTGTTTGTATTGGAGTTGTATATGCATTCTTCCACTGTGACCTGGATAGCCCGGGCAAACCTGATCTCAGAAGCTAAGCAGGGTCAGTCTTGTGGTTAGTAATTGGATGGGAGACCTCCAGTGAAGACCAGGGTTGCAGAGGCAGGCAATGGCAAACCACCTCTGATAATCTCTTGCCATGAAAAGCATGGTCAGTGATGACTTGAGGGCACCACACACACACACACACACACACACACACATTCTTCCACTTTTCACAAGTGATGGCTGTGCATATCAAGTGGGTCTAGGAGTGGCTAGTAAGCTCCCAGTATGTACGGTTTTAACCTCTAGAAAGGGCTGAAGTAAAAAGACTCCTTGAATGTTGATAGCTTGTGTGTCAGGGAGTGGGTTTCAGTTTAGCTTTCTACTTGCGGGTAAGATTGGGTGATTGTGCGCCTAGAGACTTGCCTGCGGTGCTGTTAAATCCATGTTCATCTGCCCTTCCTCTTCTGTAAAGAAGCCATGGCTATTTATTAGATGACTCCAAAGGTATTGTCTGTGTGGTGTGTTTTGGAGATGTTCTGGCGATGGATGATCCCGCAGCTGCCCATTTTCTCGTACAGCTCTTCTGAAATGTAGTGTGTTATTCGCGGTCTGTTTGCATTTGATGGATTAGACCTGCTCTCTTTTGATGAATTTCCTTCCCACACAGGCACTTGCAGACTAGAAAATTCTTCCCTGTGGGTAGGTTAATTCTTTGGAAAAACTTGGTCTCATTTATTTGTGCTGAAGCTTCAGCTTAATTCCTTGGCCACCCTATCTGTCTTAACTAACTTCTCCCCCTGTTAAGGATCTTCCTTATCCCTTCGACACAGCATTCTAAACATAGACTATCAGATCCCATCCGAAGAGGTTAGTTCGGCTGCTGTGGTTTGTGGCTCTGCTAAGCACAGAAGGTTTAACTGAGCCTTGACCCTACAAGCACCTCTCCAATGTGCCGGGGTCCAATGCCAGCTGAGAGCTTCCCACCTCCCTCTAGCACTGAGCAGCCATTGCTGGGGCTGCTGGAAGGAAACCACTCAACTGATTGGATGAACCTTGGCCTAATCATCTCTTGGCCTAACCTAACCTACAGGGCTGTTGTTGAGGTTAACAATAAAGGAGAATTGCTTACATCTCTCTGAGTTCCTTGGAAGGAAGGCAGAATAAAAATAGAGTCAGAGGAAGAACAACAGCCGGGCACCCTTTGGGTGATGTCTGAAGTCCAGCTCCAGAGGAGCTAATTCTTCTTTGGTGCTGAGCCCATTGGGGAGAGAGCACAAATTTATTTTGCATCATTTACAGTCTGCCTTTCTCACTGAAACTCAAGATGGATTACGCAGTGTGGGTCAGTACAATCAATTTCAAAGTCATTTCAGTGCACATGTAATAGGGTATATACTTGGAAATTTGCAAAGATTTAAAACCAGCAAAAATCCAATACAGAGTTGAAGAGATGCTGAAAACAGAGCATAAGTAATTCTAAGACTGACATATTAAACAACCCAGCTGAGAATCCTGTCCCCAAGGAATATTTTGTTTTAAAATGGGAATTGTAACTTTGTCCTGCCTTATGATTCCTGTGAGCCATTTTGAGAGCCAGTTTTGAGGCAGAATAAAATCATAGATGCTGTTCATCATGAGAGCAGATGAAATCGAGCCTCCTCATTGACTCCTAGGCCCATCTGTGTCAACTGCCTAAGCTCTTTCACAGACTATTAAACTGAGGAGGGGCTGTGGCTCTGTGGGAGAGCATCCAATTGGCATGCAGAAGATCTCAGACTCAGAGTCTCTCTACACGAGACATCTTATACGGGGATGCCCAAGTGTAGGGAGACGCAATGTTAGCCAGGAAGTGTAGTTTAAAAAAAACAGAGCGAAAGGCTCTGTCAATTTCACCTCTCTACAGGAGGGTAGTTTAAAAAGAAACAGAGGGTTTGTTAATTTCATCTTTGCCTCCTCTAAGGGGAGATAAAATTGACAAAATGTTCCTGGAGGTGAAGATGAAATTAACAAACCCTCTGGGGAGCAATCTCCGCCTGCTCTGTCTTTTTACTTCACTTGCTTTTTTTAAAATGGTATTTTCTGCTGTCAACCTCCCCCCTGCCCCCACTCTCCAGTGGCTAAGATTAAGAGTCTCTTTACACGAGACACCTTGGCACATGTTCCTCAAGTGCAGGGAGACACAGTGTTAACCTGGAAGAGTAGTGTAAAAAGACAGAGCCGGTGGAGATCTCTCCTCAGAAGGTTTGTTAATTTCATCTCCTCCTCCCTGAAGGCTCTGTCAATTTTACCTTTCTGTCTCTGTCTTTTTAAACTATGCTTCCTGGCTAACATTGCATCTCCCAACACTTGTGGGTCCCCGTGTAAGATGTCTCGTGTAGAGCGACATCTAGTTAAAAGATAGTAGGGAATAGACCTTCCCCTGAGACCCTGGAGGGCCGCTGCCAGCCAGAGTAGATAACTACTCCTTAATAAACCAATGGTTTGACTTGGTATAAGGCAGATACATGTGTTCAAGATCTTAATGTTCCATGCGATCACTGGCTGTATCAATTTTTTAAAAATTATACATGTGTTTGAGCTGTCTAATTTTGCCATCTTTCTCCTCCATAGCCAAACCCTCCTTTTGTTCTACCCCATAAAATGAAAGGGAGCCAAAGATGCAGGAATTCCACCCCCCCCCAATCCCACCCGCTTTGCTTCCTTTTTAGCAATCTACTGGTCTGTACTGGGACGGAGGCTGGAGTATAATCTTTTCCTACTATCTCATTGTTAATCCTTCCTCAGTTCTTTTGCCTCTCTCGGACTTGAAGTGAACAGAACGTGGGAAGAAGCTTTATGCACAGAGGCTGATTGTCTGTCCTTAAGATATGTTTGATGTTTTTTAAGGATCTCAGTCCTTTGGAACACTGGCTCTTTTTTACAGAAAGTGCTGCGAGTTCTGGTTTGGCAAGCGCCCTGTGCGTGACTCTGGAACTTCTGCTTTTTTGTGTGCATGGACTTGTGTGTGCCCCACAGTGGCACCGACTCTTTTCCTTTTTCCAAAAGCACATTGTGACAATAGAGTTGGTGCTCAGAAGGGGTCTGGAGCCACTTGGTCTCTTACGGCACTGTAAATCCAAAGTGATAGCAAAGGGGCTGTTGCTGTGGAGGCCTGGCTTCTCACAGGACTGGAGCAATCAGTTTTCATCTTTGTAATAAATGACAGGCAGTGTTGGGAATGTCTTAGCTCTCAAGTTGTGCTTCTGACCTTTCTTTGCTGCTGGCTTGGAGTGGGTGAGCGATTGCCCCTTGGTAAGTACTGAAGTAGTACCCTGCATCCGTCGCACGCATAGCACGCACGCTCTTGCTGGTTGAGATCCACACGTGCCAGGTTGGCATAATTACTGTGTTCTAATGTGTTGCTCTAGCAACTATACACATGGCACTTGCACTCTCTCTTTTTATAAATGCATTTTCTAAACAGTTACACTCTGTGTTGTCCAAGATTTGAGACAGATTGCATTAAAGGGACAGATAAAAGAATAAAAAAAACACCAGTGTAAAAATACAACTGGCAGTTAGACATAGGGTTTCCAGCCCTGAGATGGCAAATACCGGGAGATATTCGGGGTGATGGCTGAGTAGGGTAGACTTTCAAGAGGAAACAATGATACTTCTGTGTGACTTTCTAGGAATTGCTACAAATCTCAATGGTAAAGACCATGTAACTAAAGCATCCTAGAGCATCACTGTTGATACCCCTCCCCATTTTTCCTCCTGCTCCTTATATTATTGAATTGGGGATTGAAGGGTGGGACATTGCCCATGCAAAACAAGCAAAAGAAAGGCTCTGGGAAAATGACAGTTTTTCCAAGCCTGCAAAATGCCACCAGTGTCTCCTGCACCTTCTCCGACAAAGCTGTCCCATAAATGTGGAGCTGCTCCCCAAAACGAAGGTGCTCTTGATGTTAGAGTTGCCATAGCTCCAGGTTGGGAAAGTTCTGGAGATTTGGGGGGTGGAGCCTGGAGAGGGCAGGATTTGAGGAGGGAAGGGACCTCATTAGGGTATAATGCCATAGACTCCACCCTCTAAAACAGCCATTTTCTCCAGGGGAACTGATCTCTATGGGCTGAAGATCAATTGTAATTCCGGGAAATCTCCAGCCACCACTTGGAGGCTGGTTACCTTACCTGATGTACTTGCCTGCACTGAGAGCCAAGCTACGAATGACACTTGAATGGCAAGTGGATCGAGTGGAAGGCAAGTGAACAGGGAGGAATACACTTGCCGTTCAAGTGTCATTCGTCACTTGGAGTTTGGCCCTGAGTAAAAAGGGGGTTTGCCTGTTGAGCAGACCCAGCTGGGTGTTTGGATTCATTCCAAGAGAAATGGACTTTTAGGTATGTGGGTCTTCAGAGATAAGAAGGGACTCACCTGGAAATACCATGTGCAGTTCTGGTTGCTGTGTCTCAGCAAGGATATCTCAGAGCTGGGAATAGCACAAAAGAGGTCAGCTAAGATGATTAAGTGGTTGGAGTACCTTTTCTATGAAGAAAGACTAAAGAGCCTGGAGCTTTTCCGTTTAGAAAAGAGATGAGACATGATAGATGTCTATACAATTATTCATGGGGTGGAGAAAGTGGATAAGAAAGCTTTTTTCCCCCTTCTCCAGGAATAGTAGAACTACTTAGGGACACTTGCTGAAATTGATAGACACTAGATTCAGAAGGGACAAAAGGGAGCAAGACTTCATTTGTCAAGTGGTCACATTGCAGAATTCATTGACAGTGGATGTGTAGATGGCTTTAAAAGGCGATTAGACCGATTCATGGAGGGGGGGGGGGTCCATCAATGACCACTAAAGGGAACGTCCACACCCAGAGACAGTAAACCTCCAAACTACCAGCACTAGGAGGCAGCTGAGTCTCTCTACATGAGACATCTTACAAAAGGACGCTCAAGTGTAGGGAGACGCAATGTTAGCCAGGAAGCATAGTTTAAAAAGACAGTCAATTTCCCCCCTCTACACAGAGCCAGCAGAGATCGCTCCTCAGAGGGTTTGTTAATTTCATCTTCGATTTCACCTCCTCCTACACTTGAGCGTCCTAAGATGTCTCATGTAGAGAGACTCAGGGGAAGGCCTTGGCCTCTGTTCCCTGTTTGTTGGCCCTCTCGTGCAACTGGTCGGCTTCTGTGTCATATGGGATGCCAGACTAGATGGAGCACTAGCCTAATCCAACAGGGCTCTTCTTTGGTTCTTGCGAATCAGCTCACTGGCTTAAGCAAAGAAGCCAACTAGAAGGCAGTGGAAATGGTTTTAAAACACACTCCCTATGCATTGGCTAGCCAGAATTATGGTTGTGCCCTTTCTAGATTATATACAAAGTCAGCTTTGCATGCCTGGGGCTGTTGGCTCGTGTGTGCTTGCCTGTAGGTATTTAAAAGCTAGAAAATGCAGCTGCAGAACTCTTTGTACATCCCATCCAGTTGTGATCTGCGTTGAACGCAGAGTGAGTTTGAGCCAGTGTTTAGGTGGTTAGCCGTGTTGGTCTGCAGTAGAACAGCAGGATTTGAGTCCAGTGGCACTTTAGAGAGCTACAAGGTTTTCAGAGTGTAAGCTTTCAAGAGTCAGAGCTCCCTTCTTTAAGCATGAGTAGGTGGGTGGAGTGTTATAAGGGAGGGCATCAGGATGTAAAGGTACAAGGAACCAGTGGTGCAGGTGGCTTGGTGCTCTCTGCCAACAAGGCAAGTGGGAGTGGCAGCCATGCCCTAACAATCATTTCAGTAGTTGGCTTTAGATTTCTTGCCATTCCCTTGTTGCCAAGGAGAACTGGGTACATAACCTGTTGTTACGGAAATTATATCAGACCTTTGAAAGTCTGCATTTGAATGGGCCGAGCTGTCTGAAGTTGCAAGTAGCTTACTGTTTGTTTGCCTTCCCAATGGGCAACGGTAAGGATAAGAGACAAAACCTGATTTGAGGAAGTGTCTGAATAGACAGTAAAGTATTAACTTGATGTAATATATCTTTGGCAGTATTGCAAACCCTTAACATTTCTCAGATGTAAAGTATAATATGTATGTATGTTATATGTGTGTACAGGGCTCATTTTGAGGGGGGATGCGCAGGAATGCAGTTCCGGCAGTTCCCCAAAGAGGTCACATGACAGGTGGCCCCGCCCACCTGACTGTCAGCCATTTTGGGCCTGTTTCAGCCTGGATTGGGGCCAGAATGGCCCGGATTGGGCCTCTGATGGGTGGTGGATCACTCTCCCGCTCAGCTGCAGCCTGATCCTGACCATTTTGGGCCCCTTTTCAGCCATTTTCAGCCCCTTTTTGCCATTTTGGGCTCAATTTTGGCCCTGAATGGCCAGGATTGGGTCCAAAACAGCCAGGATAGGTGATGTCAGGAGGTGTGGCATATGCAAATCAGTTATGCTAATGACACTTCCGGTGATGGCAAGGGACATGGCATATGCTAATGGGTTATGCTAATGAGCTATGCTAATGAGTTCCTCCAGCTCTTTTTTACGAAACGAACCCTGTATGTGTATATAATTTATATATATAAAAACAATCTGGCCATAATTAACATAGCTCTTTTCAAATATAACCATTGTTAAGCATTTATGAACGTATATTAACAGCTGGAAACTTAGTGTGTGCAATATTTCCAAACTAATTGGGACTTCTCTCAAGTTGTCAATATGTTATGGTCTGCTCAGATATCCCCTCAGTTCTAATTCTGTTTCTTTCTCTGTTTTGGGTTGGATGAGGCAGATATCCCCACCACCCACTTCTTGCTTTGTGTTGGTAAGAAGACCCCAGTTTAGCCCTAATGTCCTATCTCAGTCTGAAATTGACGCCAGGGTGTAGATCAAATCTGTTTAAACACAGCATAATTTCTTTTTATGGACTTTGCCAGCTACTCCATAGGAAATGCTTTCTTGCACCAAAACACTGGTCTATCTAATGTAGAAACATGTTTCCTACAGTGTGCAACTAAGTGCTCTTGGGAGAGCCCACAGGCACAGCATGGAAATTATTGTCTCTGCCTGTTGTTTTTCTACCCAGCAACTGTTTTTTCCAGTGAATGCCGCCATACACACATACCCATGAAACGTCCTTATACTGAATCAGACCCTTGGTCCATCAAGCTCCGTGTTGTCTATTCTGACTGGCAGCAACTCTCCAGGCAGAGGTCTTTTCCATCACCTCTTACTTTTAACTGGAGATGCTTGGGAATTGAACCTGGGACCTTCTGGAACCACTTGTTCATATGTTCTTTTGCTGCCCTTTCCATCAAGTTTATAGGGGTAAGTTTATTGCCCCACTCTTAGACAGACCAATTGCAGAGGTAGACAAGGCCTGCCTGGAGAAATTCCTAATTGATGAAAATCTGACTGTCTCCAGGCAAACAGCCTAATCCTGTCTCCATTTGGTCAAATTCCATCATAAGAAGTATGGTCAGCTGTAGTTTATTTTGCTCCTTTTACAATTTTTAACTATCTTAATATTAATATATTAACTTTTAGGATCACTTTTGTTCCCACTTTTGTTCTAACGTGTTTTAAATATCTTAAAAGTTAAATGTATTTTTATGCCCTTTTACACCTTTATGCTGGAATTATGCTGCCCCCTGGCGCAGAGTGGTAAGCAGCAGTACTGCGGCCCAAGCTCTGCTCACGGCCTGAGTTCGATCCTGGTGGAAGCTGGGTTCAGGTAGCCGGCTCAAGGTTGACTCAGCCTTCCATCCTTCCGAGGTCGGTAAAATGAGTACCCAGTTTCCTGGGGGTAAAGAGTAGATGACTGGGGAAGGAAATGGCAAACCACCTGTAAAAAGTCTGCCAAGAAAATGTCGTGATGCAACGTCCCCCCATGGGTCAGTAATGACTTGGTGCTTGCACAGGGGACTACCTTTACCTTTTAAAAAATATTTTATTTCCTGTTAAGGATGTATTGGTATAATAATGGTCTTTGACTGCAAATAAATATTTGTTCATGCAAAGCAGATGCTCAGCCACTGAGTCACAGCCCCTCCGCAGTTAACATGGAGGTTCCAGTCTGCTATTGATGGACTTACAGTGAAATCCTAGGCAGAGTTACTTCAGTCTAAGACCATTGATTTCAATGGGCTTAGACTGGAGTAAGTCTGCTTAAAATTTCATTGTTATTGTTCAGTGGACCATTAATTGCAAGCAGTGTTGTAGTTGCGGAATAATTGTAAAACAAGGATGAGAGAGGAAGTGGTTGCTGCCATATTTTAAGGTACAATTAGCAGGCTGTGTTTTCATTGTTGCTCTTGATTGCATTTCCAGTTCTATAAGAGTGTTTTTTAAAACTTCTAGGAAAAGATTATTTTTACTTCTTCCGGCATACAAATTCTGGGTATTGACACAAAGTTCCTTTCTTACAAGAAACATTGTGCAAGAATCAATAGGAATTGATTCGTGTGTAGTTGGAATCATTGTGGTTCTTGATGTCAGAATAAATAGTCATTACCAATACTCCCCCCCCCCCCCAAAAAAACAGTGTGATGATGTCACCTTTTGAATAGGATCTGAACTGGCTACTGTGAAGGAAACCTAAATATAGTGAAACTCCCTCAGTATGGTCGACAACTCCAGCTTGGGAAATTCCTGGAGATTTGATGGTAGTGTTTGGAGAAGGGAGGGAGCTCTGTGGGGATCTGTCTTCTGAAGATGTCATTTCTTCTTGGGGAACTAATCTATATAACCTGGAATTCTGTTGTAAGATGGGCACGAACCAAAAAACCCCGAACTGTGCGGTTCATGGTTTGGCACATTTCACAAACCACAAACCACGAACTTTCACAAACCTGCCCTGGTTCACGAACCAGTTTGTTTTTGGTTCGTGAAAATGTCACTTCCAGGCCAGCAAATCACCACTTCTGGATCAGCAGAAGGTCACTTCTGGGTCAGCAGGAGGTCACTTCCTGGTCAGCAGAAGGTCTGCAGAAAGCCCAACCCCCGTTGCCTAGGAAACTGATTGATTGGCACCAGGTTGTCTGCAGTGATGAACCAAAAAACAATACAAACGAACTGCCCTAAAGTTCGTGGCGGTTCGTCAGAAATGGGCTCTGACGAACCACTGGTTCACGAACTACAAGCTGGCCTGGTTCATGATGAACTTTGGTTCGTATTTCGGTTCGTGCCCCTCTCGAGACTTCAGTCCCTGATTGGAGGTTGGCAACTGTAGGCTGGATGCATATCCGCTACTCTCAGACCAGACAAAATCTCAGTCCAAATCCAGGCCCCATCTATTCAAAGGGGCAGACCCAAGACCAAAAGCGAAATGCAGTAGGCTGAGGAGGTTGGTTGCACAGAACAGGAATGATGGTGGGAATTGAGGGTCAGACAATAGGTGAGCCTGGAGTTCCATAACCAGAACTTCAGACATTCCATGTAGCTTTAAGAGGCCTTCCGGAGAGAGGTTATGGGGGCTGCTACCCACCTGACTTTCCAGCGAGGGTGCAAAACAAAGTCAAGCTGGATGGCTTCTGGGGCAACTTGAGTGTGGGCAAAAGGAGAATGCCCTCCTATTGCGAGCATAAGAATCTTAAAAATATCTGTTGTATTAACATTTATTGTTTTACCAGATTGTTTCTATATTGTTTTTACCCACCTTGGCTCATGGGGTGCCCAAAAGAAAGGCAGGTATATAAATGTTTTAAGTTATCAAATAAATAAACTATGGGAAGAGACTGTTCCTAAATTGTGGCTTTGATGCTGGGCAAAGGATGTGTGTGTGTTCCTTTGTGCCGTTTTGCTGCCCCCCCAGCTCCTTTAAACCCCAGTAAAAGGTGAAAAAAGAAACGTACTTGTTACCTCCCCCACCCCCCTGCCCAAATGGGTACTTAATGCAAGGTTGTCCCTTTTTATCAGGGAAAGAGTTTGGGGGGACAACTAAACACAGGCCCCCTGGCACCTTAAAGGCTAACTTAATTTTAGTCTAGCATAAGCCTCTGTGGACCAGAGCCCCATTTGTACAGATGGAATAGAAGAAGGCTCCAGTCCACGGAAGCTTATACTAGAATAGAATCTGGCTAGTTGTTTAAGGTGCCTCAAGACTCCTGTTTGTTTTTCCTGTAGCAGATTAACTAGGCTCCCCCTCTGGAAGTACAGGGAAGGGGAGTTAATGGCCTTTCATCTGTAAGTGAGCGTGCCCCCCCCCCACAAACAATTGCATTTTGGAGTTCAGATTCCAGGGTACCAATCTCATTTGTAGTCTGGCCCTGCATCTCTTAATTGGACTCGAGAGAGTGTGTTTGACTTGGAAATTTTTCATTGGAATAGGCCTTACCATGTGATCTTACTCTTGCCTGTTGCTCGCCCGGAGGCCAGTCTGGCTAGTTAACCTGTAATTTAGATTTGGGACCAGATATCAGTTTGATTCCTGACAGATGGGAAGAGCTTTTTCTTTGCTACCGACTGCACTCTCTTTGTTAATTTTTAAACTCTCCATTTTTCTTCACTGCATCTATAAACATTGTTTATAGTGATGTACACATAATTAACTCATTTATTTCTTTGGGGTTAACGGGGACGGGAGGGAGAGAATACTAATGTCTCTGGAGAAATGTCCCTGAAGTTTTCTAAATAAATAATGTGTTTGGGAGTCATTTGCTGCCAGTCCATCTATGGAGACTAGCTGGGATAAAGGGAACAACACAACAGCTTATGTGTGCTCCCGTGCAACTGTGGACTGGTGTTTCTGGATTAGCAATTCTCCTGTGCCATTGGGGTGGGGCCTGTAGTCAGGGTTCCCAGGTGCCCGCTGATGGAGGGCAAACTCCCGGGGTTTGACTACTTGCCTGCCAATCCACCAGCATTAGGCAAGAGGCGGCAAGCCCCTTGGAGGTTGCTCACTACTGGCAGGTACCCTAAGAACGCGTGTGATGTGCGCGTGTGATGTGCACGCTCCCAGGGGCCATGACAATGTTACTTCCAGGAGTGATGTCATTGTGCCAGCTGCACAAATGCTCCCTTGCTTCATTTGGGTCTGATTCTGGCCCCAAATGGACTGATTCGCCCCTGCACAGAGCGCGCAAGTGCTTGCACTTCTGGCATGATGACATCACCCCCAGAAATGACATCACCATGCACACGAACAACGGAAGACACACTGCCAGCATGAGGTAAGTGCTAGGTCCCCCATCCCACTGGGAGGGTAGAGGGACTTAGCAACCCTACCTGTCATCCAGGGACCTCCTTTCACGCAGAAGGTCCCAGGTTCACTCCCCAGCATCTCTAGTTAAAAGGGTCAGGTAGGAGGTGATGTGAAAGACCATAGCCTGAGACCCTGGAGAGCTGCTGCCAGTTGGAGTGGACAGCACTGACCTCAACAGCCTCAGTATACGGTAGCTTTATACGTTAAGGGGAAAGGCCACAACTCAAAGGCCCTGATTTACATGCTCTCATCTGCTTAAGGTCCCAGGTTCAGACCCCCAGCAACCCCAGCTTAAAAGAACATGTAGTACGAGATCTGAAAGACATCTGCTTGAGACCCTGGGGAGCGGCTGCCAGTCAGAGCAGGTGACACTAGCCTTGATAAATGAATCGCATGACTCAGTAGAAGGCAGCTTCATGTGTTCGCTTTTGAAATTTAGAAGAAGTTCAAAAGTAGTTTGTGCTATGGCAGTGGGAGAAGAAAACACTCAAAAGCCACACTGGGCGGGTCCAAGTCCTTAAACTTGCTGAAAGTAGCTTATTGGAGCCTGGTCATTATATTGATGTGGAAATCATCAAGTCTACCAATATGGAGTAATAGTAAAGGTTTAATGACACACTGATTTAATTAAACTGCACTGCCTTAATGGAATTACCGCTGCCAGCCCCATTTAACACCATAATGTTCACTTCTGAATCCATAATGTTGCTGAGGAGCGAGACTGAAGACCGGTTTCAGTATAACTTTAGTTCCTTGCAATGTACAAATACAGGAGCCTGGGTGAATTGGAGTTTGTTTACGTTCCACAAACTAGGATTCTAAACTGGGATTAAACCATAGTTTGGAATTCTGTCTTCTGGGGTGCAAATGCATAGTTCATTCCCCTGCTTTCATTCATTTATTGCAGAGAAGTGGAGTTCCTCTCAAACTAGGCATTAGTTGAGGTCCACGAAGGAAGAGGAAGGTGGGAGTGTGCTAGGATGAGAAGCAAAGCTTCGTACGTGCCTGTTTGAATATGTGGAGCTGCCTTGTAATGTTCGGCTGCTACTTCTACTATTGTTCTGTCAAAGTCTGTATTGTCAGCTCTGACTGGCAGCCACTCTCCAGCGTCTCAGGCAGAGGTCTTTCCTGACATCTCCTTCCTGATTCCTCCTTTTATCTGGAAATGCCACGGTTTGAACCTGGGACCTCCTGCATGCCAAACACATCTGACTTTGAGTCATGGCCCCTCCTTGCAAATATTGAAATAATATTTGCAAAATTTTAATAACGTTAGCAAAAGAAAGCAAATGCCCCCTGGGTACGAGCCTGGACCAAGTACAGGCACTGAGGTTTTCCCATGATGCATATTCCACATTTAGCCCATCTAACGTGTTTGATTTGCAGCCCAACAGCCCTGACAATGACAGATAAACAAACTGTGGAGCAGAACATTTTCCACAGAAAAATATAGCACTGCAGTTTTTTCTGGAAAATTCTTCACCCCGCTTCACCATGCCCCGTGTTTAAGGAGTCTGGGCCTTGTGGTTGGCAGGTGGTTCCACCTTGAATCAACCACCATCAGAGGAGCGAGTAAATGGCAAGCCTCCCTGATGTGTGGGTTTTATGCCAGGGATAGAAGCAGGGCTTTTTTTCAGCGGGAACGCAGTGGAACGGAGTTCCGGCATCTCTCGTGACTGGTGGCCCCACCCCCCTGATCTCCAGACAGAGATCAGTTCCCCTGGAAGAAATGGCCGTTTTGTAAGGGGGCGCGTATGTTTTTCCCTCATTTTTCTCTTGAGAGTTCCACCACCTCTTTTCCCAGAAAAAAAAAGCCCTGGATAAAAGTAAATATGACTCCTTGGTTGGTAATTGTGAAGGTGGCTCTCCATGAGCTACGGAGTGCGCACTGCTTCCATAAACTGTGGAGAATGTGCACAGCAAAGCTTAATGTGGCTGCTCCAAGGCCGAACGTTGCCTCTTGTGACGGAGCTCTTTAAAATGGAAGTGTTGCCTACGCCTAATAAATGTGATCTACATCTAGCTTCAAGGCAAGTAAGAGCCAGTAAGAGTCCTTGTCTCGGCTGTTCTCCAAGGTTTCTGGGCGATATTGCGTCAAGCAGGGTCAACACTTCAACATGGGTTGATGGCACCTCTCAAAATACCTTTCCCAGCAGACCTCAAGAGAGGGGGGAAATCTGTCCTTGGGAATCTAGGCTGCAGACCAGAAGTCAGCAGTGGCTGTGCCACAGGAGACTGCAATTGAAGAACAATTAAAGAACAATTAAAATGAAGACACAAAGAATGTTAATTTTTTTGGTGGGGAGAGGAGTGACGGCGACTGACAAGTGTGCAGCAGGTGAGTAGGGAGGATGTCACCACTGCTAAGGCTGAAGAGCAAGGTTCGAGGAGCTTTGACTCCTGAAAGCTTATACTCTTAGGGAATTTTGTTGGTCTTTCAGGTGCTGCTGGACTCGAATCTTGCTCTTCAACTTCAGATCAACATGTCTGCCCACCTGAAACAAGCACTGATGTGGCTGTAGATGAGTTCTCCTTCGAGATCTGGGAGGGGTGACTAGCAGATATCTAGTTTCTCCAGTAAACAACAACAGAGGCACTGGGATGGGAGAAAGGCACATCAGGAGGAGGTCCTACTGACCTGCTTCCGTACTCTAAATGTCTTTGCTCCAACAGGAGGTAGAAGAAGAACCAGCAATTCAACAAGGGCCAAATCCACACGCACTCACCATCCACTTATCTTGCGCAGTCATGGCAGTTGGGTTCATTCCGCTACCATGCTGTGCATAATCACATTCGCCCTCCCAGTGTGTCTTCGTGGCGCAATCAGTTCTCCACACGCCACTGAGTAAAGTGTTATAGTGGGCAGTTCCCTCCTCCGTCGTCAGCATTGACGGCGCATGTCACTTCCTTTTTTTTTTTTTAAGTTAGTTTTGCGCTATACCGATATTCCAACTTTTAAGAAACGGCAAGGCTGCCTCCCCCTCAACTTTGATTGGCCCATTTTTTGCTCATCACAGACCACTTTCTAACAATTGGCTGGTGACATGCGCATTCTCCAGGGACCGTTTCCTTTCCTGCGCAAACCGCTGCTCACTAAAGTAGGTTTTGCGGTATACCGACCTTTCTTTATTATGCAAATGAGCTATGAAAGCCCTTTGAAAAAAAGGGGGGGCGGGCAAAAACAGATTTCCGCCATTATCACGTGGTATGGAAAGGAGGCGCAATTGTGGCGCAGTGATGGCGGGGAATACGCAAAATGGGAAAGCGTGTGAGTATCTGCTTGAACAGCCGTGGTTGCAAAAAAGGCGCGGAAACAAAAAGGAAGTGTGGATTTGGCCAAGGCCAGTACAGCCTCTTAAACAAACAACCCCCCTTGCTTAGTTTTTTCTGTTTATTCCTTAGAATTTGATAGCTCTTTAAAACCCTTGCTTGTTTAAATGTGTTTTTTTGTTCTGTATCTTTTTTAAAAAATTGTGCGCATGGCATTACACACACCCACACACTCCTTCTGTTCTACCCCCTCCATTTTGTACATTTTTAATCAGGGACAGCCCCTTCTAACAGGTCCCAGTGACCTGAAATCTCACCAAGTTTGATAGCCAGGCATTTTTGAAAAGACTCCTTGTTTTGACATATGAGAAAGGCCACTTGGTAAGGAGATGAAAAAGATATGCGGGGAGGGAGAGATGAATCAAAGCATCTCTGAGCCACTTTATTGTCTGAGATATATCAGTCCTTTTATATCCATTTGGTTTATTTACTGGATTTTTATTCCACCATTCTTCTTTCATGGAGCAAACATCTGTCTACTCTTTTTTGTTCCATCCTTTGTCTAAGGAACTAAAGGCAATGTACCTGATTTTTCTCTTCTTCATTTTAGCCTTACAGTGATCCTATTAGTAAGGTTAGGCAGGGAGACGGTGACTGGCCCAAGGTCACCCAGTGAAATGAGCAAGATTTGAACCCGAGTGCCTCTAGTCCTATAATCTAACTCAGTGGATTTGCCATTTGCTTACCCTAGCTGGTAAACACTCATCCTCAGCTCTAATCCCTGTGGGAAACTTAGGGCCAAGCTACACATGACGAATGACACTTGAATGGCAAGTGTATTTCTCCCTGTTCACTTGCCCTCCACTCAATCCACTTGCCGTTCAAGTGTCATTCGTTATGTGTAGCTTGGCCCTGAGGCACACAAAAAAGGGTGGAAATGGCTTCCATAGTGATGCTGTAGGAATAGGATTAGGAAAAGTATCTATAGTGTTGTCCCAAACTGATGTCACGTCCTGTCCAGACTCCACCCTTCCCAGGTACAACCCTCAAAATCTCCTGGCGTTTGCTGAGGCAGTGCAGGCCATCTTACAACCCAGTGATCTTCAAGATAGTGCCTGCTGATGTGTTATCTGGCACCCACCTGTTCTTTCCCCAAAGGAAAAAGCCAATTTTGGCATTCCTCTCCCTCTCTAAGGTAGGAAGTGGTTCAGAAGAGCTCACCAGGCATCATTTTTGGGTCTGTTGGGATTCCACATTTGGATACATCTGCCTCCAACCACAGGAGTGGGCTTGGCTTGAAGCTCCCATTGTTTTGTGAATGAACTCAGCCTTCATGGTAGCCATTTTATGATTGGTGTCATCTCCCCCACTGGCAGCCATTTTGTTGTGGTGTCCACTGCCTGTTCTCAAAAATCCAAAAGTGCCCACAGATTCCAACAAAGTTAAGGAGTCCTGCTCTAAAGCACTGCACTGTATGGGCCCTCAAGCATTGTCCCATTTAAGCGTTTGCACACAGATTTCCATTTGGACAATGACCAGACTTGGACATCCTTATTTTCAACAAGGCTGCTTTACCCTGTGACTTCAGACCTGGCCCTGAGACCCTTTGATAACTGTCAGAAGATGTTAACGGGACATTTTTATGCAGAGGCACATATAAATCTCTCTCTTCCCCTTCTTCCAACGAAAAATTCCCCAACAGGGTACCATTCTGACTGAATGTTTGAATTGTGTCTACTTTTTGGACTTTGAGCTCATTGATCCTGACTGCCTTGAATCTAGGCCTGGTGTGATGCCAATGGCTTTTGTTGGTACCTTAAAGAAGAAGGAACTGGGACACACAGGACAGAGTAATAGATGACTTAGTGTTCTTTGCTGGTACACAATGACACTAATGTTTGGGCTGCAAATAAATCACAGGAGTCAGTGTGTGTGTGTGTGTATGTGTGCCTGCTTTCACATTTAATATCTGTCCCGCAAATCCCACCAGAGGACAGTTCTCCACTCTTAACGGGATGCATGATGGGTGGCAACGACTCTGATCATTGCTGTTCTCGTTTCATGGCTTTATCTTAACATTATGGGCTTGGAGGGGAAATGTTTGAGAAGCTTAGTGGTTGTGCAGATTCAATGGCCTGGGCTCTGTGCCATTTGGAACGTTGCCTGTCATTGAGTAATTTAGATTTCTTTCTGGAAGGAAGCCTTACGTTGTGCCAAGCTCTGTTCTCTCCCTCCTCCCAAACATCGGGTTTCGTTGGGGTGCTGCATGAGGCCTACAAGGGTAATAATTCCTGATGCAAACCTCAGAAAGCCATAGGGTTGCTATTCCCCCAGCAGAGGCAGGGGATTCCCCCGGCCCCACCCTCCACCCCCTGCCACCATTCACCTGGCTGGTGTGTGTGGGGGAAGCAGATGAACAGGCCTCCTGGGCTTGCTCCCGGGGTGGCATGACATCACTCCTGGAAGTGATGTCATTGTGCCACCCTCTAGAGTGCTCCTGGGCCCCAAACAGGCCATACTGTGCCCTTTTTGAGGCCCAAATCAACCCCACGCAAAGCACACACGTTTCCAAGCCTGCACAATGACATCATTTCCTGGAAGTGATGTCATCATGCAGGCCTGGCAGCATGTACTATGATGTCATTTCCAGATATGCTGGAAGTGGCATCATTACACTGGCAATCCCCCTTCCCTCACTCTTCAGTCTCCTGCCAGTCTTAATAGCAATCTAAGAAAACCTAAAACTCACATCTGAGTGCGATGTGGGTTGTGTGTGTGTCCTTGATGTAACCCATCTACTCCTTAATGTGTGAATCGGCCCAATGTATATGACACCATGGGAAATGGATCCATCAACGAGTAAGTCAGCTTCAAAGAGCCACAATGACCTTCTACTTCCATATTGACTGAAAATGCCTCTCTCCTTCCACATCTGTTTTTAGCACATTATGGGTAAAGACAGGCATTGTCCAAGCACTGATCTGGTGCATGGGGAAGCGTTAAAACCCGCTACCTTCTGGAGTGCCACAGCCCTTATCTGCAGCACTCTTCCGCTGTGGCCACTTCTGAGGTTGTATGATGCATCAGAGATTCAGTCACACGTCCTTTGGCCCTCATTCGGCTTCTGTTGACTGAAATTTCTAGGAAGGCTAGCTGCTGTAGGAATGCTTGCATGGAAATGGGGTTTCATGGTATCGTAAATACTGTGCCCCAGAAACCAATTCAGCAGAGAGAGCTCTCCCTTCTCCAGAACTCCTGTTCATTGTTTTTGAAAGAAATTTCTCTTCACTGTTTTTTTTTTCTCTTTAAAAAAGCTTTAAATATTCTCTCAGCTGTGTTTTTCTCCCATTGCAAAAGGTTGTGTTTGCCATGGGAGAATGCTAATGTCCTTTCTCTCAGTTTCACCCTTTGAAGGGAACTGTGCGTTTTAAAAGAAAGACAACTTTGTTGTCAAATGGAAAATGTTCCAATTTAACCCACTCTCTCTTTCTCTCTCTCCCCCTTGGCAGGCCTTACTATTCTTCAATTCTGAGGGGGGGGGGAGTTCCTACTGGCTAATTAGACTTCCTTCTATTGGGTTTTTGGGAGGGGGGTTGGGGAGGGGGAGGCATTTTTTTCACTCTGATTTTGTATAGTAGTTTTAACTTGAGCAGTTGAGAGTCAGTGTGTTTATTGTTAGTGGTCGGAGCGTCAAAACACATGAAGCTGCTTTATACCAAATCAGACCATTGGTCCCTCAAGGTCAGTATTGTCTACTCAGACTGGAAGTGGCTCTTCGGTGTCTCAGGCAGAGGCCTTTCCCGTCACCTACTGCCCGGTCCTTTAAAAGGAGATGTCAGGGATTGAACTGTGGGACTTCCTGTATGCCAAGCAAAGGCTCTTCCACTGAGTCATGGCCTCTCCCTAGGACTATGGTCTGTGAGACCCAAGTTCGAATCCCCACTCTGTCATGGAGACTTGCTGGGTGAATTTGGCCAGTCGCTCTCGGCATACCCTACCTCATAGGGTGGTTTCGAGGATAAAATGGAGGAGAGGAGCATGACGTCATAAGCTACTTTGGGTCCCATTGTGGAGAAGGACAGGGTATGAGAAAAAGAGAAAGAAGGAAGGAAGGAAGGAAGGAAGGAAGGAAGGAAGGAAGGAAGGAAGGAAGGAAGGAAGGAAGGAAGGAAGGAAGGAAGGAAGCTGAGAATTCAGGGAAACTGATGCATGTATTGGTAATACAGTAAATTGATGCAACACTGTACAGTGGCCAGTACAGGGTTACAGTGGTAGCTGTGTTGCCTCCGTGCTGTTGGCAGCGGCAACAGCAACAGGGAAACTACACATAGCTGCTCCCATGTGGATGATGTTCAGATCCGGATTTCACATCCTGCTTTGCCTCAGCAAGGTCAGTCTCCCCGCCCTCTCTCTCTGGACCGGCATTTGTGAAGCCAAGAAGCATGCAAAGGTGGTGCCGTGTCATAAGCCAGGCTTAACCTCCAAGTTTGGAAATGATGCAAAATCGGAGTTGAGGAGCAGCCTGTGGCTCAGTGGCAGGCCACCTGTTTTGCATGCTGAAGGTTCCATGTTCAGTCCCCGTCGACTCCAGTTAAAATGATCAGATGGTAGGTGAAGAGAGAGACCACCACCTGAGACCCTAAATTTTATTTATTCATTTATTTATTTGATTTGATTTGTATTCCGCACTCCCTGCATCAGCAGGCAGAGTTGCTGCTAGTCAGAATAGACAGTACTGACCTTGATAGGCCAAGGCAACTATATGTGTTCAAGTCTCACTTGGTTAGTAAACCAACGTCAAACCCTGTTTCAGATCCTAATTTTAGAGCCTAGCTGGTAGAGTGGCCCACACTGCAGCAATCACATTTAAAATCACAGCTTAATCCCTGTTCTTTTGTAGCATTATTTGGTAGAATGTTTAATAGCTCAAACCTGAGCTTGAAAGTCTTCTGCATCTCTTCATGTATATTTATCCAGTATTTTCACACTATCTTACATGACCACCACATATGATGAAATGTTGCATCTGTGCATTGGCATTTCCAACACTGTCCACTGTAATCCTTACTGATTCTCACAATGTCTTTGGGAGTAGTATACCATCTTAAAAACATCTCATTACATGGTGACAGCAGCAAGAATGCTATATGCAGCAAAATGGAAAACAGATATATGCCCTGATGTGTTTAAAGTGGATAGATAAGATCTATGAATATGCATCAATGGCCAAATTAACTACTTATGTACATAATAGACCAATAGCTGAATTTGGGGGGAAATGGAAGGATTTGTTTGACTACTTAGGCTAAAATTAAGATTAATTAAGGTAACGATGTATAGATAAGATAATTCACAAGGAAATGATGAACAAAAATAGTTGATAGCAAAGTTTGGGTATAAGTAAAAAGAGAGGGAAGGAGAGTTATTACACAATTAAGTTGTGTTGTTATATATTCTGATTGTATCTTTCTATTAGATAGCACCGAGTCATTACTGGCTTATGGGGGGATGTCGCATCACGACATTTTCTTGGCAGACTTTTTATGGGGTGGTTTGCCATTGCATTCCCCAGTCATCTACACTTTACCGCCAGGAACCTGGGTACTCATTTTACCGACCTTGGAAGGATGGAAGGCTGAGTCAACCTTGAGCCGGCTACCTGAACCTGGCTTCTGCCAGGATTGAACTCAGGTCGCGAGCAGAGCTTGGACTGCAGTACTGCAGCTTACCACTCTGCATTAGTTTAATCTAATTTCAGATGTAGTACTTGTATAAGTTTTTATGCACTTTCTCCTGTTGTATCTTTCCTTTTTAAATAAAATTTCTATATCAATGAAATTTTAAAAAATCACAGGTTAATGAAAGCATGGTCTTCCACAAGGATTGGAACAAGTCCATGTGTGCCCTTGCTAGACAGGAAATATAGATTTGGTTTCCACACTTTGGGAATTATGGTGGACGCTTTTGCAAGAGTTTGCTGCCTTTAACCAGGAAGATGGCATCCAGGGCTTTGGGTAGCTTTGTGCAGTTTAGGTGCTCTTTTTCTCTGTGCACTGAGCAGAGAGAAATGCACTGCCGTGAGTTACCCCCACTATGGTCACGTTTGTTGCAGCAGAAACATGTTTTACTGTATGTTTGCATGAGCAGTGGTCCACATGTTCTACCTTAGCATGACTTATTGGTGGTGGCCCCCAGTCTAAGAAAAGCTATGGACAAATCTTCCACTTAAAAAAAGACTTTTATGTTGTTCAGGACCACAGTTAATTAGGGAATGCGGCACCCGTGGCAGGAGAAGGCTTAACTCTTTCCCACCGGCAAATATTTGCAATCCAATTTACTCACCTGACACTACAGTTTTAACCTCTTGGGAAAAAATACCCAGGTACCATCTCCTGTATCTGTATAGGTTCTCCAGTGGAGCAAGTGACACTCCAGAGAAATGGATATAGGTTGTAAGAATAAGCAAGGGAGAGTTAACTTCCTCATATAATTTAGGACTAGACAGAATGAAGCTGGCTTTTTTTCCTCCCTGGGGTGATAATTTTAAATGGGCCATTTCTCCCCCAAAATACGGGTCAAATATTGTCAAAGAAAGGTGATGTATCTAAAGCAGAAATTTAATAGTTCAGAGAGAAAGAGGCATATGCTAATTGCAACCCCCTTCCCAGTTAGTGGAACTGCTAAAAAAAAGTTCAATTTTGCATGGTTGCAATCAGTCATGTATAGCAAAGAGCCTTTTGGTTAATAGGGTTATGCAAATAATAAATGGATGAACAGTATTTAAGAGGCAAAACCTGCATCCTGGAGAAGGGTGTCTAAATTGTACCAAAACATTGCTAGAATGTCACAAGAAACTAGGGGTCTACAACCTATGGCTTATCCATTGCACTACATAGGCCTGTTGGGTTGTATTAGGGTTGCCAGCTCCAAGTTAGGAAATTCCTGGAGATCTGGGGGGGTGAAACCTGGAGAAACCTGGAGAAAGTGCGGTTTGGGGAGGGAAAAGACTTTGGTATGGCGTAATTCCATAGAGTCCACCCCCCAAAGTAGCCATTTTCTCCAGGTGAACTGATCTCTGTGGCCTGGAGACCAGTTTTAATTCCGGGAGATCTCCAGCCATTACTTGGAGGCTGGCAACCCTAGGTTGTATGTATGTCTTTATTTAAATTATATTTTGTAAACCTCTTTGAGCAGCCTGAGTAGGAGAAAAGCAGATTGCGTGTGTGTCTGTACATATGTTGGGGCAGACAAAGAACGTTCCAAGCTGCCTGGCTGGATTATTCTGTTGGAGTCTGTTACAAGGTAAACGGTGTGATCCGAGTTTTGACTGTTAGGTATAAAAATGTTGCCTTTTCAAACTTTTCTAGCAATCAAGAACATATGACGGTATATGTGAACATGTGAAGATACATATGGAGATACAAGTTTGGCTTTCTAAGAGGTCTGGAGGGATATATATTGTTTTGGAGCATGTCCTTTGTTCCCTCTTTTAAAGGAGAGATTTAAAAATGACTGCCTCGAAAGTAATGTTTTTAGTGATCAGGAAGACTTGAGAGCTATTTCTATACCAAATTTCATTTCTCTCTCTCACACTAACGACTGATTTTAAGGTAACACATTTCCCCATCCCTTTTCAGTTTTCAGATTTTTCTATATAATTAAGAGTCCATCTGATGAAGAGAGCTGTAGTTCTCAAAAGCTTATGCTACAATAAAGTTGTTTAGTCTTAAAGGTGCTACTGGACTCTTTACTATTTTGCTACTACAGGCGAACACAGCTAACTCCTCCAGACAGGGCTTTTTTTCAGTGGGAACACAGTGGAACGGAGTTCCGGCACCTCTTGAAAATGGTCACATGGCCAGTGGCCCCACCCCCTGATCTCCAGACAGAGGGGAGTTGAGATTGCTCTCTGCGCCACTACAGCATGGAGGGCAATCTAAACTCCCCTCTGTCTGGAGATCAGGGGGCGGGGCCACTGGCCATGTGACCATTTTCACCGAGGGCAATTTAAACTTTTAAAAACTCCTCCCTTGTTCCAGCTGACCCAAAGTGACATCATTGTGTGGTCCTGAGTTCCACCACTGAGTTCCACCACCTCTTTTCCCAGAAAAAAAGCCCTGCCTCCAGATTTTTCTAGTTAATCTGTATGCCTTAAACAATGGAGGTACCAAATTTTAGAGCTAAATTATGAAGAAGTACCACAGTAATTTCGACACCCACATGAGGTGACTTCTTGAGGGCTGCCATCTTCCATAGGAACTACGGTTTTCCAAACAGTTTAATTGCCAGCCATTCTGCAAGAGGGAGTACAAAGAGCAGTAACGCTAACCAGCATTAAGGAACCCTTCCATTTTGTTAGGCGTTCGAGACCTTTTTGTTTTAGCTGGAAGGTGCCTAAGAAACGTATAAAATAAATAAAAATAATTGGGTGAGTAAGACCGGAACATCTTTATATACTATACTAGTAAATTCAGTTTGCATTCAGCAGGCATAAATATTTTATCATCTTGAACCGTAAATAACATGACCATCTAGTGCGTGCTTTGGCAGTATAATATGGAAAAGTAATTTTTTAATCTCTGCTTGGAAGAGACGAGTCATTCCAACAGGCCTAGTATTACTCATACTTACATTAAGAAATGGATCTCAGTATTTCTTTGTCTGGAACCTTTGATTTAATTTAACTGAAATGTGGTGAAAGCCATGGTACACTGTCCCCTCGCTTCACAGGCACTTTCTGTGTACAGCGTTAGCAGCGTACGGTGGCGGAAGCATCCTCTTCTGACGGACAAGGGACCCAATTGTGCGAGGCCAAACAGACTCTGCTGTGGGCCTCGTATTGCTGGCCAAGAGCACAAACATCTTCCCAGAGATCAATGCCTGCCCAGTTCAGTGTTTGCCCTTGCAATTTGCTAACAGTCACGACATCAGCTAATTGTCGACACAAAGCCTCAATGCCAGATTTGTCTGCTCCAAATTGGAAAGAAATGCGGGAATCAGCAACACGCCACTGTTGACGTCAGGAAGTTTCGCTTTAATCAAAATTGAGTGCCTGTGGATCCACTTTGTGCATTAATTTAAATCCGTTGAGATGTCGTTGGAGCTGACTTCTACACAAGAGATGGGTCATGTATAGGTTAGACCTGGGATCAGCCTGATCTTACTGTTGGACAACACCAAAATGGTGCGTACACATTGGGTTGGATCCAACCAGTTTTTCCACTGATGGAAAAGGGAAGGAGGGGTCCATTTGGACTACCCAAAAGACTACGCTGGGCAGCATGGGACCTGCATAGATAAAGGCGAAGTGGTGAACAAGACTATCAAAAGAAACGGAACTGAGCAAGACTGAGTGAAGAAGCTGGCGGGATCCAACCTATTCTTTTTTCATGGAATATGTGTTTCAGGTCCCATGAATATACATAGGCTAGTGTGATGCAGTGGGTAGAGAGTTGCACTGGGAGCTGGAAGACCTGAGTTCAAATCCCCAAGGGGCATGATGCTCAACTGAGTGACTTCCCCTTTCTCTCAGCTTACACTACCTCACAGAGTTGTTTTTGAGGATAGGATGGGGGAATGGATAACCTGCTTCAGATGCATGAGCGTGTTTAGAGTTCTGTACTAGAGCCCAGAAGATCCAGGTTCACATCATTCTGCTGTGAAGCTTTGCTCTGTGACCTTGGGCCAGTCACTTTTGTTCAGTATAAACTGCTGGATTGTTTTGGGGATAAAACACAGAAGGGAGCAGGGGTCATTTCGTAGAAAAAGAGCAGGAAGAACTCATTAGCATAACTCATTAGCATATGCCATGCCACTTGCCATCCCTGGAAGTGTGTCATTAGTATAACTGATTTGCATATGCCACACCCCCTGACATCACCTATTCTGGCTATTTTGGACCCAATCCTGGCCATTTAGGGCCAAAATTGGGCCCAAAATGGCAAAAGGGGCTGAAAATGGCTGAAAAGGGGCCCAAAATGGCCAGGATCAGGCCACTGATGAGCGGGAGAGTGATCCACCACCCGTCAGAGGCCCAATCCCCAATCCAGGCTGAAACCGTCCCAAAATGGCAGGGCCACCTGACATGTGAGTGACCTCTTTGGGGAACTTCCGGAACTGCGTTCCTGTGCGTTCCCCCTCAAAATTAGCCCTGGGCCATCATCACACGGACTTCTATTTAGCGCGAAAATTGCGCAATTTCCCGGCAAACACCCACCTTATTCCAACATTGATGCGATTTTCTCTCTTCTGCTTTGTGCTTGATAGTCGCGATATTTTGCACCTCAGTGTGAATGCCTCATGTCGATGTTTTTCGCCTCGCCACGCCATAGGCATTTTTTTCTCTCCTCAATCCCAGAATCCATTTCTCCCATGACTCCCCCCCTTTTTTTTGTAATAATGTCCCTATATCGCTATAACGACATCACACAATGAAAATTTTCTGCTGAAGAAAACAAGTAAAAATGACTGAATTGCCATTAGAGAAATTTTTATTTTAACCCAAAACCACACCTCACTAAAAATGGCCGTGTTCAGTCATTTTCCATTTTTTGTTTAAACATTACGGTCGGGCTACCGGCATGTTTATCTAATGTTATTCCGTTATAGCGGAATTAAACGCCAATTTTTTTTTAAAAAAGGGGGAGGAGCTGCTTCTGCGCCCATTAGAGAGAACAGAACAGAGCACTTAGGTGTGGACAGCTGGGAGCACGAAGAAACGCGAGGTGACCCAAAGAAAAGTTACTGTGCCGATATCAGCGATGACACTATATGCTGTAAATTTAACGGAACAGATGCCCGTGTGACGACAGCCCTGGAAGGGAGAACCAGGTACCTCACCTGGAGGTCCTTGGAGAAAGGGCGAGATAAAAATGTATGAGATAAATATTTGGCTGTGGTCGAACATTTTTAAGCAATAGGCAGTCAGTTGATAATATGTGCTTGCGAATCAGTTGATTGGCATCCCAATTGTTCTTTGTCTAGAAATACCGGAGAGACTGTCAGTGCGGGAAAAGATCTTACTTTGCACTTCGTTATGTTCAAAGCTATTCAAATGCTGCTTATGTATTCAAAAGTACTCGCTGCTAGTCCAGTGTTCCATACAAATCAGCGAGGAGGGGGCGAAGAGCTTGTATATTTGTAAGCTGTGCTCAGTTTGGAAGGATAGGCGGCAAGGGGATTTTTTTTTTGAACAAAACACCTAGATCCTCAGGGAAATGAATTGCTTGTGGCAATCCTGCATTCTGGTGTCAGAGCAGAGAAGAAATCTCAGCGCTGGTCTGATGCAATTTGTTACCAACCTTCAGGCTTCCTCATTTGTCATTCCTTGCTGGGCTTTGAGGCTGGGGGGACAGAGGTTGGCTTCTTCACATCCCTTCCCTGGAGAGGGAACAGAGCAAGTTTGGAAATAATGTGGAGTTAACAGCATGCGGCTAGCATTTTTATCATCTCCCCCCCCCCCCCGCCTTGCTGGGTAGAAATTCCATCCATCTAAATTTCTATCTAACTTTTTCTCCAAGAAGTTCAAGGGTAGTGTTTGGGTACCAGCCGCCGTGTTCTCCTCCCAGCTGTCCTGTGATGTGGCTTAAGCAGTGGACAAGAGTCTACTTTGAATGCAGAAGGTCCCAAGTTCTATCCCCAGTACAGAACTTGGTGGGGTATCAGTGCCCAAATCAGGGTTTTCCAGTGTGGTGCTATGGGCGCTATCATGCTCACAGATGCCTTTCCTGGTGTCTGTCAAGTGTTTTTAGAAAGTGAAATCTGACTGGCTGTGTAGATTTTTAGAAGTTGCTTCCGCAGCAGCTCCCACTACCGTAACACAAGGAACTTCACTGTTTGACTGAAGAGAATTTTTTGTGTATGCGGGAAAATATTTTTAACAATATGTTCATTTTGAAATGTGTCCTGTTAAACAGAGCTTCTGCCTGAAATGTTGAAGAGTTGCTGTTAGAATTATGCATAACCTCAGTGCCTGACATTTTGTGGTTAGCGCCACCTCTTGTGGCAGCCATTTTGTGGTTTCCCCCACTACCCTCTGTCAGAATTCCAAAGGTGTCTACAAGTTCAAAAAGGAAATTGTCTTTTTGATATAAATTGTGAGACACACACAGCTCTAATTTGGATCAGGGCCACTTGGTGAACACAGGACCATTTATTAATCCTCCTGAATTTGCTTTTTGAAACCAAACATTCCTACATTACTGTCCCGTAAAAGGGAAGACAAACACCCATTTTCTTCCTATTTGTTTTTCTTCCAAGGTTAACAGTAGCAGATGGGTGTGTTTTGAAAGGGAAAAACTGTATAGGACTGAGGAATAAACTCCTGCCTTCCCCATGTGATCTCACTCCCAATCCGGCCTACTATGCTTACACTTTTTTAAAAACACTGGGAATTCCCAGTCCTGAATCTCCTAACAATTTCATCTGTGTTGACCCTAAGAGCACAAGAAATTACAGCTTTAGATTGGACACCCAGCTTCAAAATCGGAGCATTGCAAGCTCTTATATGGGATACCAGTTACTGCTCAGGAAGCAATAGATGATTTACAATTTGACCGAAGACTAAGAATGAACAGCGTTGAAAAGAGCACTCAGTCTGTGAGTGCCTTGCGCTGTTAAAATGATCCCAAAGTATCTGGATCTGATCACAGTCAAAAAGTAATGCTTAAGCTATATGGGCCACCCAACTTGACTCCACAGAGTTTTTTTCTAACACTGTTTTTTTTTTGCTCAGCTGTTTAATATTAAAACACAATTAGCATTCCATCTTAGGTAATACAGGTTTGCTTTACATCAAAACCAAGTCAGCTTGAACTGAATTCCTGGAGGAGATGAGGGAGAATGACCAAGGTCATTTTGTTGGCATGCACAAGTGAAGCCAGACATCAAAGTGTTCAGAAGTATCTCTTGACTTCAGAAATGATGTGCGTTCTCTCCCTTTGCTTTTTCTCTGAACCTGAAAAGGAGATCAGAGCCACCAGCACGAGGATGGAGGAAACAGGTTTCCATGGTTACTGTTGTCATGTCAGTGGCTATTAGGAGAGTATCCAAGCAGGATACCTCTCTCCATCTATCTGCGTTTAAAACCTGTGATTGATTGATATCCCCCGATGAGATTTTTATGTTCAGTCTGCACACACGGCCCAGCAACGGTGTGTTTTCTTTCTCTGTTGAGAGCCTTGTATATTTTTTTTTCTTGACCAAACAGTGAGGAATTTTTAAGGGTGGGGCATGAGTGCTTTATGTCAAAATGGGTCACCCTTCCAGTCATTTACAGAAATAAATTTCAGAGCATCAGAACCAATGGAGTCCTCTTCTGGTTGTGGTGCTGGGTGATGTTGCCATAAAAGTCGGCTGCGGCTTTCAAGTCCTTCTCTGCCTGTGCTTCTCCCTTGATGAATAAACTTTTATTTAATTCATGCAAAATTCCTCTTTTAGCTGGCCAGGGCTGGCAACCGCTAGCAGCTGCTGAGGCATTGGTGCTTGGGTGGAGGGGAGACGTCTGACTCCGAATGTGCTGCTTCATAGCGCGTCAATCCTACCCCTTCTTTGTCCATGATGGAGCCACCCCAGGAAGATTTAGGACCCTCCTCTTCAGGCCTGTGGCAGTGGTGCCACCCTATTTACCTAGACTTGCTGACTCTTCACTCAGGGTTAGGTTGTACCATAGAGTTTTTGAAAACTATGGTTTTACCAGAGAGTTTCTGGCGATTCCTAGAGCTACTGCCATCACTTCTGGATTCTCCGCAGAAGTGATGTCATCATGCTCATGACACCACTCTCCCCAACCTTTGACCTGGCAACGTATTGTCACTACTGGTCAGACAGGGGGAGATGGCAGCTTGTGGTCTTTGTCACCCCCCCCAGTTGCTTGCCTGCCCAAGTTGGTGAATATAGAACTGAATGGTGATAGTGGTCAGGAACAAGATCCACTGCTCACTTCCCTGCCCACTCCCTTTGAGTGATGGTGGTGGCAGCTCTGATTTGTTTCCCAGCTGGCATTGCCACTCACTCACTCACTCACTCACTCACTCACTCACTCACTCACTCACTCACTCACTCACTCACTCACTCACTCACTCACTCACTCACTCACTCACTCACTTGTTTGGGTGAATGGGTGAGCTGTTATCTGCTTTGTCACCTGCCTCTAGTTGCAGCAGGGGAAGGAGGAGGGTTACCTCGTAAGGCCAACAAAGGCCCTTGTGTTAATGGTCCCCCAAACCTGAAGCCAGTTCTAGGAACCATAGCTGGTGGGTCATTGCTTGTGGTGGGCCATTGCACATGGTTTTAATGGGGAACATTGTTTATGTCACTTCTGTGATCTGATTTAAAGAGGGACAGTACCAACTCTTTTTGCAGCTGAGCCAGCTACTATAAAGGTACAGCAAAGCACATGGGAACAGAAAAATTCCTTTAAAGCAGCAGTAAAACCATAGATGTTCCAGTGATTCCTAGAGCTACCCATCATTTCCAAGTTTTCTCCAGAAGAGATTTCATCATAACCACAACATGCCCCCCCTTTTTTACAAATTCCTCCCTGCTGTCGCTTGTAGTGGAAGTGAACAATGGGAGTTTGGAGTGGGGGATCTTCCACTTCAGCTGGAGGAATGGCACCCCTAGTACTGGAGAGACTGTCAGACCTGGCAGTTGATTGGGTCAACAAAGAAGTTACTTTCGGCTTAACCTAGTAATGCAATGACTAGATTAGGCCATTGTAGTTTGGAAGGGACCAACCTGAGCAGCAAACTGAGGAAGGTGAGGGTAACTCAGATGCAACACAGTTGCTAACTTTGCACTCTCCGTAGCAGGGCCTGGCTTGCACTCTAGAAGTTCAACTTTCCAGAATGCCATTTGTAACCCGGGGCTGGTCTGTCTATTGATGCTGGATCAGTTATGGAGGCCAGGAAGTGCAAGGCAAAAATTCCTCAGGAGGTGATGTTAGCTGGGAAAGATGTAATTGTATAAATGGGGGCCAGTTTCGGGCAGCTAAAAGCCATCCCTGCTGAGTCTGCACAGTCAGTGGGGGCAGAGAGAGAGAGTCTCGGGAAAGAAAGCCACTACAGAAAGAAAGCGCTACTGCTATGTTGATTTTTCTTCCTACAGCAGATAGTGCAGAAATTCTGGGCTGCTAAAATCAGAATACGTGAAACGGAATATAGTAACTGCCCAGCCTTCACCACGATCAGTTTATCTGCATCCTAGAAAAACTAGTTTTGCAGACAGTTTTCTGCCCGGAAGAGCAAGTTTAGATTAATGTCTGAGCTGTAGCAGTGTGCAAATTAAACACCCCCCGTGCAAAATTTGCTGGTTATTACATGAATGGGGTGAGGTGTCGTTCTACCAGCTCTTAGCATTTTTATGTTAAACTGCATCAATGTATATTAGCTTGCAATCCTTCACACAACAGTCCTATATGCTATGCCAGTTATTATCCCCCATGTTATAGGGCCTGAAGCAGTGTAACTGCATAGTAATGGCAGAGGCAAGGTTTGAACTGAAATCTTTTCTGATTCTGGCTGTTTCCACATGTCCTTAAGGGGACGGCCCACTCACTGAACGCTGGTGGCTTTCCCCCTTGATTCCAGACATCTCTGTTTTCAAAATGATTGCAGGGTGTTTTCTGACCTTTTTTAAGGCGTTTCTTCTGCAACTGCACTTTTGCTGCTGTTTTCTTTTGCTGCGGTTGGACGGGAGTGCCTTTTCTTCGTTTTTGAGCATGTGAATGGTAAAAACACTCTGAGGAATCCTCCGATTGCTGCCCAGCTCCTCCTGCAAAGCTCTCAGCATGCGATCGTGCACGTGCAAACAAAAAAAAAATTTGAAAGGGAAGTGGGCAACGGTAAGGGAAGTGCCTGACTTCCCCTCCAAACCCGCTTTTTATCGGAACTGCTGAGGCTGCCTGAGACCACAAAGCGCAAGGTAAGTGCTTTTGTGGAGTGTGTGTGGAGGCTGAGTTTTCAGAGCAACTCAGCAAAACACACTCAATAAGCAGGACAGGGATGGGAAAGACCAGCTGTGTGGAAAGGCCTCAGAGCCAAGCTACAAGTGACGCCTGACACAGGTTGGACACTTGTCAGCTTCCCTCAAGTTTTGATGGGGAATGTAGGCATCCTAGCTCTCCATTGAATTGAAGTTTACAGAGTGGCAGTCTACGGGAGGGAGAACATGCGGTCGGGAGGGGAGTGCAGACGTCGGGCTCTCGCCAGGCACCCCCCTTCCCCTCCGCTGGGTGTTGGGGGGGGGGTTCTGTAAACTTCAATTAAATGGAGAGTCAAGCTTTAAGACCAGGATGCCTACATTTCCCATCAAAACTTGAAGAAAGCTGACAAGTGTCCAACCTGTGTCAGGCGTCACTTGTAGCTTGGCTCTCAGTTGCTTAGCTTCTTCGAGTCACGGTAGCTCTATCACACTGGTTTAAATATCCAGGCTTGTTTTGTGATGCTGGATGCTGTCGAACTTTTTTTGGTAACGGATGCTTCCAAAGTCACATTTGGAACAATCATCTCTAAGTGCTGAGGCAGAAGCCGCAAAATTACAGAGTGAGCTTGGTTCCTGCCCTCAATCTCTTCCACTCCTCTCCCTCATTATAAAACCGACAAATAAAAAACCTAGCACCACAGGGCAAAGTTTTCACACCCCCTGCAAGCAGAACCCACCAAAGGTGTGTGTATATGGGGGGAAGCCTGCAATACAACTGCATTGCATTGTGTGCTTCTTAATCGTTGATGTTGCTGGGGGAAGAGAGACGGTGGTGGTCGTGGTGGAGGGCGTCAGCAACGTATGTTCTGCAAAGTCTATTTTGAGCTCAAGTCAGCATGTAATGATAGGGTGTGCAGAAAGTTAGGCACTGCTTGTGTGTTTTCCTCCAAGGCAATTGACTTCAGCTGGATATTGAGAGAATAACCTTCTAGCTATCAAAATGGGGCATGATGAAAGATAGTGAGAGGACCTTGGCTCAGGGGCAGAGAGTCTGCTTTGCATTCAGAAGGTCCAAAGTTCAAACCCTGGCATCTCCAGTTTAAAAGATCAGACAGTAGGTAATGAGAAGGACTTTGGCCTGAGACTCCGGAGAGCTGATGCTGGTCAGAATAGACAGTACTGAAATTGATAGACCTACAGTGCGATCCTAAGCAGAGTTACTCCAGTCTAAGCCAGATGAAGTCAATGGGAGACTGGAGTAACTCTGTTTAGGATTGCATCGCTAGGGTCTGACTCTGGATAAGGCAGACGTCGTCATTAGGTTGTCAGGATGCCTGTTCCCAACAAGAAAGCCGATCTTCCACTCATCCCCCAATCACACATACGTCAGTACTAGATTGGGCAATATATTGGTCTGTCTCGGTCAAAAGACTCAGGCATGCCAATTTATTTTGCCTGCTGGGATATCCTGTCCTTCTCCAAAAAAGCACTTGTGTGTTAACTGTAAGATCTACTGCACATATTCCATGACATCAGTAACAATTAAATACAAATTGCTGATCCCAAACCACACACTCCAGCATCCTATAAAATATTTCAGGAATATGCATTGAGGACATAATCAGGTGGGCATGGGAATGCATGGTGGGAAGCTGGTTTGAAGACCCGCCACACATTTTGACTTGCAGTGGATTTTGAGCTCTTGGGAGCCAATGAATGGGTACAGTTCCCCTTTCCTGAAACTGTCTGAACTCTGTATCTTTTTTACAGTTATCCTTGTGATTCTGACCTATGATTCAGGCATCCTCTGATTTTACTGTATTTTTAATTGCCCAGACATGTTTTTTCTCTCCTCCAAATGGAAGCATTTAAGATCTTTATAACAGGCGTTGAACTACAATGAGAATCAGTGTGTTCTTTCTTGGCCTATGGATGCCAGCTACTCATGGCTTTGGCTTGTCCAGTGTCTGTTCCCTGATCCTCAAACTCATTCATTTAATTTAACCTCATTATCACACATACACAGTCCAAAGACTCAGGATAGCATCACTAGCTAGAATTCAGCTTTCCATCTTTGAATTAAGTCAGATCTCCATTCATGTAGTATCATACTTAATTATTTTTTTAGCCAGTAGTTAGTCCACTAAACAATCCCACTACACTCTTGCTAGGCCCAAAGTTGTATCTTTGCACAGCCTCTGGAGAGCCTGTCCCAGATCAGTCCCATTTCATTGCCATCCATTAACAGTTCAAATGTTGCATCTTCCAGCTCACATGGGTAGAGATCGTGGGCGTTTTATGCAGCCAAACCAAAACATCTTGTCAGCCCGTAGAACTTTTAGGGAGGGTGACCAGATTAGAATGGTGGAAGGATGGTCCTTTGGAACCAGTGACTGATGATGTTAGTTTTCTCTCTTCCTATCAAAAATAAAACATTAAGTTCAGAGAGAAGGTGCCACAATTTAAAATACCAACAACAATAATAAAAAGATCCTCCAAATCTAGCAATCTATGCATTCTGCATGGGCTTTATAAAAGGAAAAATTAGAACTGCACAATATGTGGTATGTGATTTTTCTTTTTGTCTTTCACTCTTTCCTAACAGGAGACCATATGTTCTCAACTGTGCCTATAGACCAGTGTCAGTTTTGGTTTTGTGGTACCCTTCCCTGATCAAATGACCATCGCTACTCTCTCCCTATTTTTTCTTTGGTCATAGATCCAGAAGAGTTAGCCGTGTTAGTCTGTAGTTGCAAAATAGTAAAGAGTCCAGTAGCACCTTTAAGACTGACTAACTTTATTGTAGCATAAGCCTTCAAGAACCACAACTCTCTTTGTTGGATGCATCTGATGAAGAGAACTGTGGTTCTCGAAAGCTTATGCTACAATAAAGTTAGTCTTAAAGGTGCTACTGGACTCTTTACTATTTTTACTTTGTTATTCTTTTTAGCATGAAAGCTAGTGTTGTTGACCATCTTCAGTGTTCCGCTTCTTCTGCAGGTCAAATATTATCAATCAACCACAGTTAAATATTTGTTAAGCCAAGAACGTCGCTGGGTAGATGGCAGTGAAGCAGAATAGTCTAGTGAATTTCTCACATTTAAAGGAACTTTCCACAATGTTGTTGAGAAGCTCTGTTTTCTTTAAAGAAATAAAAGTGAATCTCATCATTTCACTGTGATAAACTATTTTTGTAAATGAGAAACAATTTCTACAATGAGAAACGATTTCTTTTTTGTAATTTTGATCATGAAAGCTTTGTTGTTATTCTAGTACAGAAAATACTTTGAAAATACCCCAGTTTAGCACTTGTTTTTGCTGCACACATAAAAAGTTCAGTGAATTAGCTGTGCAGTTGTGAGCCGATGCATTTTTTTGTATTTTATTTATTTATATCACACTTTTCTTCCCAACTGGGACTCAAAGCAGCTTAGAACATTGTCCTCCCTTCTTCCCTCTTTCTCATTACAACAACCCTGTGAAGTAGGTTGGGCTGAGGGTTTGTGACGGACCTAGGGTCACCCAGCTAGGTTCCATAGCCGAAGTGGGCATTCAAACCTGAGTCAGGTTTGAGTTGAATCCGAAAAAACATGCTATTAAATATTCCACCGAGTAATATTACAAAAGAACATGGAGAACTTTTCAAGTATATGGTGACAGCTGCGAGAGTACTGAGATGAAGCAAAATGGAAGACAGAATCTTGCCCCGATATGTCTGAGTGAATAGATAAACTGTATGCGTTGTACCAATATGCACTGATGACTAAATTAACTTCTTATGTGCATAACAAACCAATATCAGAATTCCAGAAAAAGTGGAAAGATTTCTTTGATTACCTAGTTCCAGGCTAAGAAATATTAAGAGTCATAATATGGAAATAGAGTAATCACAGAGACCTTAAAAATGTTGAGTATAAAACATGGAAGAGATGACTGATTAAAAACTATTGATATTAAATTTTAGGTATAAGCAATTAGGGAGAGGAGAACTATTCCGTAAGCTAGTTGTGTTGCCACATATTTTGAATATACTTTTCTATTGTAGTTCAAATGTAGTACTTGTATTCTGTATAAGTTTCTATGCCTTTCTATTGTCATTTCTATTTTTCTTTTCAAATAAAACTTTATATATTACAAAAATCCAATCCCAAGTCTCTCAGGATTCTTGTCTGACACTAACCACTTTGCTGTACTGACTCTCATTGAAGTCTGTGGGCTTAGAAGGGTGCAGGTCTGCTTAAGATTACACTTTAACTTACATGAACAACATGGTCCCTTGGAGAAGATAGGTGGGCGTGTGTGCATGCTTCTTCAAGATGGGTAGCTGTGTTTGTCTAGCAGTAAAAAAGAGCAAGTGTCTAGTAGCACCTATCAGACTAACAAAATTTGTGGTAGGATAAGAGCTTTCGTGAGTCACAGCTCTTGTCTTCACATACAGCTAGGATGTAAGTCCATCTGTTCTGTATCTTGGAGAGTGGAGTGATTTGAGATGCCAAATGATAATAGCCAGTGAATGACAATAGCAGGCATAGGGTTGCCAGGTCCCTTGAGTCCCCTGGTGGGGGGCTGGGAACCTCGAACTCACCCGCTGCAGTCTTTGTAGTTGGTTTTCTCGCGCGTGCATACTCCTGGCATGCATGATGATGTCAGTTTTGGGAAGTGATGTCATCACGCAGGTCAAAGGGCGGCCCAGTGTGCACTCCTGTGCTCGCCAAAGGGCTGAATCCCCCCCCTTGGGCCCTATTCGGCCAGAAATGGGCCCATTGCAGGGCGTAGGAGCGTGCCACAGTGGGGTGTGGGGGTGCCCCAGGGGGCGCACCCCCTGCTGGCCAGGTAAGTGGGGTCAGGGGGGAGGGGGGAGCAGGGGATCCCCTGCCCCAGGTAGGGGAATGGCAGCCCTAAGCAGGCATGATTGGATAAAGTGGGATATGCAGAGGGGTATTGGGTGTGGAGAAATCAGCATTGGTAATGAGACAGGAAGCCTAAGTCTTAGGTCTCAATTCAATCCAGGTGGATGCATTCTCTTGTACTTGGTTATCAGTTGCAATTCAGCAGTATCTCTAATCTCCCTTTGAAATTCCTTTGCAGGATAACTGTGACTTCTAGCTCAGCAACTGAACGTCCTGGAATGTTAAAGTGTTCCCCCACTGGTTTTTGAATGTTGTGGTTTTTGGTGTCAGACTTATGTCCATTAATTCTTTGTCGAAGGGACTGGCCAGTTTGTCCAGTGCAGAGGGTGGAAGGGCATTGCATACCACCTGACTCTCTCCAGACGATGCCTTTGTATACTTTCCAGCTTGACTTAAGTGGAATGCAGAAAACTGTACTCTCTTTGTGGAGAGGTATGGAAGGATGCTGTTTTAGGCCATTTCCAACTGCTTGTGCCATTAACTGTGCAATCTTGAGACCCCTTTCCTGGGCGTAAAGCACACAGAACAGAGTTATTTAGGATTCTCAGTAGAACAGCTGAGGAGCACTGTCAGAATGAACAATAGATGAATCATTTGAGGGTGCATGCATTAAGAGTTTTTATTAGAGGAGTCAAGGGGAAAGGAATCTTCCATGGAGTGTGTGTGTATCTGCCATGACATCCCTAAGTGTGTGAGAGAGAACTTGGGCCTCTGGGGTCCACGCACAAGGTAAGTCTTGGAGCAAAGGGAAAGGAAAGGCGTGTTTGTCCATTATGCCTCGTCCTGTGCTAAGCAGGAGAAAAACACCTATGAGGTCATGTCATCTTTTTGGCATGCGTTGCAAAGCTGTAATTGAGCAGTGGCCCACTGCCAAGGTATAAATATAATCGGAATGGAGCTGTGGTTCATGTCTCCCCATGGTGCATACTGAGCTTATAGTTATACTAATCAAATGTGGACCATCCTGCGCTTGTCTGTATGCTTCTCAGGTGCTCTTTGTTCTTGGGAAGATTAGATTCTGAGGGCTAAATGACGTATTCCTGGGGAGCTGTGATCAGCTCTCCCAATAATTTCAGGGGAGTAGCCGTGTTTGTCTGTTGCGGCAAGAATATACGTGAAGGTGTCTTTTATTGAGTTAGATAGTTGGTCGGTCAAGGCCAGTATTGTCTGCTCTGACTGGTAGCATTCTCCAGGGTCTCAGTTTGAGGCCCTCCACATCACCTACAACTGGTTTCTTTTAACTGGAAATGCTGAGCCACAGCTATGCCATATCTTGTTAAGACATCTCTGTTTGTTCATTTGCTATCTGATGTTTTTTTCAACAGTTCCCCTCTTTGTTTTTTCTTTTCGTGGTCTTTCCACCCAAATCTTCAGTTATACTTGCCTTTGGCAAGGACAATAACATATTTACTCTGATCCCCAGTGAACTTCTATCTCACACATAAATATTTCTGCCTGTTTCTTCACCTTCTTCTTGCCTCAGATATTCTCCAAAATATCTGTGGGAGGTAGGACTTTTGTTGATGTGGATTACACGCCTGCTTCTTCTATATTTTTATTTCTTTATTTACTTCATGTATACTCTACGTTTCTCCCCAGTAGGGACCCAAAGCAGCTTACATCATTCTCATCACCTCCATTTTATCCTCACAACAACCCTGTGGGGTAGGTTAGACTGAGAGTGTGTGACTAGCCCATGATCACCAGCAAGCTTCCATGGCAGAGTGGGGATTTGAACCTGGGTCTTCCAGCTGTTAGTCCAGGGGTGGCCAAACTGCAGCTTGGGAGCCACATGTGGCTCTTCTAGACATATTCTGCGGCTCCCAGAGGTTTCTATCGCTATGGCCATACATTTTAGTTTAGTTTATTTCCCTCTCTCCCTTACCTTCCTTTCCTCCTTTCTTTCCATGTCTTTCATATTTTCAATAAAAATGTTGGGGTTGCCAGGTCTGACTCAGAAAATACCTGGGGACTTTGGGGTGAAGCCTAGCAAGGATGTAACATCACTTTCATAATGTCACTTCCAAGTCAGAGGTCAGGTGATGGCTCTTCCCAAGCTCCACCACTTCTGATGATGTCACTTCCAGCATACTGCACCAAAACTCCACCCCTTCCTGTGCTGGGCACTCCCCCAAACCCACCTCTTCATCTGAAGTCACTTCAGTGCATCATATCTTGCGGCTCTCATATATCTGACGTTTATTCTGTGCGGCTCTTAGATTAAGCAAGTTTGGCCACCCCTGTGTTAGTCCAACACTGTAGCCACTACTGCACACTGGCTCTTTACATATTTTCCAGACTGTTTGGACCATTGGTCTGGCCAAGCTAGCTCAGGTTCCCCACCCTTTCCTTCACTCTGTCTTTCTCACGTGCTTTTTTTTTGTGTGCTTGGCCTGATTTTGGAGGGTTCCTCCATTCTCTTGCAGTCACTTTTGAAAATTGGTTGTGTGGATGGGAAATATGTAGGAAGGAGATCAGGAAGGCGCCACTCAGCAGCGTGGAGGTCAATCTAAACTCCCCTCTGTCTGGAGATCAGGGGTGGGGCCATGTGACCATTTTCAAGAGGTTCTGGAACTCCGTTCCTACACGTTCCCCCTGAAAAAAAGCCCTGGTTAGTATTATCCCTACAATACAGCTGAGGGGACTGTGGCTGAGAGGAGTGGCTTACCCAAAGCCACCTGCTGAGATCATGGCAACAGTGGGAGTCGAACCAGCAGAGTGCTGATTTACAACCCAACCACTTAACCACTATGCTACAGCAGCTCTGAGACAAAAGAGCCCTTTGGGTCATGCCACTGGTCACAGTCTGACTTAACTGCCTGCAGGCCAAGGAGAAACCAAAGCCTGCCCAGATATAACTCAGCCCTTTACTTGCTTTCTTCTTTATAGCAGTGGGAAAAGTACAGAAAAGGGCAACTAGAATGATTAAAGGGAAGGAACACTTCCCCTATGAAGAAAGGTTAAAGAGCTTGGGGCTCTTTAGCTTGGAGAAATGACGACTGAGGGGTGACATGATAGAGGTTTACAAGGTTATGCATGGGATAGAGAAGGTAGAGAAAGAAGTCTTTTTCTCCCTTTCTCACAATACAAGAACTCGTGGGCACTCAATGAAATTGCTGAGCAGTCATGTTAGAACGGATAAAACGAAGTAGTTCTTCACCCAAAGGGTGATTAACACACGGAATTCACTGCATCAGGAAGTGGCGGCAGCTTCAAGCATAGACAGCTTCAAGAGGGGATTGGATAAACATATGGAGCAGAGGTCCATCAGTGGCTATTAGCCACAAGGTATAGATGGAACTCTCTGTCTAGGGCAGTGATGCTCTGTATTCTTGGTGTTTGGGGGGGGCAATCAGTGGGAGGGCTTCTAGTGTCGCTTCCCCACTGGCAGACCTCCTGAGGACACCTGGGTTTTTGGCCACTGTGTGACACAGAGTGTTGGACTGGATAGGCCATTGGCCTGATCCAACATGGCTTCTCTTATGTTCTTACGTTCCCTGTCAGCCTTCATGTGTGCTTACCACCAACCTCTGGCAGTCTCAAAATGCTTAGGAGGAGACGAGGTGTTGTCTGAATTGCATTTGAGTATATAGAGGTAGGAAACAGCTGGGGATGGTCCTTCTTTGGGTTTTTTCCCAAGTTAAACTACAAGTGAGAGCTTGAGTGAAAGGAAATGTGGTTTGCACCGGTGGGCTGGCAAGCGTGTTTGGAAATGTCAAACTGCTCTGGATTAGGTGGGGCGTAAATGCTGGACTGGTAGCAGCAGTTTAGCAGGAGGGCTAAAAGATGATCTTGAGTTAGGATTCCATAGGATCACTTTGGACATTGAAGAAAACCACCCAGGATGTAGTTCTCCCAGGTCTGTATAACCTAGCACTCTTGAGTTTCAAGGTCTGCTTTGCTTACCAGTCTGTTTGGGGGTATGAGTACGACACAAAGTGCTGGCTTTGGCCTACATATAGCGTGGGTGTTGGAACGACTATTTGTTCCATACAAATCTGCCTGTTAAGGTGTTGTTCAGGGTGCCCTCACCTTCAGAGCTAAGGTGGGTGGTTACCACAGGCTATCTCCTTTTATGTTTGTGGCACCCCAACTGCACAATCATCAGGTGCCTACGTGACTCCTTGCCTTATGTCCTTTCAGAGGAATATTTGTTTCTGATTGCAGGCTCAACGTTGGCACAATGAAGATTACGAACGACCCATTGACCTGGAAGGCTCTGGAGATGATGACTCCTTTGAAGATGAAGAAATTGAAGAAACAGATGAGATCTACTCTGGCTCCGGCTCAGGATGTGAGTATATGTGTCAGAAATGGCCATGGTGAATTAGGCTGGGTATCAAACATCAATTTGGGTCTGTGGTCTTCAGCCCATGGTTTTGGGGACCTTCAGGTGGACTGAGAATCCCCACCCGCTGGGTTACAAACTCCTAGAGAGCTACTGTTTTGTTGTCATTGCTGTTTGGAAGGACTGCTGCTCGTGTGCATGTCTGTGGAGAATGAGGGAGCCGTATATTCTGCCTTACTTTGCACCAACTCTGAGAAAAGCAGCAGGGTGAGGTGAGGTCACTCTGTGTGGAGATTTCTTTTTAGGATTCTTCCTCCACTTCCTCTCCTGTGACTTCCCATCACATGATTACAGCCAGTGGGTTAGATGCTACTGACTGGGGTACTTTCAAAGAGCACGGAGTTTCCATTCCCTATTTTATCTTCACAACAACCTGGTGATGTAGGCAAGGCTGTTACAGGCCCAAGGTCAGCGAGCTTGCTGGGCAACATGGGGATTTCAATCTGGGTCTCCCATCCTCGTCCCAGCAATCTCACCACTACACCGCACTATTCCTAGTTGGTTCTTCAGTATTTATAGCTTGAATATGATAATGTATTTATCTAACTGTGTCTTGAGGGCCCCCGGAATGAGCATTAGGACATAAGAACATAAGAGAAGCCATATTGGATCAGGCCAATGGCCCATCCACTCCAACACTCTGTGTCACACAGTGGCCAAAAACCCAGGTGTCCTCAGGAGGGCTGCCAGTGGGGAAGCAACCCTAGAAGCCCTCCCACTAATTGCCCCCCCAAAACACCAAAAATACAGAGCATCACTGCCCTAGACAGAGAGTTCCATCTATACCTTGTGGCTAATAGCCACCGATGGACCTCTGCTCCATATGTTTATCCAATCCCCTCTTGAAGCTGTCTATGCTTGAAGCTGCCACCACCTCCTGTGGCAGTGAATTTCATGCGTTAATCACCCTTTGGGTGAAGAAGAAGTACTTCCTTTTATCCGTTCTAACCCGACTGCTCAGCAGTTTCATTGAGTGCCCATGAGTTCTTGTATTGTGAGAAAGAGAGAGAAATACTTCTTTCTCTACGTTCTTTCTTGGAGCCTGTATGTGAGCACCCTCCAACCCAGACACACTTCCAGTTGCACTGATAAGGCTTTCCCCATCAGTCTGCACACCCTGCCTCTTCACACTGCCTCTCACTCTTACAGTTCCTCATGTTATTTTAGGTTGTGTAGCAGTCATACAGGCATGATGTGATTCCCAGGAGGTAGCCTGGCTCCATAGAGCTTTCCTGGTATCCAGGCAAATTATTCTTAAGCAATAGAAAGCAGCTTTGTCACATGCCCGATTTCTCTAATGTTTTTATGGAGACTATAATTGGATTTCTCTTCATTCTCCCCTGACACATATTCGATCATTTGTTCTTTCTCTCTGTCTGATATCTATGAGATCATGGCATATTGTGGGATGTGCTAATCATTTAGTGAATACTGCATAATCAATCTGAGTTGGCCACACGCCGCATCACTGAAGGCAACTGAACCCAATGTAGAGTTAGGGCAGTGCTTCCTGGATTGATTGCCAGGTGACCCTAGCCAATCAGGGATCACATTGTGATGTCATTGAGTGCATGTGAAACCCTTTTTAGGGGTGGTGTTTCCTAAATAGGTGAACACATCCTGTTTTACAGTGATGGAAAGTGAAATGAAGGTTGTTTTCCATGTGGAAAGTTTGCTTTGTTTTAGTATTTAAACTGGAGCAGTGTTTTTTGATGTATGGGATAGGGTTCGGAGCATCGACAAGACCTGTCCCCATAATTAACCACTACCTGAGTTTTCCACTACCTCGCTTCACTTTTTCCCAACGGATGTTTGTTACACGCTTTTGGGAAATTCACAGTCGGAATATGTTTGCATGCTGTGTGATTGAGAAGGTGCACATTTTTGCAGCCCTCCCACAGCTGCCATTTCCACTCCCACGCCCCACCACTAGGGACAATTAACATATTGCTATAGTATAGTCTTAGGCGATATGTCAGCAATATGTCAATTACTGAATGTAAGCTAAAGGGATCTGAGTCCAGTGGCACCTTAGAGACGAAGGAGATTTTCAGGGTATAAGCTTTGTAAAGTCAAAGCTCCCTTCTTCAGATACAGCCCTGAAAATCTTGCTGGTGTCTAAGGTGCCACGGGATTCAAATTCTACTGTTCTACTGTAGTCCAACACAGCTACCACCCTGAAACTAAGCAAAATGAATATATCAATTACAGATTTTAAAAAGCCCTTCTGTTGGTGCAGGAGGGGAAGGCTGTTGTGGGAGGGGCACAGAATCCTTCAAATTGTGGGGGAAACCACGTGGATGCTCCATTGCCCCTGTGCAAGCCTTTTTATTTGCAGTAGCAATGAAAGATGCATGAAGCATGAAGCACGGTTGCTGAGTGGAAGTCACCTGAATCCAAAGATGTATTTCTGTTTGCTCAAGAGGTTTAAGGAGGAACGTAAGATCCTGCCTATTATAGTACACCATGAATTCTTGCACAAGCAAACAGCGCTAGTGGCTATTTTCCTTACTTCTCGACGTTGTGTGGATTCTCTCCCCCACCAAGTCCGTAATCGTGCTTTGTACATTTAAAACACATCAGTGAGCCACAGGGATTCAGGTGAAAAACAAGTTGCCAAAGCTCAAGGCAGCCCACTGCTGATACAAATCTTCTGTTCTCCGCAAGAGGAAAGTTTCAGTTGACGTTGTTTGGACTGGGGAAGTAATAGAAGATACGCCCCACTGTGTGTTTCTCTGTGCAATTGCTTGAGACAATGCAGGACAGATTTTTGCTCCAGCTGTTTAACAGTTTATGAGTGCTGGTCAGACAAGCAGCAAACGGAATTCCTTTTGACCAGCCAAGGACAAACAGATCATCTAAAATATGGCCCTTGTTGCAGTGGCGTCTGCGAAACTATGACACATGTATATTGCATATTGCAGACCCCAACTTGAGTGTTGGTCACTGATTATTGTGAAGATGATTTGAAACGTTATTATGTTTATTATGGTAGGGTATGTTATTGAGGATTTTAAGTGCTGGGAAGGAGCTCTGTCTATGACCCTGGAGAGCCATATGTGGTGGTGGAGAATGCCCTCAAGTCAGAGCTGACTTATGGTGACCCCTGGTGGGGTTTTCATGGCAAGAGACTAACAGAGGTGGTTTTCCATGGCCTGCCTCTGCAACCCTGGTCTTCCTCGGAGATCTCCCATCCAATTACTAACCAAGGCCGACTCTGCTTAGCATCTGAGATCTGATGAGATCAGGCAGAGAACCCTATACATTTTCGGTAAACTGTGTCAGGCAAGATGAACACAATGGTAGGCTTAAATAGCTGGCAAGAAGACTTAAAAATTCTGGAAGCATCGGTCACTCAGCAACTGTTATCATTAAATGGAGTCCCCATGTTCAGATGCGATGTGTTTCCAAATGCCAGCTGTTGGGAGGTAACATTAGGGAAGGCCTAATTGCTGAACAGGCCTAACCCAAGCTGGTCAGAACTTTTGAGCTGAGCAGGTTTGTACTTGGATGGGAAACCACCAAGGAAGTCCTGGGTTGCTATGCAGAGGCAGGCAATGACAAACCACCTCTGTTTGTCTCTCGCCTTGAAAGGAGATCACCGTAAGTTGGTTGTGACATGATGGCACGTGATTATTATATTAATGCCTTCATGTCCTGCTTCTGGATGTATCATCTGGTTGGCTGCCGTAGGAAACAGGATGCTGATCTACGTGGACCTTTTGTGTGATCCAGCAGAACTGCTTTTATGCTAAGGCAGTGGTGCTCATACTATGGGTTCAGACCCCAAAAGTGGGTTGCAACTTTCTTGGAGGTGGGATGTGAGGTCAGGAGGGAAGAAGAGAGGAACAGAGTGAACGAGGAAGAGCAGGCTCGATTGCAGATTTGGATAATGCGTTAAATAGCCCTGAAATGCAGCTTCGTGCTATATATCTATATCTATGTTCACCACAGTTCAAAATGACTTGTCTAGTGTTAGCGCTTGAGCTTAAAAAAGTGTTATGTATGTGATTCTCTGTATGATTCTCTGTGATTCTTTGATGTGTGTGAAATTCACCACTCTGGTCTTTCAGAAACTTGGGAATCTATCTATCTATCTATCTATCTATCTATCTATCTATCTATCTATCTGTCTGTCTGTCTGTCTGTCTGTCTGTCTGTCTGTCTGTCTGTCTGTCTGTCTGTCTGTCTGTCTGTCTGTCTGTCTGTCTGTCTATCTATCTATCTAATCTCTGTGGTGGTGGACAGTGCCCACTCTGGTCTTTCAAAAACTTGGGAATGGATCTATATCTATATCTGTATCTATATCTATATCTAATCTCTGTGGTGGTGGAGAGTGCCCTCAAGTCATAGCTGATTTATGGCAACACCATGTTGGGGTTTTCATGGCAAGAGACTGCCATTTCCTGGCTGGGAGTAGGGAATATGTAGTTTTCTGTGCCTTCTGAATAGCATGGGTGGGCGGGGGGGGGAAGTGCTGTCAGGTCATAGCTGACTTATAGTAACCCTCTAATAGGGTTTTCAAGGCAAGAGGTGGCTTACCATTGCCTGCCTCTGCAACCCCGGTCTTTGTTGGCGGTCTCTCATCCAATTACTAGCCAAGACCAACCCTGCTTAGCTTCTGAGCTCTGAAAAGATCAGGCTCATCTGGGCTATCCAGGTCAGGGCATACCTTATGTTTTATAAATCAGGGCATATCTTATATCTTATAAATAAAAAGCCAAGCTTTAAAAAAATAGAATATAACCTTGTTCAGTGTTAACTGACGTGAGATATCTACATTTAATGTCATGGAGGAAAGTAGCACAGAGTTTCCTCCTGAAAAGTCTAATAAGATTAGAAGTGTGTCCTTCCCTCCAAATGCTGGAGTATCATTGCCTTAAGATATCTCCATATGTGGCTGTGGCCACCTATTAGATAGGTCTCATGTTCTCTGCCTAGTGTGATCAACTTACTTGAGATCACTGCTGGATTTTATCCACGGCCTGCCCAGTTGTTAGTTTTCATTCACCTTTTCTTGGTGAGACCAGTAGCTGGAACCAATGAAGTGAACTGAGCTACAGGAATACAATGCCCAGGTGTAGTAAGTGTCTTTCAGGTTATATTGGCTGTGGCAGTCCTCCAAATTGCCTACTGCTGATTGCTTACTCCAATATGAGGATCCTGAGCACGGTTAAGGGAATCCATTAGTAAAGGTACAAGGAAGGACCACAAACTTCACTACTATTGCTATGAACAGTGATGGACCATAGAGTTCAGTATTGTTGCTGTAAGTTTGATCCTACTGTGTAGTTCCTGTGTTGTGTAATCTATCAGTCATGGAGTTTGCTTATGCTCTGTTTCAACATTGTTAATAATAACATTAATAATAACATTCGATTTATATACCGCCCTTCAGGACAACTTAATGCCCACTCAGAGCGGTTTACAAAGTGTTATTATTACCCCACAACAATCACCCTGTGAGGTGGGTGGGGCTAAGCGAGCTCAAGAGAACTGTGACTCGCCCAAGGTCACCCAGCTGGCTTTGTGGAGGAGTGGGGAATCAAACCCGGCTCTCCAGATTAGAGTCCTGTGCTCTTAACCACTACACCAAACTGGCTCTCTTAAGTCTGTAAATCTTTCTTTTTCTTTAAATCTTACAAAATTGCTTGTATATACCCATTACATGTATTCTAAAATGTCTTTGATATTGATTGTGTAATCTGCCTTGAGTCTCAATGAGAAAGGTGGACTATAAATGACATAAATAGAAATAAGTGAATAAATAAAGTTGTTTCTCTTCTAGATTTTGAACGGGAGTCTGGGATTAGGACAGCTGTGCGGCTTACCACGGACACTTCTGCTGGACTTTCTACAACCCCAGCAGTGTTGCCTGTCACGTCAGTACAGCCTGTAGCAACTCCCTTTGCACCATTTCCCACGGAGGAAACCACCTACGATCCAGCTACCAGTGGCCTCTATGTCACCAGAGCAACTGAGGCACCAGCAGTCACCATCTGGAAAGCGGTTACCACTACAGCCAGCACCACAGTCCGAGACACCACAACTATCACGGCCTCCACCACCACAGCATCCACTACAACTACCACTTCTAAGCCCACAACCGTCCTGAGAGCCCTGCCACCCTTTATCACCATTGTTGCCACAACACAGGCTGTTACGCTTGAAACGCCGACAGTTGCCACTGCAGCACCCAGTATGGAAGCCACCACAGCTCCTCTGGTGACCACCAGCTTAACTAAAATCAGAGCAGTGCCAAAGCCGAGCCCATCACAAGATCCAGATGTCATTGAGAGAAGCACTGCGTTGCTGCAGCCCACGAGTACAGCATCACCTTCAGAATCAACGCAGGTACGGAGATTTATTTCAGGTTAAAGGTTGAAGTGTGTGTTCAGAAGTTCCATTCCTAGAGCTGGCAGCGTTTTTTTTAGCCTACTGTGGGGCAAGCTGTGCTGACTATTCACCTTTCCTTAATGTCTCTAATCCCATGCATACCAGGCTGTCATTTTTCTATGTCCCTTCCTACTTTTTAGAAAGGATTTTGCCTTTTTTAAAGAACAGGCACCTGTTATGGTAGATTCAGTGCTTTTAAAAAAAATTATAGAAATTTGAAATGTTGTTCTGGAGGGAAGGCGTGGCTTCATAATTGCCGCATGGGCAATCCAACCACCTTTTTTTGTAGCCAGGGTGCGGGGTCTCTCAGCCTAACTGGATTGTTAATGTGAGAATTAAAAAAAAAGGAGGGGGCACCAGTGCTGTAAGCTTCTTCAAGTTCTCTGACGAGAGAGCCAGTTTGGTGTAATGGTCAAGAGCAGCGGGACTAAGAGAGCCAGATTTGATTCCCCACTCCTCCCGTTGAAGTCAGCCTGGTGACCTTGGGTCAGTCACAGCTCTCTCAGAGCTCTCTCAGCTTCACCCACCTCACAGGGTGATTGTTGTGAGGATAATAATAACATACTTTGTAAACTGCTCTGAGTGGGTGTTAAGTTGTCCTGAAGGGTGGTACATAAATCAAATGTTGTTGCTATTATTTGGGGAGAAAAGAAGCATGTAAGTATCTAAACAAATAACAGATTTTAGCAGGCATCCCTTGAGAAAACTCTCACGAACGACCAATGTGTTAAACATTATGCAGAGATGTAAGCAGCAGGGAGTTACTGGGGAATCCTTGGATGGATGGGTGGGCGTGGGGGGTGGATGTTGGATTGGATCCAGACTAAACTTTCTGGTAAAAGAAGGCAGTTTCATCAGGGGAAGAGAATTTTCCTGTCCCCCTCCCCACAATTCCACTCCCCCCTGTTAATCTCCCTGGAATGTGGCTCCTGCAGTATCGGGACCCTCAAGAATGGCACGAGGGCAAAATGCAGCAGGAAGGGGAAATCGGGGGAAATTCCATCTCCCCTTCCCTTAGGGAAATCCCCCTTTATCTTGTGTTTTTCTAATTCCCAGAGGATGCAGAGGTGGTAGGAACATATTGGAACATTTCATTGTGGGATATTATCTAAAAGCTTCTGACATCAATATTTCCAAAATATTTCCCTCCCACACATGCCTCAGTTCAGGATGTTTTTGGGAAGGTTTCTGGAAAAATCCCACTCTTTTGTAATCTCTGTATGGCTTCTCTCTCCTGAGCCAGGAGACAATATCACTAAATGGTCACCTCTGTTTAGGAACCATTTGCAGGACATATAATATGAACCTCGGCTGAACGTCTCAGTCTGCTGATGTAGGCACCTTCCCTTTGATCCTAACATAAAAACCTCACAAGGTTGCATTTCCTCACATCTGGAGCTCTGTCTTGCTGATAGGCAAAGGCCTGTTGTTGTAGGGGGTGTGGGTTTGCGGGAGTGATCAGTCTCTGCCTCCCCCTCCTGGCTGTTGGCCCAAATAGGCCTCAGAAGCGTTGCTCTTTGTACTGCAGGGAACATTTCCTGCATAGATGGTATTAAAAGGGGATTGCACATATTCACGGAGGAGAGGTCCATCTGTGGCTACTAGCCATATTGACTGAAGGGAACTTCCACACCGAGAGGCTGCAAACCTCTGAAAGTCCGATGCTGGAAGGCAACATCAGCTGAAGGACTTGTTCTGTGTGCCCTGTTTGTTGGCTCTCTGAGACAAGTGGTTGGCTGTTGTGTGAAACCGGATGTTGGGCTAGATATGCTTCTAGTCTTATGCAGGGCTTTTTTCTGGGAAAAGAGGTGGTGGAACTCAGTGGGTTGCCCTCGGAGAAAATGGTCACATGGCTGGTGGCCCCGCCCCCTGATCTCCAGACAGAGGGGAGTTTAGATTGCCCTCCATGCCGCTTGGCCGTGGAGGACAATCTCAACTCCCCTCTGTCTGGAGATCAGGGGGCGGGGCCACCAGCCATGTGACTATTTACAAGAGGTTCTGGAACTCTGTTCCACCGTGTTCCTGCTGAAAAAAAGCCCTGGTCTTATGTTGTAAAGACTTCAGTGCTTGAATTCCTCCTTGGGTCCTGGAACCAGTGGTTAAGAGTGTTGGGTTAGGATCTGGGAAAGTCAGGTTTGAATCCGCACTCTACCATGGAAGCTCTCTAGGTGACCTTGAGTCAGTTGCTTGCTCTAAGCCACCACTCGGGGTTATTGTAAGGATAAAATGGAAGCGCGGAGAATAATGTAAGCAGCTTTAGGGAGAAAGGCATTGTGGAGAAAGCTGGGGTGGAAAGGAGTAAACAATACATATTTTTTCCACAGGCGTCTAAATCTGAAGCTAAGAAAAGAACTGATAGAGGAAACTTCTAAAGAAACAGTGTGTGAGAGAGCCCCCTTAGGTTTTCTTAGATATCTCGCTTGGAAAAAGTGGAACGAAAGAGGAGTATAATACCTGAAAGATTAAAAATGTTTATCCCAGCACAAGATTTCATGAGTCTGAGCTCACTTCATCAGATGCACAAGACAGTAAATACTTAAAGCTGATTTTTATTATACACATGTTACAGAGACCGGGTCAGAAAATCAGTTCACTAAAAGTCTTCTGTCAGAAAGCTACTAATCAGTCAGTGTTGAAGTTATAGAAAAGAGCAAGAGTCCAGTAGCACCTATAAGACTAACAACATTTGTGGTGGGGTATGTGCTTTCGTGAGCCACAGCTCACTTCTTGAAGTTGAGATAAAATGGGGTGAAAAACCCTAAATACTCTGTACATTTGTCTTTTTCCAGGTTCTCCCTCTCTCTTGCTGTGTTGGTAACGTGTATTTGATTATTTTACTATTATTGATAGTTTTAGATAGTGATTTTAAATTGAGGTTTTAATGTATTTTTATGTCTGTTGTAAGATGCCTTGAGTGCCATAAGGTAGAAAGTAGGCCAACAAATGTTTTGAATAAATAAATATATGATGTCCCACTGCCCCCTCGTGCAGCCACACATACCTCCGATGTGAAATTACTGCCTAGCAAGGATCTCAGTGCATCTGAAGAACTGAGTTCGAGTCCACAAAAGCGTATGCGGGAACAAAAACGTTAATCTTCCAAGATCTTCCAAAACGTGTTCCATGACTCCTGATTGTTATTTACAATGGAACGACTGTCTGGGGGAAGGTGTGCTCATTTGTAATTGAAGTTGTACAGTGGCAACATCCTGCAAGAACAGCTGCACTTGTGGGGGAAGAGATATTCAACAGTCTAGATTGGGAAATCTGGCAGCAGTATTCAGGCATCTTGCTCTACCGTTGCGGCCACTCGCTAAAGGGGGATGCTGATGGATTGCTCTCTGCTGCCACCAGTGTGTATGGCCAGAAAAAGGCATTGCAGCTAGCAGCTCAGGAAGGGGGGTATCCTTAGTATAACTTCAAATGTACCTGAATGCTGTTTGCTGTTCCATGATGACATATGATGCCTCCATCTTAGCAGCAAGTCCCGGTGGCTGAATGTCATCCTTAAGGATATGAAGGATATTGCGGACGAATGAAGACAAGGGAGAATGAGTTAATCTGCAGCTGTTTGCTGCTGTCACACTCATTCTTCAACCTCAGAAGGCCTGAAGAATGCTTTAACGGAATAGTGGAGTAATTTGTCTTTAAAAAAACCTATTTAATTCTTTGCTTCGTAGATAGCTCTGAGCTACTTCCGTCCTTCAAATGAGCCCTGTTACGAAAGAGAAACAAAGTTGTGGTATCTAGCGAGGCCTTGTGAAGTTCTAGGTTGATGATCTCTCCTCCAGTAAAGTCTTGGAAGATGGAGGCACCAGCTAGGCAGCAACTGGGATAATGAGAAAGGAAGAAGGGGGGCGGGGGGAATAGGTGTGAGGGAAAATTTCTTCTCTCAGCTTCACCCTTTATTTGGTATTCAGACAGCAGATTCAGGGGCAAACTGTTCAGCTCAGATGCAGCCATGTTTGGTCCTCAACACACCTGAAGTGAGGATTGAAGATGGGGAATATCTACTTTTTACAACAAAAGGGGTGTATTAAAATGGAGGGAAATGGAATGTTCCCCTTCCTGTACGTTGCCTCTCTGCCTACTCTTCCTATAGACACTAAGTGTGCTGGGCTGAGAAGAAACATCTTCAAGCCAAAGGGTGTAGAGAAGTAAAAGCAGGAAAGGAGGGGGTAGATCCTTTCATCCACATGCTCGTTGTGTTGGGTAAATAAAGCCTTCCCATCCCATCTCTTAGATGTAAACACAGCACACCAGTACACAAATATGGCCACCCCATGATATCTACTTTGGCAGTCAGATGTAGATACATTCCTCTTTGGGCCAAAAGAAAGAGATCTGCCACTGCCTTCAGGGGTCTGTGACCCCATAGCAGAACACATACTTTGTGTAGGGAAGGTTTGAGGTTCAGTCAGTAGCATCTCTGGTTAAAGGCTGTTAGGTCGCAGGAGTTGGGGAAAGATCTTTCTCTGCCTGAGACCCTGGAGAGCTGCTGCCAGAGTAGACAATAGCAAGCTAGACAGACCAGCCGTCTTAAGGCAGTTTTATGGGTTCATATAATATGCCAAAGCCACAAATTGCATGGAACTGCTGCCCTATAACCCCTCAGGACTGACTCTTAAGCTGCGCAAGGTCTGACAGTCCCAAAATGCTACACCCTAAGGTTGTGTGGTGGTAGGATTGTTCCCTCATGCTAGCTAGGAGTTATGGTCGAGCAGGTTATGGTCCCACCAAGCTGAAGGCTACAGTGTGGTCACGGTTGTCTTGACGGGGAAAAGGTGAGTATGTGGGCTGTTGTTAACATTAGGGAGGTGGCCTCGCTGGCTTCAATGTTACCAAGTCCCAGACAATTGTTGTAGCACTCTGGCATAAATCTGTGCATGTTTTGGACTCGGATTACTGGCAGCTGTTCACTTCTATCACCTCCCCTTCTGTAAAGCATCTCTAAGAAGCCCTTTAGTCCCATAACAACCTTCCGCTTGTGATTCCTTTCTGAAACTGGTTATTCCAACATCTCACCAACTTCTCCAAGGCACCTTAACAATTTCATTTCCTTTTGAAAAGAGCTGCATTTGATTTCACAGGTTGCAGACCCCTGGCTGACGTTCCCCTCTTTTGCACAGTGAAAGGAACGGATCTTTCTTTCTTCCGCCCACTCTCTCTATCCTGTTTTGTTTGCTCTCACAGACGGAGCCTCTGGATGTGACCCTTTCCCCTGCGCTGAATAACGAACTGGAAGTCCCTGTCAGCGGAGATTTTGAAATCCATGAGGAGGAGGACACGACTCGGACAGAGCTCGGTAACGAAGTGGTTGCCCTGGTTACCCCGGCGGCAGGGCCAGGGTTGAAGAAGAATGCTGAGACAGGACTCATAGACAATACGATAGACTCTGGAAACTCGGCTGCGCAGCTGCCTCAGAAGAACATACTGGAGAGAAAAGAAGTGCTTATAGGTAAGGCGTGTGCAGGGGCATTTGTCTAGCATTGAAAACCTGGACCAGTGTCTGTAGCAGTTCTCACCAAACCCAGCAGAACAAATGAAAGTCAGTGTGGTATCGTGTTTAGAGTGTCGGAGAAGGTTCTAAGAGAGGATCAGATCTCCATGGGTGACCCTGGGCCAGTCGTACCCGCTCAGCGTAACCTACTTCACGGGGTTGTTGTGGGGATAAAACGAAGGCGAGGAAAACGATCTAAGACACTTTGGGTCCCCATTGGGGAGAAGAGTGGGGTGTAAATACAGTAAATAAAAAAATAAAATGAATACATAAACCCAGGGAGTTGGGCTGAGATGTGTGTGTATTTGGTGCTATAAAGGAAACCAAGTGCCTCAGATCGCACATGGATCGCACTCCTCCACTTGAAGCTAGCTGGGTGACCTTGGGTCAGTCACAGCTTCTCAGAGCTCTCTCAGCCTCACCCACCTCACAGGGTGTTTTGTTGTGGAGATAATAATAACATGCTTTGTAAACCGCTCTGAGTGGGCATTAAGTTGTCCTGAAGGGCGGTATATAAATTCAGTGTTATGTTATTATTATTATTATTAAAGATGGATTTTGTGGTCTTTTTGTCATTGCCATGTTGCCCCCACACTTGCTTTTATTTGTTTATTAAAAAATATTTGTAGTCTTTCTTTGACTGGGAGGTGAAAATGACCCAGAAACAAGCCAAGCTAAGCAGCCTCCATGGCACTGCTGGTCAGCACTGTGGAGGGGGTCTCTCTGCTTCAGTCCCACTGGCAGTGCTGACAGTGATGATGTAGGGGGGGGGGCTGGTGAGCTGCTAGCCATCACTGGTGGTGATGAAAAGTCCTGTCCACCTGAAGGCAGAGATCTTCAGAGTCAAGGCGATGACTGAACCAATGGGGCTGACTCCAGGAGCTGGATTCAACAGAGCGGAAAGCTTAGGTGACGTTTTGTCAAAGGATGAAGATGGACAGATTGCTCAAAGTGGTCCTGCTCAGAGGTGGGTGCAGGCCCCGCCTCTCTCAAACAGACTATTTGCTCTTAAAGGCACAGCGCTTGACAGGGCTGGGGTCAGTTAAAGAGAGATTTTGAGGGCTGCCCTTGGCTCTGGGGACAAGATTTGGAGTTCTGTTCTGAGGAAAAACAGCGCTGTTTCCCAGGGCGAGAGAGCTGACAGGGCCAAACTACAAGTGATGAATGACACTTGAACGGCAAGTGTATTCCTCCCTGTTCACTTGCCCTCCACTTGCTCTCCACTCAATCTACTTGCTGTTCAAGTGTCATTCGTCACTTGTCGCTTGGCCCCTAGTCTCTTGGGGCTTAAAGGGGTCTTGAGGTGACCTGGATGCTGTCTTCTGGGATGGTTTCGGGATGTCAGCTGCTTCCTCCTTAAGAGTCATCAGCTTCTTCACCTAGGAGACTGCTGGGAAATTGCAGTTATTTAACAACAGAAGTATGGCTCAGGATGTGCAGTCTAGAAAGAACATATATGTAAGATGCTTTGAGTCGAACCGTTGGTCCATCAACCTCCATATTGTTTAATAACATCATAATATTTGATTTATATACTGCCCTTCAGGACAACTTAATGCTCACTCAGAGAGGTTTACAAAGTATGTTATTATCTCCACAATAATCACCCTGTGAGATGGGTGGGGCTGAGAGAGCTCTGAAACAGCTGTGACTGACCCAAGGTCACCCAGCTGGCTTCGAGTGGAGGAGTGGGGAATCAAACCTGGCTCTCCAGATTAGAGTCCTGCTGCTTTTAACCACTACACCAATATGTATGATAAAAACAAGGATCTGATTGACACCAGATCTCCACGGTTTTGCAGAGAGAGAGGCTGTGGCTGAGTGGAATAACCTCTGGTTTGTATGCAGAAGGTTCCAGGTTCAATCCCTGATAACTCCATTTTAAAAAAATCATGTAATAGGGATGAGAAAGACCTCCACCAGACCTCATCATCTGATTTTGGTCCAAACCAAGTGGCAAAACTTTAGACTCTGTCCTGCTCATTCCCGGCTGTCAATGGCTCACCAGGAACCTTCCCTGTAAGTTAAATGGCCAGTCTGACCCTGAACCAGATCCCCTTTTGTTCTGATTCTAAGCTAACATGGAGAGACAGATCTTGTGTTCCTTCCCTTCCTTCTTCCGTATTGCTAACCCCGTCCTCCTTTTGTGTTCTTCTTGCAGCTGTGATCGTGGGTGGGGTCGTAGGAGCTCTCTTTGCTGCCTTCCTGGTGATGCTGTTGATCTACCGGATGAAAAAGAAAGATGAGGGGAGCTATACATTAGAAGAGCCGAAACAGGCGAGCGTCACCTACCAAAAACCTGACAAGCAGGAGGAATTTTATGCATAAAAACCACCAGTGCCTCGCTGTTTCTTTGTCTCAATGCCGTCCTTTCTCTCTTATTCTCACCCAGCCTCTTTCTCTATTTCTAATCCGTCTGTGAAATTTTAACAAGGAGGGTAGAAGAAACCTCTAGTGTTTATCACACCTTTTTTTAAAAAAAAAAATAGGAACAGCCGAATCATGTTCCAGCACAGGAAGCATTCAAAGGACTTAACCGTGCGAAAAGCCAAACAGGTCGCAATCTCAGTTACCCTCTGGGCGTCTCCTTGGTTTGGTGCTTGAGTTAGCCCCTTGGCTGGTTTTTTAGCAATGGGACGTCCAAGACTAACACCTCCTTGAGAATGCATTGACTTTCTTGTATGAGGTGGTCCGTGTGATTTCTGGCGCTTGATGATACTCTTGTGGACAAGAGTGTCACGTATCACTATCTACTTTGACTTCCAAGGCAAGGAGATTAACATCCTGCCTGCTCGTGGAGTGCCCCAAGCAGAATTGCTCTGGAGCTGGGCCTTTGGATTACTTCATTGGAGAACTTGCAGGCTGTGGAAGACATTCAACCAGCATACCTTGCTTTCTGCCAGCACACCTCTTGTTACTGTCCCCGTTTCGCAGCTGCCTGATGCAAGATCTAAGCAAAAAGAGGGTTTTAGTTCAACTCTGAACCTAGATTTGTTTGTCTGGGTTTCACTGTGACATTTCAAAAGTCTCCTAGCACAGGCTTGTGGGCTCAGGCAGACAAATGAGCAACACTTTTCCAGAGAATTACTGTAGAAAAGGAGAATAGATGCTTTAAAAAGGCATGCTGTCGGAAGCCTTATAGAAGGAGAAAAGAAAATGTTACACATCTCAGCCAGCTTGTTTGGCTGTTTCCTCCTTGGACTGGGTGGCAGGGCGTGGGGAGGGGGGAGGAGGAAGCATAGCACAGGGATACAGCAGAAAAATGTGAGCCTATGACATGCTTCAACAATGAATGTGTTCCATATAACAATGTATATAAATAGAGGTGGGTAAAGATGTGATAAAGTATGTAGACAGCTGCTCGAGAAACTTGTATTTTCCTCCCAGGTCGTAATTAATTGATTGGCATCTGTCTGGGCAGGATGTCCACATTTCAATGAATTTGTCCTGTAGTTTTCAAGTAGTTCAACACTGCATTGGCAACTTGGATGAGGGAGGAGGTGGGTTTGTAGATAATACACAAGTACGACTTGAGAGCAGGGTTAAAATTCGACACGATGCAGATGAACCAGTGCTTTGGTTTGTACGCAATAAAATGGAATCAATGAAAGACAACTGTTAGCTATTACATATTCTCAGTTAAACCCAAGTGTGCAGATACAACATACGCTGTTGAAAAGAAGCCTGGAGCAGAACAACAATTTGTGCTTTGATTCTGCAACCCAGGTGCAGAAATGGCAAATCGCCAATGCAAGTTGTGTCAGCTAAAGTATTGGGTTTGATCCAAAGACGCAGGAGGAGTCATCGTGGAAGCGGAGAGCCCCCTCTGGATCCAGCCCATTGCATGACTCCACTCCAGCCAACTGTACGGTCATCTTGACTGAAGAACTATGACCAGTTTGGGAAAGGCATTAAGAGCTATAATGCACTGGGTATGATTCCAAGTTGCAAAACAAAGGAGGTCATGTGCTTGCTACAAATATTACAAACAGGAGAAGTGGAAATCACAATTTGACAAATAGATGATCATTCACTCCTTTAGGGATGTTGCTTGCAAGAAGCTGTGAAAGGCAAGAGAAAACTGAGTTTTGAGTTGCTTGGTATCATTTTTTAAAATTTAAATAATGATATCCAACTTTTCTCTCCCTTGGGAACCCAGAGTGGCTTACAACCTCGTTCTCCCCTTCTCCACTTTATCATCACAGCAACAGCCCTGTGAGGTAGGGTTAGATAGAGGTACAGACCCAAAGCCACTCAATGAGCTTTTATGGTGGAGAGGAGGATTTCAACCTGGGTCTCCTACTCCAACACTCTGTGCTTACACTGGAGACCAAAACAGAATTGTGTCAGGATTCTGCATTTGTGCATCATGTGAAACTGTAGTTAAGAATAACTCAGATTTAGAAACTCACTTCAACATAGCTCCTGGTTTGAATAATAATAGTGGAATGTTCCCATGTTCAAAACTCACCATAATTAGTCTGATTCATGGTTCCGCACAATGTCTAAACTGAGTTTGTAGGTACAGGTGGGAGGGAAAAAATGTGGGTGTGGGCTAGCTATTTTCCAGTTGTATATAAGTCCAACATAGAAAGAAGATGCAGAATTAATTTACAGTAACAGAAGATATTTATTTAGCTTAGATGCCAAGAAACATTCAGGGAGTTCAATCAGATCTCTGGAGTTGGTTTTTTAAAAAAAGAAATGGCACAAGCGTTTGTTGAAAATGACTAAAGCAGATAACCTATAACGTTGGAACACAAAAATAAAAAGAAGTTAGGTTAACTTTTATTTCTAGTATGAAATCAAGCAAAGGATGAAGCAGAGGAATGTAACCGTGTGATGGGCTTTAAAGGTACCTAAAGAAGAGGAACTCCATCCCAATCTGAGACACATGCACTCGCACACACACACACACAGTGCCATCAGTCCAAACCACCATGTGCCAACACAGCTACAGCTCTTCCACTAACAGAGAATGGGATGGGGAATATGGATGGCATTTTGCCTTCTGACACATTGAAGACAGGAAATTGGTTGAAAAGGGCTGTTGCGTCTCCTACAGAACAGTTGCTATGTTGCCTTTGCTCAGCTGGCTTCCTGCTTCAGCATCTTTTATACAAACCTTGCCACGGGCTGTAGGAACTAGCATCAGGCCCGGCTTTCAAGATAACCCTCGACTCATTCCAACCAGTTGCATGTTGCTTGGTCTTAGAAATAACCTTCCTATAGGATGAGTCTGTTCTCGTAGCCATTGGTGGTGAAGTGAAACCTGCCCTGTTCATGTTTTGCATTGGCTATTTCCCATCATAAAGAAAGGAACTCCTTACTAATGAAGCCATCTGGCTATGCTAGTCCCCAAACATGTTCTCAATTAAAACTTTCTTAATTATATAGCTGTAGAACTTCATGGCCATTCTTTTTGGGGGCTAGGTGTCGCACAAGTCCCTTCGGATGCTGAGCTGTCGTCCCCTGGTGGACGCCTTCCTTTCTGGAGTTAGGCTACCTCCATCAAACAAAGACTTCCTTTTTGGATGAGATGCCTGCTGTCTATTACTTTCTGCTAGTTTTACACCAGTTGCCTCATGTATGGGAACTGGGAAATGAGACTTGTGAAAAGCTAGTTGGTTTTTAGTAGTTTGTGAACAGTGAATTGAGAAAAGACTTATGAGACAGACTAGCAGATCTCACTGAACTATTAGTGCAGAAAAATAAATGGGTAGTCGAAATAGTAATAAAATAAAGTCTTGTGAGTGTGATGAGGAAATTAAAAAAAAACACCCCCAAAACAAAACTCTCTTTCAAGGTCTTGATAACATGAATCCAGTTCTCTGTTTATGAATGCAAACATTTTTATCAGGCTGTTGCTACACCTACTACACTTGTGAGAATTGGGGAGAGTCTGTACAGTCCATGACTCTAGGGAATTTAAAGTGTTTTCGTATGAGATTTAATTGTGTTTGCACCCATGAGGAAATACCTTATCACAACTGTGGAAAGGACGTTTGGGGTTTGTTTGGGCTTCATCACGTGGTTGCTCATTTGTATAAAACAAGTCCGGTTAAGTGTACCCTTGCCATAGCTTGTTTCAGAAAGCATTTTCGGGCATCCACCTTCAATGCTCAAAACAAGGGAATTTTGTAAAAATGCATGATGGAGCACATTCTCTCCTGTTGATTCCCCTCCAAGCAACAAAACTTTATTTTTGCAGAGGGGGCTATGCTGGTGAGCATTGCTCAGTAAATATAGGCTCTTTGTGAGACCTCTTGTTAATGGGATATTATAGAATCAGGGTTGGAAGGGACCTCTAGGGTCATCTAGTCCAACCCCCTGCACAATGCAAGAAATTCACAAATACTCCCCCCCCACACCCTCAGTGACCCTTACTACATGCCCAGAAGATGGGAAATAAATGTTGCATTCTTCCTGGTTGTTGTTTCTTGACTGGGAGTAGTTTTTGTAGTTTTCTGTGCCTCCTGAATGGCATTGGGAGGCAGGGGGAAAATGTGTGCCATCAAGTCGTAGCTGACTTATGGCAACCCCTGCTGGGGTAATTCAAGGCAAGAGACTAACAGAGGTGGTTTGCCATTGCCTGCCTCTGCAACCCTGGTCTTTGTTGGAGGTCTCCCATCCAATTACTAACCAAGGTTGACTCTGCTTAGCATCTGAGATCTGATGAGATCATGGTTGGGAGGCAAAAAGAAAATGACAAACCCCATTTTCTGAGCAGTAAATAATGCCCATGATAGATAGAATTGGTATTGCTGGTTAATGAGAAGCTCTCAAGTCTCTCCTTTGACTAGCAAGCCCTTCTTGCCCCGGTTACTCCCCACTCCTTTTTTAGAGATGGTGTTTAGGGAGGCTGTATAGCAAAGTTAAACCCATTTCAGATTTACCTGTTACAGATGCAGATTTACTTACTACTTTAGATGATATAAAAATGGGCTGGCAGAAACATCTCTGCACTGTCTGTGGTGGTGCTCACCACAACACAGTGGGACAGTTCAAGAAAAATTGACAAGAATGGCAACCATTTATAGCACAAAGGTACCCATCAAAGTTACGCCTCAGTGTACAGGTCTCTGTGACTTTTTCCTGCTAACCTGGGATTGATTTTGATCTCTTTTTTGGTTCTGTGAAATATGGAGGCAAGGCCTCTTAACAGGATGTGTCAAGAGAATGGCTAATTAGAATTTAAAAATGTTGATGAAGCATAGTGCCCAACTTAGAGATTGACATTTCCATATGTTAGACCCTTGTGCAAGTCATGTGTCCAAATGCACATCTCTGGTGGACTGCTCCATCTATTGAAACGAACGATAAAATAGGGCTGAGATACTTCGTGACCCTAATCTTGGATCACATCACTGGGCTGGAGTTATATTTTAATAAATTAACACCAAAGACTTGCATTTGCTGGCCCTTTGAGGGCAAAAATACATCAGAAAATGTCTTCTGAATTCAAAATCACTTCTGAAGAGTCGAGATGGATAGCTGTGTTGCTCTGTCTGTAGAAGTAAAAGACCATGAATCCAGTAGCACCTATAAGACTAATAAAATTTGTGGTAGGGTATGAGCTTTCATGAGTCACAGCTCACTTCTTCAGATCTGAAGGGCAAACCGTATGTATTAGAGATCCATAACTGGAAACCTAATGGGTTTTAGGTCCTAAACAACTACCTCTAGGAGGTGTGATATGAATCAAGGAAGTAGTGCTAGGGAAGAGGAGGGTTAACTTTCCCCCATTCTTTAATTGAAATTGTACTATGGCCTGCTTTTAGATGTGGTAAAGGAAAAAGACAGGCTCCTCCACTATGCCTGTCATTTTCCTCTTTCCCCCTAACAGTGCTAAAAGGAGCTGGGGGAGGGTGTGTGTGTCTCAGTTTGGGAAATGACATAGAAAGAGGGTTTTTAAAAATATATATCTTCCTAGTGGAAAAACCCTGATCTTTATTTCTCTCCACCTCTGGCTACTTTTTGAGGTCCAATTACATGTTTGCGATCCAATTGGAGATCTTCACATTAAATTTTTCTTTATTTAAACTATAAACTACACACCACAACACAATAAACAAGATCTTGAGCATCTTGTATAGTAGTTGTTATCAAGGTCAGGACAGTGAGTGAGTGAAAACAGCTTGTGGATACTTCACCTGTGTGTTAAAAGAACTGTATACCACCCACAACCAGTTTGGGTGGTAGGTAATAAAAGTCGTACACAATTGTTTAAACACTCCTCTAAAGCGGGCATGTCTTGATGCTGCAAATTGTATTTCGATAGCTATTAGAGGGAGAAAAAATAGAAAATGCAATTCACAATTCGAATTCTACCGGAGTTACTGAGTGATTCCGCACACGTTGGATAATGCACTTCCAGTCCTCTTTATAGATCATTTGGAATGGATTTTTTCATGTGCGGAACAAAAAATCAACCTCAAACGATTGATAAAGTGCATTGAAAGTGCATTATCCAACGTGTGTGGAATCAGCCACTATTTAGGCTTTAGAAATCATATGCTGCATCTCTTTTAATCAATCAATAGCGTGGCAAGAAGTTTATTCATTTTCGAAATACTGAAATGTCACTATTTCAGGCAAATCCCTTCATTGTGCGACTATCCCTAACAAATGTTACATTTCAGCCGGGTTGAGATACCTTCCTGGAAAACCTTTCAAAATCAGGCTTCCAGTATTGACTCAGATGGGGTGAGGGGCAGAAGAAAGGAGGAGGAAAAAAACCTGTAGTGTTTTTTAAGACTTTAAATATATCCAGCAGGTAGAAAGGAGAAGAGAGATAGTGAACACCTCTCTTGTAGACATCTCTAGTAGGCATATAAACTCTCTCTGAAAGCTGCAGGACTTTTCTGGACAATGTGATCAGTAATCTGGATTGTCAGGAATAATTTGGGGAGAGGCTGTGCCAGAGCATGTGTGTTGCTTGCAGAAAGCCCCTGGTATGTCCACATAAAGGATCTTAGAGCAGAAACACAAGTGACAAAAGGCACAGATTGGACACTTGTCAGCTTCCCTCAAGTTTTGATGGGAAATGTAGGCAGCTTGGCGGAATGTTGGACAAGTGACAGTTGACAGAGAGTGAAGCTGCGAGACCAAGCTGCCTACATTTCCCATCAAAACTTGAGGGAAGCTGACAAGTGTCCAATCTGTGCCTTTTGTCATTTGTGGTTCTGCTCTTAGATGGCAAGTGTTGAGAAAGATCTTTCTCACATGAGCACATGAAGCTGTCTTATGCTGAATTAGACCATTGGTCCATCAACGTCAGAATTGTCGACTCAGACTGGCTGTGGCACTCTTCACATGATCTCCTGTTGGGTCCTTTTATTTGGGGATGCTGGAAGCTGGAACCTTCCGCATGCAAAGCAGTGGCTCTTTCACTCAGCCACAGCCCCTTCTTTCTGAACGACCCTAGAGATCTGCTGTCAGTCAATATGGAATTTCATGGACCAATGGTTTGACTCGAAGCATCTTCCTATATGTTCTTTCTAGACTGTGCATCCCGGGCCATACTCTTAACCATGTTTTCCTAGTAGTCTTCTCTTTGTACCTGGAAACCTATAGTTCTTCCCCAGTGGATTTTTTGTGGTTCTGAGCACTGTAATAAACAGTGCTGGAGTAACTCTGCTTAGGACTGCACTGAAAGGTTTTTAAGTGATATTCTCTCTTAATGAAAAAGAGTCCAGTAGCACCTTTAACCTGGGGTTTTTTTTGCCCAGTTTGTATCATGCATCTGACAAAGAGAACTGTGATTCTCGAAAGCTTATGCTACAATAAAATTGGTTAGTCTTAAAGGTGCTACTGGACTCTTTTTGATTTTGCTACTACAGACTAACACGGCTAACTCCTCTGGATCTCTCTTAATGGTTTGATTGTCGTTGTCTTTTCTCATAAGGACTTTCTTCTTCTTTGAGGCATTGACCTAAATTGTGTCCTTCGAATCTGATCTTAGCAACAGAATTGTTGACCCTCTTCTCTCCCTTCTAATGAGACTTAATCTTTAGATGGAACAAAATTGCCAGTTAACAGGATTCTTTCTTTTCCTGGCTGTAAGACTTTTTAAAGCTTCTCAGTATCTATGGAACTCTGCCAGTGAGATGTACTAGAGTTCTTGTACAGTGGCTGGCAAGATGGCACCACGCTGAACGGCATCCGGAAGTCCAACTGTGGCAATAATACATTATTGTGAATGTAGCTAATGTGTGTATATATATGTATATATACATGGGGGTTTGTTTATATGTATATGCACACACATACATGATTAAAATATGTACATAAGCAGGACGGGAGCTCTTTATTAGAGAGCATCATGAAATCTTCAGCCACCTTGGGCCAGGAACATATCCAATAAGTACAATTAATGCTTTGGTTTTTACTCAGTGCCTGGCTCCTTTACCACAAGCCTGAAACCGTGATTTAAGATCTATTTATAAGGAAATCCCATCTGCCAGCTTATTCTTTTCCTCCAGGCTGCCAAAAACACAGATGGAAAAAGAAAAAAAAAACAATTGTGGGCTTCAAAGTTTACAGATTTTCCTTCACAACTATTGCCTCTGGGATTGGGCACTGCTTAGTGGAAGAGCATGTCTTGTACATACAGAAAGTTATGGGGGAAAGCCCTAGTGTCTTTAGTTAAAAGAATGATGAGTGATGCTAAGAAAGATCTGTTCCTGAGACCTTGATTGGCAGTAGGTCTGTAGTGTACTGAATCGGTGGTCTAAGGGACTCTTCATATCTTCATTCCCAGGGCCAATTCAAGACAGTTCGATACACAAGTTTGGTAGACAGGGCCACGGATCAGTCCTTAGGTTTGAACATAGAGTGTGTTGTGAATGTTCAGTCTTTCTTTGCCTGAAATTGTAGCAACCAGTTTTGATTATTTTCATCCATTCCTTTCCAAATACCCCCCTATGCAGAAAGTCTGTAGGTTAGATCCTGCCATCTTTTCCCCTAGCAAAAGGGGGAGGAGGTGTCCCTTCTGACCATGAAAAAGGCTTTGCTGGAGGACCTTAGACACATGGACAAAATCCTTGTATGAAAAGTGCTGTGAAGAGGAAGTAAATTGGGAGAGATCAAGTAAATTAGCAAGATCATATTCTGATAGTAAATTTAATAATGAACAATTAACCCTGTAATAGTACTTAAAATCTGTTGCCTAGAACAGTTCCCTGAGCCTCTTTCATGATAGGGTCAGCTCTGAGAGCCCCCACCCTCCAATTCACACAAAAGTTACTCTATAGTAAAGACAACAGCTTTTCAATCTGTAGTTTTGAATTTCGAACGTATTGTGAATTTTAGTAATTTTGTTCTGCGACTTTGCTCAGTTCCTTTCCAATGGCCCCCAGCAATCTAATGTCATGGGTGTATTGTGTGTGTGTGTGTAGATCTAAATACAGTAATACTTTCACAACTGACAATCAAAGCAGAATTTTTTAAAAAAATAACATTGATACCATGTTTTATAAAGCCACGTTCTAAAATTCACCCACGAAAACAACCTGCTTGTTTTTTAACAGCCTCACGATTTTCTCTTATCTCTGGGACAAAACCTAGCCCACTGGTTGTTTTGTAAATAGATTCCCAACCTGTATAGATTTAAAAATAAAACATCCAAAAATTGCTTCCCAGAAGACTTTGAAAAACAAGCACCTGTTCACACATACTTTGTGAGAGTTATAAAAAGAAACAATAGAACATTTTGACTTAGAGGGAAGAAATATTGAGTGTTGTACAACTCAGCTAATACTGGGAAGCAATGCATGTAAATATTTTTAAAAGTGAAATCTGTCTTAAACACTTTTTTATGTACATAACTCTTCTAGAGTTTAGTACTGAAACTGCTATTTAGTGTTGATTAAAAAGGGATGGGTGGGAGATAAAATTTTAAAAAATGTTTTCATCGTTTTTGTCCAGAGTCGATGGCCAAAACCTTTTTAAAAATTATAAAAAATAATCTTTGCCAATGTAGCACTGTAATGGTAATGTCTTATTTTTTTTATTACTCCTGTGTTGTGCCCATTTATAAAAAGGACAAAATAAACACAAACATTGACATTGGAACTTGTGTGAGTGTTTATATAATAATAAATAATAACAACTGCACTTATATACCTCTCTTCTAGACAGATTAGTGCCTCACTCAGAGCAGTGAACAAGTTAGTGTTATTATTGTCCCCACAATACAGCTGGGGCTGAGAGGAGTGGCTGACTCAAGACCATGGCCCTTTTCACACTACTTACCTGCTCCCGGAACGTTGCGAAATATCGTGCAAAAACGCGGAAGATAGCGTCTTCTTGTGAGAGTTTTGCGCGACAAACTCTCGTGAGACAAAACTCTTGCGAGAAGATGCTGGTTTTTGCACAATATTTTGCAACGTTCCAGGAGCAGGTAAGTAGTGTGAAAAGGGCCCATCTACTGAGCTCATGGCAGTAGTGGGATTCATACCAGTAGAGTGCTGATTCGTAGCCTAACCACTTAACCACTGTGCTACAGCAGCTCTTATATAGCACTTAGGGAAGAAAGCAGCAAGGATGAGGGGGGTGTCCACCATTTCAACCCCTCCAAACTGAGCACCTTGCCATTCTTATGCTGGTCCTATGGGGCTGAATTTTTCTAGTGGCTCCATCTAAAAATACAAGCGGTTTGCCATCTTAGCTCAGTGACTTCAAGTTTCCCTCGTTTCCAGTGTTTAAAAGTCAAAACTGTACCAGTAGCAGGTGTAAATGAGACCACTTTGGATTTACGGCATTCAGAAAGCTGATAGGCTTGAGGGCCAGTCCTCACATTACAAAGTCCCCATGTTTGTTGGGGGGTTGACATAAGGATTTTGTATCACACATAATTGGGGGGGGGGTATCTCAGATGTATGTTGGCTCACAGCCACAGCCCTTAGGGACAACTAGCTTCATTCCCGCCACCTCCCAAGTGCTATCCTTGCCTCCTGTAGAGCTGTTGTTGGCTCCATTGTGAAAATCTTACTACTTGCATAGCTCCACGTACTTTTGTTTTTTTAATTCTTTTAAAAACATTTTTATAATCTTTATAAAACATCATATAATCTTTATATACAAACATCAAACTAATATAACGTCTTATATACATTTCAGGGGTGTCATGGAAATGGTTGCTCATTAAGATAAATATTGAAGGTAATGCATGATGAACTATACATATATTAATTATTAAGACAACACTACATAATATAAGCCCAGACCTGGATAGCCCAGGTAAGCCTGATCTTGTCAGGTTAGAAGCTAAGCAGAGTCGACCTTGGTTAGTACTTGGATGGGAGACCTCCAACAAAGACCAAGGTTGCAGAGGCAGGCAATGGCAAACCACCTTTGTTAGTCTCTTGCCATGAAAACCCCACCAGGGGTCGCCATAAGTCAGGTATTACTTGAGGGCACTCTCCACCACCACACATAACTATAAATAAGTGGATTGCAAGAAGTTGTCTGCTCTGGATTATTGAAATAATCTAAAGAAGGTAACCACTCCTCAAAGAAAGTAGATTGGTATATTGGGCTATCTATAAAATGGAGATGGTCCAATATCGTATTCATAATAAGAATATCCCATAGCCTCTTATACTGTATTGAGATGGATGGTAGATTTTCATTTTTCCAAGGGTGCAATTATAGTTTTTTCTGCATACTTTTTGTGATGGAACCCATAACAGCACACAGGACAATCTGAAGATGCAGAAACTGCACAGAGGGAAGGCTGACACGGCCTCTCCCTGCACTCTACGGTTACACAAGTAGAAAAGTCCTGGTAGGCATTTGAAAGGCACGAAACTCTCATCGCCCCTGATACGAAGTCCTCCCTTGTCATCTTCCACCACACACAAGGATTTGTAACGTAAAGACTGGCCCTTAGTGTCCCCAGAGTAACCAGACCACAGGATAGTCTTTCATGGTTAACTGTTACCTATGGTTCAGTTTCTTGGCTATTGTAACTAAAGGGAAAAAATGTTTTTGGATAGTTTATTTTATCATTTATAGGTTTTCATGAGCAGACAAAAAGGATCAAGGGAAATCACTCGATGCAATTCTTTTTTAGCTACCCCATCAAAATCTGCTCTTAGAGATGAAGCAGAGCATAGTTTGCCATGGGCAAACTTAGATAAAATGGGAGATTTTATCTAAGCCCTAACTTCAAGGAAAGCGCCTTGGAAAATTCATGCATTCACTGTACTAATACAAGCGTGGAGGGAAACTCTCTCATGAAGGCTGGGCATCCCTCTTGTTTGTGTGAAGATTGTAGAGTTAACACCTCTTCTAACCAGGCACTGTTTAGTCACAAGATAATTAGTGAGGAAATTGGCTCCAATTAAAGGGCATCAAATGTATTAGCAAAGATGTCCAATTACAGATAATGAGCGCTACCAATGAATTAGATATTTTAATAGTAAATGAAAATTGTGCAAGTTAAACTATTTTTAGGGACGATGGGTTTCCATGAACAGCAAGAATGTGCTACTTGTATTGCTTGGATACAAACTCCTCCTTTAGTGTTTACTGATGGTCCCCAGCTCTAAGGAAGCCCGCCTCACTTCAACCAGGGCCAGGGCCTTTTCAGTCCTAGCCCCAGCCTGGTGGAATGCTCTGTCAATGGAGACCCGGGCCCAGCGGGACATATTATCGTCCCATGGTTACCAGCCTCTTGCATAGCTGATCCAGGAAATTTTGCTCATGTGCCTGCATGTCTACCCACCTGTGCAAGCCAAATCAGCACATGCACTTGAAGTGTAGCTGATTTTAAATAGCACATGGCATGCCCATTGATTACCCTGCAGCATAAATAATCCTGGCTGGCCGATCATCTGTGAACATGCACCAAAAGCAACTATTTGAGCCAGCTGCTATGTTGAAGTGGTGCCAGCTACATGAATGCAAGCAAATGGGTTGCAAACAAATTGTGCCATGGAACAACAGGAACTCTTTGAAAGAAAATGGGCATTTGTGAACAAGGTAAGTTTGATCAACTTGTTTGCAAACAAACTTAACAGACAACTATTGTCAATGTATACTAGAAGAATCTCACTAAAGAAGCCATGGAGAATGTTGACTGAGCTGAGTTGCTTCCACACCTAGGTGATTTTCCATGGTAATCTGGTTGCTGATGTGGTTCTTTGTGAAATTGCCCTTGCAATGGAGATTCCAGACAGCCCAGGGTATTTGGTTTTCTCTATATTCACACCACATATGCATTAACGCCCCACTCCCGTTCACATGTGACCATCAGGATTCTCTGTTCACCTTGTTTTATTTATTTACTGCATTTATACCCCACCTTTCTTCTTAGTGAGGATCCAAGGGGTCCTCCCCTCTAGTTTATCCTCACAACAACCCTGCAAGGTAGGTTAGGGTGAGAGTATGTGACTGGCCCAAGGTCGTCCAGTCAGCTTCCGTGACAGACTGGAGGTTTGAACCTGGGTCTCTCAGATCCTAGTCCAGAACTTAAACCACTTCACCATGCTGGGTAAAGCAGTGCTGCACAGAAATAATGCAATGCCTTTTTAAAAACCCTTTGAAAAAACTCCACATATTCGCAGCCACCCCAACTATCCCTTACGCCAGCTGTGGGAGATCCTCTTCCTCTTCCTCCTCCAAGGAGCATGAGTAATGTTGGATAGGAATAATGTGATATCTTTAACAACCTTTTTAAAAAGTCATATTTGTAGAGTCTCCAACTCTCCCCTTGCCTCTGTCTAAGAGGCAGGTGGTTCTCTTCTGTTATGCTAATTGTTGCCCTTACAGTCACCAACAAATGAAAGAGCAATTCATGAATAATTGCCTGGCTCTTCTCTGAAGACCTGCAATTGCACTAGTTCCTTTCCGAACACAAGAAACTGCTCCTCTGGATAGCATCCGAAGCAGGAAATACGATGTTTTGAAGGCTTTAAAACAAAGCAGATTGTGTGTGTGTGTGTGTGTGTGTGTGTGTGTGTGTGTGTGTGTGTGTGTGTGTGTGTAAAGAATGGGTTGTTAATGCTCTATGCACAAACATGGAAAACATGGTGGGGGGGCGAGAAAGAAATACACAAGTTCAGCGACTAAAGCGTGAGAAATCCTCAGTGTGGAAACACCCCTGGAGAAGAACGTGTGCATACATGACTATGAGCAGAACCACAAGTGACAAAAGGCACAGATTGGACACTTGTCAGCTTCCCTCAAGTATTGATGGGAAATGTAGGCAGCTTGGTGGAATGTTGGACAAGTGACAGTTGAAAAGTCCATTGGACAGCAGTCAGAGAGCCAAGCTACAAGACCAGGATGCCTACATTTCCCATCAAAACTTGAGGGAAGCTGACAAGTGCCCAATCTGTGCCTTTTGTCACTTGTGGTTCTGCTCTCTGTTTTATCATGAATATTTATTGATTCCATTTTGAGGAGTCCTCTCTTCCAGGGAGATTTGGGAGGTATACATGGTTCTCCTTTCATTTTATCCTCACAGCAACCCTGTGAGGTAGCTTAGGCTGAGAAAGAATAATTAGCCCAGTGAGTTTTTCACAGTGAGCAGGAATTTGATGCAGATCTCCCCAGCCCTAGTTCAAAATGCTAACCATTATACCACACTGCGTCACAGAGGCCTAGATTTGCCATTTACTTGCCCACAGTAGGTACGCTCCCACACTCACCTTGAGAAATTGAGGAGAGGAAGAAAAAATAGCCTCCATAGTGACACTCTAGGAATTTCCCCAGTCCCTATGGCATTTACAATAGAGATTAGGGGAAATTCCTAGAACTTCACCTGAAAGTAATGTCACATCCTCCCCAACAACAACAACAACAACAACAACAACAATAAACCCCACCACTGTCCATATTTTCCTATCATTTGCTGAGGCGGTGCTGGATTGGAAATAGGTAAACTCAAAAGCAGTAAGCGCTGTCACAAATTCTGCATTAGATCTCCTCAGAGAAATGGTAGCACCCCAGTTTTTGCTAACGGAAGAGGCACAGTGCAATTGCCACAAGCCTTCTAGAAGGGGCTACAAGCATTCCTGCTTAACATATTTTAACCTCTGAAATTATGCTACAGTTCAGTATTTAAATGTCTCCCTTGAAATTGGTTTCGGACTTTTACTTAACTGCTTGCCGATCATGAAATCTACCTCACTTTGTTTCCAGCGCACACATACACGAAATGTGGAATGCCCTGTGTGGCTTCCCCCCAATTCATCTCAGCCATAGAATTAGTCCAGCTGAGTGATAAACTGTTACCTGATTCAGCCAGCAGAGGGGACAGTTTATCCAGCAATAGTAACCAAGACTAGCTTGAGAAGAGGGGTCAGTAGGTTTTTTTAAAAAATTAGAAGCTGGAAACATGAGTCGAGGGGTGGGGAGAGGAAGGGCCGGTATGAAAATCAAGGTTGTTTTGCACATGTTGTACAGCCAACATGTTTGAGTTTGATCCCAAGCGTTTTCTCAATGGGAAATAGCAGCCAAGGCCACATCTTCTACCTGTTCCTATTTACCAGCTCCAGTTCCTGTTTTCTGGTAAATATCCCTTTAACAATATGCTTACATATTGTTTTGTCCTCAGGAAATATTTGTGTGTCTAATCAGTTAATTCACATTTGAGGATGTATTGCAGCAATTTGATTATTTATTTACTGTATTTATAGTCGACCTTTTTTTCACAGACTCAAAGGAGATTACACAGTGTAAATCAATAGCAGTTCATATGAAGAGACGGCTAATAAGCACAGTGTTGGTCAATACAATCTATATGAGTAGAAATTGAGTAAAGATTACCGAAATGTGAATGAGAATAGCATATTTGAAAATGATAGTGTGGATATAATGAAGAAAAATGGTATTACATCAGTAGCAAATACTGAAGTGGTAACAGAGCAATTTATGTAGCAAACTGACACATCCTACACACAGTGGTATATACTCTTTCCATTCCCTTTAAGTGCCTTTTTGAACTATTCTGTTGTAATATATCCCTATTACCTTTATAGAAATCTCTCCGAAAAAACTCTGTTTTACATAGAGTCTCTCTACACAAGACATCTAACATGTGAAGAACACGTGTCGGGAGACGTAACGTTAGCCAGGAAGGGTAGTTTAAAAAGACAGAGCTGGTGGCAGAGCAAAGGCTTTGCTATACATTAGAGCTGTGCGAAGGGACTATGAAATGCCAGAAGGGAAACTTCAGCCCATTAGAACCTCCAAGCCCAGCTCTGGAAGGCAACTCCAGTCCATTTCTATTCCTCTCTGCTCTCTGGTTGTGATCACATACAGTTTTAGACTGAAGAAATGAAATTGACAGAGCCTTTGGGGAGCCAAAGATGAAATTAACAAACCCTCTAAGAAGTGATCTATGCCAGCTCTGTCTTTTTAAACTATGCTTCCCGGCTAACATTGCATCTCCCTACACTTGACCAATGCACACTGAGGCCTCTTGTGCAGAGAGACTCATAGTTTGAGAAATGACAAGCGCCTGAGTGCCCATCTAATCACCTCAGGCAGATCATTCCACAAAGGGGGGGCACAACACAGAAAGCATGTGTTCAAGTGGCTTTTGATCTTGTTTGTTTGCAGGGTGGCATCTTTAGAAGGCCCTGGACAGATGAACAGAGCTGTTGCAGTGGAACACAGGAGAAGACCTGCAGATATAAGGCTCCAAGGCCTTTTGAGGCTTTGTATGTGATAGACAGTACCTTGAATTGAACCTGGTAGATGATGGGCAGCCAACGGAGTGATTGCAGAATGGATGTAATATGCATGCTCCATCTATCTCTGGCTCGATGGGGTTGGACTAGATGACTCTAGAGGTACCTTCCAACCCTATGATTCTGATAACCGAGCTGAGACATTCTGTACCAACTGTAGTCTCTGAGCTGTCTTCAAGGGCAGACCCATGTAGAGAGCATTTCAGTAGTCTACTCTTGATGTTACCATGGCATGGATCTGGATGGCGAGATTGGCTGATGGTAAGGGGCCATCTTCCAGGCTTGACAAAATTGGAAGAAGGCATGTTTTGTTCTTGGATTAACTTGCTTTTTCAGCAGTAATGGTGGATTCAGTATAACCCCTAGGCATTTAACCAAGTCAGCAAGGGGTGGCTGAACTCCATCAAAGGTGGAAAGTACCATGCCCTTCAAGGCCTCGGTCTTCCCAATTAGCATTTCTTTCAACTTATCAGGATTCCCTTTCAATTTTTTTTCCTTCTTAGCCATTTAACCACAGCAATCAGGCAGTGGTTCAAGACCTCTACCACATTGCCAGGAGAGAGATAGAACTGGATGTCGTGTATGTGGTGCCCTCAAGTCAAAGTTGATTTATGGCTACTCCTGGTGGGGTTTTCATGGCAAGAGACTATCAGAGGTGGTTTGCTATTGCCTGCCTCTGCAACCCTGGTCTTCGTTGGAGGCCTCTCATCCAATTACTAACCAAGGCCGACCCTGCTTAGCTTCTGAGATCTGACGAGATCAGGCTCACCCGGGCTATCCAGTTCAAGGCCATTGGTATATTGATGATACTTAATTCTAAAGCTATGTATGAGTTCTCCTAAGGTTCCAAGTACATGGAGAGAAAAAGTTAGCCTTCTCCAGTCCCACAGCTGCTATCGAGATCACCATCACCTCTTCTACGGCTACTTTTTAGGGCCAAATGCCTCATTAGGAGTCTGAATCACAGAACTTCAGCATTATGTATTTTTGGTCCTGTCAGAGTCTTTAAAAAGTCCTCATGTTCATTTATGAGGCTTCATTAAATGGTCATTAATTGTGGCTTAATGAACATTAAGCCACACAAGGGAAGCAGAAGAACTCTGTAGCCTTGCACAATTACAGCTCTGACATATGCATTTTATCCTTTCTGCAGAGAGAACTTTATTTTTGACTTCTGCATCGCACTTTGCATGCTCCTTCAGTAATGAAAGAGTGTTGTGTGAGAAAGCCACACCCAGAGAAGGGCTGCAAGGAGTCGGCCTCCTTAACATGCTGTTTCATTCATGAAAAAAAAATCCAGATTGACTGTTTACTCTCCTGATTAGAATCCAGGTGCCTTATTTACATTTTGTCTGAAATTAATTCAGTCAATTCTTTGAAATGCAAATGGCTGGAGCGCTATCATTGAAGGAAAACTGGGAGATTTTGTCCTTTTATGACATGACACACCTTCTACTTATAAATCACCAAGGGTTCAAGGCTCTTGCAGGTAAGTGCATTTGGAATTGTTTACAAGCCCTCTGAACGAACGAATGAATGAAAGAAAGATCCCAGAGTATTTATGGTGCCAGTGTTCCTGCCCTGCCCTGGATAGCCCAGGTGAGCCTGATCTCATCAGATCTCAGAAGCTAAGCAGGGTCGGCCTTGGTTAGTAATTGGATGGGAGACCTTGAATGAAGACTAGGGTTGCAGAGGCAGGGAATGGCAAACCACCTCTGTTAGTCTCTTGCCATGAAAACCCTGCCAGGGGTTGCCATAAGTCAGATATGACTTGAGGGCACTCTCTACCACTTCCCAGTGTACTAAAAACTGCAGTTTAACAATGAGTATGCAATTTTAAAGCCCCCCCCCCCATGCCAGAAAAATCTAGCAAAACAAAGGATTAGCACTATGATTATACAGGCTGTTGTATGTTCTGAAAACACGACACAACTTGATTATAATCAAAATAATCTATTGCTTTATTTTCTTCTCCAGGGTCTTAAGATAGGGTCTTTCACATCCTCTACTGCTTGGTCCTTTTAATTGGAGATGCTGGGGATTGAACCTGGGACCTTCAACATGCAAAGCAGAAGCTCTTCCATGGAGCCATGGTCCTTTTCCTACTGATGAAGCTGCCTTATACTCAATCAGATCATTGGTCCATCGATGTCAGTACTATCTACTCAGACTGGCAACATCTCTCCAGAGTCTCGGATAGGGATCTTTCACATCACCTACTACCTGATCTTTTTAACTGGACATGCCAGGGATAGAACCTGGAACCTCCTGCATGCCAAGCTTATGCTCCACCACTGAGCCATGCTCCCTCCCCATATTAAATAACCCTAAGATATAAAAGACAAACTGTGTTGCCAATGACTCACTTTTTATCCCCAGGCAGGCACAGTCCACAGGGATAAGAAGTGAGTCGTCGGCCACACAGCTTGCCTTCCTGTTGGCTCAGCAGCCTCCTGGGGCACAGGAAGGCCCAGAACTGTGGCGGGAAGGCCTAGCACATGCTGAGGCCTTTCAGAAGCCCTTCAGAGGCTGCAGCGGGGACAGGAAGGCCCAGCACAGTGGTGGCTCTACAGCAGGCCCTGAGCAGTCTGCAGCAGTGGTGGGAAGGCCCACTGCAGTGACGGCCCAGCAGCAGGCCCCAAGCAGGCTGCAGCACCAGCGGGAAGGCCCGATGCCTTGGCAGCCCAGCAGCGGGCTCTGAGCAGGCCGCTGCAACGTGATGGGCTCTGGACTGCTTCTGCGCTCCACAGTGGGCAATTTTGGTCTCAAATGGGCTGAAATCGGCCTGCAGTGGAGCACAGGAGCGCAGCTCAAGCTGCCTGGAACTGCTGCTCGACCAGCCCTGGGGTGCTCCTGTGCTCCCCAGGGGGCTGATTTTGACCCAGTTGGGGCTGAATCGGGACCATTGGGGGCCAAAATCAGCACTCTATGGAGTGTAGGGACACTGCTGGGTGGTGCCATGGACCCTGGAGTGCTCCTGTGCTCCACAGCGGGCTGATTCCAGCCCCAAATGGGACCGATTCAGCCTCAAACGGGCCAAAATCAGCCCACCATACAGCTCTGCGGTGGGCTTCTCCAGAGGGCCACAGGACCTTGGGAGGGCTGTGCCGCTGGGTGGTGCGGCCCTCTCAAGCCCACGCACCAGGGCAGCATGAACCTCACAAGGCCTTGCTAGAACCTGTTGTATTTTTAAACACGATGTTCTCTGTTGCAAGTAATAAAATATTTAGGATTTTATTCTTCTGTGTTCCAATTTCAGAATGAAGAATTGGGAAGAAAAAAAAATACTAAGGAAGATTCAGGAGTGTTCCAAAGCCTTTTGAGTGTGCATTGGATTTATAGAATAAGAACAGTTTGTTCTTAGTTGGTTACACATACCACCGAAAGAAAGTCAGATCAGTCAGCCGGCTGAATGGAAGGATTTCATGTCCTGTATCACAACAATTCTCCCAAGACATTTTATTCAGGGAACAGGCATAAGTTAGGGTCTGTGTCCAATGTAGGGCTTTGTTGGATGAAAACTCGACATTATTATAAATCTTCCAGCGTCGCTGGCACAAGCGGCCCTCGCATCAGGGTTGTATTTTACGCCGTGTTGTGCTCTGTATTTATTTAGCTGCACAAGTGAAAGGGAAAGAGGCAGTCACTTTCAGAAATCCCCTGCCCCCAATTTATTAGGAGACACTAAAAAAAAGTCAAGCACTTCCTACAGAACACAAGTTGGCAGAACATAGTGTATGAATACCTGAATGAACTTTCAAATATTTGTATGAAGTCCTGCTTAAAGCTTGCTCCCCTTGCTGCTTCACCCATTTGTGGACTTCTAGACCAAAAGTGATCCATTCATATAGAGGCACAAAACTTCTCTCTTCCCCTCTCGAACAGGTCCAAAAACAATAGGGGAGGAACGACAATTAGGGTAGTATGCTGGAGATAGTGCATGTCTGGTGGGGGAGTCTGGTTTACTACTTGTAAAGGTATCCTGCTTATGGGAAGAAGACGAGCGCACTTTATTTTTGCTAAATCTGTATATGGATGTTTTTGCTGGAGTAAGAGGAAAGAGATCAGTCGCGCAGAGCTATAGGGAGAACGTAAGCCCTGCTGGGCTGGACCACCAATGGTCCACCTAGTGCAACGTCGTATTTCCCGCAGACGATGCAGAAGATTCTTAATTAGGGGCAAAAGGCCCAAATCCGTCCCTGTTTTTCTCTTTCCCACTAGAAGGGGCAAAACTGCCCCGGATCACAGAGGTTCTATTTAGGCATCATGGGTACTAGCCACTGATGGACCTGCCTTCCATACAATTGTCTAATTGCCTTTGAAATCCATTTTAGCTAGTGTCTGTTGCTGTATGCTGTGGTGGTGAGCTGTGCCAATCAATCATATGCTGCATGAATCAGATCTTTTCTTTTGTCTGTCCTGAATTAATGATCCGTCAATGTCACTGGGTGCCCCAAGTTCTAGAATTTGGGAAGAAACAGTTTTCTCTGCTGACTTTCTCTGCTCAATATTATAAATCTCATGTAAAGCAGTGCCGTTCCATCCCCCGCCCTCCTCGGGTGATCCTATAATTTTGTTTTCCTGTCTGATAGAGCTGCCGCAATTCACAACTGTTCAAAATTACTTAAGTCCACTGTTAGCACTTGAGTTTAAAAATGTATGTGTGTGTGATTCTTTGTATGATTCTCTGTGATTCTCTGATGTGTGTGATTCTCTGATGGAAATTCACCACTCTGGTCTTTCAGAAACTTGGGGATTGATCTCTATCTCTATCTCTATCTCTATCTCTATCTCTATCTCTATCTCTATCTCTATCTCTATCTCTATCTCTATCTCTATCTCTATCTCTATCTCTATCTCTATCTCTATCTCTATCTCTATCTCTATCTCATCTCTATCTCTATCTTTGTGTGGGTGTATGTGTTCTTCATAGGTACAAAGGAGGGCCTGAATGGAGTTTTCAGTGATTGGAAGGTGCTGTTTCTACTACCTGAATGATTCTGAAGCTCTTCTGGCTAAGAGGGGCCATGGTTCAGCAGCAGTGGCAGAGCATCTGCTGGGCATGCAGAATGTCTCAGGTTCAATCCCTGGAATCACCAGTTAAAATGATTAAGTACAAAGTGATGGAAAGGATCTCCGCCCAAGACCTTGGAGAGCCACTGCCCTTCCGATTAGACAATACGGAGCTTTATGGACTCTCTGATTCAGTCTAAGGCAGCTTTTGGTGCCAGGTTGGCAGTTTGGTGTTGTGGTTAAGAGCAGCAGGACTCTAATCTGGAGAACCGGATTTGATTCCCCATTTCTCCGCTTGAAGCCAGCTGGGTGACCTTGGGTCAGTCACAGCTCTCTCAGAGCTCTCTCAGCCCCCCCCCACCTCACAGGGTGATTGTCATGAGGATAATAATATACTTTGTAAACCACTCTGAGTTGGTGTTAAGTTGTCCTGAAAGGCAGTATATAAATCAAATGTTGTTATTATTGTTATTATTGTGATTATCAGTGCAATCTTAAATGAAATTACACCTTTTTAAACCTATTGAATACCAAGGTTTAGGATTACATTCTAAATTATCCAAGATAAGCAAAGCTATGTAAAATGATTTGATTTATATGATAACTGGGGAGGGGGTGGAATTGGCAAGTGTTATGCCTGAAACAGCTAACCCTCTGCGCTCTTCCCAATTAGACACAAAGGGCTGGAGTGAAGGGAGTGGTCTTTAGAACTTTAATTGCAATGAAAGGAGAGAGAACGAAATGCCAAATATGGTTATAACAATTATGACATCAGAACAGCAGTGTAACATGATTGGTTCACAGTTATGTTGCAGTTAAAATTTTTAGTACACGTCACCTTCTTTAGTGCAAAGCCAGCTCATATTACATTAGGCATGTGTGACCCTACAGAACAAGTTATTGTCTATGTTACCTTTCAGGAATTCATTTCTGCCTGGATGTATCTGGCAAACACACAATGCTAGCCGGTACTGTTATCTCTGAGACAGGGCTCTGAATTCTTGCCTTCGGTACTCAATGTAACTAAACACAACTTGTCAGAGTAACTAAGCAATTGTGTATTGCTCATAGCAAACACATAAGAAATCACTGTTTGTATTAGGTTTATCAGCATCCAATTAATTGCTAATTATTATAACTGAGCTTGGCCTGGTGTCACAAGAATGCAGTTTAACTCCAACATCACCCAAACTGGGTGATGTTTTAGGTGACTTGTCATAGAGAACAGGAGAAATTCCTAGAATGTCACTATGTGGAGGCCATTTTTCTCCAACTCCTCAAATCCTTACTGGGGGTGAAATTGGAGTTGGGGGTTGGTAATTAACTGCCCTAGAGAGGTAAATGGGAGGCCTACCTTTAGCATACATAATGACATATCGTGGAAAAAATTACTATGTTTATGTGAAGGAAGCATTGAGTAGAATGCACCCTCCCTTGCTAAGCTGGTCATTTGGATTCACTCCCCATCTTCTCCAAATGCTGCCATCTGGATGTTGTTTTTGTAAAAAATTTCCACTCTGCTTCTTCTCATGTGTGAGTTTCCAATAAATAAACAGGAAGAGTTGCTCTGCCAGTCTTGAGTACAGCTGCCTAAATGCCAGTTCTGGCATAGTAATGACTTGGAGATAGCAACTTTCAAAAAATACAGTGAGGTAGTCTGTGTGCGCCAAAAGAAACCAATTTATTAAAAATGCCCAAGTGAAATAACATACGGCCATCTTGAATGGTATGGAGAGCAAACAACAGTTGGAGGTGGAAGAATTTGGATGGCCCCTGACTCATAGGCTTCTGAATTTCTTGCATTTCTGTGGGATACTAGAACTCCAGTGGTAAGATTACTTAAGAATTAAATATCTTTTCCTCCAACACTGGATAAGACCCAGGGTTTAATGTGGGTCTAGGTTTACCCAGTCTTGCACGCAGAATCTATTTTCAAGACCAGTCCTGAATCCTAGCATTTGGCTGTGGAAGAACTACCTGATAATTGATCTCTTCTGCCCCCTCCCTCATCTATTAGGAATTCACCGGATTAGTGGAACAGAAAAGGAGTTTGCCTCTCTAGGAATTCATAACGGCTCACTTTAACCCTTTTCTAAATTGGAAAATGTAGCGTGTGCTCTCTTGCCATGGGAGAGCACTTGCTAGAATTTCATGTCAAGCAAAAGGTTAAAATAAGTTATTAAGGGTTGCTCAGAAGGCTTCTAAGTATTGCTGTACCTGTGGGATTGCCAGTGTCATGCAGGAAGAACACAACAACATATAGGCTGCCTGGCTTCATGGTAAGGTTGCTAGTCACAGCTGGCAACATGGCAGAAAGGTTGAGGGGGGCAGAGACAATCTCTTTGGTGTTGTGCTGATGCATGCGGTCATTTATGGCACAAAACCAAAGAGACGGCATCACATTGGAGAGATACTGTGGGATTCACCTAAAACTAGAGTTTTGAGTTAATCCTTGAGCATCGCCCTACCATGATGACATCATGTCTGTCTGTCTGTCTGTCTGTCTGTCTGCCTGTCTGTTATATTTCCATTCTGCTCTCCCTGCAGAGCAGGCACAGAGTGGATTACATCACAGTATGAAACAAGTAGTATAATAAAACCAAGTTCAATCTAAAAAATCCTGCGGCATTCACATTGTCCTTCCCTCACTAAAACCTCACTAACACCCATCGGGCGGGAAGCGAACTGACAGATGTTATACAAAGTGGGGGGGGGGAGAGAAGGGATGGCATGTGTTGGCACAATACTGAAAAGCCCCCCCCCCTTTCCCTGTGCTGGCATATCAAGAGACAGAGGGGAATGGAGACCCCAAACTGAGACCTCACCCCTGCTTCATGGGCCTTCTAGAGCAACCTAGACCTTTAGACCCTGGTCCCCTCATACTTGACTTGATCTGCTCAGTGTGTCCCTAGGATGGCCGGGGCCCCAGAATTCCCCCCAGTCATCCCCAGTGGCTTGAACAGAGAAATGTGGCAGCATCCCTACTTATGAGCATCCCTGGCGAGCCTCCCTTGTGACCATCCCTACTTCCCTACTCATGCATCTGATGGAGAGATCTGTGATTCTCGAAAGCTTATGCTACAATAAAGTTGGTTAGTCTTAAAGGTGCTATTGGACTCTTTACTATTTTGCTGCTACAGACTAGAGATGGGTACGAACCAGAAAAAAATGAACCATGCAGTTTGTGGTTCGTCACGTTTCATAAACCACGAACCTGCACCGGTTCATGAACTGGTTTGTTTTGGTTCATGAAAATGTCACTTCTGGGCCAGCAAACCACCACTTCCAGGTCAGCATAAAGGTCTGCAGAAATCCCAACCCCTGTTGCCTAGGAAACTGATTGATTGGCAACAGGCTGTCTGCAGTGATGAACCAAAAAACAAACCAAATGAACCGCCCTAAAGTTCGTGGCAGTTCGTCAGAAATGGGCTCTGATGAACCACTAGTTCGTGAACCACGAACCAGCCTGGTTTGTGACGAACTTCGTTTTGTATTTCGGTTCATGCCCATCTCTACTACAGACTAACATGACTAACTCCTCTGTATCTATACTTATGAGAGGATTCCCAAATGCCAATGATCAGCAAAGAAGGGATTCCCATGGTTTGGTTTTCTGTTTTGGTCTGAATAATGGATTTCACCATTGGGAGAAGGGGAGATCCATGTGTTCTCTTTATTTCATCAAACTTGAAATAAACTAATGAAACTTCTTCTTGAATTTTGCTCAAAACATCTCAGAGAGAGCATTTGCATTTCAAATATCAGTACTACAAGTTGAGCAAATCCACACCGTTTCTTCCCTTTTGCTTTGGAATACTATTAATGATTCGTATACTTATTGGTTGTTTGTTTGATGCTTTTGATCAAGAAAGCTATGATAATGGGACCTTGTTAAATTTATTCTCTCTCTCAGTCTTCTAGTTTGACTCCAGCCTGGTTTTTCTCTCTTAACCCGCCTCCAACCCTTTTTCACAACCCTGTGAATACCAAGACACACATTTCAAGAATATCATAAATTCAGAATATGTACTTTTGTTTAAAAAAGCATGCTTCCTCTCAGACATTTCTCAGCAAGTTTCCCCTGGGTCCCATAACGTAGGCTTGGTGTTCTTATAGTAGTCTCAAAATTCACTGCAGGTTCCCTGGTGATTCCAAAACTGAAACTTTTCCTCCCAATCTTTTCATATAAAGACAGCCTTATATGAAGTGTGTGTATGCTATTTGGTTTTTAAAAAAACTTCACATTTTTCTCCCTGTAAGCAGCTGTATACAGTAGACAAGATTATAATTAATTTTCTGCAACAGCTACATGGAGGTGGAGAGGGACTGAAAATTGTCAAGATTTTTAGAAGCCTGGTTATCACTGAGGTTTAAAATCTGTGTTTGAGCTATAACACTCCTGAATTTACATAAATCAATGTTCCTCATAAAAATCCCTGTACTTAATAATTAAGTATGTCAGGGAGTTTCTGCTAGTTTTCTATGTGCATGGATTTTTTTTAAAAAAAATATGGAGTATTTCACCATGTGAACCCCCAAGAGGTCCATTCCTTACAGAGGTTTGCTACTTCAATGAGAATTAGGCAAAAGAACCCCAATCTTTAAAAATCAAGGGAGATTCTCAGAGGCACAACTACATCTTTCTCCTCTCTGTTATTTTAATTTTTTATTATTTGCAACACTCCTCACAAATTACACTAAATTGTGTGAAACTGTCTGCCTGCCCCCGTCTCTGTCTGTCTGTCTGTCTGTCTGTCTGTCTGTCTGTCTGTCTGTCTGTCTGTCTGTCTGTCTCCTGCTTTTCTCCACTTTGGGGGTCCCAAAAGAGCTTATCATATTGTTCTCCCACCCACTACAACAAAATGCTGTGAGGTAGATTAGGCTGAGAGAGAGACTGACTTGCCTAAGGTTGCCCAGCAGACTCTGTTCACTTTACCTCATTGGTTCAGAGTGCCTTTCAGTGGTTTTTCCAAAGGCATTTTCTGTCCCAAAGGATAGAATTAGACCAGACTGCTGCCATTGCCCCTCCTTGCCAAATATTCCCTCAGCTCCACATTTTTAACCAACCCAAAAGTTATAGAGAAACAAGTCAAGTGCCCTGCCCAACTCCATGGGACCCAACAGTAACAAGCTCCACCTCACAGAATTTTGTCCTCCTTCCCTGCTTCTCTTTTGGCAGCCTGTTCCTGGAATACTCCTCCCCTTCATCCATCCATATGATGATATGTTAGACCATAGAAGGCTAATGTAGCAACACCAAGAGCTAGCTCAATGTAGTGCTTTAAGTGTAGGGCTAGGATCGGGGAGACCCAGGTTCAGTTTTCCACTCTGCCATGGAAGTTCACTGGGTACCTTTGGGTCAGTCACACTCTCTGAGAGCTAAAACAGACGATATTCCTGACGTGTGGAGGACGTGCTTTGGTTTCCCGCAGAGTTCCATGGGAAGTGTAGTGAGAAAGAACCTCTGCCAGGGAGAACAGGGAGAGAATCCCTCTTCTCCCTGGTAGAGGTTCTTTCTCACTACACTTCCTGTGGAAACTTGCAGGAAACCAACACGTGTCCTCCACGCGTCAAGTGTCTCGTCTGTTTCGGTTCTCCGCCTAATCTACCTCATTGTCATGCTCAGGGCTTGGGGAACCCATCCCGGGTGCTGGGGGTAGTTCACTTGTTGGTCTAACAGTCACTCAGAAAGCAGGTAGTGTAGTCCAAAGTCAAGCTGAGGTTCAGAGCCAAGAAGTCAGACCAACAAGGAGGCGTGCAAGTGGGAGTCCAAAGAGCTGTAGCCAAGGTTAGTAACTGAGTCAACAGTCCAATAAAGGATCAGGCATGTGAGAGTCCAAGATAAGGCTGTGAGAAGGTTATGTAGTGAGAAGTCAACCCAGAGACAGGCAAGGAGCAGGGCAGGAATGGAGAGCTTCCAGGTGTGGAGGTGCCGGACGCAGGGGAGTAGTGAATAAAGTTGCTCTCCTTTTATGCTCATGTCAGCACAAGAGGGTGAGGGCCAGGTGTTACCTCTTTGCTTGATTGCGGTGCCTCGCCCTCAGAGCCTAGCTCCATTCACTGCTGAGCCTGCAGGCATGCACTCCTATGCCTTTCCCAAACAGCCTCCCTTGCTGGAGCCTTCCGCCTTGCAGCCGGCTCAAGAGGCTTGGATCTTTGGTGTGGTGGTTTCTTCTCCTCTCTGTGTGACCCCTCACCATCGCCCATTTCCACGGAGGGCCCTGGCTGCCAACTGCTTGACGGCTCCTCCGGTGCCACGGGCAGATCTCCTGCTGGCTCTTCCAGCCCCTCATCCTCTGAGGAGAACTCGCCACCAAGCAGGGAGCCGAGGCTGGCCCATGACACCCATAGAGTTGCTCATGTGATGATAAAATAGAGGAAGGCAAAACGATGTTGGAAGCTGCTTTGGATCCCCACTGGGGGGAGAAGTTGGGTATTAATATCTAAATAAACAATTGCATGCAATATTTTAGCATTAAAGCCAGAGAGCTGTATTAGTAACTAGAGGACTCCTAAACCACAAACATATTCATCTGAAGATATTGATTCAAACTGAGGGAGGCATTGGGACTTGTTCTTCGGAGGTTCAATATGCCAAACAAATGAAAACCAAGCATGATTAAAAGGGGTTGTTGGTTTTTTTGCCTCAATCACCCTTGGCAATACAGTCTTAACAAGTCATTTTATGCACAGTCATGACTTCCCCAACCTTATTTAGCCAATCTGTCAAGGATGGTTGGATTGCAGTTTCCCATCTGCTCGACAGACGTACTTTGCCAATGATAAACATACTAGGATGAAGAGTTCCCTGTGTACATAAATGGAGTTTGCTTGTTCCATACTGTTTAGCAGAATTAGCCAGGAACTTCCCCATGTTAAGATCTTCTTGGAGTTAGAGGCAACTTGTTTTGTGAGCATATCCCTGACTAAAGTGATTATTGCCAATGTTTCTTCCAGCAAAGAAAATTATCATTCCCGTGCCTTTTGGAGAATGTAGAGTGTTGCATAACCACAATGCTGAGTTCCTTGGAGATCTCAATGTATGGTAATTTTAGAAAGGACATTTCCGCTAGGTGTTGCCAACCTTCTTCTTTTCATTTGTCAGCACTCTGTAGGTGAGCACGTAGCAGTAGTCCAGGCACAACAGGGCATACGTCAGATCTGATACATGTCCCAAAGTAACACCTTGCAACTGATTATGACCTCAGTAAACACATTTTCAAAAGAAGCTAACGGATGTGACACTCGTGTGCAAATGTGATCTTGCCTATGGAAATACTGTAATAAAAGATTAGAGGTGTGGTGATCAGGTGTGCCTGCTACTTCAGTATAGGATAAGGGAGGAGAAGTGCAATCCAATGCAGACTTACTCCAGCCTAAACCCCCTGAAATCAATGGGCTTAGAGAGGAGTAAGTCTGTATCAGACTGCATCGGAGTTCTTATCTGAACATTAGTTTAAGCCCCTCTTTTTTAAAAAAATTGTTTTAATCCCTATCTTATTTGCTGATAGTTTGGTTTTTGACAGGGCTTTTTTCTGGGAAAAGAGGTGGTGGAACTCAGTGGGTTGCCCCTGGAGAAAATGGTCACATGGCTGGTGGCCCTGCCCCCTGATCTCCAGATAGAGGGGAGTTGAGATTGCCCTCCACGCCACTCAGCGGCGCAGAGGGCAATCTCAACTCCCCTCTCTCTGGAGATCAGGGGGCGGGGCCACCAGCCATATGACCATTTTCAAAAGGTTCCGGAACTCCGTTCCACCATGTTCTTGCTGAAAAAAAGCCCTGTTTTTTTATGTGTTTCTATTGCCATTTCAGGCTTCCAGTTTGTTTCTACTGTGTTTTTGAGCAAATTGGCATTTAAGTGAAGCAGGGTAAAATAACTGAAAACTGTTTAACAAACATTCAGGGGTGAAATTCTGCTGTGGTTGCACTTTTGTTGAGCACATTGCATAGATAAATGACTTTGATATGTTTCCCTTTTAAGACACTACAACTTGAACATTTGTAAATATGTCCTCCAAAGCACAGATTTGGTTTTGAATTTTTTTTAAAAAAACCCTAATTTTTGTGATCAGGTGTTACAAAATTATGGTAGGCACAGGAAACCATTCTTGGGGTATGGAGGTTCCAAGGAACCCACCAGGGTGGGGCCCAGGGCTCCCTGGCATGCAGAAAGTCCTAGTTTAAGCCCTTACATCTCCAGTAAAAAGGAGCAGGCAGTAGGTGATGGGAAAGACCTCTTCCTGAGACCCTGGAGAGCTGCTGCCAGTCAGAGTAGACAATACTGGCCTTGATAGGCCAAGGATCTGTCTCAGTCTAAGACAGCTCTATGTGCTCTTGTTAAAAGAAGAGGCAATGGCTCATTGGCAGTGCATCTGCTTGGCATGCAGAAGGTCCCAGGTTCAGTCCCTGGTATCTGCAGTTCAAAGGACCAGGCAACAGGAGATGTGAAAGACTTTCACCTGAGACCCTGGAGAGCTGCTGCCAGTCAGAGTAGGCAATGCAGGCCTTGATGGACCGATGGTATGATTCAGTATAAGGCAGCTTCATGTGTGTTCATGTGTATTCTTTCCCTGCTCTAGTTGTGTCCAGGATAAATACCTGCAACAGAGGAGGCTGAAAGGCTTAACCCAGATCTCGTTCTGCTGTGAAATTGTAGTCCCAGCACCGATAGGAACACCACTGGTGTAGGTGTTTCCCTGCACCAATAGGAACACCACAGAGAATACCTTGCTGGACATTGAATGACTATAGATTTGAAATGAACTTTGGAACATGTGCAATTTCCTTGAAAAAGGATTAATGAAACAGGAATGAATCTAGCCACCTGTTGGGAGAAGGGTTACCCTGGTATTCTTTCCCCCCACACAGGGACTGGAGGAACAGGAGCTGGACAGCCAGGTGCCCTATAGGACCAGATACCTATGGAAATACAAAGAAACATTGAACAAGAAAGTCTTCATATTCCAAACATCACCTGAGACTACTTACCTTGACGCACGTGAACACTTTGGACTGGACTCCTTAGAAAAGAACGTTCCTTCTTGGACATTATATGAACCTTATTTGTATTTCCTCCCTTTGTATTTTTCAGGGGTAGCAGTACACTTGCACATTCTGTAATTGATATGAATACATCAGCACTAGGTTTTTATAGTTTGTACTCAGCTTCAGTATTTCTGTGAAAGTTTTGACATGGGATTCATGGTGTATGTGTGGAGTGGATTGTGCCTTTCAGGTTATGAGTTTGATTGCATGTAACTCCATCAGCACATGGCACTTTATTAAGTATAAAAAGAGTACATGACTGCCAAATTGGAGTGAGAGTGGTTAGAGCTCGGGGTGGACTTGAGTCCTTTTGTTTTTGTGCTCATACCCATGAGAGCCTCTGTTGTTTTTTTGTGAAATTGCTGTCAGCAACCTTTCTCCCCTGATAAAACCATGAGCGCTCAACATGGCTGACTCTAGGGATGGCTCAGCTGGACATCTGTCAGGTTTCCAAGATTGGTAAAGCACCCATTGTTCCAAGAGCATCACCTGTTTTCAGGTCATGTGAGGTTGGAGGGCAGCATGAACGAATTTTCAGTTTGTGTTCCCAACTTGTTCAGGCAAAGGGGAATCCTGCAGCTGGTATGGTGGGCTGGCTAACTTATCAATCTTGCGTTCACCCCTTCCTCTGAAACACCAACAGTAATCTCTGTCTATGCTGGATCATGCTGTGCAAAAAGTGGTTTGTTCAGAATGTTGTGTAGAAAAGGCACAGGAAGGGAATATTCCACTGTGATTATGCCCTCTGACTCCTGGGACAGGAATTTTTTCACAAGGCAAGTCTATATGGTCCTCAAAGCTGCGTATGCATTTCAAACTACCTAACATGAAACGACTACTGATGAAGGTTAAAGGGGAAAGCGCCAAAGCAGGATTACAACTGAACATCAAGAAGACAAAAGTAATGACTACTGAGGAACTACACAATTTTAAAGTTGACAATGAGGAAATTGAAGTTGTTCAAGATTTTCTATTCCTTGGCTCAATCATCAACCAACAGGGAACTGCAATGAAGAAATCAGAAGAAGATTGAGACTCAGAAGAGCAGCTGTGAGGGAGCTAGATAAGATCCTTAAAGATAAAGATGTCTCTCTGGGAACCAAGATCAAGATAATCCAAACTATGGTATTCCCCATTGCTATGTATGGATGTGAAAGTTGGACAGTAAAGAAAGCTGACAGGAAAAAAATTGATTCATTTGAAATGTGGTGCTGGAGGAGAGTTTTGCAGATACCATGGATAGCCAAAAAGACAAATAAGTGGATACTAGATCAAATCAAGCCGGAATTCTCCTTAGAAGCTAAAATGACAAAACTGAGGCTATCGTACTTTGGTCACATCATGAGAAGACAAGATTCTCTGGAAAAGTCAATAATGCTAGGAAAAGTGGAAGGCAGCAGGAAAAGAGGAAGACCTAAAACTAGGTGGCTTGACTCAATAAAAGAAGCCACGTCCTCCAGTTTGCAGGATCTGAGTAGGTCTGTTAGAGAGAGAACGTTTTGGAGGTCTTTCATTCATAGGGTCGCCATAGGTCAGAAACGACTTGATGGCACATAACACACACACACACAACATGCAGCACTAAGCTCGTATTTTAGAAGACAATATTTTATTTTAGAAGACATTTATTTTAGAAGACAATATTTTATTTTAGAAGACAATAAATAAGCAAAGGGCTGTTTCTCTGCAGCCTTGCCCAAAGAAAAGCACAGAGCAAGAACAGTTTACAGGGCACCGTTTCATATGAAAGGGCTGAGTCAGGCAGAATGGGTCAGGTCAGACAGAATGTGAAACTATGGCTGATTTTAACTGTGGTTAGTTTGTGAATCCAGGTTTCAGCTCATAGAGGGACCCTGAGATCCTGATTTGCCTTGGGAAAAGCTGGCTTTCATGCTGGTTGGGGGTCTCTGTATGGAAGGGTATTGATGGGGAACAAGCCAGGATTAAACCCAAGATATCTGTGTTCATACATCACATGAAATGGTTGTTGTTATTTATTCGATTTATAGCCCTCCCTCCCTATGAGCGGGCTCAGGCGGGTTACAACAATATAATAATACAAAAATAGACATTTAAATACATTAAAACCAAAGTCATCAATATATACACAATCAGAATCCCAGATGGCAGCCCCCTCTACTCTTTCCCAACCAAACTATAAACAAGGGGGAGAGAGGGGTACAAACTGGTGTCACCACTGTGACTTCACATATGAGGAGGCAGATGGTTATGTAGCCCTCCCTTGACAAACCAACTTTATTGCCCACTAGACAGCCCCTAATTAACCACATGGTTGGATCCAGACTAGCTCATTTGCTCATACAAGGCACTTTTGTTAATGAAACATAATGTTCTTGCTTCCCCCCTCTCACAGCAGCCCACTGGTCGTTCCAAAATGTTGTTCTTTGGGGATGGGAGATGCCAAGGAATGGCATGAGGGGGAAACTGGGAAGTCTGCGGCAGGAAGAGGGAATTGGTGGAAATTGCCACACCCCTTCCATTACAGGGAAATGTTGGCTGGATCCAACACATAGTGAGTGGACATTACAACAAACTGTGGTTAGTTCTAAAGAAGCAAGTCATCAGTTGCAGGTGCAGGATACAAGGGGAGGACGAAGAGCTACTCCTAGAGCTACTCATTTTCACTTCTGATGTCACATGTCCACCCATGTTCCTACCTCAACCCTCACACTGACTGCCAGATTAGGACTGGCAATCCTGTGTGGCATACATGGATTGCCACTTCCCTGGGCATCTTTTCTTGAAGCAATGAGTCAATCCTAGTATTCCTGCAGTTGGAAGTGCTTCAGAAGATCTCAGTAGGCGTCACCTTGGTGTCTGTAGAGAGAGAGAGAGTGTGTGAAGAGCCCTCCAGCTGCATCTGACTTATGGCGGGCCCAGCAAGGGGCTGTCAGGACAAGAGAGAAGCAGAGATGATTTGCCATTGCCTTCCTCTGCCAAGTCTTCCTTGGTGATCTCCCAACCAAGTACCGATTATGCTTAGCTTCCAAGATCTGGTAAGGTCAGGCTATACCATGCCACCTTCCTTCCCATCTGTAGGGAGTACCCATTTTGAAATGGCTGTCTCCATGGTAGGAGGCTGCTTGTTATGGAAATATCTAACTTTCTATGAAGTCTCCACTCAACCTACACTCATGATAGCTATTTTGTAAATCTCTACACACCCATGGCAGCCACTTTGTTGAAGCACCTACTACCTGTTCTCAAAATTCCAGAAGTATCCATGGGTCCAAAAAGATTGGAGATCCCTGTTCTAAGTGCATGATGGAAGGTGGGATTTGTGACTTTTCTTCCTTCTCCTAGAGCATTAAGAGGTATTGCATTTATGTTAGAGGGCAAGCCCTTATAACAGAGGCAGGCAATGGCAAACCACCGCTGTTAGTCTCTTGCCATGAAAACCCTGCCAGGGGTCGCTATAAGTCAGGTATGACTTCTAATGGCTCAGGGCATGGAATATTATTTCATATTCCAGAAAACAGCTGTTTTTCCAGAAAACAGACGACATCCTCAACGTTTTGAAATTCAGAGTGAAGCTCGGATGCGCTAGACTTTAGTATGGTGATGCTACTTTCAGTGATAGTAAAGCACTAAAGTTCTGTAGTACAAGGATTATGCTGGTTTTGAATTCAAAAACCATTTGGTGTCTTTGGACCAGCATACAAAGGAGCTTTGTAGAATCTTGAGGACTAACAGAAGTTTCCATAAGATAAACTATACTAGCTAGCCCATGAAAACTTGCCCTTCAAAGTTCCAAAAGTTTTATTCTACTAATGGCGGAGATGTCTTCAAATTCAAGGAGCTTTCTGTTGGAGCAATGTGTTTCTTTCTCTGAAGGAATATTCTTCCCTTCATGGAACTAAATCCTTGGGTCGGAGTCTCTTTAAGGTGCCCCATGGTTTCTTTTTGTTTTTTGATGCGATGGACTAATATAGCTCCCCCAATGGAATCTAAAACTGGAAGGTGTTAAATGCAAGGTTCATTTAGGATATTTGTTTTTTGGCTCTGATTTTCAACATGTCTCTTGCTTTGGGTTTGTTCCCAGAATTTAGTTTTCTTCATCAAATGGGCTTTTTTTGTTTTGGTTTAGTGTCCTGCCTTAATTCTTGGCTTTTTAGAGTCCAGGCACCAACGAATAAAAGGGGCTGTTTTTCATATGGCTTCAACCTTTATATCCTGACCAACTTTTATTTAAGATTTCCTGCTTTTAAAAAAAAAACTAATTCACTCACAGAAGCACTGTCAACAGCAACTCCTTTTGGGGAAAGGGGAGAGAACACATATGCCTTAAAGATTTCCACATAGCTGTGGTCGAAGTTTTAGGGTGGGCCTTCACTGTAGGTTTCACACACCCCTGGGACGAGGTGTCAAACTTCACTGAAATGCAGGCCTGAAAATGGGCCTTGTGGCTTGGCTCAGCTCCAGGCAGTCACTTGCTGGTCTCAGGAAGCCACCACAGGGATCAGCTTCTGCTGCTGAGGAGAATATGGAGTCTTAGAGGTAAAGAAAGGCACATTGTGAGAGATTCCGAAGCACCTGACGATGCTGAGCTACTAAGGAAAGATGCCACAGGGCAGAGGTTTATTGATGTGTTTACGTTATTTCTGCACTGTTTTTCAGCACAACCCAACAAAATCCAATAAAGTAACCAATAGTGAAGTGATACTAAACAGCAGTTCTAAAACTTCAGCTGGCAGCCAGAGTGATAAAACTCCTGTTTGCTGCTATATTTCCCCTACTTTCTACAGCAGTTACCTTTGTTTTTGGGGCCCATTTCAACATGCTGCTGTTTAAACCATGAAAGAGTCTTTGAATGGGTTATCTGAAGGACTGTGCTGTGCTGATTCAAGCCTGCCTATCGTCTGAGATCATCTGGGGCGGGCCTTCTCTATGACAGCACCAACATGAAGTGAGATTGGTAAGTATGCAGGAGAAGTGATGCGACATTGCCCCCCCACCCAACTCTCAGGGATTGCTAGTCTTCTGCTAGCAACCCTAGTCTTACAACCATGGGAATGATCTTTCCTGGGAAACCTACATGTTCCATGCATGAATGACTGGATACAGGGCAGTCTGCCTTGCGCATAAATTCAGTTTGTCTCCTTTTTGTCTCTCCTTCCTGCCTTCCAGGGTTTGATCAAACCACAGTTTATAAACTATGGTTTATTGTGGTGTCTGAATGTAGCCACATTCTCTCTAGGTAAGGTGGCCATTCTGATCAATATGTACATACAGTAGCACTTGGGAGACCTACGTTTATTTTAGAGTCTTTCTACAGGAGACGCCTGGGTGCGTGTTCTTCAAGTATAGGGAGATACAATGTTAGTTGGGAAGGGTAGTTTAAAAAGACAGAGCTGGCAGAGATTGTGCCTCAGAGGGTTTGTTAATTTCATCTTCACCTCCCCAAAGGCTCTGTCAATTTCACCTCTCCATTCTAAAATTGTGTGGGATCACAACCAGAGGGCAGCAAGGCATGGAAATGCGCTGGAGCTGCCTTCCAGAGCTGGGCTTGGACCTGGAGAGTTTCTAATGGGCTGAAGTTTCCTTTCTGGCATTTCACAACCCTTTTGCACAGCTCCAGTGTATAGCAAAGCCTTTGCCCTGCTGACGGCTTTGCCTTTTTAAACTACCCTTCCCGGACTACCATTGCATCTCCTCACACATGTTCTTCATGTGTCAGATGTCTCATGAAGAGAGACGCTTAGTCATATAGTTTACTCAGTAAATTTGGGCTTATCTCTCACCCTGACTTACCTTATAGGGTTGTTGTAAGAACAAAAAATTGGGAAGAAGCCATATATGCTCCCTTGAGTTTCTTGGAGAATGGGTGGGATAAAACTGTAACGTAAAAATAAATGTTTGGCAGATCTAACATTGGCTATTCCATTACAAACACGATATTTGGTGAAGGGCTTTTATTTTATCATCTTGACAAAAAAAGAAATTTCCTTTTCCTTACAGTTCTAACCATTAACAGCGGAAATCGGACACATGCTTTTAAGTGATGCACTATGACTTGAAGAAATGTTACACATGGATTGGTCTGAGGAACCAATAATTAAGTTGCATTATCAGAACAGTTACTTGTAGTGAAGTTAAATTGCTCCAGCAGGTGGAGATGTTTTCCTGAGCAACATGAAGTGAGCAGTTTGTTGGGTACAGGATTTGCATGGATTTTGAGTCATGCTATGGATTCCATGCTCTGCTCTGGTTTACTAGCACTGTACCTTAAGTTGTGAAAACTAGTTCACAACACATAAGCCAGTGAATTGACCAGTAATGTAGTCTGTTATCATGAGGACATTATGTAATAATAATAACAACGTTCAATGTATATACCATTCTTCAGGATGACTTAACACCCACTCAGAGTGCTTTACAAAGTATATTATTGTTATTCCCACAACAACAGACACCCTGTGGGTGGGTGCAGCTGAGAGAGCTCTAAGAGAGCTGTGATTGACCCAAGGTCACCTAGCTAGCTTCAAGTGGAGGAGTGGGGAATCAAACCCAGTTCTCCAGATTAGAGTCCTGCTCTCTTAACCACTGCACCCAACTGTAGATGATGGATATTGTTATTCTTATTAAGAAAAAAAACCTAAGTTATGATCTCTCCAAATTAAGTGATTTTCAAGATTTAAGCATGTTCTGGTATGTGGCACTGAATTCACTGGTATTTAATTTTGACTGGATTTGTGCCCTTCATGTTTATGGTATACACTGATAAAATGACATGAACAGGCCCCTTGCCCTGACACTGTGTTTTTGTAGTTAAAGGACAGAAATTAATATTGCCAGCATGGTGTAGGGGTGTCATTCACTTGTTCTTGGTGGGCAAATGTGTGCCAAAACACCCTCATTTTCCACCAGCACTAAATGGACCGGCAGAAGAAAATGAACAGAAGAACAGTGTCCGGCGACACCACAATGCCATTCCTGGTTGCATAACTCCAAGTGATATCACTGGATGCTCTAGCAATTTCCCCAAACTCTATGGTTTTACTATACAATGCAGTGTTATCACTTCTGGTTTCACAGCCAGAGACCAGAAGTGGCACAGGTGCCTCTCCCCCAGTCTCCTGGCAATTGTCAGATGATAGCTGACAATCCTAGCCTGATGTAGTAGTTAAACATTGAACTAGGATCCGAGAGACCCAAGTATGAATTCCTACTCTTTCATGGAAGCTCACTGGGTCAACTTGGGCCAGTTATCTCTCTCAACAGGTAAACATCAGCCACCCCAATACAATTGCATAATTGCTTCCCAGCTTACTTTTTACTTTTTACTTTACTTTTTAAAAAACTGAAAGCTGGGAATTCAGAGGACTAGGTACACATATTGGTATAATGTTATATCAATATAAGGATATTCTAGTGCTAATCTTAAAAAGCCGGCTGAAGACAAGGGGAAGAAATGGCTCGTGATTAGGGAAAATGGCTGCCATACGGGAGAGGAAACCTGAATTTTCCCACCCACATAGCAGCCATCCAGGCTTTATTGAGATCTTTCCCAAAACTTCAGAGCAGATGAGGTTTGAGAAAGATTGGAGAAAAGTTAGGAATCCCTTGGAAGAGCGCACACGTACCACAGTGCCATGGGGAAGTAGAACAAAAAACTGCTTCCCAATAGCATTGAATCCGGGGCCCGATAACCTGTGCGGAAATGGCCCAGCGATAATGATGGCTTCATTTGATTCCCTAGACTCTTAACTGAGGCAGCAAGACTCAGCTGAACCACCTCCATTGTGGGAAGCATAGGGCTGTTCAAGATCTCAGCATGCAACACAGTCAATCCGTTTTGGTTGTGCGCTGAAGCAAATGAACCCAGTTTAGAACTAAAGAGCCAAGCTACAAGTGATGCCTGACACAGGTTGGACACTTGTCGGCTTCCATCAGGTTTTGATGGGAAATGTAGGCATCCTGGTCTTACAGCTTGGATCTCCATTTAATTGAAGTTTACAGAAACCCACACATACACACCCAGCGGAGGGGAAGGAGGGTGCCTGGCGAGAGCCCGACGCCTGCAATCCCTTCCCGACCACATGTTCTCCTTCCCATAGACTGCCGCTCTGTAAACTTCAATTAAATGGAGAGCCAAGCTGCAAGACCAGGACGCCTACATTTCCCATCAAAACTTGAGGGAAGCTGACAAGTGTCCAACCTGTGTCAGGCGTCACTTGTAGCTTGGCTCCCTTCTGAAGCTATCACTGAAAAATTGCCTTCCTCCCAAAGGATTGGTTAGACCTTTGGCTGCATAAATCCTTGTTTTAAAAAACTAGTTGGATCAATATAAGAACACAATAATGTTTTTTTCCCCAAGTCGTTTGTGCTTCAAATTCAGAAGCAAAACACAAAGGGGCAGGGGCGGAGGGGGGTGCAGGCGGACATGGAAGCGAAAAAGAATCAAGTCTCCCACAACTCTGATGAACTTTTTTGGCAAGTTCATTAGGCCGCTGTTTATTTTCACCACTGTCCACTGGTGTGATATGACCACAAGTTACTCCAACACTATTTGAGATGTGTTAATATTTATTCAGTGCTGTTTTTCTGTGGTTGGAAGGAGGGCAAGACACATCAAATCCAGTTAAACATTGCAAAGAATGTTTGGTCTGGCATGGGGTTATCAAAGCCTCAGCTCTTCTCTAAACAGTCTGGGCGTTCATTTGCATACACATGTGATTGCAAGCCCAGTTGAGACGAGGACAGGAGAAGCAGCAGCCAATGGGCACAGCATCCTTAGGGATGAACAAGGCTCACAACATGTCCATAGCCAGCAAAAGTCTTACCAAAAAAAAAAGTAGTGTAGATTTAGTTCCTGATGACTCAGGACTGCATCAAGAAGTGTAGCTCGTACCTCGTCACATAAAAGTTCATTTCATTACAGGAAAGAACCAAACATTTGGAAAATCATCCTGGTAATGTAAAACCGTATTGTCAGCTTCAAAATAGTTAACAACCCCCCCCCAAAAAACCCATTAAGTATGAGGGCTTGCATGGGTCTTCTTTCTACATTGGATTGGATCCAACCTGGTTTTTGTGATGCAGAAGAGGGAATAGAGGTCCCCTTTGACCTCCCGAGAAAGGCTATAATGGGGATCCTGCTACCTGCATAGACGAAAACAGTGAATCATAAAATTATAGAGTTGGAAGGGGTCTTGCAGACCACCTAGTCCAACCCCCTGCCCAATGTAGGAACAGCCTAAAGCATCCCTGACAAGTATTCTTCCAGCCGCTTCTTGAAGACTACCAATGAGGGGGAACCCACCACACCCCTAGGCAGCCCATTCCACTGCTGGAACAGGGCCTGTAGTAAGGAGGCAAACTAGGGGAGAAAAGTTGGCTGAATATCTCCCACTGTACATGTGTGTTGTATGTGTATATATGTATGTATTTGCACACATACACATACCCCATCTAGAGTTACCAATTGTGGCTTGGGAAATTCCTGCGGAGGACAGAGTATGAGGAATGGAGGGAGCTCAGGGTGTGTGCGATCCTATAGAATCTGTCTTCCAAAGCTGCCATTTCCCCACTGCCATTTCCTTCAGGGAAACAGAGTCTGGAGATCAGTTGTAATTCCAGGAGAACTCCAGGCCCCATCTTTGTCCTTAGGGTTCCCATGTCCCCTTACCCTTCTGGCAGGAGGAGGGGACCTGGCACTAAGCTTTTTCAATGTCTTTGTGTGCTCACAGAGCACGTGTGTGCTCCCAGGATGATGCGATGACATCACTTCCAGGAAGTGATGTCATCATGCAAAGGCTGGGAGCTAGGGATGCCAGCTCCAGGTTTGGAAATTCCTGGAGATTTTGGCAGTGGAGCCTTGCAAGGGTGGGGTTTGATGTGGGAGGGGCCTCAGCAGTGTATAATGCCACACAGTACACTCTTTAAAGCAGCCATTTTCTCCAGGGGAGCTGATCTCTGTTGTCTGGAGATCAGATATAATTCTGGGAGATCTCCAGCTGCTACCTGGAGGCTGGCAAACCTACTGGGAGCACTCCTGCACTTTGCAGTGGGCCAATTTGGGAGCGAGGCTGATTTGGGAGTGCTCCCAGGGTGGTGCAATGACGTCACTCCCGGGAGTGATGTCATCGCACAACCCCGGGAGTGTGTCCAGGAGGCCTATTCCCCTGCCTTTTCCCCCTGCCTGCCAGTTGAGTTGTAGCAGGAGGTAGAGGGTGGGCGTGGGAGATCCTCTGCCTCCACTGGGGGACCTGGCAGCCCTATTTGTCCCAGATGTCCATACTTTGTTCAGACCCCGCCTTTGTCCCCAGTGAGATGAGGTTCAAAACACAGCTTATCCTATATTATCAGGTTAAGCTGTCATTATTCTCTACTCCATTTTATCCTCACAATAAGCCTGTGATGTAGTTTAGGCTAGGAGTGTGTGACTAGACAAGGTTACCCAGCAAGCTTGCAAGGCAAAGTGGGGAATCGAACCTGGGTTTTTCAGATCCTAGTCTGACACTCTGATACACTACACTGGTTTTCAATATATGCTTGTGTAGTATGTGCTATGTACAGGGCTTGACACAGTGACTGCATGGGTGAAGAACATGCAAAAAAATTATTAATGCGTATCTCTAAAAGTGGTTACTTGTTAAAAAAAATGTGTAAGAAAACACATACCCCCAAATATGAGTAAGATAAAAGCAGAGATGAGAATATCTTTCACAGATAGCTTCTGTTGCTGCCATGCTATAATTTGGGGAAAGTCTGTTCAGGATTTTTGGAATCAGTATTCTCAGGGCTTATGCCAGAAAAGTTGTTCTGCCATTGCACGTTTATAAACTCGTTAATGTTGTAAGAAAGGGGAAGCTTTCATCTTCACCAAAAAGACATTGGGACAGATCTCTGAAGGCCGAAGCTTCAGCTATTCAACTTAATTTTAAGAGGCACCAAGCAAATCTTCTTACATTCCTTCCAGGGAGGAGGCAGTATCAAGGATCTTGGAAGAACATATAAAATGTATGCCATTACCAGCTACAAAAACACAGCAGAGTTTCCTCTGTGTGGCCTGACTTCCTGCCGCACTGGCCTTTCAGCAACAGAGCTTCTGTTTGGCCAGATGGGAGTCCAAAGGCCTTGGAATTCTGGTCTGTGAAAGGGACCTCTCAGGATAATGTTACTGTGACTCTCATCGGTCATCCAAACACTTGGGGGCTTTCAGGCAGTTCTCGGAGTAGCGGCCCAATCTGCACCACACTATATATTTGTTTTTACACATTGTGAACTAACTTTGGTGACGATATGTCCAAGCTTTGGTAAAGGAAACAAGCGGTCTTCTGTATGGGCTACGGATAAGAAGAGTTTTCTTTTTTTTTAAAAAAAATGAAAACATGCTTCTCAAGGCTGCCCCCCCCCCCGACCACCTCTTCCATGTGCTTGGTGGGGATCATGTGCTCCCACATGACTTGGCACTAGAAGGGAAAGGTTGTTCAATTTGGGCATGAGATTCAAAGCTTCAGCTGCTCTCTGATTGGGTGCCGAAGCTGACTGGCAGCCAATGAAGATACAGGGAGGTGGAACACAGGAGTAACTGGTGTGTCATGCTTGGGGGAAAAAAGTGGTACTGAGGAAACAAGAATGGCAATGAAAACCGAGAGAATGCTAACAATTTTATCAAAAGCCCCACAGAAATCCAACATTATATGGGGAGACTATCTTTGAGAACAATAAAGTTGCCAGAACTGTCTTGGTAAACGACAGGAGATTTTGAGTAGTGCAAGGGAAGGGGTCGAGTTTGGGGAGGATGTCATATCGGTTCTTGGTGATGCTCTAGGAATTTCCTTTAATCTCTCTGGTAATAATCATAAATACACAGAGATATTCCTAGACTGTCACTATGGAGGTCATTTTCTGACCATTTTTTCTTCTGCTTTTCAATTTCCCAAGGTGGGAGGCTGGGGCTGAGATTGGGGTTTTCCCCACAGTGAGCAGGCAAAAGGTAAGCCTGGAGATTGGAGAATTGTAAAAATTATGTGAAAATAATCTCATTTCAAATAGTTTTAGTGTAACATAACTATTTTATCCATACCTCATTAGAGCTTCTAAGCTGTCCAGTTAGGAGATTTATATCTCAAAAATATGGGCAGACCCAGAGCTTCACAAGAGGTCTGAAAACAGGGCTCTCTCTTTAGTGATCCTATTGTATAGTACAAATAATTTTCATGAGTTCTTCCTGTTTTAATGCTTTCCTATCAAGACTCACAGAGACTTGCTTTTGAGTTTATATCTTTACTGTTTATTGAAATAAATGCTAATCCTTTTTATTAAGTGAGATTCTAAAATATAAAGGCATGATAAAGTAAAACCAATCATTGATGAACATATGCATGCAATAAAAAAGTAAATCTCTTAACATTTCTCAGTTAAAGCTAGGAATGATTTAAAATCAGATCATCATACTTAGTTCTAATATGAAATGCATTGGAATTTCCATAGACATGCAGACATATACATTTCTCTCCTAAATCTTCTATATGAGATTTCTTTAATCAAAATTCTAATTTCTTATCTTAATGACATCCTTTTAGACTAAATGACATACAAAGACATCTCTAAGATCTTTTACATGTGTCAATAAAATAAAAATGTGATTGGTCTTAGATTTAGCTGTTTCTTCAGATTGTCCAGCATGGGATATCTTGCTAAAGCTATCTTCTGATGTTGTTGTGCATCTGCATACATAAACTCAGTAACTCTTCAGAAGTTGTCAAAAGCTAGACAATAGATTACACTTGTTTCTTCTTGTCAATCAAAAAAGCTTTTATCTTTCCCCAACTACTTTTAATTGGCTGTCGAAGATGAAAGAGCACCCGTGTTTTTCACAACTTTGCCAACAAATTACATTGAAGGCTATACAATATTCACTCGAATACATGTGTATAAGTAAACTAAATTTGTGGTAGAGTATGAGCTTTCACGAGTCATAGCTCACTTCTTCAGATACCTGAAGTGAACTGTGACTCTTGAATAGAGATGGGCAGGAACAGCAATACGAACCAAAAAAAGCCACAAACAGCCCAATCAGCTGTTTGCGAACAAGCTGTTCATGAGGCCCCATTCTAAATGAACAGGTGGCCGTTGCAAGCCTTGTTCATTGCTGTTCATCAAGCCAGACAGTCTGGCACCGGCAATCAATTCCCTTGGCAACCAGAGGCAGGGACTGCCTGAACTCTGACTGAACTCCTGCTGTTGCCCTGGAAACCCCAATCTAAGTCCAATTTAGCTTGATAGGCAGGTCTTCCTTTCAAGTGTGAAACTTCAAATTTGTTACAAGGAAACAAAGAGAAGGGGGGAGGGGGGCTCCCAGCTCTGGTTTTGCAGACAGTGAGGGAGAGACAGTCGCTGTTGTCATTTTGAGAGAGAGACAGGGAGAGTGCATTGGAGCTTGAATTTTCTTTGTGTGTGGTGGGATAGGGAACTACCTCTTCAAGTTCCAGGGCTGCTGCCAGGCTGTAGGCCAAGCTATTATTTATTACTGGTACCTTTCCTGCTGCCTGATCAGGTAAGGTTTCTGGGAGTGGTGCAGTAGGGATCTACCCCTTCAGGTTCCAGGGCTGCTGCCAGGCTCTAGGCCAAGCTATTATTTATTATTGGTACATTTCCTGCTGTCTGCTCAGGTAGGGTTTCTGGGAGTGGCGTGGTAGGGATCTTGATGGCTGGAGGAGAGCCTGCTGGCCCCCATGAACAATGAACAACGAACATGTTTGTGAACAGGTCATTTCGTCAATGTTCATTGTTTGTTGTTTGTGGATGGCAATGAACAACAAACATCATTTTTGTGTTTTTTTCTGTTCGTGCCCATGTGTACTCACAAAAGCCCATACCCTACCACAATTTTTGTCTTATAGGTGCTACACAATTTTAGTCTTATAGGTGCTACTGGAATCTTGCTCTTTTCTACTGCTATAGACAGATGAACACAGCTACCCATCTTGATCTATAACTAGACTATATGTGATTAAAATAATATTTCTACAACACTAGAAAATATCTGTATGATTCAGACTATAAAGAAATATTGCACGTCTTCATACTTCTGGACCAAAGATACAAAAACGTTTCCTACATGTCCTTGATGTCAACGTTTGCATCGACTCCTTCTCTGAGGCCAAGCTGAGTCCTGTACAGCTATGTATGGTCTTCTGGGCATCATACACTGATACCTGTTAGCGTTTGATCATATTAGGATACTCTATGAAGTTAAGAAGGTTGGTTCCAGAGTATGTGGGCAGGAAGGGGCTGCCTCCACCTGGGTGCCAGGGGTGGCCTGGTGGAAGTTGTTGCCATGGGGCTCATGGCTGACCTGGAGGCAGGGGAGGGGCCAGCTAGGGCTGGGGGGGAGCTGTGGCTGTGGCTGGGCTGGCTTCCCTTGAAGGCTGCCGAAGAAGAAAAAAAGAATATTGGTTCCACTTCATTTTTTTTGTTTCTTAGAACATGTTCATGAAAATATGCATCTGAAAAGCATATGTAGAGAAATACCTTTTTTACTTGGAGGTTTGGGGTTGACACCCCACATTTAGTTGTTCTTTTTCCTACCAGAACATTGGCAGCAGGAGGAAGTCAGTAGCTCCCATGCGTCCCCCAGTACCAATCTTCTCAAAGCTTTGGAAATGCTAATGGCCATCCTGACTGGATAATAATCATAATAATAACATTTGATTTATATACCACCCTTCAGGACAACTTAATACCCACTCAGAGCAGTTCACAAACTATGTCATTATTATCCCCACAACAAAACACTCTGTGAGGTGGGTGGGGCTGAGAGAGCTCCAGAGAGCTGTGACTAGCCCAAGGTCACCCAGCTGGCTTCAAGTGGAGGCGTGGGGAATCAAACCTGGCTCTCCAGATTAGAGTCCCGCGTTCTTAACCACTACACCAAACTGTAGACAATGACATGGCTCACTCTCACTTTAGCTGGAGTCTGATGCCTAGAAATTGACAGACTTGTGGTTGTAAAAGGCTTGGTAGTATCTTCCTGAAGATATTAGGAAAGGATTCCTTGACCTAAAAGGAGTGGGCAAACAGAGAGAATAAAATCCCTTTACAAAGAGATTATTTACAAAGTCTAAAAAAATACACCAAAGATCACTTCTTTTATTACTCCAAAATGTAATCAACAACATCCAGTTTGCCCATCTAAACCCCGCTTACTCTGGTGACAGTGAAGCCTCTATCACTGGTTGGCTGAGCTGCTGTGACAGCAGAGAATGTTCAAGAACATCCCAAATATCCAGGGAGCCACAGGTGTCTGAATGTTCCGACCAGGGAAGGAAAAAATGATGAGTTCAGCTTGGATGAAAAATCTGACACAGGTATTAGGCATAGCTTTGTAGCCAGGCCTATGTCTGAGAAGATGTCGTAGAAATAGGGAAGCTTGTGAGGCTGGGAATTCTAAAGAAGGGAGGGAGAGGACAGGAAATAGAAAATAGGAGGAGACAGCTTTAAAAAATGGAAAACAAGTAAAGTAATAAGAGAGGGGGATTCTGCAGAAATATCTCATGAGCATTTTGACCTGGTAACCTTAACTAAGGAAGGAAGAGTAGATAATGAATTTCACATATTGATCTGAATCAGCTAATCAATTCTTGTTTGCCAGTTTCTTGTTATTTATAGAACTGACATGCTATACAAAATCAACAGGCACAGCACACACACATAGAGATTCATTCTTGTTGTTGTTTTAGCCTAAAACAACTTTTAAAAAAAGTTTAGCTGTGTGTACTTGGCATTATAAATGAAACTTGATGTTCTGGGGACGTACAGGTGATCTGCTCTTCATATTATTTTAGACCCAGGAGCGAAACTAGTCCCTTGCACAAAACTTTTCTCAAAGGGGTCTTGAAAACTCCAATAAAATGTATGGATTTATTGTGAGTTTCCAGTCAGGTCAGGGGGGTGGATGCTAGACAGGAAATGATTTTGGTTTTCGTGAAAAGGGTTAGATGTTTCGGCCAACCCAAACTGAAGGTGAGCTGACACAAACGTTCTAATAATAAGTCCAACAGTGGCAGGATCAATGCTCTATTTGAGTCTGATAAAAGAGCCTCTTTTGAGAGAGCTACAGTTACGCTGTTTTCCTTTCTGGTCCAAATTGACTGAAATGGTAGCTAGAAACAGAGCCTGGGAACCCAGTTCGTGAAATAAGAAAGAACGAAAGGAGAAAAAAACTCTTGTTGATGGATATCATGGCTCTTTTTCTTCCGAAAGGCATAAAAAAAGAAAACAGTCTTACTGTTGCTTCTTGGACTAAGCGAATTTCAGTGGCAGTGAGTTAAAATAGCAAAGGTTTGAATGAGAATATTACCTTGCAGCAGACGGAGTTTGCGTGTTCCTGATTTTGCTAAGCAATCTTAGGAAATCTTTAGGGAAATCAGATCCACTGGCTTTAATGGTATGATTAAGAATTGTGCATTCCCCAATCCAAAAAAAGGGAAGATGGAAATCAGTAACAGAAAGTATTATTACCTGACAACGTGGCAAGCTTTCAATATGTTTGTCAGACTGCATTTAAGGGGGGTGGGATTCTGAGCAGGTTTTGCTGGTATTTTGGGTAAGGAAAGAGATTGTCTGGAATTCATAAAAGGAGCATTAAACAGCTCCAGAGATTGTAGGCAACCTATGTTTCGTAATACATTCCTAACGAATTTTCAGAAGCCTCAAAGTGCCAATTGGTCAGGCTTGAACTATGGGGATTGTGGATTTCCTTAAAGGTTAAGCATACCATTTTTTCTTGAAGCTTTTATGAATATATAAAACCAACTTATCCTACGTGAAACCACCTTGTCCTACGTCTATCCAAACCAGTACTATGTACCAACCCCTAGGACCCTTAACTGGAGATGCAACTGACTGAATCAGGGACCTTTATCAAGCTTTTTCAGATGCATTTGGATCACAAATATGCATTTATTAAAACATTTCTGACCATTGTTTCCTGTCTGTGTAGAACTCTCAAGGTTGATTCCAGATAGCTAATAAAACAATACGAAAGTTAACGGCCTTCCAAGCCATTGGCCCACTGGAACAATTGTTGGAAGAAAAGCCATGAAGAGAATATTGCATCTTTTATCCCACCCTGCTTATGTGATTCTCCTTTTCGTCACAGTTACCATGTTGTTAGCAGTCAGACCCCTCTGGAAAACATGGCCATTTATGGATATGGAATATCATAAACCCCTCCTCATGTGCCATTAGCACAAAACATTGCCTGGCAGAACAGATGCCAACCCCATCTGGAGCTGGAAAATTACCAGAAGCTGTGTCAGATTGACTAACTGCCCCTCCATGCCCCGGAGAAGCACTTAAGTGAAACAAAGAAGTCTTCCAGGAATTCTTGGTTTATCTCATCAATGCCCTTCCATACCTTCCCTCACCCACCTTCCCAATCAGAGCTATTCAGCGAATGTGATAGCTCTCCCCATCCAACAATTGCTGGGCCGTCAAGCCCCATTCACAGCTTTTGTCTACCTCAGGTAGAGCCATTGAGCCTCTCTTAACTTCTTGTCCCAGCCTCCAGACAAGCCATCAAACCATCAGTTTTGCCTCAGGACACTTTTTACCCTATAATTGGGCTGTCCAGCCATGTGCTCTGTGTGTGTGTGTGTGTGTGTGTGTGTGTGTGTTCTCGGACCCATCCACGCACCCTCAACTTTGCTTGAGAATTCTCTCTTCCTCTCTTCTCCATGAAATGCTGGTCATTTTGCTTCTGCTCCCACGAACCTTCCCTCTTCTTCAGGATGGGTAAATATCACTCTATCCTAATTACTCTCTTCCTATTCCCCCCCCCACATTTTTCTTAGTAAGTTCTGTGTGAATGCTGCGTATGTTTTCTGTGTGCTTGCCTCTTATTCCTCTGTTAATAAAGAAACCTTTCCTGTTAAACATCTGCCTGATCATTTGAGAATTCTCTAAGGGAAAAATCCCGGTATACATTGGTGGAGATCCCTAAATTCCCCTGTCTCGCTGTGTCTCCTTGAATACTAATTCCCCCAATTCACAAGGAGACCTCCCATAAGGGTAATAATGAGAAGTAGGCTGAGAAAAATTGACTGCCCAACTGTCACCCAGTATGATTCATGGCTGAGTTGGGATTTGAATTCAGGTTGCTAGGCTACTGTACATACCCTCATTTAATCCCAGGTTTCATATATGTGACCCCAGTGCCAAAACAAAAGACCAAAAGAGAATAGGCCTGGTCCGAACCAGCACTCCAAAGTGAATTTTATTGATTGAAGCCTCAAGTGACAGGTCATCTGCACCCAATGCTAGTTCAGGTGTAGTTAAATACTTTCATCACATGTGAGTCTCCCCCCCCCCACTTTATTGATTTAATCTAGATATTTAAACCCCTTTTCTCCACAGCTTACAAGATCATTCTCCTCTCTTCTCCTCTCCACCATTGTATCTTCACACAGCAACAACCTTGTGAGGTAGGTTAGGCTAAGATTGTGTAACTGACCAAAGGTCACTCAATGAGTTCTATGGTAGACCTGGATCTCCCAGATATTAGACTTAACATTCTAACCACAATGTCCCTATTCAGCTCTGGATGGCCCGATGTTCTGAATTTATGAATGAACTCAAGTTCAGTAACCATGCATTGTAATCCCCCTTGAAGAGGAGAGAGTGGACATTCTCCCCATGGGTGCAATGATGTCACTTCAGGAAGTGTCATCATTGTGTCTGGCGGTGGGCATATTCCCACCATTCACAGGAAGCAAAATTGGTCCCAAGTGGCCGCGGTGATCAGTCGGAGCATGCCTGCTGCTGGTTGCAGTGACATCACTTCCAAAAGTGATGTCATCACATCTGTCTGGAGTGCGCATGCGAGAAGATCACACAGGTAAGTGCCAGATTCCCCCCTCCCACCAGGAGTTTAAGGGGACCTGGCAACCTTAAGAACACATTATTGGAGAAGCATTTTCTGGGACTGATAATGGGTTTAGAAACAGCCCCCTTGCTCTCGTTTACCAAGGAAAGATGGGAAGAAGCAGGTTTTTCTGATGGGCACCTCTCCACAGACCTCATCGTTGGGTCTCTGAAAACATGACACCTCTGTTGGTCTGACTGAGATTACATTTCCAAGTTTGTAGCGTGATCATTTTTTCCATGAAAAGACCATCTTCATGTTCAATTTTAAAAGGTGCTATGAGTTCTGTGAAACCTTGGGTGATTCTCTGTGGTTTGAGGATTAGAAAGTTATGCTGACCAGAGCAATGTATTTATTTAGGTTGCAATGGGGAGGAGGTAAATTCAACAGTAAATGATTCTGCATTTGCTTGACTGGGCAAAGCTGGTCATTCTTTCTGTTCCATCTTGGTGGCCAATTAACATGACTTAGCCACATCTCTGCATTCCTCCCCAAAGGTATTTATCTTGGTATTCAGGGATATACACACAAGTCCTGGTATGTCCTGCTGAAGGTGAGTTAAAGCCATAAAGTTGGTGAAGCCTGGCTTTGAAAGCCAGGGCTCACCATCATCTCCAATGGTGACATTGAAAAGAAAAACAGTCAAGTAGGAAAAGAGAGAGAGGAAAGGCACCCTTTGATCTGTGAAAGGCTTCTTGTTATATGCATATTTATGTATGTACTGTCTTCTTGGAAGCAGGAAAGTGCTGCAGCAATTTCAGTGTTTGGAAATTTACTCTTGTAAGAAAGATTTTGGGGGGGGGGAGAACTACAGTTCCCAGAATCCTTCTCCACTCTCTTCTGGACCAGGGAACAGGAGAACTACAGTTCCCAGAATCCTCCTCTGCTCTTTTCTAGACCTGGGACAGAACTATGGTTCTCAGATTCCCCTTCTCTCCTACACTGAGAGCTTAATGGGAAATAAAGTCTTTGCTTGCCTTTCTAGAGCTGCAGGAGAGAGATGCCCTGTCTCCATAGAGGCTCCAGCACATCTAAACAGGTGATCTGAACCCCTTGTACGAATCAGCAAAAGTGGTCCTCGCCAAGTCATCAGTCTCCACAAAGAATGCTGAATAGAAATTTGATGCTGATTAAACTTGTATCAAAACTGGTATAAGAACAGAAAAAGATTTCTATAGATGCCCATAGGATGATGTTGTACAACTAGAGATGAATGAACACTATTTTTCCCCTTTTATATTCACTCATATTGTTCTCATCAACCAACCTCTTTCTCTGTAGGTTTCATTGATACTGTGCATGCATGCTGCATAGCTTTTCTTCACCATTTTTATGCTGTCCATGCATAAAAGATGTCACTTCTGCATATAATAGCTGTATAATTGCTGATGTAGTGGTGCACCAATAACACTGAAAAATACATGTGGCTTAGCTGGTTCAAGGATGACTCAGCCTTCCATCCTTCTGAGGTCGGTAAAACGAGTACCCAGATTCCTGGGGGTAAAGTGTAGATGACTGGGGAAGGCAATGGCAAGCCACCCCATAACAAAAAGTCTGCCAAGAAAACATCGTGATGCGATGTCCCCCCATGGGTCAGTAATGACTCGGTGGTTGCACCTTTACTTTTAACAGACATAGGAAATGGCACAAATAAATGATCCTGTGCTTTATGCATGCTAGAATCCTTTTGAAATTTTGCAACCGTGGGTCAAGAGCATAGCAGTGGGAGCGCACACTGTCCATAATGCCCCCTATCATGTATAGTAATTGTTTTGTGTGAAGAGGGCAATATGCCGATTTTCCATGGGCACAACAGTTTTGCTCCATCATTACAAAAAGCTGGGCAGTTGCATGGGCATGGTATATCCATGTATGGCTTTCTTCGCACCCATGGGTCTTACTCATGTGGGATAAAGCAGGCGGCACGTGAAAAATATGTACATTTTATTTTTATTTTGCCCTCTTTACACAGAATGGTGCATCAGGAAGATTATATGTAGCATGCAATCGTATTGGTGAGCTCCCAGCATGCATGGTTGAAATGTCCAAAAAGGACTTTTTAAAAAAAATAGGAATAGAGATTTTTGGGGTCAAAACAGCACAGATCATAAATTCAAAATTATCCCCATGTAGAACTTAAAGTTACCACTTCATAGAATGTAGGGAGGAGGGAGCCGTTTGGTAATAATCCCTCAATTGCGCAGACGGTTATGTTACAGAAATCCAGAAAAACACGTTTTCTTTTTACATGAATGGATACAATGTTCTACTTCTTTGGAGCCTAGAGAGAAATTATGTTTTATATTTTTAAACCAAACATACTCCCCCCATCTATAAATACAGATGCAACACATTTGGCCCCGTGTTACTCCACCATACCTCTTACCTTGCGTTGTTTTTAAAGCTTTAATCTTCCTTGCATACCACAAAAAGCCCAATAGTTATCCCTCCCCATCCCAGCAATATATTTATCTTTCTTTGCTAATTAACAGAAAAATGGCACAGAGAAACCTCAGCTCCCCCCCACCGCCCCAACCCAAATGTAAGAACAGCCATAGAGACTTCATTTATCGGAGGATGTGAATGAACCCCATTCACGGCTATACGTAGTGTCTATACCAAAAGAGCTTTGTGTGTAGGGCAGCAAGGAAGAAAAAAAACAACCAGGGGCATTTGGTCCGTACATTTAGAGTTCACTTTGTTCCTTGATAATGTTGGTGGCACTTTATGGCTTGTGATGAATTAGGACTATAAACATGTTTTTGGAAGATGCATCTTACACTACTCATAGAACATACTTTTGGGATGGGCGAAGCTAAGTCACTTTATGAATGTATAAATGCACAGATGTTCAACACAAGGTGTTCTAGACTTTAACACCTTATTCATTTAATCCACTATGTGCCAGATGAGGGTTTTCAGGGGCACTCAGGAGGATCAACGAAGAGATGACATGTGGATTAGCTAAAAGCAGCTACTCCTGGGAGTTAGATTTAATTCAGGGCTATGGCACTCATGAAAGAGATTTCCGTTCTTTCCTTACACCATTGTTCCAATACAAAACCATCCCCATTGAGCTGCATACAAGTTTTACTCCCCATTGAGCTGCATACAAGTTTTCACAAGTTTCAGGTGGGTAGCCATATTGGTCTAGTAGAAGAGTAAGATTAGGGTCCAGTAGCACCATAAAGACCAACTAGATTTCCAGGGCATGAGCTTTTGAGAGTCAGAGCTCCCTTCTTGTTCACAAGGCCCTAGGGTTTCCAGGTCCCCTGGTGCCTAGGAAGGGGGATGGGTCATGGGGGGGCGCACTGGGGGACGACTTATGTGCACGCAAAGTGGGACTGATTTGATGAAAATCAGCCCCTTGTGGGCTAGAGACATGTTTGACACCAGGAAAATGGCGTGAAGAAAGGAATGGTTAAACTGCCTTATTCCTAAGGTGCCCCCAACAGATTTTTGTAGCTCTTCCAAAAGGACAATATGCCCTAAAAACAGTTTTCATGCATCTACATATTGTGACACTCACCCCACTTTTCCAAGTGGCAAGAAGTTCCAGGGGGGGTTATGTTTACCTGAGTTGGTTCCCTTGAACAGAGAGACAACAGGAGTCTGACAGTGTCTTTGTACACTTTTGTTTTATTTACAAATATGCAGGTTAAACTAGGCAGAGGCGAAAAGGTACTCTGACAGGACAGCAGATCGACTTTCCCACACCAGTTCCTTGGGAGAGATCTTCTCCACCACTGCACTTCCACTTGTACTTCAGCAATGGCTGACTCCTTAGCCCTTTTTAGTAATTAAAATTTTTGTCGGACAACAGAGCATTAGAGAACTTCGTGCTAGCGATTCTCCGTGTACACACACCCACCATTTGGAGTGATGGGGGCATCACATGTTAGTTCCTGCTGCTATATGCATGAGACAAACCCCAGATCTATTATGGTACACATTCCAAAGCAAGAAGTTAGTGTGTATTCATACAAAATGGTGTTGGTGTGTGTAGAGAGGATCATGCACAGTGCGCTCTCTCGTAATGGGTCAAGTTCTTCATTTCCCCTCACATTTAGAATTTGTTGCCCATTAACTTCAACAAGTATCCCCGACTCGAGTTCCACTGTTACGGGAGAAGAAGAATAAGCTCAGTCTGTCCACCTTCTCCACACCATGCAGAATTTTATAGACCTCTGTCATGTCCCTGCCATCATTTTTTCCCTAAAATTGAAATGTCCCAGCCTTTTTTCATAGAAAAAGTGCTCCATCTTCTTAATCATCTCTGTTTTGTCTTGTAGTGGATTTTTAATAAATCCCATTCTGACTGAGCACTTATTTGAAGGTTCTCCTGCGGCCAGGGATATACTCTCCAACTGCAGGTGGGTTACAGCTCATCTCTCTCTCTCTCTCTGTGTACAGTGTTGTCAAGTTGCAGCTGAATTATAGTGTCCCCACAGGGTTTTCAAAGCAAGAGATGAACAGAGGTCGTTTGCCATTGCTTGCCTCTGCATAGAAGCCGTGGACTTCCTTGGTGGTCTCCCATCCAAGTACTAACCAGGGCCAAACTTACTTAGCTTCTGAGATTTGACAAGATTGGGCTAGCCTGGGCCATCCAAATCAAGTTCACTCAGCTAGTAAGGCGTTTTGAACTGACTTTGCACTAGAGATGGGCACGGACCAGAATATGAACCCAAAAAAATGCACAAACCGGCCCGGTTCATGGTTTGTGAACCAGTGGTTCGTGGAAGCTCGTTTCCACGAACTGGTCTGCTGGTTCATTTGGTTCATTTTAACACCATTGCCCCTTTCTGTGCTGCTGCAAAGCGGCACGGAAAGGGGAATTTAAACCCGTGGACCAGCTGCTTGTCAGGGAGATCCCGGACAAGTAGCTGATCATTTAAACAGCAGGGCTTGGCTGGCTGGGAGTTCCCAGCCAGCCAGCCAAGCCCCGCTGTTTAAATGGCCATTTCCCCGCCACTCTGAGCGGCAGGGAAATGGCCATTTAAATTGTGGGTGGGGCGGGGCTTGACTGGCTGGCCGAGAGTTCCCGGCCAGCCAGCCAAGTTCTGCTGTTTAAATGGCCAGAGCAGCGGGGAAATGGCCATTTAAACTGTTGGTGGGGCGGAGCTTGGCTGGCCGGCTGGGATATCCTGGCCGGCCAGCCAATCCCCTCCCACAGATTAAATGGCCATTTCTCCACTGCTTGGAGTGGCCAATAAAACAGCCTGCTGTTTAAATGATCAGCTGCTTGTTGGGGATGTCCCCAACTGATCTTAAATGCCCCTTTCCCTGCCACTGCTAAGTGGCCGGAAAGGGGGAATTAACCCTACGAACCACAAACAAGTTCATGAACTTGCCCCAGTTTGTGGAAGTTCGTGGTTCCTGGTTCGTTAAAATGCCCTGAACCATGAACCACATGGTTCGGTTTTTTCGTGGTTCGTGCACTCGTCTACTTGACACACTCTCCATGGGAACAGATGGGATGTATTTATGCAAAAATTCCTGGGTAAAGAAAAATCCCCCTCTCTCGTGTGAGTCTGCATAAGTAAGATGCTTACAAAGGACAGCTTAAGTTGGAGCAACTGGGGACTAGATCTTTGTAGCTGTGACCCCAGGGCTCATGCTCTGCAAATTAGCCAAAGAGGGGCTAATAATGATTTTGGAAAGGAAGGACAGAGCAAGACAGGAGAAAGAAACAAAAAGAGGGCAAAATGGTATCAAGAGGGGGCAAGAAAGAACAAGGGCAGCAGAAGGCACCAAACCATCAGTTCTGTACTTGGGGGGGAGTGGTCTAATTACCTCCTCCCATAATTGACATTCTTGCTCGCATGGCAAGCCAGTTGAGTATAGCAGTTTGGAGAGTCAGATACAGGGCGGGTGTTAAAATCCCCACCCCCAGCTTACATTGTTTGTCACTTGATTGCTCACTCATCTACTTGGAGTGGCAGCATCAGCAAGTATATGTCAGTGGCCAGGAGAGTTGGGTGTTACCACTTGCAGTGAAGGTAGTGGAATGGAATGGACCACTTCAGGCTGCAGGTGAGGGACTATTTTTTCAAAATCCTCCTTCATGGATTGCTCTGCCTCAGTGGAAAACAAGCACACAGCACAAAGCGCTAACCCAGAAATTTTCATCCAGATGTGCTGTTTTTTTTTAAAAAAATGTACAGTGAGTTTTTACATGGGCAAGTATCTCTACTGGCTTGCAGTCTGAGGTAGTAGAGTCCATCTTACAATCTCTCAGCTTTACCGCTTTATTCCACTGCTTTATAAGCCAGGCCAGTGGTTGGATTCAAGTTACAGAATTAGGCATGGGTCATAATTACCTTTTGGTTATTTTGAATGTTTTTATTTTCTTTCAAAGTCATATTGGGGGAAGGGCAGAAAATGTCCTTAGCTTCTCACCTCCTTCTGAGGAACTGTTTCTTTAACTACTTCTTCTTCCTCCTTCCCAAGTTTCAGTGAAACTTTTTAAACTCCTGTTTTTACTAAATGAATGAACAAAATGGATTTGTAAAATCAGGCATTTGCTTTGCTCCTTAGCATTTTTTTAAAAAAATGCTTTTAGTGGGTGGCAGTGAAGGGAAGGATAACATTGTCACCAGCGTTTATATTTTACACTGGGAAAACAGTAATTGGCATTTATATGGTGCTTTTTAAGTATAAAGGTCATTCTCAAGGTACTCTTTACAACACCCCGGAAAGACAGCCCAGAAAAATTGTACCCATATTGCAGATATAATCAGTGTGGTGTGGTGGGTAGAGTGATGGTCCAGGATCTGGGAGAACCAGGGTCGAATCCCCACTCTGCCCCCCAAGCTAGCTGAGTGACCTTGAGCCAATCACACACTCTCAGCCTAACCAACCTCACAGGGTTGTTGTGACTGAGGGTAAACTGGAGGAGAGCAGAACAATGTAAGATTCTTTAGGTCCCTATTAGGGAGAATGGATGGGTGTAAATGAAATAAGTAAGATAAAATATGGAGGGGAAACTGAAGCCGAGACAGCAATTTGCCTAAGACCCCTTTGTAAGTGTGGCAGAGGAGCTATTTGAACTAGAGACCTCACAGATTCACCACCATTGCTACCCCCAGCTTCACTTTGAAACACTTGGGAATTTCACAAGCTCAACAGGCAGTTTCCCAATCAGCTCAAACAATCACTCCTTGCCTTTTCATTGCAATATAATTGAGCTACTCGGTTTGGTTGCCGAAACCGTAGCAAAGTGAATCCCTCAGCTTAGCCTCTTCTTTTGAGTGCAGTATCCTCTTCCAGTTGCAAACTCCCTCTACACCATTGGTAATTAAAAAAATACATACACACACAGATGAGAAAACTGCTGTTCCCCACTGCCAACATCTGACATTTCATAGGTCTGTGCTGTTATTTGTGCAAACCCACCCAACCTCATCCTGTCCCAGTCCCCATGGCCTCCGAGGCAGAAAAGACTTCAGTCCAACATGCTGGAGACCGTTTACTTACTGTGGCAGACCCCAGGCCAGATTAAAGCTGGTGATTGGCAGATAAACCTCCCTTTTTCTTCTCTGTTGATTTGACTGGCTTCCCTGTTCATGGCTCAAATTCCCTACATTCCAGGCCGTAGCTGGTCGCTTTTTACTACTTCCCCACTTCCTAGTCAAGCAATGAAGCTGTTGTGGCAAAATCCAAGCGATGGGAAGGGCCAGGGGACCTTCCCTTGTCAATATCCATCCTTCCACACTTCCATTCAATCTCCTCCCCCCCCCCCCCGTAATACACACGTGTTATAGGTTGGCTTCTCGCCTGTTTTGAGGAGTGGCCCGTTTATACCTCAGGGCCAAAGCTGGAGCCTGCCAGTCCACTCTCTGCTTCCATCACAGCAACCATGACAGCGATTATTTCGGGCATCCTTTTCTGGGTGCTGCTTCTTTTTCAGGAGCAGGGAGTTACTGGAGTCCCTCCTCAGATAAGAGGTAAGTTTGGGGCACGTATATTCTAAGGGAACTCCTGGCTGTATCTCTAGGCCAGCATGCTAAGGGAACGGGGCACAGAGAGAATTAAAGCCCAGAAAGGTTTATGGTTATACAAAATGTTTTTCTTTTTCTCCCACTGAAAGGTTATGACATTTGTATTGCTGTTGCTTCTGCTTTCTTCTGTACTTTAGTACACCACTGGAGACTAGAACACACACATTTGGGAAACTTTTCCCTACCACCGAAAAGCACAACATACATGCTGTTCTCATATCCTGCTTCATTCAGCATCTTACTACGAGAGACTTGGCACGGGATTAGTTTCTTTCCAGGTTTTGGTTTTGGAGTCAATCAGGTGCTGCAGTGGAATAACATCTTTGTAGAAATGAGTCATCCAGCCTTGCTGAAAATCTTGTCTTTTTTTAAAAAAACCTAAAACCTTACTCTGCAATTTTCCCTAGCTGTGGAATAATCCAGTTAAAGAGGTTAGCATCTATTTTAACTTAAAGATGATACATGTACTCAAGCTGTACAAGAATTGCCTTTTTAGATTTTTATTGGGCAGCCTGATGCTATCCCACTGGATTTGGTAGGGTTGCCTTCTAAGTAAATTATGTATGGCATCAGATCAGGCTGTTAAAGAAGTCCAAGTAAGTAAGAACTGATATAATTCAACTTCTCAGCTTCTTGAAGACCATTAGACTGCAATCCTAAGAATACTTTCCTAGGAGTAAGACCAACAGAATAAAATGGGGTTTACTACTAAGTAGACTTGCTTGGGCTTGCTCCTACAGTATCTGATTCAGCTGGCTGGTGGTTTGAACAAGCTCCCAGTGGCATAGCCCCCTTTTCCCCAAAGCCTATGGTACAGTTGGTAGCTATAAAGATCTACCTTCTGAGAAAGCATCTACAGTCAAAGGTGTCGTCTTATAGAAGACTGAAAATAAAACATATGCTTATAGCAAAATAGTCTGTAAGCATAGTAAGGAAATAAATCAGGAAGACAACAGACTGTGTTATGAAGAGCAGCTAATAGTTAATATGTGGAACTTATTGCCACTGGAAGCCTGTGAGCTCTTTTAAAGAGTGTAGTAGTCTAAACAACAGAGAGACAGTATGATGTAATGGGTAGAGTGTTAGACTAGGATCTTGGAGAGCCGTGTTCGAATCCCCGATCTTGCCATGGATGCTTGCTGGGTGACTCTGGGCTAGTTACTCAGCCTACAGGGTTGTTGTGAGGATAACATGGATAAGGGGAGAATGTCATCATAAGTCACTTTGAGTCCCCATTGGGAAGAAAAGGGGAAACAAACAAAGCTAATAAATAAATAAAACTTGGGGACGAAAAGGGGAACACATGAGTAGCACTGTTGCATGGAAAAACGATTCATTCATTAGACCTATTGCTTAGTCCAGTAAACCATAGGTAGCAGCATGCATGTGATTCTGCTCTTGGACACAAGCAGCGTGGAAGACCTGATAGAGCATCCCATGCCATTAGGTTACCATGGGTGCCGTTTTTTTAGGAACATATTCCGCCTGTGAAATACATTCTCTGGATCATGCATAATAGATTCTCAGTCCTATAGCCCGGCATCTGGAGTTTTCTTTCCCTATGGGCTGTACCTGTCATTCTGTACCGTGTTATTTCTTGCACTCTTTATTCTTCTATGGAGACAAAGAGCCTCCACAAATATTGGGGGCTGGGGAGATGTTTTCTGTGACGCCAGAACGATAAAGTATTGGACACAATAATGGCAGGATTTGAGTCCATTGGCACTTTAGAGACCAACACGATTTTTTAGAGACTGACAGGAGTCAAAGCTCCCTTTTCCAGATAGGTACAATAAATAATTGTGCTGTAGTTCTCAGGCATCTGTTCTATTCATTGCTGTTATCCTAGATTTCCTCTTTGATGATGGTCCAATATTTTGATTTATTTAATTTTTATTTTACTTCATTTACACTCTGCTTTTCTCCCCAATGGGGACCCATTTTCGTCTCCTCCATATTATCTTCCCAACAACCCTGTGAGGTAGGTTAGATTGAGTGTTTAACTGTCCCAAGGTCACCCAGTGAATTTCCATGGCACAGCAGGGATTTGAACCTGGGTCTCCCATATCCTAGTCTGTTACTCTTGTCACTATACCACACTGGCTCTCCATCATATTATTTTATTATATTATATATGGTATATGTTATGTTTCTGGGATAGACTGGAATAGATTTTTCCCTCTGCCAAGCATGCAGGCTGCTGTGCATAATTACTTGTAACAAGGTTTCCAAATAATTCATCTATGGTGCAGTTAATATCCAATTATTGGACATTTATTTCACAGGAAGAACATCTGCTTTTTAGATTCCAACTTCTCAAAAGATAGTTGTTGGGAAAATAGCATCCTTTGCCAAGTTATTGGTGCCACTGCAGCTTATAGTAGCATCAGGTTGCATAAATGTTTTCATGAGTGCCTATTGGACAGTGCTTGTGACATCACTGCAAATGACCTGAGTGATAAGCACCCATACCTTTGCCACACTGTGATCCTCAAATCCTTGGGATGGAAAAAGGATTCCTACACTGGGAAGATTTGAGATTTTAGTGGGAGGGGAAGGGAACTGAAACTAACCTATAGCTTCTCCTGATTTTGCTTCGAGATCATCCGATTTCAATTTCTTCGCTGTTCTTCCCTGTTTATACTCTGGACGGTCCCATCTTGTGCGCCGGTGCACATATCACAAGATTGGAGAAATGGAGGGGAACAGCTGCATCGGTATCATCTGTGTTTGTATTAGAGATGTGGATTTTGTAAAGCTTGGTCCATTGTACTTCTATGAGTGTTTCCTTTGACTGATTGTAAGTCACTTTGTACTTCAGACAGGGCAGGCTTTAGAGTGCCCACCCCATCCATATAGCCATTGGGGACAGTGCTTGTTTGGTGTTGGGCAGCATTCAACTGAATCCTAGCGACTGTACAGCACAGGGCAGGGGGCGATATTGGTGGGGCTCGGTACCTCTCAGAACAATGCTCTGCAGAAAATAAATAAACAAGGTGCCTCCCAAATGTTCTTCTTGCCACTTTCATTTGCTAATTTTTTAAAAAAGGACTTTTTTAGTTATATAAAGGAAAGGGGATGAATGATCAGAGCACACACATTAACATTAACCACTTTTTCTGATAAATATAAAACTAAGGCTCAATCTCTATACTCCAAAAAGGAGGAGCAGCCTTACACAGTTTTCCTGCAGATTTATAAATATTGATCATCAACAACACACCGTTTAAAGATCTCACTTGCCAGCATCTCAAAGAGAAGTAGCATCTATCGCCAATTGGATCCATTACTAAAATGCATTTAGAACAATTTGTAAAGTTTTAGGCGCTGAGAAATGTTGTGCTGTAATCTTCAAGAGACAGCTCCTTTAACTTTGTGTAAAGTAAAACAGACTCTTGGTGCTCTCCTTTGCTGAGCTACGGCTGCAGAAGAACTCTTCTAGGAGGGATATTGTACAAAAGAGAATTTTTTCATGCTCTGGAGGAAGTGGACAGCAGATCTGACCTCTTTTTTTTATTTTAATATCAGACCGAGCGGCATGGGTCATCTAGTGCCAGTGTACCCTCATGTCATCTCGGAGCGCTAAAGAGGGGGTTTTCCATTTACCTAGGTCAGATTAGTCCATTGGTGCCCTATATTCCTTGCATGAGATACTGCCCTATCATGTACAGACCTTAGTTTGCAACACAATAGCAGATAATAACGAACCAGCACTTTTAAAGCATCAAATCATAGGTGATACCAATGTATCACTGGCATCTCATTTGTTTGCATACTCTCATCCTTTCTGCATAAAGAAAAGGTACACTGCCAAGGGAGTAGGCTTGCCAGCAACTTGGAGGAGAAAAAAAGTCTTTCCCCTCTAGCAGAAGGTGTTTCTCAAGATCTTGCAGATTTTGAAAAATTGGCAACTAAGCTACTGTTGCGCTTTCTTTTTCCTCTCACAGGTGCCCAGTGCAGGACAAGACCCACGGATCTGGTTTTCATCATAGACAGTTCCCGGAGTGTGCGCCCCAGTGAATTTGAACAAGTCAAAGTTTTCTTGTCCCAGGTCATTGAGCCACTGGATGTAGGACCAAACACTACCCGGATCGGTGTCGTTAATTATGCCAGTGCAGTCAAGCATGAGTTTTCTCTCAAGACTCACCGTACCAAGGCCTCCTTGCTGCAAGCTGTGCGGAGGATCGAGCCCCTCTCCACTGGAACCATGACAGGCCTGGCAATCCAATTTGCCATCAACAGAGCGTTCAGTGAGGTAGAAGGTGCACGAGTGAGATCACCAGGGGTTAACAAGGTATGAAAATCCCATGAGGAACCTTCATTCTGCCCTCCTTTTTGCTTTGTGCCCATTGCAAAATATAAGCAACAATAAAATAAAATTCCCCCTTCCTTTCCTCTTCCATGATGCTTGAACTTGGAACCACCCAATGAAATTGATTAGTAGTAGATTCAGCACAGAGGAAAGAATATACTTCTTCAGGATGTGATGTGAATATACTTCTATAGGATGGGATGGCCATTGACCTTCCATTGGTTAGGTCGGGTCTATACATGACATGGAATACACTTGCCTTCAACTGAATCAGACTGTTGGTTTAGTGCACTGTTTCCCAACCTGTGGGTCGGGACCCAAAGGTGGGTTATAGAACCTCTAAAAGAGAGTTGCAGGTCATCCATCCATAATTGCAGCTGCTGCCCTTTGCACCATTGTCTCTCTCTCCTCAATTTTGACTTCTCACATTCTCGCCTTGCCCTCTCCTTCTGCAACACTAATGAGGGGGGGGGGAGAATGTTGTCTGACAACCAGTAACTTTATTATAGTGGGTGGAAGAAGGGAGGAAAGACTAGAGGGTAGGTGGGAGCTGTTCGGCACATGGAAAAGCGAGAAGATGAGAGAAAGAGGTCATGTGAGTGCAGGTTGTCTTGATGCTACTCCTCCAACAGCATGACCTCTTGCCCAGCCCCATGCAGTGCTTCACTTCCCTCTACATACTGTGGGAGATGTACTGCACAAAGCAACTTGCTATCCATCTCGTTGCTGACATCTCTCATCTTCCTGAATCTCCTCAACTGGGAGCGCCCCCCCCAGCACCTTCTCAAACTCTTGGCCTAGCCCTAGATGGATCACTGTGTGAAGTAAATTTGGACTTGTGGTTCCCCATATCAAAAAAGTTGGGAACAACTGGTATAACAAGGTCAATATTGTCTACTCTGACTGCCAGTGGTACTTCAGGGTACTTCGTCAGCCATGCATGTGGCAAAGAGAGCTATGGTTCTCAAAAGCTTATGCTACCATAAAGTTGGTTAGTCTTTAAAGTGCTACTGCACTCTTTACTATTTTGTGACTACAGACTAACATGGCTAACTCCTCTGAATCTATACTGCTGTGTAAACCAGGTCTTGAAAAATTACTTCAGGAAGAAACTGATGGGAATAAATATGGAGAATGGATGAGGAATGTGGACTGCATGTGTGATGAGAGATTCTGTCAAAAGAAAGGTATAGATCATTCTTATGTCTGATGAGGGGTTGTCATTTGTGGAGAAAGGAAAGCATGTAGCAATTGTAGTTCAGGTCCTTTTGTACTGTTGGACCTATTTGGTGTACATCCTCCCCAAAGTTTGAGCATCAATTGAGTCTGAAAGGGGTTATGTGGAATGTTTTGATTATCATACAAATACAAGGCTCTTTACTTTCCCTTTATCCTTATTCACTAGAATTATGATCTATCCCTATTTCTTGATTGACCAGGAGATCCCAGTTAAAGTATTGAATCTTTGGAGTTTTTATCACGAGGGGCTTTGGAAAGAGGTGACCCTCTATAGTTGCAGAAAAACCAGACAATGATTTCCAACAGTTCTGATTCCCATTGACAGATCCTAGACTTGTTCTTCTGCAGAGGCATGGAGGTGTATATGAGACAATTAAGAAATGTTAAAGAGGTCAGCTTGGGTGATTTTTGCTACTTTTGGCCCCATACCTCTTCAGATTTTCTTCTGAGTTCCAGACTCTGAACTCCCCCTTCAAGTGTCAATATGGCTTTTCAAGGGTTAATGCTGTATTGAAGATTGAAGAGGGAGTTAAATGTCTGGAATTTGGAAGAATATCTGAGGAGGTATGGGACCAAAAGTGGCAAAAATCGCCCAGGCTAAGCAATTATAGCTAATGCAATAAAGCATATAAATGGTTGGCTCATTATGCAGCTCAAAAACAAATGTATCAAGTTATTTCTCTATTTTATTATTATCCATTACAGAGTCTGACAGTAAATAATCTTTGAGATCTTTGAGGTATTCTATATAAATCAGATTATCCAAGTCCTAAAGAAAATCAAGGGGTTTTAAAAAATCTTGTAATGGATCAATACATTTGTCATGATCTGAGCTGGTTTTAAAAAATGGAGATATTTAGTCAATAGCACGAGGCAAGCAATTTCAATTATTCAACAACAGTGTACAAGAAGAATCTATTTTATTGTTTATTGAAGCTTAGAAGGCTTTTGACAGGATTGAATTTGAATTTTTGTTTCAAACTTTTTGGTATTTCAGTATAAATAGCACATTTTAAAATAGTGTTATTTATAAATAATATTATAAACTATATATAAGAGGATGCATGAAAAACAGATTATAAGCATATATGGTGTCTTTGTCCAGTGATAAAGAGCTTTTGAAGAAAAGTGTTACAAGCTATGGCAGAGTAGAAGATTCCAGGAGACCCCAAATTCTCCTAATAGATAATGTTCCATTTGTCTGTAGAAGTATGATTCTTGATTTTTTTATCACTGCAAAAATACATAGTTACATAGTTGAAATCTGGAAGAATGCTATTAATCTGAATATTAAATTTTAGATATACAAGCTGCAACAGAGTCCAGAATTATCATAAATCACTGAACTGGCTTGGCTGACAGAAAGATGAGATGTTTCTCACACTGTTGGGTATCCCTCTATGATTCCTGTTGTGTTTGTCTACTGATTTATATAACCTTTTTGGCAGTATTTGATAAATAACTTTTTGTAGTGATATTTAAACATGAAGGATCTAGTGGCTTCTGTATATCTGTATATATATATATATACAGATATATCTTTCTGTATATATACTAGCTCAGTTTGGTCTACTCTGACTGGCACCAGCTCTCCAAGATCTTGGGCAGACGAGGGTTTCCCCCCAGTCTTGTTATTTGATATTCTTTAACTGAAGATACCAAGGAGAGAAGCTAGGCAAAGTATTTGGTCTACCACTGAGCCATGGCCTCGCCTTCAAATATGACCTTTTAACAAGTCAGACTATTGTTCCACCTCTGTAGGGTTGCCAGGTCCCTGGAACTTGAAAGCGGGGGATGGGGGTTGTGTGTGTGGGTGTGTGTGCTGAGAGGATGTACCTCTCATGCTAGTGGAGCATGAGTGCTCTGGAGCACTTTCACGTCACTCTGGGAATGATGCCATTTCTGGTACAACATGGAAGCAACAGGTCACGCCAGGGGCCAATTGGGTAAAAATTGGCCCCAAGTCTAACGTTTGGGGTTGATTTTTATTTAATTGGACCTTAGTGCAACCCTGCTATTCTATGCCATGATGGGAATGATGTCATTCCTGGCATGATGCGTAAGTGCTCTGAAGCATATAGGAGCATGCTCTGGAGGTTCTTGCTCCATTCTTGTGCCTTTCCCTTCACCAGCTAGAGATTTGACCTAGGGCGTTCTCCACTCAAAAAAGCTACATTTGATCTACAGAGCCACTGCCCCTTCTCCCAGATTCTCTGACACATGGGCCTCCCCTGCCCTACCAAGCAGCATAACTTTCCAGCTGGCTGGGCTAAAAAGTGTGTTGATGGTAGAGAGCGCCCTAAAGTCAAAGTTCACTTATGGCGACCCCTGGTGGGGTTTTCATGGCAAGAGACTAACAGAGATGGTTTGCCATTACCTGCCCCTGTAACCCTGGTCTTTGTTGGAGGTCTCTCATCTAATTACTACTCAAGGCCTACTGTAAACTTCTGAGATCTGACAAGATCTGGCTCACCTGGACTATTCACGTCAGGGCAAAAAAGTGTGTTAATGCAAGATGGAAGGAAGGAAGGAGTAATGCAGTTTATTATTACCTGGACTGTCACCAACATAGCCACAATCTCTGACTCCAGTCTTTAATTGAAAAGCGATTGGCACAACTTAAAGTGCCATCCTAAGTAGAGTTACACCTTTCTAAGCCCATTGAATGGGCTTAGAATGGTATAACTCTGCTTAGGATTATGATGTATGAGAAGGCTAAGATTGAATAGGAGAAATGGATGAAAACAACAAGGACCTGGTTCAGAAATAATGCTGGTACTATGCCTTTACCATGCCTCTGACTGTTGCCACTCCTGAATCTAATGTGCTAGGGGCGATGCACAGTTTTTGACACTAGTGGGATAAGACTAGAGATGGGCATGAACCATAATACAAAACCAAAGTTTGTGACGAATTGTGACGAATTCGTGGTTCGCGAACCAGCGGTTCATCAGAGCCCATTTCTGACGAACCACCATGAACTTTAGGCTGGTTCATTTGGTTCATTGTTTGGTTTGTCAATCAATCAATTTCCTAGGCAACAAGGGATGGACTTCTTGCAGACCTTCTGCTGGCCCAGAAGTGGCCTTCTGCTGACGCAGAAGTGAGAATTTGCTGACCTGGATGTGACATTTTCACAAACCAAACAAACCAGTTCATGAACCGGGGTAGGTTCATGAAAGTTCGTGGTTCGTGAAATGTGACAAACCACGAACTGCATGGTTCTGTTTTTTTCTGGTTTGTGCCCATCTCTAAATAAGACTGGCTTCTTTTGGTTTTAGAATATATGTATTTGATATTCTATATTTTGCCATATTCTTCTTGAGTGATTCCAGGTTCTTATTGCTCATTCCTTACACCACAAAGCTTTGATTAGTAGAGCGAAGAGCTATGAGTTGGCAACATTCTGTTGAAACAGAGACTCGGTTGAGATGGATTCTTTTTTGGAATGTCACAGACTCAAGTCTCTTTTTTCAGGTCTTTGAAGTGGACTGCTGGACCTGCAGGGCAAAGATTTCCAGACAGGTTTTTGTTTTTGCCGTAGGAAAAGATACAGAAGTAAAGATATTCTTGTATCTTGAAAGTTTGCTAAAAGTTACTTTGTGGACTGTGGAGGCCTTTGTTCCCCATAAAAAGATAGAAGCCCAATGCAGCTGGCACCCTGTCACTCTGAAAACAAGTTGGGTTTACGTTTCACTGCGATGTGACTAGTTATTCCACCACCAACCCCCGCCACCCCCAGGCTCAGTGCAATATAATTTTATGAAAGGACAATATGTAGCCTTTTCAGTATGGCTTTGGGGAAGAAAAATGAAGTATCCCTTTATTCACATACGTGCCAAACATCCCTATTTTTTTTGTACCTCTCTCTGGGAAATTATAGTTCGTAGGGCTGATTCATGTGTTATAGAGTCCTTGTGGCTATCATGAGAACCTTTGATGAGACATGATCAGGCCATTTCCCAATGAGAACTTCGTTCCCAGGTGCAGGTAGGTCCAATTTGGATCAGGGGCTTAACCTCTCCCATGCATCACTGTCTTGTAACTCCAGGCATGTGCTGTTTGCCAGAATGGGGAAACTTACATGTGCTGCTGACATCTACGGGTACATTTCCCCAGTGATGTGAATAGTGGTTCACCAAGACCAATCCAGGTCAGGAAAATGGTACAGTGGGAATGCTTAAGCAACCTCTCCTTGCATGCTGTGGCCCATATGTACGTTTGGCTTGCGCGTGGCCAGGAATCCTGTTCCTAGTGGGGAACTCCCATATAGGGTTGCCAACCTCCTGTTGGGGACAGGAGTTCTCCCAGAATTAACACTAATCTCTAGGTCAGTTTTCCCGGAGTAAAGCGTTGGCAATTCCTGGAGATTTGGGAGTAGTTCATAGGGAGGGCAGAGTTTGGGGAGGGGAGAGAGCTTAGCAGGGATATGATGCCATAGAGTTTACCCTCTGAAGCTGTCTTTTGTTCTGGGGGAATGAATCTCTGTGATCTGGAGTTCATTTGTAATTCCCATAGGCCCTGCCCGGAGGTTGACAACCATATGGCTGCCTCCAGCTCCATATTATGTTACACTTTTTCCTGCCAAGAGCAGGTTCAGCCCTACCCATCGGGCAGAGGATGATCAATTTTCCAAATCAGAGTGGAAATCAAGGGGTCTGTATTACTCTAATGTTTCTGTCGCTATGTTCCTTCCCATGAGCTGTTCCCAAATCCAACCCTGAACTCAAAGTTTTCCCTCCTTGGGGATCATCAAGTCAGCAGGCAGGGACTTGAGTGTATTTATACTCTGCACTTCCCATGAATTTGTTTTGCTTTGTTTCTGAGCTGGAAAAAAGGTACTAAATACCAGAGGTCAAAAAGGACTATGCTCAGGGCTCATTTCGAGGGGGAATGTGCTGGAACGCAGTTCTGGCAGTTCCCCAAAGAGGTCACATGACAGGTGGCCCCGCTCACCTGACTCTCAGCCAGTTTGGGCCCTTTTTGGCCTGGATTGGGGCAAAAACAGTCCAGATCAGGCCTCTGATGGGTGGTGGATCACTCTCCCACTCAGCAGCGGCCGAATTCTGACCATTTGGGGCCCCTTTTTGCCATTTTGGGCCCAATTTCGACTCCTGAATGGCCAGGATAGGTGATGCCAGGGGGTGTGGCACATGCAAACCAGTTATGCTAATGACACACTTCCGGTGCTGTCAAGGGGTGTGGCATATGCTAATGAGTCATGCTAATGAGTTGTGCTAATGAGTTCCTCCAGCTCTTTTTCTATGAAATGACCCCTGAATATGCTTATAATTGTTCATTGATTGTTGTACGTCCTTTGTAACGTCAGTTCTTCATTGTATATGTTCTATTGCAGTAATGTTGTTGTACGTCTTTGTAGGTTGTCAGTTCCTCATTGTATATATTTTATTATAGTATGATGTTTTTATAAATTTGTAAATATATCATTGTGCTATTTTGCATTATAAGCATATCCCTTTCTGATTTCTAATATTTAGCACCTCCATTTTTCAGTCCATTAGAGGTTCTTACCCCTTTTTTTCTGAGCTACCACAACTCAGAATGTTTTCTAGTCCTCCACAACTTAAGCAGTTACTCTATATCCATTGGGAGAATCTAAGAATGTAGAGTTTCTACTTGCTTTGTTCAGAGCCACACTGACCAGGAGTGGAACAAGAGGACTATTTTCTAACCAGTGGCGTAGCGTGGGGGGGGGGGGCGGCGGCAGAGGAGCAGTTGCCCCGGATGCATAATTTTTAGGGGCACTGTGCCAATGAGAGCCTGTGCTGCATCTGCAGCAGGCCGACCACACCACTGTGGCTGCCTGCTGTGCCAACAGGACGGTCGGCTCACTGGTGCCGAGCTGGCCATCCTACAGCAGCTGCTGGCCGAGGAGCATGCCAATGGGGTGGCCAGTTCACTGGGTGCCAAGCTGGTCATCCTGCAGCAGCTGCTGACCAGGTAGCAGCGGCACAAGGTGCTGCGCTGTAGGACTACCAGGTAAGGGGTAGGGAGGCGAGCGGCCTGAATTGTGGGAGCACTCCCAGGGGTTGCTGTGCCCTGCGTGATGATGTCACTTCCCGGAAGTGGTCCTGGGAGCACATACGAGCTTTGTGCGTGCATGTGGTACCAGGAGCACCACTTCCTGCCAGGAGTTGTCCCAGGTGCTGGCAACCCATGCTACACCGCTGTTTCTGACCTCACACCTCCAAGCTGCTTTTACCTCCATTGTTTACTGAGATCTGCTCCATCCCCAATCCAGTGATGATAAAAGCAGCTTGGGAACTGTGATTTTTCAGTGGGGAAACAGAGCAAAGGGAAAGAGTTATATAGTGTGGTGGGTCCCACCACACTGGCCTTTAGAGTTGCCATCTACAAAGCTCCAAAATAAAGAAGCACATTAGGAAACCCTAACATAGTTTGGCCCACGTGCCCTGTAGGCGTGCTTCTTTGTGCTCTAATGGAACAAGCCCAGGTAAGAGTTTCCCCTGTAACCTCTCGCCACTAGGAGAAATGGGCATACCCAACAGCATACATCTTCTCTTTCCCACGAGTATTTATGAAACATAGTAAGCCTATCGATCTTTTCTTTCTTTCTTTTTTTGAATTAATTTTTATTTTATTAAAACAAAATGAGGTACAGAAAAAAGGGGGGGGAAATCAAGGTAAATATAAAACTATGTGCTACAAGGAGTTCAAAAAACAAAACCTTTATCAATATTAAAATAGAAATTAATATAATTATAGAGCATAACTAGTATATATTTTCCCATCTTGCACTACACAAACAATTCAAACGTATTCCTGCTTATTATGTAATAATAATAATAAAAATCTCATTATTTCATTATTATTCCATGTTATCCTTTCCATTTTTAACAATAACAAGTATTAGCAATATTACCGCTTATTTCTTGAAGTAACTGATTAAATGACCTTTAATATAAATATAAAGTACTATAAAAGAATTTAATATATTTCTATTCCTTATCTGTTCTTGTTAAATCATAATCCTAGCGACCTTGTCAGCCGTCAGTAGGGGTGATGGATGCCCCGCCCCCGGCACTCATTTCGTATCACTGCTCTTAGTGGCAGTGGGAGAAAAAAAATTAAAATGGCTATTGGGATGACAGTGTGATCTCACTTCCAGAGAAAACCCAGAAATGACCTCAGTGTTCTCTAGGTATTGCGAGAAACTCTATGGTTTTACTGATGGCCACCACCCATGTCCCTAGTACCCTGAGTTCCCTGCTGGTTGCTGCTCAATCCTAAACCCTATTGATGAGCTTCTATTTAACATCAAACTAACTGAACAGCATGTGATATGTAATTCCTCCCTAAGGCAGCACAGTTGATCGGTAAGAGAAGCAAATTGGATTTTTGACCTTTTGAATCTTAAATAATTTCATTGCTTGTTCCCTTTCCCCCTGCTGCTGAATTATTCATGCTTTCTTATTGGAATTCCTATTGGAATGCTCTCCTATTGGAATCTTTTGCACTTTTAATTATGGAGACCATCCCCTTAAGGAAAAGCTACGAGCTTGCATGTTTTGCCTTCAGTATTATTGAATCATGGGAATTGTAGCTTACACTTTTTTTTTTGAGCAGGGGCAGTTGGGGGACTGCTAAAGAAAAAACAATTTTATGTCACTGAATTGGGAAGTCAAGCAAGTAGCTAGAGGGAATGAAGATGTGTATGCACAGGTGTGCATATGAAAGAAATCAAGCGCATTATGTTTCACTGTGGTTTCTCTGTCTTTTACTAGAGATCATCTGCTGTTAAATCATTATTCATTATTTATTGTTAGATTATTATTATTAGATTGTTATTGTTACCTCTTTCCCCTTAGTCTCCACAGCAGTTTTTGTGGCCTATTCTAGGAAGTGGCGGGGGGGGGGGAGGAAAGTGACACTGGAACTTCCACGTCTACCTTGCCTTACTTTGTTTCTAGAAGGTACAAAAGGAACTTCTCCCTAACTTGCTTAGCACATGCACAGTTCACTTAACAGAACGAGGACCCGTGCTGACATAGAACCAAAGAGCCTTCTCCAAGTTATTGAGCTTGTTGGATGATTGGTGGAAATGCTGAGCATTGGAGGAAAGCAGAGGTGTAGCAGTGAGTCGCACAGACTTGCTAGCCAGGTCGCCATCTTTCTCCTGCTCCTGTCCTCCCTCCACCCTATGCAGAGCTGATATAATTAGTGGGATATGTAGGATTAGACCAATTTCCCTTTTTAAGGGCACTAGAGGGGCCTGTTCAAAAATTTCCTGGGATCATGTTTATTTTGGCGGCAAGGTCATCTGGACTCACCGGCTGGCTCGCCACCTTTCTCCTGCAGCCTCTGCTTCTTGTTCACCCTCCTCCCTCCAAGCTCCAGATGGCAGTGCAGTGGTAGCCGTGCATCTAGGAGAGCGGGCACTTCCTGCTGTCACCTCCTTTTGTAGTAAAAGACTGTGACATGGTTGGCGAGTGCGGGCAGCCTGCCTGCTTCTTCTTCTTGATCTTGCCTGACTTCCTGCTCTCACGGCCAGTCAGAGGGCTGGGGCTGACTCGCTTCTAGCCTGTTCTGGATGGGGCCTCGTGGCTCTGTGTTACAAAATTAAAAACCAATGAAAAATAGTCTCCGCTGACATAGAGTGCCAGAAGTAGGGATCCAATTGCCCCGGTGCAGGCAGGGGATCCCCCGCTTCCACCTTTCACCACCCGACACTGCTTACCTGGTTGGCAAGGGGAAAGGCAGGGAACAGAGCTCCCGGGCATGCTCTCTGGGTTGGCACGATGAAGTCACTGATGTCCTTGCGCTGCCCTGGGAGTGCTCCTGCGCTTTGCAGCAGGCTGATTTGGGCCCCAGATGGCCTAATTGGGCCTGTTCGGGGCCCAAATGGGTCCACAGTGAAGCACGTGCATGCTTCCCAGCCTTGAGCAATGATCTCACTTCCCAGAAGTGCTGGATAGGTAAATGCAGGGTCCCCCCTCTCCTGTCAGGAGAGTAAGGGGATCTGGCAACTTTAGCCAGAAGTAACATCTAGCTCTGCCCTTAGGCTGCTGACTTCAAGGGAAAATGGAAGGAGGTGCCAGAATTCTCAGATCAGCAGACTTTGCATCCAAAGTCTCAAGGAATTCTCAGATCCAGAAATATTTGCTATATTTCCAAAGGCAGTGCGGTCCGGGTTGGATCAGAATTGGTAAAATTCTGAGCGTACATTTCAAAAAAAGACCCTGAACAATACGTTCAAAGAAAGCCTTTTATTTTGATGGTTCCCTTACCAAACCTGTTAAATAAATGGCTCTCTCTTCTGGCAAAAAGGAAGCATTGCATTGCAAGAGGATTTCATCAGTTTTAAAGAGCCAAGTGTTGGCTACAGAAGTGAACCCCCAACAGTCACTGAATTTCTCTTGTGAAAAATGCCTTTGAGGAGGTGAAATTGAGGAAGCTAAGGGAGGGGCTGTGGCTCAGTGGTGCAGCACATGCTTGGTATGCAAAAAGTTCCAGCTTCAACTCTTGCCGTGTCCACTTAAAGGATGCCAGTCTTGGGGGGGACGATGACTTTCTTTGCATGAGTCCCTGCCTATCACAGTAGAGAATACTGAAATTGCTGGACCAATGGTCTAGCTCAGTATAAGGTAGTTTTGTCAGCTTGAATAGCAGTTAAATTCAATTCCTGGAGCCATTTTCAGTGGTGGGTCAAGGAGGGGAAATGCAAAACGGAGGCTTTTTATGACTGAACACTGAGGGCCAAGCTACACGTGACAAATTACACTTGAATGGCAAGTGAACAGACACGCGTGTATTCCACCCTGTTCACTTGGGCTCCACTTGGACTCCAATTCAGGACAAATATCTACATTTCAAATTAGAAGCCCAGATGGGTGCTCCTTTTCTCAGGGAAGCTAGAAAAAAATGCAGGACACATTGCAACACAGTACTTGAAGGAAGGCTCTTTGAACAAAGTGTTTTATCAGAGGATATTTCCCCCCATTGATTTTTCCATTTGATAAAAGAAGAATTGTGAATTCAACTCAAGGAGTGAAATGAGTTCTGTGGCTTTATCAAACTGCTTGGCATCTATTCCTCTGTTCATTTATAAGTTTGTTTGTTTGTAACTTGGTATCCCTCTTGAACACTGTAAAACTGGAATGGAATTTAGTGCCCACATTTGGGACAAATACTAACTTTGGCTGCTTCAGAACACACAGTTCCTATCTCAGATGTTAACTTACTAGGTACTCTCAATAACATGTATCAGCATGATGGGGCTTATGTCATTTTTGACCAGGTTTCCGCATCTATTAAACAAACCCTGAGGCAGTTTAGATTGTGAGAGCCTCTTTACACGAGACATCTGACATGTGAAAAACATGTGTCGGGAGATACAATGGTAGCTGGGAAGGGTAGTTTAAAAAGGCAGTGCTGGCAGCAGGGCAAAGGCTTTGCTATACACTGGAGCTGTGTGAAGGGGCTGTGAAATGCCAGACGGGAAACTTCGGCCTATTTTAATTTCTCCAAGTCCAAGCCTGTCTCTGGAAGGCAGCTCCAGCCCATTTCCATTCCTTGCAGCCCTCTGGTTGTGATCCCACACAGTTTTAGACTGGAGAGTTGAATCTGACAGGGCCTTTGGGGAGGTAAAGATGAAATTAACAAACCCTCTGAGGAGTGATCTCCACCAGCTCTGTCTTTTAAAACTATGCTTCCCGGCTAACATTGCGTCTCCCTACACTTGATGAACACACGCCGAGGCGTGTATCTGGATGTGTGTCTGATCTCTCCAGTGTTTGCTTCTCGTCCTTAGACTTGTAGGTTAGGTTCATCCATGCATACATTTGCCAATGTCAACTGAAGAAATTCTTGGAGATTTGGGGGCAGGGCATAGGGAGGGCAGATTTCATGCATGGGAATGGAACTCAGTGGGGATTTGATATCACTCTAGGACTTCTATTTCTCTTAGAGTCTAGGTGTGCCATAGAGTCCACCTTCCAAAGTAGCCTTTTCATCCAGGGGAACTGATTTCTGTAGCATGGAGGTGAGTTGTAATTCTGGGAGAACTCTGGGAGAACTCCAGGCCCCACCTTGTGGCTGGTAACCCTAGTCAGATGTGTCAACATATATGACATGTGGCACACGTGAGCTAATTTTCTGTGAGCACATGGAATTATCATTAGTATAATTAAGGACTACATAGATGAACACTAGTAAGTTCGGCTTTATTGAAACACATTTATTGATGACTGATTGATATGATGTTTGATAGTAAAGAGTCCAGTAGCACATTTAAGACTAACCAACTTGATTGTAGCATAAGCTTTCAAGAACCACAGTTCTCTCTGTCAGATGCATTTGACAAAGAGAACTGTGATGCTGCTGGAGTCTTTGCTATTTGCATGTAAGGGTGCTACTGGACTCTACTATCTGCATGCATCTGATGAAGAGAGCTGTGGTTCTCAAAAGCTTATGCTACAATAAAGTTGGTTAGTCTTAAAGGTGCTACTGGACTCTTTTGTGACTAACATGGCTATCTCCTCTGGATATATTATGTTTGAGATCTAATGGGGGGAGCAAGGATGGGTTATCTAAGGTTGCCAGCCTCCAGGTGGTGCCTGGAGATCTCCCAGAATGTCAACGGATCTCCAAGTGACAGAGATCAGTCCCCCTGGAGAAAATGGCTGCTTTGGAGGGTGGACTCTATGGCATTATACTCAGTTGAGTTTCCTACCCAAACTTGGTCCTCGCCAAGCTCTATCCCTCAAAATCTTCAGGAATTTCCCAGTCTGGTCCTGGCAACCCTAGGGTTGTCATTGAACTCAAGCAGGCTGTGTGAGAATGCCTATGTATGAAAAGCCTACTGTGCTGTATTGCATGGTTAGTAAGGGAATATAGGTTCAGGTGGTTAGCTGTATTGGTCTGCGGTAGAACAGCAAAATCAGAGTCCAGTAGCACCTTAAAGGCCCAAAAGATTTTCGGTTAAACGACCTACCAAACACCCATGAACAGATCAATGAATAATCAAATTGATTGTTGAAAAATTGCAACTGGCAAACAGGATAGAAAGCCAAATTGGCAGGTATTTGAGCATCCCTAATCTGGATTCAAAATCTCACACTGAAAAATAATGATGGACATATTGATTTCTTTGTTGAATTCTGTTAAAGGCACTCAAGGCGCTGTGCAATTTAAAATATAAAAGCCAACACATACATTAAAAAAGTAGAAACTTGCTCCAACCAATATTGTTCCCTTCTGGAGCTGATGGCTGGACTTTTCTTCTACCTTATGTGATTAGGTCTTTCCATAGCTCCAGGAGGTGGGGAAAGGCCTGCCTAGACTGGATTCATTGGTGGTCTCTTCAGACACTGATGACTTGAGTTCCTAGGACTGGCCTTCTTCTTTTCGTATACACACACATAAGTTTAACAACTGTGTTCGTTTTATGGGAAAAATTCAATCTGAGGAAACGGAAAATTGTGCACAAAAACGAACCATGGATGAAGAGAAAAACAAAAGGATTTTCAGGCTTAAAGATCAGGGATGAGAAATATGAAGTCCTTACTGCCTGTCAAATGACTGGCCCATCGAATTAAATCTGGGACATTATATATCCAAAACACATGCTCTACTTGAGCTACATAAATACCTAGTGCATTCCATTGAGTGTTACCTCTCTTCCTCAGGTAGCTATCATAGTAACAGATGGGCGCCCCCAGGATGGTGTGAAGGATGTAGCAGCCCGGGCAAGAGCTCTTGGGATTGAAATTTTTGCCATCGGCGTGGGCCGAGTGGACATGCACTCCCTGAGGCAAATTGCCAGTGAGCCACTGGATGAGCACGTGGACTATGTGGAGAGCTACAGTGTCATTGAGAAGTTGACTAAGAAGTTTCAAGAAGCATTCTGTGGTAAGTCCTTAAGAAGTTTCAGAGGAGAATAAAAGATGGAATCAAGATGGAGACAGATCTTGGTGTGGATCACATGAAATGCAGAACCATGAAATGCATGAAGCAGGGAATCCATGTAGGGTTGAGGTGGGATTTCATGGCAAAACATTTCCAGTGTGAAATTTTCTCCAGCCGAACCATACTTTCCTATACTTTATACCCAGTTTTGCTCAGTTTTTACTTCCCTTTGTTGCTCCCCTTGGCAGTTGTTTCAACACCATTGAAACAGCATCCTTCCTCTTGCCGGTTCCATGGTCCAATGAGGGATAAATGGTGAGATAACATTATGGCATTGGGCAACTCACCAGATGATGCGATAATACCACAGACTCTCGGTGGGAGAACTCTTTTTGCCTGTTTTACAGGGTCCCCAAATATTCACCATAATGGAGTCAGGAAACAACATTTCCTCATGAAATGTACTATTTCAGCTCAGCCCTAAGTCCGTGTAATACATACTTTTGAAATATATGACTTGGTTCGCTTAATGTCTCAGCAGCCAATCACTTCTCTGGAAACTTTAAATGATGTTCATTTTTTATTATTGCTTATTTGTTTTACTATCAATGTGTCTTTTTTGTGGTGTGTTGGCTCGAGCAGCTCTTCCAGACAGAATACGAATGTTCAAAATAAATAAATAAAAGGGGTTTCTTCTCAGGAAGATATTGATTTTGACCTGACATAGCACAGGGTCAGGCTCAAAAGAAATACAAAACAAATACTGAAGGTACTTCAGTACAAAAACATAAATAATGGACAGTTCTCCGAATATACTGTCTACCTACTGTCTGTTTCCTTAAAGTCTGGCTTTTCTCTCTCCCCCGCCCCCTTACCTGTAAAGGGAGTGTTTTCAGCATATGGCAGAAAAACAGAAAAGATTGGGCCGCACAAATCCCAGAGCAGTGGAGCTGGACCTGAGAAGGCTCTCTCTCTTGGAGTTAGCCCAATGCATCTGTGAGTGCGGGCATAGTTAGATGGAGGTATAGACAACGATCTGTAGGCCTATGGCAGGAGGTGATTCTTAATTAGCATCACAAACAAAGGCCTGACTGACTGAAAATATGATGCTATGTTTGACAGGCCATTTAAAGTCACACAAGATTTAACCCAATTAACAAAATCCAGGTTTACGTAAAGGAATACAGGGCCCTCTTTGTTCTATTCATTTTGGGAGCTCTTTAAATTGGGGAATGTGGGAGGAGGGATAGCATGAGGTGATATTTCACACTTTAGACTCCTGAGGAAAAGTTTTAATCAGGGACATGGATATTTAATGTTCTTCCTTTGCTAAAACTTGTCAGAGCTTGGAAAGTTAAGCAGGGTTGTCCATGGGAACTACTGGGATGGGAGACCACCAAGGAAGACCTCTGCAATGCAGAGGAAGGCAATACCAAACCACCTCTGCTCATTTTTTGCCTTCAGAGCTCCATGAAGAGTCACCATGAATTGGTTATGATTTGACAGCACTTAATTATTATTATTAACACAGTCGTTTCTGATTTTTTTTTTTTAAAAAATACTTTGTTTAAACAACAAGCATTGCTGTCTCTGACTTGTAGAGAGCCAATATTTTCACCGGGCAAGATGTGCTTCAAGCTAGCGACTTCCCGTTTAGTGGTACCTAGGTTCCCCGACAGGTATTGTAGGTTTAGCAATAACCAGGATAACTAAATGGAACCTCCATGTTCAAAGGCTGTCAGCTGTCATACCAGCTGTCATAGGAAAGAACTGTTGCCTTCATCCCCAAGCTGTGGCATTCCTAGAGGCATCTAGTTGGCCTCTGGAGGGAACTGGCTGCAGGACTAGATGAACTTTTAAATCTCATTCAGTTGGGTTTTTCTTAGCTTCTTAACCACTAATTAGTTCTCCGCAGGGCTTTTTTTCAGCTGGAACGTGATGGAACGGAGTTCCGGAACCTCTTGAAAAAGGTCACATGTCTGGTGGCCCCGCCCCCTGATCTCCAGACAGAGGGCAGTTTAGATTGCCCTCCGCACCATGTGGCACGGACGGCAATCTAAACTGCCCTCTGTCTGGAGATCAGGGGGCGGGGCCACCGGACATGTGACCATTTTTGCCAAGGGTGATTTAAACTTTAAAAAACTCCCCCCTTGTTCCAGCTGACCCAAAGTGACGTCATTGTGCAGTCCTGAGTTCCACCACCTCTTTTCCTAGAAAAAAAGCCCTGGTTTTTTTCATGTTAAGACCAAAGCACAAGTTCTGTGCATTTTTCTCTTAGAACTTTTTGTTTCTTTTTAAAAATGAGCTGATTTTTACTAAAAAGTAGCCTCAGAGACTGCAAATCGAGAGCGGAAGACCAGTAGGAAAGGTCCAGCTTAATTCTTTCTCTCCTTGTCCTTTATTTGTTCAAGATCACACCCTAAACTTTGTTTCTGGCAGGAGAAAAAGGTACAAGACCTTTACTGCATATACCCCAAGGTGAAAAGTTAACATGAGTAGGATTATTTTGAGCTGGAGAAAAATGGCTAGAGGGAAAAGAATTGAGCAGCCTCACTCTGCTTCTATTCATCCACTGTATCTAACAGGCTGCTGAGGCTGCTTTTCATTTAAAAAAGAAACAAAGTTGGAAAAAATAATGCAAAACTGTTCATAGAGTCTGTTTCTCATGCTTCTTATTTATTTGGAGAAAATTTTATTCTGTCCCTCTTTCCCCAGGGGATCTGATCTCTATCATCTGAAGACCAGTTGTCAGCCTGATGTGTTATTTTAGGAATAGCAAGTTACTGTTAATTTTGTAATTTTTGCTATTAAGACTTATGATTTTGATTATTATGAAGTATTACAATTAGTAAATCAATATTTTATGAGTTTTAACTGGTATTGATATTGTCTGGATTGTTTTTTTGTTAAAGTTGTTTGCTAAGGCTATGAGATAATATAATACGGTTTATGAATGTGAAATTGGATCAGTGATGATTCTCGGAGATCTCCAGGCCCCACCTGGAGGTTGGCATCCCTATAAAATATCCAGGGCTTATTTTGAGCATTGACTATAGTCAACAGTATTCTTGTCATCCTCTAAGATAGCCCTTTCATTTGAACTTTGGTTGGTTAAGAGTGGACTTGGTAGATCAGGACTACTGGAAGCCTTACATGACATTACCAGAATCCCACACCACAGCTTGTTTCATCCACGTAAAAACTACCCCCCCCCCCATTTGATAGGTGGTAATTGTGAACTGGCATCTGGATGTATGAAGAAATTAGAGGACTTTTGCTGCAAGTGTAACATGGATCATAAACACCATGAACCCGTGCACCAAAATTTTATAGATTCACTTCTAATCTTCCGTTCAGTTCTACTGACAACTGCCGTAAGAGCATCTGTTTTGTGTATGCTTAGCCCTCCAAGCAAGAATACCAAAATTGTTATTCATTCTAAGCAAAGTGACACCCCCCAGCAAAGCACTAAATGGATCTTGCATGTGTACTATGAAACCCTGATGTTTTAAAATCCTCCAGGACACTAATACATTTTCCCTTTGCGTGTTATTTATTTTATAGCCGTATCAGACTTGTGTGCCACGGGAGACCACGATTGTCAGCAGATCTGTGTCAGCACAGGCGCCTCATACACGTGCGCTTGTAAAGAGGGGTTCACACTTAACAGCGATGGGAAAACCTGCAGTGGTAAATAACTCCGTTTGATGCTTGGCAAAACCAGCCAACGTTGATTCCAAATCCTGTAATTCTTGCTGATTTCAAAATGCAAGAATTTACAGTCCAGGCAGAGTGGCCATCTTCCTGGACTTAAACTCATCCCCGCCACATTACTTTAATTCTCCTTCCTTTCCCTGCTGCCTTTTGCTTAGTCCCAATGCATCCGAAACTGGTCATATTGAGTTCCCCTCATAATCAGAGATGGATTTATGCTCAACCTAAACAAACCATAGTTTAGGGTTTCAGATTATGAGGGGCATCTAATTGCAAACAAGTTGCTAAGCGTTACTAAATTACCATAACATCATGCTGTGGGGCTTCTTTAACTTGACATAACCCTCAGCATGTCTTAATTCATCCCTTCTAGGGATGAATTGGTTTTTGACCTTTCTCTGGAAAAGTGCAAATCTTTCTGAGCTTTCTCCAAGAAAGGTTTCCTCCCCGCAGAGATGTGAAGATATTCCAGGGAGTCCATCCTTTGTCAGGTTAGCAGTTGACCTTGCTAACGAGAACATGTCATGATTTCATATCTCATATGGCAAATTATTATGATGGAATTCAACAAGACACTTAGCATCCAATCGATGATGCTCAGAACAGGAAAATAGAACAAACAGAACAAAATGAAGTTTATTAACCAAATGTGGGGCAAGCTTCAATAAGCTCTTCATCCGAGGAAATTTGGTTTCCTTTTCTCAGCATGGCTCTGGCAGACTTTTTGTAGAAACTGTATGCTATGTAAAGTGTACGCTCTACTGCTGAGCTACAGCCTCTGCAAAATGGCCCCGTTGAATTGCACTGGCAATATAAGTTAATAGTCCGTGGTGTGCAAATCAGTTTTGTTTATGGCTTAATAAAAGATCCCTTGGATTCTTAAAGTAATGACACCCTAGTCCTCTTGAAAACTCGGCTGTTCAGAGGGATCCTTCTTCAAAAACATTCTGCATTCTGTACTCTAAGTTTCGGACCTTCTATGTGCTCTGAGCCACACCCCTTCCGGACTTATATTTGCTTGATCTAGCTGGACACAAAACCGACTTTTCCTTGTGTGTTACTTCCCACCCATCCGAGCAGGATGACCCCAAAGAGAAATCGCTTATGGCTGGCACACTCTGGAATTCTTTGTGTACTCATCTCCGACAAAGCCTGTTCCTAATATTTCTGGCTAGCTTGCATTTTGGGTTTGTTTGTTTTGCTCCGTTAATTGCATGCTCTTATCAATGGTGTAAGCGGCTGAGAATACGCAGACGGGAACTGTTTGTTATCTATAACTGGATGCGACATAAAAAGCAAGCTGATTGGGCTTCAGAATTTAAGCCCCACAGCATATTTCTTTTTGTCCTTCTCGCTTGCAAGAGTTCTGCAGTGGCTCCCTGCAAATGGGAGTGTTTTCAGTACACCCAACCTTCCTGGTCTCCTGAATGCTGGGAAGGCAAGGTGTGTTAGGAATTGTGCTGAACCATCATCAGTGGTACAGTCTTGTAGGGGGAGGACCCCCTAGTGGGTGTACGAGGGCTGCCTGTCCTCTGCTTGCAAAGCCCAGGAGCTTTTGGGGAGTAGACACTGGGGAAGGGAACATTACAGAAGCTGTGATGTCACTTACAGGTGATCATGTGGAAATGACATCACACACACCAATGCTCTAGGAATTTTCCCAGTCTCTATGGTCAAATCTATAGAGATTGGGGAAACTCCTGCATCTTCACAGGGAGGTTATGGCATCATTCTTTTTCTCCCATTGCTCAATTGGTTGAGCACGGGCAAATGAAGGCAGGGATGGGAGTTTGCCCAGTGAGGGTGGGTAACGGCCAGCCCAGCTGGATGCAGTGGACCATTGATGTCAAGGCAGTCCCCAAGTTTTGGCGACCACTAGCTGTACTTTTTTGCTCCTTGTTTTATCATCCATATGAGTGCAGCAGGCAGGGTGGATTAGAGATTCTGCTAATATGGAAGAGAAAATTAGTCTGTCCGCATAGGGCCAGGTTCCTGATGCCTGGAAGCAACGGCCTTCAGGGCAGCGGATCCTTCCCCAGCCGAAGTGCACTGGTGTCCTTAGTTAACCCTCCCGAGTGGTCTTTAATACAGACAGGAAAGCACCAGGGAGGGGGGAATGTTCAGTTAAAAAATTTACACTGGCTGGCAGTGGAAGAACAAGCGATCCTCTGAAATACAGACGCCTTTCTAGCGAGCTAAGAATTTAGTCAACCAGCTCAGTTTTTAAAGCTGCAATTTGGGAAGGTTCCATAATGCAAAAATGTAGGTTGATCTCTAGAGTCTCTACTCAGGGCATGCCAATCAAAACGACTCTCCCTCATTTACGTTCTTAGGAGAAACACATCTGCCCTCTGGAGCAGTCAAAGAGAACACACCACCTTCGAGTCTCCTTTCCTGTACATATCTACACACACACACACACACACACACACTTGATCTTAGCCAAAAGGACTATGTATCTGCTCTATGTCTCTGAACATCACGTTGTTACCAATGCAGAAAAGAAAGTATGCCAAGCCTTTGGCTGTTAATTTATTTTTTAAAATGTATAACACTTCATTAACACTTCATTTAAAAAATTAATGTTTCATGTCATGAAGGCTTCAAAAGGTTCTAAAATACCAAAGGTCTAAAAAGAGCAAAGAGAAAATAAATGAATGTATCAGAATTGTGAGAGTTTGATACTCAGACTGAATATAAAAATAATATTGAAGAGTGACATCGCTTAGTTACAATGAAAGAGAGCAAGAGTCCAGCAGCACCTATAAGACTAACAAAATTTGTGGTAGGGTATGAGCTTTCATGAGCCACAGCTCACTTCTTCAGGTATTTAGAAGACTAATTTTGTTAGTCTTATAGGTGCTACTGGACTCTTGCTCTCTTCCACTGCTACAGACAGACTGACATGGCTACCGATCTTGATCTAAGTTATAATGAAACTAAAACACACATGCACCCACATTCAATGAAACCATAATCAGGACTAAGCTGACTGGTGCTAATTAATACTAAGAGGTGTTTAGTGTGTGGAGAAGCAATGTGGAGTAGTTGATCGAGAGCTGGACTAGAAATGGGGAAAGCAAATTCAATTGTGCATTTGTTCTGACATTTAAAGGTCCAAATTAGAAACATAGAGCTGGAAGGCACCCTAAGAGTCATCTAGTTCAACCTCGTGCACAATGCAGGAAATTCATAGCTACCTCCCCTGTCACTCCCCCAGTGACCACTGTTGTATGCCTAGAGGAAAGCCAAAAGATTAGATGTTTTGGCCAAATTGGGTGTAGGTTGTGGGGTTCAGCCACACACCAAGGTGGATAGTGCTCCACAGGGGCATATTGGGTTAGGAAAATGGCATTCGGGGGGGAGGCTGAAGCCACCTTAACTTGCAGGCCAGATCTGGATACACCTGTGCACACTTGGGAACTTTGTTTCCCATAGGTCATGTTTGATTGTGAGATTATCAGCGTTGGGTCGGGGGAACCCAGATCTGACTCATGCCAAAACTTCTCAGTTAGTGTGGCCTTTATGGGATGACCTTATGGCAGTTCTTCTCTCTCAGCTGATTTTCTTCCCAGAAGTTGTGGAGCTAAAATTTAATGGAATGGAAACAGTTTTACAAATCTGACCATTTCCCTTCCAGTAAGGTACTATTGAGTCATGTACCACTTAACGGCAGTCATTATTCTTTGAATGAGTAAAAAAAAGCAAGAGAGGAATTTAATTTTCCCTTTCCCTGCTGTCAAATATAGGCCATTTCCACACTGCTTACCTTGTTCCGGAAAACAGGGAAATCTCGCGCGAAATCTTGCGAGAAGACGCTGTTATCACGTCTTCTCACGCGATAACAGCATCTTCTCACGAGATTTTGTGCGATAACAGTGTCTTCTCATGAGATTTTGCATGAGATGTCGCTGTTTTCCGGAACAAGGTAAGCAGTGGAACAAGGTAACCATGGAAACGACCATGGTTTCGTTTTAAGGAAACCTGTTGTGTACCCTCACAGCTACCGCCTCTATCTGTGGAATGCCCGCCACCAGGAGATAAAATTGGTGCTGTCTTCTGGAGGAGCTCAGAGACTTGGGTTTTTTTGTCCTATAAGGTCTTTGAATCACAGAAGTTACTGTTTCCCTGAGGTGATTTGGTGATTGTTTTTATAATATATTAGTTTTATACCTTGTATTTTGGGTTGTTAGGTGTCACATGTGCAGGGCTGGCCTATACACTAAGAAAACCTAGGCAAACACCTAGGGTGCCAGAGCTGGGGGAGGGCACCAAAAGAGAGGTCCACGGACAGGCCCATGGATCCAGGGTGCAAGGTAGAAAGGGAGCCACACCAGCACTCCTCCTATGCACATATACCATGCCTACTCAAAAGTAAATCCCACTGTGTTCAATGGAATTTATTCCCAAGTAAGTATGTTTTTGATTGCAGCCCTCAGAATGAGCAAGTTGATATTTTATTATGTTTGTATAGGTGTGTGGGTGGGGGTGGGGGGAAGTCACCAAAGTAGGGTTGCCAGCTATGGGCTGGGAAATTTCTGGAAATTTGAGGGTAGAACCTTGAAAGGGCAGAGTTTGGCAAGGAGATGGGCCTCTGGGGTATAATACCACAGAATTCACCCTCCAAGGCAGCCATTTTCTCCAGGGGAAGTGAACTCTGTAGTCTGAGGTCAGTTGTAATTTTAGGAGATCTCCAGGCTCCACCTGAAATTTGGCAATGGTTCACTTTGGGTTCCAAAAACCTTGGGAAGGCTGTGCTCCTGTGCCTTACTGAGGTAGAAAGACGGCATATAAATAAACTGAATTAATAAAACTATTTTAAAAAAAACTTCCATCTTCTCAAAGTGTTCTTTGTTCAACCAAAGTGCTTTTGGCTTTCCTTCATTTGCTTCTCTCCAGCCTGCAGTGGAGGAGCTGCCACAGATCTTGTATTTCTGATTGATGGCTCCAAGAGCGTGAGGCCCGAGAACTTTGAGCTGGTGAAGAAGTTCATCAACCAGATTGTGGATTCTCTGGATGTGTCGGACAAAAATGCACACGTCGGCCTGGTCCAGTATTCTAGTTCTGTCAGGCAGGAATTCCCACTAGGGCGGTTCAATAATAAGAAGGATATTAAATCAGCAGTGAGGAAGATGTCATACATGGAGAAAGGGACGATGACTGGCCAAGCACTGAAATACCTGGTGGACAATTCCTTTGCCATCTCCAGTGGAGGAAGACCCGGAGTTCCTAAGGTGGCAATTGTATTTACAGATGGACGATCACAAGATTACATCAATGATGCAACCAAGAAAGCCAAAGAACTAGGTAGGTTTTCAAAAAAAAAATCAGGAGAATTACATTAAAACAAATTTATCATTGGCACAAGATACCAAATGGCTGCATGCACACAGAAATAAAATCCTTGATAGATTCTCCCCCAAGATCCTCTTTAAAAACATTCCACAAATATCCTTCCAACACTCATTGGGGAAATCCACATATCTATAAGTATGATGTTATTATACAAACAAAGCCATGCATACGTACATGGGAAAAAAATAAGCGCACCTGAATTACAAGCTCCTGTACCTGGTTAGATCCTCTCAACAGTTTCTTCTGATAGTGCCCTCTTCTAGCCAGTTCTTACAGCCAGAGTGCTTGTGCTTTCTCAGATGTGGCCCTAGGGTTTCCAGCTCTGAACTGGAAAATTCCTGGAAAACTAGGAGTGAAACTTGGGAAAAGGCTCAGCAGGGTATAATGCCATAGAGTCTACCCTTTAAAGCAGTCATTTTCTCCAGGGGGATTCTTCTTCTTCCTCTTTCTCCTCCAAGTGACGTCATTGTGCTGATCATGGGCATATTCCTGCACTTCGCTGGGGCCCATTTGGGGCTCAAATGGGTTAGAATTAGCCCTGTTCAACATGTAGGAGCTTGCCCGTGGCTGGCATGATGATGTCACTTCCCGGAAGTGACATTATCACACCTCTCCAGGAGCACACATGTGAGGAGACTACAGCAGGTAAGTACTGGGTCCTGAGGGGATAGGGACCTGGGAACCCTAAAAATTCCTGAAGATTTGGAAGGTGAGTTTGGAGAGCAGCCATTTTCTCTAGGGCAACTGATCTCTTCAGCCTAGAGATCTGTAAAGTTGTTTCTCCACTTTAACAATGCAAAATGTTGATTAACCCCACTCCAAACCATGAAACCACAGTGCTTCCAGCAGTAACTGAAAACCCTATCAAACAGAAAGTGGAAAAAACCCTATCAAACAGAACGGGTTTACAGCTATTCCTAAAACTTATCTCCACCGAGACGCCATTTCATAAAGATCAAACCACACGGGACAAAATACACTCAAATTACATTCAAATTACAAAATACACTCGAATTATTTGTGTAATTCGAGTGTATTTTGTCTCATGTGGTGAGACCCTAAGCAGGCACAGGCTTGGCCAAGGAAGATCACATATTTCCAGTAAGGGAGGGATTGCAAACAGAATCTTCTTCAAAGTTCACAGGTGGTACATGGGTTCATACAGTGAGTAATGGTCCTTTAGATACCTGGCCCCAGGTTGTGAAAGGCATTAAGTGTAAAGGAATTGTGATTGCGTTAGTTGCTTTTAGCATCATATGGTATGACTGTTTTTTGAGCTGCATTAATGTTTTTGTTGTTCTTTCACTGGGAGGACAATAGGCTGGTTGACAGTTGTTTTTCATTGGCATCAGGGTACAAGATGTTTGCTGTTGGAGTTGGCAATGCTGTCGAAGACGAACTGAAAGAAATCGCCTCCGAACCAGTGTCAGAGCATTATTTCTACACTGCCGATTTCAAAACCATCAACCAAATTGGAAAGAAACTACAAAGTAAAATCTGTGTTGGTATGTAAGGTGGTAGATGGTATATGTAGCAAATAACCTGGTCATCCACTGCCTTGGCATTTCAGTGTATAAATGAGTACAATTCAGAAAAATCCATCCTTAGGTCTGGCTCCAGGTTTTGGAAGGACCCAGGCAAGATCACCACTAAGGGTTGGATCCCAAAAGGGGCTGAATCTACACGTCCTGGCATAGCACTAAAGTCCGCGATGATGTCAGAAATTGTGCCAGAAGATGCTCTCATTCCGGCAGTTTAGCGCTATGCTGGGACATGTGGATTCAGCCAGGGTTTCATCTGGTGAAAAAGGAAAGAGAGGGGTCTTCACTGGCTATCCAAAGGCGTTGCTGGGGATCATGGACCAAAGCAATGCAGAACGGCAGCTGTAGGACGGATGGGAATTAGGTGGAATTAAGCACAGAAAAGCTGCCTGGATCAAACTCTAACTGCAGCACTCCCTCCTCTTCCTCTCCATCTGCCAACCAATTCACACATGTGTGCAAGCAGATACCCTACATAAATACCTCTCTGCGGTCGGTGCCGGAAGAACCAAACACAGGAAGTAACGGCTTTGCTCACTCCAGTATCCCTCTAACCAAGAAATGGGAGATTGTTCCTGAGACTGTTATGATCATAGGCAAATCTACAAATTGCCATTTCTATAACACTAAAATATAAGAAAATATCTCTAAACTGCAAATTCTATCATGAGAGTTTTTCCACGGTCTTTTCCGCAGAAGGCATTTTCTGGCCCCATACTGTATTGATTTATCTTCCTTCTGCATGCACGGTCAAAATAACCCGATTCAAATTGCTTCCCAGACTTTTCTGTGTTCCACATGAAAAAAGACTGCATCTGCTTCAGAACTGATCCTTCTCTGGCTTCTCTCCCTGCATGCATTTTCCCCCCATCAAAGCCAAACCGAGGCTTTTTGGAATTGCAGAATGCTTTCTTTGGAGTGAGGCCTGGCCCTGGCCCTGGCCCTGCCTTTCACCCACCCATTTATTCCCCTGCATCCTGATTGGTTAAACAGCAACCAATCCAGTATTTTTTTCTTGAATTAAAAAAAATTAAATTGCAACATGGGTACCTTAAGCGCCTTGCAACTGCTGGGGGGAAAACTGCAATGAAGCTAACACAAAAACTCTGCAGAGAGCCTTGAATCTCACTTCATATTTTAAAGTTTTCACCTGTGCTTCCTGTACTTTTTAGTCCATTCTTTTTTGTGTTTTTTAAAAAATTTAAACAGCAATGTTGCAAAATTGATGCCATTAAAAACACACACACGCGCACACATGCACACACACAAAACCCTTATAAATTTCCTTAGCAATCAACTGAGGAGACTGACAAGTCCTCAGCCAATCAGGGAACAAAAGTAATGTGTTACCCTGAAAGCCTGCATCAGAAATGAGGAATTTTTCTATTGCAGAAACGGGGACTTTTTCTATCACAGCAATAAAAAACAGACACAACTTCACTTTGACTTCTTCAAAGTGTAGAATTAAAGAATCGAAGCAATACAGGACCAGAACCAATGAATAAAGCATATCCAATCCTCATGGGCTGAATACGCAGAAAGCCCAATGTAAAGCTCACCATGTGGAATTGGCCCATGTCTCCAAGTTTCTTAAACTTGCCTTGACATTCCACTAGGGGCCTAAAGGGTTGATTCATCATTGACAACTGTTTTCTTTTTCCCAGAAGAAGATCCATGTGAATGTGAAGCCATTGTGAAGTTCCAGACAAAAGTGGACAACCTCATCAAGGCACTGACCCAGAAGCATATCCTTTGGGAACCATTTGGAACATAAAGTGTTAGAGTAAATAAGTTGTGACTACCATTTACTCACTCTGGATGAGGAATTGCCTGCCCTCAGCCCCAGTTTCCCACCCTTGAGGAACTGAGGAATGGGAGAAGAAAAAACCTCCACATAGTAACACTCTAGGTCTAGGGGAGGCAGACTAGAGGATCACCTGGAAGTGACATTACATATTCCCCCCCTTTTTTTGAATTTTTATACCACCTCTCCTTCGTATGAGGCCCAAAGCTGTTTACAAAGATTAAAACCATAGCAAATAATATTTGTTAAAATTGGGAGGATCCCGCCAGGATACAGCCAATAAAACAATGCAATCCAAATAACTGAGACAACCCAAAATTAAGCAGCCAGGTGGCAAACATTTCAAATGGTGTGTCAGAGCTGGTTAAAAGCTTGCGGAAACCATTCTACCTTGGGGAACTTAAAGAGGTACTCCCATCCCGAATTTCCTATCATTTGCCGAGGCCGTATTAAGAACCCTAGTTGGGGGCATTAAGGAGTCAAAAGGAAGAAATAAATTACTGGGAAGTTTCCACATGACCCAAATCTCCCTCTCTGGGATACAATTTAGAGAACTGAGTAGGCTAATTTTCACGTCTTCCTGTGTTTTTCTTTTTCCTCTTTAACTTTCACTCAACTCCTTTCAGTATTCCGTGCTTCCTAGAACATGTTCTGTCCTATTCAGGTTGTATTTTGTCCCCCATCCCCCTTTTAAAAATTGCACTATTATTTTTAACCTACCTGTAAAGTCCTACAATTTTGCAAGAATTCCTGCCTTGTCTGTGGTTGCCCTCTCTGGGCTGATCTTATGAAAGGCATACTCCTGTTTAACTTTATTCAATGTTCATAGATCCAGAGGAGTTATCCGTGTTAATCTGTAATAACAAAATAGTCAAGAGTCCAGTAGAACCTTTAAGACTAACCAGCTTTATTGTAGCATAAGCTTTCGAGAGCCACAGCTCTCTTCATCAGATGCATGGATCTGACTAAGAGAGCTGTGGCTCTCGAAAGCTTATGCTACAATAAAGTTGGTTAGTCTTAAAGGTCCGACTGGACTCTACTATTTTATTCAATGTAGTGAAGATTTTGGGAGGAAAGAAGCATGGCTTAATGATTTGAGCAAATGTCTAGTGCGCTGGGAAATAAAGCATAACCTTTTAATGGTGTTGCAGATGGGATAAGCATACCAGGTAAATTGGAACATCTTATGCTGTCATTTGGGCTTAGAGTTGCCATCTCTGGCTTGGAAATTTTGGGAGATTTGAGGAGGGGAAGGCAGAGTTTGGGGAAGGAAGGGAGCTTAGTAGGGATGCCATAGAACCAGGGCTTTTTTTCAGCTGGAACGCGGTGGAATGGAGTTCTGGAACCTCTTGAAAATGGTCACATGGCTGGTGGCCCTGCCCCCTGATCTCCAGACAGAGGGGACATTAGATTGCCCTCCGCGCTGTGGCGTGGAGGGCAATCTAAACTCCCCTCTGTCTGGAGATCAGGGGGTGGGGCCACCAGCCATGTGACCATTTTCTCTGAGGGCAACCCACTGAGTTCCACCACCTCTTCCCCCCCCCCCCCAAAAGCCCTGCATAGAACCCACCCTCCAAAGCAGCCGTGTCCTCCAGGGGAACTAATCCCTGTACTTGTGTGATCAGTTATTAATCAGGGAGAATTCCAAGCCCTACCTAGATGCTGGTAAACATGAGTCTGTTCACTTGCCGTTCAAGTGTCATTTGTCACTTGTAGCTTGGCCCTTATTTGTGCCCCTCCCCACACACAGGGCAGATTATATACTCAAGCCCTTAGGTATGATGCAGACGAAGGGTAATTTGATTGCTCCATGAATATGTTAAAATTTTCTGCCATCGATACAGCTAAGCAAAGTCTTCTTCTCATACTCAAAGTCAAAAGAGTTTATTGTCTATAGCCATAGGCCGTCACAATTCAACAGACATTGACTAATAAACAATTAAGTCCCTTATCACAGTTTATATAGGTTACAAAAATTAATATTCTCATACTCCGTTGAAGCAATCTGTCATTATTCCTTAATTCTTCCCCACTGGAAGCTGTGACAAGAAAACTCGCTGCCCTGGAAAACAGGATCACGGTTTAAAAAAAATGCAGAATATTTTTTCTTCTCAACTGAAAAAGAAAAAAAACACCACAGACACACCAGAAGACCTTTACTTATATGGATGAGCTGCTCTTGTGCAGTGCTACATGATATCTTTTAATAAAATGACTTTTCTAGCTGCCTTCTTTGAAAGAGGGGAAAAATTGTAATGCTAGAATATGCATCATGGTAAAGCCCTATATGTCTTTGTGTACCAAAATACATTAAACTATCCCTTGCATCATAGACTATGCATATATTAAGTACCTGGGAGAAATTGTTTTAATCTAAAGCTTAATATATACATCTATAATGTTTTGAACATGTACTTTTTATGGAGTTCTCTGAATGCTCACTGGGTTCTTCTGTCGCTTCTTGGTTTCTGCGTATGCCGTCATTTTGTTTAAAAACTGGATTTGATCTGCATGACTCTGAATGTTAAAAAAAGAGAGATGGCAGATGTATAATTTCTGGATAAAGCATTTATCTCTAAGTAGCAGCAACAATATGTATTAATTCAGGCATGCAAGATGCCTCCTGCTGCAAATTCCCACTGACGTTCAGTGCCAAAGGTTAAGATTGCAAAGGGGTGTTCAGAGCTTCAACAAATTACATCCAATGATCTACTCACCAATAAGCAAGCGGATTTTGTAGAAAGAACTCATCCATGGATTTTTCCATATATGCATCTCGGTTTCCCTAGCATGACGGGGTATTACCGCTTCCCGAATCCTAGGCTGTACAGTTCTCTTGAAAGCTTTAACAATACATGCCAACATCAGGACTCTGATCTTAAGACTCTTGATATGAAGATCAGTCTTTAGACTGTCATCTAGTTAGTGTTCCCTTAGGCCATACTCAAGCCATATGCCAATACGGCCTCACCTTCTGGCCACAGATCTCCGGCAACCAAGTAGTCACTAGGCCGACCAAGGCATGCCAAGAAACACATCACCACTGCACCCCTCTAAATGTGAGCATATGTGGTTGGGGCTTTGGTTAATTTTGTAGTGGTTTGTATCAGAATATTTATACTTGAGAGGATGGGAAAGGCTTTTCAGAATAACGCGACTTATTCAGAAATGTCATCGTAACAGATGTTTTCATATTAAAGACAATTAAAGTTTGCTGAAAAGTTTAGAATGGAATTGGAGTGCTTTGTTTCGTTTCTGGGTTTTAATTATGTGTGCTTCTCGCACGGGCAGAACGTGTGCTGCTTATTTATTTTGATTTACAGCCCGTGCCATTCCAAAAACTCACAGCGGGACGATGAAATAAACACACCCCTCCTGAATGAAATGCAATAAATGCAATCACATTTATTGAGGTGCTACTGGACTTGAATTTTGCTTTCCTACTGCACAGCAACATGGCCAACCACCCAAAATGATCAAAGTGGAGAGAGTTATTTAAAAGATTTCTACCTTTGCCCCTCAGTCAGAACGAAACTCTCATGGTGGCTTCTAAATGAAAAGTATACAAAACACCACTGAAAACAACCTGAGAAATCATTATTTAACACACCCTGAAAGAATCAGTATAACCTTGCAAATTCAGTACATGGGTACAGGTTAGTGCAAGAGGGAGAGAATTAACCCAAAGCCTGGGAGAATAAAAAGTGATTTGTCTCATGTCAGACGTCTAAGAGTGCCATCCTAAGCAGAGTTGTATCATTCTAAATGAACTGAAGTCAATGGGCTTAGACAGGATATCATTCTGCTCAGGGCTTTTTTTCTGGGAAAAGAGGTGGTTGCCTCGGAGAAAATGGTCACATGGCTGGTGGCCCCGCCCCCTGATTGACCATTTTCAAGAGGTGCTGGAACTCCGTTCCACCACGTTCCTGCTGGAAAAAAAACGCTGATTCTGCTTAAAATGTAACTGTAAGGAGTCAAGGGACAGAATTTCATTACACAGGGGCCACCAAAGAGGTCTTAACTCAGTAGTTCCCAACTCACTATAGACAGGGGGGTTTCTGAAGCAAGGCCTTCCATAGATGATATCTGAAGGGAGCATGGGGTTCTAACAATAGTATCTATGTGACAAACACTAGAAAGAAGTTTCACAGATCTCATAGCATCCCTAAAATATTCATTTAGTGAATGCGTCCTTCCTTACCTCCAGGGAACACATGGCTCTTCCTCCCCATTTTATTCTCACAACAATCCTGTGAGGTGGGCTAGGTTGAGAATGTGTGACTAACCCAAGGTCACCCAGTGAACTTTATGGCAGAGATAAGGATTCCGATGTTCAGTGTGAGTCTTTGAAGAGAGGTGTCACCTACAAAACCTTGGACTGCAATTTTGCCTGTATTCATAAAATGTCCCATGATTTATTCTTCCCAATGTCGCATTTTGGAGCTCGACTGCAGTTAGAAGAACGACCTATTCTTTTCACGATTTGGCAATCATTGTCTTATCGAAGCAATTCAATTATCCACAAAAGTGTCTATGGGAACTGCATAAATTGTAATATCATGAATATATAATAAAATTCTGAACAAAAAAAACCCCACACAACTGTCATTGGACATACGATAGGTGAAGAAAAATGCATTTTTCCAGCCAAGCTCTGAATATGATTTAGAAACATAATATGTTCTCACTCATGCAATATACCATCTACTTAAATATCTGTTCCTGAATATTAATATGTCTGGAACCTTGGAAACTCAGAGGAAATCCTTAAGATTACAATTAATGCATAAAACATATTTACAAAAACCAACAGGAAATAGATACCCCCAGCTTCTCTTAAAGAGGGTTAAGGGGCTTGAGTATCCAGTGGACCTTGGACCAAAGATTGGGATTATACTTTCTGAGGCCCCAGGGCAAATGTGTCATTGAAACAAGAAAGGATTAAGGACACAAGATTGAAAAGAACACATAAATTAACCAGAGACCTGTACAAATAAAGTTTTCACCCGGTGCCTAAAGGTTAACAAGCTAGGCTGCAAGAAGACCACAGCATGGTGCGTATTCTGTGAATGCAAAGCCACTCCAGAGAAAAACCATTTCTACCTTACTTCAGAAGGCAAGAATGCATGGCATCTGATCTCTATAGCTAGTCTTAATAGAGGAATGTTCCTATGGGAGCAGTTGGTCCTCGAATTTTGCATCTGAAAGAACTAACAACCCCTAGTAGTAGTATTTTTAGATATGCAGGATGAACTCTGTATTATTTACAGTAGTAATCTATCTTACTGCAGCATTTTATACTGTCCAGAGTTTCCGAACAGTCTCCAAGGGCAGTCTCATGCTGAGTACATTACAGTAATCTAACCGGGATGTGAAAAAATCTGGATGTGGTTATGTATTATGCTATTTTAGCTTAAAGTGCTTTTTGAAGCAGAATTGATTGAATCTCTGAAAAATGTGAATCAGATGCCTCCATTCCAATTGCATTTTAACCAATTAATCTACGAAAAAATAATAGGTAGATAATCTTACCTGCCTCTGTAAAAAGTTCATTTCTGTTCCTCTTACTCTTGTCAATGTCATCAGTTTTACTGGGTCGCATGCATAGCCTAAGAATATAACATTAAGGACGCAGGACAAACAACTCTGGCAATTTTATGAGCTTTGGTGAATGAACATATTCCTGCTATTCTGAGAGAAGTGTCACAATAGCTAGAAGATATTAGCAGTCAGAAAATAGCTTCCGCAATTAGGTTTCTCCCCCTTCCTCCCGAAGTTTTGATTAGATGGAAAACACAGAAGTAAACTAATTAGCAATCTCCTCCTCTCTATATATACTGGAGTAAAATAATGGGGGAAAGTGTTCTTTCTGGGCTCTAACGTTAATTAGTCCTCGGGTTATGCTGCCGAGTTTTGCAGTATAATTAGACTTTATTAAAAGATCTTTCTCCGCCCTCCCCTGGCACCTGCACTGCCAAGAACAGAAAGATAAGGCTCTTCTTCCTTAGACGACGTCTGCTTTGCATTCCTCATTTTTAATTGCATGTTTATTATGGAAATAAAGGCTGAGCTTACAATGAAGAACTTATCCATATGCTGCAGATGTACAGATTACAACAAAGGTGTTGGGTTACTTACTAAACTGCATCATGATACTAATTCCAGCTAGCCAGAAAAGTTGCATTCGGACTTTATTTGGACCCAACGCATGTGTCGTTGGAGTTACATGATTGGAAATCCCATGTTATTTGACCCTACTGAGCTGACGCAAGGCAAGGGGACTGGAAAAGAATGATAGCATTGAGTTAGGAGGAGAGGTTTAATCCTCCTCCCCTGAGACTGAAATGCTTGCTAGACCTTGGTAGGGAAAAAGGGGGTGATGGAATGGCATGATATAGCTGGATTTCATTAGATCTTGGAAGGTAAGCAGGGTTGGTACTTCGATGAGAGACCACCAAGGAAGAGTGGAGCTGCTTTGTAGAGGAAGGCAAAGACAAACCATTTCTGCTTCTCATTTCTCTTGAAAGCTCTTGCTGGGGTTGCCGTAAGTCAGTTGTGACTTGATGGCACACGTATATACATGGGGAAACAGGCATGGGGAAACAGGATTCAACCACGGATGAAAGCATCAGCGAGGGGGCATTATGATGAATGAGAAGGAACTCACTCCCACTTCCCCGGCTCTGTGCCACCACTTTGGATTTCCTCTGATTTTAAGACCAAAATTATACATATTGGGTTGCAAACACAGAATTCTGTGTCATTGGGTATTCAGAGATCTTCACTTGAGTGGCTTCAGAAGCAGCTTCAGATTAATAAGAAATAGTGTTCCAGGGAGAATGGCATTATTGGGAAATGGGGGTATTTTTAATTAAGATTTTTTTTAAAAAAAAACAGTTTTCAATTTTTTAAAAACAGGTAAATAATACAATTGTAATCATCCCATACTAATTCAGTGACCCATTTAGAAAAAGAAAAACGAACAAATAGCAATAGAAGAAGGGGAAAAGAATGAAAGACAGTAGAAAAGGAGGAAAAGGAAGGGAAGGGAAGGAAGGAAGTGTGCCAGCAATGGTAATTTCTTCTTCCAAAATATACATTGAAATGTTCTCCTTTTTTCTTTTGGTTAATTACGAAGAGATTTTTTTTTACATGCCTGAGGATTCACCTGAGTATATACAGAACCCTTCCTTGCTTTTCATGTTCCTGTTTTGCTGCTTTTGTGATCATAGTCTGGGCCAGCCATTTTACTAGAGAGCCAGCGTTGTCTAATGGTTAGAGCCTCAGACTAGAATCAGGGAGACACATACTTTCAGCTTAACCTACCTTACTGGGTTGTGGTGAGAATAAAATGAGACTGTAGAAAATATCAAGCCATTTTGGGTCCCCTTTGTGGACAAAAGTGGAATGTAAATGAAGTAAATGAATCAATGCAATATGGAGACAATGTGGGAAGAAGGCCGATAGTTTCTCTTGCATAGGCCCTACATGCTCCTTGATGCAAAGCATATTTTTTCACCACCTCTTCCCTCCCTTTGCAAGAATCAGGATTCAGAATACATTCAGGATTAAATTTTATTTCCCACAATCTATATCAATCACATTTCTGGTTTCCATGCAGGTGCATGAGCACGACCCCTTGGATCCTAAGTCTTGCTCCCCCTAGTGGAAGGAGTACTCCACTACAGCCCTTTCCTCTGACGCCAGGACTGTCTGCTTGCAAGACCAATGTCTTTCAATTAGTCACATGCACCCAGTGCCACAGAAAAGCACTGTACAGAAGAGGACTGCCTTCACAATAGACAAAGAGGGACACAAAAAAGATCCGACCCTAAGGCTCAGTGCCTGCCATTGGACTCAATCAGTGGTGGCATTTGAACATATAGGGTTGAATCCCACAAAAAAAAAAAATCTGTGCTGAGCAAAGGGACTTCCATCTGTGGAGCAGGACTTTGTTACCTGCTCATCCTGTTGCAGCCTCAAATGCTGCCAAATGCCTGGCAAGATAGGAGCCCCCCCCCCCCAGGAACAACACAAGAGAGGTGTAGGAGGTCTTTGATCAATGGAAATTTCCACTGGATCCAACCTATTGCGGAAAAGTATATACATCAAAGAGATCCTTAATCGTAAGAACAGACAACTTCTTGGCTTTTAAATCAATGGAGAATGATCAACCAGAGTAAAGCAGATATAATGTAGCAGATATAATGGAGCAGATATAATGGAGCAATGGGAGACTTGGGCAGAGAATTCCCTCAGTCTGAAAACTGGAGCGTTACATGCATGTCCCTGGTTTTACCTGTCAAATGTTAGAAGGGATGATTTTAGATTGTATTCTCCTTTGCATGTTGTGAAATACTCTGGAATGCAAATTAAACCAGGCCACAAAAGCTAAACATTCTAGAAGGGAAAAGCAAATGAGCATTGGCACCTCCTTCTAGGTGCATTAGGTAGAAGCCTCAGATATCCATGGGAAACTGGTGATTGCCAGAGCTGTCAATCAGGACAAAGCAAGTAGCACACAATTCACAAAACTGCAGCTGTCTAGAATAGCATGAAGAATGACCGTTTTATCGATTGGGTTTATCCAGATACTGTCAAAGGTTTGCTTAAAGGAGGCAAGATGGACGTATTCCCAGCAATGTTTGGTGTCTCCCTTGGGAAATGTCATAATGCTAATCCGTATGCTAGTGAAAAGTATAATAAAACTATTCTGGTTTGGTCTGTGCGGAAATGCTTTGCAGACAGACCATCACCTTGACCCACAAGGGCATCTCTGAAAGTCATTTAAAAAGACTGTTGTTTTGTTATCTCATGGTCCTTTTATTTTTGCAGTTATGTAAGGGTAGGGGAATGCCTGAAAGCAGATTCAGGGTTGTTTTCCAACCAAAAGAGGAAGCAAATACTTCCACAGCCATCTATATAGATGTTTCTGCACACAGCTTTACCAGGTCTTAAACAGAGCAGGTTTCTCCTAAAAGCTACCAGCTGAGTTCCTTCAGCTGGAGATGCCAGGGACCGAACACGGAATTTCCTTTACAGTCTACAACTGAGTCCCTCCTCTAGTGTGGGCTCTGATCAGGAAATTGATCCAAGCCGGCCAGAGCCTAGTAATCCTCCTTATTTGAAGTACAGTTTGATGGTACCATACAATAGGATCCTGTCTGGCTTTGCATGTAAGTAGCAATAGTTCTGCTTCCACTGGCAATTGCTAAGATACTAGAGCTTTATCCTGGTATCAGTTGTAATTAGAGATGGGCACAAACCAAAATACGAACCAAAATTAAGCACGAACCAGGCCGTTTCGTGGTTTGCAAACCATGGTTTGTCAGATCCCATTTCTGACAAACAGCCATGAACTTTTAGGCTGGTTCATTTGGTTCGTCACTGCAGACAGCCTGGTGCCAATCAATCAGTTCCCTAGGCAACAGGGGATGGACTTCCTGCAGACCTTCTGCTGACCCGGAAGTGACCTCCTGCTGACCTGGAAGTGGTCATTTTCTGACCTGGATGTGACGTTTTCACAAACCAAATGAACCAGTTCGCAAACCTGGGGTGGGTTCGTGCAAGTTTGTGGTTCATGAAATTTGATGAACTACGAACCACATGGTTCGGTTCCCCCCCCCCGGTTCATGCCCATCTCTAGTTGTAATCCCCCATCCCACTGTAGAAGCAGCTTCACTGCCAGAACTCATTATCTTGGGTTTTCTGCAGCCATGTTCTGAAAACAGCAACTTTCCCAGCAAAGCGAGCAAACACATTCAGCGCTTGTTCGAAATGTTACTGTTGATAAATGTTATCAAGAGTAACTGAACACCCATTGATTCGGCGAATGCCAGTCGAGAACAGGAAGTTAATTTTTTTAACAAACTTTGGTTTGTTATTCAAATCATTTGTGGCTGTTCAGCAGGCTGCTTCCTCAAATTCCTTTCTTACAAGACAGTACCATACAATAAGAAAAAAATCATACAAATTAATCATAAATATATGCTGTGTTAAAAAAAATCATACGATCAGGTGTCTAAGTGGTCCTTACTTAGCAACATTGATGGCTGCCTATTTATTTGGATCGGCAGCATTTCATGCATACACAGTTTTGAAACAATCCAATGCAAACCTGTTCAGCAGGCATTCAAATGGTTTAGTTCTAAACCAGACAGACTCAGTGATCAGTTCGTGTTTGATCGTCCTGGTCAAAGTTGAACTGTTGACTATGTTCAGTACAAAATTTATGGCATCTCTAAATCTTAGCTTCAAAACTCGTAACCTCTGAAAAATGATGTGCAGGCACTTTACATGGGAGAATATTGGGCCAGCTGTGCAAGGAATGTTGTGCAGTTTAAGAATCTTTTGGGAAAAAATAGTTCCCCATCAAGACTTTCCAGCCGCATTAATGTCGCCACAGTTTTGGTGACCACTAGATGGTACCCTTTGAACATAAATAAAAGAGATTCTTTTACCAATCTGCCTTTGCTTTCCAAAGCAGAAAAAAACCCTCCTCTCTCCAACCTCCTAGTAGTCAGGTTGACACTGACAATAATTAAGGAGAACACCATTTAGCCCTCTGTCATTTACACTGTATCAGTAATGTTTGATTTGTTTAACCTTTGCATCACACACCATTCTCCCCGCTCCTCTGTTCCCCCCAAAGCCGTGGCTTCAACATGAGCTGTTTCTTTGAAGCAGGGATGAAAATTTCACAGCTGCCATGAATAAGAGATGAGCATTGAGGACCACGCAAAGGAGCGTGTGCTTATTTATTGATTCTTGCTTGGTATGTTTTGTCAGAGCATCAGGTTGATAGGTTTTACTCTTCCCGAGGTATAACCCTAAGCATTCTGGGCGCATGAAACAGTTCTGTCTTGCTCAGAATTTTTTGGTGTAACTTTTCAACTTACATGCAGGCTTAACAAATGAAAGCTCTGCCAAGTCTTGCATCTGATGAAGTGGGCTCTAGGTTAAGTTTTTAAAAAGGGCTCCCATATTTGTTGGGCACTATTTGGACAATACGTAGCAGCTATCCTTCCTGAAACAGCTGCGCCTCTGTTGGGGTGGGGAAAACCCATCGCTTTCCTGAAGAAGGAAGGTTCTGGGCAGCAGGAAAACGCTTTGCTGAGCAAAATGGCACCTATGGGCACCATATTAAAGGGAGCCTTTACGCTTCCACAAGACTTGCCAATTCTGTCAGTCCTGTCTCCATTCTTTAATCATGTTACATCTCTACGGACCTCCTCCGTTTCTATAATAAGCCCATATTAAGTTCTAATTTTTCAACCTCTTCATGAGCGGGCTCCTTTTTATCCACCATTCTGTTCTCCTGTTTGGTCCCTCTATTCATTAAATTCCATTTTCTTGCTAATGAATCTCCATTCTGTTCTGTTTCATGTTTTCTGTGTCCTCACACAGCTCTCATGCGTAGAACCTCTTTTTATATATTCAGCGTGCTGCCTCTTTGTCCGGCTTGACGGAATTATTCAAAACACATCTCTTTTCTTTTTCATTCCCCTCTGGATGAGAGTTCTGTTTTGAATCCGTTGATTGTATTATTCTCAGGTTAATTATTAATTATATAAATCCCCTACCCCCCGCCTCCCATGACTCATTCTTTTCCTTTTTTTTTTGGCATAACCCCACAAGTTTCCTCAGTTCCACCAAGTTGTTCTCTTTTTTCCTCTCTGAATTTTCACTTGGAGGGAAGAGTCCTCTGCATTTGACTCATATATGCTGCAGAGTATATTTGAAGTCATAATATCAATGATAAAGTTCTTTCACTGCCACCATCATGGCCTTTCTCCCTCTACAGTTTCCCAAACACCATTTTACCCCTTAAACATATAGAACCCTGGGAGAAAATTGGTGGTTGACAGGGGAAGGATTACAAACTTCATGTCCCCCCTCCAAATGGATCATCCCTCTCAGCCCCTTCCCATCTACAGTTTTCCAAACATGCATTTTACCTCATAAATGGTGGTGGAATGTGCCGTCAAGTCATAGCGGAATCATGGCAATCCCTGCTGGGCTTTTCAAGGCAAGAGTCTAAGGCTGCCACCTTCCAGGTGGGGCCTGGAGATCTCCTGAAATTACAACTGATCTCCAGACTAGAGAGCACAGTTCCCTTGGAGGAAACGGCAATTTCAGAGCAGGGAATCTATGGCACCTTGTCGCTGCTGAGTTCCTTCCCCTCCCTGACCTATTTATTTATTTGTGTCATTTATAGTCTGCCTTTCTCATTGAGACTCAAGGCAGATTACACAGTACGAGATTAGTACAATCAGTATCAAGTACATTTCAATACAGTGTCAAGGATTTCAACAAACAATGCCTGTTATTATGACCCTTACTTTCTCTAGGGTAGATTTTGCCTTTAATCTTTCCCTTAACACCCTCTGGGTAGATTGCTGCCACCAGGAATATTATATTCCAAGATATTTTATTTAAGTTTTCCCTTTAGTAACGTGCCTAAGCGTCAGGCTCCTTCGTGGTTCTATGTGGCCCTGAGGATAGGAATGGGATATAGCAATGACAGCTACTCTGGGATATAACAAAACTAAATAAACTTTTATTTTTTTCAAGGAGTGTAACGGGTTCATAAAAGTAGTTCTCGGTTCTTAAAGTTACTTCATTTAAACACATTCACACAGATCTCTTCTAAGGCTTCACACACAGTTAGCCTCTTTCTCTGACCCAATATTTCTCACAGACGTGCTTAAAGTTACTCAGGCAGCACACAGCTAGCCTCTCTTTTCCTCACTAAATATTTATCACAGAAATGCTTAAACTGTTCAGGTAGCACACAGCTTGCCTGCTTTCTTCTGACTGAATGTTCTTTCTACATTCTCAGGGCCAAGCTACAAGTGACGAATGACACAGGTTGGACACTTGTCAGCTTCCCTCAATTTTTTTTTTAAAAAATGTATTTATTGTAATTATAAGGAGATACAAGAACAATAGGTGTCCTGGTCTTGCAGCTTGGCTCTCTGACTGCTGTCCAATGGACTTTCCAACTGTCACTTGTTCAACATTCCACCAAGCTGCCTACATTTCCCATCAAAACTTGAGGGAAGCTGGCAAGTGTCCAACGTGTGTCATTTGTCACTTGTAGTTTGGCCCTCAGACTGAAACTGCATTCACTCCGCCCACACTCTCAGTCATCAACCAATCATCTCACTCACACATCCCTCTCTTTCACCCCCATTCTTCACCTATCTCACTCCAAGCATTTAAAGATACATGCACACATTTACCTGAAATCATTACAATGCCATAGGGTAAACTGACAAGTTTAAAAGACATAGCATTAACAAGAATCCAATATAGAGTAGAAAAAATACTGAAACAGAACATAATCAATTCTAGGACTGACATTAGACAACATGGAGCACAGAAGGTACATAGGAGTATATATTTAAAGCAACAAATAATATGTAAGGCTATATAGTGATGAAGTCTATGGTCCCTATTAGAGAAGCCTCTGAGACCTCATCCCTACAATACAGCCCTCCCATCTGAGAAAAAAGCCTTTTTGAATAATTTGGTTTTGTATTTTTTGCAGAAATCCAGGAGAGTGGGGGCTCTCCTGACCTCCTCAGGCAGGTGGTTCCACAGGGTAGGGGCCACCACAGAGAAAGCCCATGTACAGACTGCTGTTGATTTTGCCTGTAAGCAGCTTGGCACCTGAGATCCATCCCCAAATCTGAAATTTCCTAAGCCAGAGCTGGCAATTCTAGAAGAGACTAAGAGAGGTGCTTTGCCATTGCTTGCCTTTGCATAGCAACCTTGGTCTTCTTTGGAATTGTCCCCTCTAATTGCTAACCAAGGCCGACCCTGCTTAGCTTTGAAGTGATCAGTCTTACCTGCATTATCCAGGTCAGGCAGGATTGCCAAGGGCCCCAGGGGCTAAAGTGGAGGTGCAGGGGGCTGGGGGCACTGGGGGTAATGGCAGTATACTTACCTCCTGTGCTTGCCAGTTTGGAGGTGATTTTTAATGAACTGGGCTTCAGTGAGACCAACAGTTCCCCCTTCACTCTAGAAAATGACATTTTCTGCTGTGATAGAGGAATGCACGAGTGTCTTCCTCCGCCTGCCAGGTGAGTAGGGCCAGGGGGGCAGCAGATGGGGATGGATTTCCCCTGCCTTGGGCAGGGGGTGACAATCCTAAGGTCAGGGTACCTCAAATATTCCCCAGAGGAGAAGTGGAAGTGGTGGAGGAACGATTTAACATCCCTCCCCCTGCTACTTCTCCTCTTCAAGTTGCTCCATCCTTTGCAGATTGTTGGGGTCTCCTATACATTCTGATAGTTTGCAGTTGTGAGTGGGAGGAAGACTGACTTAAGCTAGTGGACTGTGGCCTTGTAGGAGTGTCTGTTTGCTTCGACTGGTTGCCAGCTAGGCTTACTAGTTGCCTGCTCATGGTAGGCAGTCTCCCGGGGGTTTGCCCTGTTGCCCACCAATCGTTGGCAATCAGCGGGAGGTGGCAAGGCCCCTAGCAATTGCCTACCACTGGCAGGTAACCTGGGAAAGTGTGCATAAGGTGTGCTCCCGGTGGGGCTTGACAACGTCACTTCCAGAATTAGCCCCATGCGAAGCGCAGGAGCATGGTCAGTGCCAGTGTGATGATGTCACTTCCTGAAAGTGACATCACCGTGCCTCTCAGGAACGAAGTCCTAGGTCTCCCACTTCCCACTGGGAAGGTACAGCCTTTAGCCAAACGAGCAATTACAAAAATCACCAGAGACTTCATTTTCTATATGGCTATTCCACTAGATGGCAACACTGCTCAGTTGCATAGATAATACATCTGGGACTGAGCCTTTGTTGCAGGTATTTAACCTGGGAGTGGCCAGAGGTGTGTGCCAAAGGGCTCTTGGCTTATTGTGTATGACTTCCTCCCTGTGACTCAGATTGAGCTAGACTAAATTGTACCATCTTAATCTATTTTGTATTTTTTGCACCTATTTAGTAAGCCACTTCAAGTTCCTAGATGTGGGAGCAAAGTTGGTCATAAATGCTTAAATAAAGTTAATATTTATTTATAACTTTGTCAATTTTTCTTTCTTTCTCTGTTTTTCATTTTGGTTTTGTGGTATAGTGATATGCAATGGATATGGCACCTAGACATGCACTGTATGTAATTTACAAATAGATATACACTGCTGATTAGACTCAGAAATAAATGCTGGGGTGGATCCTACCTGTATCCTACCACTCCACAAAGAAAAGTTTGTTTTCTTATTTATTCATTAAAAAAATTCTACTCCACCTTTCCTTTTGGCTCAGGTTTGACACTGCCTCCAGTCTAAGGAGCCTTCTTCCTATTTAAATAGCAAAGAGTCCAGTAGCACCTTTAAGACTAACCAACTTTATTGTAGCATAAGCTTTCGAGAGCTACAGCTCTCTTCGTAAGATGCAACTTTATTGTAGCATAAGCTTTTGAGAGCCACAGCTCTCTTCATAAGATGCAACTTTATTGTAGCATAAGCTTTTGAGAGCTACAGCTGTCTTTGTCAGATGCAACTTTATTGTAGCATAAGCTTTGGAGAGCCACAGCTCTCTTCATCAGATGCATCGATGCATCTGATGAGAGCTGTGGCTCTCGAAAGCTTATGCTACAATAAAGTTGGTTAGTCTTAAAGGTGCTACTGGACTCTTTGCTATTTTGCTACTGCAGACTAACACGGCTAACTCCTCTGGATCCTCCTATTTAAGTGACTCTTCTGTTGAAGAAAGAGCCATTTAAGTTGGAAGAAGGCTCTTTATGCTCGAGAAAGGCTGAATCTACTCCATGTACATTTTATGGGATTAGCTGGACACAAGGAACCGGAAAGTGGTTCCTTTCCCAAATAAAGGGGTGCTCGCTTGATTTACACAAGATTAATCGAAAAGGTGATTTAGGAGCCAAAAGAGAAGGTATAAGAAATTCAAAAGTCATACCTAGGCAAAATAACAGCAGCTTTATACATTCCAAACAAAGCACAAATCCTGTTCACATGCCTGTATGTGTATACACTTGTTTGTAAGAAAGATCTAATGCACATTCACTTCACAAATGAAACCAGCAATCAAGACCTGGATAACACCATTTCCACAAGTCCTTAAAGGGACGGCCCACTCACTGAATGCTGGTGGCTTTTCCCCTTCACTCCAGACGTCTCTGTTTTCAAAACAGTAGCAGGGTGTTTGGCTTCTGTTTTTTATGCACCTTTTCAGGTGTCAGACAGTGACTGAGGGAAAGTGCATTCTCAGAAAAGGCGCCGAAAAACGGAAGCCAAACAGCCTGCTAATATTTTGAAAATGGAGATGTCTGGAGTGAAGGGGAAAAGCCACCAGCATTCCGTGAGTGCGCTGTCCCTTTAAGGACATGTGGGGTTAAAATCTCATGTTCAGCCATAAATGCATTGACTTTAGCATGAGAATTACTTAACAAACATTCAGAGAATCATAAAGTATACACCATACATGGAATGTAAGTTTTGAATAGGTCTACCCTGTGCAATCCTGTACACTGTGCAATCCTAGGCAGAGTCCCTCCAGTCTAAGTTCATTGATATCAATGGGCTTAGACTGTGGGAACTCCATCTAGGATTTCATTGGAACTCTCCGAGCCTCATCACAATGCAATACATTTATTTTACAGAGAAGCAAAATGGTACAATATGTGTTTGAAGGAAAGTGTAGAGAATATAAATAATTTGCTGCATCTACAAACTGGAGCTCTGTGATTTTGTAAAACTAAAAGAACATTCAATTTTTAAAAAGATCTTTGAGGAGCATTGCATAATCTCATGAACCGGGCTCTGTAGCTATGCATTTCCTGACAGTAAAAAAAAAGAAAAAAAAAGAGGAAAATAAATCCCCCAAACACTGAAAATATATGGTAGAACTGTGGGAACAATTTTAATAATTCAGCTGTGGTATATTCTCATTATCTTTTTTTTTTTAAAAGAAAATTTTTATTCTACTACCAATAAAAAGCAGGATGCTGTTCTAGGGCAGTAGCAGATCCAAGAACATACGGGTGAGAGTGAGCATGCGTGCGTATGTGTGCAGGGCTTTTTTTTCTGGGAAAAGAGGTGGTGGAACTCAGTAGGTTGCCCTCAGAGAAAATGGTCACATGGCTGGTGGCCCCGCCCCCTGATCTCCAGACAGAGGGGAGTTTAGATTGCCCTCCGCGCTGCTGTCTGGAGATCAGGGGGCGGGACCACCAGCCATGTGACCATTTTCAAGTGGTTCCGGAACTCCATTCCACTGCATTCCAGCTGAAAAAAAGCCCTGTATGTGTGTGTGTGTGAGAGAGAGACTGCACCCCAGATGGCTTCAGCCAACTCCCTGTGGTGTTAGTTGCTTCCCTCTCTTTCTGCACTCTTCTGTGCCCTCTCTTAGCTACCATGGAGGTCACCTTACCCAATCTTTAATGAATAGGATTTTGTGATGCACGCGCAAAAAGAAAAACCATGCTGAGTACTGTTCAGCTTACACAAACAGTAGAGCGGTGGCTGCAGCCACACATAGTGCTGTAATGGAATGTCTAATGAAACAGCGATGCACACATGGAGCACTGGAACTTACAACAGATGGTTTGCATGGTTTTATTTAATTTGGTTTTGAAATTGCGACCAAAGCTATACCTTGAAAAACATCTTGAGTGTGTGGAGAAAAGCAGTGGGGATGCAATCTTTTTCACTTGGTGTAAGCAAACGGCGAGGAATAATTTTAGCACTTCTGTTTGCTCAAGGACTATTGCACCCATTCCATTTGCACAAAGACTATTGCACTCATGAAAATCTTCTGTGGGATCCAACCCAATGGGTGCCTGGACACAGCCATAGTCATGTAGCAGTTAGAATTAGAGATGGGCACAATCCGCATTATGATCGAAAAAAACCCACGATAATGGCAATCGCACGATTGCGATCCGGCGGATCGTGATCGGCCACAACCAATGATCCAGCGATCGGGAGAGGCCTGGATTGGGGCGATCGGGCTCGGATCGGGGATCCAGACACTCAGGCGCCAGCAATCTATTCACCTGGCAACTGAGCCAGGGGAATGCCTGAGCTCTGTTTGCCCTCCTTCTGTCACCCTGGAAACCCAAATGGAAGCCCAGCTTTCCTTGATCAGCAGGGCTTCCTTCCAACCACGGAGCAGCAAAGCAGTCACAAGTTGGGAGAAGACACCCAGGGGAGGGAGGGGGAAGGGGGTGTTCTGTAGCCATGGACACTCCAATCTCATCCCTGCAAACCTTGATAGGCAGCTCTGACGGCCAAACACATACCTCATCGCCACCTCCACGTGCCCGCTAGGCCCGGTGGCCGCCGGCACCACCCACCTTCCTACATAATACTAGCGTGCCCCACTTTGGCATCCACGATCCACGATGCACGGTTCGGGAATGGGAGATGATTGGTGTGGATCGTTAATTCAGGATCGTCGTCGGCACCGATCCACAATCTGCTGGATCGTTAAAAATTTTTGGATCATGCCCATCTCTGGTTAGAATTTCAGATGAAGATCTGGGTGATCAATGTTCCAAATCCACACAGCGCCATGCAGCTCACTCGGTCACCTTGGGTCAGCAACTTTCTCTCAGGTCAATCCTCCTCACAGGGCTGCTGTGAGATAAAATGGGGGAAAGTAAGTCTATGGCCACCTTCAGCTCCTTAGAGCAAGAACAAGATTTTTTTTAAAACCCAAGAAACAACAGATTTCCAAACAATTGAAGCTCACTGAGGATTTATCTGCAATCATTAAGAAACATCACCATTTGTTTTTATTATGGGCTCTGGCTTCCCCCGGCATACTAAACCCACAAGACAGACCCAAACTCATATCTTCCTCTTAAGCTCCAAGGATAAATTTCAAATTGTCTGCGAACAAGTGCTGAAGCTGTGCAGGATTCAGTTTCCCAATCAATGTCATATTCATTTCCTCCTCTGACCGGGATGTATCTTTATCCCTTCTTCGTCACTCTCTCGGCAGAACATGGAGACATTTGAAATCAAGCCTGCTGAGCTATTTAAAGTATTTTTTTGTTTGGCTCAGGGTAGCGCCTGATGCATAAAAATGCCAGGCCTAAGAGGAAAATGTTAGGGGCTGCAATAGTAATATTCATGCCCAAGGCATTCATTTGCAGTCAATCCTGATGTGTCGGATCCGGTATTGTAATAATTATTTATATTAAACATCAGGAGGCAGGAGATCTCTCTGGCTGTGATGATGATTGTGTTAAAGGATACACAAACACCTTGTAAAAGGTAATCATAGTTCCAGAGGGGAAAAAACGAAAATCTTAAAGGCATTAGAGAAAATTACATTGTGGGGAAGGAGATGGGAAGTGAGGAGTCCAAGGTCGGGTTGCATAACTAGCATCAGAATATTACTTGATACAGACACCAAGATAGTATAGTACTAGGTCTTCATTCAGATGACTGCGTGCTGTCTCCTCCTCTGAGGGATCATTTTTTCTTACCAGACTTATTGCTGTGAATGGATTTTGGCTAAAGTGACGCCAGATGGGAGCAACTGACAGTGGATGTTTATTCATGACAGTGGATGTTTCATCCATGGGAGTTTGGGGTCCCCAGCTTTGGAATTTTGAGAATGGATTGAGAATCCACAAAATGGATTCTATGGCACATGGCCAGTCACAAAATGGCTGCTATGGGGGTTGGGGAAATCCTGATATGTTGTAAGGGTTCTGAGCCAAACATCCTCCTATGACAGAAGAATCTGTTTCTAAATGGGTGCTCCCTGTAGCGCAGCATTAGGCCCTGAGCCAATTTTCATTTTCAGCCCAGAGTTTTCTGCACCACAAGACTACATTCTTTGAAAAGTGCAGCTGCTTTTCGGTGCCTTTTCTATTTCCCTTTCCCTTCTAGTATCTCCTCAGAAAGACAGCTTGGGTTGAATCAGGAAGAGAGAGCTTTTGCTCTTAGATTAATTAGTATTTTCTGTTGGGTTGTCCATTTGACCCCTTGGCTCCTCCCTTTGACTTCTGACTTCCATCTCTGGGCACTGGGCTCCTCCCCTTGACCTAACTGGCCCTACCTCCTACCCGATTGCTGCCTTCCACCAGATGGCAATCTGACTGGCATATCTGCTTGGGGAGGAGGAGATATTATGAACCAGTAGTATGCTAAAGGGGGGAGCAATAGATTGCCTGCGTAAGTGGCATCAGACTGAGGTATAGAGCTGGCAGCAGTGCCTCAGCAAATGGGTGGAGATTTTGAGAATGATGCCTGGGAAGGGTGGGGTTTGGGGAGGATGTGACATCATTTTTGAGTGACCGTCTACGAATTCCCCTTAATCTCTGTGATGTAGAGGGATTGGGAAATCTCTAAAAAGTCAACATGAGTGCCTTTTTCTGGCTATTTTTTTCTTCTGCAACCCCAATTTCTCAAGGGCGGGGGGATTATGGACAAGTGCGAGGGTTTACCCACTGGAAACGGACAAATGGCAAGGATTCAAAGATCTGACTGGAATTCGGAGAGTACAACAAACTTCAATGACATGCTCCTTTGTCGTCTTTTCTCTTGCTTTTGCGTATTTAAGCTGCATCTGGAGAGAAATATCTAAGATTATATGTTAGGTTTCACATACACACAAAATCTTTCTGATCTTGCTCCTCTATTCTCTTCCAGTTTGAAATTCTTTACTAAAAGGAGCAGTGCTTTCCTTTTGCCAGGGGCTCAAAATCATTCTTGCTAGGCTGCCTGGAAAGCACAGCTCATTTGAAAGACGACTTCTTGCAGGATTTTCAAGTTTTCGGCCTGTGAAGAAAAAGTTCACATTCTTGGTTTGATTTTTTCCCCTCTCTTTTTTTGTGCTTTGGATCCTATTTTAAAAAAGAAAAGAAAAAGCCCTTCCTGGCTAACACAAAGCCAACCTTTGATATTAATCTTTAGGTGGAAAAGGGAGACCAAAAAACTCAGAATACTTTGCTAGGTAATAAGAAAAACAACAGAGTTTCCTGTGGCTTACTGTTTTTCTTTCCACCTGCGTTCCCTGACAAGAAACTTTGTGTTTTATTCTGTCAGGTGGCCTTGGAAACTAGCCCAGATAAAAAGCAGACAACTTTTTGTGAGGTTTAAAAAGAAACCAATGCTGCATTCCAATGTCATGCTAAACCACAGTTGGTTTCAATTTTGGTTTAGTATGATGTCTGAATACGAACCACCCCAGTAAATTCTAGTTAGAAAGAAGGCCACAGGCTGGGATTTGTGTACATCACAGCTGCTTAATTTTACTTAATCTGGTTCCATAAACATAACAGGAAATCTCCAATCTGGTCTCTTTGGAAATCAGTCTACAATAATAATAATAATCTAATAATAATAATATCATTCAATTTATATACCGCTCTTCCAGACAACTTAATGCCTACTCAGAGCAGTTTATAAAGTATGCCACTGTTATCCTCACAACAAAACACCCTATGAGGTGGGTGGGGCTGAGAGAACTCTAGAGAGCCATGACTAGCCCAAGGTCATCCAGCTGCCTTCGAGTGGAGGAGTGGGGAATCAAACCTGGCTCTCCAGATTAGAGTCCTGCTGCTCTTAATCACTAGTACACCAAACTGACTACACCAATTGACCACTTGCTTCAGTTTGGAAACTCTGGTTCACGAAGCCTTCTCAGAATGAATTCAAGTACAGTAGCACCTTAAAGATGAACAAAATATTTGAAGATGGAAAATACCTGATGTCAGACGTCTGATAAAGTGAGCTTTGAATCACGAAAGCTTAAATGCTGGAAAATTTTGTTGGTCTTTCAGGTGCTACTGGACATGAATTTTGTTCTACTACTGGCTAGCCACCTGAAATTTCTCAGGATGAGAACATCTGGTCTGCTTATCAGTCCTTTTAAAAATAATACGTTGCATGTCACTTTTCTAGACACATTTAAATGAAAGGCAATGGGTTGGATAATCTGGTTTAGTTGTTTGTTTATTTTCTATGCCGCCCTTCCAGAGAACCTGCTTGCTTTCCAGCATGGAAACACAACTAGCCTCAACATGCAAGGGTCCCAGTCTAGGATCCTTAGGGGCCGGAAACCACCTTGACTAATCTGAAGAATAGGATAAGGTACAAGCTAGATAAAACATAAATATCTAGTGGTTATATCTTCATTTCAATATTGAAGCTATAGTAGCAATATGTGTTGGTGCAGCCCAATAGCCCATCTAATCAGGGCTGGCGCGCCCATTGAGGCTAGGTAGGCGGTGGCCTCAGGCGCGGGGTGCCGGAGGGAGCACTGGAGGAGATGCGGGGGGCAGGAGCACGCGCCACAAAGCAGCCACCGCCTGTCCCTCCCATCCCACGCCGCCACCGCTAGCATAAGCCCCCGGCCGGGTGCAGCCGCTGCAGGCAGGCATCTGCAGTGGTGCAGGCAACTGAACGGGAGAGCTCGGAGTCCGCCTGCTGCAGCGATCGGGCCGGTGGCGGCACGCTCCCGTGATGACGTCATGCATGACGTCATCACACAGGCCAGTGCGTGCGCTCTTGCGCGCGCATGGGGGAGGCGCCCGGCTGGCTGGCCGCGAGCGCCACAAACCCTTGCGCCGCCCCTGCATCTAATTGAACATCCTGTTTACACAGGGGCCAACCAGATGGCCTGGAAGATCTATAAACAATGCATGAGGGGCAAATCCTCTCCTGTTGTCCCATTGTTAACCCTCAACAACTAATATTCAGAGAGGTACAGTGAATCTCAGCATAAAAGATCCATTTAGATGTCCTGCCTAACAGCTGCTTCTTCTCTGTGAGCGTGACTTTGTCTACTTCCCTTTCCAATCTAATTCAACTAGTGGCCATCACTGCGACTTGTGGCAGTGAGTCCCACAGGCTAATGATCAAGCCAAAATATACTAGTGCAACAGCTATGGGGATGGCCAAAATGCCAACACTTTAATTGAATCACAATTCATGCTTTTTTTATGGCCAAAGCTGTCCTTGCTCATTTGAGGACGGGAAATGAGATTTTCTCTCATCTCTGTCTGCTGAAGTGTGAAGTCACAATGTGCATAACTTGATGGCTTTGTGTGTTATGTGAACTTTTTTTGGTACCGAGGGAGGGGGGACGAAATGATAACAGGCATGGTCTTTTTTGGCTCTTTGGAGACCATCCATTGGCTGAACTCTTTTCATAGGACTTTGAAACTCCTTACGATTGACAGCCTTCTCCATAGCAGCCCCTACCCTTTGGAATGCTTTGCTGGAGGAAGTGTATAGGGTACCACCTTGGGCAAGGTTTAAAAAATGATGCAAAGCCAGTTATTCCAATAGATCTTTGAAAATTAACATTCCGTCTGGTAAGTTTTATTACCATGCACTAGTACGGGAACCTAGAGAAACAGCCTCAGCATGAACACTTTGAATGAGCTGCTGAAGACACAAATCCTTCTTCCAGGCACAATCCCCTCCTCTCCACCCCCAACACAAGGGTGCCCTGGGAGAGAGCAGCAGCAGCCCATCCGAGAACGGTCCTTGGGTACACCTGGAAGAAGGATTTGCGTTTTCAGCAGCTCATTCAAAGTGCACACCCTGAAGTGCAGCTGTTTCTCTAGGTCTTTCCCGCTTTCTCCTTCCCCTTCCCCTTTGCTTTCTTCTGTCCTTATTCCGTCCCATCCCCCCCAGTCCACCAAAAGAAACGTATTACTTTTCCTCTGCCCCTTTCCAGTTTGTGAGGTGACAGGCAGGAGATAGGGGGGGGAATGCTTGGTGTGCGTGCGTCCTCCCAGCGTCCCGCTCACTTGCTTCACAGCACATGCACCTGCCACTGGCGCCCCCTCTGGCGCCCCTGCGCTCGAGGCAGTTGCCTCACTTGCCTCCACTGATGCGCTGGCCCTGGATCTACTTATCTCAAGATGGGTAGCCGTGTTAGTCTATCTGTAGCAGTAGAAAAGAGCAAGAGTCCAGCAGCACCTAACAAAATTTGTGGTAGGGTATGAGCTTTTGTGACCTCTTTTCTAGATCTACTTAGAAATTAGTTCTGTATTATTCAATGGGTGTTACTCTCATGAAAGTGTCCTTAGGATCACAGACGGCACTAATTAATTAAGAGCTGACTACAAGACATTTCTAAATAGCTTGGCTAATTTTAAATGCTTATGTTTTCCTGCTAGAAAATCCACGAGAGTCGACCAATCTAAGTGCAAGGTTTAAAGAAACCCCAAGCAAAGATTTCTCTCCTTTAATCCTTTAATTGGTAAAGCCTTGTTCTTCATGTAGAAATCACTGTTTTCAATTATTCCTTGTTGCTGTTTTACACATTTTCTTAAAAGCTCTTGCTACAGGGCCTTGTTCAAAAGACGCTGTTCAAATATTTGTTAAAAAAAGGAATCAACCGATTACTTCTCTTTTATTTGTGCCACTGTTAAGCTGTCTAAGAACCTTAATTACTACTAATTTTTCTTCTGCGTCTTGAGGCGCCACCATCCACCCCTTCTTAGAGCAGTGAGGTGAAGAATTTCATGGCTAATTCATATACCTTCATCTGGATTTCTCCCACCCCTTTATCAAGCAGGCAGAAAGACAAAGAGAAGAGGGGGAAAGGGAGGATGGTGGGGGGAAAAAACGTCTTTGTATCAGGCAAACCGTAAGGCTTTAAAATGGCAAAATACAAAAAAGTTGCCTCCATGATTTCAACAGAAGGATATGATCAATGAGCACGGAAGATGGCTGTATCTCTTACAGTAGGAACGCACCAACAAAATGGAGGGAGGGGGGAGGTTAGGAAGCTGCTATTGTTGGAAGAGGAGGATTTAATGCTGTCCCTTTCCTCAGGTTTGAAAGGGGGACAAACCAAAGAGTTAGAAAGATAGAGAAGTCTGGGCATGCTGTTTACTGTTTACTGCTCTGACTGTCCTTTAATATGCAGTTTGCTATTCTCAGGAAGTCAGGAGGATTTCCTCCTCCTGACTTCCTCCCTCTCACTTCTTCTCTTCCTGGCATTGTTCCAGGCAACCTCTCTCTCCTGCTCCTCCCTCCATCTTGGCAGCATGGATGCAGGACTTGTCCTGCCATCCATGTCCATCAGACTAGATAGGTGTTTAGGATCTGTCTCTCCTCCTTTCCTATCAGAGTATGGAGTTCCTACAATAAAGAACTCTCATTTCTTTTCTACAAATAAACCAAGTGTATGCTTTTATTATTTTCTCTCCTGCACACACACCAGCTAGCAGAACCATCTCACAACCACCTATAATCATGCTTCCTATGCCAAGTGATAGGCTCTGCTAATGGCCCAAACATGGAATCCTTTAATTAGGTTTCTGGGGCCTACATAACAATTTATCTGCTTTTTTCTGAGAACCCAGCCTTTAAATCCTTGAAAGAGGTACATTTTATGGTTGAACCCTTTGGATTGGTGGTGGAAAGTGTTGTCAAGTCATAGCTGACTTATGGTTGCCCCTGCTGAGGCGTTTAAGGCAAGAGACTAACAAAAGTGGTTTGCCATTTCCTGCCTCTGATCTGATGAGATCAGGCTTCTCTGGGCTTTCTTAGACTTCATTTATTCCCTGATTCTTCTTCCAAGAAGGACAAGCCAGCATGTTTATGCTCACAATAATCCTGTGAGATAGCTTGGCTTGAGTAAAGATGATTAACTCAAGTCAATCCTGCTGTAAGTAGTTGGCCCTGGCCTCCGCCATATTTAATAACTGTTTGATAGCTGCCTGTGATATAAAAATCACAGGGCCCCTGGATTAATGCAGTGTGATCTGCAGCAGGGGCAATTCCAGCCAGAGTTGCTGAGTCCCGCCCGGGACATCAAGCATGAATAGGACATCCATGCTAATACAGTGATTATAGCCTTATGCTGCATGCGTGAGCTGTGATAAGATAGGGTTTCGTTGAGTCACCCCTCTTAGCATGTTCCAATATCCTTCTTCCATGATGAAATTCCCACCCCAAGATCGAGGAGCAATCAATTAGCACTGATAAGTTTATAATTTGTTCCTGGGAAGCTGCCGTCCCTATCTAAATTCATCAACTGAGCTCCAGCGAGATTCATTTGCAAATTGCCCTTTGTGAGGCAGCAGGAGAGACTTTGCATTTCCTTTCACACACCCTGGCATCAAGTAAAGTAATCAAACCTTTGTAATTCCCAGGAACTGACCTTTAAGGAATTTGTTCCAATGGTTGAAGGGGCTCCCCAGCCTCAGGACACATTTAGCCCTATAAGAACCAGGGCTCTTGCCCCATTCAAACTGTGCACGCCTTCTGGATCCAAGCGCTGCTCCCTTAGGGTCACTTTCCCTAAGACTTTCTCTCTCTCCTGGCCGAGAACGCCGGATGTTTGAAGCTCTTCCTCTGTGGACTACTCTGCTCTTTGGATAGGTAATTATCGCCCTGAAATCTTTCAAATCTATTCCACTTTCACCTCTGTTTTTCCTTGTAGTAAGAAAGGGAATATGAGATTTTAGTGTTGCCAACCTCCAGGTGGGGACTGGAGATCTCTGGGGGTCACTGATATCCCGACTACAAAGATCTCCCCTGAGAATACAGCAGTTTTGAAGGTGTTTCCTTGTGTGTTTGTGAACGATCTCATGTGTATGTGTGTGAGCTTTCCCCCTTCAATAAAGATACTCTTTCATTCAAGATCACTGGTCTCGTTTGCCTCCTTGGGGAAGGGATCCCGTAAATACTAGTGGAGATATCCCATTGTTATCCTTTTTGCATAGCCGTACTCCTTGCCCTAATCCCCCCCTTACTCGCAAGCAGGCCCATTTCTGGTAACACTGCAAGCTTCGTGACAGAATGGGCATGTGACCTAAGGATGCCAGCACAAGGCCGGCAACCTGCAGGAGACTTTGCCAGCTGGAGGTGCCCTTGACAGAGACACAGCCTGTGCTGTGATGATGTCACTTCTGGTCATGCTGGAAGTGACTTCATCACATTGCCAGGGATGCCAGTTGGCTCCTATTTCCTTCCAGCCAGCCATCTGAGCAGTGGTGGGAAGGGCCGTGGTGGGGGAAAGTCTCTCATTGACAGTAGTAACCTAGCAGCCCTAATGAGAAACCAGATCACTAGGATCGCCAACTCCAGATTCGGAAATTCCTGGAGATTTTGGGAGTGAATCCTGGGAAAGGTGGGCTTTGCAGAAGAGAGAGAACTCAGCCGGTTATAACACCTCCAAAACTGCTGTATTCTCAGGGGAGATCTTTGTAGTCTGGAGATCAGTGGCCCCCAGAGATCTCCAGTCCCCACCTGGAGATTGGCAACAGTAAAATCTCTGATTCCCTTTCTTTCTACAAGGAACCATCCCCCATGGCTTTGTCCATGCAGGGTCAATGATTTCCAGTGGGCAAGGGTGAGCACGCCGCTTTCCTTTTTGCCTGCAGAAAAGCTGGTTGTATCCAATCCAATATTTGTCGAGTACATTTTTATTCCTCCCTTCTCTGAGCTGCTTGGATTATCATACATGCTTCTCCCTTTCTCACTGTATCCTCACAACAACATGGTGAGGCAGGTTAGCCTGAGAGAGAGAGAGAGAGAGAGAGAGAGAGAGAGACTTGAGATTTCTCTGTGAGCATCAGAACAATATGGAGATTTGAACCCGGGTCTTCCATCATTCTAATTATTGTCCCAACATGGATCTATACAAGGGCAAGACAGCACTGTCCATTTCCTTTCTCCAGTTCTTTCCTTCATCTCTCCCATCAAACAGCAAATTTAAAGCGGTATGATGTGCGATTAATCTTGGCCTTATTTGAATGTTGAATTTATTGGCTTCTTAAACATCGGGTACGATGAGTAATTGTACCTTACGTCTGCAGTTACAAGTCTGGTCATGCTTAATACATTTATTCATTGGGATCCTAATAGCAGATGAAGGCAACCCAAGCGGAGTTGTTCAAATGGAAATGATTCCCAAGAGCTCCAGTTCATACCGTCTGACAAGTAGGAGCGAGGGCTTCTGACTGAATCAGCCCACGGTCTCTCCCTTGTCCGAGAAGGTCAAGTGAAGATTGAAAAGATAAAACCAAATTACTCCAGCTAAACAGTCAGCACTTTGAGAACAATGGAAGATAATAAGGGGAAATTGCAGGCCTCAGGAACTATTGCCACCCAGTTTAAATTGAGTGGCACCCCCACAATTGCATTTGACTTGGAATAAACAGCTGTTCACTTTTCAGACTTGATTTGATATCTTAACAAGAATGCATGACGGCTTGTCAAGCACGCTTTATGGCGCTGAGGTCTTTCACGCCTAGTGAGCTTCATGGAACAACTTTAAATTGCTATATAGAAATGGACGTTGGATCCAACCAGTGTTCTCGCTGAATCTCACCCAGTTTCCTCCTTACTTAGGGTCACCAGACTTCTGCCCCCAATCAAGGGGAGATTTCTGGGGCAGGGCCTGGTGCCTCATCTGCACAATGCTTCTGGAATCCATCCCATCTCTATGTTAAGAACCATAGAGATTTGTGGGGGATTCCTAGAATGTTGTGTCACCTCCAGGTCAGACCACGCCCCCCTTCCAACCTGCCATGAACATCAATGGCTAGGGTTGCCAGGCCAAGTGAGACAACCAGCAGGAGGGTTGTGGGGTGCAGATGTCGGGGGGCATATGTGCAGTGAATCACTGCAACTCTATGGTAAAACTCTATGGTGATTCCTAGAGTAACTGTTGTCACTTGCAGGGTGTATTGGGAAACATCCTGCTGGCAGCTAGGCTGGAACCTCTTTAGAAGACAAGTGGGACAAAAATGTACACATGGGTTTCCCTAGTGGGCAAAATAGAACCATTATAGGTTGGTAAAATTGTGTTGGGAGGTGTTTCCACTTTTTCTGTATTGCTACAGGAGGCTAAAGCCCCTTCTACTTGCATGCTGCAGCCAGAGTTCAGATTATGTTCTGCGCAAATAGGAATTGAGAACAACCCTCAACTCATGTCTAACTGTTACCCAGCAGACAGGTTCGGAATCTGGAACCCAACCTCTGTATTCCATAATACATAAACTGGGCTTAGAGATCTGGGCTCTAATACTCATTCTGTTACACAGCTCGTTGTGTGATCTTGGGCTGTTACTTTCTCACAACCTAACCAACTAGGGATCCCATTCTTCCAATGGGAGCAGGGGATCCCCCACTCCCACCTTGCCCCCCCAATGCTTCCCTGGCAGAGAGAAAGGCGGGGAACGGGCCTCTGAGTCCTAGCATGCTCCTGGGAGCTGGCACGATGACATTGCCCTGAGATCACTCCCACACTTTGCAGGGGGCTGATTTGGGCCCCAAATGGGCCAAATTGGGCCCATTTGAGGCCCAAATCATCCTGTGGCAAAGTGCACGCACATTCCCCACCCTTGCGTGATGATATCTCTTCCTGGATGTGACGTCATTGCACTAGTGTGGGGATGTATGCACAAGGAATGTCCTGTAGCACCAGGAAGGTAAGCACTGGGTCCCCCCTCCTGCTGGGATGGTAAGGGGACCGGGCAACCCTACCAACTCACAGGGGTGCTGTCGGGATAAAATGGTAGCTCTGACCTTCTGGAATCAAGGGCAGGATAAAGATGGACTCCACAGATGGACAACATTAAAAACAAGAGAAAATAATTTTTGAAAACCTGCATCTCTTCTTTGTGCCTCTTCCTGCTTTTCAACCCCTCCTCCCATTGTTAGCAAGTGAGATTAGGGGGCATTGTTGAAAGTAAACCCTGACTTTCCCCTTCCTGTCTTTGAACCACCTTGTTAATATGAACCTTAGCGATTTTGCACGAGGCATCATCCCATGCTGGGCGAAGAGGAAAGTGGCAGCAGGCAAGGTCGAGACATCCTTGGTTGTTTTTTGATCCATGAGCTTTCTCATGTGTGTGAAGTGTTGCCTGCAACACGGCCAGAGAAACTATACACACCCACACCTCCCCACACAAAAGATATTAAAAGTTCCCAAATCAAGGCACCATAAGACAGTAACCGTCATCCACAGGGAAAACAAAACAAAACAAAACCCCCCTTCCTTGCTCCTTTATTTTCCGGCTTTTCCAGCTGGCCTGCATTCATCTGAAAGCTACAGAGCTCATTAATGTCTTCTCCCATTTCACCTCCTCTGTTTGGAAGTGGTGTAGTTGTCGAATTGAAAGCAATTTTCTCCAATTGCTACTTCAGAGCTGCCAGAGCACGTCAGTTGGGTTGCACAAGCAGACATCTTCTGGCTGTTCCATCAAAAGGGGGTAATAAATGTACATTTAAGTGCCATAAAAACAAAACACTGACATTTTTCAGATGGTGGAGTGCAGGGAGAAGGGTCATCCACAATAAAGGAGTCGTTGAGATGGCCCCCTTTTGGATATTTTATGCAATGCTAAATGGGTTTGCGCTCCCTCCCAACCCCCTCCTAGTATTGCATTCAAAGGCTTGCTGTAAATGGATTAAAATCTTGATATTTCATGTCTGGATACCATAAAAGCAGAGCTAGGGTAGACAGTCGCCGACTCACAGTATTTTCTTTCATGGCAGACTTCCAAGTTTCAGGCAGTGTGATCCTAAGCAGAGTTATACCCTTTTGAGCCCATGACTGGACTTAGCTGTAACTCTCTTTAGGATTGCAAATGTGCATGCTCCAAACTGAAAAAAAGAACTGGGGAAATGAGCTTCAGCAGGCCTACTCAGAATTAAGCCCCATTTTATTCAGTGGAGCTAACTCCCAGGAAAGCGTTCTAAGGGTTGCAGCTTGCACCCGTAGCTGTTTACTGCATGTCTCTAGATGCTCTGCAGAACTGGTATCTTAAACATTGATCAAACCGGCTGTTTTTATTAGGGTAGCATCACATGTCTTTCCCCAGAGCTCTAAATTATGAGTCCATTTTGCTGATGGAAATGGAACATTTTATGTACAACGTTCATGGCTTTATGGGATCAACTATTCAGTAACCGAAGTTAATACCCACCATATCTTCAGTGAGAGAGTTTTGTAATGGCTTCGATTCTACAACTCAGTTCAGAGTGATGTTGTGAGATGTGAATTTGAAGGGGTCATCTTTCCACGGGAGCTCACATGCTTTGTATACAGAAAGCTGAAGGTTTGGTTGGAGTTGCCAAGTCCCCCGAATTCCACAAATTGAGAATCCTAGGGAGGGACCTGGGCTGAATCCACACACCCACTGAACGTCCCGGCATTGTGCTAAATGTTCGCTAAACACCCGGAAGTGTAGCGTCTTTCTAGTGCGATTCAGAAATCACGCTAGAAAGACGCTACACTTCCGGGTGTTTAGTGAACATTTAGCACAATACTGGGACGCTCCGCGGGTGTGTGGATTCAGCCATGGTGACATCATACTGAATATCAAACAGTTGAGTTGCCAACACACCAGCAGAAAATATTCTGCATGGTATCTGTGTCCGTGTACAATTATGTGATTTTGAAGAGATGGACTCGTCAAATGACTGAAAGAAAACAATTTGAAACTGAACCCAGACAAGACAGAAGTGATTCTGTTTGGGAAGGCAGAGATCTTGAAGGACATTTTACTCCCCACTTTTGATTGGGTTTGTCTGACCCTCAATTAAGAGCCTAAGAGATATACTGGACCCAGAGTTACTGCTAGAAAAGCAAGTTAAAAGGCGGAATAACCGCAAGTGGATGGTAGAAAATAGTCAATGCACCCAAAAAGTACAAAAATCAATATTCTTATATATTGTCAGTAAATATCACAACCACGTCACGAAAATGTATAAACAATTAGTCAAGAAACAGTTATACATGTAAATCAATAGCAGGCAAGCCGCTCCTTATAATCTTTTAAGTCCAACAAGTGTAGTCCTCCACTCATACATATAGATGTGGTAAGTAGAAAGAAACAGCTAAGTCCGTAGAAGTAAATGTTCAAAGTTCCACAGTAGGTAATATTCTAATGTCTTCCTTTCAACAGGTACGCTGTCCCAGATGGAATGTAAACATATAAACTCCCTGCCCAACAACCTGGGCGGGCTGTTTCCAGTTGTTTCGTGTGCAACACCTCTTCAGGGGCGGCAAACAACACCACCTGTGGTTATATGGATACCAATGTAAGAAAGTCAAAAATACAACAGTTCACAATCAAGTGCTCAAAACGAAGTCAAAAGGTGGTGGCTAAAACAATGGTGTCTTCATGGCATGATTTCCCATCATGACTCTGGATGATTCCGCACATGTTGGATAATGCACTTTCAATGCACTTTATCAATCGTTTGAGGTGGATTTTTTGTTCCGCACACAAAAAAATCTGTTCCAAATGATCTATAAAGAGGATTGGAAGTGCATTATCCAACGTGTGTGGAATCGCTCTGTTTCATGGTACAATGTCATCAGAAATTGCGCCATGAAATGGAGTCGACGGGAAATCGCGCCATGAAGACACCATTGTTCCATGAGTTTGGTGCAATTTTACATGAGGGAAAGATGTGTGGAAAAGGCCATAGTCTAAATAATTAACATAAACACATCATTTGTTCTTTCTCTGTGTATATAAATTCCAACAAAATTTTTTCCCGTATTTTATCTTACACTGTGATTTCTTTCTCTTTTACGTTGCAAGACTATAGATATTCTTATGGTAAGATTTTTTTCATTATTTTGCTGTTTTTAGTGTTTCTTTCTTGTGTGTTTTGCTGTTAGAAAGACATTGTTGTGAGTTTTGGCTCTCAGATGATTACTGCAAATGTATCTTTTGCTAGGGTTTTTGTCAAAATTGGTGCCTGATGGGAGTCTAGGCTTTGACAAATGAGACTTAATGTTCTCTAATGGTTGCAGAGGTCTCCCTGAATAGGCTGTTGACCTAGACAGATGGGGCTTGTGGTGAGTACTCAGCGAGGTGGGGGGGGGGATGTGCGTGCCTGTGTGTGTGTATGAGACAGAGAGAGTGAGGGGGCAACTTTGAATGGATGCAGATAAAAGTGAACAAGTGGCGAGTTCTTTGGTGGAGTTGAAACTTAAACGATAACCCTTCTGCATAGATTGTATAACTTGTCTCGAGGGTGATGGCTAAAGTGTAAATGGAAAGTGGAGGGAATATGACGGGAATGATTTTTCCACACATCTTCCCATTTAGCATCATTTATGTATAATTCTGTTACATTAGGTTCTAAAAAAGCACTCCTGTCTGAACAAGGCAGGGAGAGAATGAAGGTCAAAATATGTTACTCTCATGCTGAGAATGTCCATTTCTGACAAGAACCAGGAGTAGATGGTTCTTACACAAATGGTAAGCCACATTTTAATAAATCCTAAGCAGAACTCCCTCCTTCTAAGTCCATTGAAATCAAAAGGCTCAGAAGTGGGTAAATCTGCTTGGAATTACATCGTTTGTCTACTGAAGGTACCAAATTCTCTCTCTCTCTCTTTCTGGCAGGGAGAACCACATTTCAAACAGTGGTACCAAGCATAGGCTGAAGGGTTAAACTCCCTCTATCTCCCCTCCCTGAACAACCTTGAGGTAAAATGAGGCTGCAGGCGTCCACCACTTGCAATATATCAACAGAATAAGATAGTGATCTTCATCTCATCTGTGTGAGCCCCAGAGTCAGTCACCAGTACCTCCAACCCTGAAACTCATTGGGTAAGATCCAATGATGACATGGGGCGGAGCCTGGTGAGGTCATACTTAGGGTTGCCAGGTCCTTTGAGTCCCCCAGAGGGGTACAGGGAACCTTGCACTCACAATCCGCTGTTGTCTCTTTCTCTCCTTGCGCATGCAGAATGATGTCACTTCCAGGATGTGACATCATCACGCGGGTCAAAGGGCGGCCCGGCATGCACTCCAGCACTCACCAAAGTGGTGAATTGTCCTCCCATGGGCCCGATTCATCCCGAAACAGGCCCATTGCAGGGCATGGGGGTACACCACACCGATGAGGGGTCGCACTGGGGTGTGTGCCCCCCTGCTGGCCAGGTAAGTGGGGTCGAGGGGAGGAGGTGGGAGCAGGGGATCCCCACTCCGGGTGGGGGAATGGCAGCTCTAGCTCATACTTTCACAAGAAGGCTTGCTTAGTACCAAAAAGGCTGATCCTGGCATATGATGACATCACAGGGCAGGGGCTGGTGAGGTCATACATTCACAATGTGGCCCTCTGAGTTCTGATCAAACTCGATTCTGGCCTATGTCTCTTTTTGAGATGTGCAGCCCTGCCTTACAGGGTGGCATGTGGTAGAAGTTGCTCAGGATTTAACAATAATGATACAAAAGGGAACTGAGAGATATAGTGGCAGAGGCCAAGGAGGGTCTTCCGGAGGAAAATTAGAAAAAAACCCACTTATTACCACAGTAGCCCACAGTTCTCATGGGGAAAAGAGAAAAAGAGAGGTCATTTAGTTCTCCTCCTGTGTACAATAAATCCCCACAGAAGCTATAAAGCCATGCCTGATACAGAAAGCAATCAAACAATTTAGGAACAGCAGAAAAACAAACAAGCAGAAGAGAGACAGAGCATCAGAAGTTCCCCTTTGCAGCACATCCTCCTGACTCCTCTAATAACCACAAAATCCAAACAATTTGAGATGACGGAAGGGGAAGAGAATTGTGTGATTAAGTACAGGAAACCCAGAAAATTAAAAAAGCAAACGAAAAGGCTATGCATTACATAAGCCCGTTGACAGCTAGAATGGCAAAGAAGGTGACAATTTGGCAGAAGAACGCTTTAAGTGGGGGGCTGAGTTTTGTAAAAATGAAAGAAGACCTTTGAGGTCAACAATAATAACATATCTATCCAAAGGGGGATTGGGGAGCTTGTAAGTGGATCTGGCTTGTTCAGAGAAGGTATGTTGCCAGTGAACAAACCAGCAGACTGGCCCATGAATGTCTGGGCCAATAAAGCCATCGGTCTGTTTTTGGCACTGACTGGCTCAGACAGTAACCCTAAACAGGTGTCCTTGGGACCAAGGGCCAAATTAGATGTTTAGTTACGGGGTGAGTTGTGTTTGGATTTCCTCTACCCAACTTACATTACTTGCAGTCACAGAACAGCTATTGGGAATGTAATTTTAAAGATCAGAGGGAGTCTTTTTCCACTTAAAACTATGGCATGGGGAAAGAAGGGGATCCTGCCTAGAGATGGGCACGAACCAAAATACGAACCAAAATTAAGCACAAACCAGGCCGGTTCGTAGTTCGTGAACTGTAGTTCATCAGATCCCATTTCTGATGAACTGCCATGAACTTTTAGGCTGGTTTGTTTGCTATGTTTTTTGGTTCATGACTGAAGACTGCCTCGTGCCAATCAATCAGTTTCCTAGGCAATGGGATGGACTTCCTGCAGACCTTCTGCTAACCTGGAAGTGACCTGCTGGCCCAGAAGTGACGTTTTTCTGACCCGGATGTGATGTTTTCACGAACCAAACAAACCAGTTCGCGAACCAGGGGCAGGTTAGTGAAAGTTCGTGGTTCATGGTTTGTGAAATTTGACGAACCATGAACTGCACGGTTCGGGTTTTTTCCGGTTCGTGCCCATCTCTAATCCTGCCCCCCGGTACCATTTTGAGAAGCTGAGATGGCCCTTGGCAGGGAGGTATTTACATCACTTTGGAGATTGTGCTGCTGCCTGCCCAGCAATCCTAGCAGCTGCTGTGGGACTGCAGGATGGCTAGCTGGATTGGGGAAACCCGAACACAACTCACCAAAAAATACAACATCGAGTTTTGCCTTAATCTCACTTTATTCAACAGGAATGTCCCCTAGCTGAAGAACCCCAGTGTTTCTCGATGGCTGCAGTCTTGGTCACCCATTGGCATCTGGAAGGAAGGGCAGCTTTCCCATTTTATTTATTTATTTTACAGCATTTATAACTTCCGTGCTGTTTTTCATGCCTTTGTATGTCACTTGAATACAGAACAGGTGTCACTTCATGCCTTTGTATGTCATTTATACACAAAACCTGGTGTCATTTTTTATTAAACAAAGGTCATTGAAAAAATAATAATAAATGAAACTTTGTTCCAAATGTTGTTTGTCGGGCTGCAGAACAAAAAGACCACCATTTTTGTCCTGATGATGAAGAAGCTACATCAAAAATTGGAATTTCTAACTCAAAACATCATGGCCGTTTTCACGACGTCACTCAAATCTTGCACAAGAAAATGCGATCTTCTGCGGTTTTTGCGTGATTTTTCGTGTCGTTCCGAGGCAAGGTAAGTAGGGTGAAAATCGCCCATGTTCACAAAATTTGGTACTATCCCTGTCTGCAAGTTTAACTAGACTGGAAGAAGCTTGAGGTTCAGAAAGTTGCCCTGCCAACTTGATGCAGGCCTCGCAGTTTCCCTGTCTGCTGTGGGAATGCTTCTAGCATTCTCTATGGGCCAAGCTACAAGTGACGAATGACACTTGAACGGCAAGTGGATTGAGTGGAGGGCAAGTGAACAGGGAGAAATACACTTGCCGTTCAAGTGTCATTCGTCACTTGTAGCTTGGCCTTATGTATACTTTTGTAAACGAGCTTTTCCACTCAGTTTTGCCCAACTCCATTCTTCATTGTAACTCCTGGCGCTCTTTGGCTTCCCATGATCCCCAGCATAGCCTTTGTCAGTGGTCAAGTGGGGACTTTTCTCTCTCCCCAGTGGAAAAGCTCGTAGGATCCAACCTATAGATCTTCAAAGGTACTGTAGGGCTCCAATTCACTCTTCTCCCCAATAAAACTAGATCCTACAGCACTTCTTCTACTCAGGGAAATGGGGATTTTAGAAAAATAAAATACTGACTTGGGCAAGCAACTCTTCATCTGAACTTTAATAAAAATCATTTTTGTTTAAAAAAATCAATAGACTGAACTACGTCACAAGAGATTTATATCAGAAATGATATTTACACTGAGCATTCTATAGCATTCAGAAGCTCTCTGGCCCTCTCTCTGTTCCCCACCATCCATGTGTATCTACACAAATTCCCTCTTATCCTGTTTTTTGTATCGCCGTATGTTTACACACCTGGAGTACCTGACAGGACTGGCAGCTGGAGGAGAATGGGCACCCGGCTCCTTTTCCTAACTGAAAGGATATCTGTTTAATTCAAGCTAACCAAAGATAACACTTCATGCATCTGTCAAAAGAGGCCGGCATCCACAAAAGCAAATGCCACAATAAATCTGTTCGTCTTTAAGGTGCCCGGAGAGTCTTTGTTGTTTGGGCTGTTTAGTTTAATTAATAAGGTACTCCATTGAATGTTGGGGAGGAAGCATTGTTTTTGAAACAATGGCATGTGTTGCAATGAAACAGAGGTTTCTTTCAGGAGGTGCTATATCATGGGGGGGGGGTTGCCTTCAAAAGCATTGTTAAGGTGCCTGTTGCTTAGCAGAAAGCAACGGTGATTAATTAGAACTAATTTCGGTGGGCTCCTGGTTCTTAATTCCCTGTGAACATGGTACTAGCTTCTATTAATTTCTCAAGGGAGCCAAAGCAGCCCCTTTGGAAGGTATCAAAGATAAACCTCTCTGCTAACTAGGATTGCTTTATCGTAGACTCCGAGAACAGCAGGGGCACTCGCAGCAGTTCACTGCAGGGGGTTATTGAGTGAGGAAGGGGATCTGACACCCTTACTGGAGTGGCTCAGGAGGCAGAGATGGTGGCATCAGGATTGCCAGTGCAGCACTATGCAAGCACAAAGCTGGTGTGGGGACAGCAGTGCCTGGCTTGGGCCAGTGATGTTGTTATTTGTGCTTGTACCAGGTTTTGAAAGTCACAGGAGAGGCAGTGGCTTAGGGCCAAGCTAGAAGTGACGCATTACACTTGAATGGCAAGTGAACAGACTCACATGTTTTCCTCCCTGTTCACTTGCGCTCCACTTGCACTCTACTCGATCACTATGTGATCAAGTGGAGCACACGTGGAGCACAAGTGGAGCGCAAGTTACACTTAAATGGCAAGTGAACAGACTCACATATATTCCTCCCTGTTCACTTGTGCTCCACTTGCACTCCACTCAATCGCTATGTGATCGAGTGGAGAGCAAGTGGAGTGCAAGTGGAGTGCAAGTTACACTTGAATGGCAAGTGAACAGACTCACATGGGGCCAAGCTACACATGACGAATGACACTTGAACAGCAAGTGTATTTCTCCCTGTTCACTTGCCCTCCACTCAATCCACTTGCCGTTCAAGTGTCATTCGTCATGTGTAGCTTGGCCCATGTATTCCTCCCTCTTCACTTGCACTCCACTATGTGATTGAGAAGAATGCAAGTGGAGTGCAAGTGGAGCGCAAGTTCCACTTGAATGGCAAGTGAACAGACTCACATATATTCCTCCCTGTTCACGTGCGCTCCACTTGCGCTCCACTTGATCACATGATCACTCATCACTTCTAGCTTGGCCCTCAGTGATAGAGCATCTTCTTGGCATGCAGAAGATCCCTGGTTCTAACACCAGCAAATCCAGTTTTAAATAGAATTGATAGGAGGTGATGTGAACTACCTCTGTTTGGGGGTCTGGAGAGGGGCTGCCCGTCAGAGTAGACAATACTGACTTTAGAAAAGAGCAAGAGTCCAGTAGCACCTGGCTAACAAAATATGTGTGTGTGGGGGGTATATATTTAGTGGGGTAAGTGGATTGCAGAGGGTTTTTTATTCTCAGTCCCTTTGTTAGAATGTTCAGTCTTCTGCATTTGGTGAGAAAGATTGTCTGTTCATGTTTGTGCTAACCCTGATAGACCAAGGATCTCTCTCACTGCAAGGCAGCTTCATGTGTTCTTAAGAGGAGAGGCCATAGCTCTGCAAGAAGGTACCAGGTTCAGTCCCCAGTATCTCCAGTTAAATGTACACATAGTAGCTTAGCATGTCAGTTAAACATGCCAGAAAGAGAGTCTAGAGACCCATAAGAGAATAGCCTTGGAGAGGAACAAGAAACAAAGAAGGAAGACAATAATATGGCCTTTTATAAAGTAGAAACCATCCAGGGCCGTATTTAGGAGGGGGCAGGGGAGTTGCTTGCCCCGGATGCCGCCAAAGAAAGGACGCCGGGCGCAGCTGCTGGCCAGGAGCGCACAGAGCTGGCAGCGGCAGTGCAGGCGGCTGTCCGGGAGGGCTGGGAGGCTGCCCGTGCTGTCCTGGCCACCTGCCACTCTGACAGGAGAGCTGTGACCCAAATCGTGAGAGCGCTCCGAAGGGTCAGCAGCACCCTGTGCAATGACGTCACTTCCCGGAAGTGACGTCATTTCATGGTTTTGGGAGTGCGTGAGCTTTGCACATGCACATGCCACCACCTGACAGGAGTTGCCCCGGATGATAACAACCCAAGATATGGCACTGAAACCATCTAATCCATATCACTGAATATTACATGTTGAGGCCCAGGTGCAGAAGTGTGCGAGAATGGCAGGAACGTTCGACTTGACAAAACTGAAATGACAGTTCAAAGATTGGTGTATTGGTTGAGGGCCAACAGATATTCCTATATATGAGAAACCTGTAACCACTATTTTTAAATAGACTTTGTTATGAGAAAAGTAGTAAGAAACTAACAATTTTAATATATTTCAAATACAGATAACTTTGTAATATAATTAGTGAGGCAAGAATGTGACCTCTTATCAAATGAGACAGCGAGCTATTATTTGGAGATGACTTTAAAAACCTATAAATATGGGAAGCCGAATTGAGCTTCCTCTTGGAAAGGTCTCCTTTCTTGTGACCTGCTTATCTCTGGGTAAGATATTTTTATGGACTCATGTAATTGCTCTCTTTTAATTATCCATTTAGTGGCAACGGATGGTATAATTTTTTTTGTTGAGTTAGTCAATGTTAAATATGCATAATTGTGAAGCTGAAATTAAATGATAAAATAGAAGCAAAGATTCTCTAATAGTATCACTTGCGTACTGTACCCATAATAAACCAAAAACGTTGTTGAGGTGAACTGCTTGCTAAGAATGAAATGATCAGTTTTAGGGAAGCTAGCTAGATCCCTTGGGTTTCTTAAGTACATGCCTACAGGCATGCATGCAAATCAGATCTGACCTGAGTGAGACAGAGCAAGTCTTTAAGCCTAATCAATTTACAATTTGGTTGTGAGAATAAAATCAAGGAGGGTGAACCACGTACGAGCCCTTTGGGGAAATAGGCAGAGTAGAAACTGACTGACAGACAGACGGACGGATCGACCAACTGGATTGCTGGTAGCACATAGCCCAGTACTGTCCTATATTGATATCTGTTGGCAGTATAAGTAATCAGATCCACATCTGCCAAGTCTACTGCTTTCTGCATAAGTCAAGTATCTGACCTATGATGAGATCAAAATCTGATGGTTTCAATGTGTTACCAGTGAACTTTGTTTAAGTAAACGTGACCTGTCTAGAACTCAAACTGAATCACTCAGATAGGATAATTTTATCTTCTGCTTCTTGGAATTCAGTCCTGCGTCTTTCTGGAAAAGCAGAATAGTTGCAGGGGACTGCAGCGTGTTGACAAACACACATTTCTTGTTTCATCCCCAACTCTCATCTGGAATTGTATTTTGCCTTGGAAGGAAATATGTAGTATCGTGATTGGTGACTCAGCAAGTAAACTGGTAAGTAAGCTGCTTCTCTTTAAGGTGGGAATGCCTTCTAATTCCTTCTCTCTCTTTGTCTCCTTTGAAAGATTCTCTCTCTTGCCTTATGGCCTTCCAAAGGGAAGGAGGTGCCTTCTCAGAGTTCCTACCATGAAGGCCTCATCCATATATTTGCCCACAGCCTCGATGCTGAACTAGTTGGCCGTGGTATAGGGAAAGAAATGCTTTACTCTTTCTTTCTTCTACAAGAAAAATGCTCTGAATGGAATCTACCTCAATAAACTGTAAGGTCTATCTTTTCTAAAATGTAATTGCCTAAAGATTAAAGACTGCATGTTTAAGCCCATTGAAGTCAATGGACTTAGAAAGGAGTAACTATGCTTAGGATTGCACTGTAAGTTAGGGTTTGTAGTGGAAGAGCAAAAGTGGTGAAAATACTCCCCCTGGAACCCAACCCACTAAACTTTGATATCATGTCAACATCTTTTACGCTTTATAAGATTCTCCAGACTGGCTGGTTTGAATATGGATGAATTGGTTAGCCACTGGCCTGTTATCTGGTTAAAGAAAACTTAAAAAATGGATTGTGTAAGTTCAAACTGATTAATGGATTAAATGTGCATAGATTTGCATGTAGTTTAGAGGTCCTTTGTGGAAGAAAAGCAAGCTACAAAATGCCTTCAACATGTTTTCAAAAAGCATACATATATCTCAATATAGGTTTGCAAGCATCGACTCATTACTGACCCATGGGGGGGGGGGGCGTCACATGTTATGCTTTAATTCAGAAAAGTTTCATCTCTGTGTTTGACTTTATGCTAGTTTTCAGATTTTCTGCTACCATGCCCTATTGTATTGGTTCATTGAATGTCCTAACTGCAGATCATATTGAATTTTGCTCAGTAAATGTCCTAGCTGTTGATTATATTGTATTCGCTTGCACTGTGTAATCTATCTTGGGTCTCATTGAGAAAGGTAGAGACAATAAACAACCAAATAATATGAAGACTATAGCTGACAGTCTTGCAAGAGGTGTTCCCTCTTTTACCCACGGAAGAGACTGCCTATTTTCAGATGGCTGCTGGCATCTGCAGTTTTATATACTTACCTTAAAAATAAATACAAGTTCTTTAAAAATGTGTTGCCTAATTAATTGGGGCATGATTTTGTAGTTAATCAAACTTTCTGTTCATTTAAGCAATTAATTCACTAATTTGCAGGTCTAGTTCAGATTTGGTAGATCTTGCGTCTGTGTACAAAGAATGAACTGCCCTTCTTGTATCCTGTCTAGTCTGATAGTTGTAAGATATTTGGCTATCAGACAGTTGCAAGTTCTCCTCCATTTCAGGCGAAGATCTTTTATAAGTAAATCTGGTTAAAGTTTAATCATAAAAGAGTATCCTGTATTTTCAGAATCTCAATTGAATTGCTCTTTAAAAAAATTAGATTGTAATACTCCAGAAGCAATTGAATCAGAATGAGGAAAATGCCAATAGCGCTATTCTGTGCTTTGAAATCCTGTCCTTCAAAATGACTTAATCCTTTCACTTTCCCCAAATAACTCATCCAGCCTGACTCAGGCTTCTCAAGCTACCTTTTTGGGGGGGCTTCACATCATTTATGATCAGGGTTGCCAGCCTAAGTCTGGCAACCTTTGGAAGACCTGCCAGCATGGTGGCCGGTGATGCTGCGATGTTGAAACTGATGGAGTGAAGTAATGTCACTTGCATCATCATGTAAGTGACATCACTTCTGGATTGTGCCAGAAGATATCACTGCATTGCCGTCACTGCCCCCCCTCCATTTCCCAGTGAGCAGCGGTGGGGGAGAAGGGCTGCTGGTCTCCAGTCAGTCTGGGAGATCTGGCAGCCTTATTTATGATTGATGCCAGGAGGCATGGATCACCAGCAATGGACTGAATTCCTACACTATTCACCTTCCTTTCGTTGAGGCAGGGAGAAATTTCACCATGGGAATGGCTACCAAACATGGCACCATCACAGTGATTTCCAAGTCATCATGCTTGTGGGCAATGGTGGCTTGGTCCACAGCAGGTTTGGTTCAGTAGGGAAGCAGGCCCTAGCACCGCAGTATTCAGGAGTGGTAGTGAGCTGACAGGGGCCACAAGTAACAACAACAACAACAACAACAAGCAACAACAACTGTGCTTATATACCACTCTTCTAGACAGATTAGTGCCCCACCCAGAGCAGTGAACAAGTTAGTGTTATTATTATCCCCACAATACAGCTGGGGAGCTGGAGCTGAGAGGAGTGGCTGACCCAAGTAGTTGGCCAAGGCATGGCACTAGAGTTGACATTTTCTGTCCTGAAAATAAGAAGAGCTCTCTTGGATCAGACCGATGGTCCATTTAATTCAGCACCCTATTTCACACAGTGGCCAAATGTTGCCTTTGAGGGCCATCAAATAGGCCACAGAAACATCCTCGCACTAGTATTTAGAGATTTATGGCCTCCAAACATGGTGCTTCTTTTTAGTCACCATGGCTAGTAGCCATTGATGGATCTCTCCTCCATGAATATAATTGCCTTTGAAAGCCATACACACCTAGGGCCATTGTTATATCAACAGGTGGTGAATCCCACAATTTAATTACCCCCTTGGATAAAGAAAGACTTCTTTTTGTCCATCCCAAATCTAAGCTTGAGTTTCCTTTGGAAAGGGTGCTATGACTCAGTGGTAGAACCCATGCTTTGCCTTCAGAAAAGAGAGCCCAGATTTCTAGCCCAAATGTCTTTAGTAAAATGTTCTGAAGTAGAAAGTGTTGGGTGAAAAGGTTTGAGAACTAGCCTTGTGTAGTGGTTAGAGTGTCAGACTAGGATCTGGAAGAACCAGAGTTGAATCACCATTCTGGCATAGAAGCTTGCTGGGGGACCTGGGGCCAGTCGCACACATTCAGCCTAACCCACATCACGGGGTTGTTGGGATAAAATGGAGGAAAGGATAATTGTGTAAGCCACCTTGGGTCCCTGTTGGGGAAAGAGGTGGGGTATAAAAACATTAAATAAAATGGAATAAAAATAAATGTTGGAAAGCCGCTGGCAGAGTGGCCACTACTGGTCTGACTTGGCATAAGACAGTTTCACCTGCTTTAAAATAACAAAAACCACTGCATTCTTGCTTTAGCTTCCTTGCCTTCCAGGGGCATCGGGTTGGCCATGGTGTGAAAGAGGATGCTAGACTAGATAAACCACTGGTCTGATACAGCACAGGTATTTTTATTATTTATCTGGCATATTTTTTATTCTTGGAGGGAAGGTGGCATGTATCTTGGAAGCTAAGCAGGATCAGTACGTGGATGGGAGACCACCGAGGAAGACTCTTCAGAGGAAGGCCCCGGCAAACTACTTCTGCTTCTCACTTGCCTAGATAGCCCCTTGTTGGGGGTCACCATGGCCATTTCCACACTACTCACCTTCAATTGGAACACCGCGGAACGTTGCGAAAAAACGCAGAAGATAGTGTTTTCTCGCACGAGTTTTGTGCAACATCGCGCAAAACTTGCCCGAGAAAATGCCATCTTCTGCATTTTTTCACAATGTTCTGCAGCATTCCGATTGAAGGTGCGTAGTGTGGAAATGGCCCATAAGTCAATTGCAACTTGACGGCACATACACATTTTTATTCTACCATTCCTCTAAGGTGCCTAGTATGGCATACATCAGTCTCCCCTCCTGTTTTATCCTTACCACAACTCCGTGAAGTAGGTTAAGCGGAGGAAGAGTGACTGGCCCAAAGTCACTGAGTGAACGTCTATGGTACCTGGGTATCCAAAATCCTAGTCCAACACTTTAGCCATTACAGCAAGCTTATTTCCTAACATCCCTATAGACTGTTAGCAGTGCCCAGTGTGGTGCCTGTGGGTTCCATAGCAGCTGTCAGTCTGCTTCTTGGCACCTACTTCGTTTTCCCCCAAAGCGTCTCCGCTCAATGCCAAGAGACCATCTTGGCTTTCCTCCACCACTCTGGAACAGAAGGTGCTTTAGAAGAGCCCCGGAAGCATCATCTTTGCATATGCAAATATGTGCACATTTAGATTTTGCTGCTTCCATTATAGGAGAAAGCCCTTCTTGGAACCACCCAATATCTTGTGATTGCCCCCCCCCGGCAGCCATTTTGTGGTAATGCTTGCTACCTGTTCACAAAACTCCTACAATGACCACAGGCACAAGAAGGTTGCGAACTCTTGCACTAGATCACTGCTTTAACGAATCATGGGATAATGGCAACCTGTTCTAACCTTATTTCACAAAACGGACAAGGGCTGGGGAAAGTCTGTGATGAGTCTGTGGATGAGATCCAAGAGATCTGATCCCACATAAGTGTTTGAGAAGGCTCGCCAGATGAAAGAGGATAAGAGCTTTGAGGTGTCGTTAGTCTCCCGGGATTCAAGTCTGGCTCCTGGCAGCCCTCCGATGGGTGAGGCAATTGTTTGCATTCAGCCTTATGGTTTCTACAGTACTGCAAAAAGCTCATGGACAGATGTAAGGATAATATTGGCTGGCTTAATAAGGATATCCTGCTATGGTTGTTTCATATATATATATATATATATATATATATATATTTCAGACATCCAATCAGTTGGTGATTTTGTAGGGAAGCAGGAACCTTTGTTCCAGTTTGTGGAATGCATTTTAAATAGCCATATTGCCTCTTTCCCTTTTTATTTCATTCCCTTGAGTCAAAACCGGACAAGGCACTGAAAGATTCATGAGCCAACAGAGTATAGTGGTTAGAGCATTGTTTCCCTACCCAGGTTTCACGGAACCCTGGGGTTCTGTTTGACATTGCCAGGCGTTCCACGAGAAATCATCCGAGAATTCAATGTTTGTGCAAGACTGAACAAGCCCAAATATTATATTGAAAGTAAACCTTATATTGACTTGAGCAGTGAAATCCTAAGCAAAGTTACTCCAGTCTAAGCCCATTGAAATCAATGAGTTTAGACTGGAGTATGTCTGCTTCGGATTTTACTGTGAATGTGAACTTTATTTTGATGTTCAAGTAAACTTTATTTTGATATGATATATACAAAACTCAGAAAAATGCACCACTTTTTTTCTTATGCGTACGCTCACACGCACAGAGCTCTTTACAAATACATTTTCTTGAGACTATTTTAGCAGTAATGGAATTGCGCTCCCTGCCATCAGCTTTTTCTGGCCTTTAAGTGTTTTCCTATTCTCAGGATTTGAAAAATTAGCTTCGGTGTTCCTCCACAGAAAAAGAGTTAGGAAGCACTGAGTTAGAGCATTGGACTAGGGCTGGGGACAACTGGGTCTGAATCCTATTGTAGATGCTTGCTGAGTGACCTTGGGCTAGTTGCCCTAACTCTCAAGCCTAACCTACCTCCCGGGGAGGTTGTTGTGAAGACAAAAATGGAGAAGGAGAGAAGGACATTGCAAGGCACTGGGGAGAAAATTGGGGTATAAATATATGGATAAACAGATCAGACCCTTGCTGTGTTTTCTAATAGGGATGCCGCTCAGTTTCTGCCTGAGACTCGCAAGAGGAGCAGATGGCACTGAGCAAGGTGGGCAGAAGTCTGACTTCATATAAGGTGGGCTCCATCAATTCGTAAAGCAGAACCTGGGATAATTAGAAGCTTGCCCATCTTGGCCTGCTGCAGAAGGATGGAGGATCAGTCACCCTCCCAGTTCCAACATGGAAAAGATTCGCAAACTGTCTGATACCTTGTTTGGACCATTGGTTGATCGAGCCTAAAACAGCACAACCCAAAGCAGAACCACAGATTTCTAAGTCGGTTGAAGGCTTCAAAGGGTATAATTCTGCTTAAGATTGCTCTGTTATAGTCTGTCCTGACTGGCAGGGGCTTGCAGGAAGAAGAAGGGTCTTTTCCGACTCCTGTCTGAGATCCTTTTAGCTAGAGATGCCATGGATTGAACCTGGGACTTTCTGCATGCATTAACATTGGCTTGCTACTGAGCCACAGCGGCCCCTGCCGTGATAGAGGTCAAGCCGTGTAGCACCACGGTACTCAGCAATTTTCTGGGGAGATATATATGGACATGACTGTACATATTCAAAAAGAGAAGACCTTTGCAGACCTCGTGGCCTTGTGCATGACATCTCTTTAACCTTGGTACCATTGAGACTCCTGCAGTTGTCTAGTTTGCAAGAGCATACAAATTATTCCACTGAACGTACCCATCCCTTCTTATTCGGTGGAAAGAACTAAAATAATAATCCAAGAATGCACCCCCACTGACACTTGACCCATGAAGTGTGTTCGTGTGGAAGAACCAGTTATTTGCGTTCAGCATCTTGTGGCGCTTGCACTTGTGTGTGACCTTGAACAAATTACTGAGTCTGCCTGTGGTTTAGGTCACCCTCTGTGAAATAGGACAGCCATTCTCTCGGCTTCTGTGGGCAAAAAAAAAATACATTAAACATCGTGAGGTTCTCAGATCGGTGATATTCTTAGAGTGGCAGAAAAACAACAGAAGGCTGAAATCATCACAGCTTCTGAAAGGCCGAATATTCCAGCGTTTTCACAGCAATGAAAATGTTCAATTAAAAAAAAACAGAGATAAAGGATTTCATGCAGTATTATGTGAAGGAATGCTTTGGGTGGGAAGTTCAGTTATGAAAGAAGTAATGAAACATTTTGTACAATATCTAAAAGGACGATGCCATGTAAGATAGCCAAATGACAGTGTGTGGAGCTTAAGGAAGATAGAATTTGGGGAGAGGGGGATCTCAGTGAGTTTAATGCCATAGATCCCATCCTCCAGGGGAACTGATCTCTGTAGTCTGGAGATCAGTTGTAATTCTGGAAAATCTCGAGGCACCACCTCGGGGTTAGCAATCATAGTGCCAACTCTGGGTTGGGAAATTCCCCCTTCAGAAACAGTTGCCTACATCAAGAGATGCTTGGTTTGGAAACTGCCAACAATTTCTGATTGGTCCCAGCATTCTATGGCAGCCACTTTAGTAGCTGGCTGCATACTTCTCCTCCTGTTGACAACCATTTTGTTGCAGCATCGTCTATAACTTCTCCAAAATCCACATGTGTACATTGGCTTAACAAGATTGGGGATCTTCTGCAATAGGTTTGGGGTTTTTTTGTCTAAGTCTACACCTTGTGCTTTCTTGTTTGGGAGTAAGTTCCATTGAGTTCACTGGGATCTACTTATCCTCTTAAATGTATAAAGCATTTCTAGGGCATGCTTGCCCTTAAAAAACATATTGGGTGGTTCATAAGGTATAAACATAAAATACCCCGTCGAAATAATAAACGTTAAAGCAGCAAACAAAAAGTCAGCCGTTAAAACAGCTCAAGGGCGTGGAACTGAATTTGGGCGTGGAACTGAATTTGGGCGTGGAACTGAATTTCATCCGTTCTGCTTTCTGCCACTAACAAGGAGAACAAAAAGATAAAAGAAGACACAATATCGTTTACACACTTGTGAAGAGAGACTTTATTTTGGGACTCTGTTCTTTCCGTTTGGTCATTCATATATGTGTGAAAATGTACGTATTTATATTGATTGTAAATTTGTCACAAACTTGTAGCACATTGCACTTTGAAAATACTTTTTGATATATTGTCGAAGGCTTTCACGGCCGGAGAACGATGGTTGTTGTGGGTTTTCCGGGCTGTATTGCCGTGGTCTTGGCATTATAGTTCCTGACGTTTCGCCAGCAGCTGTGGCTGGCATCTTCAGAGGTGTAGCACCAAAAGTCTTTTGGTGCTACACCTCTGAAGATGCCAGCCACAGCTGCTGGCGAAACGTCAGGAACTACAATGCCAAGACCATGGCAATACAGCCCGGAAAACCCACAAGAACCATACTTTTTGATACTTTGTAAGAGTGTAACCTTTTTTCTCTCGTGAGTTTCCACTCTATTTGCACTGCAGGGCTGTTAGTGGAGAAGCCATTGTTCTTTTCCTTACATTAAAACAGCTCAAAGCAGCTGCTAAACTTATGAAATGGGATAAACAGGATGCTAAAATGATTCAAATAAAACTCAGAGCAGTAACAGACCAGCACCGAATCATGCAGCGAGTGTTCCCAGACATTGTCAGCCTCAGGGCTTTTTTTTCTGGGAGAAGAGGTGGTGGAACTCAGTGGTGGAACTCAGGACCGCACAATGACACTACTTTGGGTCAGCTGGAACAAGGGGGGAGAGTTTTTTAAAGTTTAAATCACCCTGGGCGAAAATGGTCACATGTCCGGTGGCCCCGCCCCCTGATCTCCAAACAGAGGGGAGTTTAGATTGCCCTCCTCACCACACGGTACAGAGGGCAATCTAAACTCCCCTCTGTCTGGAGATCAGGGGGCGGGGCCACCGGACATGTGACCATTTTCAAGAGGTGCCGGAACTCTGTTCCACCACGTTCCATCTGAAAAAAAGCCCTGGTCAACCTGAAGGGGTTCCATCACCATGGGAGAAATTGTCTTCTTGCCTATTCCTGACATGGCCAATGTAAGCTAGCAAAATAACGTACAGAACTGCCATATACAGAGTCCAAACATGGGTCCCTCTCTAGCCGAACCACACTAACCCCCATTGACAATAGGTCTTATACAAGGAGTGTTTCCAGTCCTGCTAGCCAAGATCCTTTACCTAATAAGGGCTGGGGATGCTTGAACACCTGCACATTTAGCTTACATTCTGTTCACCGAATGCAAACAGAGAACTAATTTTTCATTGATTGATTTAGCTGACTGCGAACAGTTTGAGTCTGCTCAGATTATTTTTCCTGTATTCCAACAGTACAGTGCAGTGCAATCGACAATGGTTGAAACACACACATTCTCACATGGTCCAAAGAGAGTTCTAATTTTCCTCCTCTTTGACCGGTAGTCACTGCTCACCAATTGGCAGCCAATTATATAAACAGGGAGCTACTCAATAAATCAACCAGTGATTGCAAATGAACACTGGAGTTTTAAAAAGCCTGATAGTTTAGTGTTTCATTTAAGTTCATGTTGTCAGGTTTATTTTGTTCATGGGCATTTGTTCACAGCCTTCTGGATGGTGTAGTCCTCCCCCCACCTCATTTAATTATTTAACCCACTTACTTCTGATCTAGGAGAGTATCTATTCCAGATACTGTGCAGATGCAAAAGGCAAAATCCCTCAGAAGGCAAGGAAATGAAAGTCCAATACCACAAGCTGCTTGTGCATTCAGTAGGTGGTAGACAGGAAAACAGAACAAAAGCTGAAGGACTAGAGCAGGAGAAAGTGCTCAAACTGCAAACAAAAGATTCCCCCGCTTAAAGCTAATAATCACCACCAATCTCAAGATACAGTAATCAATATATTCATTAAAGTGCAATGTGCAAACAGGCATAGAGTGTTATAAATATCAATAAATACCAATCATCAAAATCATAAATAGATGTGAAAGCCAATTGCTATATGCAGGTATAACTATTAAAGTTATAGTCCTTCTAGCTGCCCAGTGGCAGGCTCAATATGTGGATTTGTTGCCGATGAAATCTAGGAGGAGTCCAAGGCGGAGTTCCAGCAGGTACAAGGGTCAAGGAATTGCTCAGAGGCTTCTCTTTTCTTTTTCAGGTTTCTATTCGTCCTGTGGGACGCCACTGGACTGGAATGCCCAACAGACTGCTAGCTCTGTCTATTTCACAGTATTTATGCTTTTTCAAGGGCTGCAAATAATAACAGTGTTGTGAAAAAAAATAGCAGAGTCCAGTAGAACCTTTAAGACTAACCAATTTTATTGTAGCATAAGCTTTCAAGAGCCATAGCTCTCTTCGTCAGATGCATCAGTGTTGTGAAAACTACTTCTCACTGGCTATATCCTTTTGGCCATTCATGAAGCCACTTTCTGTCATGAATGGCTGAAAAGGTATAGGATTATACCCACATATAGCAATCAGCTTTCACACCTATTTATTGTATTTATTGTATAGGGTTATACCTACATATAGCAATTGGCTTTCACATCTATTTATTGTATTTGTTGTATAGGGTTATACCTACATATAGCAATCAGCTTTCACACCTATTTATTGTATTTATTGAATATTTATGCATTGGTGATTTTGATGCTTGGTATTTATAGATATTTATAACACTCTATGCACGTTTGCACATAGCACTTTAATGAATATATTGATGACTGTATCTTGAGATTGGTGGTGATTATCTTTAGGCGGGGGAATCTTTTGTTTGCAGACAGGAAAACAGACCTGAAGCTCAGTTGGTGAGAATGATAGTGGTTGTTGAACATGATATATTTGCTGTGAAGTTCATGGCATCACTGTAAATGACTGAAATTGAACCTGGGCCCTTTTGCGCGCAAGGTATCTTATCTATCTTATTTTTATAACACTCTTCATTCATGGAGCTCATTCAGTAAACACAATTCTCTTCTCTTCAATTCTATCTTCACCACCATGTTGTGAGATAGGTTAGGTTGAGAGACAGCTCCTGGTTGCCTAGTAGCATAGAGAGGATTCAATTTCAGATCTCCCAAACTCTAACCTGGTGCTCTAACCATTACATCATACGATCCACCCATATGTGGCGATGGTACCTTTCACAAAGCAACTTGCATTTCAACAGGTGTGTGATGGATGACCACTTCAGCTATAAACATTTACTGTTGGGAAATTCTCAACACTGCAACCTGATTTTCAAGGGTTTGAAATTTTAGTGATTTTTCTTTTTCTCTGGACACTACGGAATGCTGGACTTTGTGCTTCCAGCAGACTCTCTTTGCAAATGTTAATCAATGGATTGTGCAATTATAAACAGTTGATGGTTAGATCAAAGATTAAAAATAATGCTCAGATTAATTGGAGCCAGCCATCTGGACTCTCCACGACTCCTGCTGGGCCTTGGCTCTTCTGCTCCTGCTGATAAAACTCAGACTCTCCATTCTGTTGTTGGATTCCATTGAAGGTGACGGTAGCGGTCCAGATCTGGCAATCTGCTTCCGTATGGATGCTTCCCACATGCGCAGAGAGTCCCTTGTACTGGAAATCTTCCTCTAAGCACCTTCCCTCCACTGAAAAAGTGGGAGAAGAAAAGAAAAAACAAAAGAAGACAATGCCAAACTTTAAAGAAAAATTAGTAAAATCTACACTAATTTCATCAAGAGCCTATTATAGGAACATGTACCTATGGGCTGGCCATGTCAGGCAGGAGGGAAGAGTCCAGAGTCAAGCTAAGAGTCAGAAGTTGAACCAGAGGAAGTCAGGATTCCATAAGGCAGGTGAAGGGTGGTTTTCACACTACAAATAAGATGTTCAGACTGGAGGCAGCAGGTACTAACCAATAAAGCCCTTAGCAGACTGGGACCAGCATATTTGGGGGACATCCTCGCACCATGTGTTCCCTGGAAGGTGCTTTGATCAGCTGAAAAACAGCTGCTGGTGATCTCTGGCCACAAGGATGCTCACCTGGCCTTGACCAGGGCCAGGGCCTTTTCGGTCCTGGCACCAGCCTGGTGGAACTCTCTGTCTGTTGAAGTTAGGGCCCAGGGACATTTGCTATCCTTCCACTGGGTCTGTAAGACAGAGATGTTCTGCCAGGCATATGGCTGAGGTTGGGATGGTGGTGGGCTCCCTTGCTGGTCTCCTGCTGAGGGGGGACTGAACCACTGGTATGTTTAATGCTGTCTACCAATTCCCATCTCATGGGATACTTGGCTGGGTTAATGCAATATGGGCTGCTGTCTAGAGCCTATATTTATTGAATTTTATATTTTCCTTTTAATATGATTTTATTGTGATTATATGGTATATGATGTTATCTGCTCTGATCCCGCCTGCAAGGAGAGTAGACTATAAATTTAATAATGAATGAATGAATGAATGAATGAATGAATGAATGAATGAATGAATGGATGGATGGATGGATGAATGAATCATCTTTAAATCTCCAGTCTAGAACTTATTGGACCTTGATCTCATAAGCTCCATCTGGGTTGGGTGTACTTCCCTGGCTGGGCATTTCAAGGAAGACACTGCAGTGTAGAGGAGATTGGGGTCAGCAGCTGAAGAATCTAGAGCCGCTGGCCCTAAGTTTTAGTCCCCAAAGCATCAGGCATGCTCATTCATGAAATGATTCCGTGTGGAATCCTCCCCCAGTTTATGCTAGGGCTGGGTTTGTGTGGCTGTACATCTCTCATGAACTGGAGCTTCTATGTAGTGTATCATAAAAACTTGTTTGGGGGAAAGAAAGAGGAAAGAGCTTGAACAAACTCTGTTAGACATTATTCTTTGATCAGAGAAGATGTTTCATGATGTTTTGATTTTTGAAAGCTGTTTCATGAATTCTTGAACAGGAAAGAAAGGTACAAAGTCCCGCAACCAACCGACAAGAGCCTCACACAAAATAACATACTTCAAACAACACCTTTTAAAAAATTGAAGACCATTTTACCATACAATTATACTGGGTGTTACAAGGAAGTCCAGCAAAACTGTCAATCCAGTTTCTAGCTTTCTGTCATCTCTTATACAGGTTGGAGGTTGGTCTAGGTAGGGCATGCAATATGGAAACTTTGCTAAGCACATCTAGTCAGTACCAGAAGGGTGACCTTGATGAACCTACATAAACTACATAAAGAGTCACAATGGAAGAAAAGCAATAAATGCAAAAATGAACAGAATCTGGTACAAATGCGCCGTTTGGCCATAGCTAATGAAACCATAAGGAGCCCCATGGCGCAAAGTGGTAACCTTCAGTACTGTAGTCTAAGCTCTGCTCACGACCTAAATTCAATCCTGGCAGAAGCCAGGTTCAGCTGACCGGCTCAAGGTTGACTCAGCCTTCCATCCTTCTGAGGTTGGTAAAATGAGTACCCAGTTTCCTGGGGGTAAAGTGTAGATGACTGGAGGAGGCAATGGCAAACCACTCCGTAAAAAGCCTGCCAAGAAAACATCGTGATGTGACGTCCCCCCATGGGTCAGTAATGACTCAGTGCTTGCACAGGGGACTACCTTTACCTTAGTGAAACTATGCGAATGACAGCAATGGCTCAAAAGGAATGACATTTCACATATTACCACTAGGTGGAATCAGCTGTCCATGTAAAGTACAAGTCCTGGTACCTTCTCCCCATTCTAACCATCTTCTGCTTTCATCAATAATATCACCAAAGAAAGTTTAATAACTTTGGGAAGCTGGGCAGGGGGACGGGGACACATGATGACATTTTGACAAGGGAGACTGGGAAAGAGAGATGATGAAGATGAGTGATACCAAAGTCAACCAGGAGTTAATGCTCAAAGTGTATCAAGGAACTGGCATTTGAAACCAGAGCCACGATGAATGTTTTTCAAAAGTGTTAGTTATTTCCTTCCAGCGTACACGTTTTGCCACCTTGCTCCCTTCCGCTCCATAAGTGGGACAATGTGGCTTGAGTCCCATTTCCCCCCTTCACAAAGACCGATTTAGTTGTTTTCCCATTTGCTTTTGAAACAAGAGCATCTGCTGATAACACTCGGGGTTGTTTGGAGAGGTTGCATTTGTAGGCTGGCGCTCGTGCGATGCAGACGGAACAATGACTGGCCTTGTACCAGACACCTGCAGAGGTTGCACAACGCAGCCAATGCAGCATGCCTTTTGAAAGGGTCTCTGAAAGGACAGAAGTAGCACTTGTAGTCTGGAACTGAAAAAAAGAGGAAATGAGGAATGATATGGAGAAGGTTTGCATGGCATTCCCGTTTGACAGTGAGTGTGGTGCAGTGCTTAGAGACTCAGACTAGGATTCGGGAGACCCAGGTTTGAATCCCTGCTCTGCCATGGATGCTCACTGAAAGCTACACTACAAGAGACGAATTACACGAGGACACACATGTGACGGGAGTCGCAATGTTAGCTGGGGAGCTAAGTTTTAAAAGACAGATCAGAAGACGTTGTCAGTTTCCCCCCTCTACAGAGCCAGCAAAGATCGTTTCTCAGGGGGTTTGCTAATTTCTTCTTTGCCTCCCGAAGGCTCTGTCAGTTTCACCTCCCCTTCTAGGAGGTGAAGAGGAAATAAACATCTTTACTGGCTCTGTAGAGGGGGAAATCGACAGAGCCTTCCGATCTCTTAAAGCTCAGCTTCCCAACTAACATTGCAACTCTATTCATGTGAGTGTTCTTGTGTAATTCATCTCTTGTAGTTTAGCTCTGAGTGACCTTGAGCCATTCACACCCTCTCAGCCTGATCTACCCCATAGGGTTGTTGTGAGGATAAAATAGAGGAGGGGCAACTTAGCTATGATGCACTGAACCATTGGAGGAATGGTGGGATAAAAATGTTCTAGCTAAACAGTAAGAGCTGTAATGGATCTGACAATGTTCCATGTAATTCAACTCCCCCTTTTAGAGTAGGAAAAAATGGAGCTTGCATGGGGTAGTGGTTAGAGTATCGGACTATGATTTGGGAGACCTGAGATTGACTCCAAACTCCACTAGGGATGTTTGCTCAGGACAGTCACACACTCTCAGCCTAAACTACCTCATAGGTAGTCATTGTGAGGATAAATGAAAGATGGGGAGAACAACTTTGTAAGCTGTTTGGGGTCTCCATTGGGGGAAAATGTGGAATATACATAATTTTTTACAATGAAATTTCTGGATGATGTCTATATTTTGACCTTATTCTTCCTTTTTGGGAGGCCCTTTTTATTCTTTAAAGAACAATAAGGATGTGTCAACTTTTCTTCCCATTAAAGGCCATAGAGTGGGAACTGTTAGGATCAGTTTACTAGCACACCAAAGACAGTACAATACAGACTACTGCTTTAGAATAAAAGAATGCCTAGGCTGAGTTCAGAATTCCATAATTTGGCTTATAGATGATCTCTCAGATCCTGATTTGTCTCAACATATGCATATTAGATTGTTCTCCTGTAAATAGATGGCTTTCTTTTCTCTTTTATAAGAGTACAAACAGGGAGGGTTGCCACGGTGTGCCTTGGCAATCGGTGGGAGCTTGGGGGTGGCATGGGGGGTGCATGATATTGCATGCATTGTGATGTCACTTCTGGGGAAAACCCTGAATTGACGGAATCTCTAGGAATTTCTGGGAATTCTATGGTTTTACTACAGCATTTCTGGCAATTCCTAGAGCTATCTCCCATTACCTCTGGGTTTTCCCCAGAACTGATGTAATGGTGCATGTGCTGTCAATGTCTTTTTAATTTTTTTTTCTTATCTTCTGATCTTCAGGAAGACTCTCAGGCTGCTTGGTGAAGACAGGGAAAGAGCCACTCCACCAGTTCCTTCCATGAACCCTGGATCCAATCCACCGAGAACATTGAGACGTAATCTCCCTTGAATAACATATACCTTGGTTTCTCTTTCTAGGAGTCTGCAAATGATGCAGGCTGTTCTGAACATGTTGCATATTCAAGTGATACGAAATAAAAATAATTGCATGTATTACTCTCCATACTGGGAGTATTGTCCCCCCCCCCCCCCGCCCCGGATTTGTTAATTGTTCACAGCTTTCTTTCTTTTAAAAAAAATGAGGATCGTTTGGAATCTTCAGCAGCAAATGACGGACATGCTGATCACAGATGTGCAAATTAGCTTTGCCAGAGAAGCTAGTTTAGGAAATATGCAACGTTCCATGTAGGATTAAAGCCGCATCCAAATGGGAAAATTAATGTGGATTAGGGAAGGCGTGAATTTGTAACTAGTTGAAACTGCTGGGTGGACACAAAATTTGAATGATGAAGGGTTTATTCTAGTTTCATTTAGAGCTGAATTGAAATGGAGGCAAATTCCTAGATAGGCATAAGAACTTCTTGCACTGGAGTGACCCCCAATAACAGTGGATTATCATCTATGATAATCAAGGTAGTGTAGTGGTTAGAGGGTTGGACTTGAATGTGGGAGGCCCAGGTTCAAATCCCCGCTCTGCCATGGAAGCTTCCTGGTTGACTTTTGGCCAGGCACCTTCACACACTTTCAGCCTAACCTACCTAACAGGATTATTGAGATGATAATCTGGAGGAGAGGAGAATAGTGTAAACTGATTTGGGTCCCCAATAAAGAGAAAAGTGGAGTATAGAAGAAATTGAAAAAATAAATCACACATTCCCACTAGTCTGTTTGGAATTATTCAAAAACCTATGGTATGCAGATGATGAAAACATGATGTAATTTTGAGACATTTTTCAGACTGCTCGCTCAGTCAGCTGACCCAAGGCCCCCCTAAACCTAGTATGACATCAAAGTAGCTTCCATTGGGGATGGAAGTCCTTCCCAGGCCTACTGTGATGTCAGAGCCAATGAGCCAATGACATCGAGTGGGATGTAGCTCATGCCAGAACTACTGTGAAGAAAAAACCATACAAGCCAGTCCAAAGAAATAAGGCAGATAATAAATTCAGATATTGAAGAATGGATTGCAGTACAAAGATAAACAGGAGAATTAAAGACTATTGAAGTTGTTTTTCAAAACTTTTTTCTTCAATATGTACCTTGGTTGGTTAAAAAAGAGGTATACATCCAGTATGAACAGTTTTGTGGGTTATGAATAACAAAAAATTCCAGTAAAATGGCGAATAAATCATGATTTTTGGGGAGGGGGGAGGGAGATGCTGAAACAGTCCTTCCATTTTTATTGAAGTTAATCAAAAATATCTAAGAACTCCTCGACTAGGCCCAAATCATGTTGAGCCTGTAGCCACTTTTGGAATTTGGACCATAGGGAGAGGCCCCTAGCACAAAATGGCTGTCCTGCTATCACAAAATAGGTGATTGAATATGTGATGGCTGGACAACTTTCCCACCCTACAGCTGAAGTTCTTCTCTATGTCACATCCCATGCTGTACCTGGGGGATTCCAGTCCCTCATGAGCATCTTTTCAGATATGCTCTACAAAAAAATTGTGGCAGAGGAGTCACAACTAGACATGGGCACGAATGGAAAAACCCCCCGAACACCCTGTTCATCATTCCGTGCCATCCACGAACAATGAACAACAAACATGGATGAACATTAACTGTTCCCGGACATGTTCGTTGTGCATTGTTCGTGGGGGACAGAACCCCCCACCCCCCACTTAGCCCCCCTACCTTCAAACCCACTTACCTGGCCCTTTAAAGATCCCTTTAAACGATCAGCTGGCAGGCGGCAGGGATTCCCCCCTGCCGCCTGCCAGCTGATAATTTAAAGGGCCCTTTCCTTCCACGTGCAAGGGGAAGGGCCCTTTAAACACCCCACAAACTGACCTTCCCAATGTCCAATACCCACCAGATTTGCAGGGGACATAGTCCTCAATGTCCTCTGAAGACCCTCCAAGTTTCAGAGAGATTGCACCCCGGGAAAAGCATGATCCACGGGTCTCCCCGTTGGCTGTCATCTTCTCTTCACAGTGGCAAAAACGGGACTCTCTGCTGGAAGTACTTTGAAAGGTTAAAGCCAGAAGGAAAGCCAGAAGGAGTTCAGACAGAGTTCAGTCCCTCCCTGCCTCCAGTTGCCAAGGGGATTGATTGCAGCAGGTGCCAGACTGTCTGGCTTGCTGAATGGCTGTGGAAGGCAACAAACAAGTCTTGCAATGACCACCTGTTCATTTAGGATGGGGCCTCACGAACAGCTTGTTCGAGAACAGCAGATTAGGCTGTTCATTGGTTTTTTTCTGTTCATAATGCTGTTCATACCCATGTCTAGTCACAACAAGATCTGATTACCTGTTCGGAGGAACCACAAATACCCAGAAGCGATGATATACATCTTGAAAATTCAGTGGAGGAGGATTTAATTAAAAACTTCCCAAACTTACCAGCAATGGATCAGTTATCAATCACTAACAGATTAGAGTATTTAAGAGAGATGTTACTAAATATTGGACAAGGTTGCTCAACTATGGGCCTTATGGACTTTACGATCCCAACGCCATTGCCGAATATGAGAATTTAAATACTTCTGCTCCTATTACCCTGAATTCTGCTTCCCATTTGGAGCCCCTAATTAAGACTGATATTGCTATGGGGGAGCTACAAATTCACCAATCGAAAGACTGTACGGAAGATGACAAGAATAAAAAGTGCCTCTTATCAAAAGAAACGAGCAGCCTTAGGAACAATCAAGACAATAATAATGCTGTAAAGAACGGATGCACTTATCTGGATAAAGAGGGACTTTTGAATATGATCACTTATCTGGATAAAGAGGGACTTTTGAATATGATCACTTATCTGGATAAAGAGGGACTTTTGAATATGATCACCTCTAAATGACTATCAAAACCAACTTGTGGGAGTCATAAGGATAAAACAAATGATTTCCTTGTTATCTTGGAATGTAATGGGATGGGCTGGCAGATCGAAAGATGATAATACATGCATTTTTTAAATTGATCTGTTCTAATTGTATCTGAAGTGGGAGGTGGGACTGCCCTTCATTCATTATTTTTGAGATTCATCCGCTTGTATTTTCGCATGCTCAAGATTGTCACTGATCACCTGCATTTTCATATTATTATATCCCAGTGTCTTCATTCTTGCAAGGTAAATGCACAGAAAGAAAAACCAGCTTGCCTGTTTTATCACAAAAATGTTACCTTTTTTTGAACTAGGAAATAAAACAAATCCTCAAGATGCGCAATGAGACGATGACACTTGTGCTTCTTGCATCCTTCAACTAAAGTGAACATCTGATGCTATTGAAAGAAAAGTGGTACGAATGAAACCACTCAGGACTGGACAAAGCAAATTATTTTCCCATGGAAATGCATTGATTGGGCCTGAGGAAAGGGCCATGGCAACAGAATTCTCCCTAAGATGTATCTATGTGATGAAAACAAATGAAAAATGGACTTCAGATATTCCAGACTTCAGGTCCTGTGCAGTCTTTAAACGTTTTGTTATAAGTATTAGACAGGGATCCAGCCAAGGATGCAATTAGATCAGTAGATGACAGTAGAAAACCTTTTAAGATGTTACATCACGTGTAACTAGAGCCTATCAACGGTACATAACAGGAGCACATGTTACCTGTGATTCTCTCAGTATGTGTGGTTGCATATTGTAGTAGCAAGGTTAACACACGTATTTACTGTGTGTGTACAGCTTTGATACATGCAAAATGACATTTGTATTTTTCAGGATTCGCATTCATGTACATGATACATATGTGCATGACCCCTGCAACAGCTCATAGCAATTATGCACACTGGGAGGATTTTAGGTAGCATAGTACATGCTTCTATGGGTGTGCACTAAAAAAAAATTCCATTTCAGTTTTGAGTTTGAGGTTTCTGAAATAACCTCGTTTCATTATTGGTTTGCTCCCAGTGGGCCAGTGCTGGCTCAGATCCAATCTATTCGGGTTTTTTTTCATTATCATTAATTTCAGCCCATTGCATGCATGCAAGGTGGGTTTTGGCTGCGCATGCACACTGTTCTTTTCAAGTGGGGTTGGGGAAATGAGGGTCTAGGGCAACTGTTTTTGCAAAATGGCACTAAAATCACACAGAACACAGTCCTCCCTCCAAATCACCGACCCACTGAATTTGAACACACACACAACAATGGGGTTCAGTGTACAAGAATCCAAAGAATGCTTGAGGAAGGGTGTCAGGGAGAGTGCGCATGCACACACTTTTTTTTCAAGGGGGGTTGGGGGTAGGGGTGTGCACCAAGAAAATTTCCATTTCCATTACAGTTCCAGGGGGTTCTAGAATAATTCTATTCCATTACTGGTTTGTTCCAGTTGGGGCAGTGCTGGTTCAGAACTAATCTTTTTTTTTCATTTTCATGAGTTTCGGCTCATTGCATGCATGTTGTCTGTGCATGCACAGATGTACACTGTTCTTTTCAAGAGGGGGTAGGGAAACAAGGCTCTGGGGCAGCTGTTTTTGTGCACAGTGACATCAAAATCACAGAGAACAGTCCTCCCTCCAAATTCCACTGAGTTTGAGAGCAGGCAACAACAGGCTTCCATGTTTATGGACCCTGAGGAATGCTCGGGGATGGTGCATGTCAAGGTGAGTGTTGGGCAGCTGTGCCATGCTCATGTGCGTGCGCACACACATGCACACAAACAGACAAACACAATTTCTTTTGGGAGGGGGTTGGGGAAATGTGCCTCTATTTACCCTTAACCAAAAAATGCATTGTCCAAAAAGTCATCGATTCATTAAGTTTCTCCTCAAGCACACGAAAAATCCCACAACAATGGACCCCCAAAAGGTTAGTGTTGGTGGTCACACACAATGGCAGGAAATTTACTTGTGACACAGTGCTGATATGGCGCACTGCCACAGCATGTAAGCACGAGAGTGATCCATTGCCAACCAGTTCAGTGCAGCACAATTTAAAAAAACATTGCTTCTTTTTGATAGTGACAAAGTCAGTAAGTTATTATCTTTGAGCCCTGCTGTTATGCCATGTTTCCCTGTGCCTTGCAGTTTCATTTCCATGATGAGGGGAAATCCTCACTATAATCTGGCCAGGACTCTGGCCTGTACTTGCACAGTGCATAAGAGATGAGAAAATGGTGTAAGCCAGTTTGGCTCTACATTAGTAAGAAAACTGGGGTGTAAATGAAGTAAATAAATGGGTTGCACAATTTAAAGCAGAGAGGTTTATGAAGAATTAACAACTGAAGCTAAACTGGAAAGTTCTAGGCTCTCTGACAAAATACTAATTAACAAATTATTGGGGCCCAGAAGGTATATATTTGACCTTTCTTTAAAAGCTCAGAAGTGGAACCGTTGATCCTCAAACAAAAATGTGCAACTTATCATGGAAGCTGACTTCCTAGCCTGAAGTATGGAAGAGAACCAAAGAAACACCCTATTTTTTAAAAAGATTCAGGATGGAACCAGACCAGTTAACATTCGGGATGGTTTGAATTTCATGCTGAACATGATTGGCAGGTGAACATAGTATTTTCAACATGGTAATTATAAGTGAGACAGGGCTCATATAACCCTTTGTCTTGCTGCTGTTAAGCAGTATGCCAGGCAGCTTGGCGGCTGAGTGGTAGATACAGTTGCCAGCTTTAGTTTCTTTATGATTTGCCTCCTTCTTTGGCATCTGTGAATTAGGGGACACCAATCTCCCCCAAGGACACTGTTGTGCAATGTCACTGTAGTACACAGATTGTGCAGTTTGCCACTTCTTGTACAAAATATTAGTGAGCCAAAGAGGGCAAGCAGAACGTGAGCTGAACCAGAAGGTGCTTGAATATCCTTTGTCAGCATCTATAAATCTAAAATTGTTGTAAAGCATTATTAAAGCTAGTCTTGCAACGTTGTCTGCCATGACAGACAATCTCTCATCCCAACTGGCTCTTCCTCACTCTCACAGCAGGTGAAAATGGAGGATGTGCATGTGATAATACAGATGCAATGATGTCACTTCCAATCACCATACCTACAAGATTGTAGGAATTCCCCCAATCTCTATGATCTTTACCACAGAGATTGAAGAAATTCTAGATGGACTTTAGGTTTGATTCAGCACAGAAAGAGCTAGCGTGGTGTTGTGGTTGGACTAATATCTGGAAAAGCCAGATGCACTGAGCCAAGGAAGTTCAGTGGGTGATCATGGATTAGTTGTAACTAGACATGGGCATGAACCAGAAAAAACCCGAACCATGGTTCCTCGAACCATGAATTAGCACGGAACTGGCCCAGTTATGAACCAGTTTGCGGTTCATAGTTCATGGGGTTTAAATGCCCCTTTCTGGCAGGGAAAGGGGCATTTAATTGTTTAAAGGGCCCTTTCCTGCCACCTGCAAGGCAGGTGGGCCTTTAAATGGCCCAAACCTGAGTCCCCAGCCCCAGCCCCTCACCCCCTCCTAAGCCCCAGCCCCCCAGTTACCTTCCCTCTGATGCTGGAGTGGTGGAGGCCTCCTTCACTGCCCTGTAGGCCCATGCAGCAGAGGAGAAGGCCAAAAATGCCCTTTCCACCCCTCAAATGGCAGCTGTGGCTGCCATTTGAGGGGAGGGAGGCTTTTCCACCTCCTCTGCAACTGCGCGGGGCTGCAGGGCAGTGGAGGAGGCCTTTACCACCCCAGCACCAGAGGGAAGGTAACTGGGGGGCTGGGGCTGGGGCTTGGGCCATTTAAAGGGCCTTGCCACTTGCAAGTGGCAGGTCCCTTTAAACTATCAGCTGGCAGTCAGCGAGGGGGGATCCTCCTGCCACCTGCCAGCTGATAGTTTAAAAAGACCTGCCGCTTGCAAGTGGCAGGAAAAGTTTAAATGGCCATTTTCCACAGGGAAATGACCATTTAAACTGGCCCTTTAATATGAACCAAACTGACCAGTAGTCCAGTTTGTGGAAGTTTGTGGAAATGAGCTTCCACGAATGCTGATTTGCGAATCCCGAACCAGGCTGGTTCGTGGGTTTTTTTGGTTCGTATTTAAGTTCATGCCCATCTCTAGTTCTAACTCTGCCCAATTAAGTTTACAGGGAAAGGAGAAAATGAGGGAAGAGAGAAACATGGACACTGCCCCGAGATTTTTAGAAGAAAAACAAGATGCAGTATGATAGAGTCTACTCTTATCTGTGATTACAACTTCTGTTGGTGGCTAAACTTCTAGAGCATTTAAATAAAATTATTTTGCATTTTAAACAGTTTATTCTCATTTAATTGTGTTTGTGATAGAAAAAAACCCTATCCACTGCTGATTTAAATCTCAGTGATTAGGAAAGTACTATCTAGTTCAATTAAATTTTTTCTTTTATCTTAAGTCAGGTTCAATTGGTGCAAAGTTCTTCAAACCTGTTATTTTCCTCCTCAACTTGATTCTGAAATTAAATTGAAACAAACAAATAAGCAGGCGATCCAATGGAATTTGTTTCTACCCTCTTTAGTAGCAAACTAGGTTCTTTTATACCATTTAAATCAATATAAAATGTGCCACTCTGTACATATAGGTTTTCCACCAGCTGGTTCAAGCAGTCAGAATTTGATAAATGAGCCGTCCTCCAGTTCTTGGCAATTATAGATTTGCCGCACTTCTGCAAACAGCTGTAATTAAAGTTGTGAATGCGACTGAAAATTTCAGATTTGTGATAGAAGAAAACTGCTCTGTGTAACGCTAAAAAGAAGCAGTTGGGTGTTGGGCCCACACCCCAAGAAGGAGGGCACAAAACATAGGGCTTGAACTCTGAGATGTACTAATTACATGATCTATAACAGAGGCTGTTTTTACATGTCGTTAATGTCACGCAACATCGCACAATGCTCACGAAATGGTGGAGTCTTCGTGGCTCGATTTCTGATGTCACCCCATCATGATTCCATTTTCGTGGCCCGATGACATCAGAAATTGTGCCATAAAGACACCAGCATTCTGTGAGTGTTGCGCGATGTTGTGCGACATTAACAACTTGTGAAAACGGCCATAGTTAGCAAATTTTACTTCAGCATGCCCATCTTTCTGCCAAATATGTGAGTATATCTCAGCTGCAACAGGAGAGAAGTGTTTTCTAGAATGTCTTCTACATGTTCAGTTCTATGACTGGGCTCACTTTCTTGAGTTACCTGTTCTGCGTGCATGTGGTTGGACAATTTTAAGTCAGGTCTTTACCACGGTCTCACAAGGCTTTGGGAAAGCCTTATTAGACTACATGAAACTGCCATATACCAAATCAAACTCTTGATTCAACAAGGTCAGTATTGACTACTGAGACTGGCAGAAGATGTCCTGGGTCTCAGGTGCAGGTCTTTCACAACACCTTTAATTGGAAATGCTGGGAATTGAACCTGGAATCTTCTGCATGCCAAGAAGATGCAATGCCGCTGGACCACACCCCCTTACCAAGCTGGACATGTACAGCCTGTTATGCCATGTGTGTGTCATTCATTCATTCAATTTCTAGCCCGCAGGCTCAGGGCAGGTTACAATAATGCATAAAAATACAAAAGATAAAAACATTGACACAATGAAATCAGAAATCCTCTCCATTTCCTGAGTGCAAAACCTTTTAAAAAATCCTCAGAAATCTTTCAGAGCATGATGCGGTTTTGGAGAGGTTTAATTTGACTGACACATGAAGGTGATGTAATCCAAGAGTTATGAGGTGCACATTCTATTCTGAGCACCATTACACTAATTCCTGTACAATCTATGCTTTCGTAGCTAGCAACTGAACTGGTATATTAGAACTGGCACACACCAGTTGTGGATTATGTCCCTTTTGGGAGGGTCTATACCATAGTCTCCACTGCAGACACTGCCTCTTACCCCCAATACTGTTAGTCCTCTTCCCTTACTAAGACAGAGGAGACTGGAAAGCTCTACTGCTAGGGTTGCCAGCACTGCTGAGGCAAATGCTTGGAGATTTTCTCCCTTTAGAGAGAAAGCAGAATATAAATATTCAAAACAAGCCAATGGTGGGGGCCAATATTACTAATTTCCTCTCCCACTGTAGCCCCCATGCTATGGTTTGGATCCACAGAACCATTCCATGGGCACAAGGTGGGGTTGCCAGGGGCCCCAGGAAGGAAAAGAAGCATACAGCTTCTTGACAAACTAACCACAAGAACAACTTAAAACACAATAAATGTAAATGAAAATCGTCTTACATGTTAATTACTTATTACAATGTCAAACGACCTTGAAGATGCAATTGCTGCCAATACAAGTCTCTGAGGCAATCACATAACAGTCAATCAGTAAAGGATAGCAATCATAAATTACAATTTCCACAGCAACCCCAAAGTAGTTCACCAGACTGCAATAAAGTGCTGAGTGCCCACTAACATTCAAATATATTACATATATGGCAATTAGGGAATAATAAAGTGACCAGTGCTTATTCGTTTAAAGTGACAGTGTCTCAATATAAGACAATAACTAGTTGCAGTACAAAAATATGCCAAGTATATGAAATTCATTAGGAACAATGTCCATAAGATCCAAGGGGGATATTACTTCAACTAGTTCTGCTGTGTAACTGCAATGGGTGTACTAGCATTCACGTCCCGTTTCCGATATCCTTCTTCCTGGAAGTTACAGAAATCAAGAAATACAGTTTATCAAAATAGAGATCCCCAGCATATGTTAGACATGCTTTCTAGGCAGCACCAGGGGGCAAAGCAGGGGTGCGGTGGCTGGGGGGGGGGCAGTGGAGTACTTACCTCCCATGTGCACTCGAAGCTGGAAAATGAAAAGCTGGAAAAGTTGCCTCCAAGTCGGTGATTTTTACTAAACTGGCCTTCAGTGCAACCCGTGACTCCTCTGTTGTGTTAGAAAATGACATCATTTTTCTGACATGACAGCAGAGCCACGAGTCACACTGAAGCCCAGTTCAGGAAAAATCACCGACTTGGAGGCAATTTTTACTCCAGTGGGCTTCAGCACACCGCATAGCTCCTCCATTGTCAGTACGATGGGGGAGTGTGGGAGTGTGTGCACATGCTTCTTTCCGCCCTGTGCCTTTACCCCCTGCTGGCCAGATGAACAGGCCAAGGGGCAGCAGGCATTTCCCTACTCTGGGGGGGGGGGGGAAAGGGCAAGCCTAGTGCAAGGGCTGCCCACCCACAAAACGTAACTTTTTTAGCTCTCCTGAAACGCTCCCCTGAAATTCTTCTCCTGGAGGAATGGGGATCAGACATTTGGGGCTGCTGTGGGAGGGCAGAGCCAAGAAAGTTGCACTCCACAGATGAACATCCTGGTGGCACTGGATCAACCCATTTCCCATGATGTTCTAGAGCAGGGGTCCCCAACATCCCCCCCATGACATCTTTCCTGGCACCCGTCATATGTTTTTAGAAAGTGGATTGGACCAGGTGAGCCTTTTCACAGCGAGTCTTCTGATTGACCACTGGAGATATGATTGGCAGGACAGATTTTTAAAAACATTGCTTGGACATCAGCTGCACCACAGTTAGGGTTGCCAGGTGTCTGGTTTTCCTCCGGACAGTCCTTTTTTTGCCAGACCATCTGGGGGAAGCAAAGTTCAAAAACTGGATATCTGGTGCACAAGCACACCTGGAGCATGCCTGGGGAGGCGAGCATGCTGGCCGGCCACATACCCAGGGAGTGGCCAGCCTGTTTGCCTGCTGTCTGCCTGGTGAGTGGCTGGACTATGCACCCAACTTCCCAGCCTTCTGCTCAGCACACACACAACCTGTTTGCCTGATTGCCTTTCTTGCTGTGTGCCCAGGGAGCTGCATAATGGGAGAGCATTCTAGCCACAATCCTCAACAAGGTCACCAATTTGTGGGGATAGGAAAAGCATGTATTTCCCATCTAAATTTCCAGTCGTGTGTGTACTAAAGCTCGAAAATGTACTCAGCCATATTTAAAAAGATGGCATACATTCATATCAAGAATCAGGGCTTTTTTTCAGCTGGAAGGCAGTAGAACAGAGTTCCGGAACCTCTTGAAAAATGGTCACATGGCTGGTGGCCCCGCCCCCTGTTCTCCAGACAAAGGGGGATTTAGATTGCCCTCCGCGCCGCTCCAGCGGCGTGGAAGGCAATCTAAACTCCCCTCTGTCTGGAGATCAGGGGGCGGGGCCACCAGCCACGTGACCATTTTCTCTGAGGGCAACCTACTGAGTTCCACTGCCTCTTTTCCCAGAAAAAAAAGCCCTGTCAAGAACTGCACACAGTGAAGCTCCTGTTGGATTGCCAGAATCATGAAGACAAAACAGGGTTTCTATGCACACATTTTTGTCTGTGAATGTATGGTATCTTGCATTTCACAGCCAATTGAAAACAGTAGGTTGGACAAATTCTAGTCATTAAATAGAAAGAATATTTATAATGGCAGGAGGAAAATACAAAAGTGGGGAAACTGTTTCCCCTTTCTTTGTGTTAGGACAAGCTAAGAAATCAAAAAACAATGAACTCCCACAGAAGCTGGGAGAACAAAAGCAAGCATGTTACAAAAGACAAAATTATAAAGATTCTAACAATGTGGGGAAGAAAAGCTTTTCAAAATTGATAGGGAAGATAGGATTTCCCCTTCCCCCACCTACTGCAAGCTTTACCATTGGGGATGAAAGGAGGACGAAGACTTTATTTCCAGAATTCAAATGGAGGAGTGGAGGTGAAAATTGGATATATGATTGACTTACACCATGTTCTGAGCTTCCAGACACTGGCTATGAAATATTAAAATTTTTACACTTGAAGACGTATGTCTGGATTTCATCATGAAGTCTGGTAAGTTTTCCAGTGAAAGAGTATCTAATATATCTTTCAAAAACATACTTTCGAGACTGTACAGGTATCTGTGAAAGTTTTCTCATCTCTGGGTAGACTTAGAAAATACTTAAATGGGATCTACAAAGCAGGGGGAGCTGCTATCCTTTTTACAGTTCCCCACTGCTCTTCACTATAGGCTACACTCCAACCATTGTGAACTTAACAGTTTCTTCAAAACGTTCTTTACAATTGTTAACAATTTGACGGTGTTTAGGCAGAGCCAGCCTGTATGCCATGATAGTATGTGTCTACACAGCATGCTTTTGATGGTTACATTCTAGCATTCATTAAAAAAAAATAAAATCAAGGCCTTCTTACAATGAACAAAGTATTTCTTCATCTGCTTGCTCCTGCAGTAGCCTCATTGTCCTGGAAAGACACTTCAAAGAGTCAGCCATGCTCCAGAACAGGTCTCCAGCCTTCTTGAACCCATAAGCACCTTTGGTATTCTTTGGTATTCTGGGTGCAGCCACAAAATGGCTGCTACAAAAATAGCTGCTGTAGGAGGTGGGGCCAACCACAAAATGGCTGCCACAGCTTACCTTCTGTCACAAAGTGAAAATCCTTGTACTGTGGTAGATGGCTTTCCCCCCACAAGCAGCTGGCATTTACTTGTTTTTGTTTCTTTCACACATGTAAAGCACGCATGTGTTCCCAGCCCCAGTTGATAGTGTCACTTCTGTGACATCACCACTGGATAGGGTTGCCAGCTCCAACTTGGGAAATTCCGGGAGATCTGGGGGGTGAAACCTGGAGAAACCTGGAGAAAGTGGGGTTTGGGAGGGAAAAGACCTTGGCATGGCATAATTCCATAGAGTCTACCCCCCCAAAGTAGCCATTTTCTCCAGGTGAACTGATCTCTGTGGCCTGGAGACCAGTTGTAATTCTGGGAAATCTCCAACCATTACCTAGAGGCTGGCAACCCTACCACTGGAGCATAAAATAAGAGGTCGGGCAGGTGGACTGGCCAGCTGCTTCCTGGGAGTGTGGCAGAGTGAATGTTTAGGCAAGCAGGACAGGCATACGCCATGCTGCAAGACAGGAGATCGGGCACATGGGTCAGCCACTCCTCAGGTGTGCGGCAGGCCAGGCAGAGGTGGTTTGCCATTGTTTTGTCTGCAGACCAGGTGTAATTTCGTAGAAAAAGAGCTGCAGGGTCTAATTAGCATAACTCATTAGCACAACTCATTAGCATATGCCACACCCCTTGACATCACTGGAAGTGTGTCATTAGCATAACTGATTTGCATATGCCACACCCCCTGACATCACCTATCCTGGCTGTTTTGGACCCAATCCTTGCCATTCAGGGCTGAAATTGGGCCCAAAATGGCAAAAAGGGGCTGAAAATGGCTGAAAGGGGCCCAAAATGGTCAGAATTGGGCCACTGCTGAGAGGGAGAGTGATCCACCACCACCCATCAGAGGCCTGATCCTGGCTGTTTTTGGACCAATCCTAGCTGTTTTGGGCCCAATCCTGGACATTCAGGGCTGAAATTGGGCCCAAAATGGCAAAAAGGGGCTGAAAATGGCTAAAAGGGGCCCAAAATGGTCAGAATTGGGCCACTGCTGAGAGGGAGAGTGATCCACCACCACCCATCAGAGGCCTGATCCTGGCTGTTTTTGGACCAATCCTAGCTGTTTTGGGCCCAATCCTGGACATTTTGGGCCAAATCCAGGCCGAAATGGGCCCAAAATGGCCAAAAATCAGGTGGGTGGGGGCAGCTGATATGTGACCTCTTTGGAGAACTACCAGAACTGCATTCCTGCACATTCCCCCTCAAAATGAGCCCTACTGCAGACCAACCTCAGTCTTCCTTGGTGGTATCCCATCCAAGTATTGACTTTGCTTAGTTTTTGAGATACTATCTACAAAAGAGGCACCTCCGGAAACTAGATCTGCGCAGCCCCAACAAAGGTCTCCGAAATGATGAATAGAAGACTCAATACTAATCCATAAATGAGATTCTCAATATAAATTCATAGAAATTCTACAATACAATATCACTCAATGAACATGTGAATAAATCATTAGTTTGAAATACAAATCCAATAATGACTCCATAGAAAAGCCAAACCTTCAATATAGGTATACAGACTCTTACAAATGCAATTCACAGACCGTATGACACTACAAGTGCCCAGCAGTGTATGTAAAGTCTTTTGTAATTTCAATCCGGGAAAGTCTGCTCATTCAGAAAATACACTGCGGCACGTGTAGTTAAAGATCCAATGAAGTAGACAATCATTAATGGGAGACCCCGCTCAAGTCTCTGCTGGATGGAATATCGCAGATGTAAAACACGGTTGAATCCCATAATGATGTAATATCCATTAATTTCTGTAACTTTTAGGTGGAGGAATTATTGAGACCGTGGCATGCGCAGAACGGAGAGCACCTGAGATTGATTTCTTTGGATGAGTGGACAACTTAAGTTTATTGCATTGGTGGATGACATGGTGGCCCCTGAGGAAGATAACATCTGTGAAACAAGCTAATTGATCTTTGTTGGCTGCTTGTTGGGCGAGCAGGAGAAGGGGGGCCCCCTCCGGGTCCCGCTTCATCTGTATTCCTTCACCTAAAAGATACAGAAATTAACGGATATTACATCGTTACGGGATTCAACCGCGTTTTACATCTGCGATATTCCATTCAGCAGAGACTTGAGCGGGGTCTCCCATTAATGATTGTCTACTTCATTGGATCTTTAACTGCACGTGCTGCAGTGTATTTTCTGAATGAGTGGACTTTCCTGGATTGAAATTACAAAAGACTTTATATACACCGCTGGGGACTTGTAGTGTCATACGGTCTGTGAATTGCATTTGTAAGAGTCTGTATACCTATATTGATGGTTTGGCTTTTCTATGGAGTCATTATTGGATTTGTATTTCAAACTAATGATTTGTTCACATGTTCATTGAGTGATATTATATTGTAGAATTTCTATGAATTTATATTGAGAATCTCATTTATGGACTAGTTTTTGAGATACGGCAAGATTGGGAAATACCATGCCTCCTTCCCACTGACAAACAACATTACACATATTGAAATAATTAGATTTATATACCACCTTTCAGGACAACTTAATGCCCACTCAGAGCAGTTTACAAAGTATGTCATTATTATCCCCACAACAATCACCTTGTGAGGAGAGTGGAGCTGAGAGAGCTCTGAAAAGCTGTGACTAACCCAAATAACCCAACTGGCTTCAAGCAGGAGGAGAGGGGAATCAAACCTAGTTCTCCAGATTAGAGTCCTGTTGCTCTTAACCACTACACCAAACTGGCTCTCTGATGCGCCTAGAGGGGGAGCAGGCATGAGCATGTGGGCTTGCTTGTAAGCATGGAGTCTATGCATGTAGATAGTGCATGCACACAGGTACCATTCCCGTGATCAGATATACGGCTTTTTCAAATTCTCTCAGTTATGGTGATGGAGCATATGCACAGACACATCCTACATGTCTTGACTTCATGCTCATGAACCGGTGATTGCACATAAGTGGGGTAACAAACAGAACTTCCAAAAATATATAATATTAGCCCTATACAGACAACTTGAGGTGTGATTGACACATATTAGAAGGAGAGAAGGCACACGCTCATTGGTTCTAACCAATGAGCGTGTGCCTTCTCTCCTTCTAATATGTGTCAATCACACCTCAAGTTGTCTGTATAGGGCTAATATTATATATTTTTGGAAGTTCTGTTTGTTACTCAATATTCATTCTCTTAGTTACTTTCCACCAAGTTTACTTAGCGATTGCCCGCTTTCCACCAAGTTTACTTAGCGATTGCCCTTGTTCCACCAAGTATACTTAGTGATTGCCCACGTTCCACCAAGTATACTTAGCGATTGCCCACGTTCCACCAAGTATACTTAGTGATTGCCCACGGTCCACCAAGTATACTTCCACCAAGTATACTTAGCGATTGCCCACGGTCCACCAAGTATACTTAGCGATTGCCCATGTTCCACCAAGTATACTTAGTGATTGCCCACGTTCCACCAAGTATACTTAGTGATTGCCCATGTTCCACCAAGTATACTTCCACCAAGTATACTTAGAGATTGCCCATGTTCCACCAAGTATACTTAGCGATTGCCCACATTCCACCAAGTATACTTAGCGATTGCCCACGTTCCATCAAGTATACTTAGCAATTGCCCACTTGCCATCAAGTTCTTTTAGGTGAAATGGGGGAAAAAATCATTATCCTACAAGAGAATACCTGCAGTTCAAAACAGGCCTTTACAGCAGCTGTTTATGAAAAGTCAGACCATGCGCTGCACAGAGCCTGAGTGTTCATGCGCATGCAATAAGACTAGAAATGGTGCACATGATGGTTTCCCACATGGAGGGCACTGTACTGCCAGTTTTAGATAGAGCATCTTTGTTGTGGAAGCTGTTAAGAGACTGAGAGTACTCTTACAGTGCCATCCTAAGCAGAGTTGCACCTTTTTAAAGCCCATTGACGTCAGTTGACTTACAGTGGTGTAACTCTGCTTAGCGTGGTGCTGTTACGCCCAGAGTTGCTTTTGGAAAAGCAAATTGTTGTTGCTCACCATACTTTCCTCCTAATTATATCCAGCCCATAAATTGGGCCCAGTCTTGGATTCAACCAGTCTTGCTTTGTAGATCCATGCGACGGTAACCTCGAGGCTGGATGATTGTAATGCATTCTACTAATTGACCCTTTAATTAGTACCAAATGCAGACAGAAACTTCAATTAGTAGAAAATGCGGCAGCTTGTTTGTTGACTGGAACTAATCTTTTCAGTCCTGCTAACCACCTTTCCGGCATATTTTTAACCTGCTGTTCCTCAAAGGATTGCAGAGTTCCCTCTTTCTCTTTTTATTCCTCACAATAACCCTGCAAATTGGGTTGTTGTGAGAGAGTGAATGCACCAAGGTGACTCAGTAAGCTTCATGACAGAGGAAGGATTTATTTGTTTGTTTATTTATTTCATTAGATTTCTATTCCGCCCTCCCTGCAAGCAGGTTCAGGGTAACACATTCTGATTGTACTCTGACATTTTAACCAGGGCACCACACCATCATCTCTATTTTCCCACCACATTAGCATGTTTTACACATATACTGAATTGATTACATTGGCTTCCAGTTTGTTTCCATGACCATTCCTGCCCACCTCCGTAGAAAAACAGGTGTGGTAGGGTGGAAATACACATTGCAAAGTGCCTAGGGATGCTTAAGTGAACGTCATTTCATGTGTCCCCCCTCCAACTTCCCATGCACTCGCTCACACAGTCTGCATGAGTATATTCACACGTTCAATATCAATTCCCCCTCAACTGCTAAAAGTATCCCAGTTTTCTTCACCTCCCACCTCCATTCATGGAAATGCAGATCTTGACAGTTTCTCACACCTTAAAGAAATGCAAATTGGCATGTCAAAGGAGCCTGCGGTACATATTCTCGCAGCAAAAACAGAGTTGAATTGGCACTCTGCACTCTGAACCCACTTGCAGATGCAACTGCACAAAGGGAGCTCCCGTGAAAGCGGCATGCATGTGCGCCGAGCAAGAACAGCCTGCATGTGAATGGAGGACCACACATAAAATCCTGCACTTGAGCATCCCCAGGTAATTCGCAATGTGTATTTCCACTTGGAGAGACTAGGGTTGGAAGGAGCCTTACCAGCTATCTATTCCAACCTACACATCAATGCAAGAAATCCTCAGCTAGAACATCCGTGACACATGGTAGCTTGAAGATCTTCAGGGAGACACTCTCCACCCAATGACTGATCCCTTTGTTGAACTGGTGTCCCCGTTTTGGTTTCTCCTAACGTTCAGTCCAAATCCTTCCTTCTGCAACAAGCTGTTTAGATCTAATCTGCCCTTTGAAGCCCCAGATAACACGTCTTTGCCCTCTTCCGTGTGACAGGTACTTAATGGACACAACCATACCTTCCTTCCTATCCTCTAGCCTGTTTCTTCATCCTTTCCTCGGATAATTTGTTTTCCAGAAGCCCAATCATCTTTACTGCTCTCTCTCTCAACCTGTTCCAATTCGCCTATATTGCATTTGAAGCTCAGCATCAAGTTGGCAAGCCCCTTCCACACAATCTAAGCAAGATCTTAAACTGTTGCTCAGATTTATGTGACAGGGCTGTGCTGAAACTCTTGTCCATTTCCAGAGACTCCCTAAGGATTCTCAAACATCCATCCATCCTTTTGTTCAAAATGATTTAATTAGGCAAGTACTACGTATCTCGAGGGATTTCTCTTTCCTTTGAACTGGGGGCCATAGAGTGTATTGCAATTAAATCAAGTCTAGTTACCCTTCTGAGTTAAAGGGACTTGTTCTGAAAATTACTAAACAAATCTCTCTACCCTTCGACGAACAATTTTATAGTGAAAAAACATCTGCTACAGCTAAAGAAGGATTTCCTCCTTTTACTTCCGTGTTATGCAAATTATTATTTATTTTGCGTTCTGCATGAGAATAATAATAATAAAAAAGGTCTCTTTGCCAAAGGGGACAGCCAGACCATACTGATGAAATTTAGTGGAGCTGTGAGTAGAAATTTAATTCCTCTCTCCATTTAATTATCTTTACTCTTTATAACAGGTGTAATGAACACAACACCTGATGGCTAATGATAATCCAGATGGCTCAGAATTGTAACTCCATATGCTGTGTGATTTAAATCAGAATTAAGATGTGGTTAACTCTTCCTGAGCTGCCGCTATGGGGGAGAAAGGTTAATGTAAGGAAGGGATTTCAAGAAAGGGTTAGAGACACTACAGTTCACAGGGCGACATCATGTCATAGACCATGTGCAGAAGGTTCTAAGTTCAACCCCAGTGTCTCCATGGAACTCAGGCAGAGGACTTTCCCCAGTTGTAATGCCTGAGACCATGAGTAACCTTTGTTAGAGGGTTAGGTCTGGGCTAGGTAGATCAATGGTTCCCATTGTCTGGGGGTGGGCAATGGGCATTATATTTAATAGATTAAGGATAGACAAAATGAAGTACAAGGACTTCCTTGCACAATGCTTAGTTATCATGGAAGTTACTGCTCCCAGATGTGGCGGCGGCTACCTTCTTAGATGGCTTTAGAAGAAAGGCAATCTACCATGACGTCTGCATGGAAACTGGCTCCACATCTTTTATTTATTTATGTAGATATTTATATCCCACTTTTCTCTCCAGCAGGGACCCAAAGCAGCTTCATTCTCTTCTCATTTTATCCTCACAACAACCCTGGGAGGTATGTTAGAGTGACTGGCCAAATGTCACCCAGCAAACTTCCATGACAGAGTGGAGAGATGGAGCTGGCTCTTCCAGATCATAGTTTAACTACTGACCACGCTGCCTGTCATTGATAGATGAGACAACAGTGCCTATTATTATTAGATCCAGTTAGCTGTGTTAGTCTGTAGTTGCAAAATAGTAAAGAGTCCTGTAGCACCTTTAAGACTAAGCAACTTTACTGGAGTATAAACTTTTGAGAACCGCAGCTCTTTTCGTCAGATGCATGGAAGGTATGAAGAAACTGGCCAGAGATAAGTTGGTGGTGAGGGGAGGGGGGAGAGGGTACAGGAAGTGAGGGCCATGTAAATGCAAATCAGTTGCAAAAGTCATGAAAGAGGTGGAGTGAGCAATCCAGGCTGGGTGTGGCCCCTCCCCTCCATAGATGAATCTGAATGGAATGCCTGAAGGCAGTTACTTCCAGTAATGAGATAACCATCCCGATTCTCTATTCAGTCCAAGTATGATTGAGTCAAATTTACATATGAATTCCAATTCAGCAGCTTTCCGTTGGATTTTGTTTTTGAAATGTTTCTGTTGAACAATGGAATGTCGTGGTAGATTGAAGTGTTCTACTATTGGTTTCTGGATATTGTGTGACAATAAAGTTGGTTAGTCTTAAAGGTGCTACTGGACGCTTTACTACTATTATTAGGAAGGTTTCAAGAGAAAAAATGTTGCATGTATCTCCTACACTCTCTTGTATCTCTGCCACCAGTTTAGAAATGCCTAGGAAATTAAAAACAACCACAGGCCTTTGTGCTGAGACCTGATACAGGGCAATGCACTATGCAGCACTGGCGGAGAACAGCAGGATTTGAGTCCAATGGCACCTTAAAGACCAACAAGATTTTCAGGTTGTAAGCTTTTGAGAGTCAAAGCTAGAAGGGAACTTTGACTCTCGTTGCTCATACCCTGATAATCTTGTTGTTTACCAAGGTGCCACTGGACTCAAATCCTGCTGTTCTACTGCAGACCAACACTGCTACCCACCTGAAACTGGTGGAGAAGTTAACTTCTTATTTGCAAAATCTTCAAGGCTCCTTACAGTCTAATACATTCATTGAAAAATGGCCTGCACTCTTGTTTTATGTTAATGGAAGTCTTGATCCGGTTAGGTCTACTTCAAAGGCGAATTCTTTGGGGGCAGACACTGTCACCATTTAACTGGAAATGTCAAGTGCTTTAATTTTTTTCTTCTTGTTTTAAATTTAGACGATGGCTTTCTATGATTTACACAGTAGTACCTTAATGCTCTAGTTGATTCGTTTATAACCCTAACTTTCTTGTGAGTCACTCTTGTCTTAATTACTCAGTGGTATGTGTTTTTGGGGGGTTTATTTTTATCTCTGTTTAATCTGGAAAATTTATAGTATTTTTTTTACTTTTTTAAGACCTCCAGTCTTAGTGGGGGATAATGACAGCAAAAAGCTTCCCGGAAGCATCTGGTTGGCTTTTGTGGAAATTTAGTGTCTCTTGCCATCTCTGTTTAACAAAAGGCCGTACGACCTCCAACTCCAGGGAAGAAAAATTCTCCAGTCGAGAATTCTAATGGACTGTGAAATATGGACCCTTTCTCGTCTCTATCAGCAGTATGGGAGGAAGGGTCTCTTTGGCAAGGAGTATCACTTTAGATAGATTCATCCCCATTGGTGAGGAATTACAGGTAAGAATATGCTTCCAGCGGTCATTTCACAGAAAAAGAGCTGGAGGAACTCATTAGCATAACTCATTAGCATATTCCACACCCCTTGACATCACCAGAAGTGTGTTATTGGCATAACTGATTTGCATATGCCACACCCCATGACATCACCTATCCTGGCTGTTTTGGACCCAATCCTAGCCATTCAGGGCCAAAATTGGGCCCAACATGGCAAAAAGGGGCTGAAAATGGCCAAAAAGGGCCCCAAAATGGTCAGGATTGGGCCACTGCTGAGTGGGAGAGTGATCCACCACCTGTCAGAGGCCCGATCCGAGCCATTTTGGCCCCAATCCAGGCTGAAACGGGCCCAAATGGCCAAGAGTCAGGTGGGCAGGGCCACCTGACATGTGACCTCCTTGGGGAACTGCTGGAACTGCGTTCCTGTGTGTTCCCCCTCGAAATGAGCCCTGTGCTTACCGTTGAGAACAATGCAAATATCACTTGAACAACCTTGAACACGTGATATAAAAGAACTTGATTTTTTTTAAATAATGAGCATAACTGAACTCAAATACAATTTCTGTGCACATCCCAAATAAACTACTTATTCGTTGCAATTTTCAGTCAGGAATACATCCTGTGCCTGTGATTGGGATGTGAGGAAAGAGATAAGATGATCTTTGGGAGTTGAGATGCCCAATATGTTGCAATGCCAGTTCTTTGAGACCGGCTGTGTCCTTTACTCCAAGATCGCCCCAGATGCACTGTCTTTATCTTTCTTTTTATGTTCTATGAATGGTACAACAGCAACATGTGACATAGTATGTCACATTGAGAAAGAGCAAAGCTATCGGTGTGTTCCTTTTGGAAGGTTTGGCCTTGGGGTTGGCACACCTGTAAAACTTTGGAAAGACTTTGAGATGATAAACCACATTGATTGCCACAAAAGCACTCTGAGGTGACAGTTTTGTGAGAATTTTGGCATGCAACGACTTTGTTGCACGCTGTGTCCCTTCATAGTTAAAGCTGGACATTGATCCCTCTGTCAGTTTACCTTTTCCATATCCATCATAGAAAAGACACTAATGCTCAGCTATTTCCAGTAAAGGGCTTTAAAATATAAAGCTTTCTGAATATGTTGGCAGGTTTAATCGTCCTTGTTCTTGGGCTGTGTAAGGTTTGTAATGTTGCTAAGTTTCAGCCTGATTTTTGACCACAAAGCTCAGGTTGTCTCTGTTCTTTGACCAGAGTTAAACTTGCTGGAATTTAGTTGAAAAAATTGTGGAACTCCAACAGATAAAACAGCACATACATAAATTGATTTATTAATTTAAATATTTATACCCTCCTTTCCTCCCAAATGGGACCCAAAGTGGCCTGCAACAATGTTCTCTTTTCCTCCATTTTAATCTCACAATTAGAGATGGGCACGAACCGAAATACAAACCATAGTTCATGACGAACCGAGCTGGTTTGTGGTTCGTGATTTGCAAACCGGCGGTTCATCACAGCCCATTTCTGACAAACCACCACAAACTTTAGGCTGGTTTGTTTGGTTCATTTTTTTGGTTCGTCACTGCAAACAGCCTGGCGCTGATCAATCAGTTTCCTAGGCAACAGGGGATGGACTTCCTGCAGACCTTCTGCTGACCCAGAAGTGGCCTTCTACTGGCCCGGAAGTGACAATTTTCTGACCTGAATGTGCTGTTTTCACGAACCAAATGAACAGTTCGTGAACCGGGGCAGGTTCATGAAAGTTCATGGTTCGTGGTTCGTTAACTGCAACGAACCATGAACTGCACAGTTTGGTTTTTTTCTGGTCCATGCCCATCTCTACTCACAACTACCATCTTGTGTGATAGGTTAGTCTGAGAGAGAGTGACTGGCCCAGGAGTGCCCAGTGAGCTTCCATAGTGGGCATGGCTTCGAATTTGGGTCTCCCAAATCCTTGTCAGACACCCTGACCATGTCACAGTGCTGTGGTTGTAAAAGATAGAATACCAGACCAGCAATGTGGAGACTCAGAATCAAATCCTGCCCCTCCAGCCATTAATTTCACTGGGTGTGTTTGGGCCAGTCATTCTCTTTCAGCTTAACCTTACAGGGTTTTTGTAGAGATTCAATATGGAGAGTAAAAACTTAACAGATAATAATAAATGTAATTGGTAGATAGTGGACCAGTCAGTGAAATGACAATAGATCGTATTCTAGCCTTCCACTCAGTATGAAGCCTTCATCTGGCTCAGGGAACCCTCCTGTGATGGAAGATTCTCTTCCACTAGATGAAGAAGGTCTTCTATTGGAGGAAAGTTGCTATGGATAGAAGAAGCTTTAGGGCTGCTATCCTCTAGGTGGGGTTTGGACATCTCCAGGAATTTCAACTGATCTCCAAACTACAGCAATCCATTCCTCTGGAGAAAATGGCTGCTTTGGATGGTGGACTCTATGGTATTATATCTCCTTGAGGTTCCTCACTTCCCCAAACCCAGCCCTCCCTAGGATGCATTTCCAAATCTTCAGGAATTTCCCAACCCAGCATTAGTAACCTTGGGAAGGGTTCATACTTAGCTGAGTGGAACAGTACGGCACAGCCTATTATTTTGTTCTTTTTGGGCTTTGAATTCTTTCATTTTATTGTCTCATAATATTTTTTTAGGTTTTGTAAGCTGTCCTTTATGCCATTTTGGTTGAAGAATGGGATAGGAATCTTTAAATTAGCGAAGCTTGCAATGCTTTCCTGAGGAATATACCTCCCTCTGGGGATGGGCGGTATATAAATTGAACTATAAATAAATAAATATAAAATAAATAAGCCCTACTGAATCAAGTGGGACTTATTTCAGAATGGAACTACTTAAGAGTTGCTCCCATAATTTCCTGTTACACAGCAAATGACAGACTTCACACATGCAACTGGAATGCTATGATCTCTGTCTAGTTTGATGTAGTGGTTAAGAGCAGTGGAACTCTAATCTGGAGAACTGGGTTTGATTCCCCCCTCCTCCACTTGAAGCCAGCTGGGTGACCTTGGTCAGTCACAGCTCTCTCAGAGCTCTCTCAGACCCACCCACCTCACAGGGTGATTGTTGTGAGGATAATAACATAGTTTGTAAATGCTCTGAGTGTGTTAAGTTGCCCTGAAGGGTGGTATCTAAATCAAATGATGTTGTTATTGTTATTATTAATAATAATGTATTTATAAATATATATCCTGCCTTTCTGACCTCTTCAGGGCCACCAAGATGGCTGACAGATTAAAAACATATATCATAAAAACATATCTTAAATACCATTAAAATCAACCAAAAACACATCATTCAAACAAAACCAAGTTAAAGTACACATACGATACAGTAAAATATACTTACCTAAAGCCAAAAATTAATAATATATGTAATAAAAACGATTAACAAAACTATTCAAAATTAGAATTGGGTGTGTTACTATCAATCAATCAATCAATCAATCAATCAATCAATCAATCAATCAATCAATCAATCAATCAATCAATCAATCAATCAATCAATCAATCAATCAATCAATCAATCAATCAATCAATCAATCGGCATAAGGTGCTATTAGCAGTGTGGAGTCTGGGGATTTTGGGGAGTAAGCTGAACAGGGCTACAATGCCATAGAAATCCCCTCCAAAGCTGCCATTTTCTTAAGGGAAACTGATCTCTGTAGCCTGGAAATCAGTTGCAATTCTGGGAGAAATCCAGTGCCCCCCCACCAGCTGTTGGCAACCCTAGACCCAATTCAAGCACAAGTTTTCCCATTCCCTGACCTGAAGGCAAAAAGCCTTTAAATGAAAGCTAACCAGAGTCATGAGGTTAAAAAAATCCAGCTTTACCCCCAAAGGTGACCAACATAGATGCCACTTCTGAAGAAAGAAGTTCTTCAGCAATGAAGAAATCAGAAGTAGATTGAGACTTGGAAGAGCAATTGTGAGGGAACTAGATAAGATCCTTAAAGATAAAGATGTCTCTCTGGGAACCAAGATCAAGATAATCCAAACTATGGTATTCCCCATTGCTATGTATATGGATGTGAAAGCTGGACAGTGAAGAAAGCTGACAGGAAGAAAACTGATTCATTTGAAATGTGGTGCTGGAGGACGGTTTTGTGGATACCACGGACAGCCAAAAAGACAAATAAGTGGGTACTAGATCAAATCAAGCCTGAATTCTCCCTAGAAGCTAAAATGACAAAAACTGTGGGTATCGTACTTTGGCCACATCATGAGAAGACAAGATTCTCTGGAAAAGTCAATAATGCTAGGAAAAGTGGAAGGCAGTAGGAAAAGAGAAAGACCTAAAATGAGATGGCTTGACTCAATAAAAGAAGCCACACCCTCCAGTTTGCAGGATCTGAGCAAGTCTTAACAACAACAACAACAACAACAACAACATTTGATTTATATACCACCCTTCAGGACAACTTAATGCCCACTCAGAGCGGTTTACAAAGTACGTTATTATTATCCCCACAACAAAACACCCTGTGAGGTGGGTGGGGCTGAGAGAGCTCCAGAGAACTGTGACTAGCCCAAGGTCACCCTGCTGGCTTCAAGTGGAGGAGTGGGGAATCAAACCCAACTCTCCAGGTTAAAGTCATGCCCTCTTAACCACTACACCAAACTGGCTCAGTTAATGATAGGACATTTTGGAGGTCTTTCATTCACAGGGTCGCTATGGGTCAGAGGCGACTTGACGGCACATCACATACAACATGGAGGATAGGTCTCTCAGCTGTGGTGACTAAAGAGAACTTCCACGTTCATAGTCAGTAAACCTCAGGCCTTGGTTATTGCGCCTCGTTGTTCACCCTCCAGCGTAACTAGTTGGCCACTGTGTGAAACAGGATGCTGGATGAGAGGACCACCGGTGCGATTCATCATGGCTTAACTACCTCCAGCTTGTTCTCAGTTGACTGCTTCAAATATATCCTCAGCCTGGGGTCTCTTTCCTATTGCCTGTCTGCAAAGACCACCCCTGTGCTCTGCCCAGGTCCCTGGAGTGATGTTCTATCACCTCAGTCAGGTGGGACAAAAGAAGAGCACCTTAAGCATGGCTCAGTCATCTATGCTTGACCTGCCCGTATCAGTTCTGACATCTAAAGGATAATCTGTGCCTTTAAAGAGCTTCTGCAGAATATCCAAGATGGGTGCTCAAATGGTTTGTGCGGAGAACTAGATTCCATCTGTTTTGAAACTAGAGGGTAACTGCCGTAGTGGAAAGATGCTTACATGGAGGGTAAGTCCTCATTATTTTGCAACCAGCTGCCTCATTTAGTTTGTAAGATTATTTATTTTGATACATAATTACATGGGTTGATACTTTAGTCAGCAATTAATTAGTTCTAATTGGAGTGTAAATTAATTAAAGGAACACACTTTGTCAATTGCAATTTGGTTCCCCCCCGCCCCCCTGCTCACTATAGCGGGGTGGGTGCGAAAATGTATATCACGACCCAGAGAGTTGAGTGGATCATGCCATTTCTAAAATGACAAAAGGCTGGCATTCATTATTTTAAATATAGCAACACCAACGAGATATATTAATGTTCTATTCTGGGCAGAGTGTTATAGCTGCTCTGGTGAACCCATAATGTTCGGGATGCAAAGAGGACTAGGCTGAGCAGGGGAACAACAGCAACAAAAAAGAATAGCTCACTGCATACAAAAATAGAAAGCAAAACCAGAAAGTAAATGTGAATATCTCCATATATAGGATCTTCTTGGTTGTGGTTATTGGCCTTTGGATCACACTCCGCTGTTGCTTTGAAGAAGCAGGCATTGTTATTTTCAGGTATCTTGGGATGATTTCTTTTTTAGCTGGGGTAATCTGCTGCAGTTTTGTTGAGTTGGTAATTGTTCCATCTACACTGGCTCCTAATTTGCTTCCAGGCCTTATTCAAGGTGCTGGTTATCACATCTATAGCCCCTAGGGTAACCAGGTCCCCTTAGCCTCCTGGTGAGAGGCACGGAACCCGGCAGTTACTTTTTTGCTGGGCCCATGATCCTTCCGGGAAGTGATGTCATTGTGCTGGCGTGGGGACGCATGTGCATGCAGCGGCCCTATTTGTGCCTCAACCAAGCCAAAACAGGCCTTTGGGGGGGGGGGAACTGGCCCACTGCAAACTATGGGAGAGCTCTCGGGATGGCGAGATGACATCACTGGGAGCCCCCTGGGAGGCCTGTTCCCGTGCCTTCCTCTCCCTCTGGCCAGGTAAGTGGAGGTGGGGGGCGGAAGGTGAAAGCAGGGAATCTCCTGCCCCCATGGAGGAAATGGGATCCCTAATAGCTCCATATGGTTTGCAGCCAACAAGCACCCCTTTCTCAGATACGAACCTACCCATCTATTCCTGTCATCTTTGGAGGCCTTGCTTTGGGTGCCCTCACCATCTGAAGCTAGATATGTGGCAATCTGAGAAGATGCCTCAGTCATGTGCCAAAATTTTGGAACTCTCTTTCCAGGGAAATTCCTCTCTCTCGCTAACGTTGTCTTCTGTAAGCAGGTGAACACGTTTTTGTGCTGTTTGGCATACTCCCAGATTGTTGCGACTTCAGTTTCCCAGGATTTGATGCCTTGATGTTTTAAATAGCAGCCTGAATACTTCAAGTTTAGTCAGAGCTTGTCAGAACCTGGTAGCCAATTAGGATCAGCTGTGGCCAGGACTTCGATAGGAAAGCACCAAGAAAAGAGTGGCTGCATGGTGGAACGTAACGGCAAACCACCTCTACTCATCTCTTGCCTGGACTGCCTGGTGGATGGGTTCTCCATGAGTCTGTTGTGACTAGACAGCACTTTCTTCTTCTGTTTTAAATATGTCATACAAAATAACCTCCCTAGCATTTAACGAATTTGCATGCATTTACATGAATCAACACATGAATGTGAGTGATTTCCCTCATCTTCTGGAAGTAGGGTTGCCAGCTCCAGGCTGAGAAATTCCTGGAGATTTGGGGGGTGGAGGCTGGGGAGGGCAGGATTTGGGGAGGGGAGGAATCTCAGCAGGGTTTAATGCCATAGAGCCCACTTTCCAAGGCAGCCATTTTCTCCAGGGGAACTAATCTCTGTCACCTGGAGATCAGTTATAATTCCAGGATTTCTCCAGCCACCACCTGGAGGATGGGAACCCTATTTGGAAGAGATACATCTCTGATCTTGTCTCCATGCTGAGCATGTGACAGTAAAGAACAGCGAAGTGGTTTCATCAGACACATAAATTCCTCAGGATTTGCAGTCATTGAGTAGATTCATGAGACATCTCCTCTATATCTCCAACTTGGCAGATACCCCACAGAATTCTTTCTATATATCAAGGGAGGAGGGAATGACAAGGAAGTCACAAAGAATTATTTGTACCATGAAGTGGAGGACACTTAAGACTCCTCTGCTGAAAGAGGGATGTAATCTTGCAAAAAGGTGCTGTTAACCTCCACCGTCTTTGTCAGGTGATTATATTTACAAAGGGATAGCAAATCGGGGTGAGGGGAGGAGTCTGAATAAACTCAGGCAGCTTGGCGGAATGTTGGACAAGTGACAGTTGAAAAGTCCATTGGACAGCAGTCAGAGAGCCAAGCTGCAAGACCAGGATGCCTACATTTCCCACCAAAACTTGAGGGAAGCTGACAAGTGTCCAATCTGTGCCTTTTGTCACTTGTGGTTCTGCTCTCAGGGAGTTATTGACAGTTGGAGGTTGGGAGTGAGAGGAGAGTTTGGAAAAGGGTTAGTTTTACAGGAGAGCAGATCTTGGGAGGTTGGAACTTTCTTCAGTTGGGAGATAGTTACAAAATTACAGTGGGAAAGAGTGGATTGTATGTGATGTGTTACCAAAAGTGTAACAAACTGTTATAAATCCACCTGGAAATTGCTTCTTTTCCTGGCCTGTACTGTTTAAATTGTGCCATCTTACCACTCTTAAGCACTCTGTTTATATTTACCTCAGTTTGTGCTTTTTTCTTTTCCAAATAACCTTGGTTCTTATTCATCAAACAACTTTTCTCTGGCAATTTACCTCATTCCGCAGCTCTTGATCTAAGCTTTGGTGGGATTATACTCAGGCCTGAATTCTACCTAACAACAACAACAACAACATTTAATTTATATACTGCCCTTCAGAACAAGTCAACACCCACTCAGAGCAGTTTACAAAGTGTGTTATTATTATCCCCACAACAAAACACCCTGTGAGGTGGGTGGGGCTGAGAGAGCTCTGAGAGAGCTGTGACTGGCCCAAGGTCACCCAGCTAGCTTCAAGTGGAGGAGTGGGGAATCAAACCCGGCTCTCCAGATTAGAGTCCCACTGCTCTTAACCACTACACCAAACTGGCACTACCTAGGTTTGCCAGTCATGCCCTGTGCTGACAACCCCCAGGAGCAACCCTAGGCAACTCCTGGGAGCATTGAAAGAGGAAGCATGGTAGGGATAGCCTTGCTGATGCTTTTATGTGGGTGAGAACCCAGACATGATGTCATGGCATCCATGACACTGTAGAAATTCCCTGTATCTCTATGGTAAAGACCACAGAGATTTGGGGAGCTTCCTAGAACATCACAGAATCCATTATGTCTCTTCAAGGTTCTCTCCCAGCAGTAAAGTCATTGCATCATTTCTCCCATCAGTTTTTCTTCTACTGCTCCATCATGCAACCACGGGGGACGTAGCATGGGCTGGGAGACTGCCTACTATGGGGTGGGGGGGGCAACTGGTAAGCCTAATACTACCCCCGAACCTTTACAATTCCCTATGGGAACCACAAAACAGAGGGATAGATTGGAAATTGTGACAGAAAATCCTTTGTGTGTACTGATAAGCTTTGAAGATATCATCAAAATGCCCTCATGAACAAATCAGAAAATGGAAGAGAGGGAAATGTTTCACAATAGATGCAAACAACCAGACTTTTGATTTTCCACGGTGATGACAGCTAGCTTGAATTCCATGTTGGCTGTTGGAAGCGTGGAGTGATATACTGTCACTTCTAGCGTCGCCTCACAAGCCAACAAAGTAGCTGCTGATTGATGTCTGATTTGCTTTATGCTTATCCAGACTGAAGCCATAATAATAAAAAAAAATGTTTTTTTTAAAAAATTTGCACTGGATGAGAATGAGATCGTACAAGTTGTTTTATGGTTTATGGTTTCAAATATGTTGAGTGTGTATGTTTGGTTATGATTATGCCCAGGAGGTTGCAAAAGCTTTTGAAGAGCATAAGACACATGCCATTGTCCATGGCAATTCATTACATAAAGAAGGGATTATAGTCTCAACAGAAGATAATAAAGCTGAGTGCATTTGTCTAAGCCTACTAAAACATTTCAACAGGAATGCATGTTACTGCAAATTGAGGACTGTGCTAGACACAAGGGGAGCAAATCACATGCCCATATGGAGCTTCCTTATACTATAGTGCTAGGAGGCAAAATCAGAGAAAGGTGGCTGGCCGATGTGTGAGACAGAATGTTGGATCACTGATCCAGCAGGGCTCTTCTTATATTAACACTTATAGCTCGTTCAATTTTATTTTATTTACTTGATTTATTCCCCGCCTTTCTCCCCAAAGGCGGAACAAAGTGGATTAAGTCATTCTCCATTCTTTCATTTTATCCTAACAACAACCCTATGAGGTAGGTTAGGCTGAGGGAGAGTGAATGGGCCAGGGTTATCCAGCAAGCTTCCATGGCAGAGTGGAGATTTGAAGCTGAGTTTCTCAAATCCTAATCTGACACAGGGTGGAAATACACTTTACTAAGTACCTAGGGACGCTCAAATGAACTTCATTTCACATGTCCCCCCTCCAACTTTCCATGTACTCGCTCGCAGTTACACTTTGATTTGCTCTGTGTGAATACATTCTCACGTTCAATATCAGTTCCTTCTCAACTGCTAAAAGCAGGGGTTATTTCGTAGAAAAAGAGCTGGAGGAATTCATTAGCATATGCCACACCCCTTGACATCACCCGAAGTGTGTCATTAGCATAACTGATCTGCATATGCTACACCCCCTGACATCACCTATCCTGGCTGTTTTGGACCCAATCCTGGCCATTCAGGGCTGAAATTGGGCCCAAAAGGGCAAAAAGGGACTGAAAATAGCCAAAAAGGGGCCCAAAATGGTCGGGATCAGGTAGCCGCTGAGCGGGAGAGTGATCCACCACCCGTCAGAGGCCCGATCCGGGCTGTTTTGGCCCCAATCCAGGCCAAAACGGACCCAAAATGGCTGAGTCAGGTGGGAGGGGCCACCTGTCATATGACCTCTTTGGGGAACTGCTGGAACTGCATTCCTGTGCGTTCCCCCTCAAAGTGAGCCCTGGCTAAAAGTATCCCAGTTTCCCCCACATCCATTCATCGAAATGCAGATCTTGACACTTTCTTACACCTTAGAGAAATGCAAATGGGCAATTCATAGGAACCTACAGTACTTGTTCGTGCAGCAAAAATAGAGCGGAATTGGTGCTTTGCCTTTCAGAATCACTTGCAGATGCGATCACACAAAGGGAGCTCCTGTGAAAGCAGCATTCACAGGCACTGAGCAAGAACAGCCTGCACGTGAATTCACGACTACGCATACAATCCTGAACTTGAGCATCCCTAGGTACTTAGTAAGGTGTATTTCCACCCACTGTGACCATTATTACACCAAACTGGTTCCCGTTCTGGGAAAGAAAAAAGGAGAGTACAAGGTGAACTAACTCAGTGTACTCAATGAAACCATTTTTAGAGTTGACAAAAAACACCAGGCATTTTGAGAACTGGAAGTGGAGGGTTTTATTTATTTTTAAAACATTAATAAACCTGCCTTTCTGCCAGAAACCTAGTTTCTAATGCAGGTAAACCCATCCATCATAAAAAACATTACATCCACTAAGAAAAAGGCAACAACGACTAATTTTGAATTTCCCTTGCAAGACTCTGTGGGAAAGGCTTGGTCGCCAAACAGGTAACTTCCTTTAAAGAAAAAAGAGCTTAAATTAAGCTATTAAGTTCTACGCTTGCACAGCACAATCATGGAGCCAGAGAAGGCGCATAGCCCTAGTTAAGCCCATCATGTTATCCTTTCTTACTCATGACAGATAAATCTGCCGCCATTTGATGGAATTTATTTCTGTTCAAAAACTGATTATTCTGATGGAACAGTTTCTCTCTGTCTTTCTCAGCCAGATAGCATTTCCCTCTTCATTCCAAAACAAGTATTATGACAAGCCAAGCCAAAGCCCCATCTCTTTATCACTTAGGGAATGAATAAAAACGGAAGGCCGTTCTGTTAATCACCGCCATTTGATGGATACCCACTTTCAAACATTTCTCTTTTGTTCTTCCAGTTTCCTAGCTGGGTTTTCTCCCTTACGTTCTTTGCTTTAAGATTATTACTTGGATGCAATTAGAACTGCTAAAGATTCGGAAATCTTGCTTGCAAAGACTTTATCCCCTCCCCTCTTTAAAAAAAAACATGTAAGCTTAAAGAGAGCTGGGGCAGCATTAAAGGACAAAATTAGAGCAATGAGATATTAAAAGTCTGTGTGGTATTGCTTACCTCCTTCCCAGTATCAGGAATAAGCAAATATTTTGTTGGATTTGTTTGGTTATGTTTTGTTGTTTCAGTTCTCTGCTTTCTAGAGATTCAGTGGTACAGTTTGGTACAGTGTGTGGTTCTTAATATGCACTTTCTATGCAATTTGTATGTATAATGTTGGCATTTGTGTATAGTATGTGTATAATGCAGATTGACAGTGGACAGCAAGAAAGGGGGGAGTGGCAATTGCATGGAGCACCACCTATTGTGCCTGATGTTGCTCCAGCCTAAGCAACCTCATAGAAGAGTAGGGTTGCCAACCTCCAGGTGAGGCCTGGAGATCTCCCAGAATTGCAACTGATCTCCAAATAACAGAGATCTGTTCCCCTGGAGAAAATGGGCCCTTTGGATGGTGGAAACTATGGCATTATACCCTTCTGAGGTCCCTCTCCTCTTAAACCCTACTCCTTCCCAGGCTCCACCCTCAAAATCACCAGGAATTTCATAGCCCATATCTGGCAACTCAATGGAAGAGGTCTACATCATCACCTCTTCTCTCGCTCAACATACATCTCTCTCTGGTCTACAGATAACTATGGAAATGTTGGCTCCTGCAGCTAGGTTGGGAAATTCCTGAAGATTTGGGGGGTGGAGCCTGGTGAGGGCAGGGTTTGGGGAGGGGAGGGACTTCAGCAAGGGATAATGCCCTAGAGTCCACCTTCCAAAGCAGCCATTTTCTCCAGAGGAACTGATCTCTGTGACCTGGAGATCAGTTGTAATTCCGGGAGATCTCAGGCCACCACCTGTAGGCTGGCAACCCTAAACGTCTGATAGCAGGCTAAACAGTAGCCTCACCCACTTCCCATGAGCTTGTGGGGTCTGGAGTCTGTTCTCTCATCTGTCAGATGTGCCAGTTCTGGAGGGCCAGCACCACTTGCTTTTTGCTGCCAGAGCAACAGTGTCACATACCTACCTCTTTCCAGTGCTGTGGGATGTGGCAGAAGCGCCAATGATGACATCACAGTGGTGTTCCAGGCGTTTATCAACTTGGGCCTTTGGCTCTCATGCCTTGCTCCTTCCAGATGGCATCAATGTGCCTTTGGGTATACCTCTCTTTGTCAGATGCATCTGACAAAGAAAGCTGAGGCTCTCGAAAGCTTATGCTACAATAAAGTTGGTTAGTCTTAAAGGTGCTACTGGACTCTTTGCTATTTTGTTACTCCAGTGCAGACTAACACGGCTAACTCCTCAGGATCTTTGGGTATTCTGATACATAAATGTTGTTGGAAAATGTTTCTATTTTATGAGAGAAAACAACACAATGAAATAGAAAAGTATGTGGAAATAAGAAATGCCCAAGGAAGCCGCCCAACTGAAAACAAGAGACTTTCGGTTCAAAGTAGCAAGGATGAAAAATTGAAACCCTTCTTAGTGAACAGTTTCTGAAGTTGAATTGCTGAACTGTTTTCCACCCACCAAAGATACTTGTTGGTTTTTCCAATGTCATCTTCCCCCACAAGATTTCTCCGTAACGATTGTAATTTACAGGATGGCACTATGATTTTGAATCCCACTTTTCTGATTCAGGAGGTTGGCTAAGTAGCTCACAAACAGTTTAAATTCACACAATAAATCAGAACAATCAAAGAGAAGTCACCCCTCCCCCTAACTAAGCAAACTCAGTCCCAGAAGAGACCCCCCCGATATCACATTTTGACCTATCTCATCGACTATAAAGGAATTTTAAATTGTCTCTTCCCAAATGCCCATTTGATTCTGTGTAAGAATTAAATGAAAGACATTTGAAAGACATTTCTTAACTTTGGTGTTACCACCCAAAAGGCCCCATCTTGTTTTAGTATAACAGAAGAATCTTGGCCACCTTAAAAACTAACACATTTATTATTCCTATCCTAATTATTAATTTTACCTAAACTGACACATTTATCATTCCTCATTATACCTCTCTGGAATCATTTCCCATCACAGATTCCAAATAGAGCTGACAATTCCAAAATAGATTTGCTTTAGTAATTTTTCTGAAGTTTACAAACTTTTCAGGTAGAAATTGGGCAGAAGCAGCCAATAGATGACAGCTTGGAAGTTTTTAAAAAAACTTCATGAAGTGTCTGTGTGAAATGCAATTTAACAAATTTATTTCTGCTTTCTTAATTGTTCTTTTATCACAAGAAAAATTTCTGAACCCATTGTTTACAGATGGCCAGAAAAAATGGTGCAGAAAATTCTTTACAGTGAGAAAATAAACCACAGTGGTTTCTTTTTGGGCTCATTCATCATTCTATCTCTATAGACTGTATCATGTTAATACATTGTGACTTCACCTTGGGTGACATTGTATACTGGTACAGCCAAAGGCCTCTTTCAGAGAAGAAATGCCACCTGTTGGGGCTTGGGAGAAAGTCCTCTGCCTTTCAATAATGGAGAAGAAGAATTCCTGGGAGACTGCTTTGATTTCTGATGTCTTTGCAAGCAGTAAATATAGTTCTTCATTTAAAAGTACAGAACTGTATCCATGTGGATTAATTACCAATCTCTTCTTTGCACTTACTTGGTAACAGCTGGGACCAACCTGCTTTAAGTCCTACTTAACAATTGACTACCATATACCACACCAGATCTTTAAATAAATAGAAACAAATTGGGGCCCTCCCAAATGATATCTCGTTTTTCTTAGCACTGCAGTATATTAACATCTGCAAAGTTTAATGGAAGTTAAACGGAGTTTTGAGTATTAGTTCATGCCAGTGGATCTCAAACTTTTCCAACTAGGCCAACATCTAAATGTCATCTAATTTTAAGGGCCAAGTTGCAAACTAACTCTAATGCTACTTTCACACACAGATACATCACATTCATCAACACTGATTTTTTTTTTCATTTTTAGAATTTAAGCAGGGGACCAATGAGGACTCATGGGGGCATCTTATTTTCCCCTGTATTACCTTCTTGCAATATTTCCTCTTTCCCTGCTCCTGGCAACCCCCATCACCTCTCCCCTTTCCCTGCATCTTCCCTTCCCTTCCATCATTTACTTTTTTAGTCTCTTCCACATATACACCTTGGTAGCAACCAAGATTTGGAAGGTTTAGCAGATTATAGACAGGAGACCCTTGCAGCTGAACAGCATTAACCAAGCCTTTAGTTTCTTGAGTGGTGCATTGACAGAGTGGGGTAAGGTTTGGCACTATTAATATGAACACCAAACAAAAAGGCAGTGGTGTAACTGGTTAAGTTTTGAGCCGAGGCAGAGTTGCCCAAAATGCTGGTGGCTGGTTAGCTACCTGAGTTGCAACCACTATTCTTCCCAGTGGTGATCTGAAGTCATTAATAGTAATAGTAATAGTAATAGTAATAGTAATAGTAATAGTAATAGTAATAAAAAACCCCAAATAAGAAAAGAAATACATTGCAGGTCTTCCTCCCTCTTTTTCTGCTAGTGATCGGCCTACCACATCCAGGCTACAACTCATGGGCTAAGAGCCGAAGATTTCTTGGGGTCACATCTCTGGGTATGCTCAGGCTTTAAGTACCTGTAGCAGAAAAGAAACAAACTCACTCAGGTCTTACTCAGTCATTGGTAGCCAGGATCTTTCCCATCTCTTCCTCCACTTACATGGTTCTCATTTCCCTTATTTTTTAAATTTATATCATTTATAGTCTGCTTTTTCCACAGAGACTCAAGGTGGATTACACAGTGTGAGTTGGTACAGTCAATTTCAAGGACATTCCAACAAATAAGGTAATAGGGTATATTCATGAAAATGCAAAAATCCCTTTCTATCCTGCAAAGGGAGATAAGCTGAGAAATAATGACCAACTTACTAATATCCATTGTGCATCACAACTGAAGAAGCAATTATGGATTTGGGTCTCACAGATCCTAGCCCAGCAATGTAGCCAATACACCGCACCAGTTCTCAGTAAGGGGTGATGTTGGTCTTTGCCTCAATTGGCTCCTTGAGCAAGAACATCCAATTGATTTCTTGGCCCAAACTTAATCTATGCTTAATAAGCCATTGATTGGAATGCTTTCACAGTTACATTAAGGCTTATCACCAAAATTAGATATGCATTAAAGTATTAAAATGTAATTATTCTTATTGGGGTCTTTCTGGAGACCCAACAGAGTATCTTTCAGGCCTTTGAAATGGTAACTAGTCGTACTTTTTGCTCTGCTTTGTTTCAAGAATTAATTTTTAACATCCCAAATGTTGAGTATATAAATAAACTATCTGAATTTCTTCCATTCTTGGGGGTGGGGAACCACACTAAATAGACTTTAGGGATGTTTCTGAAATTCTGATTGGCCTGCATTCTCTGAAACATTCCTCCAACCACAGGAGGAACATGTAAATGTCTCCAATGTAAATGTCTCTTTCCCTGGAGGAAGAGACAATTACATTGAAAGAAGATTCCTTAGGTACAAGTAAGGCATTAATCTTTGCTGAGCAGAGTGGTAGGATATAGGCCACCACCTGAATTTGTCTCCTAATTTTGGCATTCCAATTTATGTGGTCTTGTTTTTGACAGGAAACCAAGGAATCCACCATCGTTCCATTTTTAAAAAATCTAAATGTTTGTATATGCCACTGTGCACATGCATTTTACAGGAGCTTTTAGTATCTTTAGTTCATTTTGTGGATGCTCCAACACTTGCCTGTTCAACTTATGTTCTGTTTGCTGGACAGGGAGCCAGTTTTTTAATGGGCCATTCATCTGTCTGAGAGCATCTGTAACTTGCTTGCCAGGTTAGTTTTCACATATTCAAACAGTGCAATGCCACTGGCAGTATTAAATGCATGTTCATTCTTATACAGTTCAGTGGTAGCCCCAGTTTGCCCCCTCACAGACCTTTTCCCTGGAGTGGCTCTCCAGGGTCTCAGGTAGTGGTCTTTCCCATCACCTAGTGCTTTGTCCTTTTTAACTGGAGATGCTGGGAATTGAACCCAGGACCTTCTGCATGCAAAGCAGAAGCTCTATCACTGAGCCACAGCCCCTCCCTCACACATGCAGCTTCCTTATACTGAATCAGACCATCATTCCATCAAGGTCAGTATTGTCTACTCAGACAGTAGCTCTCCAGGGTCTTATGTAATGTTCTTTCACATCACCTCCTACCAGATCATTCTAACTGGAGATGCCTGGGATTGAACCAAAGATCTTCTGTACAACAAGCAGATGCCCTACCACTCAGCCACTGGCTCCTCCCCAGTTTTCCACAGCTTTGTGGTGTTATAGCAACCATCCTCTCCAGGTCATGTAGATACTTGACCCAACCATTCATGATCTGAGGGGACACAATTGTTTTAGCTTACTGTGCAAATGCAAAAGTGGCTTGCGAGGCAGAAGGAAGTGAAATGGAACCAACATCAGCAAAAGTGTTTGGCCGGTGCTTGAGGTAGACAGCAATGAGGCTAAGGACTTCCAGTGCTCATTTTGTGAGTGATTGCAGTTGTTGAACACAGCTTGTTCAAACACACACACACACCTGCATTCTACCAATGCGTATATGCATGCTGGTAAAATGTTGCAGGGCTAACACACTTTGTAGGAGAACATGTGTGCCTCTTTATGTATTTGGCCAAAAAACAGTGCAACTGGGAATTCAGCCACAATGTCAGTATCAGGGTTAACCGTTTAAAGCCTATTGACTTCAACAGACTTAAAAGGGTACAAGCCAGGTTAGGATTGCACTGTTGGATTTAATTGTGCTATGTAGATATACTGTATGGTTTTTATATGTGGCTTAAACAGTATTTACGTGCACAAAATAATATTTTACATATTGTATACACACACCCACACTTAACTGATCACAATAGACAATCATGATAAACGATATGATATAATGTATAATGCCAATTTATTGATGCACAAAGAATTTGAAAAAAAAGCATGTGTTTGATAATAATGACATACTTTGTAAACTGCTCTGAGCAGGCTTTAAGTTGTCTTGAAGGGTGGTATATAAATCGAATGCTATCAATCAATCAATCAATCAATCAATCAATCAATCAATCAATCAATCAATCAATCAATCAATCAATCAATCAATCAATCAATCAATCAATCAATCAATCAATCAATCAATCAATCAATCAATCAATCAATCAATCAAAGGGTTTATTATGGTCACAAGACCAGCCAAGTAAAATACAGATAAAAAGAACAGTTTTTAAATACTTAAAATGGGTAAATACATAAAAGATAAAATCATACATATGTATATATATCTAACAGTAAAAACTCACTCACTTTGTGTTATTATTATTATTATTATAATAAGAAAAATTTGGTGCAAGGAAATGGAAAATAGCACAAAAATAAAGAACGAGGTAGGAGGGAACCCTGCTCTGGACCCCTTAAAGAAAGGACAAGATAAACATTAGATGGATTCTTAGATAGATAGTTAGACCAACAGATAAACAGATGGATGGATGGATGGACAAATAGGCAGGATCCAGGGGCCAGTTCAGAGAAGCAAAACTGAAATGCAGATCTGCAGGTTGAAATAGCAGGGATGAGAAAGTCAAAATTGTCTGCAGTCCTCCCCGCTTGTTGACAGTGCTCAGTTGCCAAGCGTTAAGCTCAGTGCCACATCTGTAACTCTACTGCATAAGAGACACTGATGCTCACTAGCATATCCATTGCGGGAAGGGGTTGAGTTTTGTTTTCCACGGCAACCCCCTCCATTTTATATTAATAAAACTGGCTGTGCTGTGTCAGGATGCCACCGGGACTGACATAATTAATGCCTCTAATGTGAAAGTTTAAGGTTCATTAGGTTTAGAAACTCAGGCAGGTTTTTTAATCAAGCGTGTTATGGCAAATCATTAAAAGCTAAACACAATTTATGAGCTATTGTGGTAATATTTTGTTGCATGTTGCCTCGGGGCAAAGTGGCCATTGAAAGAAACCATTTAGATTACGCTCACACCTGCACGGTCAGCGCAAGCAGATCAGAATCAGAATCAGAATCCTGCCACAAGGGTGACGCTTCACAACTCGAATAAAAAAGAAGAGTGTATTGTCGAAGGCTTTCACGGCCGGAGAACGATGGTTGTTGTGGGTTTTCCGGGCTGTATTGCCGTGGTCTTGGCATTGTAGTTCCTGACGTTTCGCCAGCAGCTGTGGCTGGCATCTTCAGAGGTGTAGCACCAAAAGACAGGCAGAGAAGACAGGCAGAGAAGAAGAGCATCACATTTGACAAGGCAAGTCAAAAGCACGGCATTGGGAACTTCCGGATGGTGCCAGAAAAGCTTACGCTGTTGCTAAGATTCTGTTTGCATTGCCCTGGCCCAGTGAACAATGTCCACTATGTCTGCTATGAGGTAAAAATACGGCTGTTTTCCCACATCACATTTGGTCCCAAACATTTGCAACCATAAGGGTGATTTATGAATTCTGCCTGTCTTTTCATAGGGTCCAACTGCACCTTACATTTTTAGATGAGTTGGGTTTAGATGAGTTCCCTGTGGTCACACAGCAGCTGCAGGGAAAAGACATTTTTAAAGTCCCCAGGAGCTTGACTGGTATCAAGATGGCAGGATGGGACAAAGAAGGGATCTTACTTCCCTATGCCATTTTCCTGAGCTGAAATGGCAGGAAGTTATTCGCCTATCTTTACAGCTGCGTGTGCCACCTGGACCTAATTCCTCAAAAAATATAACTTGTCATTCGGCCCATAGTTGAGTGATTTTTGTGTGTGTTCCATTAATAAAAGAAGCTTCAGAACATCTCCTCATTCAGATTTCTTCCTTGATTTTAGAACTCCAAATTACCTTGTGGTGATTTGGAGTTCTAAATTGTGAACAGAGGAATATGGAAGCACCTTAAAGACTAACGGGATTTATTCTAATAGGAGCCTTCATGAGTCAGGGCCCACTTCATCAGATGCATGAAGTATACATCCGTTAAACAGATGCATTTATACAAAAGGCTTCAAGCAACAGAAAGGCACAGAGGGGCAGTTTTTCCCCCCAAAAAAGAAAGGCTGGTATAAAACAAGACACAGGAAAAAAGGTAATCAGAGTAAGTGAGAATTGTTCCTAACTGTTGACAGACAAGCAAAGCAGAATTAACATAAAATCAGATTTAATCTAAGGAAGGGCAGAGTGAAACATGATGAAGAGATCCAATTATAGAAGTACAGAGATTTAGTAAAATCTGTAAGGGTGGGATTGAAAAAGATATTAGTAAGTAAGACTGGGGAGGGGAATAGAATTGAACGTCTTGATAAATCCGAACATTTCTTTTGAAACAAATGTATTTTGACCATTGACTGGCATCTATCGAACAAACATAGGTGAACCTATGGCTCTCGTTGTGTCAGAATGATAATGGTTTCAAGCCAAGAACATCTTGCTTAAGGAAAGAGTCCTACACACTCAAAAGGAATCTTGCTGCCATGGAAGAACGTCTTTGGACCCATCCCAATTTCCTGAATCCAATCCATGGCTCTTTGGATCCTATCAGCTGCCTTTCAATAACTCATCGACTATGAAACCTCTCACTCTTTCCCCAACTTTTTTCCTGAAGAGGGTTGAGTTGAGTATTTGATCTCTCGATGTGCAGTCAGTGTATTTTACCTCTTAGCCCTACATTGCTTCCTTGAACTAAGACCATCTCAAACACTGTTAATTCTCTAATAGGAACAAGCTCTTGATTAACACACATAATGAACATACCGACATAATGGTGGCTTAAATGGACTCGTTATCCTTTCTGCCTATTGAGAGCAGAGAAGAACATCATTTCGTTCAAGGTCTTTCATTGTTATAAAATTGTAAATTTCCCACAAAAGTTATATCACCTAGGATATCTCCTGTATTAATTTGTTCATTATAATAATAAGTGTTTTAAAGTGAGGGGGGAGGGTGTTCAGAATTTGATATACATTGACTCCACTCCAAAGAAATAATGACCTTTGGGCACAAGTTATGAATTGTTATCATCACTCCATTATTACAACAACAGATGTATTTTAACGAAGTCGGCGGGTTTCCTTGTTCCAGGTAACTCACATTCAATTGATTTTTCTCACCCCGGCATCGCTTCTAGCCAAGCAGTTTCACAATACACCAAAACTTCCTCCTTTCCCCCTTTTTGGAGGCAGTTGTCAGGTCTGACTATGTTCCTTGTATGATTTAACCAAACAGACTCCATTTTAATCCTGTCAGTGTTTTAAGCTCTTCTCTTGCAGGTGACAAGCAGCCCAGTAACAGTTATCTCAAAGAAGAGGAATGTTATGACTACAACCTTTCCAGCCTTGGGAAAGTTTCACTCTCTCAGCTTCAAGCCGCTTGTTTTGAGAACTGTGGGGGGAGGATGGGACTTGCTAGGCTTTGCTATTCTGTACCTTAACTTTTGCCTGTCATTCATAACAATACCCGTGTACCAGCCAAGATATTGCATCTTGGTCAGTGGACTATAATGGTTGTTTATATTCAGTGAAATCTTTTGAAACCAATGGACTCATGTCTAATTGCAAGAGATAGGCTGGATTGCAACTTTTAGTAAGCCACAGTCTGACAGCAGTGTGGTGTTGTGGTTAGAGCACTGGACTAGGATTTGGTAGACGCAGGTTCAAATATCCACTTTGCCAGCTTGCTGGGTGAAATTTGGAGAAGTGATTCTCTTAAGTGAAGCTACGTTGCAGGGTTGATGTGAGGATAAAATGGATGGAGTACCATGCATGCTGCCTTGAGTTCCTTGGAGGAAGTGTAGGATAAAAATATAAGACAATGAAGTAACAGATAAAATATACATAAGCTCGACCAACCATACTCTTGTGTGAGCCAACAAATGTAAAACAAATGATTATGTAACCAACAATCTTCACCCAACAGCTATTTTATCAACCAACAGAAATTTTCAACCCTCAATACAGCTTAACCAATCAATGTATGTATGCATATGTGCTGTCAAATTGCAAATGACTTATGGCAACCCCAGCAAGGGGCTTTCAAGGCAAGTGAAAAGCAGAAGTGGAATGCCATTTTGTTCCTCTGCGGAGTCTTCCTTGATGGGCCCCCATCCAAGTACCAACCATGTTTAGCTGCCAAGATCTGAACTCTCCCCGATGTTGTTTGACATCCATATGTGCCCCCTCATCCAGTTGGTGCAGAGTTTCGGGTCAGGCTGTCATCAGTATGCTGATGATACCCAATTTTATCTGTTGATGGACAGCCAGCCAGGTGCCACCCCAGTTCACTCGGCCAGGGCTTTGGAGGCTGTTACTGGATTGTTAAAGCAGAGTCAACTGAATCCTACTAAGACAGAGGTCCTGCACTTGGGCTGCGAGTTGTCAGGTTCTAGGCTCCAGCTCCCAACCATGGTTGGGCACCGCTTGCACCTGTGCCAGTGGAGAAGCTTGCGTGTGGTCCTGAATGTGTCCTTATGCATGGAGGCCCAGATCACAACAGTTGCCAGATCAGCATTTTTCCATCTCCGCCAAGTTGGCAACCTAGCTACAGTGATCCATGCAACTGTCACCTCCACGTTGGACTACTGTAATTCTCTCGATGCTGGGCTCCCCCTGGGCCTGTTCCAGAAGTTACAGCTGGTCCAGAATGTGGCTGTGCATGTTTTGACTGGGACTCCATTCCAGTTACATATAGCACCAGTATTGCGCCAGCTGCCCTGGCTCCCCGTGGAATTCCAGATCAAGTTCAAAGTCTTGGTCTTAACCTTTAAAGCCCTTAGCAGACTGGGACCAGCATATCTACAGGACAGGGACTGTAGACCGTACGACTGTTTTCTTTCTGTTGCTGTAAGCATGCTCCCAATATGTAATGTCTACATTGTCTGTCATGTTTAAATGCTTGTGCTTTATGTTAGCTCTAGTTCAAATTTCGACTTCTTTTCAGATTTCTGCAATCCAGACCCTGTTGTTTATTGGGTGCCCCATCCTGTTGATCATATTTGACTTACGCTGTGTAATCAGCCTTGTGTCTTGGTGAGAAAGGCCGACTATAAAGTATGTAAATAAATAAATAAAATAAAAACTCTATGGTTAAACCCTGCCCCGAATTCCTCCCACTGGTTTGCCTGCTGTGGCTGGCAACCTTATAATGAAATAACCTGGTGAACACCAGCCCACAATATTTTGTGTTCTTTTCCTTTTTTGTTTGATTGTATATTGTGATTTATATAAATGCATTTAAATTGTATTGCATTTTTGATAAACTGCTTTGGATCCCCAATGAGATGTTTCCACCAGTTCTCATCCAACTCCTTCCCACTCTCATAGCGGAAGTGGCAATGCAACTTCCGGTTACTGCATCTGTGATACTCTTGGAATGTCCCCAATATCTATGGTAGTTACCATAGACATTTGGGCAATTTGTAGAGTGGTATGGGGTGATGGTGATGCCACTTCCAGGTGATCACATGAAAGAGATGTCACTGTATCAGTTATGCCCTCTTTCCCGTGCTTCCACCCCCAAATCCTAGGAGAAAAGTGGGATAAAAATATGCTAAGTAAGTTCCATGTCAGTCTGCCAGAACTTGGAATCTAGCCATACTTCTCGGGTTGCCAACCTCCAGGTGGGATGTGAACTTCTCCTGGAATTACAACTAATCTAGGGACTGCAGAGATTAGATCCGCTGGAAAAAATGGCAGCTTCAGAGGGTGGAAACTATGGGACTATACCCTGCTGAGCTTCCTTCCTTCCCCAAACCTTACTCTTCCCAGGCACTGTCCCCAAATCTCCAGAAATTTCCTAAGCAGAATTGGCAACCCTACATACTTCTCTTCCTGGCACTAACAAGCCATCTTTTGCCAAAACAGACTGTACTTGGCCAAAACAAAACCCTCTCCCAAATGTTTGAGGCACGTGGGAATATACCAGAGCAGAATCATTTGTAGACAACAAGTAGAAGTAGAAGTTCAGAATCCGGTTATGTGACCCTTAGGCTGCCTGCTCTCTGATGCCGAATGTAAATTCTGACACAGCCAAGTAAAACACTCAGTATAGCTGTGCTAGGCAGAGGTAAGTCTATTGGCTTCGAAGGATGGGATTTTGCTCTGGACTGCACTGCAAGTGAATGAATTGTTACTCAATACAGTTGGAGTCTCTCTTTTGTACTTTGAGTGTTCACTGCTGCACAAGGAAGTCAGTGAGGGAATGGGCAGTGCCCTATGTCTGCCTCCCACAAGGCTTTTTGCATTGCTAATCATCCAAGGATAAAAGAGGTTGCTGCAGTGCTTAGGTTCACTTACCAAGACTTGGCCAGGACATCTTGGTTTTTGATGGCAAGAATATGGAGTGAGCTTGAAAAACGAGATCCAGTGGGGTGCAATGGTTAGAGGGTTGGACTAGAATTTGGGAGATCCAAGTTTGAACCCCTCCCCCCCCCAAACTCTGCCATGGAAGCTTACTTCTTTGGCCATCACTCTCTCTCACCCTAACCTACCTCACAGGGTTGTTGTGAGAATAAAATGACGAAGGGGAGAACATAGGGTTGCCAGGTCCCCTTACCCTCCCGGCAGGTACCTCCTCCTTCTCCCTGTTATGTTTTACTTGCGTGTGCTGTGCATGTGTTGCCCGCAGCTGTGCAATAACTTCATTTTCGGTGACGTCACTTCAGGTGACATCATCGTGCAGGCCCAGGAGTGTGTGTGCTCTTCATAGTGGGCTGATTTGGGCCTCAAATGGGCCCAATTCAGCCCATTTGGGGCCCAAGTCGGCCTGAGGTAAAGCGTGGAAGTGCTCTCGGAGCAGCGCGATTATGTCAGTGATGTCGTTGTCACACTGCCCCAGGAGTGCACTCTAGAGGCCTGTTCCCGTGTCTTCCTCCCCTGCGGGTCAAGTAAGTGGAAATGGGGAGTCAGAGGGTGAAAGAGGGAGATCTCCCGCCCCCACCAGGGGAATGAGTTCCCTAGGAGAACATTGCCATAAACTGTTTTGTGGAGAAAAGCAGGAGCGAAGCATCTAATGGAATGCCCTGCCTACAGTCTGAAGCGGCGACATCTACTTTACCATCTCAGGAGCCTACCCCAACCCCTTCACATTCTTGAGGATGAGCTTCAGTGAGCTTCGGTTTAACAAACTGGTAATCAGCTAATTTGGTTGTCATGGCGCTTGCAAATCTCAACGGAAAGGCATACCTTTCACTGAATCTCACTCTGGCTGTCTCTGTTTCATAGTGGAGTTTTCTATTTAAAGAAAGGAAGCAAATAAATGAATATTCTTTACAGACAAGGGTTCTCTGTAAGGTGATATCATATGAATGGAGGCACCGTATGGAAGAAAGGGCTAAGATCAAGATAATTCATACTACAGTATTCCTTATTATTATGCATGGATGTGAAAGTTGGACAATGAAGGAAGATGACAGCGGAAAAAATGGATTTGTTTGAAATGTAGTGTCGGAAGAAAGTTTTATGGATACCATAGATGGCCAGAAAGACAAATAAGTGGCTTGTAGATCAAATCAAGCCCAGATTCTCCCTAGAAGCTAAAATGACTAAACTGAGAGGCTATTGTACTTTTTGTCACCTCATGAGAAGACAAGACTCACTGGAAAAGACAATAATTCTACCAAAGGTGGAGGGCAATAGGAAAAGAGGAAGACCCAACATGAGATGTGTTGACTCAATACAGGAAGCCACATCCACCCCTTTGCAAGATCTGAGCAAGGTTATCAATGATAGGACGTTTTGGAGGTCATTAATTCATAGGTTCACCGTAAGTCAGAAGCAACTTGATGGCACATAACAACCACAAAGTACAAGATGCATTTTATATGGGAGATCTGTGAGAAGAGTTCCTTTCAGCCACAGGAAGTCTATCTTGCAGCAGGGACAGGTCTGTGACTCCGGGGCAGAGTACATGCTTTACATGCTGAAGGTCCCTGTTTCAGCCGCTAGTTATATAGTATCAGGAAGCTGGAATTAGGAGTCTTTTCTCTGATTGAGACCTGCATTCGGCTAGATAGGCCATCTATCTGAATGCCAAAATAAAATAGGTGCTTGGGGGCATGGCCAGTGACAAAATGGCCGCCCACCATGGGGTCAGGGGATCACAAAATGTTGGAAAGTTCTAAGCCAAGCATTATCCTTTAATGGTGGCAGCTGTTCCCAATTTTCATACTTAATAATAATAATAATAACAACATCCAATGTATATACTGCCCTTCAGGACATGTTAATGCCCACTCAGAGCGGTTTACAAAGTGTCATTATTATCCTCACAACAAAACATCCTGTGAGGTGGGTGGAGCTGAGAGAGCTCCTAGTAGCTGTGACTGACCCAAGGTCACCCAGCTGGTTTCAAACGGAGGAGTGGGGAATCAAACCCGGCTCTCCAGATTAGAGTCCTGCACTCTTAACTACTACACCAAACTGGCTTCCTGCAGACACAACGGAGGTGCCTCCTGGGCTCTTCTGAAGCACATTCTGCTCCACTGAGGTAGATGGAAGCCACAATTGGCTCTTTGCTTAAGTTTCCTTGGCACTAGGAAACTTATAGGTGGGCCCCATGAGATGTCTGTTAGGGATTACTGGTCCAGTGTCTCCAACATGTATGAAAGAACCATGAACCCTTGAACATGCCTTGTTTTGTTGGTCAATGGTCTGACTATGGAGACAAGTGTTGCCAAACAAACCCTAATGAGATGTGGCTGTTTCCACATGTCCTAAAAAAACAGTGCCCCACTCATTGAATGCTGGTGGCTTTTCCTCACCATTTCTGACGTCACTGTTTCCAAAACAGATGCAGGCAGTGGATTCCGTTTTCATGGTGAAACAAAATAATAACTGCCTGTATCCGTTTTGGAAACAGTGATGTCAGAAATTGCGCGAAAATTGCGTGGAAAAGCTGCCAACGTTCAGTGAGTGGAGTACTATTTTTAAGATGTTGGGAAACAATCATGGTGACCATAACGCAACGCAACATAACACAACACAACACAGGATATTAGACTCTTTTCTTATTAACCAACTATATTATCACATTTTAAAATTATCTTCTCGGTGTTAACTTCTAGGAGGATGGCCAAGCGCTTCCATGACAGCAGTACCTTCCTATGTGATTCCTATTCTATCAAACTCATCATAGTCTTGATAGTTTCAGGTGGGTAATCATGTTGGTTTGCATTGTAAGGAGGGGGTCTCATATGCTTCGCTAACAAGTTAGGGACTGTAGACTTCACCACTATGTTGTCTTACATGAATCTGTTGCTTTAAATATGTACTCCTGTGTACTACCTGTGCTTTATGTTTGCTTTATGTTGTCTAATGTCAGTCCTAGAAGTGATTATGTTCTGTTTCAGTATTTTCTTCTACTTTGTATTATATTCTTGCTAATGCTATGTCTTTTGAAACTTGTATCTATTTACCTCATGACATTGCTTATGGAAATGTCCTTGATACTGTATGGAAATGTACTTGATACAGATTGTACTAATCTCATACTGTGTAATCCGCCTTGAGACTCAGTGAGAAAGGCGGACTACAAACAAACAAACAAACAAACAAACAAACAAACAAACAAACAAACAAACAAACAAACAAACAAACAAACAAACAAACAAACAAACAAACAAACAAACAAACAAACAAACAAACAAACAAACAAACAAATTAGAGCAGCAGAATTTGAGTCCAGTGGCACCTTAGAGACCAATGAAACCTTCAGGGTATAAGCTTTTGAGAGTCAAATCTCTCTTCCTCGGATACCTGAAGCTTTGACTCTCAAAAGCTTATATCCTGAAATTCTTGTTGCTCTAAGGTGCCACTGGACTCAAATCCTATTGTAGTCTTGAGAACATGATAAGTACAGAAAATGGATGTCCTGTGTTCAGAAATAGGAAATACAACAGTGCACAATGCTCACCTTTAATATGAAAATTGTTCAAATACCCTTTCCAGAACACCAGATACATCCCAGGGATTGTTCTTTGTCCTGTGGGCAAAAACACACACGCAAAATGTTCATCCCCTCCTCCCCCTGGAAAAAATAACTACCCTGAGAGGCTGTTTGAGGTCAGAAAAATTATACAGCAGGGGAACTGCCCTTCTCTCCCTCCACCCCAGGCTGTGGTCCAGATTTGAATCAGGGCTTCACACAGCTGTTATCTACCAAGGGGGAGGGGGAAATGCTGGCTATCTGATCACAGGTCTTCTGGCATCTCCTCAGGTTTGATACTCTCCCAGCAAAAAAACAAACACGGGCCGTTTCCACACGGCTTACCTTATTCTGCAAAATAGCGAAATCTTGCGCGAAATCTTGCGAGAAGACGCTGTTATCGTGCGAGAAGATGAGATAACAGCGTCTTCTCGAGATTTCGCACGAGATTTCGCTATTTTGCAGAATAAGGTAAGCCGTTTGGAAATGGCCACCCTCCAATGCAAAATAATCCTAGGTACTTTGAGCCGACAGAAAAAAGATTATAATTTGCACCAAATCTGGCATGTAAATAAAAACGTATTATGCTGAACAGCTAACCGTGCAGTTGTGGAAAAATGTATTTTTTGTCTAATGGCTTGATCTTCTCTGTCAGCCAAAAAATGAATCCCGTCAGGTCTCTTTCAATCACGTCAAATTAAAATAGTATACCTTCCTTTGAGATAGATGTCTTCTTCTGATGACAAGATTCATTTGATCCCATCCTTTGAATCTACCCCCCTTCCCCAGCAAACCACATCCTTCTGATTTCATAGCTGCTTTCAGGCAAATTTATTTTGTTACCCAACCCTATTCTCTTTATTTTTTTTTGCTTTGATGATATCAAAGGTGCAAAAAGAAAAGGTCGGGATTCTTGGCATAATTGCAGCAAATCTGGCTCCCCAAAATAATTATTTATGGAGACATGAGAAATAACAAAGCCACTGTTTCGCTCCACGTGCGAGGCAGGCAGTTTTTAAAAAGAAGAAATTTGTCAAAGAACCCAGGAGGTTTTGAAGAAAGCATAGCAATAACAACCATAATCATAAGTAAATCTGGGTGACAGGGTATACATTATTGTAGACAAAGAGAAGGTATAGAAAAGCAGCAGGGGCTTTTAAAAAGCTGAACTTCTTTTGTATGAATGCAGTTTGTAAGGACTGTTTTCCGTCGTCATCCTCATTCCCCTATATTTGTACCAAGTGCACCTCATTAATAGGTCCAATATTTCGTCAAATTATCACTTTTAAAGTAAAGTCTCTATTGTTTGTAGAAAATGTCACATTGCCATTGGGATAGTGGCCAGAATGGAACTGGATGCTGAGGCAAGGCAAGTTTTCATTGCTCACATTTATATACAGTTGTTCATTTACAGAGCTCAGAGTGGTACACACAGCTGGGGTGATTTGATGTCTGGCCAGAGTACTTGCCATGAATGTTGATCACTGAAAACTTTAATCTGCACTGCATGATGTAAAGAATAATAATTTTTAAAAAACGTGTTCTGGACGACTCCAGTCAGGCCTGATTCAGATATAAACAAAAGTTTCCCATTGCAATATATTTCCCCTCTTTTGGCATTCCAAAGGTTCTATATCTTATAAACCAGTGGAAGGTTCCCAAATGAAGTTGTAGAAGACAGTACTTTGAATGGCAGACCATAGACTCCCAGATGGCTAGATCATCTCCGTTCTTTCAGAGGGTTTGGAGTCAGAACTCTATGGCCGACCAAGCTGCCTGTTCCTGGGAATATTTCCATGTTCTCATGAAACCACATAAAATCGTCATGAGATTGTTGAGGTGGATTCCTGAAGTGGCCCACTATTCACTCAATGTACTAAATGCTCATGGTCAGGGGTCATATCATAGAAAAAGAGCTGGAGGAACTCATTAGCATAACTCATTACCATAACTCATTAGCATATGCCACACCTCTTGCCATTACCGGAAGTGTGTTATTAGTGTAACTGATTTGCATATGCCGCACCCCCTGATATCACCTATTCAGCTGTTTTGGACCCAATCCTGGCCATTCAGGCTCGAAATTGAGCCCAAAATGGCAAAAAGGGGCTGAAAATGGCTGAAAAGGGGCCCCAAATGGTCAGGATCAGGCCACTGATGAGCGGGATAGTGATCCTCCACCCGTCAGAGGCCCAATCCTGGCCGTTTCGGACCCAGTCCAGGTCAAAATAGGCCCCAAACGGCCGAGAGTCAGGTGGGCAGGGCCACCTGACATGTGACCTCTTTGGGGAACTGCTGGAACTGCATTCCTATGCGTTCCCCCTCGAAATGAGCCCTGCTCATGGTAAATCTTATAAATGAACAAATATGTCATGTGAATATGGAAGTGTCCTCACGATGGCTGTATTGTCTTGTCCAGACCTTAATCTAACACTGTAACCACTATACCACGGCAGCTCCACTTTATGGATGCACTGAGAAGAGGTTAAAGCAGTAAAGATTAGTTTCTTTGGAGGTGGAAATTGCCCCTCTTTCCTTTTGATCACTTCACTTGCTTATGCTTCCTATTTGCTTTTAAAATTGCCATCTTCTTTCCTGTGGCAATTTGCATAATCATATTCTTCTGTTTGGAAGATGTCATTTTTGTAAATGACATTAATTGCTGGGGGAAAAAAACGAAATACATTTTACTGAAAAGATATATACATATATTTGCATGTCAATTTTGAACTATATTCACATGAAAAAAAAAAAGATAAGCCAGTCCTCCAAAATGCAGAACTTTAATTGTGGGGAATGTATTTAAGGTGCTATCAATTTCGGCATGCATTCATTTGTGTATGTGTGTGTTTGATCCACCTGCACTGGATGGGGAAAAGGTTGTCAGCTAAAAATGGAACATCAGAGGACCAGTTTATGTATTTATGAGAATCAGGTTATAATACATTTCCTGGGCTTATATCAATTCAGGCTGCAGATGAAAGGTTTTGGGCTTGCATATTCTTCCATGCTGATGAAAACCTCTCGGAAGGGCAAGGGCTTTACAAAGCAGTCCAAGGCAGAATTAACACCCTCCCAAGTCCACTGTAGTCAACGAGCTTAGAAGGGTGTAAATCTACTTAGGATGGCACTGCCAGACTAGTTCTTTTCCCCCTTGGCAAGTTATATTTCTAGTTACAGGGAAATTTATCTTTGGGAAAGTATTCAACAAGTGGTATGCCCCCTTTAGTCCGAAGTGGTACAGTCTGGAAGAAAGTTTTGCCACTTTTTAAATACATATATAATGTCAATTGCTATAATGTGACAGCAATTTCTGGCAGTTTCAACTCATATTGTAGTCACTATGATGACGAGTGTTTGAACTGCTTAATGCGTGAGCCTGATAGATGGGTGGGAAGGATGAGAAGTAGGATTTCCGCTTACCTGATTCCACTGGGGGACATCCTAGTGATGTTCCCCATCCCCTCCCTCACTCAATGGAGCAGTGAGGAGGAAATTATGGGGCAGAAAAGGTTCTGGACAGTTGGCAACCCTAAAACAGGAAGTGATATCAGGAATGCTCAAGGAATTTATAAATCTCTATGGCTTTTACCAGAGATTTGGAAATTTCTAGACTGCTGTAATATCCTGTTTTGAAAGACGAAGTCGTATTCCAGCATTCTCCTTAGAGGAGCAGCAGGATTTATTTATATGCTTAATGTATTTTAAAAAATGTATATCCTACCTTTATTCCTTCCATAATGGCCACCAAGGTGGCTAAAATATTAAGAAGATACATAATAAAATTACATCTTAAAAACCATTACAACCAACAAAACATCATTAAAACTATTAAAACCAGAAGTAAAATATTAAAAACATAAAAGCAACAATGAAAACATTGAGCAGAAAAGAGGAATGCCAAACAAAAGAAAAAAATCTTCACCCGCTGGCGGAAGATGAGAACAGTAGGAGATGGACAAGTTTCCCTGAAGAGAGAGTTCCAGACATTTGGTGCCATCACTAAGAAGGCCTCTCCTGGGGACAAGATGGAACCTTGTGATGCTTCACAATCCAAAGCCCCGGGGCCAGATTTTCTGTTTCCTCACCTAAACTTCCCCCATAAATTGTACAGGTTTTTTATATATTGATAAATAAAATTGATGTTACACATGTATACATTGCACATATATAAAAACCATGCAACATGTGGGGGGGGAGAGAGATGAAATATGGGATATTTGCATAATTCTGTGGTTGTTCTGAAGGTATTTTGATGAGCTCCTCTCTGCAAATGAGTGACTTTTCTTATACCCTCCTTTGATGATAAACAGATTCTGCATAATGTATGGTATGGAACACATCGCTACAAGGTATCATCATCAAAATGGCTTGTTAGAAATTGGAAGCTTCCATCTTCCGAGAGAATGAGTTTACCCTTGCTACTGTGTAAGCACAATGTAATTGTGGATAATTATGTCCCATATTTATAGAAATATCATGATGTGTATAAAACCCCTTGCTATAATTATACACCTACATCCCCATGAGAGTTTAGTAACTCCGCTGCAGGATCACTGCCAATACATATGCTGCAAAATATGTGTCACGCTGCAATCGGGAAACTGAACGCACTTGCATAGAGGATGCTGCTTAGCAGGAAGTCTCACTCGAGTGGTGCTCAGACCAAATGCTGCATATTCAGCTTTCAAGATTTCAAAATATTATTTAATTCCCAAAGAGATGAAAATTGCCACCCTTTGCAGTAAATTATGAGCTGTTCTCGAGTGGCAATTAAAACGTGCAGAAATGGTATGTGATAAGAGACCTTTCTGGACTGCAAATTGCAGGGTTGTATGTTTGTGTTTCTAGGGGGTTGGACTGGGAAAAAGCTCACCCACCTGCTCCCCTGTTTGGGGCTGACCAGGTCTCTGGGGATCTGGTGAGGGAGTTGCAAAGAAAACTTTTGTCACAGTCAGTACTTTCTGGAGGTGCAAATTAGGGTTGCCAACTCTGAGTTGGGAAATTTCTGAAGATTTGGGGGTGGAGATTGGGGAGGGCAGGGTTCGGGGATTTGACGCCATAGAATCCAACCTCCAAAACAGCCATTTTCTCCAAAGGAAAAGATCCCTGTAGTCTGGAGAGCCAAGAATTCTCCAGGTCTACTCTCACCTGGATGTTGGCAACTCTAGAAATGGAACTGCACTTTTGGCTTTGCAAAGACAGAGGCCCAATTAAGATGGTCCAGGTCTGAAGACCTATAGATCTGACTGGTTTCCAGAATGCCTTGGTAGACTTTGTGAGCAGGGTTGCCAGCTGCAGCCTGGGAAATTCCTGGAGATTTGAGCAGTGGAGCCTGGAGAAAGGTGGGTTTGAGGATGGGAGCAACCTTAGTGGGGTATAATACTATAGAGTCTGCCTTCCAAAGCAGCCACTTTCTCCAGGGGAACTGATCTCTGTGGCCCGGAGATGTAGCAGTTGTGGGATATCTACAGCCAGGGCTGGTGCGCCCAGAGGCCAGGTAGGCGGTGGCCTCAGGCGTGAGGGCACTGGAGAGGCGCTGGAGGGGGTGTCGGGGGCAGAGGCATGCGCCGTGGAGCTGGCGTGGCTGGCCTGCAGCTGCTGCAGCCAGCCAGCCCCATGCCGCTGCCACCGCCACACAACCCAGCCGGGCGCAGCAGCCAAGAGTCGCTGCCGGGGTGGCATGCGGAGTGCGGAGCAGCCTCCTCCTGCCACCCCAGCCATCTGCCAGCGAATGCCCCTGGCTTGCACTGTGCGATGACATCATCATGCAGTCTGTGGCATGCGCGCGTGCTGTGTGCACATGCGCGGGGTGGGGGTTGCCGCAGGTGCCAGAAGCCCTGGCGCCGGCAGTGTCTACAGCCACCAACTGGAGGTTGGCAACCTTATTTATGAGTCTGACTAGTGACACAGCTGATTCATTAACTGAGGGGACTGGAACACAAGGCTCATAGAGGCGTTGGATAGAAATCATGTATGCATGAAGCTTCTCTACTGAGATAGACCATTAGTCTATCAAGGTCAGTATTATCTACTCTGACAACAGCTCCCCAGAGTCTCAGAGTCTCTCTACATGAGATGCCTCGGCACGTGTTCGTCAAGTGTAGGGAGACACAATTTTAGTTGGGAAGCGTAGTTTAAAAAGATATAGCTGGCAAAGATTTCTCCTCAGAGGGTTTGTTAATTCCATCTTCGTCTCCCCAAAGGCTCTGTCAATTTCACTTCTCCAGTCTAAAACTGTGTGGGATCGCAACCAGAGGGCAGCGAGTCATGGAAATGCACTGAAGCTGCTTTCCACAGCTGGGCTTGGATCTGGAGAGGTTCTAATGGACTGAAGTTTCCCTTCTGGCATTTCACAGCCCTTTCACACAGCTCTAGTGTATTACAAAGCCTTTGCCCTACTGCCGACTCTGTCTTTTTAAACTGCCCTTCCCAGCAACCATTGCATCTCCCGACACGTGTTCTTCATGTGTCAGATGTCTCATGAAGGGAGACTGTCAGTCAGAGGTCTTACCTATCACAGACTACCAGATTTGTTTCAGTGGAGATGCTGGAAACTGACCCTGGGACATTCTTGCATGCAAATGCTGTACCACTAAGCTGCAGCCCCGTCCAAGTTGCTCCTAAGTATCTTCGCTCCCACATTACAGAAATTACATCACCCAGCTCCGTTGCTTAAAGTGGTCCAGAGTCTAGTAATACACAGGCAAGATGCGGTTAAACTGGATTCACCTATAAACACTTTTACTAGATCAGTATTGGATAAATACAATCTGACCTATAGGAGTCTCTCTACACAAGACATCTGATATATGAAGAACACATGTTGGGAAACGCAATGTTAGCCGGGAAGGGTAGTTTAAAAAGACAGAGCTGGCCGCAGGGCAAAGGCTTTTCTATACACTGGAGCTGTGTGAAGGGGCTGTGAAATGCCAGAAGGGATACTTCAGCCCTGTCCAAGTCCGCACCCAGCTCTGGAAGGCAGCTCCAGCCCATTTCCATTCCTCACTGCCCTCTGGTTGCGATTCCACACAGTTTTAGACTGGAGAGGTGAACTTGACAGAGCCTTCGGAGAGGCGAAGATGAAATTAACAAACCCTATGAGGAGCGATCTCCGCAAGCTCTGTCTTTTAAAACTACGCTTCCCAGCTAACATTGAGTCTCCCTACACTTGGTGAACATGCGCTGAGACATCTCATGTAGACAGACGCCTAGACTCTAATTTGAAAATAGATCAGGTAGTACAGAGCTCAACAGCACCATCTTTTGTATGAGTAACTCTGAATAGGGCTTCTCAACGGATGCTGACAAGATCTGGGGAGTTGTGAAGGCCAGTCTTGCCAGGAAGTTCCCTAAATCTCATGGATTTTAAAATCTTGGGAAAATTAGGACTTCTTTGGTATAGGTGAGTAACAGGTCTCTGACAGAAACTGACACTGTTTTGTGCCCAATGAGGTTAATAAGAACTGGGTATGTGTGTGAATGGAAAATCAAAATACATCGTAATATGTCGAGCGCCAGTTTCAGTTTTCGAGAGGACCTGCAGAAAATGCCCTCAAGTAGCCTCCCACTAGGAATTCCATGCCCTCATAGGTGGAGTACAGCCCTTCACTTTCATATTCCTTTAACCCCCATTGAGGCTGCTATGGTTGAGAAGCATCCGGTAGGGCTTAGCTGAGGGCCAAGCTACAAGTGACGCCTGACACAGGTTGGACACTTGTCAGCTTCCCTCAAGTTCTGATGGGAAATGTAGGCATCCTGGTCTTGCAGCTTGGCTCTCCATTACAGCTGCAAGACCAGGATGCCTGCATTTCCCATCAAAACTTGAGGGAAGCTGACAAGTGTCCAACTTGTGTCATTTGTCACTTGTAGTTTGGCCCTCAGTGTGAGAGAGTCCTGTTCCACTCCTTCCTCCAGCAAGAAGGTAGCGACCTGAAACATTCCTGGTGTAAATGAATAGGCCAGGCATCTCTGGTCAGTGACTGGATCGTGAGCTTTGGCAGGTGCCCAACAAAGCTGACCTTTGATGGCAGCTGCGAATATCACCGTAGCTCAAAATATCAAGAGATCTGCACCTGTGTTCCCGACAGCATATTTTCACCTTCTGCAGAAGCGTAGATAGCTAGTTGATGCGGAATCGGATACGTACCTTACAGAACAAACCTTTAAAAGAAATGCAAATATGCCTAATCTCAACAGTGACAGTAATAACATATCTCATCCTTTTATCCGTCCTGCCTGCGTGTTTGGCTCTTCCTCTGCCTATGTACTGACCCTTTGTATATCTAATCTCACTTTAATTTTACATCACACAGTCTAATAAACCAAGTTCAAAGGACAAGTAATTATACAGGTCTTGCATTTCACAAATGAAATGTGTGATTTTAAAACTGTCAGCAAAAAGGAACGGGAGTTCATGGGTTGCATGCAAAAAAAAAAGTATGCAAAAGGAAAACAGAAGGGAGGCTTCTAAAATTCACCTCCTTATGAATTTATCTCCAGATTTTTGAATGAGCTGGTCTTCCTTCCTCCACAGAACCAACGCCTTCAGCATTCTCCATTGTTTCAAAGTGTTGGGGCAGAGTGATGCATAGAGAGCCAGTTTGATGTAGTGGTGAAGAGCGTGGGACTCTAATCTGGAAAACCGGGTTTGATTCCCCACTCCTCCACTTGTAACCAGCTGGGTGACCTTGGGTCAGTCACAGCTTCTAGGAGCTCTCTCAGCCCCACCCATCTCACAGAGTGTTTTGTTGTGGGGATAATAGTAACATACTTTGTAAACCTCTCTAAGTGGGCATTAAGTTGTCCTGAAGGGCAGTATATAAATCGAATGTTGTTGTTGTTATTATTATATATTATTATATGTCATAGCTCTCTATGTGTTCAATCAATGTGCACATAACAGAAGTGGGCTTGAGTGAGCTGTCCTCTGGCCTCCCGACGTTTGAGTGTTGGCTCGTAAGCATGGTCCCTCTGCATGGAGGAAGTATTTGCACTTAGGTGTCATCTTTGTGATTGGGAATGCTACTTTTTCATTGTTCCTGATCACAGAGAGGGAGACACCTCACTTAGACACTTCACATAGATACATAGTTTGGTGTAGTGGTATTTAAGAGTGGCCGGACTCTAATCTGGAGAGCCAGGTTTGATTCCCCACTCCTCCGCTTGAAGCCAGCTGGGTGACCTTGGGTCAGTCACAGCTTCTCGGAGCTCTCTCAACTCCACCCACCTCACAGGGTAATGGTCATGAGGATAATAACAGCACACTTTGTAAACCACTCTGAGTGGCCGTTAAGTTGTCCTAGTGGAATATAAACCAAATTATGTTGTTGTTGTTGTTATCATGAGCCAGAGATCACACAAAAGCAGAGGGTAGGGTCACTACACTCATGTCCACTTCCAGTCTCTGTACTGATTGAAATGAGTGCATAGACAGATCATGTACAGATGGCTTGCATGCTATGGCCTTCATTTCCAACTTTGACTCATCTGTGCCCTTTCCCACCTCTACGTTGCAGACATACTCTGGCCTGGATTGCCCAGGCAAGCCTGATCGTGTTAGATCTCAAAAGCTAAGCAGGGTCAGCCTTGGTTAGTAATTGGATGGGAGACCTCCAATGAAGACAAGGGTTGCAGAGGCAGGCAATGGCAAACCACCGGTTTTAGTTTCTTGCCCTGAAAACCCCAGCAGGGATCAACATAAATTAGCTATGACTTGAGAGCACTCTCTACCACCACCACATTGCAGACACATGTGCACACTGAGAAAATTCTGTACAAACACAATTTTGTAGGCTTACCATCTCCTTTCTGGGGCTTCCATAAGATGATGAACAAGGGCTTAGCACGATACAGATGCCATATCCCCTTACCTCCAAAGAGGGGGACAGGAGTTTCTGTATGCAGGCTGGGTGCCCAATTCCTAGTCCTCTTTTGTGTGCACAGAGCACATGTGCACTCTGGAGGCCCTAATGATTTCACTTCTGGTTGATCTTTGCTGTGTTTGAGGCCAATTTGGCCCTGCTGAGAAGTCGTAGCTTCTGGTTTTCAACTAGAAGTGGGTCACTGGGGCCTTTGGACTGAGCGTGCTCCATTTTGCTGCATGCTTCAGTGGCTGCAGGCATGTCTTCCCCTCCCTTCCCCTCCTGCCAGCCAGCCAGGTGGGGGGCGGGGGTGAAAGGTGGAGCTGAGGGATCCAAAAGGCTTCTTTTCACTTTCCTAATGCAACACTGTAGTATGCGGTGTAAAACAGCTCCTTTGTTAGCTGAGTATGTTTTCCAAGTGAACAAAAGCACTTTTAGATCCTCTGCACTGTGATTCCTTGTTCAACAGGCTTACCTAAGCAATGTTGCTCTCAGTGCACATACTGGGGTGGGGAGATTGAAGAGGAAGAAGAGCTGTTGTTTTGGGAAAGGACATGATATTGGGAGTGGGGTGAAATCAAAGGGATAGAGATTGTACTGCTGCTGTCTAACATTTCCCTTCTTTTCTTTACATTTGCTTCATGATGACTCCACATAGCCAATAGGATTTGGCAATGTTTGATATCTAGAGGTGAAACAGGGTGAAGGAAATGGGCAGTAGTTAGTTACACAGAGGAAGGAGGATGGGCAGGAGCCTAAATGAAATTTGGAAAGAAAAGAGGGGAGTTCAGAAGAGATGAATTTTGGAAGCATCTACAACAATGAGTTTGCATATACGTGAGACTGTATTGGAGCTCTGATTCTCAAAGGCCATCTTGGCCATATCTATATATTATTAAAATGTTTGCTTCCTTTGATGGAAGAGGAGAATTCAGTGCTGTCCATATCCTCAGGTTTCAGAGGGGGACAAACCAACGAGCTAGAAAGAGAGAGGTCAGGGCATCCTGTTTACTGTTTACTGCTCTGACTATCCTTTGATATGTAGATTGCTATTCTCAGGATTTCCTCCTCCTGACTTCCTTCCTCTCACTCTTCTCTTCTTGGCTTTTTTCCAGGCACCATCTCTCTCCTTCTCCTCCCTCCATCTTGGAAGCATGGATGCAGGACTTGTTCTAGCATCCATGCCCATCCTTAGACTAGATAGATAGTTAGGATCTGTCTCTCCTCCTTTCCTATCAGAGTATGGAGTTCCTACAATAAAGAACTCTTATTTCCTTTCTAAGTATAAGTAAGTGTATGCTTTGTTATTTTCTCTCCTGCACACACACTAACCAGCAGAACAAGCTTACAACCACCTATAATCACGCTTCCTATGCCAAATGACAGACTCTGCTAACAGTCCAAACATGGACTCCTTTAATTAGGTTTCTGGGACTAACATACAATTTATTTATCATCCTTTATACCCCACCTTTCTCCCCAATGGGGACCTGAGGCAGCTCACACTGTTTTCCTCTCTTCCATTTTGTCCCCATAACAACCCTGTGAGGTAGATTAGGCTGAGAGTGTATGACTGGCCCAAGGTCACCCCGCAAGCTTCCATGGCAGAGTCAGGATTCAAACCCAGACCTCCCAGATCCTAGTCCACTTTATATTTCAAAATCTCCTAGTTATAATTTCACAGATATAATGCGTAGGAAGAACATTCCATGTTCTATCTATTATTCTAAAAAGACAGCAGGAGAACTCAAACGAGGGTCAAAGGAGTCACCTTTGTAGTTCTTGGAAAAATAAATTTTCAAAATGTACATTTCAGCAAAGGCCTCTAGCACAGAACTCAATTAATTAACGTTTGCAATGTACTTAGTGCTTCCTACATGAAAAGCAGAGCCACAAGTGCAAGCGCATCACCTCGTGGGTGGCCGCAATTCCACCAGATTACTTCAAAGATCTTTTGCATGTATCATTTTTTATTGCTCTCATTAGAGAAATTGGCTTGAGACAATTTGTACAGAGCCATTTCATGTCAACCTGCCATTTATTCCCTAGAGCACTTTCAAGTTCAGAATTCAGAATGAATGAATGAAAATCCCTCCAGTTTTCAGATCTGAACCAATCAAGCCAGATGCGTCACACTCTGCCTCCTGTTTCCCTTTTTATGCAATGTTGTGAACTTTCTGACCAGTGCCTTATTGTTACACTGAGCAAAGTTTGAAGCCTTCCTTCGAAGTGGTTCTCGTGATGGAGGAACAATTAGGCTAGAGAAAAGCTCCATAGGCTGGAGAAAGGCTTCAACCACTGCTGAATGGAGTACTAGGACATGCCTCTCATTTCCTGGGTGTCTTGACCAAGAGAGCCCCTGCTACCATTCCCAAGCACTGAACTGACCGCCACTTGAAACTCCTAGCAGCCTTACTGGGGTCTGGTCCTTAGTCTGAGACTCCTCAGCTTCTGAGTTCGTTTCTGAGAGTATAGGCACACATCCAGTCAGTACTAACACCAGAAGAAAAATCTTTTTTGTTTATTAAATAACTCAGAATAGGAAGAGTGTATGCAGAGCAGGAACCACTCTATTAAAAGCACAAAGCAATAGGCAAAGAAAATAACAACTTGTCTGAAGAAGTGACTCACGGAAGCTCGTACCCTACCACAAATTTTGTTAGCCGTATAGGTGCTACTGGACTCTTAATAATAATATTTGATTTATATACCATCCTTCAGGACAATTTAACACTCACCCAGACCAGTTTACTAAGTGTGTTATTATCCTCACAATAATCACCCTGTGAGGTGGGTGAGGCTGAGAGAGCTCCGAAGAGCTGTGACTGACCTAAGGTCACCCAGCTGGCTTCAAGCAGAGGAGTGGGGAATCAAACCCATTTCTTCAGGTTAGAGTCCTGCCACTCTTAACCACTACACCAGACTGGCTCTCTTGACAAATGCTGGTTGTTCTGGGGGGAATTCCCTTTGGAGGAGAGGGTTTGGGGAAGATGTAATGTCACTTCTGAGGTCCCTTCCCAGGAATCAACTCAAAGGAACAGGGAGGCCTTGCAAATCCATTCCTTCTCACTATGTTTTTGATATTCTTCCTTGATTTGCCTTTCAGAGTTTTTAGTTAGCTTCCTCAAGAAACTATTTGTTGGAGGTGTTGCATAGAAATATTTAAAATCAATCAACCAACAGATAGAGAAATAATCAGTAAAACATTGCACATAAAGAATTTTGGTGCAATCACAGATACATACAATCATATTAAGATTGCTTTTTTGCAGGGTTTTACCAATGCACACAAATGCATTAGTCAGGATACAAAGGTTCAGAACATAGAAGGTGTGAAAAGCTGTATGTTCCAATTTCTGAATTTTAGAAATGCTTCTCATTTAACCAGAATTAAGGTGGAGTTGAGCTCAGCACAGCATGAAATCTTAGAACTGTAAAGGAACACAGTAGGGGAAATCTCATCGTTATCTGAAACTGAGTCTCCTGGGCCAGGTCCTGTATTTAGCACACACAACTGCTTTGTCTACACCAAATCTGTTGAAAGCAGCATGGATTAACTCCTCTTGTGAATACTTGTTTCAAAATTGGCATGTAGTAAATCTGTCATAAGAGCCATAAAACTGTGTCTGTGTGTGTTCCTGGCAATAAGACTGTCGTGCCACTCAGTCAGCGCAAATGCTCCATGATTAGTTTTTAATGAAAAACAAGTTTGCATCAAAACCAGAATTATACTGTCACCAGTTAATTATCACTTGTCAAACAGACAAACACAACACATGGCAGGTTTAATTCCTGTATAGATTTGCAAAACTCCATTCCTCCTTGGCTTAATTTTTTAAAAAACACGAGCAAGCCCCTTTTTGCTGGAATGCATTCATTGTTTGAAATGTCTCTCAATGGAACTTGCTATTTGGAAAAAAAGTGGGGGCTCAGGGTGTTTTTTAAAGAACAAAATTATGTTGAGATGACAAGGTTGATTTTTTTTAAAAAAAAGAGGACCGTTTTGAGATCAAATGGCAAATCGTTGAGAAAATCGTGATATCTTTTCAAAATGTCTTTTATCCTAAAGCAGATTGTTTTGCAACATCTTCCAGGGCAGTGCTCCCCAGGTTTGGCTTTCCTTGGGCTGAGGACTTGGAGGATTAAGTTGTTTCAGAAACATTTGATTTGGAATATGTGAATTGAGCATAGCTAGAGGCATTTTACAAGGAAGCTGATCTACTACTCTTTATCAGATTTTCATGGTCAACCATGGCCAACTGTAATGGGCTCAAGTTAAGAGTGTCTCTACACAAGACATTGTGTCAGGAGATGCAATGTTAGTCAGGAAAGATAGTTTAAAAAGAGCCAGCAGCAGGGCAAAGGCTTTGATATACATTGGAGCTGGATGAAGGAGCTATGAAATGCAGAAGGGAAATTTCAGCCTATTATAACCTCTTCAGGTCCAAGGCCAGCTCTGGGAGCTCTCTGGTTGTGATTAGAGATGGGCACGAACTGCATTATGAACTTCAAAAGCCCACGAAAATGGCGATCGCGCGATCGCGATCCGGCGGTTCGTGATCGTCCATGGCCAACGAACCAGCGTTCGGAAGAGGCCTGGTTCAGTGTGTTCGGCCGCGGTTCAGGAAGCCAGACACTCAGGCGCCAGCAATCAATTCCCCTGGCAACGGAGCCAGGGGAATGCCTGAACTCTGTCTGTGCTCCTTCTGTCGCCCTGGAAACCTGAATTGAAGCCCATCTTACCTTGATTGGCAGGTCTTCCTTCCAACCATGGAGCTGCAAAGCGGTTACAAGTTGGGAGAAGACACCCAGGGGAGGGAGGGGGAATGGGGTGTCCTGTAGCCATGGGCACTCCAATCTCATCCCTGCAAACCCTGATAGGCAGCTCTGATGGCCAAACACAGACCTCCTGCATTGTTCAATGGGACCTGTGCTTATAAATAGCCGTGGGCTCCCAGGCTGGGTTTCACTTTCAGCAAGCAGTGGAGTGGGACAGAGCTCTTGCTTGCCACTTGCTAGCCTATGGGGAGAGAGACTGAGAGTTTCCTGGGGGCCTTGGATTGGAGAGGGTATAACTCCAAGATCCCTTTTGCAATCTTGTCCAAACTTGGATGCTGGCTGGAGGAGAGCCGGCAAAAGACTCCCCGGGAATATGGGCTCTCTAAGTACCATGGGGGCCATTCCGCGCCCCATGAACCGCAAACTGCAAACTGCAAACTGGTTTGGCAATGGAAAATGTTTGTTGCGGTTTGCGACCTTGGGATCATCATCGGCACCGAACCATGAACTGAAGAGTCATTAAATTTTTTTGGTTCGTGCCCATGTCTAGTTGCGATCCCACACAGTTTTAGACTGGAGAGGTGAAATTGACGGAGCCTTTGGGGAAGCAAAGATGAAATTAACAAACCTTCTGAGGAGTGATTCCCCGCGCTGAGGCGTCTCGTGTAGAGACTCTTAATCTGGGGTATTGCGGCATATTACTCACTAATTCTGTGTCAGGGATAATCAGAAGTGATAATTGTGTGACAGGAAAATATCAGCCCTTAAGATGGAATTCTTACCCTGCAATCTAGCATACCTAAGGTCCGACTACTTGAGATGTGGAAAATTCATAATGAGCAAAAGCAATCTTAAGCATGTCTACTTATAATCCTACTCAGGTCTACTCCATAGGCCGTACTCCTTAGAATTTCACCGTAGATCTCCTGATGTTTTCATTTTTATTGTATATCATAGAAGGTTTCAAATTTGATTGGAACATTAGCATTCAATGAAGCTTCATTTAAGAGGACGTGTTTTTCATTCTCTATTCTGCCAGCGCTAGCCACAGAAGGCTAGGCAAAGCCATTCTTCATTTCCCCAGCTGTTTACTGCTGCATCTCTGTGTCATGTCTTGTGCTTGGGGGAATGGGGAAGCTGAGAAGCACAGTAAGAGGAAACACTAGGGTTCAATGAGCACTCACGTTCTCCCTAATTCTCCCAGCAGGTTCTGGGAAAGAACTTTCTCTGTCTGAGTTCATGGGAAGATGCTATCATGCTGACTAAACAATATCAAACAATGAAAGCATCTGTGTCATTTTAGTTTAGGAAAGAAGGTAACCGAGAGGTGACACGACAGTCTACCAAATAAGGCACAGTGTATTGAAAATGGATAAAAAGAAAAGGAGAGAAGAGTGATTCAAGACAGACAAAAGGAAACACTACTTCTTACAGTCAGTTGTTGTCTTGTGGAACTCATTGCCACAAGGTGCAGTGACATACAACAACTTAGATGGATTTAAAAGGGGCGAGGGGTTGGGGAAAGGTCTTCTACTGGCCATGCCAGCCCGATGGGACTTCAGGACGCAGTGACAGAATGTCTCAGGGCCAAGCTACAAGTGACGGATGACACCGATTGGACACTTGTCAGCTTCCCTCAAGTTTTGATGGGAAATGTAGGCATCCTGGTCTTGCAGCTTGACTCTCCAACTGCTGTCCAACGGACTTTTCAACTGTCACTTGTCCAACATTCCACCAAGCTTCTGACATTTCCCATCAAAACTTGAGGGAAGCTGACAAGTGTCCAACCTGTGTCATTCGTTACTTGTAGTGTGGCCCTTAGTTTGTCAGATTCTGGGAAGCAGTCAGGGGAGGGCAACTGTTAGTGGGACCTCCTTGTGGGCTTCTCCATAGCATTTGACTAGCCACCGGGGGAAAGAGGATGCTGGACTAGACAGATTTTTGGTCTGATCCAACATGGCAACTCTTAAATTATTATAAGTGTTTGACCCTATATAAGGCAGCTGAATATTTTTCATCAGCATCTCTATTTTCTTCTTGGAAATGTCGGGAGGTATACGTACTCTGGCAAGAGAGATACAGCTTTACAGGCAAGTACATTTCCTGCTTTGCTGTTCCTTCTGTTCAGCATGTATCTCTGTGAACGAACGGATATTAGTAAAGCACCACAAGTCTCCAAACATCGGAAGAAAAGTGACCCTGATAAAGGGTCTACTTTGGAAATGTCTTACCACCGAGAAGTAGAAAGTGTGAAACTTCATGATTAAATTATTTAGCAGTTGCTGAAAAATATAATTTCCTCCCAGGCTCTCGGCTGCATGTTTCCCTCCCTTCTTCTCCCCTTTAAAACAGATCTTTTCATGCAAAATGCCCTTTTGAAAATGAAATCACCATCACCAGCACCTAACTGAATTATCCTCTTATCAGCCAGGGGGGAAAATCCACTTGAAACATGAAATACAAGAAGCCTAAAAAGGGACTTTTGCAGTGTAGCAACGCAAAAGAAAACACTGATTGTAGCTGAAACCATTGCTCTGCTCTCAGCAATTTTAACTGGGCAGCAAGCAGTACGTCTTCATTCTCTGCCTTTACACAGTGTCTTCCATTAGAAATGTCAGTTCATTTCCCTGGTTTTTGCTTTGGATATGGCAAAGGCTGCCAACTAGAAATGAATGAGTAATCAGGGGGTAGGAGGCAGGGAAAAAACACTGGGGAATTTTCCACCTATCCAGATCTACCTCTCCATGATACTATAAATTCTTGGAGAATTGAGAGGACAGTATCCCTACCCCCTGTCTATTGGTTTCCCCCCCTCACCTGTTACTGAGAGCTAACCGACAAGAGACAAATTACACGAGGAGGGGCACGTGAAGGGAGTCGCAATGTAAGCCAGGAAGCTGAGTTTTAAAAGAGATCAGAAGAGGCTTCGTCAATTTCCCCTCTCTACAGAGCCAGGGAGATGCTGCTCAGAAGGTTTGTTAATTTTCTCTTTGCCTCTGGAAGGCTCTGTCAGTTTCACCTCCCCTTCTAAGAGGTGAAGAGGAAATTAACAAACCCTCTGAGCCGAGATCTCTCTGACTCTGTAGAGAGGGGAAATTGAGAAAGCCTTCTGATCTCTTTGAAAACTCAGCTTCCCTGCTAACATTGCGACTCCTTTCACGTGCTCGTGTAATTTGTCTCTTGTAGCTTGGCTCTCACTTCATGGCCCTCAACATTCCATACTAGAGGGCAACGGAATGTTTAGTCCTCATCAGATTTGAGCATGTGTGTGTCAGTGTTTGTGGGTGGGGTTTTCAAATTTCTAATGTACAAAGTCATATTTTTCTGCACACCTGCTGGAATCCCTTAAGGACTATTTCACTGCTGTTGATATGCTACCATTAACTTTGTGATTAGAGAGAACTGGAAAGGGATGCACAAGGACTTGGAGTGTGTGGGAATTACATATTCTATGGGATGCCTCCTAAATTAACAATGTCACCCTAAGGAGAATTACACCCTTCTAACTCCATGGAAGTCAATGAGTGTAGAAGGACATAACTCTCCTTAGCATGGCACTGTAAGTCTGCACTTTACATGGAGTTTGAGCCCGCTACAAGGTGCAGTGGGGTCCAAAAACAGGATTTCCACTCATTGTATCTGAAGAAGCAGGATGTTGTTTGGTGTCAGTTTGGTGTAGTGGTTAAAAATGGCAGGACTCTACTCTGGAGAAGTTTGATTCCCCACTCCTCCACTTGAAGCCAGTTGGGTGACCTTGGGCTAGTCACAGCTCTCTGGAACTCTCTCAGCCCCACCCACCTCACAGGGTGTTTGTTGTGGGGATAATAATAACATACTTTGTAAACCACTCTGCATGGTCACTGTTGTCCCAAAGGACGGTATATACATCAAATTTTGTTCTTATTGTTATGATTATTATTAGTTAGGGTTGACAACCTCCAGCTGGGGCCTGGAGCTCTCCTCCAGATCACCAGAGATTAAAATGGCAGCTCTGGATGGTGGACTTTATGGCCTTGCATCCCTGCTGAGTTTCCTCCCCCCCCCCAAACTCCATCCTCGCTCAGGCCCACCCCCAAATTTCCAGGAGTTTCCCAACCTGGAACTGGCAACGCTAGATGTAATTAATGAAAAATTAGACTGGAGTAAAATTTGATTTTTTAAAAAACTGTATTTTAGATATTTATACCCCGTGTTTCTCCCTAAGTGTCTTACGGCATCATTCTCTCCTCCATTTTCATCCTCACAAAAACCACCTTGTAAGGTAGGTAAGGCTGAAAGAGAGAGACTTGTCCAAGGTCACCTAGCACGCTTCCATGACTGAGTGGGGATTGTAACCTGCGTCTCCCAGATCCTAATCTGACTCTAACTGTTACACCATATTGCCACAAAACTCTGGTTCAGTTTTGCTTAACCAAAATAACTGATGAAGATATTTTTATCTGTTTCCCATGACTGAAGTAAATCACATTGGTAGTTCCTGGCAAGAATTGGCTTCTCTGAGGAACTGAAAGGAGGAATGTTCAAGATCCTTTCTGTATCCCTCATTTGCATCAAATAGAGGCAAACCTTCTTCGATCGGTATCCTAGCAGTCCATGAGTGGAATTAAATATTTTACATGGGTGTTTTTAAAGAGGGAAGATTAATCAAATATTATTATAGGTTTTATGTTCATACCTCAATTTGCATTTTTAAAAGGCATGATCTTCCGTATTCTCTGAATACAGCTTTTTGTGTTTACCGCTTAGATTGATTCTGTGTTTGATAGGTTATAATTAAAGCAGGCACATTAAGGATTTAATAGTGCTTCTTATTGTTAAGAAGGATTAAAGGGGAATTGGGATTTATACTTGCCTTTAATTACTTTGATTAACGGAGAATGCTGGCTTCTGAGATATAAGCTCTTTTTTGACCTTGGGAAAAAGTTCCTTGGTCCATTCAGGGAATCAGTCAATTCAAACTGCACCTGTATGAACTCCAGGGAACGGGGTCAAGGTGGGATAAAGTGAATGCTTTTGGCATGCCTACAGAAATATAAAATTGGATTTTTAAAAAATGCTGAGTAAATTCATCTCAGTTGGTTTTGAGTGTGCCTTCCTTGTGCATTCTGTTCTCTTACTTCTTCATCCCCATGGTGATCTAAAAGGTCATGGAAAATAAATCACTCCAGATTGTTAGCTGATAGTGCAATATGGAAAGTTGTTAAGCCCCTGTGCCGGCCACTCACATATTTAATTGACAGCTGTATGATTAGCTTTGCAATCATATACAAAATTCCTCCACCCTAGACATTGGATTGCAGGCTTTGTTACCAGCTGAATTTTCCTCTGTTAAAGAAGTATAGTGGCTCAGCTGAGCCATTGATAAGGCTCTGCTAAGCAGATCTACTCAGAATCCTATTCAAGTGTACTCAGTGGGGCTTACTCCCAAGAAAGCATCATTTTTAGGACTGCCCAGCAAACCATTAAATGAGTGGCTGTTTCCACATGGGCTGATTCCACACACCTTGGATAATGCACTTTCAATGCACTTTTTTAATTGTTTGAGGTGGATTTTTTGTTCCGCACACCAAAAAATCCGTTCCAAATGATCTATAAAGAGGATTGGAAGTGCATTATCCAATGTGCGGAATCATTCATGGCTTACCTTGTTCCGGAAAACAGCGAAATTTCACGCGAAATTGCCGGAGAAGACGCTGTTATCGCGTAAGAAGACACGATAACAGCATCTTCTCATGAGATATTGTGCGAGATTTTGCTGTTTTCCAGAACAAGGTAAGCCGTGTGGAAACGGACAGTGATTGGATGTGATAGATCAGGGGTGGATAGAGTGCTGGACTAGGGTCTGGGACACTAGCGTTGCCAACTTGGTAAATTCCTGGAGATTTGGGGATGGAGTCTTGGGATGGGCAGGGTTTGGGGAAGGGAGGGAGCTCAGCAGGGTATAATGACATAGAGTCCTCCCTCCAAAGCAGCTATTTTCTCCAGGGGTGGTCTGTGATCTGGAGATGAATGGAGCTGGTAGATCACAATATAACAGAAGAGGTAGTCCTGTCAAAATGCAGAGCTCATTCCAAGGACTTTATAGGCAGGACCTTTCTCCTGCTTCCATGCCTGAATCGAAGCCACAATCCTTTATTTTGAACCATTTTCTGTTTCACGTTGTACTGTATGTCAATAAATCTGCATTAACCTATTTATTTAGAAAATATTTATTTAGAAACTTTATATGCCAAAAAGTCTCCAAAGAGTCTGCTTGAGGTGGCTGAAATAGTAAAATTGTATAAAATTAGAAAACAGCATGAAAATAGTTTTTAAAAATTAACCTAGCCAGGATCTACCATCAGCATAAAATATATTAGATTTATTGTATATTGGTGGTGGAGAGAGCCCCCAAAAGTCAGAGTTGACTTATGACAACCCTGGCAGGCTTTTCATGGCTAGAGACTAACAGAGGTAGTTTCCCATTACCTGCCTTTGCAACCCTGGTCTTTGTTGGAGGTCTCTCATCCAATTACTAACCGGGGCCAACCCTTCTTAGCTTTGGAGATCTGACAAGATCAGGCTCACCTGGCCTACCTAGGGCAGGGCATATTATATATTAGATATACATATATTAGATGTAGACACAGTATGAACACTGTATAAATTGGGCATAAAACCCCATAAAACCTGCATTCACAGAAAATGTGAAAAAAATATAAGTGAATCTGTTAAAAAAAGAAACAAAAGAGGGAGTATGTACACATCCCTATAATTTCACGAACAAATCAACAGTGCCAGCCTATGGAGTGTTTGACACTGTGAGCATCGTAAGTTTCAAATTGTGAACATATTGTCTGAAAGGACTGAAACATTACTTGCTCAGAACTGCCTATCAGTCACTCTGGGGCAAGCTCTCGCCAGGATGGCGAGTTCTTATTGGCTTGCCATTATACTGCTTTTCAGGGGTCATTTCATAGAAAAAGAGCTGAAGCAACTCATTAGCTTAACTCATTAGCATATGCCACACCTCTTGCCATCACCGGAAGTGTGTCATTAGCATAACTGATTTGCATATGCCACACCCCTGACATCACCTATCTTGGCTGCTTTGGACCCAATCCTGGCCATTGAGGGCTGAAATTGGGCCCAAAATGGCAAGAAGGGGCTGAAAATGGCCAAAAAGGGGCCCAAAATGGTCAGGATAAGGCCGCTGCTGAACAGGAGAGTGATCCACCACATGTCAGAGGCCCGATTTAGGCCGTTTCGGCCCCAATCCAGGACGAAACAGGCCCAAAATGGCTGAGAGTCAGGTGGGCAGGGCCACCTGACATGTGACCTCTTTGGGGAACTGCTGGAACTGCATTCTTGCATGTTCCCCCCGCAAAATGAGCCCTGCTGCTTTTATAGAAATGTGTGATGCATATTCCTCTCTTAGCAACTGATGATTTTGACATGTGTTGACCTCATCAGAGAGGCAACATTGTGCAGTAGTTAAAGTGTCAGCCTATCAGACTTGGATTCAAATCCCCACTCTACCACGGAAGCTTGCTGGATGATCTTAGATAAATTGCAAATTCTCAGCCTAACTTACCTGTACTGGCTTGTTATTGAAAGGTGAACATGGAAGAATGGAGAATGATTTTGTAAGCCACTTTTGGGTCGCTGGTGGAGAGAAAAGTAGGGTCTAAATAATTTAATTTAATTTAATTTAATTTATTGCATTTCTATCCCACCCTCCCTGCGAGTGGGCTCAAGGCGGGTAACATCATTAATAACATTACAATGACATAAAATACAATATAAAATCAATAGTAAGAGTACAAGATATAAAAATTAAACCAAATCCAAGCAGCAATGTGTGATGTTAACACACATCAGGAATAGTTAAATAAATAAAAACCACTGTAGAATGAACAAGGGATATCCGCCAATGTATACCTGAGATGGGCTAACCCATGACAAACAACTCGTGCACGAAAATTTTTGATGTACGTTTCCCTTTCTTGAATTCTCAATACTGGTCAATTAGAGTTGAATCATTGCATCCTCTTCCTCACCATTTCTAACTCTTTGATTGATATAATAGTCATAGGCTCATACTAAATTATTTAGCTGGGGGGTGGGTGGGATAGGATTTAATTAAAATTTCTTGAGCCGTTTGCTGCATGGTATTCATTCAAGCACCAACACGATTGCCTGGATCATGTTGGTGAGATCTTTAACTCACTCTGGGCTCATTACGAAACGATCATTCAGGGAGATTAACTCACCAGTAAGTGGATATATTTAAGCCCCTTGTGAAATATAGCACTGATTTTATGGGTGCTTTTGTGTAAATTGGAAACCACAAGGCCTGATGATGCTTATCTGCAATGTCATTCCCTGGTTCCAAAAGCAACAATCAGTTAACATTTCCATTAGGACCTGCTGAAACTTTACAATGCAGTGAAAAGGTTTTTGAGCTCAGCAGAAGTCTTCTTCTGGCTAATCGGATCATGGTGGGTTTTTCGTCACTCAGGAAAGAAAAAACTGGACACTAATTTAGTTTAAAACGGGAGATTACACTGATTCCAGTTTTGCTCTAGGTTGGCATCAAAACTAGATCATTTTTAAAAGAATCACATGATGTCATTCCTTAATTTGGGAGACTCAGGTTCGCATTCCACATGGAGCATTATATGAGTTAGACTCTTGATCTAACAAGGTCGGCATTGCCTGTTCTGACTGGCAGTGACTCTCCAAGCAGGGCTGTATTAACCCATAGCCGGACCCCTAGGCATTCAGGTTTTTTGGGCCCCCTCTGGCACTTCAATCTTTCACTCACTACAGCTGACAGCCTGACCTTGGTACAGTAGGTACTAGACTGCAGTACACAGCCCTGTCTGTCCTCGTATGGGATCTTTCTATATTTCCCTTCAATGGTCATTGAAGGGAAATATAGAAAGATAACTTCACATCAGGCCAGGGTGAAAGCTCTTCTATGAGATGGGACATCCAAATGAGTGAGCTCTCTGGCCATACCCATAACATATCTAGATTCCCTAAGGGCTATAAAATAAGGAGATAGCCCTGTGTCCATTTTGAGGGTCTCTTGAAGAATTCTATTCACAATTTTTAAAATATATTATTGTGCGAGTAGAACTCTTCAGAAAAGCACATAATTGTTCAATACTGTAATGTTTTGAAGTGAATAAATTTTTTATTATTTATTAAAGTATATAATTTATGGATAATTGTTTTAATATAAGAAACAATTTATTTCACTTCAATGAAGCAGTTAATTATCTTATTAATAGAGGTTATATAAGATAATCAATTAATTGTAATTTATGTGGAGGTGTGCCTCAGTAAAAAAATTGATAGGTTCCTAGTCCTTGTGGGGCCCCTAGGCTTTAGCCTAGTCAGCCTTATGGATAATACGGCCCTGTCTCTAAGGTCTAAGATCTTTCTGATCAACTAGAACATGTTTTGTGCTGACCTGGGCCATTTTCACACGTGTTTCCACTGCGTAAAACTCACCTGTATTTGGCATATGTATGAACAGTACGTTACTGATCCACTTTTTTGTTTTACTAATTTTTTTTGAATGATGTGTTTTCAACACTTGTTCAATGGTCCCACCCATGTCAGTGCTTTAGGGCAAGTGTTTTTCCTTAATGTTACAGATCTGACCAGCTAAGGGGCCTGTGGAAATGTCAGTTGCTAGGCAACATTTGAATTGGCTTCATAGGCCAGATTGCTGGTTAAAGCCCATAATTGCCAATAGGTTTAATAGGAGAGAGGGGATTGGTTCACTGTCTGAAGACTGCAAAAGGCTCTGTATAATTAAGAAAGCGTTGGCAGGTTTCCCTCATGTTATGGGGTGGGACTCTCTTGCTGGGGAAAAGTTGTGGGTTTCCAAAATACAAAGGCATTCATGGATGCTAAGGCCAGGGAGTCTGTTGTTGTCCCCTGCTCTAAGTGTGTGTGTGAACGTCCCCTCCCTGAGAAAAGGCAGCTCGTCACTACCTCCCCGTGCCCGCCGGACCCGGCAGTCACCACCACCACCCACCTTCCCACGTAGCTGGGAACAGCAGGGCGCCCCTCCGCTTTGGCCTCCCCAATCCCCGATCCACGGATCGGAAACAGGAGATGACCAGTGTGGATTGGTGATTTGGGGTCGTCGCTGGCGCCGATCCCCAATCAGCTTGATCGGTAATTTTTTTTGGATCGTGCCCACCTCTACTCTATAGTATATCATAGAGTCTAGAAGAAAGAGAAGTTCCATCCTTGCTGAGCTCCACCGTCCCCAAACTCTGTCCTCCCCATGAACTGTCCTCAAATCACCAAGATTCTTGGCAGCCTTGGCAATAGGTTGGTTGTGATTTTTGCACCTTATTCTCTAGAAGGGAGTTCTAAAAGCTTTTTATGTATACAAGTACTTTACTATGCATTAAAGGTCAACTAATAAGACTGTAATTGCTTCTTGGATAAATATGGATGGGTTATTAACAATAAACTGAATATTAAATAGCCATACGGAAAACACTATGTTTAAAATGTGAGCATGAGGATGTGGCGGCATTTGTTCCTGTAAATTAATTTTTACTATAATTCTTGATCATTACCCCTGGAAACTTGTATCTGTCTGTATTATTGAGAGGCCATGCCAGCAAAGCAGGGACAAAAATTGTTGCTCACTTAGCGGCTTGATGAAACTGAAGCAAAACAGACTGGGTAGTATCCTGCGTTAGACTTAGGGTTGTGAGGCTGAGCCTGGCCAAGCCTATTGACTTATAGCACTTGAACACTTTGCACTTTAATAATTTATAAATTTATATACAGTCTCCTCACATCAGTATTGTTGCATTAGTTTCTTTCTTGTCTAGTTCCCCAGATGTGGTTTTCCACTCTTTCCCCCAGTGTTTTCCTTGGGGAAGGCTTTTTTACAGTTAGCTGTGATCTGGAGCCTGGAAACCGGCAGGAATAGTGGGGGCAGGGACATAGGGGGCATGACGTGAGCTGCATTGTTACATCACTTCCGGGGAAAAGGTCTGCTGGCAGGAGACCTTAGTGGAAATCCTGAAAGTTCTACTTAGACAAGAGGAATTTCCTCTGACAAAGGAAATGTTGGAGGATCATTCCTTAGGCTAGAGGAAGGCTTCCAATTTTGTTTCTTGAAGCAATAGGCCATTCATACTAGATACACTGTAGATTCAAGACAGGAAAAAATGCCCCTTCATAGTATCATGATAACTTTATTTATATACTGCCCTTCAAGACAAGTTAATGCCACACTCAGAGCAATTTACAAAGTGTGTTATTATTATCCTCATGACAATCACCCTGTGAGGCTGAGGGAGCTCTAAGAGAGCTGTGACTGACCCAAGGTCACCCATCTGGCTTCAAGAGAATGAGTGGGGAATAAAACCTGGCTCTCCAGATTACAGTCATGCCGGTGTTGCCCACTACACCAAACGGGCTCACACTATACATAATTAGTTTGTCGGCTTTATTTATTATTTCAATATTTATAACTCACTTTTCTCCTCAGTGTTTACATCATTCCCCCTTCCTCCATTTTCTCCTTATGATAGAGAGAGAGAATGATTGGCCATCAAGTAGAGAGAGTGACTAACCTAAGGTCTTTCAGCAAGTTTCCATAGCAGAATGGTCTTCCAGATCCTAGCCTGGTCTTCTTGGTCTTCCAGATCCTAGCCTGACCCTCTAACCACTACTCCATGTTATTGGCTTAGGATGTAGGGCTGAACTGTTGGTTTGGACAGTTTCAAAAGGGGATCAGGCAAATTTAAGGAAGAGGGATCCATCAATGGATATGATGACCAACAGAATCTCCAAGTTCAGAGGCATTATTCTAGTTGTTGGGGACAATGGCAAAGGCCTTAGCCTCAGCACCCCTGCTTATTGGGCTTCTTGGACTTTGAGGGAAACAGGACTATGGGCTCTTACCAAGCACAGCTGCTTTTCTCAACTTCTTAGTAGGGGTATGCACCGATAGTTTCCATTTCCATTTCCATTTCGGTGGGTTCCAGAATCATATCATTCCATTACTAGTTTGTTCCAGGTTGGGCAGTGCCAGCTTGGAACGGATTCATTTGGTTTTTTCATTATCATGAATTTCGGCCCTTTGCATGCACACAAGGCAGGTATTGGCTGGGCATGCACATGCACACACAGTTCTTTTCAAGTGGGGTTGGGGAAATGAGGTTCTGGGGCAGCTGTTTTTGCACACAATGGCACCCAAATCACACAGAATACAGCCCTACCTCTAAACCGTTGACCCACTGAGTTTGAGAGCAGAGTTCTGTTTTTATGGACCCCAAGGAATGCTTGGGGAAGACATGCACCCAGGCGAATGTTGTGCTGCACAGTGCTCATGCATACACACACGGGTTTTTTCATGGTGGGAATGGGGGAAATGAGGCTGTATTTGCACTTAACCAAACTGCATCGTCCCAAACCCACTGAATGAGTTTCTCCTCAAGCACATGAAAACTCACATGATGGGCCCCCAAAGAAGGCAAGTGTGGGTGGGTGCACACAATGGCAGGAAACTTACTGGCAAAGCAGCGCCGGCACAGCACGCTAGCACAGTGCGCAAGCAGTCCATTGCCAGCCAGCACAGTACAGAGAATGAAAAAAAAGCTTCATTATGATAGCAAAGCTAATAAATTACCACCTTTGAGTCTTTGACTCTTGACATGTTTCCCTGCACCTTGTAGTTTTGTTTCCACGATAAGGAGCAAATCCTCCTCACCCTAATCTGCTTTGCAGCAGCCTGGGACTCCCCGTTTAAACCCACTGGCTGCCAGCCTGTCCTTGCACTGTGCATAGGAGCTCTCAGAAAAGGGAGGGCTAGAGTTTGGTTTTTCCTTCATGAGGAGGGGAGTAGAGGGAGAATGGTCCTTTTTTTCCTATTTTTTATGAGTAAAAGAGGGAGATTGGACAGGTTGCTGGTTGTCAGTCTCTCTTTCTGGCTAAAACCAGAATGAAAATTTAGGAGCATCACTGGTCAGCACTGCTAAATGAGAGTCCCATTGCTGTACTCAAAAATAAAAAACCAGACCAGATCAGTCCTTCCACATGGAAAACTGATCTGGAAAGACCTTGGTGTACATGGGTGTGTGCAGGGCTTTTTTTCAGCAGGAACACGGTGGAACGGAGTTCTGGTACCTCTTGAAAATGGTCACATGGCTGGTGGCCCCGCCCCCTGATCTCCAGTCAGAGGGGAGTTTATATTGCCCTCCACATCACTGGAGCAGCACGGGGGGCAATCTCAACTCGCCTCTGTCTGGAGATCAGGGGGCGGGCCACCAGCCATGTGACCATTTTCACCGAGGGCAATTTAACCTTTAAAAACCTCCCCCCTTGTTCCAGCTGATCCAAAGTGACATCATTGTGTGGTCCTGAGTTCCACCACTGAGTTCCACCACCTCTTTTCCCAGAAAAAAATCCCTGAGTACGTGAGTGTGCACACACCTTCTACTTCCCTATTATTTAATGCCAGGTTAACAGCTTTAATCAGAGAAATCTAAAAAGCCTGCCTGAAGTCTGTCTGAGCAAGATGAAATTCCTGCTGGTTCTCCTCAACCTGCTATGTTTGGAGGACTTCTTAAGCCACAATGAATGGCTCTGGGGCACTATGGCACCTAAAGGCAGGACAGCAGCAGCTGAAGGACACTGAATGGGCATGAACCAGCTCTGCATGCCTGGAACTCTCCTGGCTCTCCTTTAATAATAGCTTTTTCATTCCGATTTTTACCCTAATCTGCATAACATAAGCCTTTGCAGCAGCTGGAGGCTTAGGAGGCCCTTCTCTCCTCAAACCCACATGTGCATGCCCACATGGATGTTGCTGGGCCATCCTTCCCTTGCATTGTGCATAAAAATGCAGATAGGGATGGCGATGGTGACACTGGTGCTGAAGGCACCATGCCATCTACTGTTCCCCGTCTTGGTGCAAAACAAACCTTTGATCGCTATGAGTTAGTCAATATCAATGCCATATCCCCATTGCCCAGGAAGTGATGGGAAAAAAATGCACTCATGTACTTCACACACATCCCCTTCCCACCAACAAAGTTAACGTGAAGGGTTCAGTCTCTCCCCTTTGGAGTCAATCGGTTGCATGTGCAGACAGAGTTGCCCTTAAGGAAAACAAGATGCTGCCAGAAGGCCCCCAACTACCCGGCTTGCCTATGTGGTAAGTAATGAAATGAAACACAAACTTTTTGGCAGGGGGGAGTCATTACAGCCTCGTTTCCCGGATTCGGTTCGGCATTTTGGAAGCTGCTTTAACGAGTCAAACCACTGAGTTTTGTGTATAATTTTGGCTTTTTTCCTTTATGCACACCCTTGCTTCTTACAGCCTTTGGGGCTATACCACACATCTCTCAGAGATTTCTGAAACGAGCCAGAATTCCAGTTCTTTATAGATCTCTTTTTTCCCTTTGCTACAACTTCTCTATGGATCATCACAGAAGGTCACGCTGTATGTTCTAATCCACAAGAGATTAGATTCTTGTATGATTTGATTAATTTTTTCATTAATTTTCAGTTTCTCCTGAGGCGAAGTATTTACGTTCAGAAGCACTGGAAAATGTGAAAACTGACTTAATAAGCCCGTCTTGTACTTGCTGGTTTTGCCTGCTGTGTGTTCAGATGTTGACCAGGACCTTGTTAATCCTTATCTATGCCAGGCGACCAAGCAAGATTCAACATCTGGAAAGGTGTTGTATAAGCTGTTAAGCTCACAAACGCTAACTTATATTTAGAAAGAGAAAGAAATACGGAGAAATCAGCAGGCCTCAGTATACCGAAATCATTGTCGTGGTACCAATCTCTTCCCCATTGGATTATTAGCTTAATTTCCAACCGTGCATATTGAGTGGGCTGCAAAAGAGACCCCCCATCTGTTACTTACTATTATAACAGTTTGATGTAGTGGTTAAGAGTGGCAGGACTCTAAACTGGAGAATCAGGTTTGATTCCCCACTCCTCTGTTTGAAGCCAGCGGGGTGACCTTGAGTCAGTTACAGCTCCTTGGAGCTCTCTCAGCCCCACCCACCTCACAGAGTGATTTTTGTTGTGGGGATAATAACATACTTTGTAAACCACTCTGAATGGGCATTAAGTTGTCCTGAAAGGTGCTACCTAAATCAAGTGTTGTTATAATCCTTATGCTAGCTAGGGTTGCCAACTCACACTTGAGAAATACCTGGAGATTTTGAGGATGGAGCCTTGGAAGGGCAAGGTTTGGGGAGGGGCAAATTATAATGCCATAGAGTCCATCTTCTGATGCAGCCATTTCCTCCAGGAGAACTGATCTCTGTTGGCTGGAGATCAGTTGTAATTCTAGGAGATCTCCAGCCCCTGCGTGCTGACTGGTGACCCGAATCCTTTCTCATGGTCAGAAAAGCCCATGGTAATCAAGAGAAAATACAGAACCACCAAGTCCCTCAAATTGGGCTAGTTTATCCAGACGGCTTTGATATCTTGCTTTTTGTAGTGAGTCTGAGATCAGGCAAATTATTGACTTTATAATTTATTTAGAAAATTGGTATCTTGACTCCCCAGAGTCCTGCTTGAGGCAGCCTGTGGGTTAAAACAATACCACAAAGTCATTTTTTAAAAAATCATAAATTATCAATATGAAAACAAAACAAGCCATTAAGAACAAGCCGGGGTATTAAAGACAGTGTGAAACAACTATTAAGCAGCCTAAGTAATAGTCACAGAACAGCCCTCAGGCTAGAAGCAGACCATAAAACACCTAAAAAAAGATAAAACCCTTTCATTAAAAACTTGAGCACAAACAGATGTCTTGGCCTGGCCCCTAAAAAATAGTAAGAAATGCACCAGGTGAGTCTGAAGAAAGAGGGCATCGCAAGGGCGATGACAATGCCCTGTCTCTGACAATGCCCTGCCCTGTCTCTGACAATACCCTGTCTCTGACAATGCCCTGTCTCTAATTTCCATCATCAGACTTCTGAAGGTGGGGGCATAGAGAGGAGAGCTTGGCAGACACATTTTATTCAGCTTATATGCCACCCTTCCCACAAGTGGGCTCAGGGCGGCTTACAACAAAAAACAAAACATCGTAACATCTTAGTTTACCCTTCCTTCCTTACCAATCGCTTCAAATCATGCACTCTCTCTGCAATCTATTCCCTTCTGTTCCCTTTCTAGCCTTTTCCTTTTTTGCACATTGCACATTGCATTCCATTTCCTTCCTGTAATCTGCTTGTACCATAACGTTCACATTTGCTCATTACCAGGTGTGTGTCCCCCCACCTCCCCCCACCTGCCAGCATTCAGTGGGGTGGCAGTGAAAAGCAGGGAGAGGACAGTATTGCACAATACTGCAACATCATTTCCAGCTGGGAAAAACCTAGAAATGATGTCATTGTGTTGCATGTTATTCTAGGAATTCTCCTAATCTCTATGGTAACCACCACAGAGATTGGGAGGATTCCTAGAACTTCATGTAATGCCGTGACACCACTTCCAGTTTTTCAACTGGAAATGATGCTGCAGCCATTGAGGCCTGTCTCTGCCCCACCTCCATGACCCTCCTGCCAGTTGTTCACTGAGGGCTAGCAACCCTACTGTACCACCCTTCAGTAGTGTCACCTCTGCCACATCCAATTCTCTGACATTTCTCTCTTCTTCCTTCTTTTTTGCTTTGTCATTCCTCCACCTTTATTTCTCTGTCCTGTTCCCTCCAATTTCCCCTCTCCCTTCTCTGTATCACACACACAAGCATATATAACCAGGCTGGTTTCAGATTCCCCTCTTAATAGTCTGTTTGGCTGGTCCCCAAAGGACAATCTCCTGACTTTTAATAAATGCTACTGTTCATTTCATATGGCCAAGTGACACTGTTTCATTCCCCCTCTTCTGCCTACCCCTTCACAGTAAATCAAGTTGGTTCTTTGAATAAAAATGGTCTCCTCTGTCAGAGCTCAGAAGCTAAGCAAGATTGACCATGTTTAGTACTTGGATGGGAAACCAGGATTGCTATGCAGAGGCAGGCAATGGCACCTCTGTTTGTCTCTTGCCTTGAAAACCCTATGAAGGGTCACCATGTTGGCTGTGACTTGACAGCACTTAGTTATGATTATTATATCTCCTTTTGGGGTATCACATTCAAGCACACTTGTTCAAAGACTCAAAGATCTCCTACACAGATTGGCTGTGCACATGTGAATGAGCAACATACTCGTATCCTTTCTGTGGTAATACAAGATGAGAGCCAGTTTGGTATAGTGGTTAAGAGCGGCAGGACTCTAATCTAGAGAATCAGGTTTGATTCCCTCCTCCTCTGCTTGAAGCCAGCTGGGTGATCGCGGGTCAGTCACAGCTCTCTTAGAGCTCTCTCAGACACACCCACCACAAAGGGTGATTGTTGTGGGGATAATAATAACATACTTTGTAAACTTCTCTGAGTGGGCATTAAGTTGTCCTGAATGGTGGTATATAAATCAAATGTTATTATTATTACATTATTTATAGGGTTTGTAAAAAATGTCTTAAATCCCAAAGAGAAACACAGGTTTTCCAGCTCTTTGGATTCTGGCAAATAAACTTCCTCATAGAGAATTCTCCTTTCTTGCATCCAATTCTTGCATCCAGATCTTGCATCTCCTTTCTTGCATCCCACTATGGGAATCTGGGTTGCTTTTGTCCTAAGTCTAACCACTATGCCACACTGACTCTACATTAGATACGTGTGTGCCCCTACATGTCATTGAGACTTATCTACTAGGTGTCACGGTGACCGTATCACCCCATTTTCAGTGCTAGCCTCCGATTTCACCGTTAGAGCTGGCAGGCTGACAGATGGGAAAACTAACTCTCTGGTACAGATCTGCCAGCACGGCAGTACTCGTGGCCTGCTCTCGGCCAAGTAAGGACGTTGTTAGTTCTGACACTAATACATGGCTCATTAAAGGCTCATATTAATATAAATATAGCCGTTTGTTTCTGTGAAACGAAAATTCATCACATTCCAGAGGGAGGTGGGTAGGAAGTGGCAGAAATGTAGGAAGAGCTTTGAGACCATTAACCTTCAACCGCAGAATAAATTGATGGAGAAATGTTGTTAGCTTTTTCTGGATTTAGAAAATCAGGGGGAGGAATGGAAGTGGAGTTCGTTGGAAGTCCGGGCTGTTGTGCTGGGAATAGACCAGCTGAGCCAGGGCTGGACTTTGGTGAGGACACAACAATTGCAATGTCAACTGGCTTTGTATGAGGAAGACGCTAATGTTCCCTCTTTCATTTACGTTTATATCTTTGTCAATGGTTTTGTGTTTCTGCATTTCGCTGTGGGCTTTGCAAGCCCAGTTTTGCTATGTTCTCATGTTGTAGGGTTTTTTTGTGCACAACAGTTACAGTATTTATGTGTGCATGATATGTTATTTATGCATGTACTATATTGCCATGCTGGCCTTGGTTCCCCAAGAGGTGAAAAGCTTCTGGGGACTACCGATCAGCCAGCTTTTTCCCCCCTTGGAATGAGAGAGAACTGGAGTCTTACGGTATCTTTGTAGTATTTTGGATTGGTTTAGAAAAATGCAAGTAGCACTCAGGAAGAGACACATGTCAGATCCCAGAAGGAGAGAGAGGGACAGAGGGAGATGTCGTGTGAAGAGGAAGCTCCAGGGCTCATTTCGAGGAGGGATGGGCAGGGATGCAGTTCTGGCAGTTCCCCAAAGAGGTCACATGTCAGGTGGCCCTGCCCACCTGACTCTCGGCCATTTTGGGCCTGTTTCGTCCTGGATTGGGGCTGAAATGGCCCGGATCGGGCCTCTGATGGGTGGTGGATCACTCTCCTGTTCAGCAGTGGCCCAATCCTGACCATTTTGGGCTCCTTTTGGCCATTTTCAGCCCCTTTTGGCCATTTTGGGCCCAATTTCGGCCCTGAATGGCCAAGATTGGGTCCAAAACAGTCAGGATAGGTGATGTCAGGGGGTGTGGCATATGCAAATCAGTTATGCTAATGACACATTTCTAGTGATGTCAAGGGGCATAGCATATGCTAATGAGTTATGCGAATGAGTTGTGCTAATAAGTTCCTCCAGTTTTTTCTACGAAATGACCCCTGGGAAGCTCCTACACCTACCAGGTTCTTCATCTCTCTTGTCAGCAAAGGCTGTCTCTTTTTCTCAGTCTTTTCTATTTGAGCTTCTAATGCCACACTTTCTTTTCACAGAAACCCACACAACTGGCCTCCTCTTCCCAGCTTGGAAGGGAAAGTCATGTCCTCTTAGCCCTGATGACTGACTGGCTTGGGCCATTGTCACATTGAAATGAAGGTAATATCATAAACATGAAGAAATATGACCACTTCCTTTGTTATGTAGGACAGAGTCATAGAAATCAGAGGCCAAGTTATGTATTTATGTATTTAAAACATTTTAATGCCACCTTTCCACCCAAACAGAGCCTTCAGGTGGTGAACATTGGACCATTAAAACATATGAACATTAAAACCACATTTAAAATAATATATAAAAAATTCAATAAAAACATATATAAATACAGAAACGCACAACACCAAAACCATGGAGGAGGGCCAATAATAATTACTGGTTTGCCAAAGAAAACAAAAATGTTTTCACCTGCTGGTAGAAGACAGCAATAGAAGGAGACAGATGAATATCCCTGGGGAGGGGTTTCCAAAGGTTTGGCATAATGACTGAGAAGGGCATTTTTCATGTTGCTACCTAGAGAGTCTCAGATAGCAGAGGCACCCAAAGCAGGACCTCTACAGATGACCAGAGTGGATGAGCAGGTTCACAGGGTTGTTGAGTGGGTAAAGACAGACAGACAGACAGTTTGGTGTAGTAGTTAAAAGCGGCAGGACTCTAATCAGGACAGCCAGGTTTGATTCCCCACTCCTCTGCTTGAAGCCAGCTGGGTGACCTTGGGTCAGTCACAGCTCTTTCAGAGCTCTCTCAGCCCCACTCACCTCACAGGGTGATTTGTTGTGGAGATAATAATGACATACTTTGTAAACCACTCTGAGTGGGCGTTAAGTCATCCTGAAGGGTGGTATATAAATTGAATGCTGCTGCTGCTGTTGTTATTAATCTAGGCAGATCATGAGAGGAAGAGCAGGAAGGGTTAGTGCTTACTTTTTGTGCTTAGTTCTTGTGGTCCCTTCTTACATTCCCAGGGTAATGCTAATGACCACTTTGGGGTCAGGAAGCCATTTTCCCCAGGCCAGTTTGGCTAGGGATTCTGACATTGTTTTGCCATTTTCTGAGCATAGAGCAGGGGGTCACTGAGTGTGTGTGTGTGTGTGTGGGGGAAGTGTTTGTGAATTTCCTGCATTGTGCAGGGGGTTGGACTAGATGACCCTGTACGTACCTTCCAACCCTATGATTCTATGATCCTATGATTATTATAGATACTGAAGCTGATTCATGCAGAAGTAATTTTGTAAAAAGCATATGACGTGCATGCCACTTATTGTACTCTTTGGGGGGATGTTTATTCAAATGTATTTTTGTAAGTTATTCTTAGTCCCCCTAAGGGAGAAAGCCAGGTAAAATACCGCAAATAAATGTTATGGGGGAAAAAAATCTGTGCAAGGAAAGAGAAAATATTAGGAAATCAAACAATTTCTGTTTAGATACCCATGAGGAAAGTCAAAACAGCGACTCTTTGTCACTTGGAATAGGAGGATTGACGATAGGGAGAAATAAGGAGGGGTTTGGATACCTTGAAGTATGCAGGTGTACACCTTTTTTGAATGTTCAAACACAAATGCCACAATCAAGCATTTTCATTTGTTCAACAGTGAGGCTTTGGGTAAAGCATGGGAGTGTCTAACCCATTTTAAATTACTTTTAGAATATTCTAAAAAATGGGAATAAAAAGGGGATGTGTACTTGTTCCTAACCTGCTTCCATAGACATGATTATCTTTCCTGTTAAAATTCAGCTGGAAATATGGAAAGAAGCACTCTATTCCCCATACTTTATTTTCAAAACGTTGCCTTTCATTTCACTTCCTTGTTCATTTCATTCTGTGCCATTCTTTCCTTGCTAGTGCCAACTTTGACAACAGAGCTGGTTGGAGCGGTAATAAAGTGGATTTGAAAACCCTGAGAATTCCAGATAGCACCAAATCCTCAGCTTGGATGAACCGGTGGTGGCCAGGTCGTGGCTGCTTTTCCACCTCTTAAAAGGTTGTCAACGCCTGTTTCTTTGAAGCTGCTGAGAAAAAAGGAGAAGAGACAAGTGGTGTCACACAGACAAAAGAGATTAGTCAACAGAGGGTGCCTCAAGCAAGAAACTCAAAGGAGCCACACAGCCAGCGTGGTATAGTGGTTGGAGCGTCGGACCAGCTGGACTATGGAAACCTCTTCGGTGAACCTAGCCTTGTCACTGTCTCTCAGCCTACCCTACCTCACAGAACTCTTGTTATAAGGATAGAGTGGAGGAACGGAGAATGATGTAAGCAACTGCTTTGGGTCCCTGCCAAGTATATATATCCTCTATGCACTCCAGTATGGTGAAGGGCTTAGGTTAGACTAGGATTTTGGAAACATGGGCTCAGATCCCAACATTGCCATGCAGAATGTCCCTAGGCCGGTCATAAGCTACAAGAGATGAATTACACGAGGAGGAGCATGTTGCCAGAAAGCTGAGTTTTAAAAGAGATCGAAAGGCTTTGTCAATTTCCACTCTCTACAGATCCGTGCTCAGAGGGTTTGTTTATTTCCTCTTTGCATCCCCAAGGCTCTGTTAGTTTCACCTCTCCTAAGAGGCAAAGAGGAAATGAACAAACCCTCTGTGCTGCGATCTCCCTTGACAAAGCCTTCTGATCTCTTTTAAAACTCAGCTTCCTGGCTAACACTGAGATGCCCTTCACGTGGTCCTCCTCGTGTAATTTGTCTCCTGTAGCTTAGCTCTCAGACTCACCTATTGCATAGGGTTATTATGAGGATAAAATAACTGGAGCAACTCTACAGAGGATTTCATTCTTTAGGCCAAACTACATGAAAAAGTCTTTTAGCAAGTTGGATCTAGGTTTCCCAGACCCAATTCACTTTCCCTGCAGTCACACAGCAACTGTGGGAACATTGTTTTTAAAGCCTGCAGGAGCCTGTTTTGGCTTAGAACAGTGCATGGGTGGGGGGAAGGATCCTGCCCTCCCATGCCTTTTTCCTAACCTGAAATGGCCCTGGTGGAGGGAGTTACTTGCATAACTTTGGAGCTGTGCATGTGCTTGGAATACACCACTTGCTGCTCCAAGTTTATTGAAATAGCCTCCCAATGCAGCCATTTTGACTCAGGAAAAGGGCATTGAGAAGGCTCTTACTTTCCTTAAGGCACTGTCCCGACTGAGACAAATTGGGCCATTGCTGGCTGTAAAAGTGACATTCCTCACAGCTGCCACATGACTGTAACAATGACAACAAACAACAAACAACAACAACATTCAATTTATATACCACCCAACTTAATGCCCACTCAGAGCGGTTTACAAAGTATGTTATTATTATCACCCCACAGCAGACACCCTGTGAGGTAAGTGGGGCTGAGAGAGCTCTGAGAGAGCTGTGACTGACCAAGGTCACCCAGATGGCTTCAAGCAGAGGAGTGGGGAATCAAACCTGGTTCTCCAGATTAGAGTCCTGCCACTCTTAACCACTACACCAAGCTGGCTCTCCAGCTTGTGCGGAAAGCGGTCTGAAAAATCTGGACCACACTTGCTAATCAATGTATTGTTCAATTTGGCCATTAAGACAGCTACTCTGTTGGAATCGATCAACAGATTAATAGTTCTGTCATTTTTTTCCCGGTGGGATGCCATATAGTGTCTGACTTGGTGTACGGCCCAGTTGATTTTGGAGTTCTCATCTCCTGTCGTTTCAACTCCCAAGTCCCTGTTTCAATTTCTCTTCTCCCTTATCCATTTTCTGTTGGCTTGCACCACATTTCTCCCATAAAATATACATATTTTTCCATGTCAGTTTTTCATCAATACATGTGCATTGTAATAAATAAGCTTTAATTTATTTAAATAACACCAAATTTCCCCCCATGCAAATTTTCTAAACAGGGCAAAACCTATGCAAAATTACTCCCATTGGTTTCAATAGACTGGGACCATTCTGCATAGCATTGTATTGTTAGAGACAAAAATGACTAAATTTGCATTGTATTTAATGAGAAACTAGTTCTTCATTTTAAGAATACAATAGAGAACATAACCCTGGCAGATACTGAAACTTACTGCAGGGTTCCCTAAGGGCTCTAAAAGATAGATCATTATATATGGAGAATGTGTGTTTTGTATATTAAAGAAATCTACAGCGATACAGACCTTATTCTCAACACAGGGGAGTTGCCTTTTTTGAAGCAGTAGGCATTATACAACTTTACATACATCTGCTTATATTGAACAATTAACTTATTTATTTATTTATTGAGAAAAATGCATGTACTGCCTCTTCAGAGACTAGCTCAGGGTTGCTTACAAAACAAAACGAGATAAAATGACTGAAAATTAAACACCATTAAAATCAACAACTTTCAAAACACAGTCAATAAAAAGCAGTGTTTACGTGCACACACACAAGCATGCATGCGTGCATGTGTGTGTGTGTGTGTATGTATGTATGTACATGTATATAGAGAGAGGTATAAAACATTTAGCAGCCTAAATGATCCTTGTAACAGTCCTCAAGCCAAAAGTAGACACTAAATATAATTTAAAAGAACAAATTCTAGTTAAAAGCTTCTATTCAAAAAGTTTCTAATTTTGATTCTACTACTTATCAAGAGCCCTGACCCAGATGGCTAAGGCTAGCCTGATCTCATCAGATCTCAGAAGCTAAGCAGGGTAAGCTTTGATTAGTACTTGGATGGGAGACCACAAAGGAAGTTGCAGGCAATGGCAAACCACCCCTTACCTTAAAAACCTTATAGGGTTTGCCATAAGTTGGCTGTGACTTCCATCACTTTCCACCACTCATCAAGAAGGAAAACAAGGGATGCTGTGGGGATGCTGATATATGCAAAAGGAAAGGGAGCATCACATCATTGCTAAGGCTGTGGCTTCCCCTGTACCCACTACTACAATTCCCAAGCTGCAGTGCAAGTGCTCAAATGTGTAGGAAAAAAAATCTGAGCCAGTTTAAAACACTTGATTCTCCCCTCCCTGCAACACACAAATAATTTCAGCACTTGAGATGCTGTCTTTCCATGGCGGCCCAATTGTGATTTGAGCTGCAGGGAGCACACACAAGTTATACAACATACGCTAGAATAGCTGAAGCAGCAGCAGTTGACAGTTTTGAGTATTCTGTCCACCAGGTTTATTTGTTTGGCTCTTTTCTTTTTTTCTTTTTGTCTTCAGGAGGCTTAGCTGAGAAGCTGACCTAAGGATTTAGTTCTTCGGAAATTGAAATGTAATTTGTCCTTCCTCTCCTGTCAGTTCTGCAAGGTAAACCCAGAACTTTATCGGAAAGGAATGACTTCAGGTGCTTCAAAAACAGGTTGCCTGCTTGTAGTCAGAACCATGTATTGCTCGAGGGAGACAGGAGCATTCCTTCGTCTCATCAATAGTGGCGTGGAGCAATAATCTTGACAAAAAGTAGAGGTGTCTCTAGTAAATTGACTGAAAAGAGAAACAATTGCGTAGACAGCTCTTGCCGAGTGCACAAAGCTGGATGCGTATAAAAGAACATAGTACTGGTCCAGAATCCCAATTCACTGGGGGGAAGTTGGTGATAATTGCTTCCCAGATTTTATTAGCTGTATCCAGCTGGCCTAGTTCCCCCCCCCCCCCGCAAATTACTGCAACTCATTTTAAGTAACAGGAACATCAACAAAGTTCCTTCTCAAAGCTGAATTGATGGGTGACAGCTCTTTTGGGTGCAGTGTTCAGCGTGGCGCGTCCGATGCAAAAATAAATCTTTTCTGATCACTTCAGCTCCATGTTTCTTGACAAACAGCATCACACTCTGGGCAGCTGGCATTATTATTTATTTACAACTTTGATTTTCACCCCATCTTTCCTTCACGGAGCTTGGGGCAACACCCACGGTCCCTCCCTATTATCTGTCACAACAAATTTGTGGACTGATTGGGGGTTCTGACTACATGTGGGCAACCTGTTCTTGAAACACCTGAAGTCGTTCCTTTCTGATAAAGTTCTGGGCTCACCACCCTGGCATACAAAGGATGAGGTCTTCCCCTTTCTCAGAGGAAGCTGCACCTTCCATTGCCTTTCTTACAAGGGCTCAGTAAGCCTCAGAACCAAGACAGGAGACAATTACTTCCTAGGGTTACCAACAGGGCTGCCAGCCCCAGCTCCAAGAGCAGTGGAAGCATTTGGAGGGTGGGTGGGTGAAGACTGGCTAAATGGAGCTGTGTGGCATCACTGCACTCTAGGATTTCCACCAATATCTATGGTAAAAACCATAGAGATCTGACATATTCCCAGAGTGTCACACAACACAGCAAAATCGTTTCTAGGTTCCTAGACTGAAGTATTGCACACTGTTCCTCTTCCTTTCCCTGCCCCCTTTTGCAACCTCAAATGATCCCAAATGTAGTTCCTGGAGAATGGGGAACCCCTAGAAACAGCATGAAGGTGGATTTGGAGGTCTACAATGCGAGAGGGGACCAGGAGAAACTGCTTCCCCCTTCAATTGGTGAAATTTCCACAGGATCCAAAGCAACCAATTTAATTAGCCTGTAATGGTCACCTTAACTCTGGACTCTTCTGCTGACTTAACAATTACACCTCCGTTAGCTAATGAAGCCCTCAGCTTAAATGCTTCCCATAAACACCTCGAATGTCGGTTTTCAAATTAGTAAAGTCCCAAATATGGTTATTACTTCACATAAATGAAAAATACCCTCACATCGCTCTTATAAACTGTACAGAGTGTTTTTAAAAAATGTGTACAAGTGATGAGACACACATTAACATGACTACGTGGTCTGAAAAATTACCTACAGTATTTGGAGAGTTATATATAGTCTTTTGGTACAACTTCAGCTACGGTCAAATTGACTTTCAGCTAGCTGATGGCATTAGGATCAGAGCCACTGTGGTGCAGTGGCTAGAGGGTTGACTGGGGTAATATGGGTTGAAATTCTTGGTCACTACAAAAATGTTTTGAGTTATATATTATAGCTTACTCACTGGGGCCCGAAAGAAAAAGAGATGGATTTTTCATGTCCAGACCTCTCTCTCTCTCTCTCTCTCTCTCTCTCTGAGCAGAACCACAAGTGACAAAAGGCACAGATTGGACACTTGTCAGCTTCCCTCAAGTTTTGATGGGAAATGTAGGCATCCTAGTCTTGAAGCTTGGCTCTCTGACTGCTGTCCAATGGACTTTTCAACTGTCACTTGTCCAACATTCCACCAAGCTGCCTACATTTCCCATCAAAACTTGAGGGAAGCTGACAAGTGTCCAATCTGTGCCTTTTGTCACTTGTGGTTCTGCTCTCTGTTACATGCACCCTGCGGTTTCTTCAACACACATGCTCTCTCAGCTAGAGAGGGGTATTTCCTCTAAACTTTGAGTCAAGTGTAGAAAGCTATCTGGTGACCATCTCCTAGCAATGTGTGTGACAGCTTTGATCTTCCCTGTTATTGGTGCTCCCTTTCATTAAGCAAAATAGAAAAGACTCCAGTAGCACCTTAAGACTAACCAACTTTACTGTAGCATAAGCTTTCAAGAATCACAGTTCTCTTCATCAGATGCATCTTCAAGGTGCTACTGGACTCTTCTGTTTTGCTACTACAGACTAGCACGGCTAACTCCTCTGAATCTATGACCTTTCATTAAGGGCCCATTTCATTACGGAATGCATGTGCGCCCTCCAAAGGGCAACTAATACTTTCCATGGCCATTTCAGGCTGGGAAAATTGTACGGGGAGGGGAGACCAAAGCCTGTTTCCCCTTTGTGCCTTAGTCCTAATCTGAATCAGTCGCCCAGAGGAATATAGGAAATTAGCTTCCAGCAGATATCATCAAAGAGATGGCAATTAGAATCAGACCAAGGAACTTACACTCAATTTATGAAAAAAATGTAAAGGAGACTGCTCCACTGATAGAAGCATAAGGCCCCTGACCTGGATGACCCAGGCTAGCCTGATTTCATCAGATCTCAGAAGCTAAGTGGGATCAGCCCTGCTTACTACTTGGATGAGAAACCACCAAGGAAGTTTGGGGTTGCTACCAATGGGGTTGCAGGCAATGGTAAACCACCTCTGTTTGTCTCTTCTCTTGAAAACCCCAGCAGGGGGTCACCATAAAGGCTGTGACTTGACAGCACTTTGCACACACATAGGGGCATACAGTGTTTTTAGTTTGGATTTTAATGGATTGTTATTTAGGCTGTTGTAATGTTTATTGTTTTATAAAGTTGTTTTTATCTTGTTGCTACCCCTTTGGATCTTGAGATGTGCAGGAGAAAGGTAGGAATATACATATTAGTTGTCTATTAAACAACATTGACATTTTTTGGCTGAAGAGACCCATCTGGCGTCACTTTTGGCCAAACTGTAGTGACAGACATGTTGCCTCCTGCTCACCAGGTATGAATTTGAAGAGCAGCACAGTTTTGAACAGAAGCAGAGTTTCATGAAGATGTTCCTTCTTTGTTCAGAGTTGCAGCGACACAGCTAGCTTAACTTACTTCTAGAGAACTTCCTCTTCATCCATATAGTTCACAATCAATTCAGGAAATTGATCCGCAAGAGGATAATCCAGGATATGCTAAAATATTGGCTGGACCAATGAATGGAGTTGTTATCAGCGGTGTGCACTGGAAAAAAAATCTGGAATAACCCTAAACCTGAAGCGGCAAGCTGCTTCAGGTTCGGGTATTTAAGCTGCTTTGGAATGCTCCGTAAATATTCTGAGCACATCGAATATCAAAGCAGGCTTTTTCATTGGATGGGAGTGGGGAAGAGTGAGTTCCCTCTTCCCTCCTCCCATTGGATGAAAACGCTCAAAGCAGCCCTGCAAAGAGCTGACTTGAGTTTTTAAAACTTCCAGTTTGGCTTTTTCATCCAATGGGAGGGAGGAAGAGGGAACTCTCTCTTTCTTCCCTCCCACTGGGTGAAAAAACCTGCTTGGAGTTTTAAAAGCTCAAAGCAGCCCTGAAAAGAGCAGCTTTAAGCTTTTAAAACTTCCAGGCTGGTTTTTTTCATCCAATGGGAGGGAAGAAGAGGGAACTCCCTGTTCCCCCCTCCCATCGGGTAAAAAAGATGTCGGGAGCTTTGAAAGCAGCAGCAGCACTTTTCTTGCATTTGCAAAGGGCAAGGCAAGTGCTGCTGCTTCTCTACAAAAAGCTTTCCAAAGTGTTCCGAAATGCTTCGGAAAGCTTTGCTTCAGGCTTCCCTAATCAGCTATGCTGGGGCTGATTCGGGAACCCCCGAATCTATACAAATCAGGCCCTATTCGGGTTAAAAACCCGAATAGGAAATCCGAAGCGCACACCCCTAGTTGTTATCAGCACCTCAAGCCCTGTTTACAGTTATCCAACAGCAAATTCATGATCATGAAACATGTTATCCTTTGTTCCTCTCTTCCATCTCTTTCCTACTATTATTCCTCTTCGGGAACAACACAAAGCGGGTCTCCTTGGGGAAAAAAAATCCCATTTTATACAATATGTCTTACTCCTGGGAAAGTGTTCTTAGGGTTGCACCCCTTACAGTGCCATCCTAAACAGAGTTACTCCAGTTTAAGCCCATTGAAATCAATTCAGAGTGCAATTGCATAGGATTGCACTATCAGTCCTCTCCCTGCCACCATTCCTGAAGCCCTGAATCAGCAGAATGGCTGTCATTGAGAAAATGGAGGATTGTTTGTGTCGTATTTCCCTGAAGCCTAAGGCAGATTGCCATTCAATGAGTCCATATCATTGGCACTCATTGCAAAAAAGATAGCAGCATCTGTTCAATGTGAGGGATTTTCTTTTTCATTGGCAGTGTTGTAAACAACTGCATTGGTGCAATCCAAAACGCTCTGTCTGATGAGACCAGGGCCCGGCAGGACTTGCTATCCTTTCGCCAGGCCTGTACGACAGAGCTGTTCCACCAGGTGTATGGTTGATGATGCTGGGCAGGCCCCCCCAATGGTCGAATAGAGGGGATCGTCCCTCCCTATCAGAAAATAGCTACCACCCAACCTTTTTGTGATATTTTTTTAGGAACGGTTGGATGATGGATTATATGAATTGTTTCTGTGCTGCTGCTTTTTGTACTCTATATTTTAGATTTTAATTTATATATTATTGTCTATTGGTCTTAAAGTTGGAACGTAAAAGTTTTTTATAATGTATATGTTGTAATCCGACCTGAGCCTGCTGATGCAGGGAGGGCGGACTATAAATTGAGTATAAATAAATAAATAAAATAATTTTTTTAAAAAATGGACTTGGCAGAATGTGGCCTAGGCCGGCCTCTCAAAACTGCAAATGGTCTTGACCGAAGGGCTTCCAAAGAGCTTAGGACCTGATTTCAGATCAGCTGGAGGCTTAAAAGGTACTCAAAAGGGCACCAAGACAGCAGGCAACAGTCTCTAGAAAAGAGTCACCTGGCACAAAAATGCTTTACTGTCTCGTGCTAGAAGGGTCTAATCCGCTTTACTGTCCTGAGCAAAAGTTGGGCCTTTTTTTAGAAAACTATGTTGCCATTGGGAAAAACTTTCACTTGCTGTGATGTTTGCAAATGTATGTGCTCAATGGGTAGCAACCTGCTGTGAATTTTGGTGAGCCATAACAGGCACAAAAAACCCCGTACATTTATTGACTGAAACCGAAGACTATATCCAAGAGAACGAAATTTTATCGATTTGTTTTCTTGTAGTCGGTTATTTTCTCTAGCAAGCTGCTGCGTGATTGTGATTTGTTTTTGTGTCTCACTTTTTTATGTGCCTATTGATTTAGAAATAGAGAGGGAGAAAAAGAAGAATTTGAAGTGAGGTTCTCAGATCTGTCACTGCCATGTTTGCCTAGTCATTGAGAGCTTTGTGAGAGATTATAAATTCATAACTGCTATGATTTAAGACTCAGGACTTGAGTATCAAGGAAAACTCTCTGTAGGTCGCCCATTAAAGGTCTAATACTTTGGGGCTATCAATACAGGAATATAAAAGAGCCTACTATTCTGGCATTTTCTTCTTATGCATTTTTATTGAGATATTCTATATAACCCCGTGTACGTACATACACACACACACACACACACACACACACACACACACACACACACACACACACACATTGTTAAATAGCTTTGAATTGCACAGAAGTGATGGAACAACCAATGTAATCCAATCTACTATTGCTGTAGCAGAAAAATCTTGTGGGAAGTATTTACTTATTTACAGGGCTTTTTTTCAGGGGGAACGTGGTGGAACGGAGTTCCGGAACCTCTTGAAAATGGTCACATGGCTGGTGGCCCCGCCCCCTGATCTCTAGACAGAGGGGAGTTTAGATTGCCTTCCACGCTGCTCAGCGGCGCGGAGGGCAATCTAAACTCTCCTCTGACTGGAGATCAAGGGGTGGGGCCACCAGCCATGTGACCATTTTCTCCAAGGGCAACCCACTGAGTTCCACCACCTCTTTTCCCAGAAAAAAAGCCCTGCTTATTTAAGATATTTATGTCCTGGTCTCCAACAGAAGAGCAACTTGGGTTGGAAGAAAGCTCCTCAAATTGGAGGAAGGTTTCAAACTTGTTCCAAAAGGAAATGTGATGGTGGAAAGTACATAGCCAATTTATAGCGCCCCCTGCTGAGATTTTTCAAGGAAAGAGACAAACAGAGGTGGTTTGCTGTTGCCTGCCTCTGCATAGCAACCCTGGACTTCCTTGGTGGTCTCCCATCCAATTACTACCAAAGGCCAACCCTGTTTAGCGTCCAAGACTTGAGAAAATCAGGCTTGCCTAGGCTATTCAGGTCAGGATGAAAGGAAACACAGGGTGTAAATATTTAAGTAAATAAGTAAATTTTGCTTAGTACGATGGTAGGATAGGAATAGGATCCACCCAATTTCCTTAGACTTAGGCAGCTAATAAAACAACAAGTTACAAAAATATAATAACAATATCACAGCCTTCAACAAGATGTATCCTGACCCGGATAGCCCAGGCAACCCCGGCAGATCTTGGAAGCTAAGCAGGATCAACGTTGGTTAGTATTTCGATGGGAGACCTTCAAAGAAGACAAGGATCGCTATGCAGAGGCAGGTTATGGTAGACCACTTCTGTTAATTTCTCACCTTGAAAACCTCAACGAGGTCATCCTTAAGTCAGCTACAACTTGATGGCACTTTCCATCAACAACAGCAAGATGCCAACAATACACAGGATGAAAACCTCTCCAGCTGAAGAATGTATCAGGTAACTGAAGAAAACCAGATCATGGAAACCATGTTGCTGTTGAGAAAAACTCTCCTTTCACAGCAGCTGTGGCCAGTACAGGACAGCCACTGCCAAGCAGAGCAGCCACAGCCACTACTTGACCTTGATGGCCCTAGATTCTGACTCCATATACGGCAGCAAAAGACACAATCAGGGCTTTTTTTTCTGCTGGAATGCAGTGGAACGGAGTTCCGGAACCTCTTGAAAATAGTCACATGGCTGGTCCCCGCCCCCCGATCTCCAGACAGAGGGGAGTTGAGATTGCCCTCCACGCTGCTGAGCGGCATGGAGGGCAATCTAAACTCCCCTCTGTCTGGAGATCGGGGGGCGGGGCCACCAGCCATGTGACCATTTTCTCTGAGGACAACCCACTGAGTTCCACCACCTCTTTTCCCAGAAAAAAAGCCCTGGACACAATCCAACTTTGAGTTAAGTGACAGGAAACAATCTGAAAACCTTCTGTGGGGAAATACTTGCATTAAAAAAATCTATCTTTGAAGAGCTAAAGCAAAATATAAATTGGTGTAATTAATAATTATTTTATTCCAGCTGTTGGGGGGGGGTAACCTCTGTCTTTTAGCTAAAAACAGCTATTGACCACAGCTTGAATGTAGTGCGTGCAATGCCGCAGAGCTGTTGCAAAGCTGCTGGAGGCCAGTTGTGCTGGTGTGAACCATTCTGTTACATAACAGACTGCTGGAAAATCCAGAAAGACACAGCAACTGAGTCCTTTCTAGACGTTACAGCCAACATGAGCTTGGCAAGTGCACATGCCACGAATGTGTGCTGCCCAGGGTGCCCCATCAAATGTGGTCACCTCAGTGTCTGAACAGGGAAGTGCTTGTATTTTACATGCTTATAAAGTTTTAGTACATGTGAACAACAATCCTGAAAAATCCAGTGGTCAGTCTGTGGCCACAGAAGTTGTATGCACCTATAATAACACATTCCTTGAATATTGGGAGCATTGTGGATAGCTCATGCTCCTGGTATGCACGGTTGCCAGGCTCCCAGTATACATGAATATAACATCATTAAAGATCACAGAACAATGCATGCAGAATCCTTGATTACTTGCTTAGTTTGGGATCCTGTTTACAGCACCTGTGTGCACTCGTGTCTCTTCATCCAGCTAGACATATGAACTCAGAAGCCTTATGACTCTTAGCCATGCCAGTCTCCCACTTTGGTGGGAGAACTGCCATCTCTAAGATCTTGGCTCCTGCTGTGGTTCGGTGGAGCAGTGAGAGCCAAAGGGGAGGGGAATCAGTGTTGCACCAATACCAAGGCATCACTTCCAGCTTGAGCCCATGTATCATCACCACATTCGCATGACACTCTAGAATTCACCCCAAACTCTATGTTTTTGCTGTATAGTTTCAGGTGAATCCTACAGTATTGAGCTGATGCAGTGATGTCACGTCTGGGTTCATGCAGGAAGTGATGTCACGGCATTGGCATGATGCTCTTGGTCTGGAGTCTTCCCCTTGCAATCTCCCAGGGGTATGTGAGTGAGTCAGCTGTATAACTGTAAGGGAAGATAATACTAAACTTTTGAAATAGCTACCTGTGATTGAGCCTTTTTTCTTTTTTTCTAATGTGCCACATATTATCCACTAACCAGAGAGAACTGTGATATCCATCATTCCAATTCATGCAAAGAAACAGAGAAAAGGGAGAGGGGAAGAACAGCTAAATGAGGCAGTATTATATTTCAATTAAAAACCCATGAAAATGGTAGTGGTGCTTTTTAATGGAATATTGTTAATTAAACTCTATTCTCAGTGTACCCAAGTCTTATGAAATGTCTAGGGGAAAGATGAAAAATAATAGTGTGTGTGTGTGTGGGGGGGAAATAAAATTGGGCTATTTATCTACTGGGGGGCTTAAAGGCTCTTGGTTCTGTTGTGAATTTAGATTTCCAGAACTAAATGAGTGTGAAGCAATTACGTTTTTTTCCTCAGCAGAAATGTTATCATTTTTATTACAACTTGAATGGATGTGGAATTTCATTGTTATGGTTCTCCCTCCTTTTGTGTTTGCTCAATTGTCATGCACCCCCACTGCACAACAACAGGCCTTAATATCTGTTGGCCAGATTCCCATGTAATCCAACTGATTTTTTTTTAGCAATTTCTTTTTCATATATTTAGCTGTGGGCTAACCATAAGTCATACAAAAATCTGGAGAGTTAGAAACAGCAGACTCACAAAGTTGTGAAAGTCCTTGTCGCTTCTTGTAGCATTTTCTAGCAATGTGTTTCATGGCAAGACTTTGAATCAGGCGGCTTTCAGTAGGTTGTTTTCGTATGATGGACATAGGAAGAGCGAGCCTGAAAAAGACAAGCATCACTCCTGACTCCATGTTCGGCCCACAAGTCCACACTCCCATGAGGAGTCACTAAAATGGAGCAGATTTCTCACACCTTGCAATCTGGGGTGAGGCTTACCCCAACACTTCTAAGGGAATTCCAGGAGAGGCAGAGGCAGATTCCAGGCACTGGAGTATCCTTGTGCTAGACTAGATGAACCTCTGATATGATCCCCTTGGTTCTTCCCATATCCTTTTGCAGAGAAGAAAAGACTCTCAGCTCTATTTCTCCTTAGCAGCTGAGTGGGAGCGGAACTACAAGTGACAAAAGGCACAGGTTGGACACTTGTCAGCTTCCCTCAGGTTTTGATGGGAAATGTAGGCATCCTGGTCTTGTAGCTTGGCTCTCTGACTGCTGTCCAATGGACTTTTCAACTGTCACTTGTCCAACATTCCACCAAGCTGCCTACATTTTCCATCAAAACTTGAGGGAAGCTGACAAGTGTCCAACCTGTGCCTTTTGTCACTTGTAGTTCTGCTCTCAGGTGGGTCTGTGGAAGTCTTGAACAAGTGCCTGGAGACAGTAATAGGATGAATGAGGAGAGGACCAAAAACTGAACTTCAGTCCAGAAAAGACTGAGGTGCTGTTGATCGATGGAGAAGCTGCTCGGGGATTATAGAGTCAGCCTGTCCTGGAAGGGGTTGAACTCCCACTGAAGGAGCAAGTTCGTCATTTGGACAGGCTGTTAGGTCCTGGCCTACAGTTAGAGTCTCAAGTCTCCTCTGTAGCACATAGTGTCTTTTATCAACTTCGACTGATACGTCAACTACTGACCAAGATGGGTAGCTGTGTCATTCTAGCTGTATCTGAAGAAGTGAGCTGCCTGTGACTCATGAAAGCTAATCCCCTACGACAAGTTTTGTTAGTCTTATAGAGGCTGTTGGACTCTTCTTCTTTTCTACAACTACTGATGTTTCTCGAAAAGTGTATTGTGGCCACATTGATCAATACTCTGATTACATCCAGGCCAAGGCAAGACTGAAGGGAAGTGAGGCCAGAGTTCACAGGCTACAGCCAGGGCTCGGTGAGATGCAGGGACCTCACAGGGATGAGAGCAGCCAGCTGCAGCAGAGGTACGCTTGGCCACGACCCAACAACAGCAGGCAGGAATCCTTCAGGTGCCAAGCTCCAGGCCCAGGGCCTGCTCCAAAGACAAGCTCTGAGCACACAGGAGAAGGTAGCATGGGGAATTGCTGAGGCAGCAGGTGCACAAGAGGGCCTAGGAGCAGGGCTGGCGCTACTGTTGAGGCAGTGAGGTGGGGGCCACAGGGCTGGAGGGGGCACCAGAGGGGGTGCTGGGGGCAGAGGTGCGTGTCCCGCGCCACTGCCGGCTAGCCTGGCACCGCGCCACGCATGCCAGCCAACCCTGCACTGCCGCCGTCATTGCTGCCCACCCCCGGGCAGGCGCAGCCGCCATGGACCAGGGACGACAGGTGGCCGGGGCAGCGTGCGGTGCGCAGGCGGCCTCCTCGCTCCGCCCCAGCCACCCGCGGGCGGCACTGTGTGATGACATCCTCACATGATGGCGTCATCACACAGTCTGGGGCGTGCACTCTGCCTCCAGTGCCAGAAACCCTGGTGCCGGGGCTGCGGGAGGAGAAGAAGGGCAGCAGCCTAAAGCTACAAGGCAGCTCCCCACTCTGAGGCCCTGGGAAACATCACAACAACCTTTAAAGCCCTAAATGGGGAATGGAATTTGAAGGACTGTCTCCTCCTGTATTGCCCTTCCCACCAATTAAGATCTGCCTCACAAGCCCTGCACTCTGTCCCCCCTGCATTCAAAGGTGAGGCAAGTGGCCACCAGTGACAGGGCTTTTTCAGCAGTGGCACCTCACTTGTGGAATGCCCTTCCACTAGAGGCTCATTTGGTGCCTATGTCGCTCACTTTTAGGTGTCAGGCCAAAACATTTCTGATCACTTAGGCTTTTAATTAAGGGCTTGCATTTTTTTATTACTATATTTAGTCTGGAAACTGTTTTTATACTCTATGCTTTTTGTTCTTGGCTGGGTTTTTAAAGAATAGATTTTAATGAATATCTTTTAATTTTGTTATTATTTTTTATTTTGTAAGCCACTTTAGGCAAGTTCCTAATTTTTTCTAAATAAATAAATAAATAAATAAATAAATAAATAAATAAAAGAGTTAGGGGTGGGGCAAGAATCCTTGTGGAGGGGGAGCTCTTGTGTATTTAAAGAACAGCTGATCGTTCCCTTTGAAAACCATTCTGTAATTTCCCCAGTAATCAATGACTTTTTAAATAAAAGCAAAGAAGAATGCTACCACAGGGAAAATCACACCGAGTTCTTTTATTGATTGAGAATTCATGGCTCTTGCTGTTGTGTCAGAGGTTTAGATCTAAGCTCGTAGCAGGGGGAAAACATTCCACAAACTCTTCTCCGTTCTAGAAGCATTCATGTTAACACTTACTATGTGTTGAACTGAAACTAGGGGGGGATTCCACACATTGGCCATTTTCACACATTCTTTTTTTTTTTTTAATTACAAACTGGAAGAAACTGTAAAACCATGAAATACATACAGGAAACAAATCATAAAATTAAACCATAAAAAGGAGTAATCAAAACAACACTTAGCAAATTGTTACAGTCCCAAGATTCATAATAAACAAGCATCTAAACTTGGTTGCATTGAGGGGATTACATCTTTAACAATTAAAAAATCCAGAACGGGTTTCCATGTTTTATCATGCTCAAATAAAGGAACTACTACATGCAAGCCCCCCAAAATGGATTATGCATAATCCTGCCCTGCAAATATTGCTCTCAGATTTTCTGATACCATTTTTTTTAACAATGATCCCGTGAGGGATTTCCAGTTCCTAGCAATGACCAAGCGAGCAGAGGCAACCAACATCGAAACCAGCGATCTAGCATTTCTATCCATCAGAGAATTGGCCCAGAAATCCAATAACAGAAATTCTGGGGAGTATGACAATGAAAGACCCACTTTGCTGGATATCTCTTTGTGAACCGCCCTCCAAAATTCCTGAACAAGATGGCATTCCCACCACTTATGTAGGGTCACGCTTTCCTGCTTACAAGATCTCCATCAAAGTGGGCTCAAAAATGAGTTCATCTGATTCAATTTATGCGGCGTTAAATACCAGTTGGACAACAGCTTGTAAAACTGGATTTTAATATTCCAGCAACTTGATTTGTTGGAAGGGGAGTTCCATATCTGTTTCCAATCAGATTCTGAGAAGACTAGTTTCAAAGAGTTGGACCATTTTTTTAATACGGTAAAGGGTCTTTATGTCATGTGTCACCCTCAGTAATAATTTGTAAAGGGTGGAAATCATGCCCTGTTTACCATAATTCCCACTCCAAATTATTTCCTCAAAAGAAGTTAGCGGCCGAAGCAAATCCTTGGACCTGATCAGATTAGGGATTAGATGCTTCAACTGAAGATATCTAAGCCAAGATATCCTAATTCCAAATCTTCCTTCCACACATCCTTATAGGGTGTGGAATGCTGGTGGCTTTTCCCGAGGATTCTAAATGTCTCCGTTTGCAAAATGCTTGCAACCTTTTGGGTTTCTGTTTTTTTCGGCGCCTTTTCTGAGACCGCACATTCCCTGATCTTTTCTTTTGCCGTGGGCTGACGGAGCACTTCTTCTGCATTCTTGGGCATGTGAATGGTTAAAGCGCTCTGAGGAATTGCCCAGCTCCTCCCTTGAAGCTCTAAGCATGCAATCATGCATATAAAGAGCAAAACAAAAATAATAATAATGAAAGGCAGGCAGGCGATGATGACAAAAGTGCCTGACCTCCCCTCCGAAGCCGCAAGGAGTGTGTGTGGAGCCTGAGTTTTTGGAGTGACTCAGCAAAACACACACAAAAAATGGGCAAAGGGCGGGAAACAGCGGCTGTGTGGAAACGTCCATCATAATTTGATGATCGCTGCTGAATCTTCCTCTCCATGCTTCTTTCCTTTGACTCACTTGCGGATTCTGAAATAACCTCCTCATCTATGATCCTTCCTGACTGCAGCATGCACATTGCCATGGTTTGGGTAATCATTTTCTTTCAGATCCAATCAGATTTCGAAAGCAGCCTTTGCTCCCGAGACATGTCTGCCCCCACCCAACCATAATTTGCGCAGCAAAAAAGTACTTAGCTAAAACCTTACATCCACATTTCATCACAGTAAATCAATGTACCATAAGGGGGAGGTTTAAAACCAATCTTTTATGCATCACCACTTACAGAGACGAGGGCCATTACAAGTAAAATCAATCAATAAAGCCTGTAAGTCTAAAGTAACTCCTGAATTGAATCAATGATACTTATGAAGTTGAATAGAAGGCAGTGGGAGTGGAGTGGGGGAGACGGTTATGTTAAAGCAAACAAAACTTTTTTGGAATGCTTTTCCATCTCTTCTTAGACACACAATTGCCTTTCCTGTACTTCCCACCAGTACAGGCATTTCATTCCATCACACTAGGAGGCATTGGAGAATGCATAGCGTATTTACAATCCGTATTCCTAACATGGAGAATTTAGCAGCTTCTGAATTTACAGTTTTGTATTGTGGCTTTTTCAGCACTGCCACCACTTCCTCAAAAAAGTTCTATTTGCGACCATAAATGGTGAAAGATAAAGTGTAATAAAAATTGCTTTGGTGTGATCATGATTTAAAAAAAAAATCAGTGAAGTACGATTGCACATAAAACGTGCCAGATGTGTACCTAAGATTAGATGAATGTTGTTATGATTCTTTGCAGCCAGCATGGCATTAGTTACTGTTTGATTCAAGATTTTGGCTATCATGTGCAAAGCCATTCATGATCTTGGCCCCTTGTATCTATGGGACTGCCTCTATCCCTATGCTCCATGACAGCAGCTTTGTTAATCTGAACAGGGCCTTTTGCAGGAACCACCCAGCAAATGGGTAAAATTAACAGCTGTGTGTACACGTGCATTTTCTGTGGCAGCCCCCACCGTATGGAATGTACTGCCTGAGGTGGTCAGAAACAGTGCTGTAGTGTGTGTGTGGGGTGCAGAGGGGTGGTTGCCCTGGGCGCAAAATTCATGGGAGGGCAAGAGACTGCACTGCACCTGTGGAGAGGCAGCCCGCACCACCTGTGGATCGATGGGGCATCTAGCTCATCTCTGCCCCTCTCCGCTGCAGCTGCCCACACCACCATAGCCAGGTTGGTGCCCAGCAAGCTGACCACCCCTTCAGTGCGCAGGTGGCATGAGCAGCCTCCCGTCCGCTGCAGCCACCCATGCCACCACAGCCAGCTCAGCTGCTGCAGGAAGGCCAGTTCAGTGCCCAGCTGTGCCACGCCTGTGGGAAGGCCGCCTGCACCACCTGCATGCTGATGGGACAGTTGGCTCGCTGGGTGCCGAGCTGGCCTTCTTGCAACAGCTGAGTTGGCTGCGGCAATGCAGGCAAGAAAGCTCCTACTCTCTTGGCATTCCGCAAACTATGCAAATACGAATTATTCAGGAGAGCTTTTCTCCACAGGCAATAGGGCTATGATGTAACAAAATCGTTCAGAGAGATGCTTTGATAAAGGGATAGGGACTGGAGACTATACTACTGTGTACCATTTGTTACTGCATGTATACTTCTACTGGGTAGTTCCCACATCATTTGATACATCATGTTAAATTGCTTATAGTTTGTTTTCAGCATTGTTTCAACTCTATATTGGATTGCTGCTTGTTTTTAAATTTCTGCAACTCATACCCTATTGCACTGTTTATTGAATGTCTCAACTATGGATTGTATTGACTTACACTGTGTAATCGGCCTTGAGTCTCGGTGAGAAAAGTGGACTATAAATAATGTTTTTTTTTTAAAAAAAAGGTAAAATAAAAATTATTGCAAAAAGGTACGTGGGAATCCCGACTGATTTCTTTTTTGGACACAGTGTTTTAAAGAAATAGAAATCGCTTTCCATTTCTCAGAATGGGAACTCAAAATAACACAGAGCACAACTAGCAAAGCAACGACTATAATTCTATTTGAGAGACTACCTGTATCCCTTTTTGGAGCCAGCTACATCACTTGGTCTCAGGATACATTCTTTTTCCTGTGTTAAATTCCATCCAAGAGCAGCCAAGACATCAGTCAATAGGACATGAAAGACGTTTTCAATTATTGGTCTTTACTTATTGCAAAACATCTCTTTAGCATGGCACGATGTTTTAGTTTGCATGAAGAGCTTCAGTTCAAGAAGCAGAACAGCAAGATTTGAGTAGCAGCACCTTAGAGACCAACAAGACTTTCCTCTCTTCCTCCCTCTGCTTGTAGCCAAGCTACAAGTGATGAATTACACTTGCATGGCAAGTGAACAGACTCAAGTGTATTCCTCCCTGTTCACTTGCCCTCCACTTGCACTCCACTTGATCACTACGGGCCAAGCTACAAGTATGTTATTATTATTATTATTATTATTATCCCCACAACAATCACCCTGTGAGGTGGGTGGGGATGAGACGGTCACCCAGCTGGCTTCAAGCAGAGGAGTGGGGAATCAAACCCAATTCTCAAGATTAGAGTCCTGCTGCTGTTAACCACCATGTCAAACTGGCTCTGAAGAATCCAAACTGGGGGGAGAAAAACGTGAACAGCGTACTTTAGTAAAGTTAACTGCTGCTATCACTGGAATACTATTTGAATGCCTGTGCTCCAAGAATAGCCAAGAAAAATAAGGGTAAGTTCATGGAAAGAGCATTCCTCAGTGGCTAGCAGATAGTTTAGGACATACTCCTCTTCCCACCAACTCATTTGACCACCAGAAGCCAGCAATTGGAAGGAAGAGTTCCAACTTACAAGCGGCATAGTAGCTGAGTTGGTACAGTAGTGCGGCACCCGTGGTGGGGGCTGGAAAAAAAATACGAATACATTAAATATTGAATGAATCAACATTCATTATTTATATCATTCTTCCCAAGGAGATCAGAGCAATAACTGTGGGGTTTCTATGTTGACCCATCCGAATATTGGGAAAAGAACTCTCAGTCTTTTTTTTTGGAACCCTGTGTTTTGAACTTGAAAGTTAAGAACATAAGAAGAACCCTGCCGTATCAGACCAAAGGTCCATCTAGTCTTGTATCCTATTTCTCACAATGCCCAGCCAGATGCCTCTAGGAAGCCTGCAAGCAAAGCATCAAAGCAACCATCTTCACCTGCTGTGACTTCCTTGCAATTGTTATTCGGAGATACCCTCTGAACGCAGAAGCGAGTGGTTGATCCACAAAGCTTCTTTGAAACTCCAGGAGTGTAAAAGTTTTCTGTAATTTTTGGCTTGCAGTACAGAAGAGCGTCTGAGAGTCCCTGACTGCCCCATAAGAGAACAAGCAGGGAGACAATTATATACTAAAATGATGCAACCAGATTCTACTCATAACAGTTCACATGAGATGGCTTAGAGACCTGTTTTCCTTTGTTCTTCAGCATCAGTGACTTTGGGAGCAATCCTAAGCAGGTCTATGCAGAAATCACACTTTTATTTAATGGGTCTTACTCCCAGGAAAGATTTCTTAGGACTGCAGCCCATGGCACCTGCACTTCTCAGAGGTATCTGAATTTTATGTTTGTTTTATTTGCAAAAAAGTATGGTGTGTGTGTAGATGCACAGGAGTTAGCCGTGTTAGTCTGTAGTAGCAAAATCGAAAAGAGTCCAGTAGCACCTTTAAGACTAACCGCTACAATAAAGTTGGTTAGTCTTAAAGGTGCTACTGGACTCTTTTTGATTTTGGTGTGTGTGTGTGGATGAAAGTAACATTAATATAATAATATAATTTTACTTCATATTATTTATTGTGTTCACATAGTTTTTTGTTTTTATTCAGTGCTGGACAACACAGCTTGATCCTAACCAGTTTTGATAGATCTTTCCAAAGACTGTCCAAAGCCAGGCTTCCTTGGCTACTATTATGGAGAGTATCCGTAACTCTTTTATATCAAACATCTGTACTTGATGTGTACAGGGCTGTCTTCCTTGATGGATGGGGTTGCCATTGTTCCAGATAGGACTACGATGCTCCACCCTCAAGCTCTCAATACCCATTACCATTCTAAGCGATGGTGGGCAGAATTTTGTTTAAAAGAGCCAGAATCACCAATGTGGTGACTCTTGGGAAAAGCTGGAAGTGACTGCAGGTCGCTTTAGGGATCACTGGAAACTCTATGATAAACTTGCATTTATTTATTTACACCACACATGTCTTCCCCTGAGGGACCAAAGAGTTTTCTTGGTATGTGACTACAAATTTAGTGGCTCCTTTATTATGCAGGAGGAAAAGTGGAATGGTGATTTAGGCCACTCTCAGTCATTCTTTACAGGACTGTTAGCAGGAAAAATGGAAATAGACTAGGTTTGCCAGCTTCAGGTTGGGAACTTCCTGGAAATTTAGGGGTGAAGCCTGGGTAGGACAAGGTTTGGGGAATGGAGGGACCTCAGTGGGGTATAATACCATACAGCTCATCCTCCTAAGCAGCCATTTCTTCCAGGGGAACTGATCTCTGTTATTTGGAGATCAGTTGTATTTCCATGAGATCTCTAGCCACCATCTGGAGGTTGGTAACGCTATGTCTTGAGGTCTTTGGAGGAAAGTTATTATAATATGGAGAAAGGATTTTTTTTTAAAGTCCACCTTGAGTCAACCAATTATTGGCCTATATGGGATAATAGACAGTCACATGTTTTGTTTTCATATGAAGTTTCATAACTAACCATATGGGCTACCTCCTCTTCCCTGTATTCATACAAACATCTGAACAGTGTCTACACACACACAACATTAGGTACACTGTCTTTGTCCCGATGACTGGGAACTATCAGGAACGAATGGATGCTCGGTTAGAAGACCATTTGCTCTGATCCAGCAGGGATGTTTTTCTATTCTGATTTTCTCTCCTGCCTTACTCCTTTCTTTTGCAGTAAGTGGCTATATTAGGCTTCGAAAAACAGGAAACACATATTCTTTCCTTCAAGAGGAATATTACCACATCAACTGGATGAGGAGTAGTTATAGAAAGCAGTTTTTCGGGTTCATATACCTCTCTCTTGTGGGTACAATATTTCATTCTCTGTCATACAAGAACTAAACTAATTATTGCAGCTTAAAGACAAAAGCCTTTTTATGGGAAAAAATGCTGTCAAGCTACTTCTCCCCTCTGTTTTAAAGGCGTGCTATTTTTATTCCTATTTCAATAATCCTTTGAAAGCCTGGACATGAAATGTATTTCTTTTCTGCACAATTGTTTTTCCCTTAACAAAGATACAAACATTCTAGTTAATTCTTCTTGACTTCTGCTTTAAAGTACAAGAAATAAGGGGAGGGGGGAAATCTATCTAATCTCCAGGTGGAGGGAAAAGATCTTTGCCAGCTGTATTTTGTTATCCCTTCACTGATTCAGCCTGACCATCAACTAGGCAGGTAGACTTCACCCGCAACAGGAAGTTCATTATAGAGTAAAATCATCATGACCCCCCCACCCCAATTCTCTTCTTTAATTGGGATGGATTTTTTCTTGGCACTGATGATGCTTCCACAAAGAAGTTTTGCTCCGGTTTCATGGCTAAACAGAAATGGTGGGGTTTGGGTTTTTTTGGAAGGAGGAATGATATCCTCATAATTGTACACCCCTTAATTGCACAATTCCCCCATTTTCCACCTCTTTGCTGCAATCTGTTCCAAACCCATATAGTACAATCTTTATGGAAAGATCACAGTTAAAGAGTTCTGTATGCTGTGTAGATGGCAAGAGTGTGTGTATGTGGGTGCATTGTGCCATTTCCCTTGCCTCATTCCCCCAGGACAGCCACTCCTTCTGCACTACCAGAGAGCTTTTCTGGGCTTTTAAAAATGGTAATTGAAATATCACTAGGATCAGGAAAACTGGGAAGCACCCTGGATTTCCTTAGAGCAGAACCACAAGTGACAAAAGGCACAGATTGGACACTTGTCAGCTTCCCTCAAGTTTTGATGGGAAATGTAGGCATCCTGGTCTCGCAGCTTGGCTCTCTGACTGCTGTCCAATGGACTTTTCAACTGTCACTTGTCCAACATTCCGCCAAGCTGCCTACATTTCCCATCAAAACTTGAGGGAAGCTGACAAGTGTCCAACCTGTGCCTTTTGTCACTTGTGGTTCTGCTCAGAGATACTGTGTGGTTCCATTCCCCCTTCAGGCCTGACTGACTGTTGTCCTGAGATTCTTTTGCAAATCAGAGAGAGAGCTTTGTTCTGGTTTGGGTTCTCCCATGATCGGAGATAAATTTTCAGGAGTAGAAACCCACCGACTCTTTCTCCAGGCTTGCAATCCTCCTGGTGGCTGGACCATGCTTCCAAGCGAAAACTAGAACAACAGCCAGACTCTCAATAAGGCAACTTTTGATGCTGAGTGTGGTTCAGCATGGTTGTCATGGTTGCAAAGCAAGGAGGAAGGTATTGTGTTTGGCTGCACCTCCTGGCAGCCATTTTAAGTTTAGCTCCAACTCCTGTGGCAGCCATTTTGGGGTATTGCTCAGGACCGCTTTTTGTCAAAATTCCAAAAGTACCTGCAGGATCAAAAAGGTTGGGGCCCCCTAAGTTATACAATTCACAACCAAAAAATGTCCATATATACTCCCCCCCTCCCAGTTTTGAAACCTACAGTACTTTTGTGCTGTTTTTTTCCTGCTTATTCCTAGCCACGAGAGACCAATCATTGCAACAGTTCACCAGGAACGTTTCCGGTAAATTAAGTGGCCAGTCTTCTTGTCCTACCTGCCTGAATTCATTTTTAATTTCTTCCCCTTTCCCATTTGGAAGCTTAATGCATCCCTATATGCTAACAAGGGAAATGATGAGAACAGTTATCGGTAAAGCAGACACCTTTAACCAAAGCAAAAGCTTCCTGCCCCAAGGAGCTTAGAAACGAACTAGCATTTAAAGTGACAGAGAGAAAAGGGACGAGAAGGAGGGGTAACAAAGGATGAAGGTGAGCAAGTGCAGTTTGATCTACTTAGGAACAAGTTACACTTTGATTTAATATCAACATCTGAGCTTTTGATGACACTAAAGAAAAGGTGGGGGGATCTTTGCGTGTAAAACTGCTCCATTTTCAAACAGTGATGCTCTCAGAACTGAGAGCCAAAGAGAGGAGGGAGAAAGAGAGGTGATGGGGCGGAGAGGAAGCAAGATTAACACCCTTTCAAATGTGTCTGTTTACTCTGATCCACTCTGAGCTCACTTTAAATAGGATAAAATGATCTCCTAATCCTCCCTATCTGCTTAAGAAGAGGCTGTAAAAGATCTACTTGACATTTGAGAAATGGAAAGAAAAAGGGACTTTCTAATATTCATCTGAAATGCTAGATGGGAATGGTTTAAGTTGAACCAGAAAAATCTCATCCTCCAAAATGAGGTCCCGTTCTCATCAAAAAATTATGCAGCCTCATTGGATTTGTTGTGAATCAGTGACATCAGGTCACGTCAAGCGGCAATCAGTCTGAATCTAGGGAGAGAAACCATGCACAAAATTAGTTGAGAGAGTTGTTAACACTCCATGGGGGTCAGAAATCCATGGCAAAGCCAAGTTTGCTGCAGCATAATCTAGGCCTCTGAAGTCAATTGATTGACCTCCAGGGCTTTTTTTCTGGGGAAAGAGGTGGTGGAACTCAGTGGGTTGCCCTCAGAGAAAATGGTCACATGGCTGGTGGCCCCGCCCCCTGATCTCCAGACAGAGGGGAGTTGAGATTGCCCTCCGTGCCGCTGAGCGACACGGAGGGCAATCTCAACTCCCCTCTGTCTGGAGATCAGGGGGCGGGGCCACCAGCCATGTGACCTTTTTCAAGAGGTTCCGGAACTCCGTTCCCCCGCGTTCCCCCTGAAAAAAATCCCTGCCACCTCCCATTTTCTCACTAGAAATGACTGAGCCAGACCTGTTGCTAAACTCTGGGTTGGGAAGAATATTATTTAACATTCTGATCCAGAGATGATTGTCATATAGGAAAATGGCACCCCATTTGCGTAACAGTCAAGCATTGGGCACTAGATACATTTCCAAACCACTTACTCCCAAATATTCAACAATGGAGATGGCATTAAAATTACCAGGACCAACACCAAAATATCCAGTTTGGTGTATTGGTTAAGAGCGCGGGACTCTAATCTGGAGAACTGGGTTTGATTCCCCACTCCCCCACTTGACGCCAGCTAGGTGACCTTGGGCCGGTCACAGCTTGGGCTGGATAATATGACATACTTTGTAAACTGCTCTGAGTGGATGTTAAGTCATCCTGAAGGGTGGTATATAAATCAAATGTTGTTGTTGTTGTTATCCAGTACACCTTTGATAGAGTTAGTCATATATTATTTTCTTGAAAGCATTGTAATCTCTCCTTACAAAATTTTTCAGAGCCCCCATACAAACCAGTTTGGGATGCAAACCATTCTTATTGAACCGTCAATGCTGACCAGCTAGTTCCACATGATTCCAGATGGATCCATGGGTCAGTCAATAGCAAGCATCACATTCTTGCCTTCCCCTTGGGAGAGCGCTAGATGATCTCCCCAGTGAAATCTCGTGCCTCATTTGAAATCGAGAAGGAGGCATAAAAGCATCCATGGGTCTATCAGAAAATTAACGTCTTTGTTCAACAGAAGAGATGAATCAAATAAATCAACCCTCCATTTTTTATTCTTAAAGATTCCTAAAGTGAAGAATAGTGGCTAGAAATCTGCCTGCTGTGTTTAGTGACTTTGAGACAAGAGAGTTTGCAGCACTGATGTTATTTTATTGCAAGCTTCACAAAGTCCCTGATTGGCAGAAAAGCTTTGCTGTGTTTCTAAAAAAAAAACACCCTCTGACTCTCTTGCTAGCTTGTTATCCACAGCCTCACTTTGGAAACGGATCTGTTTAGTCTTGAATAAATATGCATTCCGGTGTTACTTAATGGCCTTTTCCTCCATTTTTCAAACAAGAATGAGTAATGAATCATGAATAAGTTATGAGCAGCTTCCAGTCAAAAAACCACCTAAGTAAGTCTGCCTTCTCGTATGATGGACTGGCCGACCACGGTAATGCTGGCAGAGAAGAAAAAAACTTTGGTTAGTTAAGGAAATAATGAAAGTTGAACAATGCCTGAAAGTCAAGAGCTATTTAGTCCAGGATGGAGTGTCCTGTTCCATCGTGCCAAGAATAATGGCTTGTATCTTACCACTTGGACCAGGCTAGCCCAAACTTGTCAGATCTCAGAAGTTAACCATGGACAGCTCCAGTTAGTATTTGGATGAGAAGCTACCAAGGAAATCCAGGGTCACTATGCAGAGGCAGGCAATGGCAAACCACCTCTTTTTTGTCTCCTGCTTTGAAAACCCTACGGGATCTTTGCTGTGACTTAGGTAGTCCAGGCTAGTCCAGATCTCATCAGATCTCAGAGTCAAACTACAAATGATGCCTGAAACAGGTTGGACACTTGTCAGCTTACCTCAAGTTTTGATGGGAAACGTAGGTGTCCTGGTCTTACAGCTTGGGTCTCAATTTAATTGAAGTTTACAACCCCCCCACACACACACAGCAGAAGGGAAGGGGGCGCCCTGCACTCCCCTCCCGACCGCATGTTCTCCCTCCCATAGACTGCTGCTCTGTAAAATGGAGAGCTAAGCTGCAAGACCAGGACGCCTACATTTCTCATCAAAACTTGAGGGAAGCTGACAAGTGTCCAATCTATGTCAGGCATCACTTGTAGCTTGGCTCTCAGAAGTTAAGCAGGGTCAGTCCTGATTAGTACTTCCTCAGATTTAAGTGGCTCTTCTGCTGGTGAGAGAGCCGCTTCCCTCTGAGGATGTATCTAGTTCTAGTTTTCTACTTCAAAGGAATTACTAATAGAGGGAAACTTGGGATAATGTAATCCTTCCCGCAGCAGTCTGAAGTTGTACAGTCCGTATTACCACCTCAACTCTCTTCCCATCTCATTCTGCTCCATCTCTGGACCAGGCCTGAGATAGCCACAATGGATTTGTTCTCTGAGCATCTCTAAACGTTCAAGGGAGTTCCCAGAGGGAGGAAAAGAACTTCAAAATCTACCTTGAGGGGATGCTTGTAAGTAGGGGTGTGCATTGAGAAAACTTCCATTTCAATTTCGGTTCTGGGGGTTCAGGAATAATTCCATTCCATTATTGGTTTGTTCCGGGTGGGCTAATGCTAGCTTGGATTTGATCCATTTGATTTTATTTTTCATTTTCATAGTTCCCAAGATTTCTGTGTGTATGTTTGGCTTGTTTTTCCCCGTTATGCTCATCATTACTTGTTCTTAGGTTTAAGACAACTATTCCAGTCAGTCAGTCAGTCAGTTAGTCAACCTTTATTGGCATTAGTTGGCTCAGTAAATACAGAGCAAGGTACAGAAACATAAAATGCAGACTAATTCTGAAAACTTTCCTGATACAATTTTGTAGCTGTATAAAGAAACAACTAGGCACTTCTTCTTTCATTCCAGGTGGCAAAGACTGCTGTGCTTTCCCCTTTCTGGCTAGGATAAAACACCCAATAGGAAGGAGAAGAAGGCCCACTCTTTAATTGCCTCCTCTTCATCGGAAGCTGGCATGCACTAGGTCCTCTTGGGACACCAGGTCCCAAGTATCCACCTGCCTACACCAGTCCTCAAAGGAGGCTTTGTTGATCTAAGAGGAGGCTACTTGGGGTAGGTGAAGGACAGAAGGTCTTCTGCTTGGAAAGAGTGATGAATCTGATCATCAAGACCCATTAGGCAGAGATTAGGCAGGGAGAACATTTGCTCATAACACAGCTGAGCTGGGGCAGCGATTGCCAGAAAGCTGTCTGCTTGTTCCTGAAAATATTCTGAAAGGAGATTCCCCACAGGCTCTTCAGACAGATTGTCAGATTGGAGAGGAGACCAGCTTTCCAGAGATGAAATCCTCACTCGTTCACTTCAGTGAGCACCTTCTTGTTGATAGAGAAAGAATCCTGCACTCAGAGCATGTGGAAAATCAGGGTGTGGAAAGGGAGGTACTCGTCTGCTGCTTCTGTTGCACCAGGGAATTCAAGACAAAGGAGTCCCCAGAGGGAGAAGCTAATTCTCTCCCAGGTGGTTCTGCTCCTGGGTGTCGGAGCCTGAGAAAAAAGCAGGGATGTGATTTTACATGTATTTATTTAGAGTGTTTTTAGACTGCCTTTCTCCAGAACTGGAAAGAGATCTAACTAGCATCAGAAACAATTAGATATCAGTGTTGAAAGCCCAATACAATACAACCAAAAAAAGGGGGGTATACCTACAACCAGGGCTTTTTTTCAGCTGGAACGCGGTGGAACGGAGTTCCAGAACCTCTTGAAAATGGTCACATGGCTGGTGGCCCCGCCCCCTGATCTCCAGACAGAGGGGAGTTGAGAATCTAAACTCCCCTCTATCTGGAGATCAGGGGGTGGGACAAACGGCCATGTGACTATTTTCTCCGAGGGCAACCCGCTGAGTTCCACCACCTCTTTTCCCAGAAAAAGCCCTGCCTACAACTAACACAACAAACAATCAACTATTTTTTTTGAGGAACAGATAAAATCCCTTATAAAAATACATACAATCCTAGCAGACAGGTCCGCCTGCCCACCCACCCACCCACCCGCCCGTCCGCCCGTCCGCCCGTCCGTCCATCCGTCTGCCTGTCTGTCTGTCTGTCTGTCTGTCTGTCTATAACCCCCAAAGCAGTTTACATCATTCTCCTGTCCTCCCTTTCATCTTCACAACAACCCCATGAGGTTGGTTAGGCTAAAGGTGTGCGACCGGCCTGAGGTTACCCAGCAAGCTTCCATGGAAGAGTGGCAATTCAGATCTGAGCCTCCCAGATCTTAACCCAATACTCTAACCACTACACCACATGGGCTGTAAAAATGATAAATAAATAGTAAATAAAAACGACATAAATAAGAATGTGTAAATGAGTAAATATTAAAGGACAATTATTCTACTATGATTATGTATGTTTTTATAATAGTATCAAAAGCTATGCAGAGGAACTCGGCCTTACACGAATTACAGAAGCTCAGCCATATGGAAGCCTTTCTGACAGCTTCCACAGAATAGGAACAGTCCTTGAGACAGTCCTTAAATCTAGCAATGGCTTGCCGACTGAAAGGTATTGCTCAGAGGAGTAGAACATGGGAATATTAATATGCAGTTGATGCACAAAACACCCTGGAAAATGTGTTAAATGGGGGAAAAATCATCTAGAAAGAAAGAAAAAAAAAAGTGAAAATAAAGACTCATGGAGCTCAAGAGAAGTGCCATCACGAAAGAACAATGCATGAATATGAAATATGCATTAGCACATAAAACTGTCTTATAATGTGCCTGACCATTGTTCTATCAAGGCCAGTACTGTCTCCTCTGTCCGGCAGCAGCTCTCCAGGGTCTCAGGTGACGGTCTACCACATCGTCCACTACCTGATCCAGGGATTAGACCTGTGACCTTCTGCTTGGAAACCAGATGCTGTACCACTGAGCTACGAGAACCCTCACCTTAACAAGACTACACAGAGCTATCTTATACGGAGTCAGGCTGTTGGTCTATCAAGGTCAGTATTGTCTACTGTGACTTGAAGCCGCTCTCAACAGGGTCTTGGGTCAAGGTCTTTCTCATCACTTGCTACTTGCTCCACTTCAGTGAAGATTCCAGAGACTGAACCTGGACCTTTCTGCATGCAAAGCAGTGCCACGGCCAGTGAACCACACCCCCTCCCCTACAGCAAAGGATAAGGCTTGGAATCATCTAAAGGATACCTTGGGATGGTGACTGATTTGGACCGGAGAACTTTTTACAGCGAAGGCCATTTGTAACCATGAATCCAGAAAGGGTAAGACTGCATCCTATACATTATTCCTACATGTGAGTTTCTTTTGGAGTATTACCCCGCAAAAGTTTTAATCCTGATATTCAAACTGACCTTCTCTGGAGTGAAGCTTTCCCCTTTGTCCTCCCCCCCCCCCGGCCTGCACACCAGGGCCTCCTGTCAGTTGAAGCCGTTGCCATGCCAACTGTATTTTTGGTATCTCCATATTATTCATGCCAGGGGCCATAAAGTGATACATGTAGTCTCTATAATAAACTGCTGAGAGGCATTTGCAAAAACCCAACTGAGATGGGCTTGACGTATTCCGGCTTTCAGAAGTCAACCATGCTCCTGATGACCTAGGTACAGGCTTGAATACATTTCAATGCGAAATCCCATTAGGACATAATGATGCTGAATAGAGAAAATGCATTTAGCACAGCCGTATTTTTTCCCTCGGGATAAGTGGAGAAGTCTCACCAAGTACCCGTTTATATTCATGAATGGCTTGTTCTAGCATTTAGATACAGCTACCATTTCTTGAACTATTTTTTGTTGTTGTTGTTAGGTGGCTGACTGAGTCATAGATCTGGCATTCTAAAATATATGATTACTATTACTGTTGCTATTTTTTGAATGACAAGGCATTGTTTCGCTGGGAAGGAGAAAAATATGAAAGAAGGGCTCTCTGGTTTAGAGATGGGGGGAAGTCCTAAGCGTGTCTAGGGAGGAAGCAAGTAAGATGGGGAGACGAGAGTAAGAAGGAAACCCTCCCCCATCCCAAGTGCTCTCCAAAATCAGGACACCTGATTTTTACCCCCCCACCACATCAGTGAATAACTCATTTACAACCTCCAAATCAGTAAATAGCTCACTCTTTTAGACCAGTTCCAAACATTCATTCATTCATTCATTCATTCATTCATTCATTCATTCATTCATTCATTCATTCATTCATTCATTCCGTTTCGATTCGATTCGATTCATTTCATTTCATTTCATTTCATTTCTACCCTACTTTTCTCCCCAATGGGGACCCAAAATGACTTTTTACAACATTATCCCTTTATCCCTTTTGTCCTTATAACCACCACCCTGTGAGGCAGGTTAGCGTGAGATTATGTGACTGACCTGAGGTCACCCAGTGAGCTTCCATGACAGAGTGGGGATTTGAACTTGGGTCTCCCCCATCCCAATCTGAGCACTTTAACCACCGGAGCACACTGGCTCTTAGAAAGCGAATTAATTTTCCATTGCCACCATTATCCAGTCCTAACTTATCTGGCTGCTTTCAGTGGCAGAAGAGGGAAGCCTGCTGCAGCCCATGACACTGGAATTAATACTGGTAAACAAACATGCCCATGAAGCTTCCTTCTATTGAGTCATACCATTGGTCCATCAAGGTCAATATTGCCTTCTCTGATTGGCAATGGCTCTCAGCTCTTGGGTCAAGGTATTTCTCATCACCGACCGCCTCATCCTTTTAACTGGAAATGCCAAGGATTGAACCTGGGACACTAGGCATGCCGAGCAGATACATTACCACCGAGTCACAAGATTGCCCCTCAGCGGCATGGATCTGACAAACTGGCCAGTCGCTCAGCCAACTGATAGGTGGTCAGGAAGAGAGTCTCTCTTCCTTCCTGCCTCCCCAACTTTTGTTTAATTTCTCCATTGCCTTGGTGTACCCTGGTATGATGCAGACAAAGGAAATGATCACTGAGGGCAAGTAAGGGCAGGGAAGAGAGGAACAGGCCATGGAGGGCAATTGGATGTTGGATGAGAGAGCAAAAGTTCTATATACAGAAGAAGAGGAGTGGGTTTGTTAATAAATAGGAAATGGGAGATAGAAGTACACTTTAACAGATACTGAAAAAACTGGAGATAGTTAATGTGAGTTTCTCCTGTACTCTGAAGTGTTACAGGTTTACCACTTTAATTTAGAACCAAACTCAGAGTTGCCAAATGCCTGGCAAAACAAACAAATAATAAAAATCCTGCCCCTTTATTACAAATGTACCTGTGATAGCAGTTTGGTGTAGTGATTAAGAGCAGCAGGACTCTAATCTGGAGAACCGGGCTTGATTCCCCACTCCTCCACTTGTAGCCAGCTGGGTGACCTTGGGTCAGTCACAGCTTCTAAGAGCTCTCTCAGCCCCACCCACCTCACAGGGTGATTATTGTTGTGGAGATAATGATAACATACTTTGTAAACCACTCTGAGTGGGTGTTAAGTCATCCTGAAGGGTGGCATATAAATCGAATGCTGCTGCTGCTGTTGTTGTTGTTTTTACCTCTATGCCATTAAAAGCTTCAGCTGCCTATATCGACACATCAAATCAAAGGGACAGGAAAATTTTCTTAAAACCTGCTGGCAACCCTATGGTAATGTAGTTTGAGACACCAAGGGATTCATGATGGGATATAATAGCAAGGCCTTGGTTTGAATCAGGGCTGCGGAGTAGGGAATATAGGGTATAGGGAAAGAGGTATTAGCCCCTTCTTCGGTATGGTTTTGTCTATTGTTTTTGACCCTGGATTGGTTTTGATCATCCAAATGATACAGGACAGTGGATTAACACCCAATTTCCACTTCATTCATGTGTGTGTATTACGTGCCGTCAAACTGCGGCTCTCCAAAACATCCTATATTTAACAGACTTGCTCAGATCTTGCAAACTGGAGGATGCGGCTTCATTTATTGAGTCAAACCATCTCGTTTTAGGTCTTCCTCTTTTCCTATTGCCTTCCATTTTCATTGACTTTTCCATTATTGACTTTTCCAGAGAATCTTGTCTTCTCAAGAAATCAGAAGACTGAGACTTGGAAGAGCAGCTGTGAGGGAACTAGAAAGGATCCTTAAAGATAAGGATGTCTCTCTGGGGACCAAGATCAAGATAATCCAAACTATGGTATTCCCCATTACTATGTAGGGATGTGAAAGCAGGACAATGAAAAAAGCGAAGAGGAAGAAAATGGATTCATTTGCAATGTGGTGCTGGAGGGGAGTTTTACGGATACCGTGAATGGCCAAAAAGACTTCCTTCATGGTCCTTCCCCAAATCAGGGTCCCCCCATGACTGCTGTTTCCTAATTTTAAATGTCAGATCTCCCAGCATCTCTTCTTGTTTCACCCCAAGATCTGGGTTGTGATCTTGCCGCCCTCCTGGTGTGCCAAAGAGTAGCAACCCATATTATAATGTTATATTCCTTCCCCATGGACATCCTTTCTGAAGCACTTTCTTTTGACTGTTTCCACACAAAGAAATGTTTTGCATTGCATTAGTATCTTTGATGGAAGAAACTGGTACCATGAATAATTAAGAGAGATGCCCTCTTGCCGGTTTTAAAACAAGAGAAAGGCATTAAAAGTGACACAAACTGTAGTGGGAGGCTTAAAACACACACTGCATTTTGAAACGTGTGCTTTGTTGGCAATGAAAGAGTAAGTTGCGAGTTGACAATCAGTTCCTCAAACTGAACTTTTTTTCCCATTAGCTCCGTGATAGAGCATTTGTGCAGCATGCAGAAGATCCACTCTCTGGTCTAATCTCTGGTGTCTCCAGTTTTTTGTTTTATTTTAATATTTTTATGTCATTATACAGTTAATCTTAGTATCATATTTATGTTTACTGGTTATTATTTGTCATCCATTTTGTAGAAGGGTTCCCCATGGTACAGAAAAATCTTCTTCCACTTGCCCTTTCATTAACAATGTTAATTTATCCATTTCCGCTGTCTCTATTACCTTCGTTATTAATTCTTCTTGTTGGGGGACTCTCTGTTGTTTCCAATAGGTTGCTAATAAGATTCTAGCCGCTGTTACTACATGGATTACTAAGTATTCTTGCTCTCTCTTCATATCCGACATACAGTTTAATAAAAAAAATTCTGGTTTCAAAGGAATTGTTATCTGTAAGATATTTTGTAGTAACTTATGTATCATTACCCAATATCTATGTACTTCTTTGCAGGACCACCACATATGGAAAAATGTCCCTATACCTTCTTTACACTTCCAACACTTATTTGACATATTTTTAAACATTTTAGCCAGTCTAACCGGCATTAGATACCATCTATGGAACATCGTATATAAATTCTCTTTAAACACAGCAGATTTAGTTATTTTAACATTTACTTTCCATATCTTATCCCACTGTACTTGGTCAATATCATTACCTAATTTCTGTATCCATAGTCTTTTACATTTCCCCACCCCATCATTTTCTTTCATTTCCATTAGGAAGGTGTCTCCGGTTTAAAAGGATCAGGTAGTAGGTAAAAGACTTGACCTGAGACCCCGAGGGCCACTGCCAGAGTGGACAATACTGACCATTTAAACCAGATTTTGAAGAAGACAGCTTCATGTGTTCCTATCTATGCGTGTTCAAACAACGGATTCAAACTGATTGGGAGAAAAGTAACTCAAAAGGAAAGTGTCCTAATGTGAAAGCATGTGGCATTATCCTAACTTGTATGTTACTAAACTGACTTCATTTCAGTATTCAGAAGCTCCAGTCGCTCAAATGAAGGTGTGTGCTGATCCCTGGGCTCTATTTTGCTTTAAAATAAACAAGATTCCTTCACTATTTTCTTTATTGTCTCAGTCTATTGGTGGCCTCTTCAGGATCCAATATGTTCCTGCATGCACAAATTGCATGCTTGCAAATAAACACATATTACAAAACAAGCAAAAAAATATAAAAACCCCACACCCGCTATTACTCTTTCGGTTTTTTCTTTTCAAAGGAGCCCTGCTGACATGGCTTCTGGAACTTCCAACCGTTTACGAAAAACTATCTACCAACATTTTTAATTCCACTCTTCCTTCAAGTGGTATGACATTTTATCCTCTTTACTTGGAACATGAAACAATGGATTTCTACTCTTCCTTCCCTTAGTTCTCCTTCATTCTTGTCTCCCAGAGCTGGCAAAACCTTCTAAGCGGTTGTCCCTCTAGCTACTAGACTAATTTGCTATTTTAGTCTGTGGGTTCTCAACCTTCTATCTGCATTTTAGCCCTTAAAACGAAGAGTAAAGTCTTGCCAAAGTTATCCCATGCTCACATAAATAGACTCTTTGTCATTTATTAGCCTTTAAATGGCCTCTCTCTATTCTGGCTGTCCACCTTATCAATATTTAACACCTCTGTGATGGCTCATTCTTTTGGTTTTAGTTGGTATTCCTCAACTTTATTATTCTAAGCAAAAAGTCAGTTCAACTGAAGTGAGGAAACCAATTGGGAGACTCAATTGGTTTTACAGAGTTCAACCAGAGTTCTAGAGGGGGCCACGTAAACCTTATTGACACTTTGTGTCACTGGACCTGTGCTGCATTGGTAGCTGCACTACCAACTTTAGCCATCTGCAGTGGTGGCACTGAAGTGGCAAGCAAACTTTCCTCCAATGGATTGCTGCCATGACTGCAGATAATCAGGTACATGGATTACCATGTAAGTAACACGCATGACTAAGAGAATGGGACTTTTCATCGAGTACCAATGGCAATGGCAAACCACCTCTGTTAGTCTCTTGCCATGAAAACCCTGCTAGGGGGTCGCCATAAGTCAGCTATGACTTGAGGGCACTCTCCACCACCACGTTTTCCACTACACATTCCTCTTGTGTAATTCCTCAGGGTCCCCTATGCCCCTAGAGCAGCATCTGGGGGAAATAAGTAGGCTGTAGTGGGAGGTGAGAGGCAGGAAAGTTTTGTTCTGCCATTGGAAAATTTAGTCTGGATCCAACACACTGTAATAGATAAGGTGCAACTTACATCAACAGACAGTACGCAGTAGTATAGTCTACAGTCATGGTTCAATCCTTAGGTTCATACAGGATTAAAATAAATGTTTTTACAATGGCAAATTCACGTATTATGGTCTACACTGGTTGTATCTGGGTTCCCCACCCTTTCTGTATGAAGAAGGGCACTGTTGGATGTAAATCATTGTACTGGAATGCCTATTTTCACCAAACGTTTTGGCTGCTTAGCATATACTAAGCACATTTTTCTAAAATCTCCATACCCTCATTACTCCCTTCACTTTACTGAGGGCGTACAAGTGACTTACAGCAAGGAGCAAAGTTGGTATGACATCCCGTGACATGCAGAGGTATCGTCTCCTTTGAAGTTAACAAATTTTGCCTGTAAGGTGAATGGCTTTCCATTCCCCCGGGACCTCATTATTGTCAGCTCATCTCAGGGATAGCATTTTGTACAACCCTGGTTTGTCCTTTCCAGTATTTTGCAATTTGATTGATCTCCTATTTTTATTCCTTTGTCACAGATTAGTGAAGCCATAAACAGAGAGAAAATAGAGGAGGCAGAGCCATAAAAAAAAATCCCATTCAAATATTGAAGAGATCAAAGCAGCACAGACTGGGAACACTACCATAAGTCACAGATTACAGGTGGTATTAAAATGTGGAGACCTTGTTCTCTTAGGAGATTGTAATGAGAACAGTAAATGGCACACGATTAATCCCAGTTAATGACAAAACCTATGAATTACTACATAGTGAAGGAGTAATACCTGCCAAAACATTTCCTTAATTTCTTAAAAACTGCAGCTGTGCTCTGAAAAAATCATAAACAAATTGAATCCTGGGGTATATTATTCATACCCCCGATCCAAACTCCAGGTTATCTTGGGGTTTAAAAAGTCTCTCTCTCTCTCTCTCTCTCTCTCTCTCTCTCTCTTTCTGTTGTGGCAGGCATACTTGAGTTCAGGGCTTTTTTTCTGGGAAAAGAGGTGGTGGAACTCAGTGGGTTGCCAGCACAGGGGGCAACTCTTGGCGGGAGGTGGTGCCCCTGGTACTACATGCGTGCAAGCAAAGTGAGCAAAGTATGTGCATGCTCCCAGGACCAATGATGTCACTTTGGGTCAGCTGGAATAAGAAGGGAGTTTTTAAACGTTTAAATCGCCCTCGGCAAAAATGGTCACATGGCTGGTGGCCCCACCCCTGATCTCCAGACAGAGGGGAGTTTAGATTGCCCTCCATGCCGCGACGCAGAGGGTAATCTAAACTCCCCTCTGTCTGGAGATCAGGGGGCGGGACCACCAGCCATGTGACCATTTTCAAGAGGTTCCGGAACTCCGTTTGTCAGGTCTGTTGCTGACTGTCCCTCCATACTTTTACCCAGCTTAAGATATGTTGCAATAGCCTCATGTACCTGTTCCCTTGTGGCTTTCCAGATTCCAGGACGGTCGAGCCCTTATCTCAGATGGCTCGCCGCAGCAGCCTTGGAACAGCTCCTTCCGTCCCGCTACTGATTATGTTCGGCTGGGAGAGCTGGAGGGGTGGGGGGGACATGTGGAAGGGTTGATATAATGTATCATGTACTCAATGCGTCATTCTTAACAAGAGACCTGTGTACAGTCAGACACCTTTAATTGCTTCTGTGTAACCTATGGCCATATGGTGAAGCCTATGATATCTCAATAAAGACCCATTTACTCAAGAGAGCTTGGATTTCTTGCTGCAAGGGTTGGGACTTGGGAGTCACCTTCAGCGTATCCTGTCTTCCATAGACTGACACCGTTCCACTGCATTCCAGCTGAAAAAAAGCCCTGCTTGAGTTTCACGTTATCCAGAAACACAGAGTATGAGAAGACACTTTCAGATGAGGAGGAGGATTTCTTTTGAGCAGATTTGCCCTTTTGCTTTTGCTATTGTTATTGTTATTTACAAACCACCTTTCTCACCGAGACTCAAAGGAGTTACACAGTGAAAATCAGCATGATCAGCAGATGAGATATTCAAATAGACAATAAATAGGGTGCAGATTGCCGAAATTGAAAACAAGCAGAAAATCTGATAGTGTTGATACAATGGTGTAGCAAAACATAAACAATTTGATGCAGCATATTAAACACGGAAACTACCCAGTAGGAACAAACTTACATCAACAGACAGTACACACTAGTATAGTCTACAGTCTCTAACCCTTTATCAAAGCCTCTTTCTGCACCATTTCCTTATAGCACAGCCTTATTAAATGTTTTGATTTTGCACAGTTTGCAGAAAGGCAGGAGTGTGGGAGATTTCCTGACTTCCTCTAGCCGGCCATTCCACACAGTGAGGGCCACCACAGAGAACGTGTGTGTATGGACTGCTGTGGATTTCACCCATTTGCAGGGTGGGACCTGCAGAAGACCCTGTTCGGATGAGTGATGCTGCCATGGTAGAACATTGGGAGGGAGGTGGTCCCATAGATATGCGGGACCAAGACCATGAAGTGTTTTGTATATAGCTTTTAAGACTAACCAACTTTACTGTAGCATAAGCTTTTGAGAATCACATTTCTCTTCGTCAGATGCGTCTGACGCATCTGACGAAGAGAACTGTGATTCTCGAAAGCTTATGCTACAGTAAAGTTGGTTAGTCTTAAAGGTGCTACTGGACTCTTTTCAATTTTGCTACTACAGACTAACACAGCTCACTCCTCTGGATCTATGTTTTGTATATGATAGTCAAAACTTTGAATTGGTAACTGATGGGTAGCCAGTGGAGTGATTGCAGACTGGGAATATTATTCATGCTTCACTTAGCTCCTGATAATAATCGAGCTGAGGCACTCTGTACCAACTGGAGCCTCCAAGTTGACTTTGAAGGGAGATCTATGTAGACAGCATTAGAGTAGTCAATTCATGATGTCACCATACCGTGGTTGGGTTGGCTGTGTCAAGGCAAGGTGCCATCTTTCGGCTTTTGCATATTGCATATTGCATATGCAAATTGCATATTCACACTAGTACCATTCTTTTATAAACCTCTCATTTGTATTTTGGATCTGAAACAACAACCGAAAACTATATTGTAAACCTAAGATATTAGCAAACTAACACAGACTTTCATGCATTGTAAAGGAAAACACTTAAAATGAGTAATTGCTAATGTTGTTCACACACGGATGATTTTTCTGCCCCCGAATCTTTGCTGATTTAAATATTCTCCAGGTTACTAGGAACAGTCATCAGGAGGACTGGGGTAAAAAATGCAACCAACTGGCAAAACCTTTAGACTTCTGGGATTGTTACATAGCCTATGTTTTGTTTATGAAAGAAAACTGTAAGTGATTGTACTTTGGGGACATTGTCACCTGCACATGAATCAATGGGGACTATAGGGCCCTTTTCTACACCAAAAGAAGAATTGTAACTGGGGTGGAAACTCACCTTAGACTATGGAAACAAGGTAATATTAATTACAGCACATAAGTGATACTGTTACCATTTTATTATTACCATTACCAATCACGACAAATATTGTGTATTATCCCTGCCTGATTAGTATTAGCAAATTATTATTACTATTAATCCAAATAATGAGAAATACACTTAAAATAGCTAGATAACAACCACTACAACATTAGATTTATATACCGCCCTTCAGAACAACTTAATGCCACACTTAGAGCGGTTTACAAAGTGTGTTGTTATTATCCTTACAACAATCACCCTGAATTAATATACAACAAATACTTACATGTTCACTCTGAGATATCTACACAAGATTGCAGCCATGGGTAAAAAAAAACACACCCAGTAAATGTGGCTTGGCTTCTTGTTTATCACAAGTTCAATTTATAATGGTAATAGAGCTATATTATAATGAAATGGTTCAGGAAAGTGCTTCTATAAAGGGAACAGGACTGTACACTGTATCACTGCATCTAGTATGTATTACCTGTTTACAGAATTATTACCCTGCTCTTCACTGCATTGTTTTCTACTTATGTAATATCATTTTCCACATTGTGCATCACATCATAGGCAAACCTATGCTTTGTTTCGGGTTTCTGTGAAACTTTTCATATTGCATTGCTTATTAGTTCTTTTCATCCTGTTGGTTGCGTCAACTTACAACGTGTAATCCATCTTGAGTCTCAGTGACAGAGCTGGACTATAACTAAATAAATAAAGATGAATACTGCCTGCATTGAAGTAACCTCTTCACCCCCAAGATTCAGGGATATGGGGTCTTAATGGCCCAGCTGGCTCATCTCAGAGGCTGGGGCCAGATCATCTAAGCCCCCCCCCCCGCCTTTTGTTTTGGGCTTTGTGGGTTTATACATTTCCTAACACTTAAAAACTGTATGAAATGGTCTTTCTGAATATTCAGTTTAATTATTTCATTTAGATATTTATGTCTTGCATTTCTCCTAGTGGGGGCACAAAGCAACTTCCAAGACCATTCTCACATGTTCCATTTTCCCCTCCCAGCAACAACTCTAGCTAGCTGTCGTAATCCTCTGTTTTATTACTTGCCTCTCTGTCTCGTCTCTGGCAGCTTTCAACACTCTCTACCAATTGCACATTTTTTTTATAAGTTCAGTATCCAGAGCTCTAATTGTCCTAAGCCCTGAAATTGAGTAGCAGGCCCATAAGACCCTGAACTCACAGGTCTCTTTCTCAGACTCAACATCCTTGCAAATCAACAGTCTATTTATGTCTTGGCTTTTTAAGCATGAATGATCAAGAATTTTTTTATAGGCGACTCATTTGATCTTTGAAGGATAAAATGGGCTCCATGGTGATGTGCCTCAGATGGCAGCTCTTTGACAGATCTTGCCATTTGAAATTCCATCACAGCTCCTTAAAGAAGCCAGCGGCTCAGCTTCACTCATTTTTGTGTGTGTTTTGGAGCAAATAGGTTGAGCTAATATTGGCGTTTCTAATTCTGACAGAATTGATGAGTCCTGAGCTCAGAGCCAAAATAATTTCTCCTCGCAGAAGACAAGCAGGCACATCTTCTCTAATACGTTGGGGGCCATATGGAGAAAGTGTCGTGCCAATGCTTCACAACCGATTAAAACTGGCACAGAGGAAGGGAAGAAACACACTCACAAGTTTAGAGCAGAAGTGTCAATAACTTCTAAGAGATTTCAGCTGGGCCTTTGAGAGGGGATCGCAGACGCTAATGGTCAGATGCCCATGAACTCTCTTGGCTGCGGGGACTGAACTCCTTGAGCAAGAAAATGGACCAGAACAGAACATGCTGAGAGAGGTCTTTGTTCACATCGCCTTGCAAAGATCTGGCATTCTGGCAAAATGAGAAGAGATTCTTCAGCATGCAATGTGCTCTAGCAGAACAGCTGATCCCCAGAGCCATATGCTTGGTGGGAAAGGTAACAACAGAAGAATCGCTGTTTCACTGCGGAATCCTGTAACGTATTTTAGTCAATGAAAAGCCATCATAGAACTATCTTAGCTCCCAATGTTAACAAATTAGATCAGAAGTTACCGGAATAGCTTAAACAATATGGGGGTGCCATACCCATACGAGGAACCTGATCTGGATAGCCCAGGTGAGCCTCATCTTGTCAGATCTTAGAAGCTAAGCAGGGTCTGCCCTGGTTGGCAATTGGATGGGAGACCTCCATCAAAGACCAAGGTTGCAGAGGCAGGCAATGGCAAACCACCTCTGTTAGTTTCTTGCCATGAAAACACTACCAGGGGTTGCCATAAGTTGGCTATGACGTGAGAGCACTCTCTACCACTACACCCATAAGAGGAGCTGGGTGAAGACCAATGTTCCATCTAGTGCTGCATCCCTTTTGCAACAGGGGCAAAGAAGATGTCATGGGGAAACATCTCAGTCAGGGCCCATTAGGAGTAGCCCTCACTTTTTGATTGTTCCTAGCACCTGGCATCTGAATACTAAGATCACATCCAGCTTTCATTGCTAGTGGCCAACAATAGACCTATCTTGCATAAAATCAGCCCATCTTCCTTTTAAATCCATCAAAGAGAGTAGATGTTATCACATCTGGTGGCAGTGAGTTCCACAAGTCAACTGCTGGTTGTATGGAATAGTTCTTCATTTTGCCAGTCTTGAAACTATTGATAACTGGTTTCATAGGGTGACCCTGAATTCTAGTAGTGTGGGTGGAGGGATGTCCTTCTGTCCACTCTCCAAATTTTTTATTGGGGGGGGGCACAGTGCCATGCTCTTAGAGTTCCAGAATCACATTTTATCTGTCTATGTCATTTATAGTCCCCCCAGAGTGGTTTATAGTCCCACTCAGAGTGGTTTACAAAGTATGTTATTATTATCCCCACATCAATCACCCTGTGAGGGGGGTGGGGCTGAGAGAGCTCTGAGAGAGCTGTGACTGACCCAAGGTCACCCAGCCGGCTTCAAGTGGAGGAGTGAGGAATCAAACCCAGTTCTCCAGATTAGAGTCCTGCCACTCTTAACCACTACACCAAACTGGCTAACTAACGAAAGTATGCAGCATAGTGGATAGAGGACAAAGACTGAGGGGAACCTGGTTTAATTTAGTGACCAGCCCTATTTATGACACCCACTCCTCACCAGGAACCATAAAACAGGTGGAAAAAGGGTACTTCTCCCACTCAGTCTGGGAAGAACCCCAAAAATTCCTGCTCAGCCTCATTACAATTGGCTAATTCCACATTTCCTTCTGAAGGGTGTACAGTCAGCTGTGCTCTAAAGACAAGTGCCTGACAAAGGGAGGCGGGGCATATCTAAATATATGTTCCTTTCCCCCTCCTGATTGGCCATGCTGTACAAGATTCTCAAGCTGGGTCCCACCCACTAGAGACCAGTAGTCCTGGGCAGAGGACCCTGACTATCATGCAGGGAGGAAGAGTGGATACAGACGGCTGGTTGTGAGTGATTCCATCTCTGAGCAACCACCGAATTACCTGCATTGTACAAATGCATAGATGGAGTGCCTGGACATACACCCCCCTCCCTATGATCAGTGATGCTTCTTTCTCAATGTTGCTAATCATGAGCAAGGTTGTGCATGCAGGCTCTTCTTCCATGTGTTTGTGCCATGCAGACAGCTTGACAGTCGGCATTGAAGCAAGGGGGTGGGGGGGCTGGCCAGCATGCTTGTGCCCTTTCTCCCATACACAAAGTCAACATGTGGATGGCCTGCCTGCCCAAAGCTAATGTGTCTTCCTTCAGCATAAAGGAGGCAAGAACAAAAACAACCCTCACACCATGTGAAGGTGGGGACCCAGCATCATAGAACCAGCAGCAACCAATTAAAACCATAGTGCAACAGGAAAAAATACATTAAATCAGAGGAAACCATTAAGGTTGCCATGCATAGCTGGTGTCCTTCTGCTAGCAGCCCCTGATGCCAGCTGTGGGGAAAAATAAGGCCAAAATTGCCGTTGTGTTGATGTTGTAATGTTATTTCTGGGGTAAACCCGGAAGAGATGTCACAGTGTGCTAGGATTCAGTGGAAACCCTATGGAGGATGAGCAGAATGTGAGAAGTATCCTTTGAGGTAAAAACTGGGCCTAGTGAGAATGTCCCGGCACAGTAATCAAGATATTATTGCTCTACAAAGAGGATGAAACTTGAGAGCCAGAAATGGATGCGATTCTTTTGTGGCAAAGCACCAGAGAAAATGTCGCCTGTTTCTCAGTTATTGTAATATTATTTGCTACTTTTCCACTCCGTTTCCTCTGTGACAGTTCCTTTGATTCCCTCCCCTCCTTTCTGCAATGTATCTGTCACACAGCAATGATGTGTAACTGGAAGAGAACGTAGAGGGTAAATTAAAAGAAAATATGCACCAATGTATAAGAATGTCTGATTTGCATTCCCATTAATTTGATAAAAACTGTCAAAAGGCAATAGACAACCCCTGAAATGCATCTGTTGTCCATTTCCACTGATTCAATAAAATTTCCTCTGACCTCACATTGAAATGAATAGTTTGCAGACAGTAGCAGAGGGTGATTGCTTTGATAGGGCTTTGCTTTGATGCCATTCTATTTTTTAAAAATGTTTTGTTAGAATTTTTTTCATAATGCTCTTCAGTATAGTTTGACTAAATATAATTATAACTGGACCCTATCTTCTGTTTAAAGCTCCAGCCCCTGCCCCCCCCCCCCCGCCATGATCAGGAGCCAGTGGTGCCAGACTCCAACCAGGGATGGGATGCCCCTGTTTCCCTCCACTGCTCAAAGGGCTGTTGAGCCAATGGTATAGCTGTCACTTCTAGGAGAAGCCTGAAAATAACACCAATTCTCTCTAGGAATCACTAGAAACTCTGTGGTTTTACCATAGATTTTCTAGCAATTCATAGAAGTAAACAAGTAAAAGACTGCATAGTGAAGCAATGACAGAATGTGGCAAAAACCTCTAGAAAGCTCAAGAATTTTAACTCCGTAACAGGAAAGTGTGCAATCAGCAAACCGCGGTGATCACGTAACTAAAACAAAACACTGTGTTCCCATATATCTGTTAATTGATATGGAACTCACAATCGACAAATTTATGCAAATATAAAGGAGGAGGAAGACGATACAGCTCCAAACGTTCCTTGCAAGGTTATTGTATTAATAAGATTTCACATTTATTGCCTGTGTTATTCTGAGCTAATTACATGGGTGCCTAAATGTATCTCTTTTCAATCTCAATTAATGCCCTTTACAATCAATTCATTTTTAATTAACATAACTGGCTGATTAAATGTTAAGAGAATGCTTATTTGATGCAAAGTGTTCGTGGTGCCTCCAGTCTTACGAGGTGCTTTAGAAGGATAATTGACATTGATAGGATAAAACCTGACAGCTTTATAGGTTGCTGGCCTCTCATGTTATGGAAAGTTTGCTACCCCCTAATGCTCTTTCAACCTAACAAGGGGTGTACCATTTAATTCATGCACCTAGTCCAGGGAATTCTGAGTGACATACCCCATGAAATGGAGCTTCGTCCACTGAAGAACTGACTACTGCTAGTCTTTGGCCCAATTATTTTATAACTGTAAGGATGCCACGGCAACAAAATCTTGACTTGGCTATAACAATCAATGTTGTCATTGTACTGTAGGAACAGTGGACACAATTTGAGACAATCTGTCCTTAGTTGTTGTGGGTTTTCCAGGCTGTATTGCCGTGGTCTTGGCATTGTAGTTCCTGACGTTTCGCCAGCAGCTGTGGCTGGCATCTTCAGAGGTGTAGCACCAAAAGACAGAGATCTCTCAGTGTCACTGTCCTTAATTCAGAAAAAAAATGTTTATAGAGTATCTAGAAGATGCAGGACAAAACTTAGACAGGGCACCCAAACAACAAAAGAACCCTCATCTTATTCTAGTTTCCTCTTTGAGCTTAGCTCTTTCTATGTCCTTTGATAGTTGAAACAGCACTGGCTACTGCCTGGAATCAGAATGCCTACTGAAAAATTGCAAAAAGATACTAAATTTTTGCTGGTATAAAATTTTCTGCTATAAAGCATGCTACCGAAAGGATGCATTGCGAAGAAGATGAAGAAAATTCAGAAATCGCATTTAAGGATGAGTCTAACCAGGGCTTTTTTTCAGCTGGAACGCGGTGGAATGGAGTTCCAGCACCTCTTGAAAATGGTCACATGGCTGGTGGCCCCGCCCCCTGATCTCCAGACAGAGGGGAGTTTAGATTGCCCTCCACTGAGTTCCACCACCTCTTTTCCCAGAAAAAAGCCCTGAGTCTAACCAACTGGGAAATGGCTTAAAACAATTTTAAACATCTTAAATAGCAGCCTCTGAGTGTTTTCCTAGAACAAGCTAAACCCATGTGATCTCAGGGTATGTCCTCAAATTACCAAGTCCTTAGCAATGATCATTGTAAAGGAATGTGTGACTTTCTCTTTTGCTGGAAAATCAGGAATAGAGTACTCAGATTCCTGCTCTTAGATTCAAACCACAGAGACGGGTGTCAAAAAACATCCATTTATTAGCAAGGAGATGCAGAGATGGGAGCGATTGCTTCAAGACAAACTCATGCAGTTTAGAATTCTAGCTAACAAACAGAACTAAGGAGCAGGTGGAATTCCTTCCAAAGAGACTAAACCAACACATACAAATATCAGAGGGGGGGACAGACTGTTCTGTTGCAATGTATACAATAAATACAAAGCAGAATGTCTCTAAATTATGCAGTCTGTTACTACAGTATTGTGATAAATTTAATATTCTGTTTAAATAATATCTGAGGTAGTAGGAAAGGGCAGAAAAATGGAATCAGGGTTAGGTAGAGAATGCTACTTAAAGCTCCATTGCACAAAAAGTATCTCTCCTGGAAGGATCTTAAAAGACTATTGCTAAGGTCTGCTGTACGAGACCAAAGTAGATCAGATCAGGAGCCGTCTCTTATGCCCAGGTACCAGGGCTAGAAAACCACAATGAATGCTTTTATTTAGACGTTTATGCCCCAACTACATTCCCAGGCAGTTTACAACAACATTGCTCTCCCCTATTTTATCATCACAACAGTAGCTTAGACTGATGACAATACATGATTAGCAAAAGGTCACCCCGCAAGAGAGGCTGGGGTTTCAATTCAAACCTGGGTCTCTGAGATCCTAGTCCAACACTCTAACTAATACATTATATTGTTATAGTGCATCTCTTGGCTCTGACAAGCCCTAGTTAATTGTGACTATAAACATAGTAGGTGAGGATCGCCGAGTCCTTCGCCTTTAGCTACAGCCCTGGTCACTATGCACTCAGTCTATATATAGCTATAGCTCCTCCTTTTTGTGTCACCAAGAGGTCAAGATATGTGTCGGGTGCCTCTGGGTTCTGCATCGCTCAGCCTTCCTGACAGCTCTAGTTGGATTGTTTCAAGTTGGGTATTTTATTACCCAAGAGGAAATGGCCACAATCTGCTGCAAACCTAGCCACAAGACAGCTAAGACTCCTGTCCTTTCACTGATGTAATCTTGTGATCATAAAGCATGAGCATTAAGAGAAAACTTATCAGTCTAACTTCTGATGTCTTTACCTAGAAGTAAGCACCACTTAGTTCAATAGGAGTAAAATTCCTTTTATGAATGACATAGAAACCTGATTGCATGGGGTTGTGGTTAGGCTGTTAGACTGGGACGAGGTGAATTCAAATCCCTGCTTAGCCATGAAAGTCATCATTTGACTGTCTCTCAGTGTATTCTACTTCACAGGGCTGTGAAGCCCTGGAGATCAGTGAGGCTGTGATGCCACTCTAGAGCTTTTGCTTTTCCAGATCTCTATGGTATACCATAGTGTCTGCCCTCTGAAGCTGTCATGTCCTTCTGGGGACCTGATTAGACACATGGGCATGAATGGAACCCCCCTCCCCCAAACATCCTGTTCATCATTCGGTGCCATCCATGAACAACGAACAATGAACATGGATGAACATGAACTGTTCCTGGACATGTTCGTTGTTCATGGGGGCCAGAACCCCTCCCCCACCCCCCCCACTTAGCCCCCTCCCCTCAAACCCACTTACCTAGCCCTTTAAAGATCCCTTTAAACTATCAGCTGGCAGGCAGCGGGGGGGGGGGGGATTCCCCCCTTCTGCCTGCCAGCTGATAGTTTAAAGGGCCCTGTCCTGGCAAAAACAGCAGTGTCTGCTGGCAGCTAGTTTGAGGGGTTACAAAAGTGACCTTCCCAATGTTCAATACTCACCAAATTTGCAGGGGACATAGTCCTCACTGTCCTCTGAAGACCTCCCCCCACAAGTTTCAGAGAGATTGCACCCCAGGAAAGGCATGATCCATGGGTCTCCCCACTGTCTGTCTGTTTCTCTTCACAGTGGCAAAAACTGGACTCTCTGCTAAAAGTACTTTGAAGGGTTAAAGCCAGAAGGAAAGCTAGAAGGAGTTCAGACAGAGTTCAGTCCCTCCCTGCCTCCGGTTGCCAAGGGGATTGATTGCAGCAGGTGCTAGACTGTCTGGCTTGCAGAAGGGCTGCCAAAGGCAACGAATGAGGCTTGCAATGACCACCTGTTCGTTTAGGATGGGGCCTCACGAACAGCTTGTTCGAGAACAGCAGATTAGGCTGTTTGTTGTTTTTTTCTGTTCGTAATGCTGTTTGTGCCCATGTTTAGACATGATCTCTGTAGTCTGGAGATCAGTTGTAATTGGGGAGGGCCTGGAGAGTGGCAATCCTAACAGGTACAGTCAGCTCTACCATCTCAGAATGTTACCCCCTCGTTCCAGTGAATCCCTACACCTGGCTGTAGACCTGGCCTAATCCTTAACAGCCAGGAAGAGGAGGGTCTCTTCTTTCCTAGTCCCTACTTAACTCACATAATTAATACAAGACTAATCCATGTTTTGAAATTCCTTGCCTGGATTAGTCAGTGGCTGGAGTGCTTTAGCTTATGTCTACACAGGATATCTCCAAGGGGTTTGTCTTTCCTATTTATGCTTGGGACTGCAACATGCAGATAAGAGGAGCGTGTGGTATTGGAAAAGCAGAAATAAATTTACATTTAGTCAGTTGCAAAAAAAAAAAAAAGCTACATCCAGCTGGCATTAATGTTCTGAGCAGAAGTCATTCCTAAGCAGAAGGAAATCTGTATTAAAGGCTCTCAGGCATCTCTGGCTTTAAATCACCCCACTGCAAACAAATTTAATAGGATCTGTCCAGAGGCAGGGCTAGTAAAACAGGTGATCTCTGCTCTTAGAGCCAAAACACACGTTAAGAAAAACCTCAAGGTTTGCTGGGATCTGTAGGAGTCCTGGAAGCTTAAAGTTTAGCATTTACAGAGCAGCAAAAAGGGAAAGGGAAATACAGGCGCCTGTATTTTAAGCTTTAAGCTTCCAGGACGCCTTTAAGCTTCCAGGACGCTTACAGATCCTTTAAGCTTCCAGGACTTTAAGCTTCCAGGACCCCTACAGATCTTTAAGCTTCCAGGACGCCTACTTTAAGCTTCCAGGACTCCTACAGATCCCGGCAAACCTTGAGGTAAGAGAACACGTGCTGAACCTAGGTTTTTCTTAACGTGTGTTTTGGCTCTTAGAGAGAGCTCTTCCAAACATACCATATTCAAGCTGATCCGATCTGGTTCAGATTCTCCCTGGGTTCATTTGCATAGGTCCTGCAATAAGTTGCAAGTGGTCCAATAAGGATAGTTTCAGGTGAGTAGCCGTGCTGGTCTGCATTAGAAGAGCAAGATTAGAGTCCAGTAGCACTTTAACGATCAATGAAATTTCCCAGGGTTTAAGCTTTCCAGAGCTGAGCTCCTTTCATCAGATACAAGTAAGACTAGAGATCCCCGAGTCTTTTTATATCCGTCAGAAGATGGGAGGGCTGCTGCAAAGAAGAAAGATAGGATGTAAAGGAAGTACAACTTGAAATGTAATTACCTTGATTAATTAAGTTTTCCAGTGGAATCTGCAAGTAAAATGTTGCTTTTGGCAAGTGTCCAAGCACTGATGGATAAAAGAAATACTTGGACGGAGAGCTTGAATTTTGAGCTATTGTATATTTCCAGGCAAAATTAAAAGAGTTTAAGGATGAAAGTATTTTCAAATTTGCAGCTACCTTTAATGTACTTTTTTGCAGATATAGGGTTGGATCATGCAAGAAATGTGTTGCCAACCCCCTTGCATTCAGTCAGCTTTACTGAATCCCAGCTTGCGTTTCAGCTTGACTAAGACAGCACAAGGCATATTTCGGCAAAACCCACACTTGAAATAATAACCTCCTTTGATCAAATCGTATTGCACTTCCACTGTAATGATTGCATGAAATAGATTTACTTTATAGCCCGCCTTTCTTGCGGAGTCTCAAAGCCAGACTACAGGACATAAAGCACAGCAAGCAGACAACCAATGAATAGTGCAATAGGACTAAGACAGCAAGTTAATGTTTGTTTTTTTTATGTTGCAGCAATGATCAGACATGAAAAATATCATGTAGAGAAAAATATAATGTAGCAGATCAAGAGACCTCTAACATACAATTATCAAATGAGAAAAGCAAAGATTATTATCCTCGATGATAATTTCTGCAGACTTCAATTTCTGCAGACTTCTGGTAGCACTGATTGTATGATCCTTACATCAGGGACAAGGGATACATATGGCATTCTGTTTATTCACCAGCCACCTAGGTTAAGCACTCTCTCTGAGTTGGCCAAGGTGCTCGAGGATGTGGCGCCAGAGACATCTAGACTGATTGTTTCGAGTGACTTCAACATTCATGCTGCATACTTCTCAGTTCTCACTAGGCCTGTCTGTTATCAGTCAGACCTGTCCTCCAAGTTTGGTGTAGTGGTTAAGAGCGCGGGACTCTAATCTGGAGAACCGGGTTTGATTCCCCACTCCTCCACTTGAAGCCACCTGAGTGATCTTGGGTCAGTTACAGCTTCTTGGAGCTCTCTCAGCCCCACCCATCTCACAGGGTGATAGTTGTTGTGGGGATAATAATGGCATACTTTGTAAACTGCTCTGAGTGGGCGTTAAGGTGTCCTGAAGGGCAGTATATAAATCGAATGTTGTTGTTGTTATTGTTGTTATTGTCATCGTTGTCAATGTTATCATCGTCGCCACTGTTGTTGTTGTTATTATTATTATTATTATAAGGGCAGTTTATAGATATGGAATCATAAACATCCTCTCTCATATGTCAGAAGCACAAGGCACTGCCTGGCACAAAATTGATGCCAGCCAGGTAGAAGCCTGGAAAAATATTTTAGAAGGGAGTCAAAGCAGCTGGCTGACTAAAGACCCTCCTCTTGCCTAGGAGAGATGCATAATTTAGGGCAAAGAGGCTCCGAGGAAGCTTCTTACTAATGTCATCTACACCTTTAGTCATCACCCCTCATCTTGATTAAGAACCTCCTAGTGGTATTCAGCTTTTCCCATTTGGTACTCAAAGGGTCATCAAGCACCATTTACACCTATAGCCCACCTCAGGTAGACCCATTAAGGCCCTCCCAATTCATTAGGCACCTTTGGAAAAACTCATCAATTCATTGTTTGGGGGGCAAAGACATCAGCTTGCTCCAGGGAGCATTTTGCCCTATATCAAGACTCCCCCTAGCCACCAGTGAGCCACCATTTGGCCGTCTTCTTCTCTGTGAAACGATGGGCATTTCACTGCTGCTGCTGCCTCCACAGACCTCTGTTTTCAAGACAGGTAACTATAGCCTTCCCGAAACTACTTTCTCTCCCTTTCCTCCCTGATTTCCTCTTAAGCTTTTATGCGTGCTGTGTGCGATCTTTGTATTTTTGCCCTTTTATTTCTCTTGTAATAAAAAAACCCTTTCTGTTCAGACATCTGACTGATTTATTTCAAGAGTTCTCTTAAGGGAATAACCCCATTAACATAAGAGGAGAATCCCAGTTACCCCCTCTCGCCTGTCTCCTTTAAGCTAATTCCCCCAACTAATTAGGAGGCTGCCTATCTGGGTAACATATCTACAGTTGCCAACCTCCAGGGGTGTGCATGGAGATCTCTAGGAATTACAACTGATTTCTAGACAACAGAGATTAGGACCCCTGGATAAAACTGACTGCTTTGGAGGGTAGACTCTGTCATCGTACCCCACCGAGGTCTCACCCTCTTTAGGTTCCAGCTCCAAATCTCCAATAATTCCCCAACCCAGAGATGGCAACCGCAAACTTGTCCCAGGATTTTATAGCCTCTTTGGCTGTCCTGGGCCTTTTTCAGATTGTGATGGGCCCAGAACATGAAAGAGGCCTGGTCTCGGGCTTAATCTTTTGCACTGCACCTTTGAGGGGAGGTTGAAAATGGTGTCCATTTGTTATAGTACCCTTCCTGGCCAATCCTCACCCACGAACTTGCTTCTGTATATAAAAAAGGTGAACAAATTAGCCTTGGAGTGGGCAGCAATGGCCATGACAGCAGTGACACTCCCTTCCCACTCCAATGGCCTTGATCACAGAAACTGTGACCCATGAGCCACTGGTCTGCCTATTACCTTGCTGTACACAAGTGCATTTCCAAGGACAGCCGGTTCTTCAGAAGAAATGTAGTACACAGATGGGGCTGTGAACAGAACTGCCAGTCTAAGGAGCTGTCATTGCACACTAGGTAAAACCACGTTAATCGACTTTGGCTGGAGATTGCTAATTTGGCATTTTTCTTTCCTCCTTTCTTAGCCTTGTGGGACTCATTTGTACAGTGCTGTTCGGCACTGTTTTTTATGCCTCTGGATTGACAAACATTGTGGCTATTCGCAAAATAAACGTTTTCCAAAGGCAGCGCAGGGGGAATGTAAAATATCTTTGCTTTGTCTTCTCTCCCCCTTCCTCCCTCCCTCGACTGTGGCTCTCAACAATGTAATCCTGGAGCAACCAAGAAACCATCAAGAAGATGGCATATAATTAACTAGCAGAGTTTGGGCTGTTGAAACTAAAGAACTAATTACACACTGTTCAGTTACTGCAGATAAAACACTGGTTTCTTTCCCAGCCAATGTTCCACACAGAGCGAATGTTGGGTAACAATGTAAAATGAGCCACATCTAAGAAGCAGAGGAGGGCCCTGTAGTGGGGAGGGTGGGTTGCAATAAATGGAAGACTTTGAAAACTTAAGCTCTCATAACAAGAGATATAAAAGCCAGTTTGGGAGAGCCAGTTTGGTGTAGTGGTTAAGAGCTGCGGGACTCTAATCTGGAGAACCAGGTTTGATTCCTCACTCCTCTTGAAGCCAGCTGGGGGACCTTGGGTTATTCACAGCTCTCTCTGGAGCTCTTTCAGCCCCACCCACCTCACAGGGTGATTGTTGTGGGGATAATAACAACATACTTTGTAAACCACTCTGTGTGGGTGTTAAGTTGCCCTGAAGGGTGGTATGTAAATTGAATGTTATTATTATTATTAAAACGGGTAGGATTGGGGGTTCATCCAACCCAACTCTCATTTTATGTCTGTCCAGTACTCACCTCCAGACATGTGGAACCAGCAGCGGGACAAACAGCCCTCTCCAACTGCCATTTTTTTCTCTTGAAAGTAGGAAAGAAGGAAGGGAAGGCTAACTCCTTTCTGCCATCATTCCATGCTCCTTACTGTCTCTGAAGGTGAGTCTTAGGGCCAAACTACAAGTGACGAATGACACAGGTTGGACACTTGTCAGCTTCCCTCAAGTTTTGATGGGAAACGTAGGCAGCTGGGCAGAATGTTGGACAAGTGACAGTTGCAAAGTCCATTGGACAGCAGTTGGAGAGCCAAGCTGCAAGACTAGGATGCCTACATTTCCCATCAAAACTTGAAGGAAGCTGACAAGTGTACAACCTGTGTCATTTGTCACTTGTAGCTTGGCCCTTAGTCAGACATGAAACACAAGCTGGGTAAGGGGAACCCCCAATTCAACTCAAAACTCATCTCTTGGGTAGTGACACCTAGGGGTGTGTGATTCAAGATTCCGATTCAGGAAAAAAAACCCTAAATCAGATCAGATTGGGAAAGATTCAGCATTTCTGGCCCGATTCAAAAATACCAAATCAAAGCTTTCTGAAGTGATTTGGATTGCTTCAGAAAGCTTCGGGTCAAGCGGGAGCAGTCTGCAGCACTTTTCTGGCTGTTTGCAAGTGCTGTTTTCATTCAAACTTCCCACCCCACTGCTTTTTTCCCCCGATGGAAGAGAGGAGAGTGCTCCCTCCTGCCCCTTCCATGGGGGAAAAAGCGATGGGGTGGGAAGTTTGAAAGCACCCCTTTTCGTGCCAGTTGCAGGTAGCATGGAAAGGGGCACTTTCAAAAACCATGCAGCTAGCTTTAGCTGACTGGTGGGGGAGGAGGCTCCCACTGTCAGCTGAAGCAAGCGGCACAGGGTTTGAAACTTAAAGCGCCCCTATCTGTGCTTTCAAATGCCACATCACTTGCTTCAGCTGATGGGTGGGGGAGGAGGTTCCCTCGTCCCCCTACCATCGGGTGAAATAGGTGGCAAGGCGGTAGGTTTAAACCTACACTTTTCTAACTGCTTGCAAAAGGCTAGAAAAGTGTAGGTTTAAATTGCCCCACTGCTTACTTCACCTTTGTACCCCTCCCATCGGTTGAAATAAGCGGCAGGGTATGAATTTTGAACACAACACTTTTCTTGCCACTTGCAAGCAGAAAGAAAAGTGTTGCTTTCCGGTGTGATCCGAATCTTTACGGAGCATACCGAAGCAAGCCAATAAAAAATTTCCAAAGTGGGAAACCCAAATCTTTTTTTTTGTTGTACACTTCTAGTGTCACCTTTTGCTTCATGGGGGGAGGCTCAGTGGGGTCTCCAGAAATCAGGTTACAACACTTATTTCCTGCGCTTCTGATGTGCAGTTCCTGGTGCAAGTGTAACGTTCTGAGATATGGACTTCAAGAGCACCATCTGGGCTGAAGTCCCAGCTCTGCATAAACACCAGTCAGGTGACCTCCAGGGCTGCCATGTTGTATAAAGCCCTGGCCTCAGACTCTTCTGTTTCAGTGAGGACTCTGCCCAACTGGCACAAAATCACCCAGTGAAATTGGTGTCTGTGGGGAGATTTGAGTCCATGTCTCCAGCATCCTAATTTTCCATTCTTACCACTATACCATACTGGCTGTCAGGGCTGTAATGCTCACAGGATTTATGCCTCTCTAGATATTCAGTGTTGTGCAGTAGATAGAGTGCTTGCATTAGCTTCAAAAAGCTAAAGCAAAAGGAGGAAAAATATCCAAATAATATATTGATACAACCAAGGACACGATCACATCAAGATCGCTTTGGGGGAGGTGATCACACATTGTTTCTTACATAACCCACTTCATTACCCATGTGCCAGGTTTGTGCAGAGGAAGTTTCCTGTTATGGAGTAAGACCAATGGGTCCATCTTGCTCAGTGCTACACCAATTGGCTACACAACTCTAAGGTCTCAGGCAGAGGGCCTCTTAACAACTGCATCCTAACATCCTTTTAGATGGAGATGCCAGAGATTGCACCTGGGCCTTCCGTGTGCAAAGCATGTGTTCTTCCATTAAGTCACCCCTGTTGCAAAAAGAAGAAATTATGCACAGCTTAGTTAAAAAAAAATGTCATCTTACAAACTAAACAACCATCATTGATTCTATTCCTCTGATCTGTCAGCAGAATCGTTTCATGTCCCTTCCCGCCTTCCCCACACACTTTATTGATTCTCCAATAACAGAGTAAGTAAATTAAAGTATATTATGATGGTAAAAATGTGACAGCCAGGTGCATGGAAGGAAGGCTTATTTGCATTCCTAATGAGGGAAGGTGAGCAGTGGGTGATACTCCAAGGATGGCTGTATCATCTCCCACTGTATGATCTGTCATCTCTACATTCTTGGGTGGTAAGAGGTATCCCAGGGAAAGAAAGAGATTAACCAGAGGAGGTTGTGCCTCATGTAAAAACATGTGCTTAATTGCCACTTAGATTTTCTTTAATATTTGCAGATGCTTTCATAAAGTGGCAGGCAGAGAAAATAAGACACACTTTTCTGTGTGTGTTGCAAAAGCAATGTTTTCTCTGTGAGCTGCAGCCGTTTTCACACTTGAAGGAGAGAGGTGTGATGAGAATGGCAAAACGGTGGCCTCTTGCTATGTGCTACAAACTGCCTTGCTGTTCTGTGCACCCAGCCATGTGGTATCCGCTCCCCTCCCCCTCCCCCAATGTTATGCTCAAATAATCTGGAATGCCCAAGATGCCCTTCTGCATAGCAGAATCTTTTGCAAACTAACACCATGAATCATACCCCACCCCCAATTGAACAGGGAGTCTTTCTTTCTTTCTTTCTTTCTTTCTTTCTTTCTTTCTTTCTTTCTTTCTTTCACTTCATTTCACTTCACTTTGCATTTTTGGTGCTCCTATGGCATTTTTGCATCATTTGAAATGTCATTGATATATTCTACGCCATCCTGCTTTGTCAGATGTGCCTTTGACTTCAGAGCTTTCCTGTTGCAACTTTGTGGGATTAGCAGAATAGTTTGAATTCAACTCTAAACCATTTCTATCCTATTTCATTAGTATGGCCTGCAAGTGTAGAGTGAGGGGGATGGATCTGCGTTTCATCTCCCAATTTTTTTGTGGGGGGGACCCAAGTAACAAAACTATAGCTTTAAAACGGAAGCCGCATGTTTGTGACATTCAGTAACATCTTTAGGTATACATGGGAAGAATGAATGACAAATTTCTGGTGTTCTGGGTATTATTCTTTTAATTGCATGGGGTAAATCTACACACCCCAGCCAAAAAATGCCCTGGCCAAGTAAACATCAGAGGTAATGTGCCATGTCTGAATGCATGGGTTTTGGGTGCACAAAGAAAGAGAGAAGATATTAGCCAGGATATTGGCAGAAGTCTTTTCACTGCAGAATCGGGTTTTTGTCTGTTTCTCTCAAAATCTGAGTTTTACTGTCTGATTAATGATCTGTGCCTGCCAGCTTATGCTTGTCTTTTGAGCATCTCTGGTAACAGCCTGCCTCTGAACAAAATGCAAAGCAGTGATTCTGCTTCTCAAAATCAACCACGTCTCACTCATAATGAATGCAGGATAAATAGTGCAGGGAGCTGGCAGTGTAGTACATGTACTGCGTGAAACAGAATCGCTGCCTCTGAGTTGGAGGCTAGATGGCTTTGCATAATACAAACATACCCAATTTTTTTTCCAAGGTCAAGTGCAGCAGTCAGGGGATCCAGGAATGAACTCAAGGAGAGGTCCAAGATTTGATATCATAGGAGCATCCCTAGAGCTCATTGATGAAATGTTGCAATTTTGGTATGATTATGCATACAAATTGAATCCAGATTGCTTTTGTACATGGTCTTGTGCACTTCTGTGCAGTGATGAAGCACTGCAAAAAAGCAATTGTGGTCCAAGAATATATGCAATTATATCACTTTTTTATGATTTTTAAAAATTGGTTTGCTTGAAAAAATGTTGATAACAAACTTTATTGTACACCAAATGGCAAGACTTAAAAAACATTTATAATGGCTGGCTATGATTGATGTTCTCATTACTGGTTTATACAATGGCTGTCCAGAAGGTCTGTGGGAGAGGGAGGAAAGTAGAACTTCCATCAGACTCTGCACATCTTCTCACTAGCAACGATGCCCATTGTGTTTAACAATATAACGGGCTCTAGCAGGGCCTCAAACAGGCATAATTTGGGCTGGTGCATTCGAGGATGGGGAGCGCAGTTCAGGCAAGCTGGCACGCCCATCGCCACCCCCCACCCCATTGAGGCTCAGGGAGGGTGGAGGTGGCAGGCTGCCCAGCTCAATTGGGGCTGCGGAGGGCTCTGTGGGTGGCTCACCCATCCTGCCCCCTCCCCAGCGAGGGCAGCTCGCCTGTCTCACCCCTTCCCTGGCTGATCAGCTGGGGAAGGCAATCAGTGGGGAGGGCAGGTGGCAGGCTCACCCATCCTGCCCCCTGCCCAGCCAGGGCAGCTCGCCCGTCTCACCCCTTCCCTGTCTGATCAGCTGGGGAAGGCAATCAGCTGGGAGGGCAGGTGGCGGGCTCACCCATCCTGCTTCTTCCCCAGCTGATCAGATGGGGAGGGCAGGTGGTGTGGGCTCATCCATCACCCCTCTAGGCCCTGTTAGAACCTGTTGTATTGGTAAATACAATGAGAGTTGTTGCTAGTAGGGTAAATAAATGCAAGTTTACAAAGATATAACATTAGCAAAAATCCAATACAAGGTTGAAGAAATGCTGAAACAGAGCATAAGCAATTCTAGAACTGACATTAGAGAACACAGGACTACCCAGTATGCATGCCAAGCAAATGTTCTACTACTGATCCACCTCAGTTTTATACCACAACAACCCTATGAGGTAGGCCTTGGTTGAAAGGTGACTTCAGTGACTTCAGCAAAGATTCGAACTTGGGTCCAACATTCTAATCCTTTTAACTGGTCATGCAGGGGATTGACCTTGGGACTTCTTGTATGCAAAGCTGATGTCACAACATAAAGCTTCCTTATACTGAATCAGAGCCTTGGTCTATCAAAGGTGGCATTGACTACTCGGACTGGCAGCAGCTCTTGAGGTCTTTCCCAGCACTTCCTTCCTGATCCTAAGGACTGAACATGGGACTTTCTGCATGCAAAGCAGATGTTCTATCCCTGCACCAGGGCCCTTAATGAAGAAGCTGTTTTCTACTGAGTCAGTCGTTCAGTCTATCAAGATCAGTATTGCCCGCTCTGACTGGCAGTGGCTCTCAGGTCAGGATCTTCCACATCACCTACTACCTGAGCCCTTTAACTGGTCTTTAAGGCCCTTAGTGGACTGGGACCAGCATACCTTCTGGACTGCTTCTCACTCTATATACCCTGGAGGGCATGTCACTCAGAAGGGAAACATCTTCTGGAGATCCCCGTTCCCATGAAGATCCGTCTTGCCTCGACCAGAGCCTGGGCCTTCTTGGTCCTGGACCCAACCTGGTGGAACTCTTCTGTTTGAAACAACTTGGGCCCAGCAGGATCTTTTCGCATTCCACTGGGCCTGTAAGACAGAGATGTTCCGCCAGGCTTTTGGTGGTTGAGGCATGCTGGCCTCCTCTTGACCTCCTACCAGAGGGGGTGGGATCCCCCCTCCTGGTTTTTAGCTCTTTTTTTTTTTTTTGAAAAATTTTTATTGGGTTAGAATCCATTATTTCCACATTTACATTCAATTTTCCCCAATTTTTTCATCTCTAACCCCCTCCCTTTCCCCCCCCTTTTTGTTGACTTCCAACAGCTTTCCAACCCTTTGTCCCCTTTCCCTTACTTTTATTAGCTTCCTCTATCTAAAACAAATATATATTCTCCATTATTCTAAGCAGTACATCCTTAACTATTTTTAACATTATATGCCCAAACTGTAAGCCTTTGTTTCCATCTTAGATAAACAATTTATCCCAATTTTTCAATTTCAGGTATTTCTATATATCATAAACCATATAGATCATACATTCGTTTATATCAAACAATTTGACTTATTCTCTATATATATTACTCATTCTATCTTTTTATAATAGTTCTATATATCTCTCCTCACGTAGTCAATCAATTTGACCCATCTATATCTTCAGACATTCAGTTTGGTACAAAACTTGTCAGAAAAAAAAAGAAAATATTGTTAGTTAATCGCTCCTTATATTTAGTCCTTATAATTAATTATTTTCTCTATGTTCTGTTTGTTAACCTATATATATCTATATATATGTCAATCTATTAATCTGACTGCTTATTAATTCACATTTATCTCTTCTCCCCCCGGTAAAGTCTCCCCCCTCTACTTCAATACTTCAGTAGTTCTCAAACTGCCACAGTTTTCCTCCCACCTCCCATTTCTTCTCCAGGTATTGTTTCAGCTTCTCCCAGTCTGTGTTGAACTGCCCTGAGTCCAGATCTCTCAATTTTCTTGTCATCTTGTCCATTTCAGCCATATACAGCAATTTGTAAGTCCAATCTTCAATAGTTGGCACTTCTTGTACTTTCCATTTTTGCGCATACAAAAGTCTAGCTGCTGCTGTCATATAAAATATCAACGTCCTGTGTTGGGCTGGAATTCCCTCCATTCCCAAGTTCAGTAGCAGGAGTTCTGGGTTCTTATTAATTTGAAATTGTAAAATTTCACTCATTTCTCTTATTATTTCCCCCCAGTACTGCCTGGCTACCTCACACGACCACCACATATGATAGAGGGAGCCCTCATGCTTCTTACATTTCCAGCATTTATTAGAAGTATTCGAATTCCCTAGCGCAATCTTCTTTGGTGTCATGTACCAACGATAGATCATTTTATAAATGTTCTCTTTGATATTAATACATGTCGTTGTCTTCATTGTAGTTTTCCACAAGTATTCCCATGCCTCCATTGTTATTTCTTTATTAAAGTTTATAGCCCATTTCACCATTTGTGTTTTAACTATCTCATCCTCGGTATACCACTTCAACAGTACTTGGTATACCTTGGATATTCTTTTCTTATCTTCTTTAAGAAGGGTCTGCTCTAGTTCCGAATTCTCTATTCGTATACCTCCCTTTACAGAGTCCGAATTATATAAGTCTCTGATCTGTCTATACTGGAACCAATCGTAGTTAGGTGATAGTTCCTCTTGTGTCTTTATTCTAAGTTTGGATGCTTCAGTTTTAGTTATTTCTTTATACGTTAAACATTGTTGTTCATTATCAACAGCTCTCGGGTCTATCACCTCATATGGAACCACCCACAAAGGGGTTCCTTCTTGTAGATAAATTCTGTACTTCTTCCAGATTATGTATAGACTTCTCCGAACAAAGTGATGCAGGAACATCGAGTTGACCTTTACTTTGTCATGCCATAAATATGCGTGCCATCCAAATATTTTTTTATATCCCTCTAGGGCTAATAGTTTCTTGTTCTTTAATGTCATCCATTCTTTCAACCAAACTAGGCAGATTGCATCATGATAAAGTCTCAGATTGGGCAGTTGCATTCCGCCTCTTTCCTTTGCATCTTGTAAAACTTTCACTTTCACTCGAGGCTTCTTGCCTGCCCAAACAAAATCTGATATTTTCCTCTGCCATTTTTCAAATTGTTTGGAGTCTCTGATGATTGGTATTGTCTGTAGCAAAAACATTACTCTTGGTAACACATTCATCTTAACTGCTGCAATCCTGCCCAACCATGACAAATTCAATCTATTCCATTTAATCAAGTCTCTCTCTATCTGAGTCCATAGTTTTTCATAATTGTTTTTGAATAGATCTATGTTCTTTGCAGTTAATTCGACTCCCAAATATTTCACTTTACTTGTTACTTCACAATCCGTTGTTTCCATTAACAATTGTTGTTTCTGCTTAGTCATATTTTTGCATAATATCTTTGATTTCTTTTTGTTAATGAAGAAACCTGCCAAGTCTCCAAACTCCTTGATCTTATCTATCACTCTTGGCATGTTCTCCAATGGGTCCTCTACAATTAACATTATGTCATCCGCAAATGCTCTGACCTTGTATGAATAGTCCTTTATTTTTATTCCACGAATTTCATCATCTTGACGTATTTGTATCATCAGAATCTCCAATACTAAAATGAACAACAATGGAGATAACGGGCAACCTTGTCTTGTTCCTTTACTTATCGTCAATTTCTTGGTCAATTCATCATTCACCACAATTGCTGCAGTCTGGTCTCTATAAATTTCCTTAATTGCTCTGATGAATCTTTCTCCCAATTGTAGCTTTTCCATAGTGGCAAACATAAAGTCCCAGTTTAAATTGTCAAACGCTTTTTCAGCGTCAACAAAGAAGAAACCAACCTCTTTGTCACAACGCTTGTCATAATATTCAATAGCATTGATCACTGTCCTTAAGTTGTCTCTTATTTGTCTGTCTGGCAAAAAGCCTGCTTGTTCCTCCTCTATGACTTCCGAGAGCCACCCCTTCAATCTCTCCGCCAATATCTTCGCAAAAATTTTGTAGTCATTGTTGAGTAGCGATATAGGTCTATAATTTTTCACATTAGTCAGGTCTTGGCCCTCTTTTGGGATCAATGATATATTCGCTTCACTCCAAGTTTCTGGAATCCTTTGATCCCTTAAAACCCCATTCATCACCTCTTTTAGGAATGGTGCCAGTTCATTAGCCATTGTCTTATAGAATTTAGCCGTAAGTCCATCTGGCCCTGGCGCCTTTCCTAGATTTGCAGATTGTATTGCCTTACTTATTTCCTCGTCAGTTACTTCACTATTCAACTTATTTCTCCAAGCTTCCGAGATTTCTGGAAGTTTGGTTTTCTCCAAATATGACGCTATTGATTCTTTGTTTACTTCTTTTTTATTATACAGCTTAGCGTAAAATTTATAAAAGGCTCTACTAATGGTAGCCTGCTCCAAATACGTTTTGTTATCTTCGCAAATTTTATTTATTATCTTCTTTTCCCTTTTCTTCTTCAATTGCCATGCCAGGTACTTCCCAGGTTTATTAGCACCCTCAAACGCTTTTTGATTCAGTCTTTTGAGATTCCACTCCAATTCTTTATTGCTCATTGCTGTTAGCTGTTCTTGAAGTATTTTAATTTCCTGGTATACCTTCTTTTTCCCTGGTCTCTTTTTTAGCTGTATTTCTTTGGCTTTTATTTTCTCCTCAATCTCTTGTCTTTTCTCCTCTTTCTTCTTTCTTGCTCTACCATTTAAGTCCATTAGTATGCCCCTTACAACCGCCTTGTAAGCATCCCAAACTTTATTGGTTGGTACTTCTTTATTCACGTTGTATTGTATAAAAAACTTTGTCTCTCTTCTCAGTATTTCCATATTCTCTCTTTCCTGTAACAAGTCCTCATTTATTCTCCATGCTTTCCTTTTTCTCTTTTTTCCAAATTTCCACATAATTGGGTTGTGATCTGAGCCTACCATAGGCATTATTTCTACCTCCTTAGTCCATAATGCTAAGTCTTTTGAGGCCCAGATCATATCAATTCTTGATAATGTAGAATGCCTTGCAGAATAAAAGGTAAACTGTCTGCTTTTAGGATATTCTCTCCTCCATACATCTTCAAGAGTCTCTTGTTGAATCAACTCAAAAAAAAGCTTTGGTAATAGTCCTCTTTTCTTTTGTGCCGTTGTAGTCTTTTTGTCTAGTTCCAAGTCTGTCACTCCATTGAAGTCTCCAGCAAGAATTATCTGGTCGTATGCAAGATCGTCTAAATGCTTCCTTAAATCCTCAAAGAAGCTTTCTTTTGCACCGTTAGGTGCATAAAGTCCGACTACCAACACTCTCTTTAAATTCCAAATACATTCCACTGCTACAAATCTAGCTTCCACATCTCTCATAACAAATTTTGGCTGTAGCTCCTCTTTTATGTACAACACCACTCCTCTTTTTTTCTTGTTGGAGGCCGCTACATATTCTTTGCCCAATTTTCCAGATTTTAAATATTTTACATCCTGCTTTCTGATATGGGTCTCTTGCAAACAAACAATGTCACATTTTTGTTTTAGTAGCCAGTGAAAAGTATTTTTCCTCTTATTCGGTGAGTTTAGTCCATTTACATTCCAAGATAATACTTTACACTCCATACTCATGATCTTGTTGGTAAGTCTTTTTCATTGTCCTTAATAAATCGCTCCATCTCTCGCTCAGATCTGATGCGTTTTTTGGCCCCTCCAAACTCAAAGGACACTCCTTCCGGTAACTCCCATCTGTACCTGATTTTCATGTCCTTCAAAATCTGAATTAGCACTTTATATTTTTTCCGGTCCAGTAACACTGATCTGGGCAGTTCCTTCATTATAATAATCGTCTTGCCATCAATCTCCAATGGATCTTGAAACTGTTTTGTCACAATCCTCTCTTTCATATTTCGTGTTGTAAACTGCACAATCACATCTCTTGGTAGTTTCCTCTGGGTTGCTATTCTCGAATTCACACGGTATGCCACATCTAGGATAGCCACAACTTCCTCCTCCTCCTTCCCCAGGTACTCAGCCAACACCTCAGTCATCTGTTCTTGCGCTGACTTTCCTTCCACTTCTGGCAAGCCACGAAAACGTAGCTGCTTCTCCATATATTTAGTTTCTGCAACTGACATTCTCCCCTTCACCAATCTCATCTCTGTTTGTTGCGTGTCTGCTAAATTCTCCATCGCGTCTTCTACTGTTTTAACTCTCTGCTGCGTTCCTTGTAATTCATTTCGTATTGTTTCCATACCTTTTTTCACTTCTGACAGCTCCGATTTTACTGTCTGTGTAACCTCTTTAACCTCTTTTATCAGCTCCAATTTCGTGTCCTTAAGTTCTTTAATCATATCTAAAAGTTTTTTGTCCAGGTTTTTATCCAGGTTTTCTATTGCCGATTGCCACTCTTTTTTTGACATCGTGGGGCTTGCTTTAGCTCGCTCCCACGAATCCGCTCTCTTCCTTAACTCCGTGGCGTAAAATTTAACGTTTTTCTATTTTAAATGTCCCGGTCTTCTTATAGAAATTAAGTTTTAAAGAGTCCAAAATGTCGGGCGTCTTTTCTCTATGGTTTCTCTATGATTTTGTAATCCAAGATGGCCTACTTCCTCTTCCGCTGAAGCCGCGACCCTTCCCCTTTCAAAAATGGCGATTCCCTACTTCCTGCCCTCCAGCAAGGGCCGCTTCTCTCCAGCCACTCTATTGTTATTACGCACTTCCTGTCTCCCGTCTTCCCACAGCAGATCTCGCGATGGTGTCTTTTTCTCACAGCTCCAAAGCCACAGGTATTCAAAACAATAGTCCCATTTCTTTAATAACTTCTTTAAACTTAGTCTCTTTTTAAATTCGATTCCTGCCGAGTCTTCCCCTCCTTTTCACTAGTCTGTTGCAGTTTAAAAATCTACTTTTTTTTCCTCTCTGTTTTTATCAATCTGTCCCGTCTCAGAAGATAATGATCTTTACCTTCTCTTCACTTTTCTCGGGTTGTAATCGCTGTTTCGATTTTAAGTTCTCCTCTCAGCTTCTTCCCCCAATCGATGCTTGGGTATGTAGGTCTTATGCCAGCCGAATTGGCCCCAAAACTGCCGCAGAGATTATAGCCGACCCGTCGCAAGGTGGGACCTCAAGGATCGGGGGGAGACTCGTTGTGTAAAGCCCCCCCTCGTCCGAGATCTAGCTCACCCTAGGGTCTTGAGCGTTCTTTGCCTGCTCCCCGCCTGAGAGCAGTCGGCCGCGGGCTATTTTCACCCCGCCGGCCGGTTAAAACGGCAGTCCGGTCAGCTCCGCAAGTGGAGCTGCGTTAGACCTCCATGGATCCCAAACAGGAAGTCCCCTGGTTTTTAGCTCTTGTTGTACATTAGACTCCGCAGACCAAGTGATCTTGCAGGACTGTAAAATGTGCTGTTTGTTTAAATTTTGCTGCCAGTTTTAAATTGCTTTTAGTTATTTATTGTATATTATATTGTGTTTTAATCAGGTTGTGATCTGCTCTGAGCCTGCATTGTGGGGAGAGCGGACTATAAGTCTAATAAATAAATAAATAAATAATAAATAAATGCCAGGAGTTGAACCTGGGACCTTTTGCATGCCAAGCAGATGCTCCACCGCTGAACCATGGCCCCTCCACTGCTCCACTCTGTCACCCTGCTGAGACACCCTCACCCATGAATGGATGAAAATGCAGCTGGCTTGCAGAGTCAGAAAGTGATGGTTACTCATCCCTGCTACCCCTGATGCCTGCCTAGTGGCCCACACTCAGCTCTGTGGCTGGAGAGTCACCACATTTCATTCAGAATGCTGGATGCTCTCTCGTCACCCCTTCTCCGGTGATCAGTTGGGGAGGGCAGGCGGCAGGCTCACTCATCACCCCTTCCCTGGTGATCATCTGGGGAGGGCAGGTGGCAGGCTTGCTCATCACCCCATTCCCACTGATCAGCTGGGGAGGGCAGGTGGTGGGCTCGGCAGTCCTGCCCCTTCCTGGCCAATTGGCTGGGGAGGGCATGACTGTGCCTGCGCCAAAAGTGAGTCATCTGGAACACGGCTCACCTTTTATATAGTAGGATGCTACATTGTACTGTTTGGATGTGTGATCAGTTCTGAACTGTATGATGAAAAATTGTTTCCCCGTTCATGGATGGTCAACACAATGAGCCAAACCAGTAAGTACTGGTTTTACTGAATTTTAGCATTCATTTTGCACATTTTGGGGAGTGTGAAATTCAGTAGCATCCCTATGTCCTGAGGTTGTTGGGAGGATAAACTGAGACATGCCCATATATATGTGAAGAAAGGGTGGGATAGAAATGTAGGGCTGCTGAATAGGCCTGGAAAAAGGCAACCTGTCCCTTTAATAAGAGGCTTAATGTGCAGAAATGCTGAGCTGCAGCTTTTCATGGCATGGAGGTAAATAATACCACCTGGTAAATAACATCCCACAAGCCTGTGTTAAAGGGACAGGACGCTTTTCTCCAGGCAGTTGTCAATCCTGGTGACAAATCCATGTTAAAATAGCTTTGTCACCACTGAATGGAAGCCTCCCTTTTCCTCTGCAGCTGAACATTCGGAAAAGCTAATTAGTCAATAATGTCCAAATTCTTGTGCATACTTATCAGCTGAAAACCATATGCCATTGGATTAACAATTAAACTACATTAATTTATACTTCCCAATATGAATATTTTTTTACACATGCTTCAGTCTTTGTGTTTTCCCTCCAGACATCCTTTGTACATGAGATCTGAACATCTCAGAAATAATGTTGTGGCTTTCTAGTTTTAAAAAAAAAATCCCACCACAGCCTCCCAACATGGTCCAAGCATCAAGCATTACCATCCGCAAAACCCACTCACATTGATATGCAAAGGAGCTGCTTGTATTGGAAGTAAACATATGCTTCATTTAGGGAAGTAACCAAGTGCTTTTACATTTAATTCCTGACCAAGTTTATGTAAAATTAATTGCATCACATGTTCTGTGCATCTTTTAATTGCAAAACCAATTAACTTTAAAATGTTCTGCATTGTAGTTCCCTTAATGGCTGGCATGGTGTTCGTTGGCGTTAGAGCATCCGTCTTTTGTTGGAACTGGGCAGACAGCCATTCTTGGTTATCTCCTGTGAATCCTGCTTCCAATAGTTGAAGCTCTGAAGTTATTTGGTATGGGGAAAGGAGCAATTTCAGCTGAGTGCCATTTGAGACAGGATGCTGTTCTTAAAGGAGAAGCTCAGTTTTCGAGCATATAGAGTGGTAAGCTGCAGTACTGCAGTCCAAGCTCTGCTCACGACCTGTGTTCGATCCTCGCAGAAGCCGGGTTCAGCTAGCCGGCTCAAGGTTGACTCAGCCTTCCATCCTTCTGAGGTTGGTAAAATGAGTACCCAAGTTCCTGGGGGTAAAGTATAGATGACTGGGAAAGGCAATGGCAAACCACCCCGTAACAAAAAGTCTGCCAAGAAAATGTCGTGATGCGACGTCCCCCCATGGGTCAGTAATGACTCGATGCTTGCACAGGAGATTACCTTTACCTTTATATTTCATGTAGTGAACCTCAATCAGGATTCTCAAAATGGGCTGCTTTGAAATAATGGAATCATAAGATGCGTATGTGACCTGCTACTTTGTGCAAAGTGAAGTGTTGGCCACCTTTATGAATATTTCTAGAATTTGATAGCCAATGGGTATACTGATAGACTTCTTTATTTAGAGCTTTCCCCTTATATTTGACAGTGTCAGGGAAGTGGTTGTTGGAGGACTTGCCCTAAGATCACATGACCATATTTCTGGATTCAGCATTACTGCTGCAGAAGGAAGATAATGCATCTGCAACAATCGCTTTCTGCCAACTTACTTTAGCCCAGAAGATGGCCCCCTATCTTGACTAGACTTCTGTAATACACCCTACATAGGTCTCCCCTTGAAGTTAGAGACTCCAGTTGGTGCAGAATGCTGCAGCTCGGTCATTATTGGGAACTATATGTGGAGCATGCATATTACTCTCATTCTGGGGATAGCCAATGGAGTGACTGCAGACTAAAGTAATATGCATGCTCTGCCTAGCTCCTGATAATAATTGAGCTTCAGCACTGTGCACCTGCTGGAGTCTCTGAGTTGAAGAAATCTGGATGTATATGGAAGCCCTGGTTCTTCCCCCCCCCCACAAAAAAAAATGCTTTGTGCGCTGCTAAGGTGGAAATGAAAAGAAGGAACAAGGCTATAACAAGAAGCTATCGCTGTTATAGCAAGCAGCCAGTCCCTACGCTCATTTGATCAAGGAATGAGGAGGAATGAGGTCAGTCAGCAAGTAAGACAGAGACAGATGGCTCATGTCAGCGAGATTTCTGGATGGGTCTCTAATAACAGCCCGTGTGTTGTGGGTTTCATTAAGCTGCGGCTATGTCTGCCTGTTCTTCTAGGGTCAGGTGTCAGAGAGCTGCCTCAAAGGGAATCAATCAGAGATATTTTCAGAACAACCTGTGAGGCATCATAGAAGAGCTATTCAAAAACAGCCCAAGGAACCTCCTGGTACAAAGTATGTATTTTTTAAATTTAGGCAACATGGTATGTTTTGGTATGAGGAACTGCATTGAGGGAAGGGACTCCAGGTTGTCCAACATTCAAGCAGGTAAGGAAAGGCAGCGAGTATTCCTTTAGTTTATCCTTAGTACCCAACAATCAGAGATCTGTTGCCCTACATCTCACCACTCTGTTCAGCAATCTGAAAACCTTCATTCAGCCTAAGAAGCTCATCCTCTGGTGGAAGGAAGTAGGGAAGACCCTGCTAGCTCCCTAGCAGCTGCTGAATTACATGGGAACAGAGTTTGTGTTCTCCTCTGCTTGCAGGTACTTAACCTGGATGCAGCCAGAGGTGTAAGGCCCTTCAGCAAGAGTCAAAGGATTCTTGACCTGTGAGCCAGTTAACCTAGACCCTGTGTTAGCTAGCCCAGTGAATCAGGATTTGTCCAGGATGTATTTAGGGTTTATGTTGTTGTTTATTTAAATTGTATTTACACTGGAGTTTTGGGAATTTCTGCAAGCCATTTTCAGTCCTTTTGGGCAGCAAAGTGGCAAAAAATGGCCTAATTGTCAGTCCCTGGCAGTTAAATCCTCACGTTCTCCACAGTTAACACACAGGTGTTCCAGTTGAAGTAACTTTATCAGAGATCCATTGAGTACAAGGTGCTCAGACAGTGGAATTGGCAGAAGTGACGTATGTGGGGCTAGCAGTGTTAGTTATAGGGGATATTCTCGCCTTTGGGAAAGAGGACCATTAATAAGAGTGGGGCTTTGGAGTGAGACATTGTTTTAGAGTAGATAGTGAGAAAGATGAATTTATCTTTGGTTCTCAAGAAGGATACATTTCGAGCCAGTTTCAGCTGGCATTCAAGGACACTGGCTCAGTGGAGCGACAAAGAGGAAGTAAACATTTGCGAGATAACCTACTGGCATTGCAGCAATAAAGAGCTTCCCATACTCTCAGAGACCCAAGGCAGAGCCCATATACATTCATGGCAGATATGCAGGAGATATGACATACTCTCTGGGAGCACTTTGATGAGGGACAAAGGGAGTGGGTAAAAGCCTCAGATGTAAATGCTCCCAAACTGATACATACATTTCATAAGGCTTATCCAAATAAGCCAGGTCCTTTGTGAAGATGAGAGCGCTCTCTTGGGGAGGGCAGTATGTCATATCATACTGCACATCTGCCATGAATTTATATGTATAAAACTTTGCTGAGCATAGTGGTGGGACACATATCATTACCCCTGAACATGGAGGCTCCATTAAGCTTCTATGCAGCTGCCTTGGCTTAAATCTGCACTATTGTTAATGAATAAATCTAAGCATGAAATTGAATTACCATAAGAATGCATCATTTTATTATATCCAGTCATGGAATATGAATTTGTAAGAGGGATATAAACACTCCTACTGCCAAGACATAAGATAAAACTTAAGCAAAAATAAATAGACATATGGTCTCTTTCTCTTGGCAATACCTAGAGATTCTCTCTAGGGATAATTTAGATTTCTCATTCCTGGTCTTTTGGCTTGAAAATTCTTCACTTTGATTTTGTGATACCCTTTTGACATCTGAACACACAGGGCTTAATTTTTGTGTAACTTCCTGTTTTGCTCACACCAGTCTTTTTCCTATGAAGTTTATGTATTTTTTTAACATGAATGTATCAACAGATCAATATCACGCAACCAGAGGTATGTGTAATGGTACTTCTAAATGCTGTATACATGGCATATGAAAACCATATAGCATATATCCATAGTGCAAACATATGTTCAAAACAGACAGCAAAAAGCAGAAAATTGAATCCACTGACAAAAATATATAAAAGTATTAAAAACAAAATTTACTCATTTGTAATTCTCTCTCAAATATTTTAAGCAATCAGGGCTAGAAAGAAAGCCGATGCTTGTTGAGAAGTTTCTAAGAAATTCAGACAGTGAAAATTCAGATAAAAATTACTGTTATCCTTTTGAAAAGCCAAGGTGTTTTGCAAGCGAGAGAGAAACCCAGTCCCTCCTATTCTTCTTCTCCTGGCAGGGAATCGCAGTGCGGATTTAACCCCCTGCTCCCCGTCTCTGAGCTCCTGAAGAAAAACCGAAGCAAGTGGATTTTTGAAAGCTAGAATCTCTCCAGTTGAATGGCTGTTCTTTGTAAGAAAATCCACTCTGCTCAGTTTCCTTTAGGAGCTTGTAGAGGGGGGATGGTAAGACTACCATTCCCAGGGAAGCTTGCACAACCCAACCTGTGCTCTTCACATGTTATTCACCTGCATCCCAAGCTCTGCTCACAACCTGAGTTTGATCCTGGTGGAAGCCGGATTCAGGTAGCCGGCTCAAGGTTGATTCAGCCTTCCATCTTTCCGAGGTCAGTAAAATGAGTACCCAGTTTCCTGGGGGTTAAGTGTAGATGACTGGGGAAGGCAATGGCAAACCATCCTGTAAAAAGTCTGCCAAGAAAATGTCGTGATGCGACATCCCTCTATGGGTCAGTAATGATTCCGTGCTTGCACAGGGGACTACCTTTACCTTTGCCTATGTAATAGGGTATTTTACAGAGGCTCTGATTTCAAAGCCACCTATATTTTCCAAAAAGTTGTTGCAACACTGCACAGCTGCCAGTTAGTTATGCATCCAACACCAGTGGTAGCTCATGTTTCTTCTGGAGTTGGACCTGGTTGTCCTTCTATGTCTCTCTTCTGGTTTCTGAATTTCCTGCCCAACATTTGCTTCCTCTTCTCAGAGAGAGATACCGTTTTTTGCACTGGAGGTTAAAGAATGCTAAATTTACTAACAAACAGCTGGCTGCTTTTGCGCACGCTAATCATTTAGCTTTCATGCAAAAAAAATCTGTGTTGGATGCAAAAGTAGCTGGCAGCTGTGCAGTGTTGGAAATAAACAAAATCAGGTGTTTGTTGATATGAAAAGTAAGTGGGTGGGCATGCACAGAAAGTGCCCGTAATAGAGAAGAAGAGAACACATGGTGGCTAGGGCGAAAAATGTCAAAACAAAGACAATGGAAAGCATGCAAAAGTTAGTACTTGCTGAATAAAAACTTGCAAAAAAACCTGGAACTGCAGTGAAATAGTGTCTATTTCTTAAGAATGTTTATATTCCCTTTGTCCCATCCAGATGGATCCAAAGGAAGACTTTATGCAAATTCAAAACATGATATAAACAATCTGAAATCAACAGCCCGTACTCAGAACACAAACCTGCCAACAGATAAAATGAAACATCTTTCCAATCAACAACACCAGACAACAGACAAAATTAATATTTATGTCATTAGTAGTGGTTCTTCAGTGTTTGACATTGGTTTTATAGATACAGATATATTGTTCTGCATGTGATATAGAATTTATGTGTAATGTATAAGGTATTTATATGTATATTGTTATGTATGTCATTTATGTGTGTAACATATGTACAATACATACTGCTCCTTTATTCATGTACAGGTAGGTGAAAAGTATGTAAAAGGCTTTAAGACCACATATCCTACTGGCAGTTTGTTGGTGGAAAGTCCTATAAAATCATAGCTGACTTATGGTGACCTCTGCTGGCATTTTCAGGGCAAGAGACTAACAGAAGTGGTTTGCCATTGCCTGCCTCTGCAACCCTGGTCTTCTTTGGAGGTCTCCTATCCAATTACCAACCAAAGCCGACTCTGTTTAACTTCTGATGCGATCAGGCTTACCTGGGCAGTTAAATTCAGGGCACTAGCAGAGCACAACTGTTAACCCCCCCCAAAATATTATGGGTTGGATCGAGTCAGCTTTTTCACTCAATTGCCCAATTCCTAGTTACAGCTTCCCTTTCAAATGTTTTTTTCCATGCAGGTCACATAATCCCCAGCATAACCTTTTTTTTTTAACCTTCTTTCTTTTTTTTCGCCAGTGGAAAAGCTGATCGGATCCAATCATATTAGACAGAGGAGACTGGATAGAATCCAGCGGTTTGTTTCCTACTGTGCCACTCTGCATGTAGGCTTTTCCATTTGAAGAAGCCTCCTTGGGGTGAAGGAAGAGTCTTTACTTAGCTGAGCAGGGTAGAAGGACACAACCCCAACTATACCTCTTAAAAGCGGCAGTCCGAATAAATAGGATTTTTTAAAAAGCACAGCAGGAGGGCTGTTGTAAATAAGATTGCCTTACACAGGCCACAGAAGACAGAGGACACAAACACCAAGATCAGTTTGCATAAGGAGGAAGGAAAACTGGAAGAGGGCGAAGCATCTCTGGTTTCAGAACAGTTCGGAACGTGAGTCGAGATTAGCTCTGCCTCTGACCCTCATAGTTCAAACTACATGAAAAACAAACACAATCTACGAAAGTTAATCTTGCAAGACCATATTAATAGAAAGAAGATTGAGGAAGGGGCCATGGCTCAGTGGCAGGTTGATGTAATGGTTAAGACTAGAGGTGGGCATGAACTGAAATATGAACTAAAATTAAGCACAAACCAAGCTGGTTTGTGGTTCGCAAACCACAGTTCATCAGATCCCATTTCTGACGAAGCGCCATGAACTTTTAGGCTGGTTCATTTGGTTCATTTTTTGGTTCGTCACTACAGACAGCCTGGTGCCAATCAATCAGTTTCCTAGGCAACAGGGGATGGACTTCCTGCACACCTTCTGCTGACCTGGAAGTGAACTTCTGCTGGCTCGGAAGTGACCTTCAGTTGACCTGGAAGTGATGATTTTCTGACCTGGATGTGACGTTTTCCCTAACCAAATGAACCGATTTGCGAACCAGGGGCAGGTTCGTGAAAGTTTGTGGTTCATGGTTCGTGAAAATTGACGAACCATGAACTGCATGGTTCGGTTTTTTCCCGGTTTGTGCCCATCTCTAGTTAAGACCAGCTGGACTCTAATCTAGAGAGCCGGGGTTGATTCCCCACTCCTCCACTTGAAGCCAGCTGGGTGACCTTGCTTCCTGGAGCTCTGTCAGCCCCGTTCACCACACAGGGTGATTGTTGTGAGGAGAAAAATGACACAATTTGTAAATGTCTCTGAGTAGGTGTTAAGTTGTCCTGAAGGGTGGTATATAAACTAAATGTTGTTGTTATTATTGTCATGTATCTCCAGTTAAAAGGACCAAGCAGTAGGTGATGTGAAAGACTTTCTACCTGAGACTCTGGAGAGCCACTGTCTGTCTGAGTAAATACCGAGCTTGAGGTACTGATAGACTGATTCAGCCTAAGGCAGCTGTATATGTAAGGGAAGTACTTAAAAGTGCAATCCTAAAAAGACCTCCATCCTTCTCAGTCCATTAAAATCAGCCCCCTTTTGACATTTTGAACTCTGTTCAGGATTGCACTGTGAAGAAACTATAATTCAGTGCTGTTTGTTTTTCTGGGTATTATAATCTCATTTGCCTGGTATTTCAAATAATGAGCTTCACGTTTTATGTAGGGTGGTAAGAGCATCAGCTGTGTTTGTGATTGCCTTTCAAGCAAGAGGTGCAAAAAAACTGCCGAGGAGAATAGTTTGCAAAGACACGATTGACTCTTTTATGACTGACAATGATGGGAAAACTTGTCAGGCCTTTGTCTTCTTTTTTTTTTCACCCTGTCCAGAAATATGAGATTAAGGGGGCAAGCTATGAAATTAACAGCCAGTAAATTTAGAACCAATAAAAAACCCATCCATCTTCTTGCTGTGCACAGCAAGCCAGTATAATTCATTTTCACAGGGGGTCAAAGAGTCAAATACTGTGAGTAAGTTTTAAAAGGGCTGGCTAATTTTAAGACTGGCAATGGCATTTGTAGCTCATTGGTTCTACTCGTGGCAATTGAATCTTGCACCTTAGGACTTCCACTGCTGTCAGCATTGGATCAGGAAAGAAAGCCCTCTATGCTCATGGTACCTGTGGAGAAGGTAAGATGACTGGGGGGTGTTTGTTTTGACTATATATTTACTGACTAGGGGTGTGCAACCTGAAAAGATTCGGGTTTCCCACTTTGGGTTTACCCAAAGTGGGAAAAAGATTCAGAAATCCTGAAATCCAAAGCGGCATGCCGTTTCAGATTCGGGTTTCCTGGTCGCTTCGGTATGCTCTGTAAAGATTCGGAGCATACTGAAGTGATGGGGAGGAGGGAGGGAGGAGTCTGTCCCCTTAAACACCCCACCCTTAAACACCCACACCCACCCTTTAACCCCATCCCCCACCCCACTTACCTTGTGCAGCCAGGGCCTTCCCTGCCACTGCCAGTGGCGGCGCGGCTGGCCGGCAGAGAGGGCCTTCCCTCCTGCCGGTGCTGTGCCGGCGTGGCTGGCTGGCAGAGAGGGCCTTCCCTCCTGCCGGTGCTGTGCCGGTGTGGCTGGCTGGCAGAGAGGGCCTTCCAGGTAATTGGTGGTGGGGTGGGGAGGAAATGGTGGGAGGGAATGGTTAAGTTTAAAGAGCCCTGCCACTTGTGAAAGGGCCCTTTAAACCTAACTCCCTGGGTCCCCCGAAGCTTCCCAAAGCATTCCAGCATGCTGGCCCCGATTTGGAAGTCCTGAAGCTTTCCGGGTCGGGTTCGATTCGGGTATTTTACCCGAATCAGATTCCCGAAGTGCACACCCCTATTAGTGACCACTGGTACCACCGTGGATGATATTCAGAGTTTAGGAAACATGAATGGACATTATCATTTGTACCTCATGAACTATGGATTTTGGATTCTAGTACTTCCACCCTCCAAGAGTCTCAGATTTCAGTTGGCTAAAAAACAACTGAAGACACCTTAGAGTTCTACACAGGGATGCCTGAATACCTGCCACTTTGGCTCATCTCTGGATGCCTGTGGGAAACAGGGAGCTGATTTTTTCACCGACTCTTTGTTGACATTTGTGGATGTTCCTCAGGCGGCTTCACTGTATTCATTTCCTAACAGTGCAGTACAGCTTTTTACCCATGCACATTCTCACGTAGTCTGATTGAGTTCTACTTCCCCCCATGCTGTGCTGGTGTTCCAGTCATCAGAAAATTGTTTGAACATACAGTTAAATCTGTTAAAAATCATGTATATCAATCATAAATACTGTATTTTCTTTTTTTTAAAAAATCCTTACAGTTCCATGTTTGTCTTAGTGTTCCTTAGAAAGATTCATGGCTGCTGATTGTTTTGGATCGGTAGTGGGTTTTTTTGCAGGCATGGTTTTGAAAAACTGCAGTGCAAAAGCCTGAGAGAAGCAATCCCAAGGGCAAAGACCAGAGATGAAAACAAGACTGGTATTAGAAAGGGGATCAGAAGTGCATATGAAGAGAACAAGCTGTAAGAGCAAGAAGCAAAAAATGTAATCCAAGGAAGGCAGAGTCAAGTTCAAGGAGTTGAGTCTGGTTTAAGCAAATGAAGGAAGCTGAAGTGCTATACTCAGTTTGACACAAGTCCTCACATACTAACAAGATGACAAAGGAGAAAAGTTGCAAGCCCAGGTTTTATGGGGCCTTGGGCATTCTGACTGGTGGGAGAACACTTCAATCTACCAGGACATTCCATCAAGGACTTAAAGGTCACTGTAGTTCAACAGAAACCTTTCAAAAACAAAATCCAACGGGAAGCTGCTGAATTGGAATTCATATGTAAATTTGACTGAGTCAAGCTGGGATTGAATAGAGACTATGAATGGTTATCTCATTATCAGAAGTAACTGACTTCCTTAACAGAAGCAAACTGATCTCCATATCAGAAGCTACTGTTTGCATCTACTCCTCCCTCCCCTCTCCACCTATATATCTGACCAGTTTCTTCTTACCCTCCATGCATCTGATGAAGAGAACTGTGATTCTCGAAAGCTTATGCTACAATAAAGTTGGTTAGTCTTAAAGGTGCTACTGGACTCTTTTTGACTGGTTCTGTGATCATGTAGTGGTACTCTGGCAGATGATATCAGGCCAGAAGGAAAACCTCAGGCAGGAAGGAGGTTTGTTGTGATTTGCACATTGTGGTAAATAACTCTGCAATATAAGTTTGTAAGGGGTCAGGCCCAGATTGGCCCTTTACTGAACCACAAGATTTTGGGGAGAAATTTGGCAGCATCTCAAAGTTTTCTACCAGCTTTCACACCAACAGATCCTGGACCCAAATACAAAACTGCTGCTTCTCTCTTTAATACTGCCTTTGGATTTGCCGCACTCTTTAGTCCATTATCCAGACAATTACTGAAGACAATAAAGAAAGCTTGCAAACTCGTTGCCTGTGGTTTCATGCTTTTAAGAGCTCTTGATAATGAGAAACCCATTTACAGTGCACAGCATCAATAATGTCATTTGTTCTGCAAACTTGTAAGCAAAAGCTTTTCTCCATTTTATAGGGCTAGATCGAGAAGTTCATCTCCTTTTTTATATGCAATCATGAACAAAACAAAACAAGACCTCTACAACTTTTGTTAGACATGAGTTAAGTCTGCAAGCACGAACTTACTCTTCCTGTGGACATCCTTCCATCGCCAAAATACTTCATACAGTGCTTTTCATTTTATAAAAGATACTCCTCCCTTCAAACCCTTCATGTCATCAGTTTTATACACCAGAGGCCTCTCAATTTGTTGAGCCTATGGCCACTTTTGAAATTTTGAGAAAGAGTAGTTGATGTCACCACAAAATGGCTGCCATGGGATGCAGGACCAGTCACAAAATGGCTTCCATGGGAAGCAATGGCAAAATGTCATAAAATTCCAAGTCAATCATCCTTCTAGGATAGGGCCAGCGATTTCTAAATGAACACTCCCTATAGACCCAAAAGTGATGCCCCCTGAGGTCTTCTGAAGCCCCTCCATCTCCAATGAAAAAAAGTTAGGATTGGTTCTTTGCTTTGGGGATGAAATGTTTGGGAGAAAAAGCAAATGGGCACTAGGAAACCCATTGGTGGGACACCATGACTCCCAAAGGCACTATGTTGGGAATCACTGGTGTACACTTTCACAACATGTCCCGCTTTTGCTACTACCAGAGCATAAAGGGAAGTGAGAAAACCAGGGAGTTGTCCAGCAGGGCAAGATATTCTCAATGCATATTCCAAATCTAAAAGGTCACAATTAGAGATGGGCACGAAACAAAATATGAACCAAAGTTCGTCACAAACCAGGCTGGTTTTGGGTTCGAGAACCAGTGGTTCATTGGAGTTCATTTCTGATGAACTGCAATGAACCGCGACGATTTTTAGAGCGGTTCATTTGGTTCATTTTTTGGTTCGTCACCACAGACATCCTGGCACTGATCAATCTGTTACCTAGGTGGGAGGATGGGCTTTCTGCAGACCTCCTGCAACTCCTGAAGTGACGTACTCATGAACCAAAAGAACCGATTCGTGAATCGGGCAAGTTCATGGCAGTTCATGGTTCGTGGTTCGTGAAATGCGACAAACCATGAACCGCAATGAACTACTATTTTCCTGATTCATGCCCACTTCTAGTCACAATCCTGAATCTGAATTCTGGTGCTGGTGTGCATCTCTACTGGATTTGTTCATATGGTATCACATGTACATATAAGAAGCACCTTGCTGGACCAGACCAGTGGTCCAACTAGTCCCACATCCTGTTTGACACAGTGGTAGAACAGCTGTTCTAGCGGGCCAACAAAGAGGAAGCTGAAACCAACACTATCCCCTAATGTGCCTTCCTAGAACTGGGATTCAGAGACTTACTGCCTCTGAATTTGAAGGTTCCCTTTGGTCACCACAGATAGTACCCATTGATGGACCTCTGCTCCATGAAACATTAAAAACCAGAGTTCAAGGATTATCACTGTGCTGTAAGCCTCTTTTGAATGTACTTCATTATGCATCATAAGATTTCCTAAGCACCAAACAATCCAGTATGAACCTGCTATCCTTCTCTTCCCTTACCAAACAGGCACATATTGTGAAGATAGATCTTGCTATTTTTGACTAGCTGCAGAGAAAAGCAGGCCTCATAGACCTTTAATATTTAGGTAGATGAGAGAATTTTAGCAAGTGTCGCTTTTCTCCCTAGTACATACTTTGTAGCAGCTGTGGACATTTCCTTTCCTATACACCTACGGACATTTCCTCTTCTATGCACGTACAAAAGGTACAATGGCTCCAATCCCATTCACATGTGATCATTTTAACTGTAGGCTGGTAGTTGTCTACCAGCTGTAAATCACTTTAGTTGTATGGACTACTAAAATTCCAGCCCCACAGCTAAACGCAAAGCAAAATTAACGGATGCAGAAAAATCATATTTGAGACTAAATTAAGAGCACAAATTGGCTTGAATTTTGGAAACATCTGGTTTTCTGTCTATCTGAATGTACATCTTGTTTGAATCTTTGCTGCTGTGTGATTGGTGCATGGTGATGGGTGTTAGGGATAGCATTGGTGCCAATACTTAGGGTAGCTCATTTTACAAACTGGATGACATTTCTTTCTGAACTGGCAAGATATATTGTCGAAGGCTTTCACGGCCGGAGAACGATGGTTGTTGTGGGTTTTCCGGGCTGTATTGCCGTGGTCTTGGCATTGTAGTTCCTGACGTTTCGCCAGCAGCTGTGGCTGGCATCTTCAGAGGTGTAGCACCAAAAGACAGAGATCTCTCAGTGTCACAGTGTGGAAAAGATGTAGGTCATTTGTATCTACTCAGGAGGGGTGGGGTTGAGCTGAGTCATTCTGTAAGAGTTTCCCAGGGTGTGGAATGCTAATGGCGGGAGGCTTCACTGTATCCTGAGGAGGGTCTTTTGCATATGGATTGGTGCTTGATGTGCTAATCTTCTCTGCAGGGCTATTGTCGGGTGTGGAGTGTTTTGTTGGCCTGGTGTTTTTCAGAACTGGAGCCCATGCTCTGTTCATTCTTAAGGTTTCTTCTTTCCTGTTGAAGTTTTGCTTATGCTTGTGAATTTCAATGGCTTCCCTGTGCAGTCTGACAAAGTAGTTGGAAGTGTTGTCCAGTATTTTGGTGTCCTGGAATAAGATACTGTGCCCTGTTTGAGTTAGGCTATGTTCAGCCACTGCTGATTTTTCAGGCTGTCCAAGTCTGCAGTGTCTTTCATGTTCTTTTATTCTTGTCTGGATGCTACGCTTTGTGGTCCCGATGTAAACTTGTCCACAGCTGCAGGGTATACGGTATACTGCAGAGGTGAGGGGGTCTCTGCTGTCTTTTGCTGATCGTAGCATCTGTTGTATTTTTCGGGTGGGTCTGAATACTGCTTGAAGGTTATGCTTTTCCATAAGCTTTCCCATCTGATCAGTAATTCCTTTGATATATGGCAAAAACACTTTTCCTGTAGGTGACTGTTTTTCCTTGGTTGTTTGATTCATCCTGGGTTTGATTGCTCTTCGGATTTCATTTCTGGAGTAGCCATTTGCCTGAAGTGCGTGGTTTAGATGATTAATTTCCTCATTGAGAAAGCGCGGCTCACATATCCGTCTTGCACGATCCACTAATGTTTTCATTATGCCTCTTTTCTGTCGGGGGTGGTGATTGGAGTTTTTGTGTAAGTACCGATCAGTGTGAGTTGGTTTCCTGTAGACCTTGTGACCTAACTGAAAGTTTGCTTTGCGGATGACCAAGGTATCCAGGAATGAGAGTTTTCCCTCACTTTCTTTCTCCATTGTGAATTGTATGTTCAGGTGGATGTTGTTGAGATGATTCAAAAACTCCCTCAATTCTTCCTCCCCATGGCTCCAAATGATGAATGTATCATCCACAAACCGGAACCATACACTGGGTTTGTGGGGTGCTGATTCTAGAGCTGTTTTTTCAAAATGTTCCATGTAGAAGTTTGCTATAACTGGGCTGAGTGGGCTCCCCATGGCCACCCCATCCATCTGTTCATAGAATTCGTTGTCCCATTGGAAGTAACTGGTTGTCAGACAATGATGGAATAAGGCTGTTACATCCTCTGGGAAAATCTGATTAATCAGTGCAATAGTGTCTTTTACTGGAACCTTGGTAAACAGGGATACAACATCAAAACTGACAAGTATGTCTTGTGGATTGAGTTTCAGAGAACTGATTTTGTTGATGAAATCTGCTGAATCTTTGATGTAAGACGAGGTTTTCCCGATGTGGTCCTGCAGGAGATCTGCCAGATGTCTAGCTAATTCATATGTCGGTGAACCAATGGCACTCACAATGGGTCGGAGTGGGACTGAATCTTTATGTATTTTGGGGAGTCCATATAGTCTAGGTGGCTGTGCTTCAGTCTTGCATAGTTTTCTGTGCGTGTCGGGATGTAGTGAGGAATTCTTGATCAGCGCATTTGTTAGCCTGGTGATTTTGCAAGTGGGATCTCGTTTTAGTTTTTTGTAGGTGGAGGGGTCCAGGAGTTCCTTAATCTTCTTTTTGTATTCCTCCGTTTTCATGATCACTGTAGCATTGCCTTTATCAGCTGGTAGAATGATGATGTCTGGATCTGCATTGAGGGTCTTGATGGCATTTCTCTCCTTGCGTGTTATATTGCTGGTGGGAAGCTTTGCCTTTCGTAGAATCCTGGCTGTCTCTCCTCTTATTTCCTCAGCTTCCTCTTCAGGTAGATGACGGATGGCAGCTTCTACATTTGCAATGATGTCTTCCACAGGAATTCTGGTGGGGGTGACTGCAAAGTTTCCTCCCTTTGCCAAGATGGAGGTTTCTTCTGGTGAGAGTTGACGGTCTGTCAGATTGATGACAATGCGTGCATTGTCGAGCATTGGGCTTGTCTGTCTTTTTTCCTGTAGTTTGTTAAACTTCTGCTTCTGTCTGGATGTGTGGTTGGTAAACACTTGTTCCATCTTCCTGTAGGTGAGATTATCGACCTTGTCCCAATCCTGACTTCTCATTTTATGGCTGGTGTTGATATGCAAGCAAAATAGCTCCTTGTCTGTGGCAGCAAGTTCTCTGCGGGTAGTGTGGATTCTCTCACGTAAGAGGGCCTGTTCTAGACGGTCATAAATGCGGTTCGCCTGTGTGGTTTTGAAGATTCTTTTAGTTGTGAGAAAAGATGGAATGGTTCTTGTGTCCCTGCAGCGTAGAAGAAAGGTCAAAGAACAGAGTAGATGTGCTTTCTTGTTCCGAAGTGTTTCCAATCTTCGGGTCTGTTGGAATGTTTCCTCCCCGTAGAGGTGTTCGATGTATTGTCGAAGGCTTTCACGGCCGGAGAACGATGGTTGTTGTGGGTTTTCCGGGCTGTATTGCCGTGGTCTTGGCATTGTAGTTCCTGACGTTTCGCCAGCAGCTGTGGCTGGCATCATCTCAACAACATCCACCTGAACATACAATTCACAATGGAGAAAGAAAGTGAGGGAAAACTCTCATTCCTGGATACCTTGGTCATCCGCAAAGCAAACTTTCAGTTAGGTCACAAGGTCTACAGGAAACCAACTCACACTGATCGGTACTTACACAAAAACTCCAATCACCACCCCCAACAGAAAAGAGGCATAATGAAAACATTAGTGGATCGTGCAAGACGGATATGTGAGCCGCGCTTTCTCAATGAGGAAATTAATCATCTAAACCACGCACTTCAGGCAAATGGCTACTCCAGAAATGAAATCCGAAGAGCAATCAAACCCAGGATGAATCAAACAACCAAGGAAAAACAGTCACCTACAGGAAAAGTGTTTTTGCCATATATCAAAGGAATTACTGATCAGATGGGAAAGCTTATGGAAAAGCATAACCTTCAAGCAGTATTCAGACCCACCCGAAAAATACAACAGATGCTACGATCAGCAAAAGACAGCAGAGACCCCCTCACCTCTGCAGGAGTATACCGTATACCCTGCAGCTGTGGACAAGTTTACATCGGGACCACAAAGCGTAGCATCCAGACAAGAATAAAAGAACATGAAAGACACTGCAGACTTGGACAGCCTGAAAAATCAGCAGTGGCTGAACATAGCCTAACTCAAACAGGGCACAGTATCTTATTCCAGGACACCAAAATACTGGACAACACTTCCAACTACTTTGTCAGACTGCACAGGGAAGCCATTGAAATTCACAAGCATAAGCAAAACTTCAACAGGAAAGAAGAAACCTTAAGAATGAACAGAGCATGGGCTCCAGTTCTGAAAAACACCAGGCCAACAAAACACTCCACACCCGACAATAGCCCTGCAGAGAAGATTAGCACATCAAGCACCAATCCATATGCAAAAGACCCTCCTCAGGATACAGTGAAGCCTCCCGCCATTAGCATTCCACACCCTGGGAAACTCTTACAGAATGACTCAGCTCAACCCCACCCCTCCTGAGTAGATACAAATGACCTACATCTTTTCCACACTGTGACACTGAGAGATCTCTGTCTTTTGGTGCTACACCTCTGAAGATGCCAGCCACAGCTGCTGGCGAAACGTCAGGAACTACAATGCCAAGACCACGGCAATACAGCCCGGAAAACCCACAACAACCATGGCAAGATATAATTTGGGTCAAACAAGTGACTCCCAGAGTGAAAGCTCATTGATAGAGTCCCACTTGAGAAGACTTCACCACTTCATGTATCTAGTAGGTGAACCAGTTCTTAGATCATCCTGAAAGACTCTTATGCATTTGTTTCTTGAATGGAAGGAACAAAAAACAATCTAACTGCTATAATATTACTAAATAAATCTGCAAGTACCCCCTATACAATTGTGCAGAGTGCAATCTCCAGGTAAAGGAAAACTTAAAATTGTTACAACACAATCAAATAATGACATAAAATAATAAAATCAACTGCTGACAGCTTTGAATTGTAATGAACTCTCTTGGGAACCACAGCCATAAAGAAGGCAGTTCAGATATTATTGCTGCCACTGCTTAAAATTTAACACCAAAACAGACATTTTTAAGTCTAGGAAAAGAAAGTTCAATATGCAATTGCCTCAAGAGTGGGAATACAAAGGCAGATCTAGCACTGTGGTCTCATGCTTATTTCTATTGCTTATCCACAAACTTGGGAGACTACTCAGAAATAGAGATGGGCACAAACAGCAATATGAACAAAAAAAAGCCACAAACATCCCAATCTGCTGTTCGCGAACAAGCTGTTCGTGAGGCCCCATTCTAAACGAACAAGTGGTCGTTGCAAGCCTCACTCATTGCTGTTCGTTGCTGTTTGTCAAGCCAGACAGTCTGGCACTTGCAATCAATTCCCTTAGCAACTTAGGCAGGGATTGTCTGAATTCTGTCTGAACTCCTGCTGTTGCCCTGGAAACCCCAATCTAAGCCCAATTTAGCTTGATAGGCAGGTCTTCCTTTCAATTGTGGAGCTCCAAATTTGTTACAAGGGAGGCTCTGGTTTTGCAGACAGTGCAGAGGAAGAGACAGTTGCTGTTGGCATTTTGATAGAGAGAGTGCATTGGAGCTTGAATTTTCTTTGTGTGTGGTGGGATAGGGATCTACCCCTTCAAGTTCCAGGGCTGCTGCCAGGCTCTGGGCCAAGCTATTATTTATTATTGGTACCTTTCCTGGTGCCTGCTCAGGTCAGGTTTCTGGGAGTGGTGCAGTAGGGATCTTGACTTGGATGATGGTTGGAGGAGAGCCTGCTGGACCTCACGAACAGCCAGCCACAAACATGTTCGTGAACAGGGCCATGTTCGTAGTTGTTCGTGAGTCCCTATTTGTGAATGGCTATGAACAACAAACATCATGTTCATTTTTTTTCTGTTCATGCCCATCTCTACTCAGAATAGAAACCAACCAACATTCTCTTCCTGGGCCCTTTTCATACTGTTTACCTGCTCCTGGAACGTTGCAAAATATTGCACAAAAAACACAGAAGATAGCATCTTCTCATGAGAGTTTTACTCGATGTCTCGCAAAACTCTCGCAAGAAGATGCTATCTTCCGTGTTTTTTGCACGATATTTTGTGACGTTCCGGGAGCAGGTAAGCAGTGTGAAAAGGGCCCTGGACCTGCTGTGGCAGATCCAAAAGTCTATCAAAAAAACTTCAAAGGAAATATACAATGTGAAAATGTGGAATAGTAAATTAAATGCTTTCTGTCATCCTGGCTTAAACCAAGACTTAATCTGGACCTAATTTTTAGAAACTTGAATGGACTCTTCTTAACATGTTACGTCATACCAAAACTCATAAGAACTATTTCCTTTTTGACAGTCCTCATAAACAACTATTAAAAGAAACAAATTAGAGAACAGATGCTCATCCACACACTGGGGCAATTTATAAAAGAGAATCACACCACACATACAGTCATCTGAAACTAACACACACATGGCAGCTAAGCAAACCAACTCTCACCTAAGAATATGACAAGTGTAATGCCAAAACCTAGCCTTTGATTCCATTGCACAATGTTTCTGACAACAAAATAGCTTCTGATCTGATATTTTTCTTACCGAGAGGCAACTTACTTGGTAAGAGGGTCATTCCAACTCGGAGACCTTGACTGTATGTACAATGTACTATATGAAGAAACAGCCAGGCTGTAATGATTGAGAAACCTAAAGACCCGTACTTGATGGCCAACTGTAGAGAAAAGGCAGGAAGATTTACTTTGAAGTCAGAGTGAAGGAGAAAGAGATGCGGCCCACTGGTGTGCCTTAATCGCTTAGTTACCTCGTTCAGCAACTCTCCTCTAGCAATTGAAGATAAGGGGAGTAAGAAAACTGGGAAGAAAACAAAAACCTGCCAGCCAGTCTCATCTCACCTTCCCTCTTAAGCTGTATTTCCTTTTGTATCAATAGGACCCAAAGACAACTTTCCTCTACTGTTGTGACAGAACATTCAGAATAGCACAACCTGTCTGAGCCTATACCATGTAGGTAGGATACAGGTTTTGAGATTTCGGGAGAGGCCATGGCTTATTGATAGGGCATCTGCTTTGCACACAGACGTTCCCAGGTTTGATCCCTGGCATCACCAATTTTAAAAAAGGATTTGATAGTAGGTGATGTGAAAGGCCTCTATCTGAGAGCCAAGCTACAAGAGACGAATTACACGAGGAGGAGCACGTGAAAGGAGTCGCAATGTTAGCCGGGAAGCTGAGTTTTAAAAGTGATCGAAAGGCTTTGTCAATTTCTCTCTCTACAGAGCCAGGGAAATTGCTGCTCAGAGGGTTTGTTAATTTCCTCTTTGCCTCCTAGAAGGGGAGGTGAAACTGACCAAGCCTTCCTGAGGCAAAGAGGATCTCTCTGGCTCTGTAGAGAGGGGAAATTGACAAAGCCTTTTGATTGCTTTTCAAACTCAGCTTCCCAGCTAACATTGCGACTCCCTCCATGCGCTCCTCCTCATGTAATTTGTCTCTTGTAGCTTAGCTCTGAGACTCTGGAAAAATCCTGCTAGTCAGAGTAGACAGTATTGAGCTCAATAGGCCAACGGTCTGTCTCGGGATAAGGCAGCTATATTTGCTTATTTTCAGTTTCTACAGACTTCCTCTTCTTAGCCATTTGTGATCACAGGTAACCTGGACAAATGAGAGAGTCATTAATGCCTCAGGAATCTTTCTTTGTTCCTCTTAACAGTGGGCTAAGGTAGGAATGGAAGGGAACACCTATGCCTTTCACTCTGAGAGAAATGACAGCTCCACATCCTTTTCTTTGAGAAGAACAATCTTTCTAGACTGACAGAATTATTGACCTGGGTTAATATTATAGCTGCCAAGACAAGAACAAAACTATAAGATTATAAGAAATTATGAATGTTGGGCACACTTTGAAAATTCATTCTAGTAAAACATGTGGGGAAAGAATGCAATTAAGTTTAATAACTTGAGTGTATGAAGAGGAAAGTTATGAGAGATTGTTTATTACAAAGGTCCTGACTGTAAATACAAAATGAAATGATAGCCATACTCCATAAGAAATAGGAACTTTATTTGTTTGTTTGATATTAAATCACCCATCCTAGACCTTGTTCATCGCTCAGCCATGATTTCTGATGGATTATGACCCATAAATTGCTATTTGGGATGCTCTGAAATGATTTTTTTCTGTCCTTTCCACTGAAGTAGCATCCACATTGTGCAAAATTATGTTCCCCACCAATGGTCAAGTACCGAATTTACTCAAATCCTCTTTGGATAAAAAACTGATGAATTTTCACTCTGCATCAGAATGTCATTGGGTTGGAACTTAGTAGCATTTTCACAGTTTTCAATTTAGTTGACGAAATTTTATGAACTTGGGGGAGTTCTTGTATTTTGGCTACTGGAAAAGAGAGGCAGGGCCAAGCAGCAGTAGTGTTAGTGAACTTCATGAGGTAGACTTGCATAAATTTGCAAGAAAAAGAATCGCTTCACATTCTTTCAAACTACAGTGAATACATACAAAGTTGCCTCCTTGGTTCATCAAGGTCTGTATTGCCTGCTCAGACTGGCAGCTGCTCTCCAGCATCCCAGCTAAATATCTTTCATATCACCTACTTCCTGGTCCTTTCAACTGCAGAGCTCAGGGATTGAACCTGGAACCTTCTGCATGCCAAGCAGATGCTCTGCCACTGAGCTACAGCCACTCCCCATGACTTAGAGCTAAACTACAAGAGACAAATTACACGAGGATGCTCACATGAAGGGAGGCACAACGTTAGCTGGGAAACCAAGCTTTAAAAGACAGATCAGAAGGCTCTGTCAATTTCCCCTCTCTACGGAGCCAGCAAAGATTGCTCCTCAGAGGCTTTATTTCCTCTTCACCTCCAGAAGGTTCTGTCTGTTCCACTTTCCCTTCTAGGAGGAGAAGATGATCTAGGTGACCTTGGGCTCTCTCAGCCTAATCTAGCTACCTTTACAGGGTTGATGAGAGGATAACATTGAAGGTAAAGAAGTATATACGCTGCCTTGATCCCACTGTAGGAAGGGTGGGATTCAAATGTAACAGAAAAGCTAGGATTGACTTTTCAATTGTTTGACATTGGTGATTTACAACTAGAGGGTGTTTGTTCATTTAATCTCTCTCTATATATAAAGACAAGTGTCCTGACTGACTCATCAATGCCCAGCCCAAACCCCTGGACCTAGAAATGTGAAATTTGGGAAGAATGTTCCTTTTGTGATGTAGAGGCTCATTAAGAAGGGATTTTGAGAAATTCACCCCCAAAGGGGGTATAAAGGGGTAAGATGTAATAAAGGGGTAAAAAAGGGGTAAAAGGGGGTAAAACCCATAGGGATACAGCTTCCCTGTGTGGCTGGCAGGATTCTCCTCCCCCCCAAACTGCACATTCAGCCACTCTTCCCTGAGGTCATTTGCATATGTGGCCTGACTGGTCATCACCCCAGCATTCTAAATAGTGTGCAGTTGCTGTTGAGAGTCATTGAATGTGTCCTGAGGTAAAAATACACCTCCCAGTCTTGCCCTCTAGAGTTGCCAATCTCCCTGTGGGGGCCTGGCTTTCCCTCCCTGATGGGTCAGCTGTGGAACTCTGTGTTCTGAGGTAAAAATTAGGTAAAGGAAAATGCAGACAATTGAAGAAAGACAGTACAAGACTCCTGAATAGGGATTTTATATAAAAGTCAGTATGTCAGTTCACCAGCAGTGCTCGGGGGGAGTTGTGTTCATGCCACGCATACCATTCATACCATCAGATACCCTGTTAAAGTTCAAGAGACTGCAGTTTCCCCTCAAGGTCTGCTTTGCTATGACTATCAACAAGTCCCAGGGGCAGATACTGAAGGTGGCAGGAATTGATTTGAGGGAGGGCTGCTTCTCACATGGTCAGTTCTACATGGCCTGCTGCAGAGTGAGCTCACCCAGCAGCCTGGTGGTCCTGGCACCTGAGGGGAAAACCACCAATGAGGTCTACAAAGAGGTCCTTTAGTAGAAAAAAAGGGTTGTACTTATTTTTCACTTTATTTATTGCACTACAATCTTTTCCTTTTAAATTTTTTCCCATAAATGTTACATTTCGAAATTCATCAGTTTTCAGCATCAACACGCTTCATTTTATTCAAACACCTTTGTGAAGCTTGGATAGTATGCTATTATACTACAAAACCAACTTTAAAAAAAACCCCACAAACCAAAAAATGTTACATACCCATAAGTATTATAACTAGGTTTAAAGTAGTTAAATACCGTAGCGAAGCACGGACATCAAGCTAGTTTGTGTGTATAAAGACGAGTGTCCTCCTGACTGACTCATCAATGCCCAGCCCAAATCTCTGGACCTAGAAACATGAAATTTGGGGAGAACATTCTTTTCATGATGTAACGCCCACTAAGAAAGGATTTTAAGAACTTCATCCCCCTTAGGGGTGAAATGTGTTTTCCCAAAGGAATACAGCTTCCCTGTCTGGCTGGCAGGCTACTGCCTGCTTGCACCCCTGCCCACTGCCAGCTCAGCCACTCTTCCGTGATTGGGCCAGCCTTTCAAGGTCATTTGTTATGCAGGCTGATTGGGGCTCACGGCATTCCACATTCTAAACAGTCTGCAGTTGCTATTGGGAGTCATTGAATCCCTGAGATAAAATGCACCTCCCAGTCTTCCCCTAAAAGCAGTTAGATACTGTAGTGAAGCATGGGTATCAAGCTAGTTCAAGATATACTTGAAAAACTCAGTTGTCTACAATACCTTCGACAACTGCTGCTGTAGGAAATTGCATGATGTGCACTGCGCGGATCTTTAGTGTTTATATGCTTGCATATATGCTAGTAACAAGGCAGCTCTACTCTTCAGTCAAAGATTTAATGTTTAGACACTCGGGAGAATGTAAAGCTTGAAGAATATCAGTCCTAGTATCTTGCACTAAATATTTTAACATCCCTGCTCCCCGCTCCTAATAAGGACAAAACAGGGACAGGGACAGGAAAGTGTACAAGCTTATCATTTATTTATTTGTTTGTTTGTTCTTTTGTTTATTTCATTTCTACCCCACCATTCCCCCAATGGGGACCCAAAGGGGCTTGCATCATTCTCCTCGCATCCATTTTATCCTCACAACAACCCTGTGAGGTAGGTTAGTCTGAAAGTGTGTGAGTGGTCCAAAGTCACTCAGCATGGCAAAGCGGGGATCTGAAGCTGGGTCTCCCCAATCTTAGCCTGACACTAACCAATACACCACACTGTCCTAGATCAATAGGGACAGCTTGTTTGTTTGCTTTTATTTTAATATCCCACCTTTCTCCCCAGTAGAGACCCCCAAGTGGCTTATAGAGAAATAAAACAGAAATAAAATGGAGGTGGGGGGGAGCACTCCAGTGAAGGAGGGGCTTTCAAATGCAGAGCTGATCTTTCTCATGGTTGATGAGTATGATCTTTTCATAGCATGTAACTGGCACCCTTGGTGGAGAAGTTGATCAAAGAGTTGAGTCCAAGCATCCCATAATTATCCAACTACTGAAGAAACAGGAGTCCTGTCAAGGAGGACCATAGCCAGGCATTGGGCCCACACGAGTCCTTCTGCCCTTGAATTCCACTTCTGTCTTTCTGCTACTTCATCTGTTCGGTATTTTTAGAGGGATTTCTTTTTCTTCCCTCTCTCTTGATGCACTAAATATTTAATGATTGCTCTAAGCATTCAAGCGTCATGAAGTTTCAAAAGTTCCTGCCTCCGTTGCCTTTAAAACCCAGCTCAGACTGCAAAATGACTGCCCGGGAGCAAATCCATTTTGCCTCGTTGTAAATGGACAGTGAGGCATGCAAAACAAAAACAGCTTGATGAGGGGAGAGGAGAAGGTGGGAGGCTGAAGCCAGTTTGCAAGATGCAAACAGAAATCCCATTAAATATCAGCGGTTCCATCCAGCTACAGTCGTTTATTTATTTATTGACTTCATTTATACTTCATTTCTCCCCAAAGGTGACTCAAAGTAGCTTACATCAATCCCCTCTCCTCCAGTTTATCCTTACAACAACCCTGTGAGGTAGGTTAGGCTGAGTGTGTATGATTGACCAAAAGTCACTCACCAAGCTTCCATGGTAGCTTGAGATTTGAACCTCACTTTTCCAGATTCTGTTCTGACACTCTAACCAATACACCACACTGGTCATCAACATGCAATGCTTAGGACAGACCGACAGATCTCGTGTGATTCTACCTGCTTTTCTGCTGGCAAAAGAGTGCCCCCCTTTGACCACTGAAAAGGATTGTGGGGCAAATATAGACAAAAGCCACATTGGATGGGGGTTGCAATGGAGGATAATTGAGTAAGATCCAGCACAAAAGCTGGTAGAATCCAACCCCTTATCTTTATGGGACAATGAATCTCCCTATTACATGTTGGTCATATGCTTCCTTCAAAGAACTCAACTTAGCACACATAGTTAAGTTGCTTGAGAATGCAATACTATGCAGGTAGTTTCAGGTGAGTAGCTGGGTTGGTCTGCAGTAGAAGAGGAAGATCTGAATCCAGTTGTACCTTAATGAACAATAAGATTTCCAGGGTATAAGCTTTTAAGAGTCAAAGCTCCCTTCGGCAGATACAAATAGGAACAGAGATCCCTGAGCCCTTATATTCCAGACAGAAGGTGGAAGTGTTGCAAAGAAAGAAGTCAGGATGCAAAGGTACAATGAAAAATGTAATCAGCTTGATTAGAGCAGGGGAGAAATGCTTAGGTATAGGAAATGCAAAAAAATTAGCATCTGTAGTGGGATAAGAATCCTATGTTCCCATTCAGCTGGGGGTGGTAGTGGTGGATCCTTGTTTCAATAAAGTGACCTTTGACTTTCGAAAGCTTATACTCTGGAAATCTTGTCGGCCTTTAAGGCGCTACTGGATAAGATCACATAGGATACATAGGATTACAATGTGAAGAGTCTGAAGGAGGTTGAGGTCATAGATAAAACATGGTACTGGGGAGAATTGGTTGGTTGAAAGTGACCTCAGTTTCCAGCTGACATGGTGACCCCTGGTGGGGTTTTCATGGCAAGAGACTAACAGAGGTGGTTTGCCATTGCCTGCCTCTGTAACCCTGGTCTTGGTTGGAGGTCTCCCATCCAATTACTAACCAAAGTCAATTCTGCTTAGCTTCTGAGATCTGATGAGATCAGGCTTACCTGGGCTATCCAAGTCTAAACTATACACCCTTATAGAGCACCTGACCCGCATGGCTCAGTAGCTGGGAATGCCTCTGGTGAGGCATCAACCAACAAGCTAGGTGAGACAGGTCTCTGGGTGCTGCTGCTCTTGGCTTGCTTTCCTCTTCCCCCCGTGTCCCAAGTGACACTTCAAACTGTAGAGCCAAAGACTCTCTAAAGTTCTGTTGTGTATAAACTGAGCTTGGTTGCTGATGTCAATACTTTTTGGAAGGTCATTTGGATCCATCTTGATGAGCAATCACATCCAGACTGAACCTTTGCAGGGTTTTCTCCATAAAGCCATGTGCAGTTGGTTACCTTAGAGGGAAGGGGCATTTCAACTCAAGGAACTGGAAGCCATGGCAAAATTTGTAAATATTTTTTTTAAAAGAAGGGACATGAGACAAATCCATTTCCATTTCAGAAGCAAGATCATTTCACTTAGGACTCCACCATCTAGGAAGAAATTCAGATGAGGATAATGTCGGGTAGGCTTTCTCATCTGTTATAATGCGGTGATTTTTTTTTTTTTTTAGCTCTCTGGTTTGATGATTTTGTCCAGCCACCCACAGCAATTGAGGAATGAACGGTGAAGTTATCAGCCTTTGATAACAGCTCCTGGGAAATTCTAAATGGGTAAAAAAAAAATAATTATCAGATTGGAATTGAGCCAAGATGCTGGGGACACGGATCCTCTGTTTGCATCTGTTCTTTACTTGGAAATGAAGTCTTATTTCTAATGAGTATAACATTCCAGCCACAATGCAGTTACTGATTATTATATCCTAGACACTCTCTGTCTCACACACACACATTTCAGAAGCTTCCCTCTACCGGGCCCATTAACAGTTTAGCAACATGGACACACACAGTACATGTTTGTGACAATATTGAATGGCCTTTTCTTTTTTTAGAAAGCTGCGTTGCCTCTTGGGATTGCCTTCACTGCAATACAAATAGGATCTCGAGGGTTTTAACAATTCAGATGAGAAAGTACCCGTACAGAACAGTTTAGTAATCTAACAATGGGAGATCTGTGAACGGATCAATGAACAACATTTCCAGCTGTTTCTTTCAGATTCAAGCTAAGGTCACAGCATGGATGTACACATAAGGGTTTAACTCTTTCTTCCTTGCTGTTTTTGTGATTTAACTAATTCCACCCAAGTTTGTCTGTCTCACAAGCAATACAGGTATTTAACATTTCTTTATTTATTGACTTCATTTCTATTCCACCTTTCCCCCCAAGAGGGCCCAAAGGGACATATGTCATTCTCCTCTCCTCCATTTTAACAACAACAACAACAATAACTACACTTACATACCACTCTTCTAGACAGATTAGTGCCTCACCCAGAGCAGTGAACAAGTTAGTGTTATTATCCCCACAATACAGCTGGGGAGCTGGGGCTGAGAGAAGTGGCTGACCCAAGACCACCTACTGAGCTCATGGCAGTAGTGGGATTTGAAGCAGTATAGTGCTGATTCACAGCCAAACCACTTAACTACAAAGGATAACTTTTATCCTCACAACAACCCTATGAGGTAGGTTAGACTGAGAGTGTATGATTGGCCCATGGTCACCCAACAAGCTTCCATAGCAGAGGGGGCTTTTGAACCTGGGCCTCCCAGCTCCAAAGTGAAAAACATGGCGGGCAATTCAGAGAACAACTTTGTGTTGCACCGGTTGAAGTGTCATTCTAGGAGTGATGAGACTCAGCCATGAAGCTTTCTGGCTGACCTTAGGCCAGTCAGTCTCTTTCAGCCTAAATTACCTCATAGGATTCTTATGAGGATAATTGGAGGAGTTGCGTGTGCCAACTGGTACTCATTAGTGATGGAGAGATAAAAATGAACGAGGTAGATATATAGATCTTTCATTGGCAAACTGAGTTTGGCTCTAAATTGAGTAATACCTTTTGGAATAATATTTTGTGAGTCCTGTTTCACAAAAGGTTTTATCAGCTATCCGACCCTCCATGGACATTGCAGAATGGGACTCCCCCATTTCTTTCTCCAGCTGAGTTCCCCTTCCGTTTTATTCCTCGGGTCAGTGGACCCTCAAGAATAGCATATAGGATAAACTTGGAGTCTGTAGTGGAAGGAGGAAATCAACAGAACTTGGTGGAAATCACCATATGTTCTTCTAAGTACCTATGTGCCATTGAATATTTGGTTATGTGCCAGTGTTGACACTTTGTGGGAAAGCGTTAGTCCTGAGAGGAATAGAGTAACAGCATCTGCTCATCTTCAATGAAATTGCCTCTTTTAAGGTTTGACTAGATTCTTGTCCTAAACACAGTTTTTACCAGGGCTTTTTCCCAGCAGGAATGCGGTGGAATGAAGTTCTGGCACCTCTTGAAAATGGTCACATGGCCGGTGGCCCCGCCCCCTGATCTCCAGACAGAGGGGAGTTTAGATTGCCCTCTGTGCTGCCGAGTGGAGCGGAGGGCAATCTAAACTCCCCTCTGTCTGGAGATCAGGGGGCGGGGCCACTGGCCATGTGACCATTTTCACCAAGGGCAATTTAAACTTTAAAAAAATTCCCCCTTGTTCCAGCTGACCCAAAGTGATGTCATTGTGCGATCTTGAGTTCCACCAATGAGTTCCACCACCTCTTTTCCCAGAAAAAAAACCCTGGTTTTTACTACCCAATCCACAAATTGTTTTAATTCTTCCTCATTATGTTCACAAATAAGGCCTGTGGCTCTGTGGTACAGTAACTGCTTGACACCCAGAAGGCCCCAGGTTCAATCCTCAACATCTCTATTTAAAGGGATCAGGTAGGAGGTGATTGGAAAAACCTCCACTGAGACCCTGGAGAGCAACTGCAAATCAGAATAGACTATACTGACCTTGATAAACTAACAGTGAAATTCACTATAAGCCTCTGACTACTTAAGGAAACTTGATATGTTCATGTACTCTTCAATGGTATGCTGGCCACTGCTTCTTTCTCCCAAATATTCTTCCTATAATCGCTGGTGTAGTGCCTATTTTTATATAAAGGCTCTGCATTTTGTGGTTAATGTTCTTTCTGGGAGAGAAAGGACGAGCCATTTGGACTGATGGAATTACTATGGCAAATACTGGTGTATCACTGCACTGGAATACAGAATATATAATCTTTTATTTGATTCCACCCTCCTCTGTCCTCGGATAACAGACAATCACCGAAACCATTTACACTTAACTGCAGAAAGAGTTGCAAGATAGCACTCCAATCACCATGAACAGCAACAAGAGCCAGGCTTCGGATGGCTTCCAAGACAAACTCCAAAGCATATGGCTTCTATTTTGCAGTGTTAAATATGGTTGTTTATTATCCTAAAATTATGCAGGAAATGTACCTTATAAAAATATACATATATGAAATGATTTGCATGCTTATGCAAAAATGAACCCCAAACGCTACAAAGAACACAAATGGCACAGTTTAAACATAATGAGCAATCAAGATCATACAGTTTATATTCATTCTTCCATCCTGGAGAGGGGCAGAGAAGGAATGTTTTGTTCTCTTCAGACTCAGAAAAGTTATTAGGGAAGCCACAAACAATATGGCGAAGAGGTTTGCAGGCACAGACACCATGCTTGATAGCCATGACCACCCATGTGGTCAGCGCTGGATCTCCCCGCCTTTCTATGGTAAGCCTCAAGCAGCTGCTGTTGTTTTAGTTCCATAAAGCTACCTTATACTGAACCAGACCATTGGCTCAAGGTCAGTGTTGTCTACTTAGAGCCAAGCTACAAGAGACAAATTACACGAGGACATACACGTGAAGGGAGTCATTGCAATGTTAGCTGGGAAGCTGAGTTTTAAAAGAGATCGGAAAGCTTTGTCTATTTCCCCTCTCTACAGAGCCAGCAAAGATCACTCCTCCCAGAGTTTGTTAATTTCCTCTTCACCTCCTAGAAGGGGAGGTGAAACTGACAGAGCCTTACAGAGACAAAGAGGAAATTAACAAACCCTCTCAGGAGGGCTCTTCCCTGGCTCTGTAGAGAGGGGAAATTGACAAAGCCTTCTCATCTCTTTTAAAACTCAGCTTCCTGGTTAACATTGCGACTCCCTTCACGTGCATGTCCTCATGTAATTCGTCTCTTGTAGCTTGGCTCTCAGACTGGCAGTGGCTCTCTAGGTTCTCAGCAGAGGTCTTTCACATTGCCTACTGGCTGGTCCTTATTACTGGAGATGCTGGAGATTGAACCTGGGACCTTCTACATGCAAAGTAGAGACTCTTGCACTGAGCCATGGGCCCTCCACTTCCTTCTGTCTTGAAAACTACTACTGTGTCTGCACAGTAGGTAAAAGCACTCCAAGGTAGCCCTCCAATCACTGCAAAAAGCAACAAGAGGCAAGTTTTGGCTGGCTTGCAAGTCCAACTCCTGAGCAGATAGAGTTTGCTTTGGCATTTGGCTATTTACCCATCAAGTCTGTGGATGGCCAACACAGGCAATTGATAGTGCAATCCTAAGCATAGTTATTCCATTGGAATCAATGGGCTTAGACTGGAGCAACACCGTTTAGGATTGCACTGTAAATGTGCCTGATTGTGTGTATGTTGGGGGTGGTGGTGGTACTTCAACTCTCATAAAGTTATGCAAAGATGCATATGTTGACAACCCAGATCCAAATGGACACAAAGTGGTGGAAAGACGCCTTCAAAAAGACAGTGTTTATTTCCAAGTAATGGCTCACCAACCAATCTGCTAACCATTTATCAACATGACTGGTTGCCAAGCAGTGAACAGGGACAACTTGATGTATAAAGACCATGATTCCTGTTGGATGAAAAGGCACATGTGTGAAACAGTGCCAATTGCACTGTACTATACAGTTTCAAAAATAACCCGATGAGCAACAGCTTCAGAATTCTCTTCTTCTGGACCCGGCTAACAAAATCGCACTGAAATATTATTGATCAAATACACACCTGTTATTAATCCGTTGCATATCAATGGTGCAAAAATGGGGTAAAATGGAGTAAAATTCAGAATCTTCATGCATGATCTAAAGGAGGGCACAGTGCCCGAGCTCCTTGGAAGATGGGAGGTTTTAAAAAAATTCTGCTTGTCATGTTTTTATCATGCCTTTCCAATTTTATGCACAAAACAACCTTGTGGGGTGGATAAGCTGATAATAACTGACCCAAGGTCATTCAGGAAACTTCATGGCAGAGTGGAGATTTCAAATTGGGTCTCCTCATCCACTAAAACCAAACTAGCTGAGTCTCAGATGCTGGTTGATGCATCCGTCTTTTGAGGATCAACATCTCCCCGTTCTTGAAACTGCTAATGGTCCCTTTGAGAACCCTGCAATTATTAGAGGAAATGCTTCTCTAACTCTCGCTGTTGCTAGGAAACACTATTACGTTTTTTAAAATGCTGATACTTTTTTAGGGTAAAAAATAAGCTTTGCACAATAAGCCACAATATTCTAGGATTTAGGATGTCTCTCTGGCCAAGATGATTTCAGGCAATAAGGAGCCTCTGGAGAGGCAGATGGACTTGAGTGTTTGTTTACGAACAATGTCCATTCCTTTCACCTTTGATTTTCTCTCAGGATAGGCTTCTTCTCTTTCTTTTTCTTATGTCAGAGCCAAGCTACAAGTGACGCCTGACACAGGTTGGACACTTGTCAGCTTCCCTCAAGTTTTGATGGGAAATGTAGGCATCCTGGTTTTACAGCTTGGCTCTCCATTACAGCTGCAAGACCAGGATGCCTACATTTCCCATCAAAACTTGAGGGAAGCTGACAAGTGTCCAACCTGTGTAATGCGTCACTTGTAGTTTGACTCTCAGTCTCAACAAGAAGTTCGTTTTACATGAGTGCTGCAGGGTTATACCGAATTGAAGCTTTGGGCCCACGGCCAAAGAATGATAAGAAAGTTACTCTCATATGGACATGGGTAATATCTCATGAACACTGAGCTTTGATTCAGCAATGCCCTTTCCTGACATGAGTTATCCCCACTTGGGATAGTTTTAAGTGGGTAGCTGTGGTGGTTTGCAGGATTTGAGTTCAATGACACCTTAGAAACCAATAAGATTTTCAGAATGTAAACTTTCAAGGTTCAGAGCTCCCCTCTTCAGATATGAGAAGGGAGTTCAGACTCTCAAAAGTTTATACCCTGAAAATCTTGTTGGTCTCTAACAACAACATTCGATTTATATACCATCCTTCAAGAAAACTTAACGCCCACTCAAAGCAGTTTACAAGGTATGTTATCGTTATCCCCACAACAAACATCCTGTGAGGTGAGTGGGGTTGAGAGAGCTCTGAGAAACTGTGACTGACCCAAGGTCACCCAGCTGGCTTCAATCGGAGAAGTGGGGAATCATACCCAGTTCTCCAGATTAGAGTCCCGTGGTCATAACCACTACACCAAACTGGTGCCATTAGACTCAAATCTTGCTGCACCACTTGGGAGTTAACTGCAGTTACACCTTTTTTGGTGTCCTAACAACCCTGTTTATATGAAAAGAAGGCTAGGGTCTTCGTCCTATATGTGCCATAAAAATAAATATTAATTTTAATCTTAAATCTCAATCTTAAATTTGCATACAATTTAGAATTAAGTACAGTAACAAATCTTTTCTGCATAATTCTTTTTTTAGGGGGATCGTCTTACATTGAGGGTCATCCTCCTTTAAGGTAAATTAGGTAACAAAATTCAACAAAATTGTTAACGTTAAAAACAGTATATGTTAGTTTTTATTTATTTCATTTATTTAAAACATCTCTATGCAGACTTTCCATCCAAACAGTGAACTTCCAAACATTAAAACATTTAAAACTTTAAAATGGTATTTAAAATATTTATACAGTTCAATAAAAAAACATAACACATCTGGGGAAGAGGGCCAAGAAGAATTTACTGGGGGTACATCGAACAAAACAGAAAACAATGAAAAGGGAGACAAGTGAATCTCCCTGGGTAGGAAGTTGCAAAATTTCACCCTGCGAAACTTTGCCAAAACTTTGCCAGTAGAGGACCTTCCCACATTGTTGTGGGCTGAGCAGAGCCAATCAGATCTTAAAAGCCCCAAGAGTGGATTTACCCTCCCTGTCTGTCTTCAGAGCTGTATGGGATTAGCTGTTCATCTCAGTACCAAGTTGAATTTTTTATGAAAGGGGGAGTCTCAAATTGGCTGGGGCAAGTATTCTCTTTTGTCTACTTCATACAGTCCTGGTTTAGAGGTAGGGTGAGAGTTAAAGAATGTTAACATATAGTCCTATCTTTTGCTGGTGTGGAGAAGGTAAGGAAAGAAGAATTAATATGGGCTAAGTAACTTGGAGGCCCTGACCTGGATAGCCCAGCTGAGCTTGACCTCATCAGATCTCAGAAGATAAGCAGGGTTGGCCTTGGTTAGTAATTGGATGGGAGACATCCAATGAAGACCAGGGTTGCGGAGGCAGGCAATGGCAAACCACCTCTGTTAGTCTCTTGCCATGAAAAACCCACCGGGGTAGCTATAAGTCAGCTATGACTTGAGGGCACTCTCTACCACCACCAAGTACCTTGGATAGATTGGCAATTACCCCAAGGCATCCCTGGATGGGGAGAGCTGGCCGACAGAGGTGGAATGCTGTCATTGTTTTTAAAAAGGCTGTGCAGTGGTGGCAAGTTGCCTTCAGGATGCCTTCCTCTTTAGTGTTCATGCAGCCCCTATATTCCCCTTTGCCCTCCAGGCCAAGTCATTTCTCTTGACTCAGGCTTTCAGCTGAAGAGTTTCATCTTTTAAACCATTTTTTTCAGCCTGCCCATTAAGACCATTTTATGGCTTTTTCAATATTTCTGTTTTTTATGTGTGTTATGTTTATGATTTTTTTTTTACTATGTGAACTGCCTCAAGCTACTTTTGGATAAGTGGTGTGAACATTTTCTAAATATAAACATCCATGGCTTTTTTTCAGGGGGAACGCGGGGGAACGGAGTTCTGGCACCTCTTGAAAATACTCGGCAATAGTGTTTGAAAATAATATGATTTCAAAGAATCCCGTGTGTTTCTTCCTCATTTCCCTCTTGAGAGTTCCACCACCTCTTTTCCCAGAAAAAAAACCCTGTAAACATCTATACAATTTATTTAGGGTCATGTACAACCTCTCCTTGTATTGTTTGCTATAATCTTCCATATTTTTTCCCTAAAAGAAATGGCTCTTCTTGATATACTCTTGTGTCTTTTTTGATGTCCCCTAATTGGCATGCAGGCAGTGGTTTACTCATTACGTTAATTCAAGCAGGATCCTGTAGATGTTGTATGTACAAGCTAAACAATTGTTTAGACTTTTTACAGGTCATGAAAGGATGTCTTTTCACTTGCAAAATTTTGCAGTATGATTAGGCCCACAGTGCTTGAAATGCCCTGAGATATTTCAGAGGTCTTCAGTACAGACAGTCCCACTAACAACAAAGATTTTAATAACTTATAGCCAAATAATTCTCAAAAGTCCTTTGAAAATTCAAATTAAATCCTTGTCTCTATTTTCACCTGTGCAGCCTTGGTGAACTAAGGGTAGAACACATACGATGGAATTTGTCCAGTAGGACTTGATAAACAAGTGTACTGAATGAACAATTTTTGTTAATCAGGTGGTCAACAGGTCACCTCTTGTTTGATGGTAATCAAGTATTGTAAGTATTTCATAAAGTCAAGAATATCCTGGTGTGAGTTGCACTCTAATTTGCACTCAGTTTACTCTAAAGAAGTAGAAGTTCGTCAAGGTCTCAAACAGGAGTCTTATGAGATTTTTTTCAAACCAGGAGTAGTACAAAATAGATTTTTAGAAATATTGGCTGATTCTGCACACATTGGATAATGCACTTTCAATGCACTTTATCAATCATTTGAGGTGGATTTTTTGTTCCACACACGAAAAAATCCGTTCCAAATGATCTATAAAGAGGATTGAAAGTGCGGAATCACTCATTGTTAGGTGTTCCCCAGAGTACACTTGGTCCATTGAAAATATGGGCACAATCAAGGATTGACTAAAGCTCAAGTATGATGGCCAACTGTGATAGTATCAGTGCAATCCTAGAAAGAGTAAACACATTTCTAAGCCCACTGAAATCAATGGCATAACTCTGTTTAGGATTGCATTGTGTATGTGTGTTGTAACAAACATTTAGAAACATCTTCCACCAAAGAAATATCTTAACGGGGAAAGAAAATGATGCTATTCATTCAACCACATGGATTTTCCGAAACACAGTTCCCAGGTGTAAAATTTAAATCTGTAAAGTCTGAAATTAAGAATAGGCTACATGAGTCGATATTTCAAAACCATCTGTCAGTATGAGCTTATTATAAGTTCTCACCATTGTTTCACTGCCTTAAACTCAGCGTGGACATGAAAATTAGTCATCAGATCTGAGAACTTACCACCAGCACAGAAAGCCTTTACTGTATTACCAGTCGATGCAATTTGCAGTCTCAGGAGGTTAAGCATACAAAAAACAGCATTAAGGCAGTGGGTTTATCCAGCCTGCAAAGCTGAAGCCAAAGTTGCTCTTCCATGAACGAAATAAGAGCTGCTCATGGAAAAGCTGCTTCTATGGATTCTTTTGAATAAGCATATGGGCAACATGTGATCCAGTCCTGTAGTTTAGTTACAACTCGTAGTATATGTAGGAAAGGAGCAGTAGAAGAATTTCATCATTATTTGTTAAAACACTGACGTGGTAAATATGGCTGTTTCCATGTGCTCTTAAAGCGACAGCCCCTGCATGGAACGCTGGCAATGTCTTCATTTGCAAAATAGTTGTGGGCTGTTTGGCTTCCATTTTTTCAGCATCTTTTCTGGGACCATGGAAAGTGCGTTCCCAGAAAATGCGATAAAAAATGGAAGCCAAATTGCCTGCAACCATTTTGCAAACAGAGATGTCTGGATTCCTGGGGGAAAACTTCCAGTGTTCAATGAGTTGGCTGTCCATTTATGGGTGTGTGGAAACGGCTGAAGACAGACATTTTTATCCTATTTATTAGGGCTATTGATCTATAGGACTTTATCCCACCCTTCCCCTGAGGATCTCAGAGATGGCCCTCCCCTCAATTTTGTCCTCACATCAACTCTGTGAGGTAGGTTGTTGAGTAGCCCAGTGAATGCCCCAAGGTCACCAAATGAACTTCAGGCAGAGAGGAGATTTAATCCAGATCCTAGTCCAACACCCTGACCTCTACATCATATCAAAACCTATATTTCAATCTATGGTGGTGTTTTAGAGTGTCATTAAGTTATAGCAGATTTATGGCAAGCCTTGGTGGGGTATTCATGGCAAGAGACTAACAGAGGTGGTTTGCCATTGCCTGCCTCTGCAACCCTGGTCTTTCTTGGAGATCTCCCATCCAATTACTAACCAAGGCCAATCCTGCTTAGCTTTTGAGATCTGATGGGCTATCCAGCTTAAGGATTTTAAGCTATAGAGGAAGAATTGTATGCATTTCTGTATATGTTCCTCAAGAAGGGCTAAAAATAGTTTGGGAAAGGGCCATGGCTCAGTGGTAGAGCATCTGCTTGGCATGCAGAAGGTCCCAGGTTCAATCCCCAGCATCTCTAGATAAAAGGATCAGGAGATGTGGAAGCCCTCTGCCTGAGACCTTGGAGAGCCACTGCCAGTTGAAGTAGACAATACTGACCTTGGTAAACCAGCAACCTGGATCAGCATAAGGCTTCTCATGCATTCATCGTCATCGTCATCGTCATCGTCATCGTCATCGTCATCGTCATCGTCATCGTCATCGTCATCGTCATCGTCATTATTATATTTCTAATCTGGTCTGCCTGAGAACGGGCTCAGAGCAGAGTACAACATATATGAAATACATAAACATATTACTATAAAAACATCAATAAATATATAATTCAGGTGTTTACCTTCAGCTGGAAAATTCGTCAAATGAAAAAGGGTTAAAACGTAAAACCTAAAGTCTAAAACCAGGCTGGAAGGGGTCCAAATCACCAGAGTTTTCTGAGAAGGCCTGGAGCTGAGCTACTGCTCTCTCAATCACTTTGCCCAGAAAGCATTGATTGGAGACTGGGCGATAAACTGGCACACCATCATTTTTGTCTAAGGATGCCTTTTTTAAAGTACTGGGTGTTTGACCGCCTCTTTGAGAGGCTGAGAGAAGATGCCTTGAGTTAATGCCTGATTTATGATTGACATGAATGTGGTCTTTACAAGATTTTAGTAGCCAGGATGGGCAAGGATCCAGAATACAAGTAGTGACCCTCACAGATGCTGGAATTCGGTCGATATCCATCACTGGGTCAAAATGATTTAGAAACAGACCAGGAACATTTGCCTATCTCTAGTGTTAGGAAACAATGATATTTTTTTTAAAAAAAACTTTACGTATACCTTGTCTTCCCCTCCAATGTGGATCTAAGCAGCTTACACCAGTCTTCTGCCCTCCATTTTATCCTCACAACTATCTGTGAGGCAGGTTAGGCTGAGAGAGTGTGACTAGCCCACGGTCACCCAGCAAGCTTCCATGGCAGAGTGGGGATTCGAACTTGGGTTTCCCATATTCTAGTCCGACACTTTTACTACTACACCACAACGGCCATATTACAAGAACTGGATGCCATCAATATGCAGATGACACCCAATTCAGTTTCTCTCTAGCCAATCCAAATCCTCTGGTGAGGCAGTAGAGGTACTGAGTCGCTGCTTGTCAGCTGTTGTCAACTGGCTGAAAGCAAACAAATTGAACCCAGAGAAGACGGAAATCATGCTGGTTGGAAAAGCAGAGATCTTGAAAGATATTATGCTTCTAACTTTTGATGGGATTCAGTTGACCCTGGCTGACTCAGAGTCAAGATACAAGTGACGCCTTACACAGGTTGGACACTTGTCAGCTTCCCTCAAGTTTTGATGGGAAATGTAGGCATCCTGGTTTTACAGCTTGACTCTCCATTACAGCTGCAAGACCAGCATGCCTACATTTCCCATCAAAACTTGAGGGAAGCTGACAAGTGTCCAACCTGTGTCAGGCGTCTCTTGTAGCTGGGCTCAGTTAAGAGCCGAGGGGTTATATTAGGTCCAGTGCTGCTGCTAGAAGAGTAAGTAAATGCAGCTGCAAAAAAGGCCTTCTCCCAACTTAGACTATCCTGTAAGATGGCCCCCTTACCTTGACACAGCCAATCTGGCCACCTGAATTCATGCCAAAGTAACATTGAGACTAGACTACTATTATGTTTCCCTTTAAAGTTGACTTGGATACTCCAGATGGTGCAGAAAGAGCTGCAGCTCATTTACTCTCATGAGCTAGATGGAGCCAGCCATATCACTCCCATTCTGCAGCCAGTCCATTGGCTTCCCAACAGTTACCAGGCTCAATTCAAGGTCATCATGACCAGGGCTTTTTTTCAGCAGGAACGCGGTGGAACGGAGTTCCGGAACCTCTTGAAAATGGTCACATGGCTGGTGGCCCCGCCCCCTGATCTCCAGGCAGAGGGGAGTTTAGATTGCTCTCCGTGCCACTCGGCAGCACAGAGAGCAATCTCAACTCCCCTCTGTCTGGAGATCAGGGGGCGGGGCCACCAGCCATGTGACCATTTTCTTCGAGGGCAACCCACTGAGTTCCACCACCTCTTTTCCCAGAAAAAAAGCCCTGGTCATGACTATCATATTAAAGGCTCTTCATAGTCTTGGCCCCTCATAACTGTGTGATCGCCTCGTCGCCTTTGTTTCAGCACAGCTGCTTTGTTCATCTGGACAGGGCCTTCTGCAGATACCACCCTGCAGTTTGGCAAAATCACATGTGGAAGCCCCCATCTTATGGAGTGGCCAGCCTGAGGTGGTCAGGAAAGATCCCACTCCCCTGGCTTTCTGTGAACTATGCAAGATTGAATTATTCAGGAGGGCTTTCTACCATGATTATAGGGCTGTGTCGTAAGAAGTAGCTCAGAGATGCTTTGGTAGCAACAGGGATTATACACTACTCTACTGGGTACTATCTGCTGATGTAGACTTGTGCCTATGTTGCAAAACAGGCCATGGCCGATTCCAGACGGCCCTCTGCAATCCGAAACGTTGCGCGTTGTCGCGCGTCATCGTGCGGAAAACGCGAAATATCGCATTTTCTCGCGCGAGTTTTGCGTGACCTCACGCAAAACTCGCGCGAGAAAACGCGATATTTCGCATTTTCCGCGCGATGACGCGCGACAACGCGCAATGTTTTGGATTGCAGAGGGCTGTCTGGAATCGGCCCATGTAAATTTATTATGCTTTGTTTCAGAAAGATTTCATCTTTATGCTCAGCTTTCTGCTTGTTTTTTTTTCTCAAATCCTCTGCTACTGTACCCTATCGTATTTCTTTCACCGAATGTCCAAACTGTTGTTCATTATTGTACTTTGCTCAGTGAATGTCCACGCTGTTTGATTATATTGTATTTTCACTCTCACTGTGTAATCTGCCTTGGATCTCAGTGAGAAAGGAATAATAATAATAATAATAATAATAATAATAATAATAATAATAATAATAATAATACCTACTGCCAAGATGCTGCTAATCCTTCACCATTCCAGATCTTAGCATATCGCCTGCTATTTGACTGCAAAGCAGAAATATACTCTCTGCATTGTTGCACTGCTGTTTTGCAAATATGTATATGTACATTTTGTCTTTGATTTGTTCCCATATGCCATAATTGCAAAGAATCCGACTGAACCTCCATATATTCTATTTGAAGAGGAAAGTAAGAGACTTGTTATTCCTTGCTCAGGAGCCTTGTCAAATCTGCCGTGTTCCTGCCATCTTCTCTTCCAGAATTAGCTGTGTTCCTCCATATTAAGAGACTTCTCCTCCTCCCCCCGCTTGGCCTTACCTAGCAGGAATGTGTCAGCATGTAAAAGACCTGAGTTGAAATGTATATTCGCAGGGAGACTTACATACCAGGAACAAAATAAAACAAAACAAGTAGTAAGAAGTTCAGGATGAATCTTAATCCTCAGCAGTTGAGATGCCACTGCTTCAGGGCTATTGCTGAATTTCACAGCCTCTGTTCTTTCAACTTGAAAAATTCCATTTTGGTCTTATTCTTCCCTTGTGCAAATTGAACCCAGGAGTTGTTACTTTCCAGCCACTTTCCCATTTCCTTGTGTTGATTTTTATCCCCATTGCATTTACCTAGTCTGTGATGTGACTTTGTGGTTATTTGGGTATACAGCATAAAAGGCAGAAACAAAATGGAAATGCTAGCAATGAAAATGAACAAAAAGACAAGTATAATTTTTTTTAAAAAATGTTTCTATTTATTCATTTATAAATTAAGATGCTGTCTCTCCAGACACCTGCTTGAGATGGCTAATGAAGTAAAATGTAATAAAATAATAAACACGGCATAAAATCATTGAAACAAACAACCCATTGCTTATTAATTTAGCTCATTTTTAATATATTCTATCCTTCCTCCAAGAAGTCCAGAATTGTACTTTCCCCTTTCTCTATTTTATCCTTACAACAACCCTGTGAAGTAGGTTAGGTTGAGAATATGTAACTGGACCAAGGTCACACAGCAAGGTTCCATGGCAGAGGGAGGATTTGAACCTGGACCTCCCAGACAGAATGGTCAGATACAGTTGACAACACAGTTGGAAAAATTGGGGGTTGCGTAAGGATGATTTCCTTGATGTCATAGAGTTTGGTTCAAATTCTAGAACATCACCCTGAGATGATTACACCACTTCTGGGTTTGTACCAAAAGTGACACCAAGCATTGACATGACACGGAGGAGACTGAGCTGTTTTTACCCTGCTGGCCTTCCAGGCGGTGGGACTGGGGAGGAGGTGTGTATAGAAGGTCTCCTGCTATAGTGGGAGACTTGCCCCTCAATGCCCAAATTGTAGTCCAACACTCTAACCACTATATCATACTGGCTCTCGTTTCCAGAGTCTAGTTTCTCATATCTAAGATCACTTAAATAGCGATGTCACCAAAGATAATAATAATTTCCCGGTTTGAAATGTGTCCCGCTTGTAATGATTGGCTGTGCTATGAGTCTAACAGTGCTTTGTATCTAGCTCAGGATATTAAAATGAAATTCTCCACATGTGCAGGTGCCTGAAGCCATTATATGCAAATATTATTTCATTTTACTTCCTCTACCATCCCATTAATTACTATGAAATTATGTAAGCTACAAGTCAGCGGCTTGGCTCTGAAGGCAGTTTAAGAGATGTTCCCCATTCAGATCTAAGATCCACGTTTTTTCCTCCCCAAGTTTGATGATGGTTAAGTGTTCAAGTAACTGCAAACTTGGCGCAATACAATTCCCATGTGCAATATTAAAACTTCATGAACGTAATACCATCAGCACACAATCACCAACATTATGGATTTGGAGAGAACTCTTAGAAAACAGGGAAGTTTCTTTCCCAGAGACTCACCAAGAAAGCTTGTAATTGCCAAGCTAATTCCAAATTGAACCAAGGGGAGTTCATTCATCACTACATTGAACGTAGAACAAATTGTTGTTCAACACCTTTCTGCTATCCAGCTGTGTTCACCATTGGAGTGTATAAAGAGTATTTAATGTTGGATTGTTTTCTACCATTTCATTACATCATTATAGGTGAAGTGGGGAGTGTAAATATGGAAATTAGAAGGGGATACTTTGGAGACCACCTCGTGCCTTTTATATGCAGCTGCAGGAAGCAGATGAAAACAGGATTGGATGTAGAAATATCTTCCATTATTTTCTCTAGAGAGTATTTCATAGAGGAAGATATGGCAGAGTCCCTTCAAGTCCTAGTAACATGGGAGGCATTATCGTGATTGAAGGTTGTTCACAATACAATTTAATAAGCCAGTCAAGGCAGGTGGCATCCAATGTTCTTCCTGAATTACAAGTTTATGAAATCTGATGGATCTGTTAGTTAGTGCCCTTCTGACTGATCACGGTTTCAGCTGAAGAAAACACAATGGATCTGACAAGCATGCAAATGGAAAACACTTCAGGTTTGAGTTGAAAAGGGTTTGGAATGATTGATGGATGGTTTATGGATCAGGTCATCAATATCAAAAGGGGAGCCAACTTGTTGACAGGCTATTCATGTGCTTGTCAACCCATTTTTGGCAGTTCAGCAGGTTTTTTCATCGTATTCCTTCCTGTTACTTGAAAACTCGATCTCATGAGATAATGAATGGAACAAGGTTTGCCAATGGCCTCTTTAAGTACAGTTTAGAGCACGGGTGGGGCTGACACCTTCCATCCAAAGGAGGAGGAAAAGGTGTGTGTACGAAGGAATAACAGTTTGGAGGTTTAAAAGAGACATGAAAAGTAGATAGAGACTGGTGGGGGTTAGGTGAACCACTCACCTCAAGGCTATCTGGAGATCTGATACAGGATAGAAGACATGCTGTCCTGAAGGAGCGCTTTCTTGCCTCCACTTGTGCTCTGTCTGTAAGCTTGGCAAGGTGTCTTGGGATGCTAAGCGCTGCTGTAGCACAGTGGTGAAGTGGTTTGGCTGCAAATCAGCACTCTGCTGGTTTGAATCCCTCTACTACCATGAGCTCAGTAGGTGGCCTTGGATAAGCCCCTCCTCTCAGCCCCAGCTCCCCAGCTGTATCGTGGGGATAATAATAACACTAACTTGTTTACCACTCTGGGTGGGACACTAATCTCTCTAGAAGAGAGGTATGTAAGTGCAGTTGTTGTTATTAAATAGAACAGTTAAAGCCATCAGAAATCATATAAATAACTCATAAAAGTTGTATTTTAAAAAACTCTTATAATTTAGTGTTTGTCTAAGTAGTTCTTAGTGACATTATGTGTGTGTGTGCCATTAAGTCATAACCAACTTATGGTGCCCCCCCCGCCAGCAATGGGCTTTCAAGGCAAGTGAGGAACAGAGGTGGCTTGCCAATACCTTCCTCTGCAGAGCAGCTCCAGTCTCCCTTGGCACTCTCCCATCCAAGTACTGGCCGGGGCCGACCTTGTTTAGCTTTTGAGATGTTACGAGATTGGGCTATACCACCCCTCCTTCTCTAACAAACCTGGTCTTTGACTCCCATCCAATTCTCACAGGCAAACACTCTAAGGTCAAAGTTCTCAATGAAACTTGTGCTCTTTGTCTAACAAAGGGAACCAAACCAGAGACTCCTGTCCCTAAACATCTCCCTGCTTAGAAAAGCAAGGCCCATATAATGACACCAAACAGTTTAAAAGAAAGCATTCTGACACATCCAAGTTCTCTTTTTTATTATCCTTCACAGCACTGTTCAATCAAGTGAGGCAACTATCAGATACCAGGAAGCCTTCAAGAAAAACCACATTAGGGTACCTTTTAAGTAACCTTACAAGATAAACAGGCAGACAAGTGTACGATCAATCAGTGCTAGTACACAGAACACAATAGGTAGATTAAAAGCTACTGGATTTCTCTGCTGTAGAAGCTCTGATAGAGAGGGGCTTTTTAAATTTATTTCTTGGGAATGAGGAAAATAAGCAAGAACTAATTTAAAGCAATGTTATTTCAATTCATCAGTTCAAGATACTAAGGGAGAAACAATACATGTGTGAGTTTGTGGATATTTGTTGTTTATTTAACAAACCCAGACTGAGCTTTGAGTCCTAGCTGAGAATTTTCACACACTACCATCTTCTTCTCCTCTCTTCTCACTAAGTTAGAGTTTTTTGACAAGCCAAATCTTCTTACACTGGGAGATTATATGTGATCCAGTTTGGGGAAAATAAAAAGATTTGGACCCCAGAAATTTTACTTCAATAGTTTTTTGCTGCTTTACTCTCTTTAGGGGACCTAAAACAGCTTAAAGCAACGGGGGAAAAATACAAATCGAGTTTACCCCAATTTAAATAAAACAAAGAAAACTCCAATAATGACTATATTTGGGGCCAATCGTATGCCATTGGCCAGCTCTTCCAAGGCTATTATAAGGGTAAAGAGCCCTTTGACTCTTGTCCTTCAGCTTGCACTCAAGGGTTCATGCTTGGGCTGGGCTCAAAGTTTATACCCAGAGACAGGAAGAGCAAACATACGCTCAGCTCAGATGTTTCAGCTGGCAGCCATGTTCACCCCCAGCTTCCCTTCCTGCTCACAGAACTTCTGAGCATGGCCAAGTCTTTTCTGCATGAGAGCCAATAGGCTGTCAAGGGGGATGGATGTTGAAACATACAAAGCTGCCCTATACTGAGACAGCAGTCCATCAAGGTCAATGCTGTCTACTTAGACTGACAGTGGCTCAGGTCAAGGTTGTTCATATCACCTACTGCCTGATCTTTTTAACTGGAGACGAAGGGAATTGAACCAGGGACCTTCTGAACATAAGCAGATGCTCCACCACTGAGCCATGGCCCTTCCTTCTGTGCCTTGCTGAATTTTTCAGCATGACGCTTTCTGTCAGCTTGACAGCAGTTATGTAGCCTTGGGAATGCATGAGATATACACTGCTTTCAGGAGTACCCAGCTGAAGTACTCATACACACACGAAAAGAAGCTCGCAGACTTACCGTTTGCTGAATTGGCACCAAGGGCAAGGATGAAGTGCAGGCATGGCCAAGTCGGAAGAGGAGGAGCGGCCAGTCTGCCTCCTGACCAGCAACGTGGTCAGTGCCATTCCTGGAGATTCTTCGGCAGGAGCAGCATGTTTCCCACCCACCCTCTGCTCTCTCAGGGCAGCAGGGAGGTTGTCACAACTTTATGGGTTTGGTGGTTTTGAGGCACTGGGCTGGATCCTAAAAGGGTGAGTGGGGCATTCGGGCAGCTCACTCCTGTAGATTGGGAGGCAAGGGCCGACCAGCATGGCTGGCAGCGGAATAACGCTTGCTGTGGTGCACCAGCACCGGGGCTGGAGTTACATACATCGGACAGTGATAGGGCCTTCGAATGCCAACGAGGATCTGTTGCCCAGATGCCTGGCCAATGCTCCATCTAGCTGTAACCAATAAAGTTGTGGCCATTCCAACCAAGAGACGATGTCTGCATGTTATTTGCTGGAACTCAGACTGACATAGCACATAGGTGACAATAAGCATTAATAAGATACATTTTTTTTGTTCAGTTGTACCAGTTTAAGCTTTGACCTGGATCTTCCAGACTGTTTTTTGTAAACAAGTGGCTTCTTTGTCAGCTGCTGTAGCGGGTAAGTGGTTGGACTTCAAACCGGCAGTCTGCTGGTTCAAATCCCACTATTGCCATGAACTTAGTGGGTGGCCTTGCTAAGTCAATCCTCTCAGCCCCAGCTGTATTGTGGGGATAATAGTAACACTGTCTTTGTTCACTGCACTGAGTGGGGCACTAATCTGTCTAGAAGAGCAGTATATATGAGCAGTGGCTGATTCCGCACACGTTGGATAATGCACTTTCAATGCACTTTAGCTATCGTTTGGAAGTGGATTTTTTGTTTCACACTCGAAAAATTCAGTTCCAAATGATCTCTAAAGAGGATTGGAAGTGCATTATCCAACGTGTGCGGAATCAAGTATTATTATTGTCACAAAACTGAACCCATTCATAATCATAAGATTTAAGTGGTTATTCCATTGGAAGTAGACTCCTTAAGCTGGAGAAAAAATTATTTAGAGGACGGTTGGATCTACCCTAGTATGTAGTAGTAGTAGTTTATTTTTCATGGTCAATGACCAGCAATTAACAAAGACACCAACAGAAAGTACCACAGAAGGGAATAAAACATCAATAAAATCATTCTCAGTACATGGGTAAAATCATTCATAATACAATAGTATTACCCTAGTATGTATGTTTCACACAGCAAAAGGAAGGGAATAGAGAAACCGTCAATAATCCGACATTTTCTTCAGCCACTTTCAACAATAAGCCAAAGACACTGAATGACCCCTCAGGCTTCCTCTATGGAAATGCCAAATGCAACCAGAGGGTCTGGCATTCTCTTGTTCTTCTCTCGCCACCACACAAGCACACTTAACCAAGCCAAGCTGGTCAAAGTGGACTTTGCAACAGCCAAGGTTGAGAAATGAACTGTCTCTAATGTGATTCCATTTAAACTGTAGCCATGATTCTCTGACAGCCTAACTGCAGTTTGGACTATTCATGCTCTCCTATTGAGGTGCTCCGAAGGGGGCACCACATACTGCAGTTCCTGCCAATGGCAATTTGACTTCCAAATACAATCTATGTCCACTTTGTGTCACACGAGGGGTTCCAACCAACCTCATTTTTCACAGTTTCATTCAAAGTAAAATGCCTGCACTCTCTTTTTGACAAGCAAATTCAGAATATTTGCCTTCTCCTGTTTTTTTTTTTTTAAGTTTGGAAGCTGTAATTTCCCCCTTCAAATTTGCATTGTTAGCCTCTATTGTGAAAATGGGCATCAGGCTGCAGTAGAAATGGGAAAACCTAGGACTGTAGCCTCCTGCAATGTTTATTATCCTGCTCTTAGTTCATTGGTTTCTACTTCTGTAATTCTGTTTTTCTGTAGTTCTATGATATAATTTCTCATTACCTTTTTTCTGTACTTTTTTTCTGAATTTTGTAATCCGAGTACTACTGCATTGTTTATTAGATGTCTTATGCTGTCCAATTACATTGTTCCTATCACACACCTTGAGTCTCAGCAAGAATGGCAGCTATAAATAAATAAATAAAAATAAAAATTAAAAGCAGGTAACGAGGACATGTTTTCCCAAGTGTGTGGCCCAAGGCCTACCTGTTTGCAAGATTTTACTGAGCCATTTCATGATTTTGAAGATTATAACCCATTTTGAAAATTATAGTAACCTTTAGTACTCACATTTAAGATGATGATAACAGTGCCGTCCTTAGCAGAGCTACACTCTTCTAAACCCATTGAATGCTGTGAACTTAGAAGAATGCAAGTCTGTTTAGGACTGCACCATAAATGCCCACAGTATTTTAAATGCACTGAAAACAGTGACACAAAAGACCACCTCTTACCAGAGACCCCTGCAATCTGAAAATAATCTAAATATCTGAAATCTGAAAATAATCTAAATAATCTAAAGCTGTGCCGAAGTAGACTCTCCCCTCCTGAAACAGAAAGCTGATTATGAGACGTGGTCATCCACAGGACTGTGGAGTTTTGCCTGGGGCAGATTGGCCATTAAGGCTGCTGGGCAAAGTCCAGGAGGGGTGATGGCTGGTGGAATTCTCCCCCTCCCCCACAGGGGCTCACCACAGCCCCAGACAAGGGGTGACCCTCACCCATTGTGGGGTGGGTGAGTGCAGTCACTGCTGTGATCTGGCAGCCCTTGCCTTGCCTGGAGTGGGCAAGCAGCCACCGATGCAGCAAGTCAGCAGCCCTTGCTACACGGGCAAACGGAGGCCTCTGCAGCAAGCAAGCTCACCAGTAGCCTTCACAATCTGGGCAATGCTACAGCCACTGCCATCATGAAGAGTGTGGGTGCAGCTGTAGCAGCTACCATTGCGGCAAGTGAGCGAACTGTCACCCTTTGCTGGGTCAGCAAGCAGCATCTGCCATGGTGAACATGCCGGTGACCTGAGCTACTCATATGCAAGTTCCATTCTCCATGGTGAGTCCGTTCGTCCTTCTTTCCTCCCTTCATTAGAAGGAGTGGGGCTGGGGTCAGTGCCCTTTCCAGGGCCATTTTTGTCTCCCAATCCCTCACACCCAAATTTTACCCACAGAAGGTGGTAGCACCGATAGCATCTGCAACACCAGCCATCCTCGCTTTCCCCCCTGTCCGTTCTGAGTGAGGGAATTGTGATAATTCAAGACCGTTCAAAGCCCTCCTCGCTTTCCACCCAGTCCATTCTGAGTGAGGGAATTGTGATAATTTGATAATGTTCTGAGGGCCAAGCTACACATGACAAATGACACTTGAATGGCAAGTGGATTGAGTGGAGGGCAAGTGAACAGGGAGAAATACATTTGCCGCTCAAGTGTCATTCGTCATGTGTAGCTTGGCCCTAAGTCTTCCTTGCTTTCCCCCCAGTCTGCTCCGAGTGAGGGATTTGTGATAATTTGACACCATTCTAAACCCTACCACTTTCCACCCCTGTTCCGAGTGAGGGAATTGTGATAATTTAATACTGTTTTAAGCTCTCCTTACTTTCCACCCAGTCCATTCTGAGTGAGGGAATTGTGATAATTTAATACTGTTCTAAGTCTTCCTTGCTTTCCCCCAGGCCATTCCGAGTGAGGGATTTGTGATAATTTGATACCATTCTAAGCCCTTCTTGTTTTCCACCCGGAACCTGAGAAGGTGATGGTGTGTGTATATGTATTGTCTTTAGAAGTAATTAGATGGTGCTGTAAGGCTAGTATTTTTAATGAGATTCAAGCTGCAGGCTTCTTTTAGGAGAAGGGGGTTATGTGAGGTCATATTTTATTTTAAAATTTGAATTCAGAAGCCGCCTTGAACTATGGGAAAGAAGGGCATACATATGTTAAATAAAAAAAATAAGTGTGCGAGCTGTCAGCTATAAAATGCTGCCAATGCACGAAATGCATTAGAAAACAGAGCAGATTAAGAGGAGAGTCGGGAGAAATCTTTATGATTGGCAGTCACATTTTCCAGCCAACTAGAACTCCCATCAGGCATTGAAGCAGTCTTGGCTATCACACTCCCTGAAGAGAAGCACCTCTTCCTATGAAATGATGCATGTGTGTAACCAGTTAGTTATAAAACCCACTGGTTAAAAGTGGGGACATTTACTGTTTAATTGGTATACCTTTTCTCCTTGAATTTAATCCTCCATTAGGTGTTGTGGATAATCAATACTGAGCTCATTCCTACAGTTCTCACCGTTTCTGTTTACAGCTTAACCTAGCCACTCTATCTGCATTGAATATATTCTTTTTACCATGAAGGGCACGAAAGGTTTAAGGAGAAAAGACGATAAAGAATCAAACATGATTTCAGTAGCCTTTCCACATTGGTTAGCTAAAAAGAAAAGAACACTGGATTTTTCTTGCACTATAGGTGCTAATTTTCTGCACGTTGCACCTATCCTCTATCAAGCTAACTATATGTATTATAGCTAGCTTCCTGACAATCAAATTTGCAATACCCTTCCCTCTGGATTATAAAGACCCTCTGCTTGGATTATAAAGACTCCTACCTTTTCCCACTCCTTGTATCTTACAAAGAGAGCTTTGACTCTTGAAAGCTCATACCCTGGAAATCTAGTTGGTCTTTAAGGTGCTACTGGTCCCAAATCTTGCTCTTTTACTACAGACCAACACGGCTTCCTGCCTGAAACTATCTTTCGTCTCCAGTTGCTCTAATTCCGATACCAAATGTGTTGGTAGCTAGGCATACAAATAGGTCTGAGATAAGATTGGGAATAGAAGTGTCTCCTGTCTCCTGACAATAATGATAGATAAGGAAAATAATTTGATTTGATATTGTCATGTATGCCTGCCTGCATACCTGCCATTAATGCGTTTTGCATTTTGGGCTGATCATAAATGGTTGCTGAGGTTGTATTCTGTACACCGTGTCGATCATCTGAGAGTGTGTAAACTGCTAACATGAAATGTACTGAGCCAGTGGGGGTTGTCTGTTATCTGTTGAAGGTATTTACTTTCACTTCTACAGCAAGTGTCCTTGGATGCAAGCTGCAGGCAGTGAGCGATGTATCTTTTCTCAGAGACTGAGATGATTTCATTCTGTACTATGTCTAGCAGAAACTCATCAGTTCCCATGAAACTCTTTGGGGGGTTTTCGTGCCAGAATGTTAATGGATCCAAAGGGCGGTAAGTTTCCCTATAATTAACACTATCCCTTTTTGAATCGTCTCTTCTGCCAATGCATTCATATAGATCACTTGGACTCTATAGATCTCTAATAAAAGTTACTTCAACCAATGCACCTGAGTGCTTGCTGTGAGGGACTTGGGGATCTACCTGCCAAGGACTGACAGATATAAGGCAGCATTATTTGGGGAGGGGCTATTGCTCAATGGAAGGTTTGATGCTCTGCCTGATGAAAGTCTCACATAAATCCACAGGCATTTCCAGTTAAGTTCTTAGATAAGAACAAGGTGGCCAACCTCCAAGTGGTGGCTGGAGATCTCTCAGAATTACAACTGATTTCCAGGCCACAGAGATCAGTTCCCCTGGAGATAATGGCTGCTTCGGAGTGTGGATTCTATGGCACTACACCCTGGTGAGGTTTCCCCTCCCCAAATCTCACCCTCTCCAGGCTCCACCCCCAAAATTTCCAAAAAACCTGGAGCTGGCAACTCTAGTTAGCAGGGTTAGCAAAGACTGTTGCCCACAAGACCCCAGAGAATGATTGCTAGACATAGTAGATAGTTCCATGGTAGATAGTTCCATAATTCCATGGTAGATAGATCCATAATTCCATGGCAGAGTACATGCTCAATCCCTGACATCTTCAGTTAAAGAATCTCTGAGAGTAGATGTTAGGAAATGCCCTTCATTGCCTGAGAACCCAGAAAGCTACTCCAGGACAGAGGACCCTGGGTTTGATGAACCAATAGGAATAAAGTGACTTCATATTTCATAAAAGGGAAGTCCCATGACTTAGTGACTGAATGCAGAAGGTCCCAAGTTCAGTCCTTGGCATTTCCAGTTATTATTATTGTTGTTGTTATTAATTTATGGTCCGCCTTTCTCATTGAGATCCAAGGCAGATTATACAGTGCAAGTGGAAATACAATATAATCGACAGCTGGGACAGTCACTGAGTGAAGTACCATAATGAAGAACAAGACATTCGGGGACACACAGGTAGCTGGTTCTGGACTTTTTTTCTGCCCCAAACCCTGGAGGACCACTGCTAGTCAGAGCTGGCAATATTGAGCAGTGGGCCTAAGCAACAGTGCATGTTTGGAATGTAAAAAGTCTCTAGGTTCTGTCTGTGCTGTCTCCAATAAAAGGCTATCAACTAAACCTCTCTCATCAAAGGATTTTTGCAGTACTGCACGTTTGCACAAAATGGGGAAGGGGTTTCTTCAACTCATCTCACCTCCCCCCCAAAGAAAATGTTTTTGTCCTCATAGGCACATGAGGCTCTTTAGAGCATTAATGAAAAGAATGCATAAGGCCATTATTTTTAAAAAAGATAAAAGAACCATCTCATGGCTTCTCCCCCCCCCCCTTTTCCTTCCTCCTTGAATTACTTTTCACTTAAATTTTAATTTGCTTACTGTGCGACAACTGAGAAAGAAATCATCTATCAGGGCACAAAACTTGCAGCTCGCCTCTCCGCATTATGTACGGCGCTACGAGGCCACCACATCAGCCATAGTTAACTATATGACAAGGAGAATTATTAGATCAGTATATCACCCAATTATCAGCGATTGCCCTTAATTTTCTAAGGAAATCTTTCTAAATCTGGAAATGGGTGAAGGAGACCGAATGGAAAACAAACAACTCCCCCTCCTTCAAATCCAGGCTGTGGTTGATAATGAAAGAGAGATACTGCTGACCTGTGAGCTTTTTCCTCTTTCTTCTGGGTAATTAAAAAGGAATAACTATATAAATCTTAGTTGTTGCTTTATTTTCTTCTCTTCCCTACCAAGAAATGGATGGCTTGGCGAGGTTTCCCTTCTTAAGGCTCCAAGATAGATTTAATTTAAATTCTAACATTTATAGTTCTCTCCAGCTGGAGTAAATGCTGCTTCAGAAATGTGACTTTAGGGTGGAAAGGAGGAGGGGGCAGCTAAGAATGCTGGCCCTTTTTCATGCCAGATTGTTACCTTGATGCTTTGGGGTGGGGGGAGCAGGATATTCCTTATGGACCAAAATTCTTCATCATCATCATCATCATCATCATCATCATCATCATCATCATCATCATCATCATCATCATCATCATCATCATCATCATCATCTAAATTTATAGTCCACCTTCCCCACAAACGAGCTCAGGGCGGATTACAACATACAATTAAATACAAAATAAATCACATTAAAAAAGCAGTACAATCACAGGTTCATAATCTAAATTCAGTGGCATAAAACAAGCTCTGCGATCTCTCCAATCTCACTTCTAATGCCCCTGTTGTAATGACTTGCCTTTTTATATCAGATCACAGTCCAGCTTCAAGCTTTCCCAAAACATGAAATCTTGATCTGAAGCAGCTGACATTTTTGCCAAGGATACTTCCCAAGTATTCAAAAACTCCCAGTGAAGATTTGCAACCAATTGACAAGGTGTTTGTAAAATGTGTGTTTGTGTGTGGGATGTACACAAAGATGCCCTCCTCTGCCCACATGCTCTGTCCTCTGCAAAGGTAGAAATGATACTTTTTGGAAGATGAATGGAAATTCAGGTTGCCTAATCCCATAAATTAATCTTTTTGGTCTTCCACAACTTGACTGCCAGCTGGCTTTACTGGGTATGGTAGTTTTGCGGCCTTTCAAATTGAATCAGAGGAAAACTACGGTTCTTGTCAGTTCCAGAAATCCAAGATGTTCTGAGCATGTACCAGCAGTGGCAATGGGTTAGCTATGGGGTAAGAATATGCCTATGGCATATTTAGAGAGCTGACATAGTGGACTAGGATCTAGGGGCCAAGCTACACATGACGAATGACACTTGAACGGCAAGTGGATTGAAGTGAACAGGGAGAAATACACTTGCTGTTCAAGTGTCATTCGTCATGTGTAGCTTGGCCCTAGGAGTCTCAGGTTCGAATTTTCACTCTGCCATGGAAGCTTGCTGGGTGACATTGGGCCACTCACACACTCTCAGTGTAACCTCCTTCACAGGGTTGTTGGGAGGATAAAATAGAGGAGAGGAGAATGATGTAAACTACTTCGGTTCCTCATTGAAGAGAAAGGCAGGGTATACATGAAGTAAATAAATACATTTAAACATTGCCACAAATACACTCAATATACAGCTTGTTTCAACAGAATTTCATTCCATTGGGGATAGGTGAGACTCAGAATTTACAATGGTTGATCCCTTAAGTGGCCGTTTTCACACGCCTGTAAATGCCTCCAGAAAATCGCACAAAACTCACGGCATGACGGCATCTTCATAGCATGATTTCCCGTTTAATGGTGTGATGATGTCAGAAATTGCACCATTAAACGGGAAATCATGCTATGAAGATTCCGTCTTGCCGTGAGTTTTGCGCAATTTTCCAGAGATTATAGATGTGTGAAAACAGCCATGTCTTAGCCTTGAACATGTCTTCCACAGAGCCTGACCTGCGGTTTAGCCCCCAATGTCCTTTCGCTGTTCTTTCTGAACCCTTGGAAATATTTTCCCTTGTCAGTAAGACAGCAAATCTGAAGACCCACTGAGTGCCATGGTAGCTCTTCCAATGTATCCTAGTTTTCATTACCAAATTTTTATTCTTCATTTCCTGGTGAAGGACATGCACCCCCAGGGATAAATCTCAAAAACAGACTTTGTGGTTCAATCCCAACATTCACTAATACATCTCAAAACCAACCAAACGTCTTCCATCAAGGATCCAGCAGATTTCCAGTGCAATCCTAAACAGAGTCACGCCCTTTTTAATCTCATTCACTTCAGTGGACTCAGAAGGATTACCTCTGTTTAGGATTGCAGCGGTCATTATTTATGAGAATGGACTGGGGAAGTTTCAGGATGGTTAAGAAAAGGATTCATTCTCAGGCATTTTATTGTCTATATTATGGTTTCTCGCCATTCACTTCCTCAACGCCACGCATCATTTGATAGTTTATTATTTTGCTTGGTGGGTCATTTCCACAAACGGTGCTGGTTTTTCAGTGGATTTCCAGCTATTTTCAAAGGCTTCAGGCATATCCAACAGCGCTGCGTGTTGCCCAGTGCTATTTGCCGTTCTATGATGACATCAACTCGTTCGCAATCAGTATCAGCAGGCAACAAGGTACATCAATGTCGTAAAATACATCTCATGCTAACCTGCACTAAAGGAACGCACACACAAAAAGAAATCAATTTTTCCCCTGCTATAAAAACTCTTACCAATGAATGCAGTGAAAATAGGAAATTTTCTTTTAGAAAGTTATGAAACCTGTAAGATGCACATGATTTACTGCCAAAGAAATCTTTCCACATTGTTCAAGGATAAGCTCTGAGGCTTAATCAATTATTATTTGCGAGATGCCTCTAGATCCTCAGAGGCTAAGGATAAGCTAAATATTATCAAAACTGCCACTCTAGCTATAAATACCCATCCCAGCCCTTGGGATGTATGTTTCATCCACATAATAAATACAGAGCTGAATCTTTCCAATAAAAACATGCACTTGCTACCCTCCTGCCTGCAGATGGCGCTGCAGCCTCTTGCAAGCCCTATTTGTAATGTCATAGGCTTTCCCATTCAGCTGTCTTGACAAATAAGTAAGGCAGAAAAAATTAAAGACAAAGGTTTTTGTACAGAATTTGCTAAGGATGTGCATGGGGAAATCCAGACTTTTTGCTACAGATTGGCCAGTGGATCGTCTTCTTCCTTGTGTGATTTGTGAAAGACCGGGCATCTCAGAGCTCACATTCTGGGCTCCCCTGTCATCTCCCTGAGTTTGGTGCAAATCTGCAGCACGGATCTTCTCCCCAGCTCCAATCCGTACTATCTAGTAAGACATATATTCGTTTTATTTCTGAATTATAAGTTGCTGTCAATTTGTAGCCAATTTATGGTGACCTCCATAGGGTTTTCAAGGCAAAACAGAGGTGGCTTGCCATTACCTACCTCTGCAGAGTTACCCTGGACTTCTTTCATGGTATCCCATCCAAATACAAACCAATGCTGACCCTGCTTAGCTTCAGAGATCTGAAGAGATCAGACTAGGGTTGCCAGGTCCTTTAAGTCCCCTGGCGGGAGACTGGGATGCTGGCACTTACCCTGCGCCGGCTTTGGAATTCTCTATTGCACATGCACATAGCGTGTGCAATGACATCACTTCCCGGAAGTGATGTCATCACATTGGTCAAAGGGCAGTCTGGGAGTACGAGCACGCTCCCCAAAGGGCTGAATCGCCCCCATGGGCCTGATTTGGCCTGAAACAGGCCTGTTGCGGGGTGTGGGAGCACACTGTGGTTGGGCACGCAGGTGCACCGCACTGCCTGGGGGTGCGCCTGCACTGCTGGGGGGTGCCCCAGGGGGCATGCCCCCCCGCTGGCCAGGTAAGTGGTGCTGAGGGGGAAAAGGTGGGAGCAGGGGATCCCCTGTCCCCAGTGGGGGAATGGCAAGCCTAGATCAGACTCTCCTGGGCCATCCAGGTCAGGGTGATTGATCATAACTGCACAGCAGTTGAAAAGTAGTAGTAGTAGTGGTGGTGGTGGTGGTGATGGTAGTAGTAGTAGTAGTAGTAATAGTCTCACCATGGCCCCTACTCTAGGGATCAGCATATCAGCATATAGGGTCACTTACTGTTTCTTCATTATTTTGTATGACATCATGTATGACACAGAGTTGGTTCCATTTTATTTGAGTTCCTGTTGTTGATTCTTTTGTTTCTTTAATGGCAGCCTGTTGCCATGGTTAGTGTCAGACTAGGATCTGGGAGACCCAGGTTCAAATCCCCACTCTGCCATGGAAGCTTGCTGAGTGACCTTGAGCCAGTGACATCTTCTCAACCTAGCACACCTCACAGGGTTGTTGTGAGTATAAAATGATGAAGGAGAGAATGACATAAGCTAGTTTAGATCTCAATTGGGGACAAATATGATCTCAACAAGATGCTTCACTAACGAGTGATGGATCATAGACTTCACCACTATGTTGCCTTACGCACAATCTGTTGCTTTAAGTATGCACTCTTATGTACTACCTGTTACTTTAAATATGACCCTACTGGATTGTTCTATGTTGTCTAATGTCAGTCCAAAAATTGTTTATGTTCTATTTCAGCATTTCTTCAACTCTGTATTAGATTTTTTGCTGATGTTATGCATTTATTTACCCTATGGTATTTATTGAAATCTCCTTGATACTGATTGTGCTAATCTCACACAATGTAATCTGCCTTGAGCCTCAGTGAGAAAGGCGAGCTATAATCAACATAAATAAAATTAAAATACGTAAATAATGCACATTTATGCCATTTTACTGGCAGTTCTATGAGGACTATAAGCTATATGCTGGAATTCTCTCTCTACCCACATACTTTCCAACACTTCCACCTCTCTTTGGCCAGATATCCATGACTATTCAAGCAGAAAAAGAAACGTTACTGCTGATATTTCCCTCGGCTGTGTTTAGATATCTGGAGAGACACATAAAATGTTATCATCGCTACAATGATCGGCAACACTAGGCTTTGTATGTGATATGATTCCCTAAGATCACTGAGCTTAGTTTACTTTTGTGTGTTTAGGGTGCGATTCTCTAAAGTTCACCGAGGTTATTTTATTTTTATGTATTCGGGGCATCTTGTATTCACAGAGACTTGCAACAGTTAAATAAATGAAATATGGTATTTAAAACTGTTCTTAAGCAGGGCAGTTGAGGACCACTGCATCCTCCCGACAAAGACTCCTTCCTTCACACTGTTAAAGAAATACAAAACTGAAGTTGTAAAGGAAGAGAGAGAGAAAACAGGGCTGTGCAAAGAGTGAAGAAAGAAAAAAAAAGTCCTACTAATCCAGCGGGGTTTATTTCACTTTCATTGTTACTTCTCAGTATGGAAAAATTTGGTTAATTTATTTTATTATTGCTTATTGTGTGTTGATTTTAGACTTATTGTTTTCTTGTTTTTATTGATTTTAACTGTTGTTCACTGCCCAGAGCCCCTGAGGATGGGCAGTTTAAAATTTAAATAAATAAATAAATAAATAGATAGATAGATAAATAAATAAATAAATAAATAAATAAATAAATAAATAAATAAAAAGTACATCAGAGAGGGAAGGAAGGAGAGTGCTCCCTGAACATAGATTAGGGAAGTAACTCACCAATGTTTAAGGAGCAGAGTAGGAAAAGGCCTTTCTGAGGAATACGATAGCTCCAGCTGGAGAATGGTGAACATGGGGGTGGTGATAGTACCATAAACTCTCATTCCCTGAGGATTTGTTCCTTCACCCTGGGATTTTAATCCTTCCCCTGGAAATCTGGACAAGGAGGCTAAAATAAGCCTGAAACATCAGGGCAAACCTGAAACTTGGCAGCACTAGCACAAAAGAAATGCTAAGGAGAGTGAAGAGCTGGGGAGGGGGCAGAGCTCAGTGTTGTATGCAGAAGACCTGAGTCCAGTCCCCAGGTAATAGATTTGTGGAACACCTTGACCTGGGTCTCTAGAAAGCCATGGCCAGTCAGGGTACACAGTGTTCTTCCTGGCAGACCATTGGTCTGAGTGAGGATAACACCACATCATGTGTTTTTGTTAAGGAGAGGAACTATGACTGAGAGTCTCTGTACATGAGACCTCTTACACGAGGATGCTCAAGTGTAGGGAGATGCAATGTTGGCTAGGAAGCATAGTTTAAAAAGACAGAGCCAAAGGCTCTGTCAATTTCACCTCTCTACACAAGGGTAGTTTTAAAAGACACAGCGGGCAGAAATAGCTCCTCAGAGGGTTTGTTAATTTCATCTTTGCCTCCCCAAAGGCACTGTCAATTTCACCTCCCCTTTGGGGAGGCAAAGATGAAATTAAACCCTCTGAGGAGCGATCTCTGCTGGCTTTGTCTTTTTAAACTAGCCTTGTGTAAAGTGGTGAAATTGGCAGAGCCTTTGGCTCTGTCTTTTTAAACTATGGTTCCCGGCTAACACTGTGTCTCCCTACACTTGAGCAGCCTAGTGTAAGAGGTCTTGTGTAAAGAGGCTCTCATGGTATAACTTTTGCTTGTCACTAAGTAGGTCCCACATTCTTTCCTCGGCTGAGGTCACCAGTTAAAAGGATCACGTACCAGGTGATGTGAATGACATCTACTTGAGTCTCTAGAGTGCTCCTTCCAATCAGAATAGACATTACTGACCTTGGTTGAAAACAGTCTGACTTGGTATAAAGGAAATATGAGTTTCAGGATCCAAAGACAATTTGTAGGTTTCCACAAAGGTGTGGGCAGTGAAGATGAGACCAAAATGGTAGTTGTGTGGATGGTGGCAACTGTATGGTGGAGTGATGAGTTAACACCAGAATACTCCCGTTTTGATCAACTTCCTACATCACAGCAGTGTTATACCCTGAGAAGATGTGACCTTTCTCTTTCAGTGCAGTCAAAAAAAGTGTCTGCCAAGTTTCTCGAACTGTGACTTCCCGATGCTGTTTAGTGATCCTCTCCAAGTCTCTCTGTTCTGAAATCACTGAGAACGTCCCATCAGTTACTCAGCACAAAGCCAAGGCGGCAGGTAATCTATGAGTACAGTAAATTGACTTTTACTTTTGCCTCCAGTAGCTCAGAATGAACAGAGGGAAGATAGAAAGTATGCTGGGCTGATTGGAAACAAATTTTCACCTCTGCTGCCAAGGAGAAAGCTTTTCATCAGGGCTTCTTTGCCTTGTTGCTGCATTATTTCACTGCAGCATAAACAATTTGGTTTTCACTTTTCAGATCTGGGACATTTCCAGATGGCTTACCTGCGACGTCGCGCAAAACTCGAGTGAGAAAACACGATATTTCACGTTTTCCCCGCAACGTGGTGCGACGTACCGGGTGCAGGTAAGCCATCTGGAAACGGCCCTGGTGGACCTGAACTTTGCAGACCAGGCAATGACAAAATTGCTAGTTTGGTTTGTGGGCTGTGTGTCATTTCTCACCATCCGAAAATTCTTAAGTGTGACATTTCCTCATGCAGGCTTTGGAGAAGTGACACTGTTTCAGGAAGTCTTCTCAACAGAGTAATGGACTGTAATTTCAGCAGTCTGTTCATCAAGACAGCATGTCCAACTGAAACGCAACAAGTGAATGGAGAAGGGAGAACTTGAAATCCTTGTCACTGATGAGCCTCACTCTGGCATCAAGTTCCTGGAAACAGAATATGATCTTCACAGAATACATAATTAATCTGTAGAACTCACTGCCACTTGGAATGTCTCTGCATAGGATTGCTCTGTGAACGATCTTGTGCCAGTCACACACTCTCTTCTTAATCCACTTTACATGACTATTGTGCCAACAACAAAAGACAGGGGCTGTGTATGCCATTCTTTGGAGGAAAGACAGCATAAAAATTTAATAAAGATTGATTTGTTAGACTAGGGTCAAATTGCTTTTCATTTTCCCCATGTTGGCTAAGATGCAACAGAGAAGTCACACATGAGACCAGAGAACAGCCAATGAATTAAAAAAAACTGTGTGTGAAAAATATTTTTCTTATCATGGTTTAGCTTTGCAAAGGTTCCATACACATGGCATTGTATCAAAAATTTAGACATTGTAATGGCAATAAGCATAATAATGGGACAGTGTAGAATTTATCAAGAGTTGGATGCATGCATTTTGATGTCAAGGTTGAAACATTCACAGAGAGAGAGACAGAGAGACAGAGAGACAGAGACAGAGACAGAGTTGCCCTACCTTTTTCTCTCTAGAATTATAACATCAATTGAGGTTGGTGGAAGGAGTAAATGAGTGCACAAGAAGTTCTTAACACTACTTAGTAGTGATGTATGAATTCTCCTCAAATCTATAGTTGTAAATCAGCTCACATTGGTTTGTGTGCTCTTGCACTGCCACTTGGGATTTGTAGTATATGAGGGGGCAGCATCTTGCTTAGGCAACCATGTTCCACTCCCATTCAGAAGGTCAGGAGCGTTTTGTTTCATCAAGACCAAATAAAGGATGAAGCCAAATGGAAGAGTCTGAAAGGTCACATACATATACATAGTGCCTGAGGTTGTACATGACTCCAGGTGTTGTACTGTTTTGTAATTTATATCTCCGTGTTACAGGGAACTCATGCCTATTTCAGCACTATGGATTTGTGGAGTGGGACAATTTCTTGAGATAGTAAAGTATGGGGTTAAAGTAACCAGATTTTGAGCAACAATGGTGGCTGCCAGCCAACTGCCAGGTGTGATTAATATTGATCACACAACAGCAAAAGGAGCACACAAAATCAAAAGGCATCTTGTTTTTAGTTGCAGGCCAATCCATAATTTGAAGGAAAGCATGAAAAGAAAAGCAGTCATTACAAACAAGATAAATGTGTATTGCATGCATGTTATGTTCTTCCCAAAGTTGTGGCATTTACCATGTCATTACAGGTAATTAGGTATAAGACGAAGACACCCATTGCCCTTCTGCATGGAGAAGCTATGTATTGGTGGACCCTCACAGCCTATCCTCATGTAGTCTTAACCAAGGATTTCATTGTGTCTAAATTTTGTGCACAGAAACACAACCTCCCAGTCTTCCCCATCCCAAAACAGCTCCCCATGCCACCTGAAAACAGGTTGCTCCTGTTGGAAAGAACCCAGATGTGAGAGAGGGATTCCCTCTCTTGGGGTAGCTCTCCATCTCTTCCACCCTAGTTCTCCGTCAACCATTGAATGGCATTTCATAGGGTGTTTTGTTGTGGGGATAATAATGACATACTTTGTAAACCACTCTGAGTGGGCATTAAGTTGTCCTGAAGGGCTGTATATAAATCGAATGTTGTTGTTGTTGTTGTTTAGAAAAGACCCAGATTAAAACAGTGTTAAAATACATACAGTGTGTGACTTCCGCCCAATCATCATGCAGTTAACTCAGAATCTTAGTTTCATATTGCAGGTGAGTGCCAATTGAGGGAGGAGAGCAGGGAGGGGCCACGGCGACAAAAACAAGTGGACATAGCGCTGGAGAAAAGAAGGGCACAACTTTATTGAGATTACAGTTCAGGGAGCAAAGGCATGCCTAGGGCATGGATCCGAGCATTGGCTGACCCGCCTGCCAAGCCGATGACCCACATGCCCCCTCAGACCCCTGCTGAAGGGGGGGGAACCATGGGATGACAGTCAATGGGATGCCACGTGGGTATACACCCCTGTGTGAAACATCCCCTGCCACCTGGGAGTGAGGTGGACTGACAGCCCCCGACTGGGCATGCACCGGCCATTCCTCACTCCCCAGACCCCCATGATAGGGAAACTGAGCCTGAAGGCCCTGTTTCCCCCTAAATGGATCAGTGCCCAATGCCAATCTGCAGCCTACTAACTCAAAAATTGTGACGGAAGGGAGGGCTGGGCGGGATGCCACCACAGGCCAAGTGCTGAGGGGCAGTGGCCAGCTTCCCAGACCGAGGGCCTGCACCGGATGTGCCTGGGCATGCTTCCCTGGTTCTTGGTCTTTCCCCGCCCCTCTACAACATGGCGGCCACCATGCTGTCTCCCCGCCCGTCTCCCCCGCATCGCCCGCAATCTGGGCCCCCAGGTGAGTCTGGGAGCCGTTGCTTACATTGAAACAAAGCAAACGTTTCTAGCTTTCCTGAATATAAGTGTACTAATCTACTGTTTATCTGAAATCAGCCACATGCAGCCTGCAACACAGAGACAACAAATTAACAAACAAGACAGGGTTCAGTCCATTCTACTGCCTCAGAATACAACTGTTCTCTGTCACGAAGCAGGCCTGAGACTAATGAGAAGGGAGCAGAGGATGGTACTTTGTCCTTTTAAATCAAGTTACGTGTAGAGGCTGGCTCCAATGTAAATGTGATAAACACAATGTCATGGGAAAACAGTGACTTAGGTTTTGTTTGGGGAGTTTTTCTGCTACAGAAGAGACCAAAGCAGGTTACAAAGAGGCAGCCGGCATTCTGTAACAGATGCTTCCACCTGAACTGGAAAAGCTATTAAATATCTTCTGTTCGACACAATGGAATATACTAGTAAAAGCTATTGGTCTCTTGACATTTGTGATAGGAAATGGTGCTGCAATCAGTGAGGTGTGAAAGACTCGTGTTTCCTCCCGTTTAATTTCATGGTAAAATATGAAGTGAATAATATGCTGTAAAGGCTGCCAGAAAAAGAGTGTGGGGCGGGGGGGGGGGAGCAATGAAATCAGCAGACTCTCTTCTTAATGTTTCATTCCTACTAAAGAGACAATATGAAGCTATTAACGTAAACTAGCCCATTCCCTTCCTGCTGATCGAGTGTGTAGAGGGGAAAGGAGAAAACGGCTGTTTTCCATCCCTGCATATTCAACCTGGCTGAGTTATAACTGCTTCAGCCTGAGGTGTGACCTGGAGGGAAGCTCCTCTGGCACCTCAAAGAGCACACAAGCCTGCAGGGGTTGAGCGATGTGTCTCCACTAAACCTATTTGCCATCAGCAAGACGAAATGAAGCTGAACATTGTTATGAAATATGGCAACAGGTCTGGGACCGCAGAGATAGGCCGAGACAATTTGTGACTGATTGACTGGAATGTTTAGAGAGAGACTTTTGCTGTCTCCAGCGATAATGCTTTCTTTATAGATGTACATGTGGAAAGACAGGAAGAGAAGCGAGACAGAGAGACGGGTAGATAGATTCTTCCAAAATAGATAGGCAGATTGATTCTTCCAAAATATATTCTACCAAGAAGTCAGAGAGAAGGAAACAGGTGGAGACAGGGAGCCGTGTAAGAACAGTGCGTGATTTGTTCTTCTCAAGAAAGACAGAAGAGAGAGAGAGAGAGGGAGGGAGGAATAGGGAGGAGAGAAGGAGAGATGGGGGGAGGGAAGGAGGGAGAGGTTACCTCACTAGGGTTGCCCACCTCCACATGGTGGCAGGAGATCTCCTGGAATTTCAACTGATCTCTAGGCCATAAAGACCAGTTCCCATGGAGAAAAGAGCTGCTCCGGAGGGTGGACTTTATGACATTAAACCCTGCTGAGGTCACTTCCCTCTCCAAACTCCACACTTCCTAGGCTCCATCCTCCAAATCTCCAGGAATTTCCCAACTTGGAGGGGGCAAGAGCAATCCTACTGTCCATGCACTAAAAAGGAAGGATTTTAAAGATGATAGTGAAGATTGATAACTGGAATTGATTTTATGTTCGTGTGTGTGAGTGGGATTCTCAAGAAAGTCTCTAGGCTTCAATGTACAGGGAAAAACTGGTTTGCCTGGATCCCACAGAAAATCTTTGCCTATGAAAGGGATTTTCATCAGAGGAGTGGGATTTCCTCACTTCTCCCACTGCAGCCTCAAATGCTCCCAGAAATGCTGTTGGCGGTGGGGGAAACAACAAGGGGACCCCAAAGAAAAGCTTGAGGAGTTAGTCAGAAGAAGTCTACAGTTTGGTGAGAGTGGTTAAGAGTGTGGGACTCTAATCCGGAGAACCGGGTTTGATTCCTCCACTTGAAGCCAGCTGGGTGACCTTGGGTCCGTCACCGCTTCTAGGAGCTCTCTCAGCCCCACCCACCTCACAGGGTGATTGTTGTTGTGGGGATAATCAGGGCTTTTTTTCTGGGAAAAGAGGTGGTGGAACTCAGTGGGTTGTCAGCACAGGGGGCAGCTCTTGGCAGGAGGTAGTGACCCTGGTACCACATGCACATGCACAAAGTGCACACATGCTCGCAGGACTACACAATGACGTCACTTTGGGGCATCTGGAACAAGGGGGAAGCTTTTTAAAGTTTAAATCGCCCTCGGCACAGAGGGCAATCTAAACTCCCCTCTGTCTGGAGATCAGGGGGCGGGGCCACCAGCCATGTGACCATTTTCAAGAGGTGCTGGAACTTGATTCCACCGTGTCCCAGCTGAAAAAAAACCCTGGGGATAATAATAACGTACTTTGTAAACCGCTCTGAGTGGGTGTTAAGTCATCCTGAATGGCGGTATATAAATCGAATGTTATTGTTGTTACTACTACTACTACTACTACTACTACTACTACTACTACTACAGTAGAAGGGGGAAGGGCACCCCCCAATTTTGATTCAATTCTCAAAGGTAACTGCTGTTCAATTTAATACTTTCTGAGTGGAAAAGGCATAGAAGTACTAAAGTTTGCAAGCTGACACCACACCTAAATTTATCACCTTGACTTAAGGCGTAGGATTCTTTCCCTCTCATTTTAAATAATCCCACCATACTGTGTATTCTAAAGTAGATTTGGAAAAATGCAAAATGTCCGCTTCAGCTTCTGAAATTTCAAATGTGCATGTGACTTCAACTAAAATCTAGAAATTACATTTGAGCCAGCCAGAATTCTTTTGCTGAGGTTTCCATTCTCACAATGGTACCCGTACATAAAAAATAAAGAGCTATTGTGTAATAACTGAGAGCAGCTGTATTATAGTGGCTAAGAGTATGCATTGTACTTCTCCATTGCCATGAGGATTCGGGAGAACATGGTTAATTCTACTGCCGGCTGATCTTGTTGTACCCTGGCTCTGTCTCTCCTGATGTAAATTGTTTTCTTTTTGAATGCCAATAAAAGGTTACTGACTGGCTAAGAGTATGGACGATGATCAGGGAGGCCATGAAATCTTGATTTTTCCACAAACTCACTAGATGGCTTAGGCAAGCCAATCGCTTTCAGACTCAATCCCACAAACATATTCATACAATATAGAGGGATAATAAAGCCTCGTGGTGCAGATTGGTAAGCGGCAGTACTGCAGCCCAAGCTCTGCTCACGACCTGAGTTCGATCATCGCAGAAGCCGGGTTCAGGTAGCCGGCTCAAGGTTGACTCAGCCTTCCATCCTTCTGAGGTCAGTAAAATGAGTACCCAGTTTCCTGGGGGTAAAGTGTAGATGACTGGGGAAGGCAATGGCAAACCACCCCAGAACAAAGAGTCTGCCAAGAAAACATCAGGATGCGACGTCCCCCCCTATGGGTCAGTAATGACTCGGTGCGTGCACAGGGGATGACCTTCACCTTTTACCTTATATTTGAGCAAGCTACAATTCTTTTGCAGAGGTCTACATTCTCACACACAGTATGGCCCCGTCTATAAAAAATAAAGAGCTATTAAGTAATAACTGAGAGCAGCTGTATTATAGTGACTGATGATCAGAAAGGCCATGGGTTGGACTCTTGATTCTCCACAAACTCACTAGATGGCTTAGGCAAGCCACTTGCTCTCAGACTCGATCCCACAAGCGTACGCATACAATATAGAGGGATAATAATACTAGCCTACCTCACAGAGATAGTTAGGTTAGTCCCACTTTGCTTGCAGCAAAGCAGATGAAAATATTTAAATGAATAAATATTACATTAAAAATAACTTTGAAAGCTGAACAAGTATTTTTTTTTATTATAATCAGAAGGGGGCCAGCAGAGTCTGAGAGGAAGGGAAATCCTTTTGTGCCTTCTTGCTTTGTACCTCGGGAAAGGTGTTTCAGGTTGCCTAGGCAACCCAAAACAACAGCTAAGACCCCTTGAGATAGTTTCCTAGATCTCAGTCAGCTTTCTTGGTTGCCTAAGCAACCTAAGAAGGCAGCCAAGATCTTATAAAACAGTCTTCTATGACCTCAGCATTCTTAAATTTTGAATTTTATTTAATCCTACTTTTTTTTAAAAAAAGAACAACTTTGAGGGAGTTGTCCGTTAGTTAATGGTGTGTCTGGCAGGGAGAAACTCACTGCTTAATGGTACTTAAGTATGAAAGGGAGCTATTCATTATCCCCAGTAAGAAACATAAGCAGCTTGGTTCGGAGAACATCGGAAATGGAAATTTTCACAGTGTTCTCAAGAGTTGCTTACAGGACGAGATGGTGAGGGTACATGGCAGGCAATTTTGGAAGCTGTCAAGATGGCTTTTCCCCTCTGCAGCTAGGAGAAATAAATTATTGACATCATCATAAAGAGATACACAGGTGAGGGCACTGGAGCCTGCAAATGAAACCTGCACGCAAAAGCGTATCCGTTCTGCAGGCAAGTACACCTAGAGCAGTTGAAGGTGGTGTAATTTCCCTGTTTGCAGTAGCCAGTACCACCTCCCCTGTGCAGAGGATATTTTATTTCAATTATCCTTGCCTTCTTCCAAGAATCTCAAAGCAGTATATATAGACCTTTTCTCTTCATAACAACCTTGTGAGGTAGTAAGAGTCCCATAGCATCTTTAAGACTAACTAACTTTATTGCAGCATAAGCTTTCGAGAACCACAGTTCTCTTCATCAGATGCAGCGGTGGTTCTCGAAAGCTTATGCTACAATAAAGTTGGTTAGTCTTAAAGGTGCTACTGGACTCTTGACTATTTTGCGACTACAGACTAACACGGCTAACTCCTCTGGATCTTGAGAGGTAGGTAAGGTGAAAAAACAGGAACCAACCCACAGTCATCCAGTAAGCTTTGCGGATATACAGAGATCGTCCTAAGTACAGAAGTTACTAAATTCCAACAATCTCATCACTTTGACTCAATCTCTGGCCAGTGTAAATCAAACTGACGTGGAAACTTGGCCAAGAGAGCAGAGTTCAGGAATGGACGCGAGACAAGCAGTGTACGAGGGAGAATAAAGAGGAGCTGGTGGAGCCCTGTGGGGAGGCTCGGAGAACATCAGAGATAGAAAGCAAGGACATGGCTCTTCTATTGCCTACAGACAATGCCTGACACAATATTGGTAAACTGACACAAGAAATCTTGATCCCACTGGATATGCAATTTTTGCTTTCTTCCTCCTTTTTTGCAATGTTTTATCAATACACTTAAAGCAGACTGGTAATGTGTAACGGGGATGATGCATATAGACTGCAGGAATGGAGGAGTACAGCAAACTGATTGGAGAGTATGCCCGATGGTTTTGGTTGGAGATGCTGATCTTTCATATCTTACTACGTAAATGGGTAAGCGTGTTCGAGACGACTCACCTAGATTCCACTGTGCCAGCACGCTCTCGCGCACCCCTAATGGGGATAAGAGGCGAGTCCTCGGAAAGAGCTTGCCCAGGAGGCCAGCGCAGCAGTGCACTGTGCTGCCTGCTCCCCTCCCCCCTCTCCAGCTGTGCAGTTTGGCATGTATGGGGCAGAACCCAGCGGGGGGCAGGTGCAGGAGCATGCCCTGCAGCCAGCTCTCCTCCCCCTCCACTGTACTCCCCGCACCTCCAGCCCGCCTGGTCCAAACCCAAACAGGGCTGCCTGCTTCCCTCTCCCCACTCCCTGTGCCTCCAGCCCACTCACCCCATCCGACCCTGAATGAGACTACATTAGGTAGCTGGCAGGTGAAACAGCACATGGCTGCCTGCTTCCTTCCCTCCCTCCCCGTGCTTCCAGCCCGCCCACCCAGTCCAACCCTGAATAGGGTGGCAGTGGGTGGCTGGCAGGTGCAGCAGCACCCCGCTGCCTGCTTTCTTCCCCTCCTCTCCGCACCTCCAGCTTGCCTGCCCAGTCCAACCCCAAACAGGACTGCACCAGGTGGCTGGCAGGTGCAGCAGCACCCATCTGCCTGCTTCCTTCCCCCCTCTGCACTCCCTGAGCCTCCATCTCACCCACCCAGTCCAACCCTAAAAGGGGCTGTACTGGGTAGCTGGCTGCTCCCCTCCCCCTGCTGCCTGCTCCCCTCCCCCCGAATGGGCCAAACCAGGCAGCTGCCAGGTGTAAGAGCACTCTGGGGCACCTGACCCCCCCCCCATCGCAGTGCTGGAGAAGTGGCAAGGTCAGTTCCAGCCACCCTGCCCTCCCCCGATTGGGGTGCTGGGGAGGGGGCAATGCCCAGCCCCGCTGCCCTTCCCTCCTCACCCTGGTCAGGGCACGGCAGAGGGGGGCAATGTCTGGCCTGCCTGCCCTGCCCTTTCTAGAGCCCATTTTATTGTCTCCTCACAATGAGCCTTGTTCCTAGTATAGGCATACATGAGGCTGTGCCACCGTTTCTTAGAGGTTATAGAACAGGGAGTTTTTCATTATGCCTTTGCTGTGGGGATTTAAGTCACCATTTCCATACCTCTGCTCTCTTCTGATAAGAAGGAATATTGAATGTGAGCAGGGTAGAACTGAATGGTATGGGATTTGAGGGAGGGAAGGTAAACCCAAAGTGAAAGAGACCAGGAAAATGCAGGCTGTGCACTGGCACATGTTATACCATACAATGGTATTTATCCATTCAACATCTTCATGCAAGATTTATTGCTATTTATTGATGTTCCCTTGCCAGTTCTTATTGAACTTAGTTGGAGGGCATTCAGCACCAAGACGGAACCATCATCCCCAGGTTCTGAAGAAGCTGATAGGGAATCTTTCATCACACTCCAGTACATTTGGATCCAGTACTTCTCATTGGAAACTTGCAAATCTCTAGACTTGTAAGTTCTGTCCAGCCCACATCCCATTGGAACTATCATTGAATGCAAACCTCACACCCCTCCTCTTCCTTCCTTCCTTCCACTTGCTTTATATAGTGAGGAAAATCAGGAGGGAATAAAGTGGTAGAAATGTTGAGGTGGCAGAATGGCCTTTGCCACTTCAGAGATTGTGGGAAGATCACATTTTGGGAAACTTCCCTATTCTAAAAGCTCCCTGCAAGTAGAAAACCAACAAAGTAACCAAAGGGTTGGGAGGTAATCTTTCTTCCTGCTGTAAAAATTTTCCATTTATGTGGAATTGCTTATATGAAGGAACATTTCAAGTTGGACTCCACCTCCTGCCATCTGAAATGGTGCAGTCCATTCTACCACCTCAACGTTCAACCACATCATTCTCTGGCAAGTTTAAATCAAGCTTTATTGCTGGACTGCTTTCAAAATAGCAAATAGCTCTCGGTAAACGTGTGTAGAATGAGTCCCAAAAGCAACTCACAATCTCCTGGTTCAGCAACTTCCCGCAGCCACCGCCAGAAGTGGGAGGCATGGATGAGAGGGGAGGGAGATGGAGAAGGAGGGCGGAGGGAGCATGTAATGAAAATACCAGCTGTATAACCTTAACAATCATGTTGCGAGCATCAGCATTGTAACTATTGAATTTAACGTAGATGGGCTGAAGAACAGCAGGTTATTGCAAGTTCAGATCCAAGGAATCACTCTATGCTATCAAGTGTATTGTTCCATAGGGGGGGAAATAATAGGATCAGACAATCATTATCTGAATTGGACTGCAAATGCAATGCCTGAGAATGGCAGATTTTTTTTTTGTAGGTCAGCTTATCTATTTAAAGACATTTAAATGATCTAAAGATAATTGAAATCCACTGCCCATTCATTACTTCTCCCTTTGAGTCTTAAGTAATTATAACTGTAACTGTGCCCCGACATTCAGATGGTTGCCCACACGACCTTCACCTGCCTGGCCTGTAATAGGTCACTGTATTATTTTCCATCAAATTACAACATATGTACCTGAAGTGTCTTGAAATGCAATTGGCTTGGCTACATGACAGCCGGCAAGAAAGCAATTGCAAAGCTGTCATCTATGATGATTATAGTTGACCAGGGCAGTCTGGAGCCTATTCTTACCTTGTTTCCACATATGAATGCATGAAGTTGCCTTAAACTGATTCAGACCATTGTTCTATCGAGGTCTGTATTGTCTGTTCTGACTGTCAAAGGCTCGCCAGAGTTTCAGGTTGAGGTTTTCCACATAAACTACAACCTGAATCTTTTAACTGAAAATGCCAAGGATTGAACCTGGGACCTTCCGCCTGCAAAGCAGATGCTGTACCATTAAGCTACAGCTCCACCCCACAACAACATGAAGTTGGATCAAGGTTAGCGTTGTTTACTGTGACTGGTAGCAGCTCTTCAATGTCTTGGAGAAAGAGATCTTTCATATCACCTATTTACTATCTGATCTTTGTAACTGGAGACACTGGGCTCAATCATGGGATCTTCAGCATGCAGATCAAATGTACTAGCAGTGAGACGTGGCCCTTTCCCAGAACAGAGGGCATTGTCAAATGGGGGAATAGCACATGTGAACAATGGATTTAGCATACATGTCTCAGAATAAGCAGCTAGGCAACTTTGGCATTACTCCTACATCTCAGTTTAAGGCACCAACGTATGGGTTAAACTAGATAGTATTAATAGCCAATTAGCACAAATAAGGAAACACGTCCTTTCCTTCTAGAGTTGCCAACCTCAGGATAGGGACTGGAGATTATAATGGACCACTCTTCACTCCTGCCAAAAATTTTCTGCCAAAATTCAGTTTGCCTGCTTTGGCTGAGCAGCATCAAGTAGTGTGTTCATTCTTTGTGGTTTGAAAGTCTGTTTGTTCCAACCAGACAGTCAGATATAATTTGGGTGTTTTAGCCCAGCCCAGTAACTTGATGGGGAGAAGTAGGAGCCGTCTTCCTTTTTCTGGGAAATGGCACTGGAGACTGTGTATTTCCTTGAAGCTTAGTTTCTTATATTCTTGGTTCTCAGCAGTGAGAGGTGTTTTACTTAATATTTTAGTTACAGCAACAACATTTCTTTACACAGTTTCCTATGGCAACTCAGGTTTCCTGGAGTTAGTTTAGAACTGTTTTCCCTTCACAACAGACCTGGGGTCCTCCTCAGAGCAAAACCCTCTTTAGAAACTGGACAGGAATTAATCTTCTTCTCCTAAGAAGATATAACGCTTCTTCTTTTGGCTTGAAAGGGAGTCTCCGTCTACTACTCAATCACTCTTGACAAAACACACTCCTAGGTCTATGGTGTCTGTGTCAAGTGGGCTTCAGTTTATACTGATAATTATACTAAGAATTCTTAATTAGAATTCTTCTTCAGGACAGTGATATTACAGTTAAAGCAAAAGATTTCTCTTCCCTCACTCCAGAGGGGAAACAGTCCAACCTTCCTTGTCAGACTCACTCACAAACTCTCATTGAACAATCCTGTCCAACTGTCAGCCCTTCAGCCAAGTTCTAACTGACCAATCAGAGAGGAGAGAGCAGCCTGTCACTAAGGCTCTCCATTCCAAACAAGAATTAACTCTTTCCCTCCCAGCTATCTGACTGCTGCACTGAGGAAAACCTGCTTTCAAGTGCAGTCCATCACAGAGATCTAAAATTACAAGTGATCCCCATAGTACCCAGGTCAGTTCCCCTGGAGAAAATGGCTGCTTTGTAGGGTGAAGTCTATGGCCTTACACCCTGTGGAGGTCCCTTCCCTTTCACCCAATAAAGCTGATGGGTGACATTTACAGCACAGACAACACAAAATACTTCTTTACTCAACCAGGAATTACATTGGGGAGACTACTGCCAGTGGAGGTGGTGATGGCCACAAGTATGGCTTTGAAGGGGAATTACATAGCTTCATGGCTACTAGCCAAGGTTAGTAAAGGGAACTTCCATATTCATATGCAATAAATCTCTGAAATTGCACTAAGAGGTAACATCAGAAGTCTCTAACCTCTCTTATCCTATTTGTTGGCCTTCCAGGGGAACTCAGTCATTTTGTGGGACAGGATACTGGACTAGATAGATATCCAGCAGTGCTGTTCTAATGTTCTTATCAGCAGTTGGTTAAATCAGCAATGAAATCTTAACAACTAGAAGTCAGTGTAGGCACTGAGATGGATCCTGTGACTTTGTTCTGCCAACTCTTCCTTCAATGGTGCAAAACTTCCTTCATCTGAGCAAGTCTTTTATTCCCATTGGAAAAAGTCCTCCTCCAGTCAGAGAAAGGCATAGTGGAAGACAGGTCACATAGAGGAAGGGCGTTATGTGTGCCCTAAAGCCTTATCAAAAGTCATCTGAAACAGGTGGGCTTTCACCTGTATCGAGAAAGTTACATTCTTATGATAGGCTAACGTTTTCTCTGTGACTGATAATTGATCAGAGATAGCTGTGTATGTAAAGAAAGAGCAATGGTTTTGTCAACTAAAACAAAGTAAATCATATCATGTTAATCAACTAAACACCTTTGATGCTTAAAAAGAAATGGGTTGATTTCTTAAAAATAAGGAAAATAGAAGAACTTTGAGAGGCCACATAAAATAATTCAAGCATGAATTATTCCTTATAAACCTAATTTAAAAGAATTGAACATTTAGATGAGTCTGCAATATGTGGGCATTTTACTTTTAAATACACTTTTTGTTCCTAGAGCAACTGGCTGAGACAGTAGTAATGATGTCATTGAAAATCAAAAGCCATCATCTCAAAATAAGAATTTATTGCATTACGGTTTGTTCATATAGGCCCACAACTTTCCCAACCTTTCAGCTGAGAGGAGTCTTTAAGTTTGGTGTAGTGGTTAAGAGCAGCAGGACCCTAATCTGGAGAACTGGTTTTGATTCCCCACTTCTCCGCTTGAAGCCAGCTGGGTGACCTTGGGTCAGCCACAGCTATTCCAGAGCTTTCTCAGGGCGAAGCTACAAGTGACAAATTACACTTGAATGGCAAGTGTATTTCTCCCTGTTCACTTGCCCTCCACTCAATCCACTTGCCAGGCAAGTGTCTTTCGTCATGTGTAGCTTGGCCCTCAGTGTCACCCACCTCACTGGGTGATTGTCATGAGGATAAATAGCACACTTTGTAAACTGCTCTGAGTGGGCATTGTTGTCCTAAAGGGTGGGATATAAATCAAATGTTGTTGTTGTTGTTGTTGTTGTCATTCCATTGAAACTTAACAGAATCACTTCATACCTGCTGAGAAAATGTCAGCCAACCATGATGAGCCCTTGGCATAACACAGGGCTTTATTTTTTAATCCTACTATATAAAAGCAACCCGTGTTGCCGACAACTCACTTTTTATCCTGGTGCAGGTGCAGTGAGTCATCGGCAACACAGCGCCTGCACCAGGATAAGCCTGTCAAAGGCAGGGCCCTCCCAAGAAGGCCACCGGAGGCCCAGCATGCCAGTGTGGCCCTCAAAACAGGTCCCAAGCAGGCTGCTACCACGATGGGCAGGTCCTGAGTAGGGATGTGCGTTTCGGCATTCAGAATGCCGAAAGAATGCCGAAACAAAAGTGTTTCGGCTTCTTTCGGGGAATGCCGAAACGTTTCGGGGAATGCCGAAACGTTTCGGGTAGCCGAAAGAAAAAAGCCGAAACGTTTCGGGATTCTTTCGGCTTTCTTTTGGCTTTTCAATGGGAAAATGCCTCCGTCTTCCAGGACGCCTGGAGGAGGCATTTTCCCACCGAATAAGCCCAAAATTGGTGGGGACCTTCCTCTAACCCTTCTCTAACAACCACCCAAGTTTCAGACAGATTGGACTTTGGGGGGCCATGTTATGGCCCCCCAAAGCAGGTCCCCCCATCCTCCCATAAGAAAGCGAAGGAGCAGCATATTGTTAGCATGCTGCTGCTAATCTTCTTCATTATTTCCTATGGGGAAAAAATGAAGAAGCAGGCTTCCTTTGCCAGGGGTGGCATTTTGCATGCAAAATGCCCCCTCACCCTCAGGGGCCCTTCTCCCACCCCTCCTCCCACCCCCCACCAAGGCTCAGCCTGCTCCCACTTGGGGGGGCATTTCATGGCCTCCCCAAGTAGGTGCTCTAATCTCTACCACTGACAGCTGGGGGAGGCTTGTGTTGCCAGGGGTGGCATTTTGCATGCAAAATGCCCCCAAGCCCTCAGGGGCCCTTCTCCCACCCTTCCCCCACCCCCCACCCAGGCTCAGACTGCTCCCACTTGGGGGGGCCATTTCATGGCCTCCCCAAGTAGGTGCTCTTTTCTCTACCACTGACAGCTGGGGAAGGCTTGTCTTGCCAGGGGTGGCATTTTGCATGCAAAATGCCCCCCCAGCCCTCTGGGGCCCTTCTCTCACCCTTCCTCCCACCCCCCACCAAGGCTCAGACTGCTCCTACTTGGGGGGGGCATTTCATGGCCTCCCCAAATAGGTCCTCTCAGCCCCTAAAGTCCACCCCTTACAGCCCCACACAAACCCAATTCCCCCCCAGCTGCCACACACAGACCCAAATCCCCACATTAGCCCCTCACAGACCCAAATCCACCCCCACCTGCCCCACACCCGTAACCCCAGGAACAGGCTGGCAAAGGCCAGCCCTCTCCCTTTGTTCCCTATGCTGGGAACTTCTAAACTCTCTTTCCCTGGGCAATTCTGCACAGCCCAGGGGTGCCACAATGGTGGGCACACTTCTGAGTGCCAGCTGGTCCCTGCGAAAGAGCACCTGAACCACAGACACCCTCCCTCAAATTCCCCCACCACCTACAGAGATGGCTGGCCAGCCAGCCCCATTGTTCCCTATGATGGGAACCAACTGCACAACAAAGAATAAAACAAGAACAACACAAAATAAAGTTTTAAAAAAATTATATTCTCCCTTCCAAAGTACAAGTAGGCAAAGCATTATGACACATTACACCAGCAGTCCCCCACACAGAAAAATTAAAACAAAACTCACTTAACATCAGAGAATCACAAAGCATGATTCCTGTCAAAAACACTTTATTTCTTGAACAGCTTTAGGTTACACAGCAGGGGGGAACACCAAAGGGCATGGCAGCACTATCTTACACAAAAATAACACAACTCGCTTCACATCAGAGAATCACAAAAACACAATTCCTGGCAAAAACACTTTATTTCTTGAACAGCTTTAGGTTACACAGTAGGAGGGCACAACAGGACATGATAGCAATGTACTACAAAAAATAATACAACCCACTTCACCGTTTTTGACAGCAATTGTGTTTGTGTGATTCTCTGATGTGAAGTGAGTTGTGTTATTTTTGTGTAGTACACTGCTTTCCTTCTCTGTGGTGCCTTCCTACTGTGTAACCTAAAGCAGTTACAGAAATAAAGTGCTTTTGACAGCAATTTTTGGGGTGATTCTTTAATGTGAAGTGAGTTGTGTTATTTTTGTGTAAGATACTGCTTCCATGCCCTTTGGTGTCCCCCCCCTGCTGTGTAGCCTAAAGCTGTTCAAGAAATAAAGTGTTTTTGACAGGAATTGTGCTTTTGTGATTCTCTGATGTTAAGTGAGTTGTGTTATTTTTGTGTAAGATACTGCTGCCATGCCCTTTGGTGTTCCCCCCCTGCTGTGTAGCCTAAAGCTGTTCAAGAAATAAAGTGTTTTTGACAGGAATCGTGCTTTGTGATTCTCTGATGTTAAGTGAGTTGTGTTATTTTTCTGTGTGGGGGACTGCTGGTGTTATGTGTCATAATGCTTTGCCTACTTGTACTTTGGAAGGGAGAAAATAATTTTTAAAAAACTTTATTTTGTGTTGTTCTTGTTTTATTCTTTGTTGTGCAGTTGGTTCCCATCATAGGGAACAATGGGGCTGGCTGGCCAGCCATCTCTGTAGGTGGTGGGGGAATTTGAGGGAGGGTGTCTGTGGTTCAGGTGCTCTTTCACAGGGACCAGCTGGCACTCAGAAGTGTGCCCACCATTGTGGCACCCCTGGGCTGTGCAGAATTGCCCAGGGAAAGAGAGTTTAGAAGTTCCCAGCATAGGGAACAAAGGGAGAGGGCTGGCCTTTGCCAGCCTGTTCCTGGGGTTATGGGTGTGGGGCAGGTGGGGGTGGATTTGGGTCTGTGAGGGGCTAATGTGGGGATTTGGGTCTGTGTGTGGCAGCTGGGGGGGAATTGGGTTTGTGTGGGGCTGTAAGGGGTGGACTTTAGGGGCTGAGAGGACCTACTTGGGGAGGCCATGAAATGGCCCCCCCAAGTGGGAGCAGTCTGAGCCTTGGTGGGGGGTGGGAGGAAGGGTGGGAGAAGGGCCCCAGAGGGCTGGGGGGCATTTTGCATGTAAAATGCCACCCCTGGCAACACAAGCCTCCCCCAGCTGTCAGTGGTAGAGATGAGAGCAGAGCACCTACTTGGGGAGGCCATGAAATGCCCCCCCAAGTGGGATCAGGCTGAGCCTTGGTGGGGGGTGGGAGGAGGGGTGGGAGAAGGGCCCCTGAGGGTAAGGGGGCATTTTGCATGCAAAATGCCACCCCTGGCAAAGGAAGCCTGCCTCTTCATTTTTTCCCCATAGGAAATAATGAAGAAAGATGAGCAGCAGCATGCTAACAATATGCTGCTCCTTCGCTTTCTTATGGGAGGATGGGGGGACCTGCTTTGGGGGGCCATAACATGGCCCCCCAAAGTCCAATCTGTCTGAAACTTGGGTGGTTGTTAGAGAAGGGTTAGAGGAAGGTCCCCACCAATTTTGGGCTTATTCGGTGGGAAAATGCCTCCTCCAGGCGTCCTGGAAGACGGAGGCATTTTCCCATAGAAAAAAGCCGAAAGAATGCCGAAATAATGCCGAAAGATTCCCGAAAGTCGAAAGCCGAAAGAGATTCTTGTTTCGGCTTTCGGCTTTAACGATAGAGAATCTTCTTTCGGCTTTCTACTTTCGGCTATAGCCGAAAATTTTTGGCTTGCACACCCCTAGTCCTGAGTGGTAACAGCCTTGCAGCAGGCCCTGAGCAGGCTTAGATGAAGCGACGGACCCTGGAGTGCTCCTGCGTTCCACAGCAAGCCAATTTTGGCCCCAAACAGGCCTGATTTGACCTCAAATGAGCCAAAATTGTCCCAATGTATAGGAGCATAGGAATGCTGCCAGGGCAGCGTGACAAGCCCTGTAGTGTGTCATGGGGCTCCTGAGGACTCCTCAGGAGAAGAGGAGCCTTGTGTAACCAGTCAAGCCAGCTCTGATACAGCAGAAGCCAGCAATCAAAAGGAACAGCTGCTGGCAGATCAGAGTCCATGGCCAGCAGCTGAGCCAGAATCCCCAACACCCTTCAGCCCCAACACCAATGGCGAAGCCCAGCCAGCAGTTACCCAAAGCCCTCAGTCAGCAGCTGAGCCAGCAGCACAACTGCCCTCCAGTTCCAACACCACTGGTGAAGCACTGTCAAGGACGTCTAAACCTCCAGCTTCACCCAGGGAGCGCCACAAAAGCAACGAGTGGAGCTGCAGGAGAGGCGGCAAAGTGCAAGCCTCCTGGCCAGATGCCAGCTGCTTGTTCAGAGTGATGAGGAAGTAAGCACAGGATAGCTCCCAAACTGCTGGCTGTCAGCCCAGCCTATCTATAAAACTCCACCACAGACAACCAGGGAGCATGGAAGCAACACGTTGGAATCCTGTTCCTGCTGCAACCACGCCACGGAACCTTGCCTTGCTATTCTGACACTTGGACTGTGCCTTGACTCTGCCTTTGCCTAGCCCTTGAAACTTGCTGGTAACTGATCTTTGGACTGCCTGACCTCACTATCTGGACTCTGGAATGGACTCTGACCATGCTACTGGACCAGCCCATGACAGAGTGCTCCTGCTCCCCTCAGCAGGCTGATTTCGGCCCCAAACAGGTCCGATTTGTCATCAAATGGGCAGAAATTGGCCTGCTGCAGAGTGCAGGAATGCTGCTGGGGCAGCACAACAAGCCCTGGAGTGCTTCTCCTCTTTTCAGTGGGCCAATTTCAGCCCATTTGAGGCTGAATTAGGCCCATTTGAGGCTGGAAATGGCCAGCTGTGGAGCACAGGAGCACTCCAGTGCTCATCATGCCACCCCAGTGGCATTCCTTCACTCTGCGGCCCACTGATTCTGGCACAAATGAGCTGAAATCGGCCTGCTGCAGAGCACAGGGGCCATTTTCTAGAGGCCGTTTTTAAAAAAGGGGCTTGGTTGCTAGTTTGCTAAATTTTGCGTTATACATATGTATTTTTAGTTTTTAAATGTTTTTATGATGTATTTTATGTGGTTTTAATTGTTCACCCCCTTGGTTTGGTGTAGTGGTTAAGAGCCAGTTTGGTGTAGTGGTTAAGAGCATGGAACTCTAATCTGGAGATCCACGTTTGATTCCCCACTCCTCCACTTGAAGCCAGCTGGGTGACCTTGGGCTAGTCACAGTTCTCTGGAGCTCTCTCAGCCCCACCCACCTCACAGGGAGATTGTTGTGGGGTAATAATAACATACTTTGTAACTGCTCTGAGTGGGCATTAAGTTGTCCTGAAGGGCGGTATATAAATCGAATGTTATTATTATGATATTATTATTGGTGGTCCTGAGTCAGCAGAAAGGCAAGATATAAACATAAACACAGGGCTTTTTTTCAGGGGGAATGCGGGGGAACATAGTTCCGGAAGCTCTTGAAAATAGTCACATGGCTGGTGGCCCCCCTGATCTCCAGACAGAGGGGAGGGCAATCTAAACTTCCCTCTGTCTGGAGATCAGGGGGCGGGGCCACCAGCCATGTGACCATTTTCTCTGAGGGCAACCCATTGAGTTCCACCACCTCTTTTCCCAGAAAAAAAGCCCTGCATAAACAAATCTATAAAATGTAGCAATAGTATTACAGATTGCAGTGGTATAGTAGGGGATTATAATTATATCCCCAATCACAAAAGAAAGGAGCAAAGATATAAAGGGAAAGTAAAAAGGAGGTGGTGGTGGGGAGTCAATAAGAAAAGAGGAAACAAGTTGCTAGGGGAAAATGACAGAAATATGACCAAAATACACTTCCACTCAAAGGCTGATAATTGATTTAAGTTCGACTGTGCTTTCTCTGTACTTCAGTGCAACCCACCCGCCCCGCCACATTTAAAACATCATGTTTTGAATTAAGTGACAAAGAATTTGCTTTGCATTCCTACCAAGAAGGCCTGTGAAACCCTACAGTCAATAAGTCAAAGGGTATGCCTGTACTCAATTCTCAATAAAGCTTATTGACAAGATTCAGTGTTAGCAGGACATCATGCTTTTGAGGAAAAGAAATATTGTTTTGGAAGAATCTGTAGAGCCCCTCCCCTGCCCAGCCCTCCCCCACTTCCTCTGCTTTCCCTATTACAATTAAGTCTGTGTCAAGAGATTTCGGCCAAGGTTGTCGGAGTCACATCATTTTTACTAGGTCCTTCAGGAACGCTTTGCCTTGGAGTAAAATTCTGGGCTCATTAAGTTTCCTATTAGATCTCAAGGAGACAAACTATCATTGGGGTAAATGCAATGCAGCGCAAGATTGTGTGTGTGTGTGTGTGCACGCATGCCTGTGTGTATTTCCACAATCTATTAGAGTCACTGTGATTCTGCCTAGGAAAACTTCTTGCCCTCTCTCATTAAGTAAATTAAAGGTTGAATCCTAATTATACCATCCTATCCTTAGGCTTTTTTCCAAACCTCTTCTACTAATCTGTTTAAGTAGAAATTCTATTTGGAAATGGGACTTAATGCAGCTTGTATTTATTGATCAAGTAGGCTTCTTTCTGGAGATGAAAGGCAAGCACCCAGTCTTTCGAGTTCCTAAATCCCCACTGATTTGTTCTCAAATAAACAGTGAAAATATGAAATATTAGAGAGCTCCCCCCCCCCAAATTAAACAACTATTTAATTTGCCCATCAGAGGCATTGCAGCATTTGACCTTAATTGGAAGGAGGGGCTAAAATATTCCCTTAGCAAAGGGAGTTAATATTGGGAATGGGGGAGAGAGGAGATACAGATAAGTATACTTTGAGACCACTGCAGTTGTAAAATCTTGGAGAGCTCCTTTATATGTTTGAAATGGCTTGTTTGATTGCTTTGAGCAACCAGGAAAAAAATTATAGAAGTATAACAACGACGACAACAACAAAACAAAATTTGATGGTTGTTGTGGATTTTCCGGGCTGTATAGCCATGGTCTTGGCATTGTAGTTCCTGACGTTTCGCCAGCAGCTATGACTGGCATCTTCAGAGGTGTAGCACCAAAAGACAGAGATCTCTCAGTGTCACAGTGTGGAGAAGACTTCTGAGAGATCTCTGTCTTTTGGTGCTACACCTCTGAAGATGCCAGTCACAGCTGCTGGCGAAACGTCAGGAACTACAATGCCAAGACCATGGCTATACAGCCCGGAAAATCCACAACAGCCATCGTTCTCCGGCCGTGAAAGCCTTCAACAATACAAAACAACATTCGATTTATATACTGCCCTTCAGGACAACTTAATGCCCACTCAGAGCAGCTTACAAAATATGTTATTATTATCCCCAAAACAAAACACCCTGTGAGGTAAGTGGGGCTGAGAGAGCTCCAGAGAGCTGTGACTAACCCATGGTCACCCATCTGGCTTCAAGTGGAGGAGTATCAAACCCAGCTCTCTAGATTAGAGACCCGCACTCTTAACCACTACACGTGGTTCTCAAATAAAAAATAATTAATGACCTGAAATCTACAGCTGTCACCCAGTTCCATTGTGCATGCCTTTTGGGAAGTCTGTTTGTTGGGAGGCAGCCTGGATGGTTGGTATTGAGGACTGGCCATCCTTCTTTGCCATAGATAGAGCAGGGTGGGAATTCAGGACAGAATCCTCTAGCTCGTTCTTTCCCTCGATCTTAAAGGCGGGGCTCAGGACGAAGATAACCTTTGTCACCCTAACTAGAGCGCTGCCAGCCCCATAAGTACCTGGATGTGTGTGGGGCTGGGGGGGGGGGTAGAATTATATTTTACTGAGCCAATTATAGGACATATCATTCCCATCAATCCTGGCAATTTAATAAGGCCTGAGTTTGTCCCAAGAGTGGTGATTGGCTGGCTGGGTATGCTGTGAATTCAACCAACTGTGCAGATGCATTCAAAATTCTGCTTATTTTCATTTTTTAAAAGAATATGGGTTACTTCAAGAAAAAACTGGCATTGCATGCAGGGTACATATCATTTGCAAGTCTTGCTGCACCACTAACTTCTGTTGGATTTTCTTAGCCATCTAGGTTAGGTAATTGATAGCAGTGTCTGTGCTCACCTTTGTGATACTTTTGTGAAAATAAATTTAAAATGGAGTTCAAAAGACCCATCGCCCGTCACTACGGTTCTTAAGCCTGATCGGTGTCTGGTTGACCTCCAGAAGCCCACCCAACATATTACATTCCCCCCCCCCACGTGCTGATGCTTGTCTGTCCCCTTCCTTGGACCAATGCTCTGGGCAGGTTTCCAGGCTGTCAAATGAAATAGACTGCCATTAATAAATGAGAATTTTTGGCAGCTGAAATATTAAACAGTAAAGCAGTTTAAACAACTATTGCTTTGTTCTCGTAGCTGTCACACTCAATTTAGCACTTTAATGAATGCTAACAAGGATAATTAACACCATCCTATCTGAACATATTCCAATTTGTTTGAACTCATGAATTGCTTGATTGTACTTATGGTTTTTTTCTGGCACTTTAGGGGTTAAGAAAAATACAGAATGTGTTTCCCCAAAAGCCTAGGACAAAGGTCTCCAACATGCTGCTTGGGGACACCATGGTGCTCACCAACACCTTTTCTGGTACGTGCCAAGTGAGAAAGTGGGTGGGGCCCAATGGGACTTTTGCCCCACAGGGCTTGTGATTGGTTCTACATATTTTTAAAAAAGTTTCTTTGGTGGCAGTAGCTACCACAGCACAAGAATCTCCGCTGTGTGGTTGAAGGCCAAGCCATATGTATGCAATAAAAGTATTTTTAAACAATATGTTCATTTTAGAAGGCGTCATGTTAAATATAGTTTCTGCCTGAAATGCTGAAGAGTTACTATTAGTTATGCATAATCTCACTCTGGGATGTTTTGTGGTTGGCTGCACTTCCCGTGGCAGCCATTTTGTGATAGTACCCACTTTTACAGAAGCCTACAAATGGCAAGAACAACCATTACACTGAGACTTCTTGATATTGAATTGCAAAATGAAGAAGCTCTGCTGCCCAAGAACTTCAAATGTTTAAAATTCAGTCCCAATTTTATTGCTGCTCCTTACCTATCCAACATCACTCATGAGCCTTACAGATGGACATTCTCTAGAGCCCGTTTTGAGGTACTTCCTTCTGCGGTATTGCAGGGTAAATTTGCTTGACTGCCAATGCTTGAACGCCTATGCCCATGCATGACAAACATGGTGGAATCGGTTACTCATGTCCTCTTATTCTGCAAATTTTATCAAGAGGAACGGGCTTGCCTCATACTGCCTCTCTTGACTAGATTCAATCCCTTGCTGTCCTATCTCTATTTCAGACCAGAAGTCTTGCGCAATTTCCTTTTAGAAGCCACTCAGAGTTCACTGACTTATGCCATGGCCAAATTTTGTTCCTTAGCCATTAGGAAACACAGACTCCTCTTAGCGGAAAATGTGGTATAATTGCTTTCGCCCTTTTTATCTCTATTGTTCTTATTTTATTAATCTTCCTTTGCTAATGCTCTGATCTTATTGCTATGCTTTGATGTGGTATCTTTTATCTCAGAATTGTTTTGTTTTACTGGCTTTTGCTGCAATAATAATAAATGAATGAATGAATGACTATCCACCACTCTGTCAGAATTCCAGGCTCAGAAAGATTAGGGAGCCCGGTCCTAGGTGATCAAACAAAAGTTGAAGTCAGTTGGAAGGGACTGAGTTTATTCAAATTTGGTGATAAAAAGAATGTCACAGGTGGAGTAAGTGCCAGAGGGAACATGAACAGGAACTTTATATCATGAATAAACAGAATGGTACGACCACCTGGTTTTTAGGGGATTTATAGTGTATTCCAAAACAGTTATATCCTCCTAAGCTTTGGCAGGCTGTGGCTCAGTGGAAGAATATCTACCCAGAAGGTCCCAGGTGCATCTCCACTAAAAAGAATCAGGTGGTTCGTGATGTAAAACACCTCTTTCTAAGGTCTTGGAGAGATTCTGCCTATCAGAGTAGACAATAATTACCTTGATATACCAGTGTTATGACTGAGTCCAAGGCAATTTCATGTGTTTATTGAAGCCAACAGACATAGAAAAGTGTAACTCTACTTACCACCACGCTCTCACAACCACAGACTTTTTGACAACTCCTGTGGGAAAAAAGTGTTCATATTCTAATTGTAAAAACTTAAACAAAACACCAATGTACTTGCAGACTAGGGTTACCAGCCCCCCAGTCAGAGTAGGGGATCCCCTGCTTCCAGTCTTCACCTCCTGCCACCACTCAGCTGGCCAGGGGAGGGGAAAGAGCAGGGAATGGGCCCAGGAGTGCCAGAATGTGCTCCCACATGCTCCCGAGTTCGTTCTTGTCGTATGAGGAATGATGTCATTCCAAGCTCAACAAGGAAGGGGCTAGGTTGGGGGGGGTCTTAAGTTGCTAAGTCCCCTTCTTCCCCCAGCACACCCCCAGCATCACCCATTTTTGTCCCTATGCCAGCACAGCCATTCCAGCTGTGGGTTCTCCAGATATGCTGCTGTATATTCAGGTAATGCTGCTATATCTTCATGTGAAGCAAGTGTAAGTATTATCTTACAGTTGGTTAGGATTGTGTTGTAGATAACTGAAGTTCCCCCACAGCCTTGACCTTCGCTGGGCTACTTTCTCAGACTACATTTTCTCATTGGGTTGTTGTTAAAGCAGAATGGAAGATGGGGCAACCATGGTGCCTAAGTATCTTGGAAGATGGCCAGGATAAAAGAAACCGAGTAGGTAGACAGGTCTCCTTTACACACAACTATACTGTATTCCTCCCCAGTGGTGTACCAAATCATCTTCACAGTAAATTTTCTGCCAGTGGTAGGGGTGGTGTAATTTCCGCCAATTCTTTCTTCTTGCTGCAGATCCCCAATTTGCCTCTCGTATTGTTCCCGAGGGCTCTTGTCCCCAAGGGGCAGTATTTTGGGGAGATCAGTGGACTGCAGCAGGAAGAGAGGGGGCAAGAAAGTTCTGTGCCACTTACAAAAGTGCCTTGCATAAGTGGAAAAATGAGTCTGGATCCAACCCTTCGCCTCTTTCCCCTCCTGTTAGATAGCATATTCTGTTCATTGTGTTAATTTCCTTTGCAGCGACTAAAATGGGGGAGGGACACATAGTGCTCGTGGGATGCTCTCTCTTTTTGTTTTCCTATAATTAAAACAGTGTGCAACCAGAATCAACTTTGCTTAATGTTGCAAAGTAATGTATTAAAAAAGAGAGAGAGAAAATAAATATCTTTGGAGAACTGGCCTGAGGGATTCTCTAATACCACCATTTTATTGGAACAGTTATTGCTGCCGTTCTTGATTGGTTGTTAATGTTATTCAACCCCAAGTGCCAGATGAATCTCTCTGGTAGAGGCTAAAGACATAACTTGTTTGCACGTTGTCGGTGAACTCCCAGTTGTTTAATGGTGAGTTACTCTCTTCTAAGCCCATTGGCTTCAATAGACATAGAAAGATATAACTCTGCTTAGGAGAGCGCCGCTAGTTTCATGCCTGCACTCCAGAGTGAAATAGGGATGTTATTAAATGTTGTAGACTGGCTGTTTTGATTTGAAAATCCCTATTTTTCCATATTCTCATGTTTGAATTAAACTCATGATTCAATTTGTCCCAGGATTTAGAAGTTTTGAATGACCAGGTTTTGTTTCTGAAGCAGAAATTATATATTATGATTTTTTTTTCATGGTTACTTTAGAAAAAAAAAGTTTAGGTTCTTTCTTCAGGATGAGATATGGTGTCAGGGTAGCTAAAGTTTATTTATTAATGTAGATACTTTATACTTCGTTCTTCTCTGCTATGGGGACCCAAAGTGGCCTACAACCATGTTAATCACTCCTCCATTTAATTCTCACAACTACAAAGTGATAAAAAAGGTTAGCCTTAGAGATTGCCAAGTTACCCAGCAAGCTTCCATGGCAGAGCAGAGATTCAAACCTGCATCTCGGAGATTGTAGTCTGATATTCTTTCCTCTAAATCGTGCTGGCTGATAGAGGTGGCTGGCTGGCTAGCCAGCTTGTGAATGGAACTAGGGCTGTCAAGCTGTCAGTGGGAATAGGGGACCCCCTGCCCCAAGTTTCTTCAGTGACACTGAAGCAGTGATGGAGGGTAGCTGTAGGAATCACCTGATTTTTATCATAGAGTTTCCAGCGATTCCTAGAGCTATCTGTCGGAAGTGATATCATTATACCATGCCCTCCCCCCATTTCCCCAACCCTTCCTCTGGTTTCTAGACTCAGACTGCCAACCCTAAGTAGAAAAAAATAAGCCTCTATCTCCTTTCTTCTCCTTCCCCCAGCTCCCACAATCTCAGCAGCATTCGAGGCTGACACAAAGAACCTTAGATGCCAAGCACCCCGTGGAATACATTTTCCAGTGCATTCTGGGCTTACCAAAGGCTGGATCAAGATATTTTGGTGCCTGCAGCTGACCAAGAAAATGGAACACTTTCTCTCCATCCATATTGTCACTTCCCTGGCTATTTTTGTGTATGATCCATGGCTCCGTGGTACAGCATGTAGAAGGTCCCAGGTTCAAATCCTGGAATATCCATTTCAAAGGGTTAGGAAGTAAGTGATGGGAAAGACCTCTGCCTGAGACCCTGGAGAGACAGTTCCAGTCAGAGTAGACAGTACAGACCTTGATAGACCAATGGGCTAAATCATGAGTGTATTTTGGGGAGGGTATGTGGCTCAGTGGCATCTGAATTGGATGTAGCAAACCTCAGGTTCAATCTCCAGTGTCTCCAGTTCAAAAGACCATGTGGTAGGTGATATGAAAGACCTCTACTTGAAATCTTGGAGAATGGATGCCAGTCAGAGTGGACAGAATTGACCGTGATATGTTCTATGATAAGCCAGCTTCATGTGTTCAACTGTTCAGGCACCACAATGCATGAGCTCTTGTTGCCATCGCCACCCACCACTTACATCTATTGCTGGGAGTCACAGTAGCTAATTCCCTTTCCCCTCTCTCCTTCAACCTTCATTAAAAATATGTTACCAATTACTGAGATGGTTTCGGTAAACAAAGTGATGGACAAACTCTCGTAGGAGGAAGTAAGCCCTGTAGGGCACATGTGAGGTGCTACTTTTAAAGAGGCAGAGGGGGAGAAGGAAAGGTGGAGGAGATACTCCAGCTTCCAGTGCAAGGTCTTGCTGGTGACGGTAGGGGTGGAGGAGATGGGTGAGGTGGAAGGCTTGTTACCCTCCAAGTCCTGCTATGTGAGGTGACTGACTGCAACATTTCACTGAATCTGCCCCATGTGTGCCTCAGAGCCAAGCTACAAGTGATGCCTGACACAGGTTGGGCACTTGTCAGCTTCCCTCAAGTTTTGATGGGAAAGGTAGGCATCCTGGTCTTACAGCTTGGCTCTCCATTTAATTGAAGTTTACAGAACCCCCCACCACCACACACACACACAGCAGAGGGGAAGGGGGGTGCCCAGCGAGAGCCCGACACCTGCAATCCCCTCCCAACTGCATGTTCTCCCGCCAATAGACTGCCACTCTGTAAACTTCAATTAAATGGAGAGCCAAGCTGCAAGACCAGGGCACCTACATTTCCCATCAAAACTTGAGGGAAGCTGACAAGTGTCCAACCTGTGTCAGACGTCACTTGTAGCTTGGCTCTCAGACACTGCCAGTCGAAGGTATTGTGTCAGGGAGGAGAGAAGCAATGGAGGTAGAAAGAGTATAATCATTAATGAAGCTCTTTTTGGCTATCCTTGCAGTTCCACCGAGGTTTTGCCCAAGCAAGAATTTCCAAATTTGCCTGGATTTTTGCTTTTCGCAGCAATTGCAGTTCTGAGATACTTAGCAGGGAAAGTTCTAACAGTGTCAAATTTTGTGATTTTTCTGCATTCAAACAGTTATATAAATCCATATAAATAATCTTTCCAGGAAAACATATTTGTCAGGATATAATTTTAATTTCCATAGCTCTGTTTTTTTATTAAAAAAAATCTGTCAGTGCAAACAATCTGTTCGTCTTCATACTCAGAATAGAAAATGTTGAGTATGGTATTTCTTTAATATCAGGAACAGAAAGTGATGCCAAGAATTGATGAAAATGATAAGCTCCCTACCAAAATGGAAACACGAATAGAGATGGAAATATAGCTCTCATTGGTTTAAAATGTCTTGGGTTCCCTCACACAAATTTCTTGTGTAGTTATCAACACCAGATGGCACTACAGGAATCTATACAGGCAGAGATGGATCTATAGGTGCCCTTCTGCTCACAGAAGGAGCCTTTCCCCCAGAAATAATTTTGAATGTCTCACCTCAACCCTCCCCCCCCAAAAAAAATTTTGGTTACTCTTCTCTCTTGTTATTGTCACACTTGTGATTCTGTATTTTCAGTCAGTTTGTTTACCCATACTGATTTTTCCTCATAAAATATATGCATTTTCCAACAACTCTGTGTAGAAATAGATTAGCATGATATTACACAGGTAGGGTGTGGCTAAAGTTACTTTCTTATAAATCAGCACCAATATACGATACAAGTGAAAAATACTGAAGGAAACTTACACATTCAGAAGCAATAAACCATGAGGCAACATCAAATGTAGGCCTCGGTCTCTATGCCCCGCTGTTGGCCCTCCAAAGTAACTGATTGGCCATTGTGAGACAGGATGCTGGACTATACAGACCACAGGTTAAATCAGCAATGAAGTATTAACAAGTCCAGGTACTCATCAAGACGGACCCTGTGATTTGGTTCTGCCAACTCTTCCTTCTAGAGATGGGCACGATCCAAAAAAATTAACGATCAAGCTGATCGTGGATTGGTGCCGGCGATGATCCTGATTTAATGACCTGCACCGAGCATCTCCTGTTCCTGATCCATAGATCATGGATCGTGGAGGCAAAAGCAGAGGGGCGCCCCGCTGTTCCCAGCGATACAGGAATGGTGGGTGAGGCCGGCGGCATCTGTGTTTGTGTTTGGCTGTCTGTGTTTGGCCATCAGAGCTGCCTATCAGGGTTTGCAGGGATGAGATTGGAGTGCCCATGGCTACAGAACACCCCCTCCCCCCTCCCTCCCCTGGGTGTCTTCTCCCAACTTGTGACTGCTTTGCTGCTCCGTGGTTGGAAGGAAGCCCTGCTGATCAAGGAAAGCTGGGCTTCCATTCGGGTTTCCAGGGCGACAGAAGGAGGGCAAACAGAGCTCAGGCATTCCCCTGGCTCTGTTGCCAGGGGAATAGATTGCTGGTGCCTGAGGTTCTGGATCCCCGATCCGAGCCCGATCGCCCCTATCCAAGCCCCTCCCGATTGCTGGATCGTTGGCCATGGACGATAACGATCTGCTGGGTCACGATCGCGCAATCGCCATTATCGTGGGGTTTTTTCGATTGTAATGCAGATCATGCCCATCTCTATGAAAAACTTCCTTCACTGAAGTCTTTTTTTGCTGGAAAATGTCTACTCAGTCACAGAAAGGCATAATGGAAGACAGAACACATATTGGGAGGGTGTTGTGTGTGGTCTAAAGCCTTATCGAAAGTCATCTAAAATAGGTGGGTTTTCACCTGTATCTAGAAAGTTGAAAAAGAGGTTTTTTTATCTTCTCTGAGATATGGTCATCGGTCTTCTCGATCTTCACCTAATGAGGGCTCCCGCTCTCCTGGCTTTCTGCAAACTGTACAAAAATTAATTATTCCAGAGGGCCTTTTCCCATGGTAGGAGGGCTGTACTGTAAGGGAATGGTTCAAAGAGATACATTACTAGAAGGACAGGGACTGTAGTGTATACTATTGTATACTGTCTGCTGCTGTAAATATGGGTAGGTTCTGCACTGCTTAATGTGTCATGTCTAATTATTTATGCATTATTTCTACTCTGTATTAGATTTCTGCTTGTTTTCACATTTCTGCAAATTGCATTGCATAAACTATTGCATTGTTTATTGAATGTTCCAGCTGCTGATTTTATTCACTTCCCCTGGTGTAATCCACCTTGAGTTTCAGTGAGAAAGGTGGATTTTAATGTAAATCTATAAAGACAAGTTTCCTGACTGACTCATCATTGCCCAGCCCAAACCCCTGGACCTAGAAAAATGAAATTTGGGGAGAACATTCCATTCATGATGTAAACACCCACTAAAAAGGGATTTGAAGAAATTCGCCCCCTAAAGGGGTAAAAAGGAGTAAAATGTGTTTCCCCAAAGGGACACAGCTTCCCTGTGTGGCTGGCAGGCTACTGCCTGCTTGAACCCCCGCCCACTGCTCGGCTATTCTTCCCTGATTGCGCCAGCCTTTCAAAGTCATTTGCATATGCAGCCTGATTGGTCCACACACCCCACATTCTAAACCATCTGCAATTGCTATGGGGAGTCCTTGAATGTGTCCTGAGGGCAAATGCCCCTCCCCAGTCTTCCCCTCAAAGTTCACTCGGGTTGCCAATTTCCCTGTGGGACCTGGCTTTCCTGTGTGTTTGGCTGGCTCCTGCCTGCTTGCACCCCCCTCTCTCTGATTGGTCAGCTCTGGAACTCTGTGTTCTGAGGTAAAAATCAGCTCAAGGAAACTGCAGACAGTTGAAGAAAGACAGTACAAGACTCCTGAATAGGGAGTTTTGTAACATCTTTGTGAAGCTCAGATACTATTCTATTATACCACAAAACCAACTAAAAAAAAACACACCACAATCCAAAAAATGTTACGTACCCATAAGTATTATAACTGGATTTAAAGTAGTTAAGTATCATAGCGAAGCACGGGTATCAAATTAGTAAATAAATAAAATGATCGATTGCTGTTTTACATGTGTATTCTCTTTCTATGCCACAGACTGATGATGATGGAATGTTAAGGTAGCTCAAGGGTAGAATATTAGCTTTACCTGAAGAAAATTCTGGATTCAGTCCCCAGCATCTTCCTGTAAAAGAGTCCGATGGTAGGTAATGCGACAGTTCTCTCCTGGAGACCTTGGAAAGAGACCTTGAGAGTCCAACGGCCTGACTGAACAGAAGGCAGCTTCATGGGTGTTAAAGCTTTGCCACCCAATTTTCTCTACTATGCTGAAAAGCAAATGTCCTCAGAGTTGGATATTGGCTTACAAACCGTACCTGCCAAGTACTGTCAGATCAGATGGAAGAAAATAGGCTGCTTCATAGAGGTCCCTATTGCTGTTTCTGCAATCTGCTTCTTTGGAAATAGCAGCTATTATCATGCTATTTTGCATGCACAGACATCCAAGTGAATACCTGTCCTAAGGACCCAAGCTGCCACTCACAACAGTGGTTGCAAGAAATCCCTTTATTAGCAAGCTGTCTGAGTTCTGAATGGAGAGAGAAACCACACTGAGATAAAGGTGCTCATTATGAACAAATTCAGCACCCCGATAATGATATCTAATTGTCCTAATCTGTAATAAAGTTCGAAGTTACATGTTGCCTATTACTTTTAATTTACAGCAAGTTATAATAGATGAAATTAACTTGTGTTTAATTTTCACAGACTCGTGGTTGGAATCCATTTTCTTTTCCCTTTTGCTTTCCCCTTTTTCAATGCTGGAAATTAGCTGCATCTAAACTCTAGTGGAGAGAGTCAAAATGGAATGTTAGCTTTAATTGTTTGCTAATCATCCCAAACTCGGGCATAATCCATGCTTGCTTCTGCATCTCAATGAGTCGGGAGATAATTAACTTGTGTTTATCCTTTACGATTGAAAGTTTGTTGCACTTTCTGCCATTATGTTCTTGAAAAGTTCCTCCGTCTGACTGAAGGTGTTGCATGACTTATCTGAAGGACTCTCAGCTGAATTCCGCCCCCCCACCCCCAGATTGGAATGCTGAATTCCGCAAAAACAGCTGAGAAGGTAAGAACCCATGCCTCTGAAGGATGGACTCTTGAGGGCACAAACCTTATCATCATTAGGACTGCCAGTCCTCCGGTGGGGGCAGGGGATCTCCTGCTCCCAGTCTCTCCCCCCCCCACTCACCTTGCAGGCAGGAGGGGAAAGGTCCCAGGGAATGGGTCCAGGAGGCAAAAAACTTCCTGGGATGGGGCGCAGCTGGAGTGCTTCCCATGGGCTTGATGGCGTCACTTCCAAAAGTGACATCATCGTGCCTACTGGGAGGAGACCAGGAAGGTGAGCATCAGTTCTCCTCCTCCCACCAGGAGGACCTGGCAACCCTAAGCATCCGTGCATGGACAAAGAGGAGAAGTGGAAGCAGAAACAGGGTATAGAATCCAAACCACGGCTGGCGTCAGCCCATATGGATGTGGGGCAGCTGCCAGGGCCCGGGGCCATTGCTGTTTACTCCCCCTCCCTATTCACTTATTTGCTAGTACTCCACCATGCTCTTTACTATACTTGCTGCTCAATGCCACTTGGAAAAGGGCCTCAGATAGTGGTGTGTATAGGCAACGAGAGAGCTCACAAGAAGGCAGGAGAAGGACACACAGGCTGGTGGGACGCAAGTGGGTGGGAGGAAGAAAAGGACAGAATGTGGGGAGGCTGGTGGTGGGTATAAGACAGGAGAAAGCCCTGGGAATTCTTTACCCAGTGTCCCTCGAAACCTGGAACTGGCCCTGATCCAAGCCCTTTCTTACTCTTTGGCAGTTTGGTCCTCCAAGGGAGAAAGCAGTTAGCTATCCCTGTTCAAAAGAAGTGCAATTGTCCAGGTTTCTGCAAGTTCCGAGAAAGTCATAGAAAACTATTCAGCTGCGTCCACCAACCCCATAAGATTGCTCATGCATTTGTCCCAGCAGATACACAGATCTATATTGCTTACAGTCTTTCTTCCACAAGGCCATATCCTTCTGCTTGACTAAATTGATGTTGATCTATTGACTCGAGTGAGGCGATGTATTGCTTATTCCTGCTGGGTGTAGCTCATTATTTGCCTTTGTTGTGTGGTTTATGAGTTCTAGCCAAATCCTCAAAGAGCCACCTCATTGAAATGAATTGGCTTAATGCTGGCAGCATAAATGGAGAATTGGAAGGGTTTATTTTTTTTTTAAAAAAATATTTATATATATATCTGAGTTTGGTGTTTGAAGTGTGCAGATCCCGCAGTGTAGATAGCAAAGGGAGCTCTTGGTAAAGCGGCTTTCTTTCTTCAGCCCTCCTACTGGGCTGCCTTTGGGGAAAAAGGCTGACTTTGTTTCTAGAGTTTTGCAAACAACAATAATTATGTCTGTGTGTATTTCTTTTCTGTGTCTCTCGGGAGAAGGGGAGGGGAGGCAGTTGACATTAATGATGCTCGAACAATTAAGGAAAATACAAGGTTAGCAGGGACACTGAAGCTTTGAATGATGATCAACACTCAATATGGTATTTCTCTTCGCCATTATCCTTGGCTCCTGGGAATAACCACTGGATAAAGCTCTCTAACCACCTTTTTAGTCAACTTTTCTTTTTAAAAAAGTTTTATAATCTCCTCCAATTGTTATGTATTTCCTTAATAATAAGAGCTGTGCTTATATAACACTTTTCTAGACAGATTAGTGCCTCACTCGGAGCAATGAACAAGTTAGTGTTGTTATTATCCCCGCAATACAGCTGGGGAGCTGGGGCTGAGAGGAGTGGCTTACCCAAGGCCACCCGAAGATCTCATGGTAGTAGAGGGATCTGAACCAGCAGAGTGCTGATTTGCAGCCGAACCACTTCACCACTGTGCTACAGCAGCGCTTAGCATCCCAAGATGCCTTGCCAAGCTTACAAAATACACCCACTTGATGTGAATAGGAAAAGTATAACACAGTGCAATATGCTTGGATGTGTGATTGCCCCCTGTATGCCCTGGGTTAACCTAAGGTTTATTCAAATAAAGTATTGAACTGCAAAATTTACATGCAATCCTAAACAGAGCTAAACCCTTCTAAATCTGTTTAAGTCAATGAGCGTAGAAGGGTGTAACTCGGCTTAAGACGGCACTGTTGTTTTGTTAATTCTTCCAACATGCAGGTTTCCTATGAAGCTGCCCTAAGGGGATGCCAGTGTCTATGCCCTCCTGCTCTGGATCCCAGCCCAGAATGGTAATGCCACTGCTGCTTGCTTTCCCATGCCTGCATAGCAACCTGTGCCAAGACATGCTGCTTGTTGCCATTCCCTTATGATGATCAGTGTCCTGACCTGGATAACCCAGGTGAGCCGGATCTCATAATATCTCAGAAGCTAAGCAGGGTTGGCCTTGGTTAGTAATTGAATGGGAGACCTCCAATGAATACCAGGGTTGCAGAGGCAGGCAAATGGCAAACCACCTCTGTTAGTCTCTTGCCATGAAAAACCCACCAGGGGTTCCCATATGTCAGCTGTGAAGTGAGGGCATTCTCCACCACCATGATGATCAGTAAAAAGAGATCAAAGGAGAATGGCAAACATTGAGAAAGTTCCTCCTCAGCCACCTGTGTCCAGTCAACCTTAAATATCTGATATGGGTATCACCCCCCTCCCCTCGCTTTTTGTTGTCTCAAGCTGCTTGCCAATATAAATTTTTCAAGCACAAGAACTGCATAAATCTTGTAAGTCCCCATGTAGGGACTACACAACCTTTCTTGGTGGTGGTGGAAAGAGCCATGAAGTCATAGCTAAATTATGGCGACCTCTGCAGGGGTTTTCAAAGCAAGAGACTAACAGAGGTGGTTTGCCATTCCCTGCCTCTGCATAGCAACCCCGGCCTTCTCTGGAGGTCTCCCATCTAATTACTAACCAAGGCAGATCCTGCTTAGCTTTTGAGATCTGACAAGATCAGGAATGCCTGGGCTATTAAAAATGGTGAGTGTAATGTTATTTTTTTAACTTAAGTAAGTGAAGGGATGGAGAGGAGAAATGTCATGTAGTTTTAATAATCTGCTATACATTCTGCTTTTGATATTATGTTTATTCTTTATTGTTACTTTTTGTTATATTATCATGTAGCTTTAATACTTTGTTATATATTTTGTTTTGATACTATGTTTACTGTCTAATTTTATTTTCTGTTATATAGTCTGCTTTTTATTTTCTTTCTACAGTCCAATGCTATTTTCTGTTTTAATAAAGTAATTTTTTAATAAAAGGATTGCCTGGGCTATCCATTTCACTTACACTGGGCCTATTTAATAAAACAGGGCTGTGATTATTCAGTCTATATGTAGACACTGGTCAAGTGGAGAGGGGATGAGAGATGAAAATAAATGGAAGGAACTGAAAGTTTACATCTAACTGGTAACTAGTATCTGGTATCTAACCAAGAGAACTTGACTCCAGAAAACTTATATCCTGAAAACTCTTCTTGGTCCTTAAGGTGTTAGTGGACTTGAACCTTACACCCAACAGCACATGGTCATTATGGCATCAGCTCTCCCCAGCCTCTACCCTTAAAGAATCTCAGGACTAGCCACTAATGTGCTGGCAACCTGACTCCTATCCAGGAATTAAGTTCAGACATTCTCCTAATTGAACAGGATTTAAAGAGCAGAGGAACACAGCTCAGAATAAACTTGTGGAGCAATAAAGAAATGGGGCTAGTAAATCTGTTCATCAGCGGAAGAAACATTATTCTGAATGCAGCAATGGAGAGCTCAGATTATTGTCATTGATTGTCATTGGTGTGTCATTGATAAAAGTTATTTATATTTAATCATCTGTCGAGTCATTTTACAGGGCAATGGAGGAAGCCAGCTGCAGCTCTGACCCATCCAAAGACAGGCAGACAAGGCCACCTTGAGCAATGGAAATGCCAGTTATCTACTTTTTAAAACAAACTTTAGAAAAAAATTTTACTCAGGCCACTGTCTGCAAATCTGCTTCTGTATGCTTCAGTTTGTCAAAGTTCATGTGTTGTTCTTGTTTTGTACTTGGGTACAAAAATGTTTTGTACAAAGCGGCCTTAAGCATCTATTTGCTGTAGAGACACAGATGCGAGTGCTTAGCTCTGAGATACTGAATTAAGCGGCTGGTTCCTTCACTGTTTTTACTTCCTCCTCTGAAGTTACAAGCATCTTCCCCATTGGCGATGAGATGTACGCAGTCTTTCAATACACATATCACACAAGCCACGCAAACTAGCCAAACACAAAGGTCCTCTGGAGTGATTTGCAACATCTATTTTTCCTTCAGAAATGTAAAGCTCTACCCTCCACATTTGAGGAGCTGATACTGCAGTGCTTGAATGTGGTCTTTCAATGTGTCCCATTTCGAGATGCTGCTTGATCCCAGCAGAGTTGCTTGTGTTCCCATCACCACAAATCAAATTGTCTACAACGAATAAACAAAACCCTTTTTATACAAAGCTTGGTAAAAGACCCACAAAACCAAACAGGGAGGTGTACTGGTTGAGGGAAGGTAAATCACTCTTCCTTTTGGGGCTACAGCATGGTGATGCTGTGTTCTTTCCAGATCATAGCATTGTGGGGGAAGGACAACACATTTAATAGTTCAGAACGGGGCAGAACTCCAGAATTCCCAGGCAAATCAGGTTTGCTTTATGTAATTATTTTCTTTTTTAAAACCTTTGGTTTTGGATCAGTAATTCAGCTCCTCCTTAGTTGCCTTAAAGTTTTATCTCAGGAGCTCTCTGGTCACAATCAACACTTTTTTTATATTGTCGAAGGCTTTCACGGATGGAGAACGATGGTTGTTGTGGATTTTCCAGGCTGTATAGCCGAGGTCTTGGCATTGTAGTTCCTGACGTTTTGCCAGCAGCTGTGACTGGCATCTTCAGAGGTATAGCACCAAAAGTCAGAGATCTCTTAGTGTCACAGTGTGGAGAAGATGTTGGCAGGTATTTATATCTACTCAGGAAGGTGGGTTTGGGCTGAGTCATCCTGTAAGAGTTTCCCAGGGTGTGGAATGCTAATGGAGGGAGGCTTCACTGTATCCTGAGGAGGTTCTTTTGCATATGGATTGGTGCTTGATATGCTAATCTTCTCTGCAGGGCTGTTGTAGAATGTAGAGTATTTTGTTAGCCTGGTATTTTTCAGGACTGGAAACCATGCTCTATTCATTCTTAAAGTCTCTTCTTTCCTTTTGAAATTGTGCTTATGGTTATGAATTTCAATGGCTTCCCTGTGCAATCTGATGAAGTAGTTGGAAGTGTTGTCCAGTATTTTAGTGTCCTGGAATAGGATACTGTGTCCTGTTTGAGTTAGGCTATGTTCACTTTTTTTCTTCACACAAACAGAGCTTCAGGTGTCCTCTATTTTACTCAGGCTTATACCTCAAATCTCTTTGGCATTTTAATTAGGCAGTGTGCAAAACGGAACACCAAAGATATACACAAATTGTTTTTCTGAATCATTACCTTTATTACCCGGAACAGTAACACAAATCCAAGATAGCTGCAATAATGAAACACCTACCCCAAAACAACCAGCTGTTTCTTCTTGAATTTTTGATGCTTGCCACCATGCAACATGAGCACATTTTTTTCTCTGTATTGATTTCTTGGAAATGGCACCTCTCCTTTCTAATCAGACCCTTGGAGGAAGGAGCAAAGCGCACTCCCGTCCAATTCAAACTGCAGAGAGCCGCCACTCTCCCTTCCTGGTGGGTTAGAGATTTTTTTCCTCTTGTAAAGTAGAAAAGCTTTGACTTACTTGGGGGCCAGTAGAATACAAACTCTTTTTCTGCACAAGCATTTCTGGGAGCCCTGAGCCCCTTGCTTCCACAGGTTATAATTGAGCTTGCTGAGCTGAGCTATGCTTTGCTCTGGCTGAGATATGCTTTGCAGAAGCTGAGCTATGCTTTGCAATAGGTTGATCCACTGCAGAGAGCTGGTCTCTTAGCAACCTCTCTGGAGCTTGTAAATTAATTTTGCGCACTTGATTAGGTCTGCAACTGACAAACATAACTGAAAACATTCTTCCACTAGGGGAAAAAACAACTCAAAATTGGCTTTAAAAATGATTATGGAAAACAAAAACAAACAAAAAATCAAGTGAAAACTAAAGGCCAAACAATGCATGCAGAAATCAGGGGATAAATTGAAGCTGTATGGGGCAAGAACAGAGGAAAACCCCATAGTTTAGCTAATTATTGGTCATTGTATAGGTATAAGAGGATTTCTTAGAACCTGAAGCTGGGAACATCCAATAGCCCCTTCCCCAGTATTGAAAGATGATAAGAGGCATAATTGCTCAGAGTCTGTATGCTTATATCACTCTTGAATTCATGTACTGAGTTTGCAGGCATGTGGGTAGTGCTAGGTGGAATTACAAAAGATACAAGTGTGTTGCCCTATGGGAAAGTATGCCTTTTCTATAATACAACTTTCAGCTGTGAGGGAAAAAAAACTATTGTCTCTCTCAAGCTGGGTTACATTATCAAGAGGAACACAGCAGTACAGTTACAGTGGTTGAAATTTATCTCCAAACCAAAATGAAACTATTGTCTGTAATGAAACTGCCCCCTCTTCCTTTGGCTCAATTTGGAAGTGGGCTTTGTTGGGACAAAACATGACCCCCCCCACACACACACTCTGAACCCAATTCTGAATTTTGGAAACTCTGTGGCTGTCCCATTGACCCCGGAAGCACCACAGGGGCTTCAGCCTCCCTGCGAAGACACCAAGCTATCCTCCATCTTGCTAGTCCCATGTCACCTGGCTATTCTGTATGTGTGAAAAATTAGGTTAACTTATTAGTTTGGTGATGAGTGACTATCCCCAAGATTAACTCAGGATGGAGTTCAATGTGTTGTCACCTATGTGCTATGCCGGACTGTGTTGCGGCTAATGAATCACACCAGACACTTGTTTGGGTTAGAAATGGCCACAACTTTATTGATTACACCTGGATAGAGCATTGACCTGGCATCTGGGCACGGATCCTCATTGGCATCGGAGTTCTGGCTGCCGACCGATGCATCACCCGCCAGCCTCCCGCTGGCACATCTCGGCACATGTTGTTCCGTCGCCGGCCCTGCCTGGCGACCCTTGCTTCCAGATCCGTAGGGGTGAGCAGTCCCGAAGGCCCACTCACCCGGTTGGGATCCGGCCCAATGCCTCAAAAAAACACCAACCCATAAAGTTGTGACAGTACCCCCCAATAGTCCTTAATTGGCAGAGGGTGGGAGGGTGACAAGCTGCTCCTGCTGATGCTCAGGTGTAATGGCACTGACCATGCGGCTGGACCAGCACAGGATGGACGCTCCTCCTCCTCAGGTAACCCCACCTCCACTGCATCCAGCACCCGGTGCCAACCCCAGCTAGCTGGTAAGTCATCAGCTTCCTTTTAGCAAAAGTAAGGTGCCTGAAGACAGTTTCCCCAAAACATTTCCATAGGGACCAAACTTGTATTAGGAGGATAAACCATTGAACTATTTACCTCCATAGCTCTCCAAGTATAATAGTTAGTATGTTTCACTGTCCCAGCATGACAACTGGGTGATCTTGATATGGTCACTGGCAGACTAACCTATTTATCACACAGGGTTGTTGAGAGGATCAGGTAAAGGAGAGAAGACCCATATATGTTATCCTGAACTCTTTGGAGGGAGGATACATCAAGTGTTCTGTTTTGTCTCTTTTTGAGATCCACGACAAATTTCTGTGACTTTTGTTCTGGAGACATACAGGCCATACACTGTGAAGGATACTTTTTGTACCTGTTTAATGAAAATTGAATACATGGTGTTTGTACTTCCACAATAACTTACATTACAGTGTGGTGTAGTGATTAGACTCCGAGAGAACCAGGCTCAGACCTGCCCTGGAAACTCATTGGGCAACCTTGGACCAGTCACACGCTAAGCTTGACCTATCTTACAGGACTGTGGTCAGTATAAAATGGAGGAGAGGAGAATGATGGTAATAATAACAACAACAGCGACAACAACATTCAATTTATATACTGCCTCTCAGGACAACTTAATGCCACACTCAGTACGGTTTACGAAGTGTGTTATTATTATCCTCATGACAATCACTCTGTGAGGTGGGTGGGGCTGAGAGAGCTCTGAGAGAGCTGTGACAGATCCAAGGATACCCACTGGCTTCATGCAGAAGAGTGGGGAATCAAGCCCGGTTTTTCCGATTAGAGTCCTGCCGCTCTTATCCACTACACCAAACTGCTGAAAACCTCTGGGTTCCCATTGAGAAGAAAGACAAAGTAGAAGTAAATGAATGAATAAATAAATATTTTGTATTTTCTTCCCCCTTTATACTGCATTGTTTACTAGATATGTTGTGCGGTCTGTACTTGAGCATTCTCCAGTTATGGAAACCAGTTTACACAACATATTATAGTGTTACTATTTCATTGTTCTTTAATTTGTGTAAGTTTTATTGCACCATTTGCTGTATGTCATATATTGCATTGACTATATAATTCTTCAATCCATCTTGAGCCTCAACAAGAAAGTTGGATGACAAATGACGTAAATAAAGCATCTAAATGCAATGTGTACCACCCTGCAAAATCCAGAACACATCAACGGGGAAAAAAATATAATTGCAGTTCTGTTTGGTAACATGGTTACTTGTAATACAGGCTTCAAGAGATGATTTCTATCAGGGAGGGATAGTCAGATCAGAATAGTCTATTCCAAAGATAATTCCTATCGGGGAGGGATACTTAGAAGCACTCATGCTTAGAGACTATTTTCCTTCTTGTACACGACATTGTCTTTTTCTATTCTGTTCCTAACTTATGCAATTTGCACACCTGGACATCTGCCAGATTGTAAAAAAAAAAAAAAAATCTAGATTCAAGCTTGATGATCTTCAATTAAACAGGCGGGGGGAAAAAACCCTTTTACTATTGCAAATGAATTTATTTAGAAGTTAAACCAAAATCATATACGTATGCTACCAGTACTGCTTAAAGTTTCATAATTAATGACAGCATTGCTGGGCGAAGTCTCCTCTCTGGTCTGTCAGCACCGCTGTACATCTTTGATCGAAAGCATTTTAAGTGGTTTCAGAAGCTGGATCAGGCAAGGGGAAAAAATAACAACTTGGTGGTAATTCTGTGCCTGAGAAATAAATAATACAGGCTTGTAATGTTTTAAGTGCTGGGTTAGCGCTTGTCAACTGTTTCAGGGGAGCTGCCTGCCGAGGAGCTGAAAAATGGAGAAAGATGGCACTCTTTGTCTTTATGATAAAACTCTTCTATGGTAATCAAGCAGGTCTTAAAGAGAGTGAAGTTTGTTGATTTGTTTCTGATTTATTTGTATTTCCCCTACGATGTTTTATGCTGAGGTTTGCCTTACAAGATATCAAAGCAATGCCATAGTTTTTGGGTGGGGGGCATGTTACATTTAGAGCCCTATAATTATGTAAAAGCCCTGACTTGGATAGCCCAGATTTCAGAAGCTAAGCAGGGTTGGCCTTGGTTAGTAGTTGGATGGGAGACCTCCAGTGAAGACCAGGGTTGCATAGGCAGGCAATGCCGAACCATCTCTGTGAAGTTTCTTGTCGTGAAAACCTCGCTATGTCTTGAGAGCACTCTCTACCACCAATTATGTAAGTACGGATCACAGCATGTATTAAACATGCATAAAACGGCTACAGAATATACCTCCAATGTGAACCTCCAGAAACAAAGTTTAGAACTTTAGTTTGTTGTGGATAAGAACAAGGCAAACCAATTATTCTTAGGAAGGGCAGTTATGGAGATGAACGGATGGGATGGAGACAGCTAGACTGGGAAGACCTCATTGGTCCCAGATCAATGTTTCACATTCTGGAATGAAAATAATGAAGACTTCTGATGTGAGTAACATCTCCTCATTGGCTGCTACGTTCTGGTAGAGAGTGCCCTGAAGTCAGAGCTGACTTATGGTAACACCTGGTAGGGTTTTCATGACAAGAAACTAACAGAGGGGGTTTGCCATTGCCTGCCTCTGCAACCCTGGTCTTCATTGGAAGTCTCCCATCCAATTTCTTAGAACCTGCACTCTGATTCTGTAGATAGTATATCTTCAAGAGATGTTGATAGTGGAATAAAGCTTTGTGATGTTTAAGGAACTAAAAGAGGGGAAAGGACTACACTGATTTCTATCCATTAGCTTTGTCATGCCCTCATGGTCAAACTGCCCTATTTGACTTTCCTTCCAACATGAAACCTGTGAAAAGGGTATCATCAGGAGGTGGTGGCAGCTACCAGAGAAGAAGCTCCCCAAAGTCCTTAAGAAAGCTGGAGGGCGGTGAGAGATTCCTACAGGGAATATAGGGTTTCCTTTGGTTAAAACAAATCCCTCTCAAGCCCTTGCATGGGGTTGTGCCTCTCTTGTCTGCTCATTGGCTTGTCGTAGGTGCAGAGACAGAGAGAGGTGCTCAAGAGTGACTAGGACATGACTGTTACGTAGTTTAGGTGTGTGGGGGGAAGATGATAAGGAAGAGCATGGTTGAGGTTTATAAATGTATGGGGTGTAGAAAGTGGAACTCTCTCTCAAATGTATATGCTCTCTTTCCAGAGAACTGCTTCACAACTACCAAAGCAAAACCATTAAACCACATTAATAACAAAGCCCTTAAAACACAACCATTAAAAAAAAACAACACCATTAAAACAAAGCAGGGCATAACGGCAGTGTAAAATACACATCAAGCAACCTAAAATGATGTCGTTAAAATGATCCTTGGGCTAGAAGTAGACCACAAAATGTTTAAAAGATAAAACACCTTAGTTAAAAACTTGGGTAAAAAGACCAAGATGGGTAGCCGTGTTTGTCTGTAGCAGTGGAAAAGAGCAAGAGTCTGGTAGTACCTGTTAGACAAACAAAATTAGTGGTAGGGTATAAGCTTTCATGAGCCACAGCTCACTTCTTCAGATACCAAGGAATGTTTTTGCCTGGTGCCAAATGAAAGAAAAGTCAGTGCCAGGTGAGCACAGAGAAGGGCATTCCAACAACGAGGCACTACCACTGAAAACGCTGTCTCTGGTCTCCACTTGCATTGCCTCTCTCCCATAATAATTTGAACTCAGGGACATCTGGTGAAGGAGATGGGCAAAAGATTCCAGATGGACAAAAGGAAGTACTTCTTTATGTGTGCGTGTGCCATCAAATCTCAACCGACTTATTGTGGTCCCAGCAAGGGGCTTTCAAGGCAAGTAAAAAGCAGAGGCGGTTAGCTAATGCCTTCCTCTGCAGTCTTCCTTGGTGGTCTCCCATCCAAGTACAGACCCTGCTTAGCATCTTAGATCTCACGAGATCAGGCTATACCAAGCCACCTTCTGACCCCATTACTTCTTCACCCAATGATTAATTCAATTTTGGAATTCAAAGCTATATGAACAATAACAAGTAGGGCAACTAAAACTAGACCACTGCAAATTCCAGTAAATCCTAAAATTAGTGTCCTTTTCTGCATATATTGTACTCTTAAATTTATCCTATTTTTTTTTTTTGCTTTTGCTAGAATTTGGCTGCAACCCTAATATCTGACAGGCATTAAATGTGCTGTAATTCACTTCTGCTCTATCATAACCATTTATCAGTTTTCCTTGCATTTTCCTGAATGCCCACAGAGACTTTCAGTAGCTTAAGGGCAGATGAACAGGGGGAGGTTATTTCTGAAGGTTGTTTGTAAAGCTTTCTAGCCAGTTCTCAATCAGAGTGGATGTACATCATGCGCGAGGAGGAATGGAACGCTGATGAATGAGTCACTTATGGAAATAAAAAACCATGCTTCATGGAGGAGGGGCCCTCTGATTTTTGTCCAGTTGGTATTACTTGGAAAGAATTGCAAGCAGAGATTTGGCTCCTTTGCAGCGTAGGCAGATCTTCACTGCATAACCAGCAACTTTGCTGCCCCTCCCCTCCTGTTGTAGCCTTCTGTGCCCCCCAAAGTGTGTCACTGTAGGACAATGAAACCCAAGGAAAATAATGGGGGTTTAAATGGAAGGGTACAATTAGAAGGGGGAAATGACAAAAAAACCCACAAACCCATCATCTCTCTCTTAATCTCCTTGGATTAAGATCCAAGTCGATATACTGGTGGTGGAAAGTGCCCTCAAGTCATAGTTGACTTATGGTGATCCCTGGTGGAGTTTTCATGGCAAGAGATTAACAGAGGTGGTTGCCATTGCCTGCCTCTGCAACCCTGATCTTTGTTGGAGGTCTCCCATCCAATTACTAATCAAGGCCAGCCCTGTTTAGCTTCTGAGATCTGACAAGACTAGGCTCACCTGGGCCATCCAGGTGAGGGCAAGTCAATATATTACATTCTTACAAATGGGGCCCTACAAGAACTTCTTCTCTCCTTCCCACCCCCAGCCAACCTAATTTGATCTGCCCCTGTCTTCAGCTTTCCCTTCTTCCTTCTCTCTGGCAGTCTCTACTTGGGAAAACTGTGACCCAGTTGTGCGGTGCCTGCCACCAGGTTTGGCCTAGTTGTGCATTGGGGAACCTGCTAGGACTTCAAGGGCATCTCATTTTCCCATTTCCTCTTCCCCACATTATTTCCTTCTTTTCTTTCTCCTGGCAGCCCTCCTATCCTGCAAGTGATCTCAACTAGTTTGCATTAGGTTTTCCCAAAACGGCACATGCACAAATATAATGCTCATCAGCAGCCATTCATGCCCCTAAGACTACTTAGATGAACACCGAAGGGTATGATTTGATTGAAATGTGGCATTGATTGATGACTGGTATATATGATTTGTGGGCGATCTAATTGTCTATTTAAACAATTGCCTGCTGAGTTATGCCAATTGCTCTGTACTGCATGGTTGGTATAGTGAAACAACCTGTCGGACACCTGCAAACAGACTGACAAACAAAGTGATCATCAAAGAATCATGTCATGGCAAACAGAGCATAAGCCAAACCAATAAGCAGTTGAGTACCCCTAGTACACAGCTTGTTTACAATAAACATAAGCATCTTGGAGGCATCCTTCTTATGACAGCGGTCCAATTTAGAAGGATTTCAGAAGGGACTATATAATATCTACTTTTATTTGTAGTTCAAGATTAAGGTACTCACTCTAGTTCCTGCTCTGAGGTTATACAGTGGAGGCAGGTATGCTCAAAGCAACATCCCTTTATTAACAAGGAGATACAGGGATGAGAGCAAACAGAACAAAGGAGCAAATGTAGTGGATACTTCTAGATAACAAACAGAACTAACTAAGGAAGGGCTCCACTCCAGGAATTTAAATCCATTTACACAAATATTAGAGGAGAAGCATACTGTACCATTGTAATGTGTATAATAAACATATCAAAGATTGCACAGGTGCATGGAGGATAAGGCTATCAGTTGCAATTAGCCATAATGGCTAAATGAAACTGCCATGTTCAGAGACCATACATGTCTAGAGAAAACAGCAGGAGATGGATCAGCGGATGTATGATCTGAAGTTGTCCCGTCTGGTTCGGAAACAGCATGCTCAATTAGATGGATCTTTGATCTGATCCTATAGGGTTCTTACGAAGGACCACGTCCTCCTGTCCTGTCCAACCCACCAGTTTGACTTTTTCATGATTTTACTTGCATGTAGCAGATTCTCTGAAGAGATGTCATCGAAATACTCCTGTGTAAATAAATGTCTGGTCCAAGAGAAATCTCTGAGTGACACCCCTGCCCCCAGACACCTCCAGGAGATTTGGATTATCATGATAGCATTGTTGCCTTTAGCTGAATATGGAATAGCAACAGAATTGTAAAATGAAGCTCAAACCAATTTGGAATTGGTTCAGGGTATGACTACTAAATTCAAATTCTGCAAGAAAGTCACAACTTGAGTATTTCAAAGCTCTAGAGTGACCAATACTAATAACACAGGCTTCTGGAACCCAGACTACATTCAGCTGGCCGTCTAGTTTTGAAAAAGTTGTACAGCCATATTTGTCCATTCAGAATTTAAAAACAAGAATGAAGTCCGTGTAATACCTTTCATTACCACCAACCAAATTGACACAAAACATTGTACACACTTCCAAGCTCATCAGACCTTAACTTCATGGCCTCAACATTTTGCTTTCCATATGTCTAACTTTTTACATTTTGTGACATCCAGTCTGCTGAAGGGTTCTGGTGAGCCCGTCTATAGTAGCTGAACTGTCCCCACCCTCAATTTTCTGCACACAATCTGGTGAGCAGCATGAGAAAAAGTGGGGAGAAGTGAGGTCATCATAAACCTCTCTCACCATGATGTTTAAGAACAGCAGCAGCAGCAGCAACAAGAAGCTCTTAACTTCTAGGGCATGATGGGAGGATGTGACATCACTTCTAGGTGACCCTCAGAAGTGATGTCACAGCATTTGTGATGCTTCCTCTTTCCAGGATCTGCCCCAACAGTCCCTGGGATTCTCAGGTTGGCCACCCTGGTCCTAATAAAAAGCATTACATGGATGACATGGCTTTTGAGTCTAGTTTGGCTAGAGTTAACTGTTTGTAGTTCTAGGATTCTTTACTGTGTGGTGTTCCACAATTGAGCAACTGTAGTCTCCAGGCTTGTGTCTGTCATTCTGGTGTGGATTGTAATCATGGTAATTAATGATCTTTGTAGATCTCAGAGCAGCTGGTGATAGAATTTTTTTACGACTGAACCTCTCCAACAAATGTTTTCTATTACTTAAGCAGATAAAAACAGGCACAGGTTAGGAGTAACTAACAAAAATCGATAAGTGCAACATGAAAACAAATAAATTATACCTATCAGAAGATATGTGCAGAGACCGTCAAGCTTAGACAAATGAAATCAAATGCCAATCCAAAAGATGGGCCACTGCTGAAGGAAAAGTCTGGGTTCACTGAATTTTTCTCTGTTCTCTAGAAGATAAACAGATAAACCTGCTTTAGGCAGCACCAGACTATTGGTCCTTCTATAGTAAGAGTGCCTGCTCTGACTGGATGTAGACCTCCCAGTAAAAGAAAAAAAAAAGGTTTCCCGAATGACTACTATCCAAGAGCCTTCAAATGGAGATGTTGGGATCTTCAGCATACAAAACTGGTGCTCTGCCACCCAACCACTGTCAAGGTCCAAGCATACTCCAGTCCTAGTACAAATGCATAACATTCTGACTGGAAGGCCATCTAAAGCCTTTCTGCCTGGCCAGCCATTTACACACCTGGGTGGGGATTTGCCCACCCCATCCCCAATTTAACTCCCCAAGCAATTCAGGAATGAGAGAAAAATGGACTCCAGATAGCGACATTCTAGGCATGTCTCCTAATCTCTGTGGTAAAGACCATAGAGACTAGAGGAAGCAGCCTAGAATGTCACCTGGAAGACTTTTCATCCTCCCAAACTTTGCCCTCCCCAGGTACCACCATCCATATCTTCTGGCATTTTCTGAGGCAGTCATGGGAACCCTACTTTTTCTCATCCTCCCACATGGCAGTATGGGATTAGCTGGTCACTTTGGGGCAATGTAGGAATTTGATGGTTCTTTTTTTCTTTCCACTGCAAGCACAGGAAAGGTCTGTGGGAAACTGATTAGGTTTTAGCTAGGGATTGGCAGATTAGTACAGGGTTGCTGATTCAAGTTTTTAAACTCTGTAAGCAACCAAGCATCTGTATGCAGGGGTGGTGCCAGGGTTTCTGGTGCCCGCGGCTGCTCCTATGTGTGCATGCACATAGTCCGCATGCGCACCCCCCGGACTGCATGATGATGTCACTGCATGATGATGTCATCATGCAGCAAGCCGTCCCCGTTGGCTGGCGGATGGCTGGGATGGCGCGCGGAGGCTGCCTGCACTCCCAGTCGGGCATGGCGGGTGGCTGGGGAGGTTCCACATGCTGCCTCAGATGCCTTCCGTGCCTGGCTCGCGGCTGCTGCGCCCGGCCGGGGATGTGTGTTGGTGGCGGCGGTGGTGGCACAGGGCTGGCCTACTGCAGCAGCTGCGGGCCAGGCACACCAGCTCAGTGGCACGTGCCTCTGCCCCCAGCACCCCCTCTGGCGCCCCCTTCGGCACTTCAGCACCCACGGCGCCCGCCTCACTGCCTCAATGGTGGTGCCGGCCCTGTCTGTATGGAAAAGGGAGAGGTAACCAAACCAGACACTAGAGTTGCCAGCTGTAGGTTGGAAAATTCCTGGAGATGTTGGGGTGGAGCCTGAGTATGGTAGAGTTTGCAGAGAGGAGGGACGTCAGCGAGATATAATCCCATAGAGTCTACCCTCTATTTTCTACAGGAGAACAGATCTTTGTCATCTGGAGATAAGTTCTAATTCTAGGAGAACTCCAGGCCCCACCTGGAAGTTGGCAAGCTTACCATACTCTGAGGTCTGATTGGACACCAGGTCTGGTGAGGGTGAGAAACTTCTTGTTGGTCAACATTAGTGTCTGAACCCGCATGGTGCCTCGTGGTCATAATCTCTCAGCACATTATGAAGTGCAGGCTATGATAAGTTACTGCTCTGAACATGGAGTCAGAGTGGGGCTGCCCAAATGAGTAGCCTATTAGGAAGCCTATTAAGTAGCCTATTAGGAAGCATACTCAACTTTTATTTATTCATCTGCTTCATTTATACCCCATCTTTCTTCCCAATGGGACTCCAGAGCAGCTTACTTCATTCTCTTCTCTTCGTTTTATCCTCACAACAAACCTGTGAGATAGTTTAGGTTGAGAGTGGGTGATTAGCCCAAGGTCACTCAGTGAGCTTCCATGACAGAGAGTAGATATTTGAACCTGGGTCTCCCTGATTCTAGTCCAACACTCTAACCACTACACTGCACTGGATTTCAGCTAAATATATGGAACTTGGAAGGAGGTAATTAGTTACAGTTGAGCTGTTAATAAACCCTAGTTTAACCTGTCATTTGAGTCTGGTGTCTATCTTTTGGGGGGTGGAGGTAAATATATTTTAAATTTTGAAATGTATTCAATAGACCATGTCAGATAATGAGAGAACTCCCCTATATTCCCAAGTCTCTGTAAAATTTACCCTGCCCCATGCCTGGCCCATGACCACGGTCATCGTTTTCCCTCACGGCCACTAATGTATCTTTGACTTACCTGTGGCACACGATTACAAAGTATCGCTTAGGTTGATCAGCTTATTAAACCACAAAATTCACATAAAAAGCAGCTTCCTTTTTTCTTTCCGCTTTCCTTTTCTCTCCAAAAGGGCCAAAATAATAACCCTGGAGATAGAAGTGCTCTTTCTGTCTTTCTGCTGAGGCATGCATGAGAAAAGCAGCCACAGGGGATGCTTCTCTTCTCTCATGTTCTGTCTGTGGCCTACCAGGCTTAGAAAAATCAAAAATTCATGTTTCTCATCTCCATTCATTCTGAGTAACACCCACAGTGCGCGAGGCTCAAGTTTAGCTTTTGCTTTGTGAGAAGAAGGTATTTCTCAACAATATACAAGCAATTTTATTTTTTAATCCTTCTAGCAAGAGATACCTCTTCCCAATCTAGTTATTAAATCATTAAAAACAAACGTGCAGTCTCATTGTAGGGATAGCTAAAAACCTGCAAATGTATTCTGTAGATAAATCCATACCTCTAAAATTAGGTGGTGGATTTCCTTTTTATTTTACGATTTTAAGAAGAGTCTTGCTGGGTCAGGTCAAAGATCCATTTAATCTAGCTTCTTTTACCTCACAGTGGCCAACCAGATGCCTCCAGAAAGCCTACAAGTAGGGCATTTATGTATTTCCCACTTTATCTCCTCACACTCCAAGCAGTTTCAAGGACACAAAATATAATCTTAATAAAATGCTAGGCCTCACATTTACCTGCTTGGGGTGGGGAGTTACCAGTAGAGGTGGGCATGATCCAAAAAAAAAATACCGATCAAGCTGATCATGGATCGGCGCCGGCGATGATCCCAAATTAATGATCCACACCGATCATCTCCCATTTCTGATCCATGGATCGTGGATCATGGAGGCAAAAGCGGAGGGGCACCCCACTGTTCCCAGCGATACAGGAACGGTGGCTGATGCCGGCAGCATCTGTGTTTGTGTTTGGCTCTGTGTTTGGCCGTCAGAGCTGCCTATCAGGGTTTGCAAGGATGAGATTGGCGTGCCCATGGCTACAGAACACCCCCTTCCCCCTCCCTCCCTTGGGTGTCTTCTCCCAGCTGGTGACTGCTTTGCTGCTCCGTGGTTGGAAGGAAGCCCTGCTGATCAAGGAAAGCTGGGCTTCCATTCGGGTTTCCAGGGCAACAGAAGGAGGGCAAACAGAGCTCAGGCATTCCCCTGGCTCCGTTGCCAGGGGAATAGATTGCTGGTGCCTGAGTGTCTGGCTCCCCGATCCGAGCACTATCACCCTGATCAATCCCCGATCCAGCCCCCCTCCTGACCACTGGATCGTTGGCCGTGCCCGAGCATGATCCACCGGGTCCCAATCGTGCGATCGCCATTATTGTGGGGTTTTTTTTATCGTAATGCGGATCGTGCCCATCTCTAGTTACCAGACCCTAGCCCCAATTTCCCTCCATCAAGAAAGGGAGGAGCAGGAGAAAAAAATAATGGCCTCCACATAATGACACTCTAGGAATTTTCTCTGGTCTCCGTGGTAAGAGGAGCAGAGTGTTACCTGAAAATGGCATCAGCCAGTTTGGTGTAGTAGTTAAGAGCTGCGGGACTCTAATCTGGAGAGCCGGGTTTGATTCACCACTCCTCCACTTGAAGCCAGCTGAGTGACCTTGGGTCAGTCACAGCTTCTAGGAGCTCTCTTAGCCCCACCCACCTCACAGGGTGTTTTGTTGTGGGGATAATTATGACATACTTTGCAAACCACTCTGAGTGGGTGTTAAGTCATCCTGAAGGGTGGCATATAAATCAAATGTTGTTGTTGTTGTTGTTGTTGTTATTATTATTATTATCATCACCGCTCCCCCCAAAATTCTGCCTCTCCAGCCATTGACCATAATGCTGTTGAGACAGTTGGAAACTTTACAAAATGCACAGGTTAAATAGATCTGTATGATCTACTTGGCCTAGCAGGATGTCAAATAACGAAAGGTCTTTTCTAACCACACCAACCTTTACCTGGAGATGCCAGGGATTGAACCTGGGTCTTTCTGCATGCAAAGATAACACTGAGGTCTAGTCTAGTCTATGTTTTTACTATTTTTAAATGATTGACACTTCTATTGACATTCGCTCTCTGCCTACTCCCAAAATCTGATAAGTTACTCATGGGTAACTCATCTTTTCATCATCACTATGACTTCTTATCAAGCACAAGTAGCATAAAGTTGAAAAACATCTGGTGTGACAAGAGAAGATTTGATGGCACGTTAGAGGTACCTGCAGCAGCTACTTTCAAAAACTCCTCACACACTGCAACCCTCCCACTTGCGCAGCCAAGAAATAAATCCTTTGAAAATGGAAATCAGGCTTGAAGTAAACAGATTAGTAATGGTTATTTGGTAACACTTTATTAATTAAATGTCCTAAATACATTTAAACCTAGGCATTTAATTTAGATTTAGAAGGATAATTTAGATTTATAAGAATCATTATTATACATTAAGTACAGTAAATGCCAATTGATTTTTATAGACAATATTTACCGATGTGTAACAAAAGCATGGAAAAATTAATTATCTGCACACTTAATTTTAAAAAGAAAATCATAAGCATAACCCATATATAAAATGAATGCTGTCTTGCAACTTGTAATGACTAACCTAAAGAAACTATCCAATATATCTGTAGGTGGAGAGTGCCTGCAAGCCATAGCTGACTTACGACAACCCCTGGCGGGGCTTTCAAGGCAAGAGACTAACAGAGGTGGTTTCCCGTTGCCTGCCTCTGCAACCCTGGTCTTCGTTGGAGGTCTCCCATCCAATTACTATCCAAGGCCAACCCTACTTAGCTTCTGAGATCTGACAAGCTATCCAGATAAAGTTATCCAACATCTAAACCATGATCCATTCCCATACTCATATATAAGCTTCCTTATTATCTTTTATAGAAGAAAATGCTATATAAGCACATGGTGATTTTCATTTGTATGATTGTGAACCTTACCAAATTCTTCAAAGAAAACTGAGAGATAGCATACATGGAGATACTAGACTATTTTTTAAAAAAAAATATTGTTCATCTTTTTTATATGCTCCTCTCCAGGAAAAGAAGATAGCTAAAGGTTAACTTGCACAAGAAGAGATACATTTTTTAAAAAAGCATCCTGGATCTTGGCAATTCCCCCCCTCATTTTAAAGGGTGTCACTTATTCCATCATAGCTTTGCAATGCAAAACCAAGTATATGGCATCCATATTCTAAAATTGATGTCATCGAGAATTGATGTCATCAAGCCATACCAGGAGCATGCATGCACAAAGCACACATGCAAGGACATCCCAAAGGTGCGTGCTGGGTCCCCTCCACCCCATTGAGAGGGTAAAGGGAACTGGCAAGCCTAAATGGGCATCTGTATATTGATAACATATAGCTTTAAACAGCAATGTTTATTTACTTACCTATTTTGTTCATAGTTAGGGTTGCCAGGCCCCCTCAACCTCCCGGTGGGGGATTGAGGCCTGGCACTAACCTGTTTTGGTGGTGGAGGGTGCACGCGTCATCACGCAGCCCTGTGGGTACGTGCCCACATTCTGCAGGGACCCAAAACACACCCATTTTGGCCCAGATCAGGCTCATTTCGGGCCATTTTAGCATGGATTGGGCCCATTTTGAGCCATTGTGAAGCATGGGAGCACTCCTGTGCTCCACAGAGGCCTGAAACGGGCCCAATCCAGACAAAAATGCAGCATGTTTTGGGCCACTGCGGAGCTCAGGAGCACTCCCGCTCTACGCAGCAGCTCAAAATGGGCCTGATCCATGCAAAACAGGCCCTAAACAAGCCCAATCTGGGCTAAAATGGGTGCGTTTTGGGTCCCTGCGGAGGGCAGGAGCACTCCCGTGCTCTGCAGTGGCCCTGATCCAGGCCAAAACAGGCCCAATCTGGGTGGCAGCAGCACATAGGAGCGCGCAGCGCCACAGGGGAGCATGTGAGAGGTACACTCCCCCCTGCTGGCCAGGTAAGCAGGGGCGGGGGGCAGGGGTGGGGGCGGGGGATCCAGCGGGGGTCTGGCATCCCTATTCATAGTCCATCTTTCTTATTAATGTGATCAGACATATAAGTTCATCAATTTTCGTTGTGTTGTTTTCGTGATGCAAACGTGACCTATGTACGCTGAAAAAGCAGCATTGATCCACTTAAACATATGATTATGTCCAGAATCCTGTTCTTCACTGTTTTAGAATATAGACATACACATTATAACATGGTGGGGAGGAGGGAGACACAAATAATCTGAAGGAACAGAGAGCTACACTAAAATGCACAATCTCATATTCCAGACTTAAAACCACAAATCTTTTTGTATTGGATCTTTTTAAATATAGTGTTTTACCAATGTGTATTTGTGCCATGGTAAAGCGCCACAGAAAAAGAATTTTGATGCAGAAATAACCCAGAATTAAGGATGAGTGGAGCACAGAGCAGAGCCGACCTCTAGAACAACAGAGGAATAAATCTGGCTAAATCCACCCATTTCTCTTCTGCTACCAGTAAGGACCAGCATTTCCAGTTCTGAACTGGAGAAATGGCAGCTGAGAAGGCCATGTCGTTCTGCCAGATCAAATGATGAGTGATTTATTGGTGTATGATGCCTCATGTCAATTTTTTTTTTTACATGAAAAGTGATCCATTCTTGGTTGAAGCAATTTCACAGCTCCAGTGCTCAATCATAACTATTAATAATTCTCTAGTGAGAACATAAGAAGAGAAGGTGGCACTGAATGCACTTTGAACTCAAAAAAGCCCTGTGTACATGGCTGCAACAGACACACAAGGGGAATGAGAAAGGAATACGATTAGCCGTTGTTTGGTCTGTGTATATCGTGATGCATTTGTTGGAATAGCTTGGGGAACTAGAATACTCAAATCCATCATAAAACCAAATAAATAGGAGGAATATTTTATATTACATTACATGTAGTGTGGGGATGCCTGGGGTACATACAGAACAATACAGAGATATTTTGGATAACAGAAGTTAATAGCAATGTCTGTGCAGAAATCACAAGGAAAAATTTTTTGCTAGAGTTTGAGCAGATGGTAAAAAAACACTGCAAGCAAGAAGAAGGGAAGAGGCAACCTCAGTGTGTGTGTGTGTGGGGGGGTGAAGTCCTAGAAAAAACAGCATGGGGAGGAAAGAGCCAGATGTGAGAGTCTGAATGGAGACTGGATTTCCCTTTCATCTTTAATATTCCTGAGCCCCTTTTGCATAAAAAGAAGTTAGATACGACAGTACACACAGTTACATATAGAATAAATATAGAATGTATATGTACATGAAGTATAGTTTGTATGTGGAGGCAATATTAATGCATACATTAGTACAATAAAAAAACAGTACATACAGTTTGCATTATGATCACTGTGTTGCATAACTGCGCAGCATAACATGCAGAAAGATGAAGATGGGACAAAAGTTAATATAGACAGGATTTGCCTCCTTCTTTGTACAAACTGTGGAATAACTGCCTTCCCACACACAATAGAGAACCCTTAAGTCATCATAAAGTTGTTTGAAACTCCAAAATCTAGGGAGAAATCTCAGATGAAGAGATTTTTTTTGGGAAGAGCTATGAATTAAGAATAGAAGGGATGCTCTTGTTGGTTGTCAGACTCACTAGAGATATCTCACAGCCGTTCTTGTCACTCTAGGAACTGATGGAGCTGGGCAAGTCATGTTAGGTTAGGGTGAGAGTGGCCCAGGGTAAATCAGAAGTTGTCAAGGGGCTCATGGTGGCTCTTGGTAGTTCTGCTTCCAAAGATGGCATCTTGAACAGAGCCTCACCAACATATCTTAATAAATGGACAGTCATATCAAAGAAGTCTTAAAGCAATATTGTCTGGTGATGCTTCGCTAATGAGTTAGGGACCATAGACTTCATCACTGTATTGCCTTATGTATTATCTGTTGCTTTAAATATGTACTCGTATGTATCACCAGTGCTCCATGTTGTCTAATGTTAGTCCTAGAATTGATTATGTTCTGCTTCAGTCTTTTTTCTACTCTGTATTGGATTCTTGCGACTACTATGTCTTTAAACTTGTATCTATTTACCATATAGCACTGTTTATGGAAATGTCCTTGATACTGTATTGAAATGTCCTTGATACTGATTGTACTAATCTCATACTGAGTAATCCGCTTTGAGTCTCAGTGAGAAAGGCGGACTATAAATAAATAAATATAAATAAATAAATAAATAAAAATGAATGGCTCTTTGTAGCCCAACCACTCGGATGGAGCACAGGCATTTTTATTCTGCAAGTTCTGTGCTTGAACAAGGTTGCAGGCTCAGTTCTTGATACCTCCAGATAGGATCTCAGAGAGCAGTATTATTTTATATATTTATTGACAGTATTTATTAGCCACTTTTCTTCCAAAGGTGATCAAGGCTGCTTACAATGTATTAGGGCAAGTCTTCTACCTGAGACACTGGAGAGCTGTCACGGTAGAAACCTAGCATGGTGTCAGGGCCAAAATAAACATTGGGTCAGGGATGCCCAACCTGATTCATAATCACATGTGTGAACTGGAAACTCACCTTAAAAGTACTCTGTTGCTCTGTTCAGCTCAGGAGCAGTGAAAAGGTGGGGTAATTTTTAGGGTCTCCCTCCTGGACCCTTTTTGCCAGTGGAAGCAGCCCGTCAGGTCTTGCCAGGTAAATCCCCAAGCACTTCACTGCATCACCTCGGTGTATGAGTTAAAGGTATGTTATTGATGAGATATACCAGTATCAAGATATTCAGGTAGGGGCATTGGCAGAAGTGACGCAGGGTGGCAAAACAAGGTTAATTATAGGGGAATGTTCCTGCCCCTGGGAGAGAAAGTCTGTTAGGGTTTTGGTGTGAAAGGTCCAGGATCACAGAGGGAGGGGGGAGGATGAGCTTATCCCAGTCCTTTAGGGAGGGTGATACAGCTCCAGCTGGAACTTCAAGGTCACGTTCTTAAGCCGGCCAAGAAATGGTAACCAGACACCTGCAAGATAAGCAGCTAACAGCCAAGCAAGCAAACATGTTCCCTTTGCATACTCTCAGGGGCAGGCATGACAGATTTACATCATGACAAACATGGCAGATATACTGGGGTGTATGTGACACAGCTGTAGGAGGGGGCCTGTTCGTCCCTTTCTCTGGCTCCAACAGTGAAATCCTAAGCAGAGTTACTTCAGTCTAAGACCATTGATTTCAATAGACTTAGACTGGAGTACTCTGCTTAGGATTTCACTGCAAGTGCCCAAGTTTCATCTTCCGACTAGGATCTAGGAAGTCCGGGTTCAAATCTGTACTCTGACACAGAAGACCTTGGGCCAGTCAGTCTCTGTCTTTGCCTATCCTACAGGGTTGTTGTTGTGAAAATAAAAGACAGGAAGTGAGAACTTTGTTGCATGCTACTCTGTATCCCTGTTGGGGAGAAAAAACAGAGTATGAATATCTAAATAATTTTTTTTAAAAAAACTGCACTAGAGGGACCGATGATCTGGTGCAGTATAAAGGAGTTTCATGAGAATCCCCTTAAGTACGCCAAGTTCTGCTCACACTCTGGGATGAATGCAGCAATCTAATGGAATTTCCCTTTGTAGCATCCACGGTAATGCTGACAATTTCCCTTGGACTATATCTTAATTTCAAATGCAGCCTTCATTTGTGTTTAACAGTAGGGATCGTTTGGCATTGTTGGTGTTGGTGGTGGCTGTGAATATCAAGTAGATCGGAGGGGATAGAGGACATAAAGAGAATTGATACTAGAGATGAAAGATCTATTAATGAAGCATCAAGTTTCCATTTTTTCACAGAACTTTTCTCCATTCATAAACCAGCATCATCCACAAGACTATATCTCAGGTCTAAAGAAGCATCATCTCTGTTTGAAAAACTGCACAGTGGAGTTCGAACGATTCTGTTTAACAATTATGGGCCGGAGCAGCAAATCAATTCTCTGCTATATCTTTAAGGATATAAACAGAATAACAATTGTCCACAGACCTAATGCTGGGCAGGAATTAATTGTACCCTTTGCATTTTTCCTCTCCTGAAAGAGAACCACTTATGCACAAAAGCATAGGGATATTTTTTTACAGGAACACTGAAGCCAAAAACATTCCACTGTGAATGCTTGTTCTGACAAGCAAATTATACTGAAAACCATACTCCAAATGTCAAATGGATTACACTTCAGCACCCATATTGTTTCATATAATTCCCATATAAAGTCACCCTGGGCAACAATAATATCAGCTTTAATACTCACTCGGATGTAGCCCTGCCGAGGAGAGTTCAGTAACGAGGAAAATGGTCAGGGGAAAATGCCCTATTGCCACAATGACAAAAAGAGACCCAGATTAAATCCATCACACCGAAATCTCAGGCCTCTTAGCAGCTAAAAGATGGAGATGCTGGTCACTGAGGTTAACTAATGGGACTTTTATCAGCTGAAATGGAATCAGAGAATCCCCAGTGGGATTCTGGGAAAACACAAGACATGGCAACACACGGTATGCAACATAAAGGGAAAGCAGAGGGTGTTTTAGTTATCAGACGAGAAGGTCAAGAGATGGCTTGTTGATTTTTCATGGGAATAAATTCAGTTGCTTAGAAGAAAAACACACAAAGAGATCTAGTTTAAGCACCATCATAGAAAGACCTTCAAAGTTCTTGAAGGTGTTAAATAGACAGCCAGTGTGGTTCAGTGGTTAGGGTGTTGGACTAGGATCTGGAAAACCAAGGTTCAAATCCCGTCTTGCTGCGTGACTTTAGGATGGTCACTTAGCAGGATTATTATGGGAATCAAATGGAGGAGGGGGGAATGAGGCACACTGCCTTGTACTCTTGGGAGAAAAGGCAGGATTAAAATGTCCTTGAATAAATAAAAGCTCTGGGCTGGATTTCACCTCGGCATCTATATCTGTTTCCCTAAAATTAAGAGAAACTTTCCCAATTCTGTTCAGTTTGGGACATGGCAAACAACAATTGCAACTGCAGATATTCAGTGCATAAGAAGTCTAAAGATCTCTTATCAGTTCTGAGCAGTTTGGGGACTGATATCAGATAGCTAGGGAAGGATATGTACTACCTAATATGATATTCAAAGGGTTGAGATCTAATTGTTAGCACGTACCAACAATGAAGATGTATGTGTGTTCCGTCAAGTTGCAACCGACGTATAGCAACCCCAGCAAAGGACTTTTAAGGCAAGTGAGAAGCAGAGATAGTTTTCCATTGCTTTCCACTCCAGACCAACCCCAGTTGTCCTCCCATCGACCCCTGCTTAGCTTCTGAGATCTGATGTGATCTGGCTACATCATGTTGTTCTACCACCTATTAATGAAGATATCAGGCAATAATATATACGCTAGATTCAGGTTCTATTAGCTATTTACAGCTTAACTGAAATGTATTAATTTTAAATGTATTACTGTGGGTTCCCTGAAAGGCCATGCAGTGGGTTCACTAGCATTGAAGAAAACCATTCTCGTTCTAAGCTTGGGTCGGTACTATAACTGTACCTTGCCTACACATCAAGAATGTGCCAAAAGGTTTTGTTGGCCATGTCCCTATGCTGTCCAACCTATTGGCTCCTGGGCTGGTCAGACTGCCATGTCTGGATTGGTTGTCTCCTCTGATCAGTAGATGCGTCAGAGTGTTTGCTAACTCAATCGTACCTTCCTCTTGGCTAGAGTCTAACCAGTTTCAGAGGCCAAGCCTATTTATCCTAAAGACAACTTTACATAAGCAGTATGAAACACGCAAAAAAGGAAATTCATGTAGTCCATTTGAGAAAAAAACCCAACTTCCTGTTTAAACCTGAAACTATATGGAGGTCATTTTTTTCGCTTATTCCTCTGTCCTTGGGGGCAGGTAAATGGGAGGCAAATAAACTGACAATAGCAGCAGTAGCAATAACTGTAACAGTAGTAGGAGTAGTAATAGCAGCAGCAGTAGCAGCAGCAGCAGTTTTTTATGGTCCTAGTCAGGGCTTTTTTCCAGCTGGAACGCAGTGGAATGGAGTTCCGGAACCTCTTGAAAATGCTCACATGGCTGGAGGCCCCGCCCCCTGATCTCCAGACAGAGGGGAGTTTAGATTGCCCTCTGCGCCACCGAGCAGCACGGAGGGCAATCTCAACTCCCCTCTGTCTGGAGATCAGGGGGCGGGGCCACCAGCCATGTGAGCATTTTCTCCGAGGGCAACCCAGTGAGTTCCACCACCTCTTTTCCCAGAAAAAAAGCCCTGGTCCTAGTACAATGAAATAAAACATACAAGGTTTATAAATAATATAAATTAGGTGGTCCGCTAAGAAAATTACAGCAGAATACACTAACCAAGAATCTGTAAACACCATTCTGCATGTGCTGAATGCATCTGTGTCTGACGATACAGCACAGATGAGGGCAGAATAAGACCAATGTAGGAGGGGATCCATCTCTCACTCGCGCCACTATGAAACAAGCAATATAGGACAATGTTCAACATCCTTTAAAACACCCAAGGGACGCAGACAACGACAGTTATCCAGTGGAACATTAAATATCAACCACCGATATAAACCGATGGAATCATTTGAAACCTTAAGCTTGCAAATGACTTCTGAAATGAAGAGAAGGTTAAGATTGAGGGAGGCAGGGGGAAAGTATGCCTGACAGCTCTCCTTAGCCCAGCCTACAGAGGCCATTTGATCTGCAAAACATAATTTTAGGAGCGAATCATCAGGCAAATGATATAATCCACAGGTGTATTGGAAACTTTCATGTAGCGAAGCTTGCGCATTTCAAAACACCTTAGCTACAGCAATGGAAAGTGAAGCCCTCTTAACTTTGTGTGCTTATGTTATTAGGCTGACATGAAGATTATTTTGTAAGTAAATTTACTTTTTAAAAGAAGTTACAGAATACATTACAACATTAAAAAAAAAAATACGGGCAAGCATGTTTTCCATCCTAATTGCGGTGGACGACTTTACACATCATCCCTTCAAAGAATTAAAAGAAAATGGGCATGTGGAGTGTGTTGATAATGGTTGCTAACAGCCCAGCCAATGAGAGAGTGGAGGCCTATTATATATAGTCTTTTGTGTTGAGTTTATCTCACCTTTGGCTCCAAGCTTCCCACCCACCTTTCCCTGAGCAGCATTGCAAGATTAGATTTGGGGATGACCAGGAATTATTTTAAAGGTTCCCTTCAAACTGGCCAAGTAAGGTACTTTATTCCCCTTCTACATGTTGCTGTTTCATCTGAGGATAACTTAAACAAGCCTAGTCCTTTAAGGATTGGTTATTATTAGGTCCTATTGGCACTGGCAGGATTAGTGTGAGATTACATTTACGTTTTTTGATTGGCAAGCATCCTGTAGGCGATGTATTGTCGAAGGCTTTCACGGCCGGAGAACAATGGTTGTTGTGGGTTTTCCGGGCTGTATTGCCGTGGTCTTGGCCAAGACCATGGCAATACAGCCCGGAAAACGCACAACAACCATCCTGTAGGCGGTCAGGCAGATCTTGGCATGGAGTAAAAATCCCTCCATGCTGCTTAGGGTTAGAGAGAGAGTTGGGGGGCAGTGTCCCAGATTGCAATTAAAAAGAAAAATAAGGTCTCGTCTACTGATAGGGAGTTCTTATTATAGAGTATTTGCAATTCCTAGAGCTACAAGTACAGTAAGAATTTTTGGCTTTACTATATAGCATTTCCCTTTGTTACTTCTGAGCAACAAGGCCTATAGACAGTGGATCCCCCCCCACCCCCAACTAAGGCTCTGCTGCTCATGATCTCTTAATCCATTATACTGCATGGTGTGGAGTGATACTCTTAATCGGTAGTCTCTCTCTGCTCCGTTTTGGTGCAGGCAAGAAGCAGCAAGATGCAGTGGCAGACCTACATTTTTGGTACCCTGAAGCTTGAACTGTTACGGGGGCCCCTTCTCAACCAGCAACAAGGCAACATGCAAGAAGTTTCAAAGGGCCTTGCTGCCCTTGCAAGGACTTCGAGGCCCAAATGGTGGAGAACGGGGTGGTGAGTTGGCGCTCTTGAAAATGGGCCATACAGTGAGCCCCTTAGGACTATTAATCCATGCACCAAGAAAGGATTTGAGGAGCCGGCTGCCAAAATGTAGGCTATGAATAGATTCTGATGATCTCAGTGAGCCCATACATATGGGGGTTCAGGTGCTGCAAGCCCCCTAGAAAATTTTGAAATTCGTCCAATTACAGGGACATTTTGAGGCCATGTGAAACTGATATTAGAGCATATGCTAAGGTCAATATTAAGTACTTCAACCCATTGGCTTATGATTCTGTCACTAAAATAGCCTTATTTTAATAACAAAAAAACTCTTATCAATTTTGTTGAAAAATCCACTCATTAAAAAAAAAACTTGCTTCAGGGCCCCTCCAGGGTTATAACAACAACAACAACAACATTTGGTTTATATACTGTCCTTCAGGACAACTTAATGCCCACTCAGAGTGGTTTACAAAGTATATTATTATCCCTACAACAAACACCCTGTGAGGTGGGTGGGGCTGAGAGAGCTCCAGAGAGCCGTGACTAGCCCAAGGTCACCCAGCTGGCTTCAAGTGGAGGAGTGGGGAATCAAACCCGGCTCTCCAGATTAGAGTTCCGCGCTCTTAACCACTACACCAAACTGTCTCTCAGAAGCCCTGAAGTTTAAACTTCATTAGTTTCATAGTAGATCTGCCCCTGGCAAGATGCAAGATGCAGCTGTTAGCCATGCTGAGCTTTTGGTTGGGATGGGTTGCCCAAATAGCTGGCAAACGTGATTGAGCAGCCTCGAAGGATCCTGCATTTGTGTGTGTGTGTGTATTAGGCACAGTTTAGATGTTTTAATAGCCCCCAACTAATCTACAGGGAGTGAAGGCAGCATGGCATAGCCCAGTCCCATCAGATACGGAAGCTAAGCAGGGCTGGTACTTACATAGAGGACCACTAAGGAAGACACCACAGAGGAAGTAATGGCAAACCACCTCTGCTTCTTATGTGCTTTGCAAGTTCCTTGCTGGGGTTGCCATAAGTTGGTTGACTTGAGGGCACATATGTGCATACGTACCTCATACCTTGAGTCTGTATCTCTTTATTTCAGGGTATGGGGGGAAGCAGTGCAAACCTAATTGCAATTCTACTCTTCTAAGCCCATGGATTTCAAAGGATTTAGAAGAGTGCAACTGTTTAGGAAGCCCAAATGAGGAGAGGTAGGGCCGGCAGCCATTTTAGAGGGACGCACGCCTGCTGCCTAGCCCCATCCCCAGCGAATTGGCCAGCCCGGGGGGGGGGAGTTTGAATGTATGCTCATATGGACTTCTTGCAGGGGCTGCCAGAAAGGAGGCAACATGGCGGCCACCAAGCCTCGTGCCCAGCCGCCCCGCAGGCTGCAACCTGTCCTCCCAGGTAAGTCTGGGGGGGGGGGGAGGCATAATTTTCAATGGATTTAGAACAGTGTAACTGTTTAGAATTGTTCTGAAATCTCACACTCCAAATGATATCCATCCTTTGATTGAGAAGACTATCATCACAAGCGCATACACTAAAAAAAGAAGAAGATTGGATTAAACTTGCATGTTAACATGCAAAGTTAGAAGCTGTATTAATTTAACTACATTGCCTTCAGAGAAGGTGACACTGGAATATTGGAAATGAGAACATCATAAATACAATAGAAAGTTGATTCCTTCAGAGTTCAGGAATGTCACAAGTATTTATTATCCTTCTCTTTTATCACAAATCAAAGTTCATATCTATGGCTCCTCATGTTGTCTTCTTTCCAGGCACTGACCAGTGTCACGTAGCTTTAACCACAGCGCTATGTTATCTGCTCTCCATCCATATTATGCAGCCAAACACTGCTGACAAAAATATAAAGCTAAGAAATGATACAGACAATTCCTTTTTAAATATATATATATATAGGATTAAGGGTTTTTCAGAGGGATTTCAAGGCTTTCAGAGGGATGAAAAGTTCAGCTGAAAGGTGACCTCGGTCACACATGAAGTTGCCTCTTACTGAATCGAAGAGCTGCTTGGTCTATAAAGGTCGATACTGTTTACTCTGACTAGCTGTGGCTCTCCAGGGTCTCAGGAAGAGGTCTTTCACATCATCCCCTACTTTGTCCTTCAACTGGAGATATGGGGGACTGAACCTTGGACCGTCAGCACACAGAGCCATTGAGCCAAGGCCCCACCCCAACAGCTGTCCTTTCTCCTGCTCAGCCCTAGTCAACAGTCTTCTTATGGAATATTTGTGTGCACAAATGATGATCAAGACTGAAGAGGTAAAGGCCAGATCGAATTTCTCTCTATTGTTTATCTATAGTACCATTTAACAGGCCAAGTGCTTGATTCTTAAGGTTGTGCGTGCTATGTGCCATCAAGTCACTTCTGATTTATGGCAATCCTATGAATTAATGACCTCAAAAACATTGACAGCCTTGCTGAGATCTTGCAAATTGAAAGGCATGGCTTCCTTTATCAAGTCCATCTCATTTTAGGACTTTCTCATTTCCTACGACCTTCAATTTTTTCCTAGCATTATTGTGAGTCTTGTTAAGTTACAATATTTCAACCCCACCTTTTCTTCCATCATGGGTTTTATGCTCAAGCATAAGTGATTCTCAGGAAGTCTCCAACCCATACTGAACTTAGTGAACTTCAACATGGTTCCTGCTGAAGATGTTGTGGCCCAGTGGCAAAGCTCTTGCTTTGAATGCAGAAGGTCCCAGGTTCAGTCCCCCTCATCTCCAGCTAAAACAATTGCAGATAGCAGGCATTTGTGCACATTGTTCTCTGATGAAGGGAGCTTTGACTCTTGAAAGCTCATACATTGGAAATCTAGTTGGACTTTCAGGTGCTGTTGGATCCCGCCCTTGCTCTTTGTTCTCTGCCTAGGACCTTGGAGAACATTTGCCAATCAGAGCAGATGATAATGAGCTAGATGGATTAATGGTCTAAACCAGCAATGGCGAACCTATGGCATGTGTGCCACAGCTGGCACGCAGAGCCCTATCTGTGGGCACGTGAGCCAAGTTGCCGATCGCTAGGTCCAGGGCTCATTTGGAGGGGGAACTCCTGGAACGGCGTTCCAGTAGCTCTGAGCAGAGATCACATGGGTTTTGGCCATGCCCATGCGATTCCTTTTCCTCAAGGCTGCCTCCCTGCTCCCGTCTCTTTAGCAGCAGGAAGCGGAGGCAGCAGCCCAGCTGCTGGGGCTGGCTTTTCTAGAGAAGAGTAAGCTGCTTTGATTTAGCTTGCTTTAGTTTCAGTCGTGGCTCGTGAGTGAGTGAGTGAGAGAGAGGGGGAGAGAGAGAGAGAGAGAGAGAGAGAGAGAGAGAGAGTGCTTGCAAACAGGGCTGCTGGTCTAAAGAAGGGTAAACTGCTTTGATTTAACTTGCTTTACTTTCATTCGTGGCTCCTGAGAGAGAGAGAGAGAGAGAGAGAGAGAGAGAGAGAGAGAGAGAGAGAGAGAGAGAGAGAGAGAGAGAGAGAGATGTTAATTAGTTCGGACAACTGTATGAGTTGTTTTTTCTTAACTAAAACCTCAGTATTCAGGATTAATTGCAGTGTTGGCACTTTGAAATAAATAAGTTGGTTTTGTGTTGCAGTTTGGGCACTCGGCCTCAAAAAGGTTCTCCATCACTGGTCTAAGCCAACAGAGACCATCATATGCCCAGCAATAACCCATGCATTTAAAATGGAGTCTGCTGCATAGCTGACGTACCAGACAATAGCAGGATAGCAGAATGTTAGACCCATTAATCTGTCACTACAGGAACAAAACTTGTTACTGCTCTTTGTTTGACGCAATGACTAATATAGGCAATCTATGTCTGTATTTTTAACAGAAAAATGTCAAAAAGGTCATTTTGAAAAAAAAAACCCTTTCATATTTTACTCTCGGAAATAACATAACAAAGGCACAACACGTCACTGAACATTAAATGTTACCAGGGCAAATTGGATTTAGTGTGAGTTGCAACGGCAGGAGCCCATTTGGCAAAACACTCTATTCACCTGTTTCACATTTAGTGCATCTTTAAATCCAATTAATTTGCAGCCGTGTTTCTTCAAGTGCTCGAGCGCTTTGCTCGACATAGATGGATTTTTGGTACTTACTTGGCTGCTTTGGGCTGATAGGACGAAAGCACCATCTGGTGCGAGAAGAGCAGGGCCCCTCAGTCCCCGTTCTTTCTGCAACATTTCTAATGCTGTCCTAGCTACTCTACTTTGGCCCAACAGGCATTTAGGGTCAGGTTGCCCATTACTGTCACCCCAGGAATCCACTTTAAATGAGCCATTAGCACTCAGCATCTCTCCGAGTGGATCAGGCAATTTTCTCTACGAGTCTGCAAAAGTCCATAATGAAAATGCACAGAGGTGTGGGGGACAGAATGTGCCCGTGCTCATGATGAGCACTCTAAGAAGAGCTCACTGTGGATGTGATGCCTAGCATGTGGTGCAACTAACTCAACCTCCAATATTCTTTTTCGTCTGAATTTCTTCCTGAACTTGGAGGTTCCAGAACTCCTAGGCTTGTTTCCAAAGAGGAGCTAATGCATTAATAACCGCCATACTTCCATTTCTTTCTTTTTTTAAAATGAACATTTCAAGGTCAGGTGCTGAGGAAAAGGTCTTCCACTTCACCTACTATGTATATAAGTGGAGATGCTGGGAATTGAACCTGGTACCTTCTGCATGCAGAGCTACTGCTCTATCACTGAGCCACAACCTCTCCCTCCATATTTCTGATATAATGGCTGCAATAAACTTGGATTGCTGAGATCTCACAGATAATAGCCACGTTTGTCAAAGGGGAAGGAAGAAACTCAAGAATGGCTATGACTAAAGTCTTCTCCAGAATATTCCAGTCAGCTATTCACTTCTTAGGATTTAGATAAGGAAGGGGGAAGGCTCTCCATTCCTGTTAAACTGGTAAGTCCTTCTGGAATTTTGAGACAATGTAGTGGGTCAACAAGAGAAGTGGTGGCCATGGAGGATTAGTATATAGATTTGGGTCTGACTCCTTCCTTTGCTTTCAGTTTCCAAATGGGGATCGTTTACTCCCTATGTGGCCATAGGGAGAGGTTTCCAAGTCCAGAAAGGCTGTGTCTTTAAAGCTCACATTAGAGGGTGCATGGTTGTGCTGTACTTGCCTAGGATGAGATCACTGCTTTACTAGTCAGTTAGCAGGTAGAGCAATTATTTATTGATTTATCTGCTTCATTTATACCCCATCTTTCTCCCCGATGGAGACCCCATGCAACTTAAATTGCTCTCCTCTCCTCCATTTTATCCTCACAAGCACCCTGTGAGGTAGGTTAGGCTGAGAGTGTGTGACTGGCCCAAGATCACCCAGCAAATTTTCATATCAGAAAGGTGATTTGAACGTGGGTCTTTCAGATCCTAGTCTGACACTCTAACCACTACACCACACTGGCTCTCAATGTACCATGCAATGCGTTGTCTATGCATTGAATAAGCACTGTAACAATTTTGATACCATGATAGCCAGAAGCACAGTTGTAGGAGCACCATGGTGCCCACCTATGCCACACTGCAGATCACTGATCTAAGCTCAAGGCATAGCTATGAAATGTCAGGCCAGCGATGTCCCATTGCACAGTTTTGTTTCCATTGAAAATGGAAATAATGGGAGAAAAGTTCAGAAACAACTCAACTTTGCCTGTTGACGCATTTCTATCTGGCCTCTGTGTGGAAGGAGGAATTGAGGGGGGGGAAAGATAAAGGGTCGATCTTCAACTACAAACACTATGGTTGAGAGAACAGATAAGCTGCCATTTCATTCAAAGGCATTAATGGCTCAGTGATTTCAAGCCTCTTTTCCATCCAATGTATGAATTTTTAATCCTTTAATTGCACGGCATCTTAAATGTCCTGTGTGATTTTCTTATTTATCCAGCTATTTCTGTTCTAACAGGTAAATGCTTTTTTTGGGGGGGAAGGGGGAGATTGGCTTATTGTTAGTGCTCTCTCCCCTCCCCCTTGCAAAGAATAATAGGAATGCCAGTTTTCGCTAGTGAATGGCAGAAGGTGAGGTAGGCTGGAAGAGGGAATCCCCAGTGACTCCTTCATTCAGAACAGAGCTCAGATGAAACAGGACTGGAAATAAAGCAGAAAGGATCCCCCACCCCTTGCAACCGAAATGACATTGATAAGAGAAAAATTAATTACGACTGAGATTATAGAGGAGAAATATTCTGCACTACAGAGACTGAATCTATTTAAGACATCAGATTGTCTCATCTGTTGAAGGCACTCCTCTGTTCTCTACCAGAAGAATAAAAAAAACCCCAAAGCCTAAGGATACTAGTCCTTTGTTTCAGAAACACTCTTTCTTTTCCAAGCATTGTCCATTTCCTTTGGCTTTATTCTTGTTAATCTATGATTTTTGTTGAGAGAAGTCTCTCATGGCTGACTTGGGGGATTTTTTTCATTTGGTCCATGGATTCTTGGAATCCCTTGGCAGTCATCAACTGCTGATGTCATTTGAAGAACTGAAACTGAAATGCGGCCATGTGTGATCACTTACCATTTGCTTGACATTCAGATTTCTTCTGCACATTTTAAAAAATGTTACAGCTGCCCCAAAACTGTAATGCATCAACACGAATAGGTTTGTGTGTGTGGTGTTCCCACCATTTTATTTCTCTATGTGGGAGCACTTTTTTGAATCACACACAAATGGGGGGAGGGTGTTTGCTGCCATTTCCTGTCCCATGTGTTGAGTATTTCCTTACTGAGAGACTATGACTCCCCTCCTCCTGTACCTTGGTAGTGAAGAGTGCCCTCAAGCCATAGCTGACATATAGTGACCCCGCCATGGGGTTTTCATGGCAAGAGACTAACAGAGGTGGTTTGCCATTGCTTGCCTCTGCAACCCTGGTCTTCCTTGGAGGTCTCCCATCCAATTACTAACCAAGGCCGACCCTACTTAGCATCTGAGATCTGATGAGATCAGGCTCACCTGGGCTAACCAAGTCAGGACCTGGGATCTCCCTTTGTGCCATGGCAGTTGCTCAGGGATACAACAACCCCCAAGGGGTATGTGGTAGTGCTGACCTTGCAGTCAGGACATGCAATGAGGGTTTGCTACAATAATCTTTATAAAATAATTTTATTACAAGGCATAACACTAAAGTAAATGCAGGCAGAGGCTAAGGATATGGGTTAATGGAAATAAAGACAGAAAATAGGTTCTAGCTAAGAGGAACTTACAGTTTATTCATGCCAGCTCCAATAGGGATGTTGGTGGGTGAGCATATTGTGGCATCTTCCATCCCTTGCAAAAGGGCACACATTCACAAGCAAAGGAACAAACAAAAGAACATCTTTGGAGAGTCCAACCCATATGGGCTCTAAAGTTATAACTGTGCTTATATAATAACTGCACTTATATACCACTCTTCTAGACAGATTAGTGCCCCAATCAGAGTGGTGGACAAAGTCAGAGTTATTATTATCAAATATGCCTTTCCCACTTGTGGAGTGTGACTTAAAAGTAATTCTGGAAGAGGATATACATTGTTGGTTCAGCAAACAGCTTGCTACCTTTCAGAAAGAAATTGCTTTTGTAGTATCACACTAGAGGGAAAACTAAGTAAGCTGCGTGATAGATGCCAGCAAGGAACAAGGACTTATGTGGAGTGCCATGCTAAATTTCAAATGCAGATCAACTCAGATACGGCCCCCTCTCCCCTGGATATATCCAATATGAAGTTTTTGGAAACAAACAAGAATTGCAGAGCAAATAGATAAACAGTATATCACTTGTGACTGTGAACCCAAAATAAAATTATTATTAAACAATAATTTAGAGAGCAGAAAGAGGTATTCTTTCTTTCTGTTGGTGGTTACCAATTACCATCACTCATGTATCAGATTGCCATAGTAGAATACTTCAAAGAATGAGCATTGAGCTGGACATTTGGAGAAGTCCCTGCTTCAAAGCTGATCTAGATGATCTTCAGCGAGGCCTTCAGTGCGGCACTGTTTCTTAGCCATGTCCCATGTCCTGTGCAATACAAAAGAACAAGGACAAATTGTCCTTTGTCCAACCATGTCGTTCCATCATCTTTGCCAATCTCTGTGCTTATAGTTTCACACATTCCAGCTAGAATAGTAGGTGAACCAGCCACTTTGGGGTTCATTGGGGATCATAAGAAGGTCCTTTCTAGGTCAGAGAAATGGTCCGCCTACTCTAGCATCCTTTTCCCTAAAGTAGACAATCAGAAATCTTAAAAGGTCCAAGTTTCTTTTTTTTGTTGTCCTTCAGAAACTAATATTCGTAGATATTCTGCCAAAATGTACCAACACCAACAATTTTTCAGAATAATACTATTTCTCTGGGAGGGGAGGTGGCATGGTATAACCCAATCTTGTCAGATCTCGGAAGCTAAGCAGGGTCAGTACTTGGATGGGTGACCACCAACAAGGAAGACTCTGGAGAGGAAGGCAATGGCAAACCACCTCTGCTTTCCTCTTGCCTTGAAAGCCCCTTGCTGGGGTCACCATAAGTCAGTTTTGACTTGATGGTACTTTACACACTATTTCTGCATGTTCCAGTCTCAGCCTTAATAATATACATAACAACCAGATGTATTAATAACTCTTTGCTATTAGGCAATGTGAAACAGGTGGGGAGGAAAATCTGCAAGGATCTCTCCAAATTCCTATTTGGCCCATAAACCACCAGCTAATCTCCCATTGCCTTACTAAAGTTCAAAGATCAACCTGTTCAAGAGAGGCAACGTCAGTCCTTCCCAAGTAAATCCCCAAGTTCTCCACATCAATCACACAGGTGATTTGGTTGAAGTAAACTTTATTAGAGATCCATGCGGTTCAAGGTACTCAGATAGTGAAATTGGCAGAAGTGACGTGTATAGGAAAAGCATGGTTAGTTATAAAGTCCCACCCCCAGATTAGTAGCCCGGTGAAATTCTGGCACGAATGCCAGAGACAAAAATTATCACAGTTAGACTACATCTACCGAGTAAGCATGAAATCACCTCTGTTCCCAGGAGAAGCCTCGTTTGTGTTGGGTGCAGCCGGGCTCAAGGCCACTTGCCTTCAAGTGAAAGTATTTTGCTTCCCCAGGAGAGTGTTTTACTTCAAAGCAAAGATAACACAGTGAGCTTCTAAACAACAGGCACTGAAAGACACTCAGAACTCTTCACAGTGTCAGAGGACCACTAGGCGGTATACAACACACCCATGGCAGGTATTGCAGGCAGGCATACATGACAGGCAAGCTGTGTGGCCTAGCTCATGCCTCCATCCCTCCACATGAGGATCCCAAACTAAGTCCTGCCCCCAATGGTGGCAGAAATTACTGTCCTAGCTGACTTATGGTGATCCCTGCTGGAGTTTTCAAGGCAAGAGACTAACAGAGGTGCTTTTCCATTGCCTGCCTCTGCAACCATCCAATTACTAACCAAGGCTGACCCTGCTTAGCTTCTGCAGTCTGACAAGTTCAGGTTTGTCTGGGCTATTTAGGTCAGAATCATGCCTCCAACAGCCCTGTCTTTTCGTATACAGAAAAGAGGGGCAGGCAAATTGCTCCCCCCACATACCATGTGATAGCTGTGATCAGGCTTTTGGTTATTGTAACATAGTGCCATTTTGTACACTTAACAATAAATTTCTAGCAACTGACTCAAGTGAAATGTGGAACGTATTAAGGGAAATGTTTGCTTAAGCAATCTGGTTGCAAGTCAAGAGTCAGTGGATGCTTCGAACTAGCTAATACTCAGTATGACATGGCTGAGCAGGTACAAAAGATATTAATGTCTTTGTATTAGGATGCACAGTAAATATGGTTTTTGCAATATCATATGGATGAACCAGCTATTAAACAAGAGGAGAAATTTCTTTTTTAATGCTGTAATAAATCTTATTTTCCTAGGGAGCTTAGGCAAATATTACTTCAAGCCAATGTTTCCCTCCCTCGGTTATTGATTGGGGGTAATATCTCAGCTCACCCCAAGGAGAAGTAGATATAATTCTGATTAATTGCCCAAATATTTCTGGTACTAATTTGCAACAAGTGCATGCCTTGCTACCCATGGTTGCTTATTCTTTAGGTGGGCAGCCTTTCTTACATCCCATGATTCATAAATAGGGACAGTTTGATAGATGAGTTCATTCTAGATGACCTTCCACCCAAGAACACAGATGTGTTTTCCAACATTAGATGAATAGTGACCTAGCAGTCAACTCTCAAAAAACAGGTCTTTTATAATATGAATTGAAGACGTGAGAGGGATCTGCAAAGTGTATGATTTAATACATAAAATCGGTAGCTTGTACCTCACCATCCACCAGGGGTATGTGCCAAGAAAGTTTCCATTTTTCGTTTCAGTTCCAGGGAGTTCCAGAATCATTCCATTCCATTACTGGTTTGTTCTAGGTTGGCAGGTGCCTGCTCAAAATGTATCTGTTTGTTTGGTATAGTGGTTGAGAGTGGCAGGACTCTAATATGGAGAACCGGGTTTGATTTTCCACTCCTCTGCTTGAAGCCAGCTGGGTAACCTTGGGTCAGTCACAGCTTCTTAGAGCTCTTTCAGCCTCACCTACCTCACAGGGTGATTGTTGTGAGGATAATAATAACACACTTTGTAAACTGTTCTGAGTGGGCATTAAGTTGCCCTGAGGGTGGTATATAAACCAAATGCTGCTGTTGTTGAAGACTTAGAAGGGAGTAACTCTGGTTAGAATAGCACTGTTAATTGTCTTAAGCCTTTGTAACAGTATGGTTAGATAGACTCCAAAACCATCTAAATACGATCAAATATCAATAGAAACCCCACACTAAAAACTAAATATTCCAAGCACTTAATATACCTTTTGACATATTCCACTCAAAAGGGAGAAGCAAGTGGTCACAAAAGTGAAGTGAGAAGGCAAAGCAGAGCTAGCTACAACTACACATCAGTGCAGGTCCAGCGAAGATCTAGTTCTCATGACAAGTGTCCAGGTATTTGGACAGCTAATAATCCCAAAGGAAAGGCTAAAAGAAGAGCAATGGGAGCACATCACATATATGTAGAATCAGTGACACAGCATCTACACATACCAACAGTGGTTTGGTGGTGGAGAGTGCCCTGACTTATGGTGACAGCAGCTGGGGGTTTTGAGGCAAGAGACTAAAAGTACAATCCTAAGAAGAGTGACTCCAGTCTAAGCCTATTGATTTCATTGGGCTTAGACTTTAGTAACTCTTCTTCGAATTGCACTGTAACAGACATGGTTTTCCATTGCCTGCTTCTGCATAGCAACCCTGGACTTTCTTGGTGGTTTCACATCCAGTTACTAACCAAGGCTGACTCTGCTTAGCTCCTGAGATCTGACAAGATCAGTCTTGCCTGGGCTATCCAGGTGAGGGCAACAATGCTATGACACCCATCTAAATGTATTCACTCAAAGTGCAGCAGGACTGAGAACCTTTTGAAGATAGGTTCTGGCTCCAATTATTGGGCATGAGGCTTTCTTCAAAGGCTGGATTAGAAAGAAAAGGAGGGCTAGGAGGGCTCTTCGATATGTTAGCTAGTTGGTCAAAGAGTGGAGATGAAGAATAACTGGGAACATTTCCAAATAGGGAAACAGAGAGGAGATTTCAATGCAATCTTGGATACCTCATTGAACTGGGATTTTGGTGAACAGTTCAAGCAACAGTCAAAACAATAAGAAATTACTGTTTTTGAGCTTTTCGGTCTATTTTGGGCAAATGCAAAGACAGGTAACAGTTCTTTCTTGACTGAATGAGAATGTGACAGGAGCCTTTCATGGCTAAAATCATGCTGATTAATTACTAAGAGGCCTTGATTAAATGCTCTGGTAGCTGGGTGAAGCTAGCTTTATAGAGGAGTGTCTACTTTCCTGAGGAATAGTGTCAAGATTAGACCCAGTTCCTCTCACTCTTCAAGCTCTCCTCCTTTGTTATAGTAACAAGCCAGAAAATTTGCATAGCAGTCAAAAGACAGGGAGATAAGAAGACAGCCTTGGTTTCAAAATGAAATGGAGGAAAAAAATACAAGCCAAAATGGAAGATTGGCAGCAAGACTTTGACCACAGAGCCTTCCTATGTTCTCTAAGTGGGAACATATCATGCCCTCTTATAAGCCTGTGGTCAGAGCAGTCTAACTTCAAAAGCAAGGAGGAGAAGAAACCGTTTCCTCTCAGTGGATAATTCTGCCTCTGATGTGGTTAAATAACGGGATGAAATTCTATTAGAAATGTAACATAACTCAATACAGTTGCTCAGCCTGTTTCCCTTTAGCAGGGTGAATTTATCCCAGCCAGACTTCAAGGAGGGCCGTTTGCAGACTGCTCCTTACAAATCAAACCCACAAGGGATAATAATGATTCCAGCCGATCTACTTAGCAGGCCTAAATATCTGAATCAGGAGATTTGTGGTGCAAAGTATCACAGCCTTTGATGGATGGAAGGAAGAGGTTGCAAGGTATATGAGGGATAGGGGGGGGGAACAGAAGAAGATGCTGTCCTGGTCAAAGTCCCCCATAATGATTCCTCTAGACATACCAAGAAACATAATGTGATGGCAGACTTGTCAATCTATAACCATACACTGGATAGCCTTCTCTTTTTTAGAAAGCTCAGAATAACTTATGTATTCCCACCCCCAAGAACCTCCCATCCAGGCACTGATCAGATTCATATAGCTTCACCACCGTAACATCATTATATGCTGTCAGATCAGCGTTGGAGTGCCTTTCAGATTCTCCTGCTACTGTTCAATTGACTGTTACTAAACTTTTGTTCGAAGGAATGTATCTTGGCATTGCTGCTCAAATACATTTTCCCCAAAGCTTTATGTACTTCCCATTTTTTATCTCACAGATCATCATTCTCACCATGCTTCTAATTCATCATATGGTAAGATTCAAGTTTAATTCAAATTAAAGATGCTATCAAATTCCACAGCACTACTCTTTGGGGTAGAAATATCTCAGTTTTTTTGCATCCCATATAAGTAAATCAAGCACTGACCTGGGTTCCCCAAGCAAACCCGATCTCATCAGATCTTGGAAGCTAAGCAGGGTCAACCTTGTTTAGTAATTGGACAGGAGACCTCCAAGGAAGACCAGGGTCTCTATGTAGGGGCAGGCCATGCATACCACCTCTGTTCGTCTCTTGCCTTGACCCCAGCAGGGGTCATTATAAATTATAAATGATATGACAGCATTCTCCACCACCACCATGTATGAATCAAACCTCTGTGTATGGGGATTGATGTTTGTATCAGATGTATGGGCACACATGCATACATATGATCTGGCCTTCCCCCAATATTCCACAGGGTAAAAGGAATTGTGTGCATATTTATAGGTGTGTGAACATCTGATTGTTATTTAGATTTTTGTCCTGCTCATCCTTCAAGGAACTCAGGCTATCCTCTTGCCATATTAGATTTGGTCACTGCTAATGGAAGACCTTTCCATTAGTGGGATAGAGCTTAGCTACTTTCGCTCACACAGCAACCCACTTATTTATTTATTAAAACATTTGAACTCCCCCAATCCCCATGGCTCAAGGTGGCTTAAAATACATAGTTAAAACTTTCTTGAGGCAAAGGCAGGGTATAGATATTTTAATAAATAATAAAAATTAATACATCAAGCAGAGGGGGGAAAGGGAGCTTTCCTGTGGAACAGCATGCAGCAAACAGGCACTCCCATTAGTAGAAATGATCATTTTGTTCCATTCCTTTATCCCAACAACAATCCTGTGAGGTAGGTTAGGCTGAAAGTGACTAGCCCAAGGTGAGCTTCACAGCGGAGAGGGAATTTGAGTCTAGATCTTTTCAGGGTAACACTTTTAAGAAATAATGGCCCTTTTCACACTGCTTACCTTCACTTGCAACGATGCGGAACATTGCGCTAAAAACGCAGAAGATTGTGTTTTCTCACACGAGATTTGTACGACATCGCGCAAATCTCACGTGAGAAAATGCAATCTTCTGCGGTTTTTGCGCGATGTTCCGCATCGTTGCAAGCGAAGGTAAGCAGGGTAAAAAGGGCCAATGTTTCAGTTTCAGAACCATGGACAGAGATCAGCTGACATTGTATCATACTGGCATCATTATATAATACACACAGTTATATTTCGTATGTGAAATAGCAGGTGGATATTTCAGTGACACTGTATGGATTGGATTACTTTTTTTATAGTGATGATGCAAGTAGCTTAGCTACAAGATATAACTGGCCAACTCCTCTGGAGTTCATCATTCTCTGGTTTAAATCTTGCCTTTGCCTTGGCTTCCCTCGCCTCTACAGATGTTTCCATGAGTCGTCTGTGTGCATTATCTTGTTCTCAGAACATTGCATTTCTATTTATGTAATACCATTTACTGCTTGTTTAATATGTCATGTTTAATAATGATGCTTTGTTCAGATTCCTACATCCCAGTCCTATTAGATAGTTTATTACAGGTCTCATCCTATTGATTGCATTGACTTATTCTTGAGGCTCCATCTCATTGAGAAAGATAAGAGTATAAACAACAGATAAGAGTATAAACAAGAAACAAATGTGAATCTTTCATCAGCTTTCCTTTAAATCTGTACGGAATGCCTGAGTAACACTAACATTGGATCCATTGTAATTGTGAATTCTGCACATTGTTTTGGGTTTCACGTTTGGTTCAAGCGGTCCATGTAAGGCCCTTGTATGTGCTAGGTGGAAATGGATTAACTCTTTTTCCTGCCCTAACCACTCTGTTCTTATCTCAGTGTCTATTTCCTTTGCTTCCTTTTGAGCTGATGATGCCTCCAGATCTTTCTCCATGGTCTTTCACCTGAAACAAAGCTGTGATTTATTCCAGTAGCTTTATTTCATTTCACAGCATTGGCAGCAGCGACCAGCCTGGAATATCTGGTAGTGCCTTTGAGATTCTACACACAATGGCGGGGGAGGGGGGGCAATCAATCTGTATATATAAAAGTATAACACCAAATCTTTAGTTCATCTGCCTTAGCATTGCCTACTCTGACAGTGGCTCTCTAGAATCTTGGGATGAGAAAGGACTTCCCCCAAACCTGTTACTTGAGCTTTTTTAAACTGAAGGACCAGATGTCTTTAAACTGGAGATATCAAGAACCAGAGACTTTTTGCATGCAAATTATCGCCCTCTTTCACTGAAACATGGCCCATAACATGTGAAACTGCCTTATATAGAACCAGACTGTCTACTTAGCTCGATATTATTTGTTCTGATTGACAGCAACTGTCCAAGGTACTAAATCAGAGGGAAGCCCTTTTCGGCAGCTACCACTTATATTCTTTAACTAAAGATGCCAGGAGCTAAAGATGGTCCTTTGGCACACAAAATGTATGCGCTGCTCATGGCTCCTCCAATGGGAAAGCTGAATCACAACAGGTGCCCACCATAATATAAAAAACAGCTCATCCAGCCTCCACATGGTTTTTGTAATATGAAGACTAATCATTGGGTTGTATCAAGCAAAGCTTCTGCCTCTCATTAGAGTTGTACATATTTTTTAAAAGATTGCTTTTTTGTTTTGATTCATTATTTAAGTATTTTATTTATTACCATGTCATTCGTTGTTCACATTCATTTGCTTTCATTATTCTGTTTGAGTTTCTTTCCTCATATTGGGAACACTGATTATAACTCCCCTCCCCATCCAAAATTGGAATGACTATCCAAAAAGGTACCCTTCATCCGAGTGAACCTACCTGCCAAATATTAGATAGACTGAAGAAACGGTCTCCATTTTACAGGCAATTTTTTTTTTCCTTGGCAGAACAGGTTCAAAGTCATTTGGCATCCCAAGAAAGGCTGTTAGTGGGACAGAGTGGATACAAAAGCAGATATTTTGATAGTCTCTAGGAGAGCCAAATTCCATCAGGGAAATAGTTTCAGGTGGGTAGCCATGTTGGTCTGCAGTCGAAGAGCAAGATCCAGGCTCGCTAGCACCTTAAAGACCAACTAGATTTCCAAGGTATGAGCTTGCAAAAGTGCATAACTTGGAAATCTAGTTAGTCTTTAAGGTGCTATTGGACCCAGCTCTTGCTCTTCAATCAAGAAAAAGACATAATTCTTTATATTAGGTCAAGAAACCCCAAGACACTGTATCACCAGTGTGATTGGAAGAAACTTCACCAAAGAGAGGCCTATTGGCATGATTTTTTTCTGTTGCAAGATTTGTTTGACTTGGCTGGAAAACTCCTGAGCCACTTTAATCCTTTCTGACTCTTATTCTGTTTACCTTTTCATATTAAGTCCTTGAGAATTCACCAAAACAAACTGTCAGAAAGTATGGAAACAAGTGAAATGGAATGAGATGAACACATGTCAACAGAAACAAAATTATTTGTTGTTACTTGTTTCATTTTCATTACAAGATAAACAAATGGGACTATGTGAGTGGTTGTTGGTTTTTCATTCACTATGAAACAAAAGTGGGGGTCTCCTTGTGAGTTGGGGGAATTAGCATTCAAGGAGATGCAGCAAGAGGGGGGAACTTAGGGATCTCCACCAATGTATACCAGGATTGTTCCCTTAGAGAACGCTCAAATAAACAGGCAGATGTTCTACAGGACAGGTTTCTTTATTAACATAGGAATAAGAGGCAAGCATACAGAAACACAAACAGCATACACACAGAGCTAACAAAGAAAACAGTGAGGAAATGGGAAAACAGTTTCAGAGAGGGCTATAGTTACCAGTCTTGGAGGAGGAGTGGAGGAACAGCAAAACAACCAACACTTCACGGAAAAGGAGGGAGGGCTCAAATGTAATCTGAGGGTGTGTGGATGGTTTCCCAGAACACACACATAGCACATGACTGAGGGCAGCCCAGTTAAGAAAGAAACATGCCCCAAGGCAGACTGATGTCTCTCTGCCTCTAAAACAATGGCTTGATGGCTGTCTCCAGAGGTGGACAATGGAGTTGGGAGAGGCTTCCTAAGGTGGACTATAGGTGTGAAAAGTGCTTGATGATTCTGCTATTACTGTATGGGAAGAGCTATCAGGTCCCTGAATAGCTCTGATTAAAAAGCTGAGTGAGAAGAAGTATGGAAGGGCATTGTTTCACTTAAGCACTTCTCTGGGGCATGGAGGGACAGCTAGTCAATCTGACATACTTTCTGGTAATTTTCCAACTCCAGCAGGGGTTGGCATCTGTTCTGCCTTGCCAGGCAGTGTTTTGTGCTTATTGCACATGTGGAAAAGGGGTTTATGATATTCTTTATTCATAAATTGGCCTTTCAGAGTGAGGAAGGGGTCTGACAGCTAACATACCACTAGTAATAACTAAATTGATCATGCCTTGTGACTTAGAAACTTTAATGAGGCAGATATATATGCTTTAGCAGAGGGTTATGATACTCTTTAATATGGCTATATAGGCTTTAATCCAGGATGAAGAGATTTGTTGCCTAGAGTGGTGCACAAAGAACCACAAGGTTATCTTATTTGCATTAGACATGCCTTTCGTTGGGTAATATGCAATATGAAATGCAGGTAGGAAGAACCCATTAAAGTATCGAAGAGTGTTTCAAAATGTTGATGGTTCCGTCCTAGTCAGAGATCAAAGATCAAACTGGGGAAATTATTCATTTAATAAAATGTGTTTAATAAAATAAATTCAAATTTGAACCCCCGAATCTGAATGTTTCAGAGGAATTAATAATTATTTGGGGATGTGTTCTTATCTAGACCTTTGAGGAGACCTTCAAATAAGATGTATTAACATCCTGTAAATTCATCTAGTTTGATTAAAATAGTACATGTGTTTATTGCAGAAAACAGTGGGTTGATGGGAATGTTTTTTCCCAAGAAAAGGGGCTTAGCGTAAGGATTTTCTTGAGTCGTACATTCCATCCAGCCATATTTGGCTTCTGTGCACATAAAAGTTAAATGGCCTCAGTTCTCCCCCCCTGCAGCCCAAGCCTCTTCCTTTTATTCAAGAGTGTTACAGCTTCAATTCAGAAGGATAACTTACCCCTGTCCTTGCATAATATCAATAGCTTTGGGGTTGTTCCTGGCCTGTTGGTCTCGTCAAAGATGATGGGACAGAGAAAGACAGATGGCCTATTATTTATTGCCATTTCAAGGTAGCCTAAACCTTTATTACTCATGGCTTAAGATCCTAATAGTAAAACCCTTGCCTCTTCATCACATTTGTCAATTTGGACATCTGCCTGATCCAAATATTGCTTCAGTAACATTCGCATAAATAAATTTAAAGGAGGAGAAATGCTACAAACACAGCTTAAGACTAATTCCCCTACACCCCTAGGTTCACTGAGGGCCTTTCAAACTGTTCAAAGCCAAAAAAAAGATAATCATAGTTCAGTGCCCAGGATTTAATTTGCATCTGCCGACTTCAGAAGGGGGATTTACTGAGAGAGGCATTTGCATTGCAGAATGGAGCTGATCTCTAATTAAACTAATATCATGTTTTGACTTTCTGCAAAGATAACCAAGAAGACAAAGCAGGTGCTATGCTAGTGGAGAGAAATCCTACTCCCCATTTATCTCTGGCTCGGGAAACTTAGGGATGGATATTTGAGAGTTCAGACAATAAATGATCAGTTTGTGAATTGGAATAATGTGCTGATAATTTGCTAGGAAGTAAGCCAATCTCTTTTCTTGCTTTAGCTAAATTAAGACTACTTCTGTTCCATTCACAACACACACACACAACTTTTATTCCATTCACAACACACACTTTTGAGTAAAGGCTCACATAACCTTAGGAGGCATCCTTAACAAACGTTGCACTGGAGATGAATAATCTCCCATTTTTTTCTGAAAGGCAGAAAATGTGATTACAAAGGGGTAGCTGGGTTGATCTATTGTAGAGAAATAAAATAAAGATTTGGTGTCACCTTAAGGACTTAACAACACTTATTTCAATATTAGCTTTTGTGAGTCACAGCTCACTTCTTCAGATATGTGAAAGGAAGATAACAGTGGAATTCTTTTTACGGGGAAGATTACTGGCGGGCAGGTTGGGGGGAGAGGATAAATTGATGCAGATGGGTGTGATGTGAATTCCATCACAAACCTTTCAAGTGTAAATTCTCTGTGTAAGGGGGAAGGGGAAGAGATAAGGCTAGGTGTGAAAAATGTAAGGCCAGGCTCTTTCTAGCCAACTCACATGTGGTAGGAAAACAGGGCTCTCAAAGCTGACAGGATCTGACACTTAGGCTGAAGAAACAGCCCAATCCATTCTTTAAGTTCTCCTTTACCTACAAGTAACCCCCATATTCATAAGTAGGGTTACCAACAGAGGTGTGAACTGAGGACATTTCCATTCCAGTTTCAGATCCGGGACCTCCAAACGAACTCCAGTCCATTATAGGTTTATTCCGGGTAGGCAGGTGCCAATTCAGATCTAATACATTTGGGATTTTTGTTTTCATGCTTTTCGGATCAATGTGCATGTACAAGGCCTGTGTTGGCTGTGCACGTGTACATGCATGCTGTTCTTTTCAAGAGGAGTTGGAGAAATGAGGCTCTGGGGCAGCTGTTTTTGCATTTAACAACACCAAAGTCCCCCAGAACACAGTCCTTTCTCCAAATCAGGGACCCATTGAATTTAAGCGCACCCACAAGAACAGGGTTCAGCCTTTATGGACTCCAAAGACTGCTTAGGGAATGGCATTGAGGTGAGTGTTGTGTAACATGAACCTTTGAGACAACCAGGGACTCAGCCCCCGCTCCATCCTCAATCCTGTGTGTGTCCCTGCATGGATGTTGGTTGCTTCCCTGCATTGTGCATAAAAGTCTAGAGAAAAGGAAGGATGGACCTTTGGTTTCCTTCATGGGAAAGGAAGTAGAAGGAGGTTGGCCCTATCTTTTCTCTATCTTTGACTAGTAAAGCTGGGAGACTGGACACAAGTCACCTAGTCTTCCTTTCCTAAAACTGTTAAGCCAGAGTTGAATGAAGGAGAAGAATTAAAGGCATAGTGAAATTTGATGGAAAACCAAACAAATCTAACAAGAGCAATCCTCCCACATGCAATACTGATCTGGAAAGATTGCTGAGACCACACACAGGCCTGCTAAGGACCTTCTCTCACATTCTTTAACCCAGGGTTTACAGTTTTAATCACCTGCCTCAATCACCATATGCCTGGCGGAACATCTCCATCTTGCAGGCCCGGTGGAAAGCTAGCAGATCCGAGTGATCCCAGGTTTCTCCAGACAGAGAGTTCCACCCGGTTGGTGCCAGGGCTGAAAAGGCTCTGGCCCTGGTTGAGGCAAGGGGCCAGGGACCACCAGTAGATGTTTGGCTGCTGAATGAAGCAGCCTCCGGTGAAGATATGGTGAGAGGCTGTCGTATCATTAAGGGAACTGACATCTCTTTAAGGCCATTTTTTTATGTCATGGGAGGAGGGGGGTGAACCAGCATTCCCTGTGGAACTATGTACCTAGATATACCTATGCGGGACAGCACAGTCCTTATTGAGAGGAACGCAGCAGAGATGAGTCTATGTCCTCTCTTTTATTTCTTATTTATTTATATTCTCATTGTTCAACAGCATGTTTCTTACACCAAGGGGCTCCCTTGACTCAAACTTAATACCAGAACGCTCAAAGACGCCATCTGTGATTTTCACTTACAACTGTGTAACCCAATATAAGATAGCGCATATTGAACCTGCAGTACAAAAATGCAAGATTTACAAGCCGAGCCTAGTAACTTATTGAAAAATAATAAAGCTGTGGAACAGATGTGAGGTTCATAGTCTCTGTTGCATTGTTTTGTCGTTGATTGATCTGATTAACTTGAAGGGTAAAATCTCCGCAAGAAAAGATAAACCAACTGTGTTGTAAATGCTTCCTTTGCTGATAGCTTGAAATGCTGAATCGTAGGAAAGGGTTAGTGCTATTTTTTGGTATCAATTTAAACTCACTTAGAGCCATTAGCATTGATCTAGTCAGATTCCCTGGGACAATGCAGACCATTGGAGGAAAAAAAAAACCAACTCCATCTTGAATCAAAACAATATCTAGCTGATTTAGAGTCTCTGTGTCAGGCAGTACCCTAAACATTCTCAAGGCAGTTGGGAAGTTTCCCCCCTCATTCAGCCCATTATTTTGTAAGTTATCCTTAATGTTTTTTTAAAAGTACATTTTGGACTAGTTTGAATTGTTACTGAATTCTCTTCTCATCTATCTGGACTTTGCAAGGTCTGTTATATGGTTTCCTCTACAGTCAAGTCCTGTGAAACAAAGGGATAAGGGGAATCTCGGAGGTATAGGAGGCACAAATATGTCCTTTGTCCTTTCTTTATGTTTTCAAACAATGTCTTTGTGTATCATTTCTTTTTACTCAGTTTCACTGCTTATTTGCTCCTTTTTCAATGTTTTGAAATGCCATTTATACAACATTTATGTGCTATAGATGAAAAGAAAAAGGTTAAATAAGTTGAACAGGAGTCAGTGGGTGTGATGAAACTGAAAATGGTGTAATTGGCAACTCTTCATCCACATCAGGCTAGATAAGACATAGGGCCAAGCCACAAGTGACAAATGACACTTGAACGGCAAGTGTATTTCTCCCTGTTCACTTGCCCTTCACTTGCGCTCCACTCAATCCACTTGCCGTTCAAGTGTCATTCGTCACAAGACTAGACTAGACTTACAGTCAGGGCTTTTTTCTGGGAAAAGAGGTGGTGGAACAAAATGGGTGGCCCTCAGAGAAAATGGTCACATGGCTGGTGGCCCCGCCCCCTGATCTCCAGACAGAGGAGAGTTTAGATGGCCCTCCGTGCCATCTAAAATGTGACCATTTTCAAGAGGTTCCGGAACTCCGTTCCTCCGCGTTCCCCCTGAAAAAAAGCCCTGCTTACAGTGCAATCCTAAACAGGATTATTCCACTCTAATCCAATTGATTTCAATAGGTTTAGACTGAAATAACTCTGTTAAGGATTGCACTGTGAGTAATGTTAAAAGATGGCGATTGGAAGCAGGATATTGGGGATAGCTGAAGTTTCACTATGGAAACTGCCTATCCTAAGAAGGCTTCCATGCAACCTCTTATTAGTTTCAGTGGTTGGTTAAAATGTTTTTGTTTTGTTTTAGGAGACATTGGAAGGACTTTGCTGAATGCTATTTTAATCCAGCGCTGACCTTCTAGTACGTCCTTTGTATTGGTTTCATTACATTTTTATTAAGTGACATACTTTTATATACTCTCTCCAGCCTTTCGCAGATGAAAAGCAGGATATTCTCGAGCCACTCTGATTCTGATAGCAAGGAGAACTATCAGTCAAGGTTTCTCCAGCTCTCATTACCCATTTCTGAATGCTCCACTCCACCTGCTGCCTATTCTACTCTGCAATACCTTGTTATCTATTTGTTTAAAGGCAAGAGGGCATTTGTCCTTTGGGGTAAAGGTATACTTGAAAAACATAATTTGTCTACATTGTTTTCAAAATATACTCCAGCAGCTGCAGCTGTGTAAAATGGCAAGCGGCGATGTTCATGGTGTTTTACTGTTCATGCACCAGCATGTACGTGGGCCCTTGAGATATTCTCCAGACAAAGTTTTAATTTCTAGAGATATTGGAGAGAAAGTCAGCTCCTGGAGAATAATTCTAGCAGCCTACACTAAAAATGTAACTATCTCCATAACATTGAAGGGGAGGGGCTGTGGCTCATTGGCAGAGCCTCTGTTTGGCATGCAGAAAATTCCAGTTCAATTCCCAGCATCTCCAATTAAAAGGACCAAAGTGAATGCTCTCCATTGTCTAGATACTTCCAGGAGAGAGAGATAGGGCGCTGGAGCAATGACATATTTAAGCTTATCTGGGATCAAAAAGTTTGGAACATTGTTGATATCTCTTTGGCGCTCTATATCGAGCAACCTTTGTCTGATCGATAATTTTGCTCGATCGTAACTGTGGCAAGATGACGAGTCCTCCCCTCTGCAGTTCTAGATATAAAAAGATTCCTATGAAGGAGAGAACCTGTCCATGTGGCACCGAAGAGGTAGAATCAGTTGAACATGTACTGTTTTACTTTTGTTTATATCAGGAAGCTCGGCCAAATATAATTTCCCCTCTGTTTAAAATTTTTACAAGATGTTCCAATGCCAATATTTTAAAGAAACTTTTAATGGGCGTTAACCAACAGGTCACTATTAGCTGTGCTAAATTTTTCTCAGTGGCATGCAGAATTCATCATGAAATTTTATGTATGTATTTTAAATTTTAACTATTGGTCATTGGTTGGACCAATTCTATTTCCCTGTGACTTCACTATATAGTTATTGTTTCTGATTTGTACTGGTTGATGACCAAATAAAGAAATTGATTAAGTTGAAAGGACCAGGTAGGAGGCAATGTGAAAGACCTCCACCTTGTAGGGTATGGTATATCTTACGAATGATCTTGAGTTTGATTAAGGAGTGATTGAAGAGAGTTTATTCAGGAACTACAACTTTGACAGAAAGCAGAGAAACAGAATAGATACTCACTAAACTGGGAGAGAGGGACTTCTGGGAAGAAGCAGGAAGTAGCCTGAGGGCCAAGCCACAAGTGACGAATGACACAAGTTGGACACTTGTCAGCTTCCCTCAAGTTTTGATGGGAAATGTAGGCATCCTAGTCTTGCAGCTTGGCTCTCCAACTGCTGTCCAATGGACTTTTCAACTGTCACTTGTCCAACATTCCACCAAGCTGCCTACATTTCCCATCAAAACTTGAGGGAAGCTGACAAGTGTCCAACCTGTGTCATTCGTCACTTGTAGTTTGGCCCTACAATCTGGAGATATGCAAGAAGGACAGAACAGAAGAAAAAAAGAAGGGTCTTATTTTGCTAGCTATCTAACTGTCAGATTTGCTGCCCCCTGCAGGTTTTCTGTGTCTTCTGCCTTCTCTGTACACCAGACATTGTATTCCCAACATACCTGAGACCCTGGAGAGCTACTGCCAGTCTGAGAAGACAATATTGACTTTGATGGAATGATGGTCTGATTCAGTTGAAGGCAGCTTCATGTATGTGTGCTACAGTCTGAATAAAAATTGGGTCACGTAATTAAACTTCAACTAGCAGGGACTATGGAGAGGCCTCTGAACCCCAGAGAGTCGCAAGTCTGGTGACTCATGTTAATAAAATTTTAACATAGCATCTCCTCAAAGCAAAGCTACTCAGTACAAATTGGGGTTATGACTTGCTGGGGACAGACTGCAGAAAATATTCTATTTAGAAAACTTACTGAGGTAAAGTGTGCTGTCAAGTCACAACTGACTTATGGCGGCTTCATGAAGTTCCACCTCATGGGGTGTGCAAGGTAAGAGATGAGCAGAGTTGGTTTGCCATTGTCTTCCTCTGCATGCCCACCCAGTCTTCCAGGGTAGTCTGCTATCCAAGTATCAATTCTACTTAGCTTCCAAGCTCTGACAAGATTGGATTACTCTGAGCTCTTAGATCAGCTACAGAAAACTTATACTCCACCTTTAAAAAAAGCAGATTAAGAGAACAATTGTGATCATAGCAACAATAACATCTTTTTATACATTGCTTTTCTCACTGATGAGCCCCCAAAGTAGCTTGAACATTGTTTTTCCTTCCTGTGTTTGCCATTTCAGAGGTAAAGTTTTCGAGTCCTGAGGGATTTTGACAAAGATTCCAATTAACAGGCAATCATACCACACTGAATTTGCTTGACTTCAAAGTGCCTCAGTGTTGTTGTTGGGTTTTTTGCTGCGACAGACACTACTGCCCTTCTAATTTGTCCCATTTCCAAATCCATTCCAAACTGGATAGATTTTCTCCCCAAGTTTCCACTGAGTCGAGCCATCTCTTGACCCTGTATTTCCCTGCTCAGAAAACAACTTTGCCAGACATGCTATTTATCAGTTCGAATATTCATGCCCTTGTTATACATGCGGTACACAATGCCGTACATCTTCCATTACTCCATTACTTTTACATATTGAATTTTAATATCCCCCTGTTATTTATTTCACAGCGGAGTGCCTCTCACTTTCTGCACTTAGGAGAGTAAATATTGCATTTCACCACTCTCCTTGGGAAAGGATTCACAGAATTGCTCAGCACAACGCTCCACCCCCACCCAGCCACTCTAATTCACCAAGCACACATATTTACTAATTTATTATAGCAGTGAGATAAAATCATCACCCTAGCAAGCATGCACTGACCCCGTTGTGATCACTAATTTGCTGCACCAAAGGGGGGGAAAGAAAGAAAAATAGACATTTATGTCATACAGCTTGCATTTAGAGACCATGAGCTCATTCTTAGAATGGGGCACTTTCTGGTTTTTAAAAAAGCCAGACATAATGTCAGAGGTGACCAGTCTTGTTGAACCTTTGGACACTTTAGAATTTTGAGAACAAGGATTGGGTGTGACAGCAAAATGGCTGCCATGGGTTGCTGGAGTCGATCACAAACCAATCCTCCTTCTGTGATGGAGGCAGCTCGTCCTGTACGTGTGCTCCGTTCTGACACGAAGGTTCTTCTGAAGCACCTCCTGCTCCGGTGAAGTGGAGAAAAAACAAGACTGGCATTTTGCTTTGGGGGAAAGATGCTTTATCAAGGAAGTAAATAGGCACCAGGAAACCATGGGTGAAGGCAACAGCATTCACAGGCACCATGTTGGAGATCAGTGTATTAGAAGCTGGTGCAGATTTTTCTAGATCAGGTCCAGTGCTCTTGAAAACAATTCTCCTTTAGTTACCCTGAGGGTTGATGGATGCTTAAAAAGGGTTAAGGGTAATTTACTGTCACCAGAAACTCCACTGATGGCCTGGTGATAACCCCAGCATTTATGGTTCCAAACTAGAGATAGGTACAAACTGAAATATGAACCAAAGTTCAGCACAAACTGGGCCAATTTGTGGTTTGCAAACTGGCGGTTCGTCAGAGCCCATTTCTGATGAACCGCCATGAAATTTAGGCCGGTTCACTTGCTTCATTTTTCGTTTTGTCACTGCAGACAGCCTGGCACTGATCAATCAGTTTCTTAGGCAATGGGGGATGGGCTTTGTTCAGACCTTCTGCTGACCCAGAAGTGACGTTTTCACAAACCAAACTAACTGGTTCGTGAATCAGGGCAGGTTCATAAAAGTTTGTGGATTGTGATTCATGAAATGCAACGAACCACGAACTGCATGGTTCATTTTTTCCCTGCTTCATGCCCATCTCTATTCCAAATCCTTGTGTTAAGGACCCCTTTCCAGGCAGTGGAACATCTTTGTTCTCATTTCTTGTTCAATTGAATAGTAGGCTGATAAGGAAGACTGTGGAGTTTTTCCGCTTTCTGATAGGAGCTGCTTCTAGAATCATAGATGGGAATTGATCCAGATGTATTTATTTATTTAATGTTCTAGCAGCAAAGCTTGTCTTATAGAGGTCAGAGAGCTGACGGAATTGACATGCAAGCCGTGCTTGGTGAAGAATTACTAGGGTTGCTAGTCTCCAGTTGGGGCCTGGAGTTCTCCAGGAATTACATCTGCTCTCCATCTGGTCTGAAGAAGGGAGCTCTGACTCTCAAAAGCTTACACCCTGAAAGTCTTATTGGTCTCTAAGGTGCCACTGGACTCAAATGCTGCTGATCTGTTCTCCAGACTACAGGTTGCAGTTCCCCTGGAGAAAATGTCAGTTTAGAGGATGGACTGTATGGCTTCACATCCATGCTGAGTTCTCTCTCTTCCCCTATCTCCTTCCTCCCCAGACTCAACTCACAAATCTCCCAACCTGGAATTAGCAACCCTAAGAATTACCTTTTAGCTGAAATTAAATCTTCCTCAGTCTGGATCTTTTAGGATAGAATTGCTGGGTCACTAGTATTTCAAAACCTGAGACTCGTGGTTGGGTTCCCTGCTAATGCCATGGAAGGGTGCTAAGGGTCAAAGTTGCATACCCCACCAGAAACTGTACCATATAGTGTCTATGAGTGTGTATCATGTAATTTGGAAGAGATGCACTATTCATCACACATACACAGAGACAAACTATCAATGCGTGAAACCAAACAAGGTAGTCAGGGTCAAACTACTGAGGGAGCCATCAAGTGTGTGAACCAGCTGATGATTCCCAAGACTTGATAATGACTTCCTAAAGTGGTGCCTTGAGCCACGCCCTGAGACTTGGCAACTTTCGCTGGAGGGAGATATCACCTTTATTAACCAATCCCCAAGAAATCCAGTTACCCAGCCCTGCCTCTTACTTTGGTGCTTTTCATATTGTTATTAGAATTACCCTAGCTACAGGTCAAATTAATTTTCACCCCCTCCCTGTGCTTCATCTTTCAGAATGATTGTAAGTGCTGGATTAAAGCTACCTTTTCCCATCATCAGAAGAAGGGCAAAGAGCCTTTAACCATGGATAATTCCCCCCAGTGCCTACAATTAGGAAAGAAAGACTTGGCATGGGGGACATGGTAATGTTGGCTTGGTGTGAATCTTCAAAAATGTTCTCGCTTCCCCAGGAGGTGCAATTGTTCATTGACATGGCTTTCATGCCTAGATTTCTTGATTCTTGTTATTCCAGCAGTCTGTAGACTAGTGTGAAAGATTTAAAAATGCTTGCTTGGACTCATGCCAGCAATAAGGAAGGGTAAAATTTCAATTAGCATATATTTGAAGGGCTTGTTCTCAAGGTCAATAGTATTCTCCTTTTGGGCCGTTTCCACTAGCAATTATCAATGATTGGGTCAGGCTTATACTATGCAGATTTTTTGTCATTTTTTTTAAAGTGTATCTATAAATACTGGGATTAAGGGCCAAAGCAACTTAGCACAGGCAAAGCTCCAGAAAGGTCAGAATAAAATGAAGTGAACAAAATGAGGTTACACTGAACTGGAAGAAACCCAAAGTGAAAACAGACAGAGAAACTTGGAAACATGCAGGGGAAGTTTGTAAGTTCTAACCTAATGAAAACATAGAGATGTTTCAGAAGTTCTACTAGTCTGAATTTTGAAGTTCGGAATTCTCTGCTCTTATTTGTTAATTTGCTTTGTATCTTACCTTTTTTCCAAAGATCTCTAGGCAGCATGCAAGGTCTTCTCCCCCCAATATTATCCCAGGCAGGCACGAACCGAAATACAAACTGAAGTTCATCACAAACTGGACTGGTTTGTGGTTCATAAACCGGTGGTTTGTGGGAGCTCATTTCTCACAAATTGTGACAAATTTTAGCCTGGTTCATTTGGTTTGTATTTTGGTTTGTCACTGCAGACAGCCTGGCGCCGATCAATCAGTTTCCTAGGCAATGGGTGGGGATGGGATCTCTGCAGACCTTCTGCTGACCCGAAAGTAGAGATGGGCACGATCTGAATTATGATTTCAAAAACTCCCCGATTTTGGTGTTTGCTCCATCGTGACTCAGCTAATCGGTTCTGTCCATGGCAACTGATCCAGTGGTCAGGAGTTTGCTTGTTCAGGACATCGGATGGGTCAGTTTCTGTTCGGAATTGCAGACACTCTGGCACTAGTAATTTATTCCCAGGGCAACGGGGTCAGGGAAATGAGCTGTGTTCGCCCTCCTTCTGTCGCCCTCGAAACACGAATGGAAGCCCAGCTTTCCTTGATTAGCAGGCTTCCTTCCAAACACGGAGCAGCAACCCAGGGGAGGGAGGGGGAAGGGGGTGGGCACAAAGGAAAGGCAAAAGGCAGTGCGGGAGACTGGAAGGCCGCCTGCGCCGTTCGCCTTTCCCCAGGACAAGGGGTGCGTGGGCAAGCCGGCTGCCCCTTGTCCTGGGGAAAGGCAAAAGGCAGTGTGGGTGTCTGGGAGGCCGCCTGCGCCATTTGCCTTTCCCCAGGACAAGGGGCGCGCGGGCAAGCCAGCCGCCCCTTGTCTTGCGGGGCAGGTGAACGGTGCGGGCAGCCTCCGAGCCACTCGTGCTGCTGCCAGCTCCGCAGCGCACCGGGACAGCTGGCTTGCTGCGTGGGTGGGGGCGACTCAGGAGCGTGCATGCGCACGCAGGAGCCTGACTATGGTTGCCCTGGGTGCTGGCCTCCCCAATTCCCGATTGAGGACCAGAAACGAGAGTTGATCATTTAGAATCGGTGGCCTGCATTCGGCAGCAGCCCAGATCCACGAACAGCTGAATCAGAATTTTTTTTTGGATCGGGCCCATGTCTACCCGGAAGTGACATTTTCATGAACCAAATGAACCGGTTCGTGAACCGGGGCAAGTTTGTGAAAGTTCGTGGTTTGTAGTTCATGAAATGCGATGAACCATGAACCGCACGGTTTGGAATTTTCCTGGTTTGTGCCCATCTCTAGTGTTAATACAGTGATCCCCAATGAGATAACCATGCCTCCATTGCCCTGCCAGTGGGCAGAACATCTCTATGGCCCTAAGCTTGGCCTTGGATTCAGGGGATGGTTTATATTAGTACCAAGTAGGATAACTGGACAATATTCAAATTGTTGTTACTGCCAATTAACAGCTTCTACTAGGCTTGTTTCTTTGGATTCTTTCTTGCATAGGTAATCACTGTCAACAGCCACAGCCACACAAATGCACAGTTAATTGCTTCAGTCAGTTATCCCAATGTACAAAGCAATTACAAAAGAGGCATTCAGATTTCCCAGTCTTATTTGAGTTATTTCCCCCTTGCTTTTATGTTTTGGGGAGAATGCCTGACAAATCCATGCTGTGGGTGCATGATCCAAAGTAAATTCTGTCATCTTTTGGTGTGAATTTTTATGTTTTGCTTCAACTCCACTGTGGAGATTTTGTTCATCCATAGTGGAGGATGTATTAAATGCTGAAAATGTCAGAGGTAAAGTGAAAGTACATTTCAAAGTTATAGATAAGCATGTTATACAAAGAATCAAAACCTCGCCAAACTTTGGCGCTTTGCTATTCACCATTCAGCATGAATATTTTCCACTTTATAAGGATGCTGAAATTACTAAGTCATCATTTGGACATGCAGTTAATTTCACTGAACACATTTTAAAAGTTTGGGAAATAGTGAAGTTATTGTGAATTATAATTTGCAAATATCACAATTCATAATCTCATGAACCCATAACAGAGTTGAAATGACTTGGGAGGAAAAAATTCAAGCAAATTTTCCTAGCTCCAAAATATTTCTCTATTTGTGTTGTTCTATATTCCCACTTCGATGTAGGTGTTACAGAAGGCATTTGTGGTCTGCTGCAGCCCAAACAAGAGAGTTTTGCAGCATATTAAAAGCTAACAAATGTACTAGGTGTCACTTTTTCTGAGCCAGACACCACTTTCTCAAATGCATGAAGTGTTACCCTCAGCTGACAGAAACGTTTCCATTTTCTGTCCCCTCATATTTTAACCTGAAAATAAAGGGTCTGTGGATTTCTTTTGTTGATATGAGCATGAGAACACCCCACGTTTTGTGTCTAAAGAACTTACCCTCAGTTTTCTTAGTCTTTCCAAAACATATGCACATCTTGGTTACATAATGTTTTCACTGATTCTTTCTTCCTAAATACATGGCAAAGATTCCATCAAGCTAAGAAGCATTAAAACTAGCATTGTTAAGAGCAATTCTCTGACGCCCAGGCCCAAGACTTACCTGGGGCCCCAATTTGGGGCCTGAGGAGGTGGAGGGGCACAGGGCATGATGGCCGCCATTATCAGGGGCCTGATGGCTCCTCTAGGCGTGGCAGTGTAAGGGCCAACATTCCAGACAGCGAGCTAGCCAATCATCAACTGGCTAGCTGGGCCCTCATTGGAAGGATTTTCCCACTGGAGGGCTGTGAGGATGCACTCTTCCTCCAGCCGCAGGTGAGGAGGAAAAGCCACAGAGCCACCAGGCTTTCAGCCCCAGCTCTTGAACCACCTTCCCACCCAACTCATCATCATTCTAGCAGTTCTGGAGTTTGTAATGGCTCTTGGGTTTAATAATCTGTACTGTATGCTCTCTGCTATTCTATCTCCATCACAACTTAGGTTAGGGCAGTTCCGGCATTGTGCATGGATCCTTTTGGGGGGAAACAGGGCCATGTGCCCAGTTTCCCCATACCTAGGGTTTCTCTTAAAGGATCTTGGGGATGAGGCATAGCCGGGATAAGTCCAGGTGGGGGCTGTCAGGGCATGCTCACTCCAAGGTGGCATCCATGCAGAGGTTTGTGCCCATGTGGAATCCCACGGCCTGTTATCCCAAGGTTTCCCTCTTCAGCAGGCAGGCTGAAGGTGTGAGGGGGGTCATCAGCCAGTGGGCAAGTTGGCTGATATTGGGATCCATTCCCTATGCGATGCCGAGTCTCCATAAACTGTAACCAAGAAAGTTGTGCCCTTTTTAATTCCAACAAGTAATCTGTGTCTTCTGTCGCCTTGTCCTCTCCCCCCCCCCCCCTTGATGCTGGGCCTGCAAATTTCTCCCTGATAGCCAACAATCCCCTTCTTTTCCTCTTTTCAGGAATTTGGAGTCTGTTTTGAATCAGTTCTATTTTAATTGAAACAGAAATTCAAAGAGAGGAGGGGCAGGGAGGGGAGGGGAGAGGGTCTACAAATTTTCCAGAATTTAATTCGGCAGGTTCTCAGAGGCAGGCAATACCTTTTCAGACCTCCCTATCTTCCTGCTAGAGCACCACCCTGTAATTTATAACATAAAATGAAATCTTGTAAGCGCTGAAGTTACAAAAGGGCTCCTAGAGGTGTGCTAGAAAATTACAAAGATAAAAGAAAAAGAAATGAAAGAGAAAATCTTCTTTTGAAAAAGAATAAGAGGAATTTGTGTCTATACTAATTACAAGTGAATTTGGGGGGGGGAATAAATCCCACTCCCCATAAACACACTAATTCAAACCATTGACGGACTTCAGAAGAATGCCTGTCACGTAGTTTTTCAGACAGAAAACCTTCCTGGCAGGTACCAGCGATGAACAAAAGAAGTGTCTCTTTTCAGAGGACAGACCCTGCTTGTTAAACTGGGCTGGAACTATTCTGTGGTCGCCAGTGTTAACACATGCAGACATTACTCCAAATCATGTTATCGACTCCCAGGGCTTTCAGATTAAGGCTGGATTTAGCAGTGTAATGTAATCAGAGCATGCCTAACTCAGTATTAATGGCAAGCGTGCAAATATATGCAGATGGATGTCAATAGACTCCCCTCGGCTGCAAAGATTATTCAAGGAATTGCTGTTTGTAAGGAGCTTTTCGTAATAAGGGTACAAATCCTGCGACATCCATTACGGCGCACTTACTGTAAAGGATTGTTGAGCAGTTCACCATTGCAGAGCTCAAGAGGAGAAGAATCCTTGACAGCAATGCCCAGGGAACTTGCTCCTTCAGCATCTTCTCACATCACACTTTTTGCCCTCTGTTCTCTTCTACCTTGAGTGGTACCAGTTCACAGAATCGGATAATCATGTGATCAGGACCAGCTGCAATGGTATTGGGGAGCTATGCACAATGAGCTTCAGTGCTTTCTTCCTCACAAAATGTAACACCATGCCTCTTCCTTCACTATTTCTGCCTCTCTCCCCATCTCCACGAACCATCTCTCTTGATATACTCTCATGTGTCAGTTATGTTCTTTAGGCAGCCTTTCCTTATTTTGCCGCCCCTGTGTTTGGACTGCCCAAAGGGCAACAGCTGTTTCCATGATGAGTCCATTCCTCTCGGTGTGGAGTGCACACTCTCTACATTTAAGAAGATGTATAAAACTGTTCTATTCCTGGGAGTATTTCGCAGAGGGTGAACCATTCCAGAAGACTTGGTTGTATTCATTTTCCTTCTGAGGCTTTAAAAAAACCTATATTATTCTGAATTTTTTTAAAAAAATCTGGTTTTAACTCTATATGATTTTAATTCTCTGTGTTTTTAGTTCTCTAATCGGTGCTTTTTAACGGTGTGTTTTTATTATGTGCATTTCTAATGTCATGTCAATTGAACTGTTAACGTTTGGTATCCTTGCAGCTTTGTGTTGCATTGTTAGCTGCCCTGAATCGAGGAGATATGGCAGTATATAAATGTTTTACATGAACAAATAAATCTCTGACCCACACATGTGCATGCCCAGTGTTCCTACTTCATTGGGTCTCTAGTGTAGGTGAGCTAGGGTTAAAGAAAGCCAGCAAATCGGTTCTCTATTCCCCCACCCCACCCCAGGATCTCTTTGGCTGTCTATGATGGCTCAGGAGCTTCTGAAATGCTTTCTCGTGTTCTAGTGGAAGAGGTCATTGGGGGAAGGCAGTGGACTGATGGGAGATTGTCCCCAAAGTGCTTGTGACATCGAAGTTTCAGGTGGGTAGCTGTGTTGGTCTGCAGTAGAAGAGCAAGATTTGAATCCAGTTGCACTGGAATGAAGGTCTTGGCAGGTCCCATCATTTTACACCATAGCACTAACCATAATCTGGAATATGGTGGTAGATTTTGGTGGTGGCCCTAAAATTTATTTCAGATTGGACCAGTAGTCTTCAACCTTTTAGAATGCAGGCCTGCTCTTAACTCCAAGCTGAAACATGAGATTTAACATGTATATTTCATCTTTCTTGGATTACATATATAATTCTGGCATACTTGTTTAAATGTAATCCCCATCTCTTTAGGGATCCTTGGGAACTGTAGTTCAAATAGGGATTGGAGATGAAGCTCCCTAGAATGCTTAGAATTTGCATCAAATTATAATTCCCAGAATTGGAGGAAAGGGGCAGCCATGCCAGTTAAATTAGTATATATGTACATGCTTATGTCCCATCATGTCACAACTGACTTTGAGCAACCCCAGCAAAGGTCTTTCAAGGCAAGCAAGAAGCAGATGTGGTTTCCCAATGCCTTCCTTTGCAGAGTTTGCAGTCTTCCTTGGTGGTCCCCTATGCCAGTACCCAATCTGTTTAGCTTCCAAGATCTGAGAAGACCGGGCTATACCATGTCACCTTCCCTCCTTTAAATTAGTACAGAACCCATATACATCTGTAGGCTAGACTTGCTACTGTAGTTTGCAGTCTAACTGGAGATTGGGCTAGCCCAGTCTCCCTAGATCTTGGAAGCAAGCAGGGTCATCCCTGGTTAGTACTTGGATGGGAAACTGCCAAAGCAGAGCAGGGAGATCACAGGGGCAGGCAATGGCAAATCACATCTAATCATCTCTTGCATTGAAAACCCTATGGGTTCATCGTAAATTGACTGCGACTTGATGGCCAAAAAAAAAAAAAGACTTGCTACAAGAGAGCTTCATATGTTCATCAGCTGCAAAAGAGTAAAGAAGGAGACCTATATTCCCAACAGCAAGCACTGGTTATCATGTTTTTCTGTACTATTCCAGCCATTCAAAGCCTCTTTGATAATTTTTCTTCAGAGAAGGGTGAGGGATTCCTTCAGATCTATGCATCACTGCTTCAACCTGCCTTGTTTCAACTGCAGTTATAATCTCCTTTCAAAGTCTGGGTTGCATCTATATTTTCCTGCCCTCGCACCTTCTTTCCAAACTGATCAGTGCTTGCTGGGATAAAGGCATTACACAGGAGTTCCTGTTGATCTTTGCAAGATGCACAGCATAACCATATGCTATCGTATTAAATTAGTACCTGGTTAATCTAGTATTTTGCTGACTTGGCAATGCACCATGTAGTTCATCAAGATGTTCCAGCAACAGGAAGTTGTTAGAAGAGTTTGTTGGGAAACCTGTACGCAAAACAGTAAGGAATGGAGCTGATTCCTGGAATCAAAAGTATAGGGGCAGTTGCTATGGAAGTCTATACAATGGGTGGCAAGTATATAAGGAAATGGAAGCCCAAAGGATAAAAGATAGGATCATACGGGAAAAGAGAAAGAAACACACATATTATCCTATTCCAGTGACATGGATCACTGGAATCCGAATGGTATATTCTAGGGAGTTCATATTGAGGATCAATTCAAAAGCATCCCAGTGTGAAGTAGTGGCTAAAGTGTCGAACTAGGATCTGGGAGCCGTTTTCACATGTCAATGTTGCGCAACATCACACAACACTCGTGGAACACTAGTGTCTTTATGGCGCAATTTCTGATGTCCGCACCACGAAAATGGAATCATGATGGGGTGACATCAGAAATTGCACCATGAAGACACTAGTGTTCCATGGGTGTTATGTGATGTTAATGACGTGTGAAAATGGCCCTAGTTTTGAATCCCCACTCTGCTATGAAAGCTTACTGTGTTGCTGTGATGATAAAATGGAGGAGAGGAGAACAGAAGAAGCTGCTTTGGGGAGAAAGGTGGGTTATAAATGAAGTAATTAACAGTGCAATCCTATGAGGGCGGGGGGAGTACTCTGTGACCCAGCTAGGAGGTATGATGTCATACCTGACCAACTCACTCCCTGTCAGATTCCTTGCCATTGGATGATAGTGGTTCCTCCCCATCTCACACTTCCCCTTAGGGCCACCCCTTCATGTAGTCTCTGGCTTTGGACTGGTAAAGATGGGGTGGCCCTAAAGATGCTCCAACAGGTGCCTCTGTACCTTTGGTTCTGCTGCCATAAGGTGCAGGGCTCCAGTGGCTCCTTGGATACTTCAGCCCCACTTAGCTTCCCTCCTCCCCCTCTTCCCCTTAGATACACTGCAGGAAGCGGGTTGGGACCTGCAGGGCAATGAGAACTCTTATTCATCCGCAGCACTGCTGGCATCTGATAAGCCAAGCAGAAGATTGGCGCATGGGGGGGGGGGCAGGTTAATGCCAGGATGCGTGGTGCTGCGACATCCAGGGTGAACTGATGGAACTCTGGGGCACCTCCCCTGCAAGGCCAGCCCACTCTCACTTTTGCTGTTTGTGGGTGAGGGGAGTCAGCCCCAGGGCTTTAGGCTGCCTCCCCTTGTCGACCTAGAGGCTATCCCAGCATCTTCCCTCCAAGCCATGCTGATCAGATTCCCTCCCAGCTTGGGGAGGTACTGAAACAAATGATGAGAATGCACATTGGAAACAATAGGAGAAGCTGGAAGACCCGTTGGGTACAATGGGAGGCATGAATACCTATTGACTTGTGGGGCTCCATTGGAATACATTACTGCACTGAAAAAATGGAAGAAAAATGTGGGATGGACCATGAGACACTTGCTCTGGGGCTGGAATGATGGTTCCGGGAATGGAATGACGACCCTCAGAACAGTTCCTCTGGTTCCAGGGACCGTCATTCCACTTTGGGGGCCATCATTCCATTCCGAGAAGCATCTCCCATTGTTTCCAATGGGCATTCTCATCATTCATTTCATTACCTCTCATCCATCCACCCAGCTTTTTTCTGAGGAGCTGCATGTCCAGGTTCTGAGACTTGGGGGGGGGGGGAGCTGATCATGCGTGCCAGGGGTTGTGGGTTCAGTCCTTTCTGAGACCTATTGCCTCTATGGTTTTACTTTTCCAGGAGAGGGGAGCATATTTCTTGGAACAGAGACAGTGAGGGAGCATTTGTGTGAGTGGTGCTTTGGCTGCCAGTCTGGCACTTGCCAGAAATGGGGGGGGGGGTTCCCTGTCTGCACCTTTGGTGTAACTCCCCCCCCCCAAGGCAGGGCTCTTCTCAAGGCTGGTGCCTCTGATGGGGTGCAGCAATTGCAATGACAGGGGTCTTTGTGCCCAAATACTTGCTTTCTGGAGGGAAGTAACATTGGCAGCCAGTGGTGGGAGCAATCGTGGCCAGTGGATTGGCTATGCCTTTTCCTGCCACTCATGGGGCTGTCAACTGCAGCCACTCAATGATTGGTGGATGCTGCTAGGGTTGCCAGGGCAACTGAGGAGTGTGCTTTCTTGGCTGCACCTTGCAGCACCTGGCAGGGCTTGTAACACCAGCATGGCTTGCTCATGAATGCCCTTAAGGAGAGAACAAGTAACACCGAGGATCTGTAGGCGGCTTGCCACCTCCATGGGAATAAGGGTTGGGATTTCATAGTTAATGCCTCTTCTTGATTTGGGTTGGTGTTTTTAACCCACCTTAAGCTCCATTGTGATGAAATGGGTTAAAAATCAAATACATAACAAATCCCAGGAACCAAATAAGGTACAGAATGCCTCCCTATTTTGATTACAGATGGAGAAACTTGGAGCCCAATAACCTCAACTAACCACGACAGAAATAATAATAATAATAATAATAATAATAATAATAATAATAATAATAATAATAATAATAATAATAATAATAATAATAATATGGACTGGTGTGCAGTGACTTGCTGGGTTCATTCCAGTCAGTGGAATTCTTCTTTGGCTGATCAGAGAGATTCTCTGATATTTAGCTTACCCATTAGCCAGAATCTGCTCACATTGCTTATATGGCTACATAGATACAGAGTTTCTGGTGGAGGGAAATGGAAAGCTTACATCACAAAGTGATATTTTACAAATGGGGAGCAAATAAAAAGGCATCAACCATTTACACATTTATGAACTCTAAATTAAAAATTAATCACTATTGCAATTCAGTAAAATTATTTAAAGTCATTCCGATTCCCGTTGGGTGCTCTCAAGGGGTCTTGATTCAAATATTTGCCAAAGGCTCTGAATTTCCAGATTCTGTTCTTTGAAAAGTTCTAAAAGCTCTCTTTATCTTAGCCTTACTTTAAATCTAATTATTTCCACCAGCTTCTGGAATCGACTCAGAAGGGGCCATCTATTTTGGTAATAGGCTGTAGTCATCCCCTTGATAAAGTAATTTCTTTTTTTAAAAAAAAGTGTCTCAAAAGGACTAATAGCAAAAAACCATTTGTACAGCTCAATTTCCCAACTTTTGCTATATTAAGACATATCGTTGCAGTTCAAACGGTTTCAATTTTCTAATCGTAAGTAACCCAAAGAAGAAGGGGACGACCTTGTCTTCTGCAAAGCGGGATGTGATGCCACTGCAAGGGTGTAAATCACTGAGAAGTTACATCGTGATTCAGCGCAAGGAGGATGGATGCTTAGAGCGAACTGAGAGAGTGCCCGGGCTCCATAGATCCAGTTTCCAGGTCCCAATTATGGGGAAGTGACTGCTGGAATGACAAACTTGTACTTTCGGGTCTGCTTTCATATTGCAAAGAAAAACCAATCCACTAACTCTCCCTGAAGGGAACTGTTTCTGGGTCCTCTTCCTGACCCTGGTCTCTGCTGTAGCTTGTCATTGTTGAAAGGAGCTAATGGTTGCTGAGGAAGTGAGGGAGCTGGAAAGAGCTGAGTGGATGGGAAATCATACTATCTCAGCTTTTACTGAGTAAAAGCTGTTTTATTTCTTTATTTAGGGAATTATCAGTGCAATTCTAAGAAGAGTTACTCCAGTTGAAGGCGACTGAAATCAATGGGCTTAGATGGAGTAACTCTTCTTAGGATTGCACTGATAATTCACCAGTCACATATCACACCTGTCCTGCACCAGCTGCACTGGCTTCCGGTTGAATTCCGAATCAGGTTCAAGGAGTTTGTTCTTACCTTTAAAGCCCTGAGCAGGTTGGGGCCGGCATATCTTCGGGATCGCCTCTCCCTGTACGATCCCCGGAGACCGCTTTGATCAGCAGATAAATGTTTACTGGTGGTCCCTGGCCCTAAGGAAGCCCGGCTTGCTTCAACCAGGGCCAGGCCCTTTTCAGTCCTGGCCCCAGCCTGGTGGAACGTTCTGTCAATGGAGACCCGGGTCCAGTGGGACATATTATCATTCTGCCGGGCCTGTAAGACAGAGCTGTTCCGCCAGGTGTTTGGTGGTTGAAGGGGGCAGTGCCATGTTGGCCTCCCACCTTTGGGGTGGGGGTGGGGTCTCACCACCATTGCACCTTAATGTATTTGGTTAATTTATTTTATTATTGTTTATTGTATGTTGATTTTAGAATTTTTGTTTTTGTTATTGATTTTAACTGATGTTCACCGCCCAGAGCCCCTGAGGATGGGCGGTTTATAAATCGAAGTAATAAAATAAAATAAAAATAATATATCTCCCACCTTTCTACCTGTATGAACAGCTTGCAATAAAATAACAATTACAGAACCTTCCATGAGAACACAACCCATAATATATTAAACATGAATTGATTTCCAAAGCAGAAAAAAATGCAATTAAGCATATCCCTTCATTATCCTTTCAAAAACAGATCTATTTGGAATGCTATGTACAGTTCTGGTCACCATATCCTTTTTTCAAAAAATTGATATTGTTCAGGAAACAGCAACCAAAATGACTGTGGGGCTGGAGCAACTTCCCTTTAAGTTTCACTTTAGAGAAAAAAAGATGACTCAATAAGAACATGACAGAGGTTTGTAGAGTGGTAGGTGGATTTTGGTTGGGTGGAAAAAGTGGATATGCTACTACACCCAAATCTTGCTCTTCTACTACAGTCCATCACAGCTATCCACCTGAAACTGGATAAAGAAAGGTATATGTGTTAGGGTTCAGTAGGGCTAGGGCTAGGTACAGAAAGTGGATAAAGAGAAATTTGAACTCCCTCTCCCATTTTTCTAGAACTTGGGTGAACCTAATGAAATTGATGGAGAGTGAATTCAGGACAGAACCTGTGTCTTCCTTTAGTAATCAGTTGAGGTGGGATTGTCTGCCATAAGTTATGAGCAACAAGTTTTGATGGATTTAAAAGGAGCAACAAATATAAAGACTATAGGCCCACCAGTGGGTATTAGCCATGATGTCAAAGTGGAAACTTCATGTGCAGATTACCAATGCTGGTGGCAAAAATAGCCTTGTAGAACTTTCAGGGACATCTAGTTGGTCAATATGTAGGACAAGGATGGTAGCTTAGATGGACCACGGGTCTGATTCAACATGACTCCTGTAACTTTTCCAAGCATGCTAAGAAGCAATAGCACCAGTCCAAAAGAGCACAGTGCAAGCAAACTATAGGCTAATGCAAAGGTTTTATAGTTATGCTAGTAAATAAAAACAGACTGGGACAACTGTTCTTATAGGAGCAGGAACTTCTACAGTCCAAGGGGCAGAAGCAGAAAAGACCCTGTTGTGAATACCTGACCATCTAGCTTCCTATAACTCAGGGTCTAACAATGGAACATCACTGGCTGATTACACATCCCAGGCAGATTCCTACGGATGGAGGAGGTCTTTCTGGCATTGGTCCCAACCCATGAATGTCTTAAAAGGAAGCAAGATGGCTTGATTTCTTCTTGGAAGTGCAGTGAGATAGATCTGGGATCCCATAATTTCCTAGGTAATTTTTTTCCTTTTCCATTAAGAAATAACTGTCGTGTTACCTCTTGAACTGACAAGTTACTGTCTTGCCAAAGATGAGACTGTCAAAATATTTTGTCAGAGATTGAGAATCAAGTGCTTTTGCTCAACTTCCATACACAACGAGCTGTCAGAATATCAGTGCTGCTCACTACACTCTTCCACAGAAAGTCTTTGGCAGGTCAGGGGGTCGTCTCTGGCCAATGATCTGGAGTCATAAATTATCATTCGTAAAACAGGAAGTATAACTTTCTGCGATACTTTCTTTCTGTGATGTTTAATCACACCAGACTTGAAATGCAATTCATACTGTGTGTAGGCATCATCACCATGAACACAAAAGACAGAGTCAGTTTGGTGCAGTGGTTAAGAGCAGCAGGACTCTAATCTGGAGAGCCAGGTTTGATTCCCCACTCCTCCGCTTGAAGCCAGCTGGGTGACCTTGGGTCAGTCATAGCTTCTTGGAACTCTCTCATCTCCACCCACTTCACAGGGTGATTGTTGTGAGGATTATAACACACTTTGTAAAGCGCTGAGTGGGTGTTAAGTTGTCCTGAAGGGTAGTATATAAATTGAATGTTGTTGTCATTGTTATCAAGTATCACAAATTTCTAAAAATCCACTGCAGTTTTGAGCATTCTTTTAAATAAGTTTTATGGCCCTATTTCGGGGGGGGGGGGAAGTCTTCCCAAACTTTCAGTCTTGTAGTTTGACCTGAGTTACCTCCTTCCATGTTACAGATCTACACATACATTAAGATCTGCCAATTTTTATTTGCTGCCAGTTCCACTTAGCCGAGATTGAAGTAAGTGAAAGAACAGCCAGAAGACTGTGGCAGCACACGATTCGGTTGATTTTTAGAAAAGTCAGCACCACCTAGCTTTTTAAACGGGCTTTTGGATAGCTGTAAAGAGGAAAATTGTGTGTTTTGGAAGGAGAGATTAAATAAGAGAAACATTTAATTCTGAAGTTGTAATTCCTTTGGACTTAACATATTGGCTGTATTTTATGTGCATACTATTGACATTCTCTCTGAGCTCCAGAATAGTGGAATGTTAAGGCTTCAAAATAAATCCCAGGCATTTTCCTTTGGATGAACTCTGGGCTGGGAAATGTTCTGCCTGGGAGGTTGAGTCCATCAGAGAGAAGAATGCTTCCAAAATTCTCATCTGACTTTCTGTACAGAATTTAGAATTCCAAAGTACCTGGCCATTCTGAGTTACATACGATGAATTAGCAGTCTGACAACGTGAGCTCTGAGCTTTGATGGAATAAATATTGTTAATCTTTAAGGTGTTATTGGAGTATGTTTTATTTTGCTAGTCTTTTGACTGTAATAAATGATTGATTGGCTGAAGGTGCCACTGAATTCCTGTTTATTTAGGAATCCTTCTGTTTTGTTTTGTAATCACTGATTTTAGGACAGAGGACTTTGTGTGTATTTTGGCACATGTCTCATGCCTGTCTGTTCCTTCATGACATTTACCCCTCTACATTTTCAGACATTACAGCACAGCAAAGAAAGTAAAAGAGGTGTCTTGAATGAAGTGATCACATTTGAGAGCCAGTTTGGTGATCACATTTGAGAGCCAGTTTGGTGTAGTGGTTAAGAGCGTGGGACTCTAATTTGGAGAGCTGGGTTTGATTCCCCGCTCCTCCGCTTGAAGCCAGCTGGGTGACCTTGGGCTAGTCACAGCTCTCTCAGAGTTCTCTCAGCCCCACCCACCTCACAGGGTGTTTTGTTGTGGGGATAATAATGACATACTTTGTAAACTGCTCTGAGTGGGCATTAAGTTGTCCTGGTGGTATATAAATCGAATGTTGTTGTTGTTGTTGGTATTTATTTATTTATTTGTTTGTTTGAAAATTTACACCCCACTCCTCAATCCAAAGGCTCTCTGAGCAGCTCACAGTACATGAAATAAATGACGAAAGCTCGAGATAAAAACACAGCAGAACTGCTCTGCTTCCATACATGTCATATAATGCATTTTCAATTTACTTTAGCAACCATTTGAAACAGGATTCTCCTGTTTGAAACAGGAAAATCGACTTGAGAAGGATCACTAAAGTGCATTGAAAGTGTATTAAACACATGTGTGAAAGCAAAGCCACACAGCCCCTGCTTTGGATGACGGAGACCAACCAAAGCAACGGCTCCCAAAAACTATATCGTACCTATAAATGAAACAGTCAAATTTAACATCACCAGAACAGCAGAGCAGGAAACCAGCTCAGCAAGATAAAATACAAAGGAACTGATCAACCTGATACAGCCGTAAAATTTATTTATTTATCCATAAAACTCAGAGGAATCTTCCATCAGAAAATAAAGAACAAGGGTACATAGAGTTTCACATTATTTCCTCCCTTGACATTCAGATTAACAAGCATAATGAATAGCTCATTAATAGTCCCTTCTGCAAAATGGAAGCCTAATAAAGGTAGGTTATATAACGGGTGCCTCCTACAAAGTTTCTAGGCTGGATCTGAGTCAGAGGAGTTATACTGTATTCATGTCCCGTCAAAGAAAACAACTTCCAAGAGAAGCAGACCTTGTAAGGAGTAATTGGAGACTCCCCCTCCCCTCCACACTCCAGTAAAAGACAATCTCATTTTTGCCGGAAATGTGATACAATGTACAGAAAGCTGAATTAAAGGCCAGCAACATGAATTGATCGACCCAAATGGGTCTCTTTGGATAAACAATAGCCACAGTTTAGAAGGAGATTGCAAAGGTCATCTAATCTAAAGCCAGAGGATTTATGGCACTCTAGTCAGCATCTGACCTTGCCTGTACTGGAACCCAGGCATTTAAAGTTACCCAGCGTGAATACTTTATCCTCCCAAATTTCACTCTTCTGTCAACCTTTCTTTGAGCTGTCTTTGAGCTGTCTTTGCTCTTTCCCTGAGGCCTGTGAGTTGGATCTAATGCTTATCTAACAAAAGTGGGTTCATGGAAAGGGATTTGTGTCAGCTCTTCTTCTCCCCCATGTCACTCCCAGGTGTGACATCACTCCTGGGCCCTAAGCAATGACATCACTTCCTGGAAGTGACATCATTGCATCATTCTGGGAGTGTGCATGTGTGAAGACACCAAGAAAGGTGAGTGCAGAGTCCCACACCTCCTGCTGAGAGGGTAAGGGAACCTGGCAACCCTACGTAGGGTTGCCAGCCTCCTGGTGGTAGCTGGAGATCTCCTGGAATTACACTGATCTCCAGGCAACAGATATCAGTTCCCCTAGAGAAAATGGCTGCTATGAAGGGTGAACTCTATGAGATTATACCCAATGGAGGCTCCACCTTTCCCTAAACCCCACGCTATCCAGGTTCCACCCCCTCCAAATCTCCAGGAATTTCTCAGCCTAGACCTGACAACCCTAGGGATGAGGCTTGACATCACTTGGCATGTGTAGGTGAGAATAAACAAGGATGGTGGAAGTCTGGAGCCAGGGCAGACCTGCTTGTAAAAAACAGCCACTTATAGGCCACTTAGCACAGCTCACCCTTGAATAAATTAGCATACTTTAAATAAGAATTGACATAGATCAGCTGTTGTAATAAATGAAATAGTTGGACCCATACATTTGTCTGGTGACCTCATTTGGGGGAGGGGGCAGGGCCCAGGGTTGCCGACCACCTGGTGGGCCCTGGAGATTTCCTGGAATTATAACTAACCACCAAAATACAGAGAACAGTTTCCCTGAAGAAATTTGCTGTTTCAGAGGGTGCACTGTATGGCATTATACCCCACAAACGTCCCTCCACAAAACTTGCCCTCCCCAGGCTCCAGCAGCAGATCTCTAGGAATTTTCCAACCTACAGTTGGCAACCCTAGCCCTTGCATGATCCTCTGACCCTTAAAATTCCTGCAGAAACATTAACAAAAACCTTGGACCCAATCTTACATCTTTCTTCTAAGAACGTTACTTACTTCCGCACGTTCTTTTCTCCCCATCCAATTCATACCGTCTTATCATTGTCCTCATCTCTCAACCTGCCCCCCTCCTAAAGGTCACTCCATGACAATTTATTTTTTTCAAAAACAAGCATGAACCAAGAATCCCCAAGTGTTCTCAGACCTGTCTTTCCTGAAAGACTGTCATGTGCTTTCACAAAGATGGTCCTATAAAAAAGAGCAAGTAATACATTGGCTGCCTCCCCTTGGAGAGTGAATGGTTATCTCAGAGGTGCTAAAAGAAGATAAATATATGCCTCTGCCCTGCCTAGTTTTTATTAAGGATGTGTGAACACTTGCCAGCCTGATTAATATCCTGTTTGCCAGTCATAAACAGGGAGCTGATTTTTTTGACAGACTGTTCCTCTGTTCGTCAACTCATTTGTGGCTATTTGGCAGGTTGCTTCAGTGTTCTTTCCTAAATGTGCCATACAGTACAATCGGCTGTTTGCACATGTCTTTAGAACTGTCATCAGGCTATGTGAGAACTTGCACCTGTAAAACACTTCCAATTGCCATGGGTTTCACTATTTGATTACAGGAAAAGTTGGCTCAAACTGCTCACAAACAGATAAACAATTGGCGAAAAATCCGTTTTCTCTCCATGTCTGGCTAACAGAATGTGAGCGGAACCAGTAGACATTTGAAACAAATTAGAAGCCTGTGCAATTGGAACAGTGCTGGATTTTCATGCCCCACTTGGTGCGCCCTTGCTGCCACATTTTAAACCAACTGAAGTTTCTGAAACATCTCCAAGGGCAGCCCCTTGTGGAAGGAATGCAGATTGTGTTTATTTGTTAGCTTAAGGTCTGGAATAGGGGTGTGCAAGCCAAAAACTTTCAGCTATAGCCGAAAGTAGAAAGCCGAAAGAAGATTCTCTATCGTTAAAGCCGAAAGCTGAAACAAGAATCTCTTTCAGCTTTCGGCTTTCGGGATTCTTTCGGGATTCTTTCGGGATTCTTTCGGCATTCTTTCGGCTTTTTTCTATGGGAAAATGCCTCCGTATTCCAGGACGCCTGGAGGAGGCATTTTCCCACCGAATAAGCCCAAAATTGGTGGAGACCTTCCTGTAACCCTTCTCTAACAACCACCCAAGTTTCAGACAGATTGGACTTTGGGGGCCATGTTATGGCCCCCCAAAGCAGGTCCCCCCATCCTCCCATAAGAAAGCGAAGGAGCAGCATATTGTTAGCATGCTGCTGCTCATCTTCTTCATTATTTCCTATGGGGAAAAAATGAAGAGGCAGGCTTCCTTTGCCAGGGGTGGCATTTTGCATGCAAAATGCCCCCTTACCCTCAGGGGCCCTTCTCCCACCCCTCCTCCCACCCCCCCACCAAGGCTCAGCCTGCTCCCACTTGGAGGGGCCATTTCATGGCCTCCCCAAGTAGGTGCTCTAATCTCTACCACTGACAGCTGGGGGAGGCTTGTGTTGCCAGGGGTGGCATTTTGCATGCAAAATGCCCCCCAGCCCTCTGGGGCCCTTCTCCCACCCTTCCTCCCACCCCCACCAAGGCTCAGACTGCTCCCACTTGGGGGGGGCATTTCATGGCCTCCCCAAGTAGGTCCTCTCAGCCCCTAAAGTCCACCCCTTACAGCCCCACACAAACCCAATTCCCCCCCAGCTGCCACACACAGACCCAAATCTCCACATTAGCCCCTCACAGACCCAAATCCACCCCCACCTGCCCCACACCCATAACCCCAGGAACAGGCTGGCAAAGGCCAGCCCTCTCCCTTTGTTCCCTATGCTGGGAACTTCTAAACTCTCTTTCCCTGGGCAATTCTGCACAGCCCAGGGGTGCCACAATGGTGGGCACACTTCTGAGTGCCAGCTGGTCCCTGTGAAAGAGCACCTGAACCACAGACACCCTCCCTCAAATTCCCCCACCACCTACAGAGATGGCTGGCCAGCCAGCCCCATTGTTCCCTATGATGGGAACCAACTGCACAACAAAGAATAAAACAAGAACAACACAAAATAAAGTTTTAAAAAAATTATTTTCTCCCTTCCAAAGTACAAGTAGGCAAAGCATTATGACACATTACACCAGCAGTCCCCCACACAGAAAAATTAAAACAAAACTCACTTAACATCAGAGAATCACAAAACACGATTCCTGTCAAAAACACTTTATTTCTTGAACAGCTTTAGGTTACACAGCAGGGGGGAACACCAAAGGGCATCGCAGCACTATCTTACACAAAAATAACACAACTCACTTAACATCAGAGAATCACAAAAGCACAATTCCTGTCAAAAACACTTTATTTCTTGAACAGCTTTAGGCTACATAGCAGGGGGGGAACACCAAAGGGCATGGAAGCAGTATCTTACACAAAAATAACACAACGCACTTCACATTAAAGAATCACCCCAAAAAATTGCTGTCAAAAGCACTTTATTTCTGTAACTGCTTTAGGTTACACAGTAGGAAGGCACCACAGAGCAGGAAAGCAGTGTACTACACAAAAATAACACAACTCACTTCACATCAGAGAATCACACAAACACAATTGCTGTCAAAAACGGTGAAGTGGGTTGTATTATTTTTTGTAGTACATTGCTATCATGCCCTGTTGTGCCCTCCTACTGTGTAACCTAAAGCTGTTGTGTTGTTCTTGTTTTATTCTTTGTTGTGTAGTTGGTTCCCATCATAGGGAACAATGGGGCTGGCTGGCCAGCCATCTCTGTAGGTGGTGGGGGAATTTGAGGGAGGGTGTCTGTGGTTCAGGTGCTCTTTCACAGGGACCAGCTGGCACTCAGAAGTGTGCCCACCATTGTGGCACCCCTGGGCTGTGCAGAATTGCCCAGGGAAAGAGAGTTTAGAAGTTCCCAGCATAGGGAACAAAGGGAGAGGGCTGGCCTTTGCTGGGGCAGGGTGTGGGGCAGGTGGGGTTGGATTTGGGTCTGTGAGGGGCTAATGTGGGGATTTGGGTCTGTGTGTGGCAGCTGGGGGGGAATTGGGTTTGTGTGGGGCTGTAAGGGGTGGACTTTAGGGGCTGAGAGGACCTACTTGGGGAGGCCATGAAATGCCCCCCCAAGTGGGAGCAGTCTGAGCCTTGGTGGGGGGTGGGAGGAAGGGTGGGAGAAGGGCCCCTGAGGGCTGGGGGGCATTTTGCATGCAAAATGCCACCCCTGGCAACACAAGCCTCCCCCAACTGTCAGTGGTAGAGATTAGAGCACCTACTTGGGGAGGCCATGAAATGCCCCCCCAAGTGGGAGCAGGCTGAGCCTTGGTGGGGGGTGGGAGAAGGGCCCCTGAGGGTGAGGGGGCATTTTGCATGCAAAATGCCACCCCTGGCAAAGGAAGCCTGCTTCTTCATTTTTCCCCCATAGGAAATAATGAAGAAGATGAGCAGCAGCATGCTAACAATATGCTGCTCCTTCGCTTTCTTATGGGAGGATGGGGGGACCTGCTTTGGGGGGCCATAACATGGCCCCCCAAAGTCCAATCTGTCTGAAACTTGGGTGGTTGTTAGAGAAGCGTTAGAGGAAGGTCCCCACCAATTTTGGGCTTATTCGGTGGGAAAATGCCTCCCCCAGACGTCCGGAAAGATGGAGGCATTTTCCCATTGAAAAGCCGAAAGAAAGCCGAAAGAATCCCGAAACGTTTCGGCTTTTTTCTTTCGGCTACCCGAAACGTTTCGGCATTCCCCGAAACGTTTCAGGATTCCCCAAAAGAAGCCGAAATACCTTTGTTTCGGCATTCTTTCGGCATTCTGAATGCCGAAACGCACATCCCTAGTCCCATAGAAAAAAGCCGAAAGAATGCCGAAAGAATCCCGAAAGAATCCCGAAAGCCGAAAGCCGAAAGAGATTCTTGTTTCGGCTTTCGGCTTTAATGATAGAGAATCTTCTTTCGGCTTTCTACTTTCGGCTATAGCCGAAAATTTTTGGCTTGCACACCCCTACCCTAGTCTGGAAGCAGAGTGGGTATTATTGTTTGTTTTTTGTGATCTAGGAAAAGTAAAATGTTTTTTGTAGCTGGTTGGCAATAAGTAATCTTGTGGAGATCGCAAAGGGCAGCTTGGGGGGTACTGATTCTGCATTAAAGACTCTCTGTCCTCCACTTCTACTCATCCGCAAAATCCCACTACTCTCTTTTTGCAAGGAAACCGAGCCAGAAATATCTGTCCTATTGCTTGGGGGAAATGTTGAGAGAGAAACAATAGCACAGCATGCCTGATTTTGTTCCTTTTCTTATTTTAAAATGATTAAGCCAGCTCTCAATTAACTGAACAGGCTGGTCTCCATTCATCTCCCATAGTCAAGCTTCTTTCTAGGGTCTCAAATAATTTCACCTTTCAGTGGACAGTCTCTCGTTCCAGCCACACAGCGGCTAGAGTTGTACACAATGCCACCTGTTTCTTCATTGTTTAAAATGATTGTAGCCTGCCTCATTTGGGGGCTTCCTGTTCTGAATTTTAAGAATCCTGCCATTTCCACATGGAAGATGGAGGGTAGAGACAAGGGAGGTGAAAGTTGCTGGGTTGTGGTGAAGATTACGAATCAGGTTCAAGGTATTGGTTCTTACCTTTGAAGCCCTGAGTGGGTTGGGACCGGCATATCTTTGGGACCGCCTCTCCCTGTATGTTCCCCGGAGACCGCTTCGATCAGCGGATAAATGTTTATTGGTGGTCCCCAGCCCTAAGGAAGCCCGCCTCGCTTCAACAAGGGCCAGGGCCTTTTCAGTCCTGGCCCCAGCCTGGTGGAACGCTCTGTCAATGAAGACCCAGGCCCAGCGGGACATATTATCATTCCGCCGGGCCTGTAAGACAGAGCTGTTCCGCCAGGCGTTCGGTGGTTGAAGGGGGTGGTGCCATGTCGGCCTCCCACCTTTGGGGTGGGGGTGGTGTTCTCCCCACCATTGCACGTGGTTAATTTGTTTCATTATTGTTTTGTATGTTGATTTTAGTATTGTTGTTTTCTTGTTTTATTGATTTTAACTTCTTCACCGCCCAGAGCCCCTGAGGATGGGCGGTATATAAATTGAAATATAAATAAATAAATAAAATAAATTGAAGGACTCTTTGTGGGTCAGGGGAGCAAACCTGTGATGGAATGTGGTACTCCCACAGGTTTTCTGCCAAGTCTCATCACTGGCCACCACTGAGAAGCTGTCTGCAGAGATTTCTTATTTTTTTTCCTTTTCCCTCCCACAGACGCTGCCAGTCTGACCCTTTTTCTATCACCTTCCCCCCATCCCCCTTGGCAGCAGATGCAATTTCTGCTGTATTCCAGCCAAAGAGGTAATAATTATTGGATGTGATTTAAGTAATAAAAGAATTGCTGTATATACTGTTTGCTTTGCGATGAGCTGGGAATAGCAAACGGCTCAAGTTACAGACAAGTGCATTAATCTTCCCAGGTTTCCTGGAAGAAAACACCATGAGGCTCTAATCTGTATTTTATTGCTGTCCCAAACCCTCAGAGGTTACATTTCTAAAATAACTTCCTTAAAGAGGAAACAGAAAACATGGGGCGGGGGGGGGAGAGGTATGGAGGCAGCGGGGGCGGGGGAAGAGACCCTGCCTGTTTCATTAGGTAAAGAGTGCATACCAGTTTTTTTTTAAAGAAAAAACATGTAAAGTTCTGTATTTACTTTGCTCACCTTTTTTGGAACATAGAGATGTTACTCCCCCCCACCACCCTCTGCTTCCTGAGAAAGAGCCATAACACTGCATGGCTTGGATCCTGCCAAGATTTCCATGGGTACAATTTTTGCAGATTCTCCCTCCTTTGGGATCCCCCCAAACTGTTTCTAGGGGTATCTCATCCCCAGAAGCATCATTTGGGGCTGCTGTGGGACAAAAGAATTGCAAAAAATACCCCTTCATGCCTGAGCAATCTAGGTATCATCCAGCCTCATATTATTATCCTCTTTATTCTCAGCCTTTCTTCTTTGCAGCTTCATGTAACTAGAAATAAGCATCGCCCTGCTCCCACCTCTGAGAGCGATGATGTGAGATAATGCGCAGAGTAACAATGTCATATCTACAGATAAAGAGCATATCATGCTTTGCTTCTTTTCATATATATTTAGGGTTTTGTCAATGGTTCCAGTTTTCCATTTTTCACTGTCAGTTTTGTATATTGGTTCTGTATTGTGTATACATGTGCTATGCATTTATATAGTATTTATAGCATTTCCATGCTCATGCATGATGGCACAAGACACTAAGAGATTACTTACATGTCAAGATTTGTAACATGAAATATCCAAATTTCAAATTTATTATAAGGTCAACGACCAGCATAAAAGAAATACTACAAAATTACAGAGTTAAAATTATTAGTAAAAATAGCACAATATTAAAATAGTTAATTAAAACTGTAATATAAAAGGGTGGTATTTACATAAACTCCGATAATAAGAGCATTTGACAGATTTTATAGGCTATTGCACAAAATTTTGCGACCGAGGCTGTAGTTGTCAGCTTTCTGTCTTTTAGAAGTAGCCTAGCATATTCCAAGCTCGTTCTTCCAGGTATGCTATTGATCAAAGGAGTAATGAGCTTGATGCAAGCATCTTGATAGAAGGGACAATGTAGAAGAATATGATCTACAGTCTCAATTAATATGAAATATTCTGGACTCCTCCAACCTCACTTTGACTGAAACAGCCAGATGTCACCTGAACACCTGGAGCTGCCTTTTACTGCATCAGAACATTAGTCCATCAAGGCCAGTATTGTCTACTCAGACTGGCAGGTGCTCTCCAGAACTTCAGGTTGAGGTCTTTCCCATCACCAACTACTGGATTCTTTAATGGGAGATGCCAGGGATTGAACCCTGGACCTTCTGTATGCCAAGCAAATGCTCAACCACAGAGCCATGGCCCCTCCAAAGCGAGTGTGTTATATGCCGTCAAGTCATCTCCGACCTATAGCAACCCTATGAATGAAAGACCTCCAAAATATCCTATCATTAACAGACTTGTTCATAGAGAATTCATTTTCCAAGAATGTAGGGAGCTTGGTTCAGATTGGGACCATAACACACAGCTTAACGTAGTCCCAAGTGTTTAGAAAGAAACAAGCAGCTCTGATATCTAGGAGATCAGAGCTTAATGATCTCCATTGTCCTGTCTGACCTTCAGAGACAGAGATCTATTAATTGACCAAAAGATAAAATGTTAAAGCCAATCTTTAAGACTGTAAGTATTTCAAAGAAACATAGATGGAGATGTTTCTACATTGCTTATGTTGCAAAGAAAGAGAAAGAAAGAAAGAAAGAAAGAAAGAAAGAAAGAAAGAAAGAAAGAAAGAAAGAAAGAATATTTATTGTTAGGTATTTGGACAGTGATTAATTGCTGTTCTAACCAGATGCTCCAAAGAAAGGATGTTTGTAACCTGATTTATAGCGGTGGCAGAGGGACAAAGAGCGCAAGGGACTCCAAAACAAAAGGGGGTGACAACTTGTGACTGAAACATCTGTATGCCTGAGGGCTGTTTTGCTGGGTTATTAATCACAGCAGAAGAATCACACTTCACTCTATCCAGTGTACTTGCTTGCTGTTTTATTGAACTTCAGAGTGCTGTGTGGCATAAAGAGGTAGGGGGCACCAGAGAATCCTCTTTCACTCAGAGATTTCATTTTCTGCATTGTGCCAAAAAAAAAAAAAACGGAAGGAATGTTGAACAGCATTATTGGTTACATAACAATGCCACAGGTTTTCTTAGGTTTGCAGATAAGAAAAGAGATAAGGATTTAGTTTAGGAAGAGGCATTCTCCATTAGATGCTGCTGTTGCCACTTCTGGAAGGAGAGCAAACACGCACAAAAGCACTGTACTAATACTCAATTATAAGACTGGGATATTTGGGGATATATCGCTGTTAGTTGCAAAATAATCTTCCTAGGTTTTGGAAACAGTAACGTGGAAAGGTCATAATTCTGCTTCAAAGCAAGACAATTTGATAGAAGACCACACTGCTCTTTGGAAGGCTGTCGAAGCAGCAAAAGGAAACAGATATTCTTTATTTCAGCCACAACAGCTCTGGAATAAAAGGTTCTTTTTTCTGAAAAGTGGATATGGCAGTTCTGCTTTGGAGAAATTGGAGGAAAGGATGGACATATCGGATCAGGTCCCAGGCATAAATTTGCCGGTGTTTTGGCCCCTTTGTTTCTCAGAAAGTTGCCAAATATTAATAAACATCGTGTGTTGAAATCTTACAACTCTAACCATGTTTTCACCTCTCCTTTCTGCTAGTATTGGTAAACCCATAACTGGGCAGTAGCCCTTCAAGCGAGAACGCCTATGGTAAAATGCTCTTCCAAATTAAAACAAAGATTCACCGCACACATCAATTAATATGTCGGGGAGGAGCGTCCCTTCTCTGCAAGAAGCTGGTTCTATGTATAAAGAAGAACATATATAGGATAGTGAATTCCTGACCTGGCAATACTACACAGGAAAATAATCTCGGGATTGTAGCTATTCTTGTGTCAGCAGTGCGATGTGGCTGCAAAAAATGTTTGTATGATTTTAGGCTACATTAGCAGAAGCATAATATCCCAGCCATAAGAAGAATAGAAGATTAGAGTGTAGATTAGGAGCTAGGAAACCCATACTCAAATCCCTCTTATGCCATAAAACCTGCCTGGTTAACTTGGACCAATCATATACCTTCAGCCTACCTCACAGGGTTGTTGTGAGGATAAAATAGAAGAGGGGAGAATGTTTGGGCCTCCACTGGGGAGAAAGGCAGAGTATAAATGAAATAAATTAATAAATAAGTAAATAAATAAATGATAATAACTCTGTTGTTCTCTGTAGCCGTCAGAGCTCATCTGGAGTATGTCATGTATGCCTACTGCATACCTGCCATGGATGTATATGGGTTCTGCCTATAGCTCCTGGGAAGGTGGGAAGTTCCTAATTGCTCGGTACCAGCAGGTTATCTTGCAACTGTTTACTTTCACTTTCTTGCTCCACTGAGCAAGTGTCCTTGACTGCTTGCTGAAGCTGGCTCAAAATGTATCTGTCTCGAGACACCAAAGATAAGTTCAGCTTTCTCACTGTCTACTCTAAAACAATGTCTCACCCAACTTCCCTATTAATGGTCTTCTTTCCAAAGGCGGGAAGATTCCCTATAACTAACGCTGCTAGCCCCACATACGTCACTTCTGTCAATTCCACTGTCTATGCAACCTGTATGGAATGGATCTCTAATAAAGTTACTTCAACTGGAACACCTGTGTGTTAACTGTGGAGAACTTGGGGACCTAACTGCCAGGGACTTGACAGAGTATTTTATCCAGTACTGGGTGCCTTACTTTATAAAAGAGCCACGAGAGCCTAGCACCAGCTCAGTCCTTTATGCCCTCCAGGGCCGGCGCCACCGTTGAGGCCATGAGGCAGGGGCCGCAGGCACTGCAGGGCCGGAGGGGGCGCTGGAGGGGGCGCCGGGGGTGGAGGTGTGTGTCCTGCGCCACCGCCGGCCAGCCCCATGCCGCTGCCAGCCAGCCCTGTGCCACCGCCGCCACCGCCTCCCGCCCCCAGGCAGGCGCAGCAGACACAGGCCAGGAACAAGAGGCAGCCAGGGCGGCGGGCGGCATGTGGGCGCCCGCCTCGATCCTCCCCAGCCACCTGCCGGTGGCACTGCTTGATGACATCATCACGTGATGATGTCATCACACAGTCTGGGGCTGCGTGCGTGCAGAGCACACACGCGAGGCTGGCCTCCAGTGCCAGAAACCAGTTTGCTGAGGCTGATGCCCTCCCTCTTCCAATCTGTGTATGACTCAATATGAACATACACAGATCAGAAGAGGGAGAGCAGAACAGGTTGAGCGGGTGCTCGGCTCTCGTGGCCCTTTGTTCTATGCTAGGGTAATGCCAATCACCACTTTGGGGCCAGGAAAGAATTTTCCTCCAGACCAGATTGGTCGGGTTGGACATAAGCAGCATAAAAAACTATGACTTGTTCTCTGCTACTCCAGCAGGCTAGGCTAGAGCTCATGGGCTTCAGTTAAAGGAGGACAGATTTCAGTAGAACATTTGGAGACACTTCCTAAGGGTAAGAGTTTTTTCGACAGTGAGACTAATTGCCTAAGGAACTGGTGCATTCTCTGCCCCGGAGGTCTTCAGGCTGAAGTGGAAAAACCATCTGTCATAGATGTTCTACCTTTGGATTTCGTGCCCTGAGCAGGGGTGGGGGGTTTGGAGTAGATGCCCTTTAACTCTATGACTCGATATATATTATGGGCAAAAGTCTGTACCTTAATGAGAACTAGGCCTTTAGTGGACCCCCAGCACTTTGATGATGTTTCTTTAAGGCAAAATCTGATCTACCTATCCCTGTTTTGCTGAGATGTTATTCTGTGACAGCCTGAGCCTCTAATTGCCCTGTCATTTTCTAATGTAGATCCATAATAAAACCCTTTATAACCTTATAAAAAAGGACTCCCCTTTCATGTAACCTGTGTTCTAACCTTCCATCAAGTAGACTTTTATTGCTGACCAATATTTCTCCCTGACTTCTCTCCGATCTCTCTCCCCCACCCCTTACTTTGGCTGATAAAAAAAAGTCAATGGCAAATTTCACTGATCCAAAAACATCAGTCTTCACTGCAGTCATCTTTCCAAATGGATTCTGTGCCATAAAAAAAGAAACATTAATTAGCTCCTTTCCCCCTCAATCAATGCAACCGCTACCCTCCAAGCCCACCCCCTAAAACATTGAACTGCATGCATGATTGATTGCATGGAGAAAGGTCATTGAGAAAGTAAGGGAAAGGCTGCCTCTTTTCTCGCTGATGACCTCAAGTCAAAGGTAGTCAAATTAGAGGTCACTTTTTGGTAAAAGATGCATTTTAAATGCAGGTTCAGCGCACATGAACACATCAGACAGCTGGGATCAGTAGACTTACCAACCTCCAGATGGCGCCTGGATTACTTTTGCAATTCTAGCTGGTCTCGAGATTACAAATATCAGTTCTCCTGGAACAAATGGCAGTTTCAAAGGGTGGACTCTGTGGAATCACAATCCTGTTAAGTTTCCTCTGCTCGACAAATTCTGGTCTTCCCAGTCTCCACCCTCAAGTCTCCAGGAATTTCCTAACCCAAAGATGGCAACCCTAGAGAGAGGCTTTTTCTGCTACTGCCCTATAGAATACCCTCTCTCTAGAGCTGAAAGTTACCACATCCTCAAGGGCCTTCTGGACTGGCTGAAAGATCTACCTGACCAGAAGGGCCGTCCATTCAAACTGAGCTGTTATTGTAGTGGTCTATATATTACATGACAATGCAGTAAGGACTGAGGAATGGCTTCTCTCATTAAAGATTTCTGATTTTATGTCATTTAGTTAGCTGATGATTGATTAAGTGTTTTTAAGTGGACAGAAAGCGCCTTACAAAAAAAGGGTATTCCAAGTAAAAAATCAAACAGATGAAGAAAACACAAACAAATCTGGACTGGTTCAAGTCTGCCAAGTTGAATATTGCAGGTCTCAGATTGCGAGCCATGAGCTAAAAGCCCTTCGCCTCTTCCTTTTCAGCACACAGCTCTGGCCCAGCCCAGGCTAAAGACCTGCAGGAAGAGGAAATAAGTCAGCCTAGATGGTGGGAAGGTGGCATGGTATAGTTGGATCTCATCAGATCTCAGAGACCAAGCAGAGTTGGGACCTGGATGGGGGACCACCGAGGAAGTGTATCTGAGGGAGCTCTGACTCTTGAAAACTTACGCCCTGGAAATCTTGTTGGTTTCTAAGGTGCTACTGGACTCAAATTCTGCTGTTCTACTGTAGACCAACAATGCTACACACCTAAAACTATCTGCAGAGGAAGGTAATGGCAAATCACTTCTCTTGCTGTGAAAGCCCCTTGCTGGGATTGTCATAAGTCAGTTGTGACCTAACCTGACATATTTTGCAGAGAAGCACATGCGCATATGAGCTAAACACTGCACAAAGGGGGGAGGGAGGTTTGGCTCTGCGTTGCTTTGTGATAATAAGGCCTCAGGTCCAACCTTCAGTTAAAGAATCTTAGACAGCACATCTTGGGAAGGTCATTTCTCTAGTAGAGACCAGAGAGATGTTGCTGTCAGAAACCACATCCCTGAGCTAAATGATTCTATGGATGACTCAGCAAGGCAGAGCCCATGACTTAATGACAGAGCATATGATCTCTGTGCCGTAGGTCCCAGCTTCAGTCCTCAGCATCTCCAGTTAACAGATCTCAGGTAGCAAGTGATGAGAAAAACCCTTCTCTACCTGAGATACTGGAGAGCTGCTGTCAATCAGATTAGACAACAGTGGGTCATCAGGATATGCACCAAGAAAATTTCCATTTCAGTTTTGGTTCTGGAATAATTTCATTACTAGTTAGTCTGTGCTGAATTGGAACTGATCCTCCCCCCCCCCCATTTCCATGAGTTTTGGTCTGTTATGCAAGCATTGGCCACGTATGCACCAACACACACTGTTTCTTTCAAAGAGGAGTGAGGAAATGAGGCTCTGGGGCAGCAGTTTTCACACTTAACCAAAGGCAACATCAACCATTAGTCTCTCTCCTAGTCTATTGAACCACTGAGTTTTACCTCAAGCACAATAACATACACACACAACAATGGACCCGTAGAAGGCGAGTGTTGGTGGATGGGGCAGCAGCAGTGGGGCACTCCTAAATAGGAGAGCTCTCCAACCAGTGCAGTGTAGCAACATTAAAAACAATCCTGCTTCATGTTCATTTTTTTCTTTTTCTATAGGGTCCAATAAATTATTGCATTCCATTCTGCTGTTATTTGTTGCTGCTATGTATCCTTGTGCTTTGTAGTTTAGTTCCCACAAAGAGGGGTGAATCCAAATTCTTCCTTTTGATGCTCAGCACTCGGCTGCAAAACAGGGTGTTCTCGCCACCAATCTTCTCCATCATCCAAGTGCACACAGGCAGAATGATTGGCTGAATCCCCCCTCCCCCCAAACAGATCTAAGTTTTGCTGTAGGGGCAGGCAGAATTGTTTTTGAAAGGGTGGAGTAGGTATACTTTTGCCATTTGACTCAGAAAAAAGAGAGCTCTGAAAGACTATGGAAGTAATCTTAAACAGGACTACTCAGATGTAAGTCCCATGTTATTTGATAGTGCTTACTCCAAGGGAAGTATCTTTTGAATTGCAGCCTGATCTCATCAGATGTCAGAAGCTAAGCAGGGTTGGCCTTGGTTAGTAATTGGATGGGAGACCTCCAACGAAGACCAGGGTTGCAGAGGCAGGCAGTGACAATCTACCTCTGCTAGTCTTTTGCCATGAAAACCCCACCAGCGCTTGCCATAAATCAGCTATGACTTCAGGGCACTCCCAACCACCAAGTAGGAATGGGAGGGGTCTCTCCTTGAGAGGAACTGATTGGCAGGAAGGCAGAGAATACTATTTCCCAGGTACCTACAGGGTGGGGGTGGGGAGATGCATTCACATGCATTGGCCTCATTCCCCCTTCCTGCCAACAATTTATAGAACAGGGGCTCTCTCTCCCCTTGGGATCTGATTGGTGAATGCTGTTCAGGAAAAAAAGCTGCTGCCCTGAAAGGCGAGCCCAGTGCTGCCTGCTGCTAGAAGGTATGAAATGAAATGGAACACACACACTTTTGGGTGGGAGGGACTCGTTACAATTTAGTTTCCTGGATTTGGAAGTTGCTTTAATGAGCCAAACGAGATTTCTCTGTGTACTTTCAGCTCATTTTTTCCGTTAATGCACAGCTCTAGTGGACAATACAGACTAATCATCTGAGGCTGTAGAAAGCAATCTCATGCACCTGTAATAGAAAGGAGCTATGTTTTAGTGGTAGAGCACAAAACTTGCATGCCAAAGGTCCTCAATTTAGTCCTTCCCATTTCCAGTTGAGAGAATGTAGGTAGCATCTTTGTTGAAAAAGACCATTCTCATCCTGAGAGCTTCTGTGGACAATATGGTGCTAGATGAACAAATGGTTAGACTCAGGATAACAGGAGTCAGGACTTGGGGGGGGGGTGGAAATCCGGATGCCATCATATGTACAATTCCGTCAAGACTGCTTATTTTTAGCGCTCAGTGCACGTCTTGGCAAAACAGAGGAAAACATATGAATGAACTGATCAATGGGATGGGAGGAATGGTGTTTGCTCCGAGTACAGAATTAATTTTAGAAATTCTCTTTGTTCAACTGGAAATAATGAGAAGCAAAAATCAATATAGGGTGAAATCCTGGGATTACAAAGGAACAGACGTGAGAAATCCATGCATCGCTATAGCTGAATCCTTCATGCTCACTCTTTCCCATGAAATGATCAAAAATCATTGTGATATGCACCTACTTAGCTTTCAGAGAGCTGTATGAACTTTTTTTCTAACTCCCTCCTCGACAGAAACTCACCCTCCAGCTCCCCTTTCTTTAGATGAAACAAAGAAGTGAAAAAATATATAAGAATGAGAGATGTCTAGAGCCACTTCTAATTTTAAGAAGGCTTCATCTTCAAAGGTGAGAACACCGATAAGTACAGAAGAGTAACCCACACAGGTTGCAGGGACAAAGAACCTCAGACATGGTACCCCTACCATCCACAGGAACTGTACAGAGATAAGCCAAAGAGATTTATCAGCCAAGTTCAAAGCTCCAAAGCCTTATTATTTGGAAAGCTCACCCGGTCAAAGTAAAACTTTGAGAGGAATACAGGATTCTTTTGATATATTTTATTCTCTCGGTTGCATTAAAATTGTTCTATACTTTCCAGGGACCCAAAGATTAGTCTAGGACATACCTTATGGAGTTATTATTTATTTATTTAATTCAATTTACATTCCACCCTCTCCGCATCAGCAGGCTCGGGGCGGATTGCAATTAGTATAATAATTTAAATACATATAACTTTAAAACTAATAAACCACATAAATATTTAAAAACATACAGCAAAACAATATAGCAGCAGATTTTAAGAACAGAAAACCACCACCCAACCATCTCCAAAAGTATTTAACAAGACTGGGTGGTAGATACTTTTTATAGGGGGCACAGTTTCCTCTAGGCAGCCAGCAGGGGGCGGCCCAAAAAGACCCAGCGTCAACCATACGCCCAGCAGAACAGCTCTGTCTTGCAGGCCCGGCAGAAAGATAACAAGTCTGTCCGGGCCCTGGTCTCTTTGGACAGAGCGTTCCACCAGGTTGGAGCCAGGACTGAGAAGGCCCTGGCTCTTGTCAACACTAGGTGGGCCTCCCTGGGGCCAGGGACCATTAACAGCTGTTTGTTTCTGGATCAAAGTGTCCTCTGGGGCTCATATAGGGAGAGGCAGTCCCGCAGATATGCCAGTCTGCATAGGGCTTTATAGGTTAATGCCAGAACCTTGAATCTGATCCGGTACTCCACCGGTAACCAATGCAGCCGGCGCAATACTGGTGTTATGTGTGCATTGAAAGGCACTCTGGTGATGACACGTGCCGCCGCATCCTACAACCATGAATGGGACAAGTTCATGGATCTCCTTCATTCCTCCTCTGTTATTCTTGTAGCCTCTGCAAAATTTCAGAATTTTACTCTGCAGATGCTCAGAGGCAGGCAATGTCTTCCCAAAACTCCCTGTCCTGCTAGAGCATTACCATGCAAAATATTACATAAACAATTGCAAGGACTGATGCTACAAAAGTGTACACAGATTTCTTTATAGATAAATCAAAGAGAAACCCCTCTTTTAAAGATAAGAGAATAAGAGGAACCAATGACTATATCTTAAAAAAATGAATTTCAGAAAAATAATGTCCCTTCCCCTTAACAGTGCTCAAACAGAGTGGGATGAAACACATGTAGATGCAGCTTGTGGAGAAATAGGCAGAAATCATTTCTGGTGAGAACTTTTTTTATAAACAGAACAGATCTGTACAGAGGGGGCAATTTCTCTCCCCTACCCTACCCCACCTCACTTTCTTATTGCAGCACTCCAGCTCTGCATCCTGCTCTATTCCTAAGGATTCCTAGATTGTCTGGAAGACCCTGGGGCATGTCTGTACACAGGATGCTGCAATGTGATACAGCCAGAATTGTTGCATGAATGCTTTTTAGTCACTGTTTGTACGGTCTAATCTGTGGTTCTGAAAAACACATCTATTTTACCATCATGCATGCAAGCAACCATTGCAGAGGCAAGCAAGCTTTTGAAAACCTGCGGAGAGAAAAATTGACTTGGTGATTTGGTGCTGAGAAGGATGGGGAAGGGACTAAGTCTTCTCTCCCTTTCCACTACAAATCCTCTTTCTGAACCTGTCCCCTCCCCAGAAAAACTGAAAAAAGCAGCTGGCTGCACCCGTATATACAAGTGGACAGAGAGGGAACAAGCCCACGGGAAGCACACACAAAACTAATCAAAGACTTTACAAAATTGTATTCAAAGTGCAAGTGCTATAAATAGTGGTAATTCATACATATATCAATTTCATTCACATTATCTCATTCCATATCCATAACAAACTGTACAGGGAACACCTTCACAATTGTACATCCAACAAACGGGCATAAACACAAACAGAGTCTATTGTAGATTCCTATGCAAAATCTTGTGTCGAACAAGCAAATTCCTGGAACCTCCCAGATGAAAAGGGAGCGTCACCGTTTGAAATGAGGAACAAACTCTCAAACCACGCCCAATCTGGGGCCGGCTAAACACTGCAGATTTCGTAGCACCTTCATCAGGAGCGTGTTGTTCGCTTCATTATGGGAGGAACAAGCTTAATCTAATGTTAATTCATCATCAATCTTTGAAGCCCGGAGCACAATGGCTAAGTTTACTTGCTTGTGCACTGAAAACGCTGAGCGTTTCCCTGTTTCTGCCAGCAAGTGTTGAGAAAGGCCTTGCTCTACATGAAACCCTCAAGGGATATTGCCAATTAGACAATTAGATGGGCCAATGGTCTCACTTGATATAAGGCAGCTTCATGTGTTCCTATGAGCTGTGAAAAAAGTGTGACAGGCACCTGTCTCACTGGACATTTGGTATCTGCTAGCCTTCTCAGCCTTGTGGAAGGAGTCACAGTTTTTGAGTTTTCAGTCTGCTTTGAATTCTTTGAGTGATGCAGAAAACACGTTTATGTGATGGCTGATTGCTCAGTGCCGAGAATCAAGATTACCTGGACTTCTTGATAAAGAGCAGGGGGAGAGAGTAGCGTGGTTAGGGAGCAAGAGTCTTGGATGGGATTGAACTATGCTTGAAATATGGCTGTAAATTACGCTGCCATGTAACAAAATTCTAAACAATGTGTTTTCTGGAACCCAATTAATTGGAGAATATACTTTTAAAAAGTTTCTCCTCTTCTAGCTGGTGAAAGCCAGTTTGGTGTAGTGGTTAAGAGCACGGGACTCTAATCTGGAGAGCTGGGTTTGATTCCCCACTCCTCCACTTGAAGCCAGCTGGGTGACCTTGGGCAGTTCTCTGGAGCTCTCTCAGCCCCACCCACCTCACAGGGTGTTTTGTTGTGGGGATAATAATGACATACTTTGTAAACCGCTCTGAGTGGGCATTAAGTTGTCCTAAAGGGTGGTATATAAATAGAATGTTGTTGTTGTGGTGGTGGTGGTGGTGGTGGTGGTGGTGGTGATGATGATGATGATGATGATGATGATGATGATGATGATGATGATGTCATACGTCTAGGTAATTGAGCCTTTGGCTGTAGCTGGGATCTTAGTCCTGACTGCTTTACCCCCACTGAAGGGTGCTTGCAAGGCAGTCTAAGTGGATTGTGCCCTTCTAAATCTTGGAACAGAAATGATTCAGCATGCCTGGACACCGGGCATCATATTTTCACTTTACTTTAGAAGCAGACTGTGTGTTTATGTGATGCCTCTCTTTGCCGATCTGGCAGCTTCTCGCTTCCTCCTCTTTCTCTGTCCCTCCTCCTCCCTATTCTTCTCTTTCTCCTGCTAGTCTTGCAAGAAGCAAAACACTTTTTTCAAAGCTTTCCTGTGCAAGCGTGCCAAGAGGCACACCTATATATGCATTCACATGCAGCTGGATTCACCGGCCATTTGTAATAAAGAACAGTGTTATTTAGATTAAGTTTCTATATTTTTCTTCTGCGGCTATGAGAATGTCAGTGGATGTGAATCAATTTCAATAAAAGTAAGTTTTACCTTTTGCAATATACTGGCTTGGAGAGTGTTTCACCACACGAACTTCACAATTTCCTGGTTGTGTCATTTTGCTACAACAACTAAAAAATATCCTCAATTCTAAGGTCCAAGCTAGATGTTACATGTGACACAAGTCAGAACATGAGTGGCCATTCCAACACTGTCAAACCCCAAACTGTGCAGATTACCTTAAAATCACTCTATCACTGCACTGGGAAGCAGAGCACTGGGGCGGGGGGGAGGGAGGCTTCCAGCTTCTCTTGCATTTCTGCTGATGAAAACTGTACGCCCACTTCCTTACTGATGTCACACCTATCGTATAGTTTGGCTCTAAGTCAGTTGACTTAGTTGACTTAGTTGACTTCAGTTGACTTAGAAGGGGGTAACTTGGCTTTGATGGAGTAACATTCACATTAATTTTGTGTTCCAAGGAACTGTAAAAGGAACAATGAATCAGCCTAAAATCATCCTGAACAAAAGCTGTTTAGCAGCTGAGATCAAGATGCTTGGACTTCCTGATATTTATTCAACAGAGGAAAATGCAAAACTTGTCCCCGTAAAAGCCTCGACTAATTTATCGAAGGTGATGAGTAGGACTGTAAATGTGGAGCCGTGAATAATCTCTAATGACACAATCTTCCTGTTTAGTTATATTAATGTATGCCCTTATCTTGTCAATGGCTTTCTATCTCACTTACATCAGCACTTTACCTTTGAAGTGCTGAAAAGACCGCCTGACGTGGAATGATGAGAAATTCAAGGTAGCAATTGACTGATCCTACATTTCTCTGCTGAAATTTTGCTGAGTTCTCCTTTTGAGTCTCTGTCTTTTTTAGCGTGTTTAAATAAATGGCAGTTTACAGAAATCAAAGACTTCAAAGCTTCTATTTGCAGCAATGAATACTAGGTAAAGAGCTTTTCATATCTGGTGAGAACGGCAAGGATGCTCCAAGAAGTTCAATTGCCGTCCTACAGCTGCTTTGCCTATGGATGTTTTGAGGTCTAAGCAGAGGTAACAACTGACAAACCAACAATGCAAAATAAATGAAGTGCCATATTTAGACAGCTGAAGATTTCATTTTGGATCTGTTAGTGGGAATATAGAACTTTAACATGGGGTGTGCATACAAAAATCTACAGTGTTCCTGATTTAGAACCATCACACAGGACTCAAGCATGCCACATGAGTGATGAATAGTAGCAGAAGGTGGATCTATAGAGCTGCAAACACATGAAAGGAGGTCACATGACATTGCTGTTGTGTGACACCAGAGGTCCATGATACGAAGGATGAGTTATGTCTTCACTAGTGGGGAGTCATGGTGGCCCTGCATTGTTCACAAAGAGCACTGGAGGTCTAACTGGCAGGTGGGGGAGGTGACCAGACCAGGATAGGCTGGAAGAAGAAAGACAAAAGAACTTTTGCACATACATTAGCATTGGAGGACCAAATGGCAGGGGATGGCATAGCTGGGCCAGAGGAAGAGAAAGAAGAGAAGGTGCAGCATTTGTGGTGGTGGTGACATCTTTGTCAGTATTAAAAAGGAATCCTCTTTGCCAAATAATGATTGGCTGTTCTCAGTATGTGTGCAAAGAGAGATGGGAGGCGTGTTGCTTTCCCCCTCTATACCCATGCACACTTTACAAAAAGCAGCAACAAGGCAGTTTTACAGAGACTCATCCTAACCCAGTAGGTGGGACTCCATAACTTATGTGACCCATGGTCAGTGGATAACGGCTATTCAGGGACCCATCCCCAATCAAACAAATGGATCTCTGGTTCTTACCACTAATGATACATTCGCTTTTCTCAATGTTCCTGTGTAAATTCTCATTTACTTTTAAGCTGCACCTTCCTTTCAATCTAATTTATATATTTACATCGAGGTCCCAAGTTCAATAGCTGGCATTTCCAGTTAAAGGAAGCTCTGTTTGTGAAAAAGCTGGGCTTTGGAAAGCTGCTGTCTATCAGAGCAGACAATATTGAGTTTGATGAACCCCCTTTCGTCACTGAGATTGTTGCCCCATCTCTGATTATAGGTAGAAGTTCCTAGGAAAGACTTGGAAGAACCCCAAAGAGGGTAGACTGCACTGAACTGGATGGACGAATTGTCTGACTCATAATTGCAAGAGGCCTATTACTGTATCCTTTGATTACTACGGGATCCTTACTAGGGCATTTCACGGGTGTTATAGCATCTCAGCCATATGCCCCCAACCAGAGTTGGCAACTATGGGTTGGGAAATTCCTGGAGATTTGGGTGCAGAGCCTGGAGAGGGTGGGGTTTGGAGAGGGACTGGAATGGAGTATAAATGCCATAAATTTCCCCCTCCAAAGCAGCCATTTCTCCAAGGAAACTGATCTTTGTAGTCTGGAGATCAGTTGAAATTCCAGCTCTCTAGACCTAACCTGGAACTAGCAACCTTCCCCGCAACTGACAGCAAACTTGGACAACTCTGCAATCTGGGAGTTTTCTTTTTTTCTGGCAGCATGAATATAAATATCTGCAATCCTACTGAAAAATCATTGAGTTCTACTTCCAGACTGATATTTAACACCCTGCTCATTGAGAGCGAGTTTGGTTGAAAGAGACAAACCAAAGGCAGGTCTGCAATATTATCTGCAGGCCTATACAATTTTATGTTGCTGTAAATTATCTCCTGCCGAAACAGGGAGGGCAGTTGTGTATTTGCACATAACAAAAGGAGGGAAGCAGAAGGCTTAATGCTGACATTGTTTGTGTTTCAATCTCGGAGGGCTTTCATCTGTATCTATTGTTCCTTCCATTGACTCTAGTAGCCCAAATACATCAATCTGTGCAAACCTCCTTCTCAGTAGTTCCATAGAATTGTTTGACAAATGGACATAGGTGGAGCAGGAGAGATTTTCCTGATACGCTTCAGTATTCATCTTACTTGAGAAGCAGTCATAAACATACCCTTCCAAACACTTTGCCAATGAAAATAGGGGACCTCTTGCAACTTCTCTTTTCTCATTCCAGAGATCATCTTCCCAAGGCTTCCCACCTCCAAAGACTCGTTGCTGAAAGCAATTGTTCATTTACTGAGCAACAGTCTATTTTCTACTATTTCAAACACCAAGTTGGGAGTTGTTGTTTGGGTGAAAAAAATATTAGAAATATTTAATTGTCTGACAATATCATGGTAAAATCTACCTTAAATTCTTCAGCCTGTGCAATAGCAGACTGAGCATTGTCTGAATTGACTTGAGAGCCAATGAGCTATAGCAGGTAAAGTTTCAGATGAGCATTGGGGAGTCATGAGTTCAAATCCCCACCCAAACATAAAGTTCACTGAGTAACTGATAGAGTCAAACTCTTTCAACCTAACCTACTTCATAGGGTTATCAAACATAAAATGGAGAAAGAGATGTTATGATGGCTTCTTATAGCCTTCTATAACTGGTTCATAATAATGACAATAATAATGTGTGCTTATATACCGCCCTTCCGGACAGGTTAGTGCCCACTCAGAGTGGTGAATAAAGTCAGTGTTATTATTATCCCCATAATACAGCTGGGGAGTTGGGACCAAGAGGAGTGACTTTTGCAAGGCCATCTGCAGAACTCATGGCAGTAGTGCAATTCGAACCAGCAGGGTGCTGATTTGCAGCCAAGACACTTAACCACTATGCTACATGCTGTCTCATATTCAGAATGATCTGTGGTTGCTCAGGAAACTTAGAAATCTGTTTACTAGGAAAGTGCATCAGTAGCATAGCATAAGTATGCTTCGACATTATCATAAATTTTTACCTTACCTCAAAGAGATGGAACTCCGTAGTAACTTTATACTTTCTTTTCAAGCATAGAACAAACACAATTATTTTGCAGTACAATAAGCATAATGTTGCAAAGTAAATTATTTTATTTTATTTCTATTTATTTATAGTTCGCCTTTCTCATTGAGACTTAAGGCAGATTGCACAGCGTGATTCAGTATAGTCAATTTCAAAGGCAGTACAGTTAATTTCAATAAACAATGTAGTAGAGTATATACAAGCAAATTTGCCAAGATTTAAAACCAGTAGAAATCCAATAAAGAGTTCAAGAAATGCTGAAACACAACACGAGCAATTCTAGTAGAATCATACTTAAAGCAATAGTGGTCAAGTCTATAGTATATCATACTTAAAACAATAGGACCTCTAGCAAAATGAGGAAAGCAAACCTTTACCTGATAGACAGCAGCCTGTCCTTCTCAGCCATGCCCAGATACCTGTGGGAGAGGAGAGGTCCTAAATCCATATCTCAGGCAGAGAGATGTATGCAAATTCAGTGTTAATTTAGCAATATTTATATCCTTTTGTTTTCTGTATTCTGCAGTTTACCATTGTGTGTGTATGTGTGTGTCCATGCGTGCATGTGCATGCATAAATTATTTGATTTCTAACATTTAATTCATTCACTGGGAAAGAATTCTGAATTATCTTCCCTACAAGGCAGTTTCTCTATAAACTCACACTGTCATATGAAAATATGAAATCCTGCCCTCAAATCATAGTTGATTTATGGCGACCTCGGTGGGGTTTTCATGGCAAGATACTAACAGAAGTGGTTTGCCATTGCCTGCCTCTGCGACCCTTGTCTTCATTGTTCGTCTCCCATCCAGTTACTAACCAAGGTCGACCCTGCTTAGCTTCTGAGATCTGATGAGATCAGGGCCGTTTCCAGATGGCTTACCTGCCTCCGGAACGTCGCGCCATCTTGCGGGGAAAACGCGAAATATCGTTGCGTGACGTCACGCAAAACTCGTGCGAGAAAACGCGGTATTTCGTGTTTTCCCCACAAGATGGCGCGACGTTCCAGAGGCAGGTAAGCCATCTGGAAATGGCCCAGGCTTTCCACCATACAGGGATAATTTGGTATTTCCAGTTTAAAATTATACCCCAAAATACCTATTTGGTATTATTTGGATATATTCAGATATATTTGTCTTATTCAAATATATCCTGAAAAACCAGTTTTTACATTCCTGAATTATCTGAATATATTCGGGAATATTCAGGAAACACATTTTAATGGTTATATCACCTTGTGCACCTCCAGCAGGTTTCCCAGGCTACAGAAGGAGGGGGAAGGGAGGCAGTGTTACTGTGTCTGTGTTAGTGTTGCTTGCTTGCCATATGCCATTGCGAGGTCTGGCTAGCTGCCATGGTACCATGATGCCATGGCTTACCAGTTTGGGTGCTGAGATATTTGGGTTAGATGTTTGTTCTGTTGTACATCTTATACTCTAGATCTACTTGGATAACTCCTGCGTTCCAGACCCTTTTCAGTTGGTTTTCAGGCTGGTTTTGGATTGAGATTGCCCCATTGACCTTAGTTGATGGCGATAAGCCTTATGCCGAAGACTTGATCAATATGTGGAGGTTGAAGGTTGGGCCAGCAGGTATACTCACACATCCTTGCCATCAACTGCATGCAGAGTTATTCAAATGTTATTCCATTCATTTCAATGGGCTTAGAGTGAAATAACGCTGCATAAGATTGAACTATTTATTGACTTCTTGGGAATGCTGTCACGCATTTCCGAGTTTGTACATGGTATTCGTCTTCAACTGATGTTTAGCAAACATCCATTGCATCTCAAAAATTACAGAGATTTTATCCTGCAGGTCATTCTATGCAAAAAGAAAAGTCTGCTTGGACAATATAACATTGAATTAAATATGGTTAAACTTGTTCATGTGAATATTTATGTCTGTTTGCAAATTTAAAATCTTACCTTTAGGGTTGTGCTGAAATTTTGTGAGAAAAGGTAGCTTTGAGAAGCCTGGAATGTTTTCTTTGAAAGACTTCCCAAAATATTACTGTTTCACTTCAATTAGTCACTTTCCTATTTGTAATACTTCTCGGCAGCTGCTTTAGTACCATATAGTTTTTTTTTAAAAGGGTGGTTCTTCATACTGGGAATGTGATCTAGACAATCAACGATCACATAGCCGACATAATGATATCATGCTATTACAATAGCCAATCAGATCTGACTACGTGATAACAACGCAAAACCAAAGCGAACTGACAGTAACAAAAATTTTGCTCTGAATGAGAGAATATTTTCTCACTTTTTTGTTGCCCTTTCAAATTATTACTGAAACCAGGTTGAAGGGTTGTTCTTCATACTGTGCAAAAATTATTCTCATGAAGCACACACTTCCATCTTCTGCCCTACATATTCTCATCTAGGAAGGTCCCAACAGAGCAGACAGACATTTGAAGTGTTGTTATATTCTACAGGTAAATTTTATCTGGTTTCTGGTATTTCTTCTTCCGTCATGCAATCCAAGCCGACACAAGATTCACACATGATCTCTCAACAAGATCCTTATCAGAACCAAACTTGCTTAGCTTCCAAACAGTTGTCATTCCATTTGCCTTCCAACTCTACACTTACATTCTGCTTTTTTTAGCTGTTTATTTTTTACTTTTGTTGTAGAAAAGTTAAAAGATAGAACAAAGAAGGAAAGTTAAACATAACAAAAACACAGCTACAAAGAGCCAACAGTGGCCTACATACAAAGTAAAAAGACAGTAAAAAGCATAATAAGCATATTATTTTTTCACCTACAACAACACTTCTCCTTTAATATCAATCACCTTGTTGTCTAATTAAAAACTTTTTTCTGTATCTCATCTTCTTGATGTCTTAGATCCTTATTCTTAAAAATCAAAACCACAAAACAATTTATTTTTTCCCCATTTCTCGCAGATAGTCCATAAAGGGTTTCCAATTTGCCATGAATATAGAAAGTGTTTTGTTTCTGATTAACGCTGTAAGTTTGGCCATCTCAGCTAAGTCCATCATCTTTCCAATCCAATCTTCCAATGAAGGTAGATCTTTACGCTTCTATTTGAGCATATAAAAACTGTGCCTCTGTTACCATATATAGAGTTAAAACATCGTATCTATAACTCCCAACAAATAGAACTCTGGTTTAAGCTGTAGATTAAACTTACATTCTGGTTTTTTGTATCATATAATATTCGTGCATTGATGCACAAACAATATTTTGTGGGGAAATGAGACATTGGCTAAAAAAATTATATGGAATTAAAATGATCTTCTCAACTATGTATAACCCTACCCAGGGCTTTTTTTCAGTGGGAACGCGGTGGAACAGAGTTCTGGCACCTCTTAAAAATGGTCACGTGGCCGGTGGCCCCACCCCCTGATCTCCAGACAGAGGGGAGTTTAGCTTGCCCTCCGCACCGCCGAGCAGCATGGAGGGCAATCTAAACTCCCCTCTGTCTGGAAATCAGGGGGTGGGGCCACCAGCCATGTGACCATTTTCTCTGAGAGTTCCACCACCTCTTTCCCCAGAAAAACCCACAGAATTCCACCACCCACAGAGTTCCTCTGTGGGTGGTGGAACCCACAGAGTTCCACCACCTCTTTCCCCAGAAAAAAAGCCCTGACCCTACTCCTGGAACCTTATTCCTATATCTCTGCTGCTTTCCCAAACTGGCTTTCTAACAACAAGCACAAAACAAGTTTCTTTCTCCAGATGCGTCTGTCAAGCATCAAACAACGGGGATGAGCAAGAGTTAACACCCAACAATTATAGACAGATATACAGCCAAACAATTCAAACCCCTGGTATAACAGCCTCATAAAATTGTCCAGGGTTTAGATACACATGGGCCCATTTTTCACACTGCAAATGAATACGGTTTTTAAAGAGCTATAACTTTCCAAGAGTTCATGAATTTCCGGGATTCATAGCCCTTTACTAGGCTGAGAAAAAGAAGCAAAAGAAGAGAGAAAAAGATATATCAGTTTTGGGGAGGGGTGGAGAAGGAGGTGTGGCATAAATCTGGAGAGTCAGGATTTTCAAAAGCTGTAGGGATGAAGACATAATACTGCTAGTACGTGCCCTTGTTTTGTTTTGTTTTCTTAGCCTTCCTCCTATTTTCCAAGCCTTTGAAGATATGAGAAACATCTTTCTCATCTCCCAATGCAACCTTGACATTAGTGGTTTGAATAGTAGATCATTAGAGAAAGGAAAGCAAACGTCCAGTCAAGAGGACTGTTCGCCCACTTCACTTCTTTTATTGCTCTGGAATTCTGCTTCATGTTTCATTTCACTCCTCCTGGTAACAGGGAGACTTTCTAAAATTCATTCTGTAACTGAAGTGTGCACTCCGCCATAGTTTTCAAGTCTTTCCATTAATTTCATCCGGCTTCCATTCATTTCATTTCATCTTGTTTCCTCCCTGCCTGATCAAAACTCATGTTTTGACTGGTAAAACACTGCAAACAAGCAATTTTGATGTCACTGTATGCAGGGTTATATCGAGATTGCTTGTTTGTGGCTTCTGTGCAACAGTCAAACACCACACCTAAAGAATCGTCATGCCACTGTGCATACATCAGGATTACACCTTTGCAACACTTTATCACTGTGTACATGCACTTCATTAATATAAAGAGAATAAAAGCTGCCATGCGCTGTGCATGTGTGCAGCCACATCAATCTGAACCCACCACATGGTTGGATGTTGCACTATCATGACACTACAGCAGTCCTTCATCTCTTGGATTATTTGATCCACACAGGAAAATCCAGTTGCAAATTACTGAGATAGTGTAACGATAACAAAACACTTAACAATGTGTGGATACAACCTGAGTCTGCTACAGCCCAAACAACAAAAGAGACTTGGGGCATCTCAAAAACTAACACATTTATTATGGCATAATCTTCCACGAACCAGAGCCCTTTCATTAAATCAGTGGCACAGTGTGTATGCCTTGTACCACACTCAGAATGTAAAAACACACACACACAAACACACAACAATGGAGGATATCTAAAGCATTAGTTCCATTTTGGAAGTACATTTGGGGAACTTTTATGCTATGTTTGGGGCTGATTTTGGCCCCGCTGAGACCCGTAGCTTACATCATTGGGGCCTCTAGAGCATGTGCACAAGAGAAGACTGGATCAGCCCCCATCCCTGCCTGCCTGCCTGACCCCCATCCCCTGCTTTCAAGGTAAGGGGGGCTGGCAACCCTAGCAGGAACTGACCATGCATCTTTGGATTAACTAGAAGGTTTCTGAATAAAGAATGGACTCCCATCTGCAGAGTGCAACTTCCCTGCCTCACCTGTCCTGATATAATCCCCAAACCAGGGCTGGTTCCAGGTTTTGGGGAGCCCCGAGGGTGCTTAGGGCCCCCCTATACCCACTACTAGGCTCCCCTTCTTACTCTCCCACCCACCTGCCTCCACCTGCCTGTGGGTGCTTCTTTTGCCCACTTGCAGGATCTCCTACGGCCTGCAGAAATAACTACCCACACGGCTAGCACAGCCTTTCCTTAATGGTGGGGGCAGAGCTAGGAGTGCCACTTCCAAGGCCATCTGGAATGCTGATGCTTTGTGCACCACTCACATGCCCTGCTCCAGCAGTGCGAGGCAGCCTGTGGAGCTCGGAGCAGAGGTGAAAAAGCACTCACAAGCAGGCAGTGGAAGGGTGTGAATGCAAGCATCTGCCAGGTCCGTTGCCCACAGTCCCTCCATATTGTTACTCAGCTTTGATATATGTTGCAATGGCCTCGTGCACCTGTTCCCTTGTTGCTTTCCAGATTCCCGTACGGAGGAGCCCTTATCTGGGATGGCTCACCGCAGCGGCCTTGGGACAGCTCCTTCCGTCCCACTACTGATTAGGTTCTGCTGGATGGACTATGAGGGGGGGCATGTAGAGGGATAATGTATCATGTACTCAATGCATCATTCCTAACAAGGAGCCTGTGTACAGCCAGGAACCTTTAATTGCTTCTGTGTATCCTATGGACATACGTATGGCGAAGCCAAGATATCTCAATAAAACCCATTTACTCAAGAGCCTGGATTTCTTGCTGCAAGGGGTTAGAGTCAGCTTCAACGTATCCTGTCTTCCGTAGACTGACAGCATCAGATGAGATGTGTGAGTAGGGCTGGGCCCCACCAGAAGCTATGGGCCCTGGCAGCTGCTCTTCCTCGTCTTGTGCTGATGCTGGTCCTGCCAAAAAACTTCAGAATACTATACCTAGGGGGACAGGGGACCTCCCAGAACAACATGAGAGAGGAGTCAAACATCCCCTGTGTGAGGGAGATTAGCTTCCCTTTGCTCACATGGAAATTCTCCAGTGGACCATCTTTGGATAGCCGGTGGCCACTATCTATGAAAATTTGTGACATTGCTTGGGAAAAACAATTTGACATTCAAAATGCCAGTTTAGTGTAGTGGTTAAGAGTGGCAGGACTGTAATCTGGAGAGCCGGGTTTGATTCCCCACTGCTTCACTTGAAGTCAGCTCTCTCAGAGCTCTCTCATCCCCACCCACCTCACAGGGTGATTGTAATGAGGATAATAATAACAACACACTTTATAAACCGCTTTGAGTCTGGCATTAAGTTGTCCTGAAGGGCGGTATATACATCGAATGTTGTTGTTGTTGTTGTTGTTGTTGTTGTATAATGTAGCCAGCAGAGACAGAGGTTTGGGACAGGTGTCTGCTAGGTGGGATGGTAGTGTTCTAAGCATATATTGTATTCAGGGCAAAGTGACAAAGCTTTCAGGGCAAGTATTTTCTGGGCACCTGTCTGCTCTTCCATCCTCAAGTTATATCTTTGTAAATAAAAGAATGTTACCAAAATGCCATCAATCTTCACTACTTTCTCTTTATGAGGAAGCTGACCTCGTAAAAAGCTTCCTACCGCTCAAAAAGGGGGGGTTGGTGGAGGCTTGCAAAGCCCTGTAAATGGGTGTCAGGACACAGCTGCGGAAATGAATCTTTGATTATCTTGAGCCATGTCTCTGCAATGCCATCATAAAAATGCCCATCCCTAGGTGACCCTAAGCACAGATGTATGTCCAATTGTGTGCAGCAGGGCTTGCTTCTGAGCTAACGTGCATCGGATCAGGTCCAAGACAGCTCACTAAAATGAAGTGACAGCTTTAGAATGGGATTGAAAGGAAGGAAGGCAAGGAAATTTGAGGGGAAAGCCAAGAAAACAAAGCTAGAAAAGCTGGGGGGAGGGGTGCTGGTTGATTTCTCTTTTGCAAATCATTGGGTAAGTCCAGGCAATATTTCATGAAGTCCTCAATGATATTAACATGCAACATTTCCCCCCTCCTCAGTCTTTTATTGAATATTTTTGCTTTTTCTTTGTTCTACAAACAGGTAAGTAATAACAGCACGGAAGAGAAAATGGAAGTGGGAGGGGAGAGGCAAAGAAGGAGAATGGAAAGGAAGGAAGGAAGGAAGGAAGGAAGGAAGGAAGGAAGGAAGGAAGGAAGGAAGGAAGGAAGGAAGGAAGGAAGGAAATGAAGTCGCCTTATACTGAGTCAGACTATTGGTCCATGAAGGTAATATCTTGTCTACTCAGACTGGCAGCAGCTCCTCAGGGTCTCAGGTAAAGGTATTCCACATTACCTACAACCTGATCCTTTAAACTGGAGGTTCCAGGGATTGAACCTGGGACCTTCTGCATGCCAAGCAGATGTTCTACCTATGGAATTGGGAAATCTACTTGTCCCTAGTTTTATGTCACTATCACAAAAACTTACTGTGGATGGGGTTAGTCATGTCCATCTCTGAAGAACATGGATTCTACCCCAAGCTCAAGGTAGAGTCTGGAGTTCTCCCAGAATTACACCTGATCTCTATGCTACAGAGATCAGTTCCCCTGGAGAAATGGCAGGTTGGGAAGCAGACTTTATGGTACACTATATACTCCCAGAGTCTAGGAGAAGCAAAAGTCCTAAAATCACATCTCATCCCTGCTGAGCTCTTTCTGCTCCCCAGATCCCACCTTCCTCAGGCACTGCCCCCAAATCTCTAGGAATTTCCCAGTCCAGAGTCGGCAAACCTACAGAGCATCCAGTTTCCCATCCATTACCTTCATCGTGTAAATCGTCAGACAGAGGGCTTATGCAGGCAAGTGTAAGGTCTAAAAAGTCAGGCTTGGGGATAGAAAGTAATGCAGCCCAGATCCCTAAAGAAAAATTCTTCAGTGGTCAAATTCACTGGTAGTCAAGTCCAGTGGGTCCAGGAACTATCCACTATTTTGCAGAAGACCCATCAAGGAGAGACCTGATAATATTAAGTAGACGTTTCACAGAGGTTCCAACTTTGCTTTATAATTCCCCATTCACAGAAAGAATATGCAACTGCTTCAGGTGTATGAAACTTATCTTGTGGGTACATTATCATTGCTGGGATGAGAGACTAAACATCTCTGAAGTGCTTACAAACTATGAGTGCTAAAACGGTGACACATAAACTCAAACAGGAAAATCTGCATTTTGCATCTGAGGTTCCTACCTGAGGCTCTTCTTTGGAAGAGAGATTACTATTATTCACTGCCCTAAAGTGATCCATATACGTTCTATAGTAGCATAAAATTACCTTGCGGCAACACTTCAAAGTTAGAAGAAATGATTTCTGCATTTTTTCCCTATATGCCACTTGGGAATCGGGGAAACAAACAACAAACCAGCGATTTTTATTGAGTTCTCATTGTTAAACAAGCAAATACTAAACCAATTTCATTTTTAGTGTTATCCTTTTATGGTTATCATGCCCAGGAGCCAAGATCACGGCAGAAATTTTTGGAAGTGAAGGCAAAGCGATAAAGAAAACAAAAAGACAATGCAAAATCAAAAATAAATGCTAAAGCAATGAAGGCTCAACATGCAATTTAGGATAGTATTTCTACTGATTATTGATTTCAAACATTTATATGCTACCTTTCCATTTTTAAAAAACCATCAAAAGATTTAAAAAACATAGAGTTAACAACAATAAGAACAACATGCAATTTATATACCACCCTTCAGGATAATTTAATGCCCAATCTGAGCAGTTTACAAAGTGTATTATAATTATCCTCACAAGAATTATCCTGTGAGTTGGATGGTCTGAGAGAGCTCTGAGAGTGCTGTGGCTGACCCAAGGTCACCCAGCTGGCTTCAAATGGAGGAGTGGGGAATCAAACCCGATTCTCCAGATTAGAGTCCTGCTGCTCTTAACCACTACACCAAACTGGTTGCATGGCATGGGTATATAAGCAGAAAGAGCTCATGTAACCAATCTTCCTCTCCATGTGTTCCCACTAGCAGCCTCGTCCATTTTTCTCAAAAACCATCTGCTGGCATTTAAGGGCCCTCCTTGTGGAGTAAGCGATACACATTTGCTGCACTCATGAAACAGCGGTGAAGGGTGATTTTTATTCTGAAGAAAGTTAAATGGGACTTGATTCCATGAAAGACACAATAAGACTGAAGCCCGGTTAATTTTAATGAAGCTGTGGCAATTCCCAGGCAGTAAAGAGGGGAGGGTGATTGACAGGTCCCCCCCACCTTTGTGGCTAGCCTGAAATGGCAGTTGGTGATGGAATGTTGAGGGGTTGACAGTTGGAGTACCCTGACGAGTGAGAGTGTTGGAGTCTGGCTTCTGACCATTCGTGATACGAATACGAATGTGACAGAAGCATTCTGGGAAATCTACCTGATATATAGCATAAGAGCATCTTACCAAACTTCCACAGACCTAGAAAACATCTGCCATGAAAGGACCCCACTAAGGCTAGGCATTCTGCCCCCACAGACACAGAAGCCGACAATCTATCACAATTTTAGCCCATTCTTCCTCCATGGAGTGAAGGGCAGCTTACATAGTTCTTTCTACTTCAATTTTGTCCTCATATCAACACTGTGAAAGTTCAACTGAAAGCAAGAGGGAAAGAGTGACCACCCTGCACTCCCCCAATTTATAGGTGAGGGGGGTGTTAATCTCTCCAGTTGAAGGACCTCCTAACTGGTGCTCTATGAAACAGTTAACTTTATTTGATTAGTTGTTCGATATTTTTTAACCCAGTCCCCCCCCCACCCAAGAAACTCTGAGCAGAATATATTTTAGCCATTTTATCCTTATAAGAACCCTCATGAGGCAGAAGAGGCTGACAGCGCAATCCAAAGCAGAGTCCACAACTTTTCCATGACTTGACTTCAATGGACTTTGAAGAGTGTAACACTGCTTAGGACTTGCACTGGGAGAGAAACAGACTAGCCCAAGATCAACTACTGAAAAAGGAAACGATGGGGATGGTTCTTACCCTGATATAGGACCATTCCTGATGCCTCGGCAGTTGGCCCTTGGTGACTCTATGTTCCCGTATCTCTCCATGCAAGATCGGTCAACTGTAAAAAAGGTAAAGGTAGTCCCCTGTGCAAGCTCTGAGTCATTTACTGACCCATGGGGGGACGTCACATCACGACTTTTTCTTGGCAGACTTTTTGTTACGGTGTGGTTTGCCATTGCCTTCCCCAGTCATCTACACTTTACCCCCAGGAAACTGGGTACTCATTTTACTGACCTCAGAAGGATGGAAGGCTGAGTCAACGTTGAGCCGGCTACCAGAACCCAGCTTCTGCCAGGATCAAACTCAGGTTGTGAACAGAGCTTGGGTTGCAGTATTGCAGCTTACCGCTCTGCACCACGGGGCTCTTTGGTCAACTGTAGGATGCCTTTAATAACCAAACTAGTAAGACAGGGTGGAAAGCATCTCAGCCACCCAAAAAACGTAATTTAAAATATGCCAGCAGTAATAACCCTTTCAAAGAGTTACCTTTTAGATCAACTTTGTGAAGTCTGCTTCTAGCAACAGTCGGTCTCCTGAATCTCACCCCACCCCATAACTAAAGATGAGGGTTTTTCTTTTTTTTGGTTTTTACTTCTTTTGCCCTTAGAAATGACTCACTCCTTACAATAATTAGAGTTATAAATAAAAGTGGCCCCATAATAGGATAGGCAATGTTTTATGCCTTGTATTTTGAGCAGGGAGGAGAGAGAGAATGGAGCAGGGTCCCCAGGTGGAGAATTGTTCCTTTGGCTGTAATAGAGCTAATGCTGATTTACGCGTGCTGAAGATCCGGCCCTTGGCACGCCATCCTTGATCTATGATACCACCTGGCAGGCGGACTCAGCATCACTTGGCAGGCCTGCTCGTGAGTGATCAAGCCTCTCTTCACTTGGGGAAGACAAATGACAAGAAGGAAAGAACACTGCTGCATTTTGGGGGTGGGGGAGGCTCTAATTTGTCTTCATCCCTTTTAAATGCTCCATTTTTGACTGTGAGATTTTGGTACATTGCATGTGATTTCTATTTTGCAGTGATGAAAGCATCCATCTTGTTCTTTGAGCACAGGAGGACTGGAGGGAAGGCAGGCAGGCAAGCAGGACACACCAAGCAGGAGTCCAACTATGGGCCAAGCTACAAGTGACGAATGACACTTGAACAGCAAGTGGATTGAGTGGAGGGCAAGTGAACAGGGAGAAATACACTTGCCGTTCAAGTGTCATTCGTCACTTGTAGCTTGGCCCTAGGTGAGCAGGAATCAAGACTGCCAATAACAAGCTCCAATGGAGCTATTGATCCCCTTCTCCAAAGCAGAATTGAGGCTACTTATGAAGGCAAGTATACACTGCTGTCACAACAGCCAGAATCTTGCAGGTACTTACAGCTGGACTTAGTTCAGTACCCTGCAAAACCCCGTGATAGATCATTCATCACAAGCCTTGTGGGTGGGGGAAATACCTCGAGCAGCCAACCAGGCACTCTACCTCTAGAGCTGAGTAGAGATGGGCATGAACTGAAATACGAACCAAAATTAAGCACGAACCAGGCCTGTTTGTGGTTCTTGAACCGCAGTTTATCAGATCCCATTTCTGATGAACTGCTACAAACTTTAGGCTGGTTCATTTGGTTCATTTTTTTGGTTCATGACTGCAGACAGCCTGGTGCCAATCAATCAGTTTCCTAGGCAATAGGAGAAGAACTTCCTGCAGACCTACTTCTGGCCTGGAGTGACCTTCTGCTGACCTGGAAGTGATGATTTTCTGACCCTGATGTGATTTCACGAACCAAATGAACCAGTTCGTGAACGAGGGGCAGGTTTGTGAAAGTTTGTGGTTCGTGGTTCGTGAAATTTGACAAACCATGAACTGCACGGTTTGGTTTTTTTCCGGTTCGTGCCCATCTCTAGAGCTGAGCCTCTACCCAGGCTCCCTGTCTATATCATTCCAGGGGTCCTGGGATCCCGAGCAAAGGGTGGCTTTCATTGATGGGCTCGTCTGTGGTCCTCATGTACAGCTCCTGTTTGTGAGCTGGTCCTGTGATCTTGGTGCATGGCTTATCTGAGTTCTGGATGTCTGAGGGTCCAGAAACTGTGACTCTTCAAGGATCTTGATCTTTATAGGATTCTCCAACACAACCCTCTCATCTTGTGAGAAGGAGTCATCAGGCCCAACCCTGACCAAAAGTAAGCTGATAGGATCATCTAATAATCACTGAGAGGCTGTCAAATTTACTTGAACAATCTCTTTTTTAAAAAGGGGGTGGTGGTGGAAGTATTAATCACAAGGATGGGATGGGTGAACAAAAGCAAAAGGATTATAAAACCAATAGGCTAGATTCAGTGATAATTTCCACAAAAGGAAATTTCAGCAAAACAGGACTTTCTTGCAACCCCTATCCCACTGCAGTCTGAAATGCTCCCACAAATAATGCTCTTGGGGGCCAGAGGAGACCCAACACCAGATGAGGGTAAAAAGGAGATCAACAGTGAGAAGGAGGAATGGACCAAACTTGATTCCCTTCCGTAACTGGAAATCTAGCACACGATTCAGCTTAATATTTGCATCTATTTTTCATGCATCTATTTTACTTACTTCATTTATCATCTGCCTGTCTCGTTCAGTATAAAAGGCAAGCCGTATTGGCGAGAATGCACTTTTTCCCCCATGCAGGTGAACTCGCACGCCCAGCCTCGAGGATAAAAGGTGAGTCCTTGGCAACATGGCCTCCTTGTCACCTGCCATGCTGTCCTGCTCCCACCCTCCACCCCCACCCCCAGTTACCTGACTGGCAAAAGAAAAGGCAGGGGACCTTGCCTCCCGGGGCATGCTGCCTGGTGGTGAGTTACACTCCCATATACCTCAGTAGGCAAACTTAGGACCCAAACTGGCCTGATTCGGCCCACTGCGGAGTGCAGGAGCACTTCAGGACCCGTTGTGCCATCACAGCAGCAATCCCAAGCTCTGCAGTGGCCCGAATCAGGGCCAAATCAGGCCACTGCAGAGCACAAGAGCACTTCAGGGCCCTTTGTGCCATCCTAGCAGCACTCCCGGGCTCAATAGTTAGCCCTATTCATCCCAAATCGGGTCCGAATTGTCCCAAATTAGGCCAAATTTGGCCCTTTGCACAGAGCACAGTAGTACTCCAGGGCCCATTGCACCACCCCAGCAGCGCTCCCGGGCTCCACAGCAGCCCGATTCGGCCCACTCTGGAGCATAGGAGCACCCCAGGGCTAATTGCGCTGCCCCAGCAGCACTCCCACACTCCACAGTGGTCCAATTTGGCCTGAAGGGGTAAGGGGACCTGGCAACCCTATGCCTGCATCAGGCCTCTGAGGAACCATGGAGGTGCCAGGGAGGCCTGGCATGATGGTGCAGCCCTTCTAAGGCTCCTCGGTGGCCACAGAGGTGGCAGAGAGGCCCAGCATGGTGGTGCAGCCCTTCCAAGGCCACACGGTGGGGGCCTGCCAAATTAGTTTTCTAAATCCTGTTGTATTTTTCCACACAATGGGCTCTGTTGCTAGTTAGAAAATAAAATGCAATAAACACCAGTATAATGCATACATGAAGCAATGCAGTAAAATTGGGTTACAACATTAGAGCAAAAGAACAACAACAAAAAGGTGCAGTGGGGATACAGATAGTTTTATTCCTCTGTACTGCCCCAGTATAACAGAACAAAACTATTCTTTTTCCCACTGCACCTTTTGTTGTTCTTTTGCTCTGTCTTTGGTGCAGCCCTCTTCTCCTACACGATTAGAGAACAATCAAAATGCTACAGTAGATCCAAGAACCTGGATTATCCAGTTACAGAATAACAAAGACATACATTGATCTAATGAACAATAGGCAATTCAAAAAATGATGAAAGATTATTTTGCCTTTGAGCACACGCACTGGATAATGCACTTTCAATGCTCTTTAGTGATCATTTGGAACTGGATTTTTGTGTGTGAAACAAAAGATCCACTTCCAAAGGATCGCTAAAGTGCATTGAAAGTGCATTATCCAACGTGTGTGGAAACGGCCCAGGTCTCAGCCTGAGATACACTAACTGATCATAACTAATGGAGGGGCCTGCCTGTGTCGAGTGACCTTCAAGCAAGTCTCTGGAGAGCTCCCATTAACAATAGTTTGTTTAGGCAAATGATTGTTTTTCCTGACTTGAACTGACAAAGAGTTTGGATCTGAGCATCAGAGATGGGGACATTTTTTGGATTCCCATCACTGCTGTAGATCCAGAGGAGTTAGCCGAGTTAGTCTGTAGTAGCAAAATCAAAAAGTGTCCAGTAGCACCTTTAAGACTAACCAACTTTATTGTAGCATAAGCTTTCGAGAATCACAGTTCTCTTCTTCAGATGCATCTGACGAAGAGAACTGTGATTCTCGAAAGCTTACGCTACAATAAAGTTGGTTAGTCTTAAAGGTGCTACTGGACTCTTTTTGATTTCATCACTGCTATGGCACTATCAACTCAACGCACCCTGAAGTGAACCCTGAAATTCTAGATTTATTTATTTTATTAATTTTATTACACTTCTAAACCGCCCTCCCCATCAGACAGGCTCAGGGTGGATGATCACTTTACACAGACAGACAAAGCATGAGACATGCAGTTGCTTGATATATATTTTGCTGACCTCAGTGCACTTCTGAAGGAATACTTTCGTGGACTACCAATGAACCAGCAGCAGGAATAACTGAAGCTACCTTCCCTGACACTTGCCACATGAACTTCCTGTGTTGCTGTCGTTGCCATTTTAATTTTTCCTACCGGACAGATGGATGCGGAACAATAATGTCAAGTTTTACTACTGGCCAATGAAATATTGTCCCTCTTGAGCACAATCCCAGCATGAAGGTTAGAAAGAGGCAGGATGTGAGCTCCTTGCTTCCATATGTTCCACTGTAGTCGCCAGCTGCAAGATTGGCAGCAGGGTGCCCAAATCTGCAGTATCTGAGTTATCAAAGGAATAATATTCCTTCCACTGATTCATTTGGGGAAGGGGAGGTTGTATGGTAAGGTGTAGTTTAAAAAAGCATCAGAAATTAATGAAGTGAAGAATTGCAGAGAGAACTTCAAAGGTCATCAATATGTGGTTTCTTGCAAAATAATTATATTTCTATTCTACATTTCATTCGGAATGCTATATGTGAATGGACCAATCCCAGTTTCCTTCTTAACAACTTCTCAGGAATGTAGGTTAGGCTGGGAAAGAAGGACTGACCAAAGGTCACCCAATGAACTTCATGGCACAACTGTGGACACAAACCCAGATATCACTGAACCAAGTCCAAAATGTTAATCATTAAACCACACTGCCTAATGCTTATGCCTCCTAAATCATGGCTACTAGACAGGCTACTAGAACCAACCTAAAATGATCTTATTAGACAGAACACCAGTAGGCCTCAGGAGAGCTCTCTTAAAATTTGCAGAATTTTGTAGCACAAACCAGCTTGAGATATATTGTCGAAGGCTTTCACGGCCGGAGAACGATGGTTGTTGTGGGTTTTCCGGGCTGTATTCCAGGCGAAACGTCAGGAACTACAATGCCAAGACCACGGCAATACAGCCCGGAAAAACCACAACAACCACAGCTTGAGATAAATTATCTCAAGATCAAGTTCATGGCTTTGGGGAAACATCAGAAGAAGAGATCCTGGGTCATTCATGGCCACTCTCTTGAGCAGGTAACTAGCTTTAGATACCTGGGCATGGCCCTGCAAGCCTCTGGGTCAAGGAATGCCCACATTAAATCTATGGCGACACAAGGAGAAAGAGCTGCAAATGCTATATTTAAATTATTGCGCACAAAAGGGGCTCGTTTTGTCCTGGCAGCTCAAAAATCGTTCCAGGCAAAAGTAATATTGCAAATGCTATATGGCACTGTTATGACCTTTACTTTCTTTGAGTAGATATTTCTTTTAATCTTTCCCTTAACACCCTCTGGGTAGTTTGCTGCCACCAGGAATATTATATTCCAATATATTTTATTTAAGTTTCCCCTTTTGGTAACATTCCTAAGCGTCAGGCTCCTTCGTGATTCTATGTGGCCCTGAGGATAAGAATGGGATATAGCAATGACAGTTACTCTGGGATATAACAAAACAAAATACACTTTTATTTAGTCAAGAAGCGTATCAGTTTCATAAACATAGTTCTCAGTTCTTAAAGTTACTTCCTATAAACTCATTCACACAGATCTCTTCTAAGGCTTCACACACAGTTAGCCTCTTTCTCTAACTCAATATTTCTCTCACAGAAATGCTTAAACTCCTCAGGCAGCACACAGCTAGCCTCTCTTTCTCTGACTCTCATTCACAGAAATATTAAACCTGCTCAGGCAGCACACAGCTGGCCTCTCTTTCCCTGACTGAGTGTTTTTTCACAAACATGCTCAGTTCAGGTTCCACACAGGTTATATTTCTCTCATAAACGCTTCAACATATTCAGGCAGCACACAGCTAGCCTGCTTTCTTCTGACTGAATATTTTCTCTCTGCCCTGTCAGTCTCAAACTGCATTCACTCCTCCTACACTCTCAGGGCCAAGCTACACATGACGAATGACACTTGAACGGCAAGTGTATTTCTCCCTGTTCACTTGCCCTCTACTCAATCCACTTGCCGTTCAAGTGTCATTCGTCATGTGTAGCTTGGCCCTCAGTCATCAACCAATCCTATCACTCACTCATCCCTCTCTCACCCCCCACTCTTCACCTAGCTCACACCAAGCATTTAAAGACACATGCACACATTTACTTGAAATCATTACAGGTACCTTTCTGGGCTCCCTCCTATCAAGTTTTTCCCCATTGGAGAAGGTCCAGTCTAAATGTTTAAGAGCTGCCCTCCGAGTTCCGAGGGGGATCCCAAATGCTCTGGTTTGTCTAAAACCAGGCTCAATAACCATCAAAGCCAGAATTACACTTGCCTCACTTGGATATTGGCTCAGTATCAATTTCAACTCTAATGGTCTGATTCACTTGATTCTACTGGACAGTTTTCAATCCAAATGGCTGAGGGCAGTCCACAATAAATTACACCTTGGCCCTTTTCACATTACATACCCACTTCGTGATCCCGGGGATAGTTTGGCATACTGTATTGTTTTAATTAATTTTAGTAACCTATATAAACTGTGGTAAACTGGACTTCCCATCATGTACTTTTAAAAATACCTTGACCTGGATAGCCCAAGTGAGCCTGATCTTATCAGATCTCAGAAGCTAAGCAGGGTTGACCTTGGTTAGTAATTGGATGGGAGACCTCCAATGATAGACCAGGGTCACAGAGGCAGGCAATGGCAAACCACCTCTGATAGTCTCTTGCCATGAAAAGCCCATCAGAGGTCACCATAAGTCTGCTATGACTTGAGGGCACCACACACACACACACTTTAAAAACAAGCTTGAGAGGAGGCTGTGACTCATCAAGACTCCTTCAACATTTAACGGTGTGAAGAACTGGGCACAGTTAGAATTTTCTGGGTTTGGAGCAAGATCAGCTAAACCCTATGTGGGACAAGATAGGAAGACTATAGCCATTTCCACATGTCCTTAAAGGGACAGCCCACTCACGGAATGCTGCTGGCTTTCTCCCTTCACTCCACATGTCTCTGATTTCAAAACAGTAGCGGGCTGTTTGGCTTCCATTTTGTCAATGCCTTTTCGGGGACCAAGGAAAGTGAGTCGATGAAAAGGCACCCCCAAAAATTCTGAATGTGAAAGAGCAAGTGTGATGTGGTGGCAAAAGTGTTGTAACTGAGATCTGGGAGACCTAATTCTACTTACCATGACCCTTAGTGAGTGACCTTGGGCCAGTCTTGCACAGCCTAACCTACCTCACAGAGGTGTTGTGAGGATATAATGGAGGAGTGTTCAGAACCATGAACTCCCTGAAGGATGGGAGGGGTAAAAGTAAATAAAATAACTGGAAGCCCAACGCTCAAGAGTGCAGAATAGAATATTAAATGTGGGGACAGCAGGGGAGGAGAGAACAGATAAAAATTAAGTCAAAGGAGAAGTCAAGATCAAGAGAAGGAGGAGTATGCATGCTGAGAACATTGACATGAGTATGAACTTTATCAGCCCCCCTCCCTGCCAGTATTTACTTATTTTAACAAATCGGCAGGTCCTGATGTATTAAATTGCCATATTAAAGCTGCAGGACTGAAATCTCTTCTTGTGGATTAGTCTCACCAAGTTCAGTGGTGTTTTTTTTAAAACCTAAAGGTTTGCAGCTTATTTTTTAACTTCTGCTTCTAAATCACAAGGTGAAAAGGATTTTGCTTTACTGGATGGATACTTTTTTTTAACAAGCCAGGCCAGGCAGGGGGATGTCTGATTAGGGCAATTGTTTGCCTGCTAAATGAACTAATCAAACTGTATTTCGGCTTTGTTTAAAAAATGCGCTAATCAAACTTTCACAGGCTGTTAAATTATGTTCCAAAATTATTAATGGAAATGCATTTTTCAAATCCAGTTCACTAACCACATAAACCTGATAAATTGAGGGGAGGGAGGGAGAGGGACCTTGTGTCCACAGTTTCATAATCTGTCCTCCATTTGTCAAAGCTAGAATGGCTGCTCATTTGTTTCCAGGCCCAATTCAAAGTATTGCATATCCTCCAGCAACCCTAAAGGCAGAAGTCTTTCAGGTTAACTGCTACCTGATCCTTTGAACTGGAGATGCTGAAGATTGCAGCTGGGACCTTCTGCATGTAAAATCAGATGTTCCACCCTTGAGTCATGTCCCTCCCTAAGGCATCACAAGTCATCAGCCAAAGGAAAGAAGTGGACCAAATTTGAAACCAGGGCTTCCAAGCAAAGATTATTCTTTCACCAACCTCTTGATGTTCAATAAACCATAATTGTGAATGGAATCAGAATGCTTTATGATGACATTCCCTTGTTGACAACCTGTCACTTGCTAGTTTTGCAGTGGTTAATGTCTGTTCAATCATTGTTACATTCATTACCCAGTTTAAAAATCAGAGATAAATGGCCTAAAGCCTCCAAGAGAGTTTGTGAATGAAATGAGATGTGTGAACCACTGACTTCCTTGATAGTTGCTCATTCTCTTTGGGCCTGATGGTCCATCAACTCCCAGTAGACATCTTTTACTTGCCTTGCAAGAAACCTGGCCAGACAAGACTTCTTATGAACAAAATGTCTTTCAGCACTTCTCCTCTCCCTGTATGCAACACATGACCATAATCCAAGGCATGATTTATCTCAGTGACAGCAGTCATCAAACATTTTGCACAGAGACCAGGCAGGTATCTTAAGCCTTGTCAAATATACTTTAAGCCATCTCCTACCCACAATCCCTGTTGCTCAAACAGAATTACATTGACTCAATTTGGGAACAATGGCTTGCTTTGCAGAAACAGCCTCCAGTAGGGAATGACTAGGAATACTGGCTTAGGAAGGAAGGAAGGAAGGAAGGACATCCCAGTTAAAAAGAAAAACTGATCAATGAAACACCTAGAAGCAGTTATCAGCCATCTACAGAACCAAACAAACCAGATAAAATATCAGTAAAACCTTCCATAACATGCAACATAAAAACTTGGATGAGCAAAAGGTTTTATTTTGGTATCTAAATAAAACGAATGTAGGTGAATCATATAAGTCTATCTGGAAAGGCATTCCATTCCATCAACTAGCAGGTTTTATGGAATGTATACTCATGTCTTTCCAACCACTACCAAATCTGGCCTCTGTTGATTGCATAATTGTGGATCACCTAAAATTAATCTCTAACTTTGGTTAAATAACTACTTTGATAGGCACACATTGCAATCCTAAGCAGAGTTACTCCATTCTAAGATCAGTTGATTTCAATGGGCTTAGACTGGAGTAACTCTGCTAAGGGTTGCACCGTAAATGCCCTTGCAAACTACGGAGATTGCTGAATTCTGTAGCAACTCTTTCAATTTGAAAATTTGAATGCACATTCTTACCGTTGCTCCTCTTTCAAGATAAAGTTGCAACCATCTGTTTTTCCTGACCATATTAAAATGTGATTGATGCCATGAAAATTGATGCCTGGTTTTATGTCAGTTGTACATACATGGTGTAAAAATAATATAAAAATGACATAAATGCTCTAAAAATGTCATGAAATTTTTAAAAAAACCTATTTATTTGCCAAAGAATGTAAGTGGGACAAAAAAATTATCTTCCCAATTATTAACAAAAAGTGAACGAAAAAAAGCACATATTTGAACATCTCTCTAAGCCAATGAGGGTGCTTGGATTCAGGTTCTTACAGAGCTCACTGCTCTATAAGAGAGAGAGAAGGGGGGTAGGGGGAGAGAGGGAGAATTTTCCTAACAAGGAAAGCGACAGCTAGAAAAGGGGCCTGTAGAAGAGCTGGTAAGGGTTCCTGTGATAATATTACCCTTACACATGGAGTGCATGTTTATCATATAACTATGTGTTTTTTATATGTTCAGTTCGAGAATGGCTACTGCTGATTTGTACCAAGTCATTTTTTGCTGCAACCAGTAACCATTTACATTAGATGCAAGCCAACCCAATTGATTTGCAAAGACATTTTCTCAAACGCCTGCCCTAAAGATGCAACATATTGCAAAGGGAATTATTTAATGGAAATGGTTTCTGTACTGCTGTATTATTGTTGAAAGTGAAGAACTGTTACTTTTTAGGAGGATGGAAGTTTGGGTTTGGTGGGATGTGTGAACTGGATGATCTCTTCAAGTACAGGCACGGTCTAAATATTTCAGAATAAATGAATAAGGAAATCAAAATCTCACAAATCTGACCACAATTTTTTGTTATCAGTTATATTCTCATACAAATTGGCCTTTCAAATGTTGGAGTAGATTTATCCTTAAGGGAGATAAAGATCTCCCCGATAAATATTTCCCTGAAGGAAAGCATGTGGAAATATATAGATATATGTTGTTTGGATCCAACCAGCTTTTCTGCAGGTGAACAAGGGAGAGGGTCTCTTTTTCACTACCAACAAGGTTGCGGAAATTGGGACCTACATGAGCAAAAGCTATGTGAGATGGATGCTATAGTAAGGGAGGGAACTGGTTGAGATTGAGTGGGAAAGTTAGCTGGATCCAACTTTTATACACACACAAATAAAGAATAGTAGAAGACCAATACTGGGTACCAAAGAACTAGGAAAAAACACGCATCAGTTCAAGGGTATATACTAAAAAAAGGAGAGACGAATTCAGTAGACGAAATGAAATCCTTACTCCAAAACATGAATATTCTTTGTCATGGATTAGCGACTGCTCTGGGTGACCCTACATGCTTGTCACTCTCAGAAGCACTCTGGGGTGATTTCTAAACACTCATAGGTCAGGCAAAGTCAGCCAGATATCACTCTAAAAATAGAAAAGTTGGTTGGGATGAATGTGGTGTGTCAGGCATGCTGAAAGAAACAGAAAATGATGTTTCAGAGCAGCATACAACATTCTGATTGAGCATCCAGGGTGGTAAATTATGACTGAGACCCGATAACTTAGTTGAAAGTATTCTGCAGCCATCAGCAATGCTGAAAGTTTGACAAATAACTTCTTCAAAATAAAATTACTTTGTACCCCTCTCCGTGCCCATTCACACTTGTGTGTGGCATCTCGGCTTCCCAATTGCCTAGCCCTGGCAGGAATTTCTTTATGCCCATCCCCAAGCTTGTGTGCTCAAGAAATTGAGCAGAGGGAGAAAAACAGCCTCCATAGAGAAACTAGGCATCATTTTGCCTAGTCTCTACAGCCTTTACCAGAGAGAGTAGGGGGAATTCCTAGAACACTACCTGGCAGTTACATCACATCCTCTCCAAACTCCATCCACTCCAGGCACTGCCCCCCTCCAATCTCCCAGCACTGAGAAGCCTAGCAGCATACCATATGTTTGTACTGATCAGGGCTCATTTCGAGGGGGAACGCACAGGAACGCAGTTCTGGCAGTTCCCCAAAGAGGTCACATGTCAGGTGGCCCCGCCCACCTGACTCTCAGCCATTTTGGGCCCATTTTGTCCTGGATTGGGGCCGAAATGGCCTGGATCTGTCCTGTGACGGGTGGTGGATCACTCTCCTGTTCAGCAGCAGCCCAATACTGATCATTTTGGGCCCCTTTTGGGCCATTTTCAGCCCTTTTTTGCCATTTTGGGCCCAATTTCGGCCCTGAAAGGCCAGGATTGGGTCCAAAGCAGCCAGGATAGGCATCTCGGCTTCCCACAGCCAGGGGGTGTGGCATATGCAAATCAGTTATGCTAATGACATTTCTGGTGCTGGCAAGGGGCATGGCATATGCTAATGAGTTATGCTAATGAGTTCCTCCAGCTCTTTTTCTATGAAATGACTCCTGGTACTGATTATTAGTTTACAATGTAAAATGAGCAGTATTTTGAAGATATTTGCATTTGCACAGTTAACGGCATCTATCCAGCGTACATAGGTTCTATGTTAGCACATACTCAGAATTTGCTGAATTGCTGTGGTTGATGGAAATGGTAGTTTCCCAATTCAGTTGGGGAGGCCATGGAAACTACAGTTCCCCTCAACCACTGGAGAAAGTCAAGCTTTGGAAGATTGGGAAGAGTAATTTATAGAGAAGATAGCCATGGTTAGAGTCTAGCATCTCAGTCCCCCATGGGGGGCTACATCCCAATCTTTAGAAAGGTCAGGTCTGTTGCTTCAGAGTGAGAAGCAATTGGAGGAAACTTCAGAAATGGTAGCCATGGGAAAAGGCCTGTGTGTACGTATGCATTAATACATACCTTTTCCAAGCATACTGTCAAAGACTTGCAGAAGCACAGTGAATATTTTCATTTGTTCCACAAAAATGTTCACAAATTTGGGTCAAGATTAGGGGTATTGTTCACTAACCACTAGTAAGGGCTTACCAACCCCCTATCTCCACCAGATCTTCTAAGAAAGATGGAGTCGGTTAGGTTACATTGTTAAAAATGAAGCCTGCTGCCTACTCATGATGAAATCCCCAACCACATGATCTATGTTTGAAGACTGCTCTTCCTCCATTTACGAAAGCAAACCACTTTTGCTAGTGGAAAGAAACGGCTAGTGCACCTGGTTTAGGTTGAAGAAGTCACTGTCAATAACAGATGTGGCTTAATAGAGAACCCTTAAATCTTAAGCAGAAATGGAGACAGCAGACACATGCAAGTTTAACCAGGGGGTGTGCTTTTGGGGCAATGCCTTCTTGAGATCCAAGACGGCATTGTTCTTACATATTGACTTCTCTAGGATGTGAACGATATTTGTTTATATAGAGCAGGGGGGGGGGTGCAGATTGTGTCCCAGAGGATTGCATTATGGGTGGAAATCAGGGTGAGGCTGTGGCTCAGTGGAAGAGCATCTGCTCTGCATGCAGGAGGTTCCAGGTTCAATCCCCGGCATCTCTAGTTTAAAGGATCAGGTAGTACATGACGTAAAAAACTTAAGACCCTGGAGAACCCCAGCTGGTCATAGCAGATAATACTGAGCTCGATGGACCAAAGATCTGATAAGGCAGCCTCATGAGTGATATGTGATCCTAAATCCACCTGTTGGGGTACTGTTTGGGCTGCATATAACCCTTTTTCATCAAGAAAAGTCCTACAGACTTGGGTGTAGCAATAGAACTCTCTCAATCATTTTTTTGAAAGTCCCAGCTAACAATGGACTATTTGCATACAATTAAAACACTAGTATTGTACCAGGAAAGTACAACTAATATTTTACCAGTGAAGGGAAATTACTTGTTAATAATCTTGTTAACATAATTAGAGGCTATCATGTCTGTCTTACCACCATAAGTGTTTTCTGGCAGGGCAGTTTCATTGGGAAGAAGAGAAGAAAGATGCAAACTTTTCTATTAGAAATTCAGGAACAAAGGCTAGCAGGGTCTGGAAGGTTGTGTTGTCCCCACCTTTTTGGCTAAGATGGCTACAAAGACGTGTCAATCTTTTATTCTTTGTAGTCAGCACAGAAACAAACAGTTGACTAAGATAAAAGTGAAAGAGAGCGTGAAACCTGGAACTCTACCTGGAATGCAAAACACATTTCAACAAAGGAACAAATACTGACTCCTAAGCGCAATCTGATGTGAGCTTCCCTGTAACCAATAGCATTTCCAGCAAATGTGCTTTGGGTACAGATGACCAGATTCCCCACAATTTATTCCTTTATTTTTCTTGAATTTGTTTCTCAGCTGCATTCCATGTTTCCTTAATTCCCATTTAATGAGGTGCATTTGTGAAATTAATTCCGGTGTTGGATCACGCACAGTTGATCGCAACTTTCAGACCCCCTCCCAGTATTACTAATATGCAAGCACACATTGCTAAGATGCTGCAAAATAGCTACTACTTTTCTATGACCCTATTGCAGAAAGTTTCTTTTTGTGGCAGGGTTTTACATATAGCTCCTGCATATTACTCAAACACCATGGAGAAAAAAATTTACTAAGATAATGGTGCAATCACCCTAAGATAGCTTTGGGGGGGGGGCAGTGTTTCATCAATGGTCATATGTACATCAGTAATATAGATGGGAGAAATGCAGAAGAAACTAAAACAAGTGGCAAATGGAGAGACACGCAGTGCATGTGTAAATGAGTACAGTGTTATGCCACCATTCCTTCAAAGAACTCTGGGTGCAATACATGGGTATCCTTTACCCATTTTATCCCCACAGCAACCATGTTAGTTAGGTTAGGCTGACAGAGAATGACGGGCTTGTGGTCACCCAGAAAGCTTCCATGGCAGAGTGAGGATTCAACCCTGGGTCTTCCAGATACTTGTCGCACACTCTAACCAATATAGCACATTCGCTCTTAGAAATAACTGAAGTACCATTATAAGGATGCAGGTGCTGTCCCTCCACAGCAGCTTTGCTTATCTGAACAGGGTCTCTTGCAGGTACGAGCCTGCACATGGGCAAAATCAACACCAGCCCATACAGAGGCTTTCTCTGTGGGGGCCCCTACCTTATAGAATGGCCTGCCTAAAGAGTTCAGGAGAGCACCTATGCTCCTGGCTTTCCGCAAACAACGCAAAACCAAATTATTCAAAAAGGCTTTGTAGGGAGGGGGTCTCAGATGTTTCGCTAACGAGTTAGGAACCATAGACTTCACCATTATGTTGCCTTACACGTTATCTGTTGCTTTCATAAATGACATAAATAAATGAAAATAAATAAATAAATAAATAAATAAAATGAAGAATAAGCAGCATTCCACTGGAAAATGGAAAAAGGAAAAAGGAAATGCTTTCTTGTAAACTCCATGTCTCACTAGATTAAAAGTTGTTTAATTGAGCCCCGTGGCACAGAGTGGTAAGCTGCAGTACAGTAGTCCAAGCTCTGCTCACGACCTAAGTTCGATCCTGGCAGAAGCTGGGTTCAGGTAGCTGGCTCAAGGTTGACTCAGCCTTCCATCCTTCTGAGGTCAGTAAAATGAGTACCCAGTTTCCTGGGGGTAAAGTGTAGATGACTGGGGAAAGCAATGGCAAACCACCCTGTAAAAAGTCTGCCAAGAAAATGTGGTAATGTGACATCCCCCTATGGGTCAGTAATGACTCGGTGCTTGCACAGGGGACTACCTTTTCACCTAATTGACTGGTTGATAAAATATTACCTTATTTGTGGCTTGATAAACCAAAGGACTCTCATCTTGGTGAGTGAACTAAAAGAAGAAGAAATGCTGAAAGAAATCTGTTGATGGAAAAGTTCACAGTTGTATCAAATGCAGCAATAAGGAAAACACTAGTTCAAGGAAGATTGCTGTTAAAGACAATTTGGGGAAAGTGCTGAAATTGTGTTTTGACCTGCATCAAGAAGGGGGAGCCTTTAAAAAGCCCCCAAAACAAAATACCAGACCAAATGCTATCTAACTCCATAGGAAAGGAAATGGAAAAGAAAGATTGTGGGAATAATCACAGTTATGTTTGAGTGGAGCTCAAAAAAGGAGAAATGATGCGGTTAGTGTAAGACAAAGAGGAAGACCTCATTTGGAAGAGAGAGAGATGATGATAGAGATAGAGAAGATGAAGCTGGACAGAGAGGAGATGATTGGCAGCTTGATATGATGATCATCTGAGAATGGCAGGATCAAAGAACCATATGCTGCAATGCGGCAAACCACAGCAGTGATGCCAATGGTCAAAACTCTTTTAAGAGACGCATTTTTATCTTGGTCTTAATTTGGAAAAAAACTCATTTTGTAAGTTGCCTTGAACTATGTGGAAAGGTAGGGTATAAATGTTTCAGTGAGTGAATGAATGAATGAATGAATGAATGAATGAATGAATACCCCTAGATTAACTCTAGAGCCAGTGTACCCATTTAAATGTGTAAAAGGGGGAAAGAGGAAGCTAAAACACATCCTGGACAGGTCATCATGATTCACGGGTCTGGCTTATACAGGCCCCAGACTGTAAGCCACAGACTAAAAGCCATCAGTCAAAATCCCTTTGGTTCTTGCTCTTCCACTTGCACTTCCAGCCACAACCAGGCTTAAGTGCCTGCAAGGAGAGGAGAAAACATTCAATTAACCCCCATCAGGATTCAGCTGCTGCTAGCCAGCTAAGAAGGGTCTTCTCTACTTCCTCTCTGAATGTCAGCCCTATTACTATTGGAGTCTTTGTCCTAACTGCTAGGAGGACTCTCCTCCACCTCGGGGCACATTTTACCTATAAAAGCAGAGCCTTAGCCCCATTCAAATCAAACACGTTTTCAGATCCACAAGTGCTGTTCCCTTGAGGTTTGCTCTAAGCCTCTTGCTCTCTTGGCTGAGGACGCGGGATGTTTGAAGCTTCTCTCTCTCCTCACTGCAGACTGGAACCCTTCTTCAGGATAGGTAGATATCCTTACTCCCTCTCTCTCTATTCCCAATCTCTGGCCACATTTCCTAGGACTCTGTGCGTGTGTGTAATTATCTTTCCCAGTAATTTGTGTGTATGTGCATGAAGTTCGTGTGCTCAATAAAAGTTATTGTTTAATATTAAGCACCAAACTCGCTGTTTTGTTGTTGGAAGGGACCTGGTATACAAAGGTGACAGATCCCAGTTACCGCCTCTCGTATAGCCATCTTCCTTGCTTGCTAATTCCCCCATAAATCATATTTATTGCAAGGAGACCACTTTTGGTAACAACATACCCAAGAACAGCTTCTGAAAGAAAAGATGCCCAGGGGCCATTGCCTTCACTGGGGGAATAAAAAGGACCCTGTCTTATAAATGATTCCCCCTTTGCCTTTTTCTTGTTGCACCCTCTTAGTCCAAAGTGCTAGAACTGGCACAGAAAAAAGGTAGGCAGACTGCCTTCAGCCAGGAGATGAAATTGCAGAAAGCATATATCATGATTGATATCCCCTTCTATGCTTCAGTGATGCCTCTTGCCTAGCCAGTAGAAGAATTATGCGGGAGGTTAACCTCAGAGCTCCACTAGGGAACTGGTGACAATGAACTGTCCCGAGAAGCATGAACTTCTGTGCGAGTGCCAGCCCGCAAATAAATTCCCATGAGATGGCTTCAGTCTTGTGAAACCAGGGTTGTGTTTTTATAACGACAAAGGAACTGGAATCTTCCCTAATTCTCAAAGACGATGTGCCTTGAATTCTTAAGAGACCTCAATATACACAATCTCTTATTTTTTTCCTAGTACATTTACACCTGCAATTAACTGTGTCTACAGGTTTTTTTGCAACTACAATTAACTTGAAGCCACAAATGACAGGATTTAGCTACCTCACTGTGCCATTTACAGATGCAACCAGATAGCTAATTCCTATAATTTGCGACTGTAATTAACTGACGGATGTACAATTCCTAGTAGGAACGAAAGGCTGCCGCTGTAACTAGGAGCACTCTTCCCATATTGGGAGGAGCCACTACCTCCTTGTGCTGCTTTCAGAGATGCAATCATTTTGTCAATCTGAGGGAATGAGTGGGTGCCCAGCATTTCTGCAATCACTTTCACATCTGCCTTCCCAGTGACAGAAGTCCGTGGTCTGAGAATGAAGCTAAGGTAATACAAGAAATGGTTAACTAAACCTTACCATGGCTTCCCATCCTTTGTACTCACCGTGCTCCACCTATATAGGAACAAAGCTTCGAATGCACTGAACTAAACAGGAACATGAGATCTTGCTATGGCCTTAAGCATCAACTTCTGCCCCTTCTGCCCACTTTGCTTTCGACATGTGTGCGGGATGATGGGAGCTAGTCAGCTGAGCCTTTCCCCCACCAAGTCCTCTCCTTTATAATGATGATGACGATGATGACGACGATGATGATGATTCAAATTACACGCAACACAATAAAAAAATATAGATCACATGTTATCATCGATTGGCCTCGCTGAGCTGATACAAGTTTCTGCCAGAGACCTGACAGCCAGGTATTGGTGCAATAAGTACGCTGTTCCAAGTAACATCATCTTTTGCAATTCTGTAGGTGTCATGTCAGAAAGCTGCAGTTTTTCCATATGAGTTGCAAAATTTTTTGAAATAGCTCCCAGTGCCCCAATGACAATGGGGACTACTGTTGCATTCGTCTTCCATAGTCATGTGGTTTCTATCGCCAGATCTCTATATTTAATCATTTTTTCTTGTTCTTTTTCTTCGACTCTGGCATCCCCCAGAACTGCAATGTCTATTATTTAAACTTTTTGATTTTCCACAACTGTTATGTCTGGTGTATTGTGTTCAAGGTGCCGATCAGTTTGAATTCTGAAATCCCACAAGACCTTGACTTGTTCATTTTCTAGCACCTTTTCCTCCTGATGTTTCCATGAATTCTTTGATACTGGCAAGTTATACTTTTTACATAATGACCAATGAATCAGCATTGTGACCCTGTCATGTCTAGCTTTGTAGTCCGTCTGTGCAATTTTGCTGCATTCAGAGATAAGGTGGGACACAGTTTCATCTTTTCCTGTCAAAGTCGACATTTTGGATTTTCACGGATTTTCTGAATTTTGGCTCTCATAACATTTGTTTGCAATGCTTGTTCTTGTGCTGCGAAGATCAGACCTTCAGTTTCTTTCTTGATTGTACCCATCTTCAACCATGCCCAAGTTAGGCTGTTGTCACTTTTTCCTTCAATATTTTTTAGATGTTGCCCCTGTATGGGTTTGTTCTTCCAGCCATTTAATCTATTCTCAAACTTTCTTCTTGTATTCAGCCTTTGATTAGTTGTTTTTAATATGTGCTCTGGTTTCACAGCCTGAAATAATTTTTCTGTGCTTCTACTGATGTAATCATTAAGGCCACTCTTCTTCCACTACCTGATGTACTTTGTAACAGTCCTCTTCCACCAATTTTTCATGATAGATATAGCCTGTCTACATCACTTTTTGGGTGTAAAGAGTGATGCATGTTCATTAGTTTTCACATTTTTGATCCAATTTTTCTAAAAGGCTTTGTGTCCAATCTATTATTCCAGCTGGATATCTGATCACTGGAATCGCCCATGTATTTATGGCCTTGATTGTATTTCCACCATTTAATTTTGACTTCAGAATTTTTTGTACTCTCTTGATATATTCTTGCTGAGTCAGTTCTTTTACTTTCACATGCAGGATGTTATCTAATTCTAATTCATTTTAGAATTAGTTAACATTATTATTGTTGTTATTATTGTTAATAATAATAGTAATAGTAATAATAATTCAGTTTCTAGCCCTTCCTTCCCGCAATTGGGCTCAGGGCAGGTTACAACAATATGTAAAAATACAAAAGAGAAAACATTTTTGACAGATCAGATGTCTCAGGGCCAAGCTACACATGACGAATGACACTTGAACGGCAAGAGGATTGAGTGGAAGGCAAGTGAACAGGGAGAAATACACTTGCTGTTCAAGTGTCATTCGTCATGTGTAGCTTGGCCCTCAGTCAATAGACACAAATTTCAATCCCAAGATGGAGCCCCCTTCATTCTTCCCTGCCCACCCTACATAAGGGAGAAGGGAGGTGCAAGTTGGTGTCATTCTGTAACTTTATATGTGTGGGGGGCAAGTAACTATATTGCCCCCCCACTAGCAGGAGACCAGTAGGGAGGCTTGTTTGATGGACCTAGGACCAGCCTCAACCATTTATCTGTTTGCTGTTTATTTTTATTTATCTGTCAGCAAACCTGGATGCTGGCTCCTTTTCATCAGATGGAGAATCCAAAGACTAAGAGAAGGAGGAGGCTGTGTTCTAGAACCAACCCAGAACACTTCCAGCCAACCCAGAATACTTCTCAATGCTTAGGAAGTAAGAGACTGACGTCTCTCCATCTTGGGAGGTAGTCCTTTCCTTTCCCCTGATTCAGAACCCACACATCTGCAGATCCAGAGGCTACCTCAAAGCCCAAGATTTCAAGAACTATCCCAGCCCCACTAGAATCCCTGCCTCCATAATCAAGCATGGCACCTTTAGTTTCCAGCAGTCTCTTCCAGACAAGTGGATTATAGGAGAAGCATGTTACACGTCAAATCTACCCCCATCACGAACACACAAAAAATTAATTACAAATCTAGGATTTTTCCTTCTCCTCCTCTCATCTTTTTTTGGGAGGAGTGGAGAGGTCATCTTTTTTTCCTTCTACTTTGCTCCAGAGTTCACCATGTGGTGGGTCCACAGCTCAGTGTTACAGTCTCTGCTTTGCATGAAAAAGCTCCCAGGTTCGGTTCCTGGCATCTCCAATTAAAAGGATCAGGTAGTGACAGGGAAAGACCCTGCCTGTTAGAGTAGGCAATACCGACTTCAATAGACCAATGGTCTGGCACAATATTAAGGCAATGTTATGTGACCCTAGATTATTGCATATGTTATATAAACAAAGGTTGGTCTGCAACTGGTCCTTGGAAGCAAAAATGGCCTGGCAAAAAAGGCAGGCAGCTTTAACACAAAGGGAACCTGCTCTAGAATACTGATAAGTGATTGGGCAACGTAACACTTACTTTTATTAGTAGAAAAGAGAAAGAGTCCCGTAGCACCTAGAAGACTAACAACATTTGTGGTAGGGTATGAGTTTTCGTGAGTCACAGGCAGCTCGCTTCTTCTGAGACAACTTCTTCTGAAGAAGCAAGCTGTGGCTCACAAAAACTCATACCCTACCACAAATTTTGTTAATCTTATAGATGCTATGGGACTCTTGATCTTTTCTACTGCTACAGACAGACTAACATGGCTACCCATCTTGTTTTTACTACGTTGATCTCCATCATCCTCAAATTATCATTCCTTTCATCATGGAAAATTAGATGTATTTGGAGTGCCGATGTCATTTTATTGCATGTTATCATCCCCCCCCCCCTTTTACTGCAATGCAATGTCCAACCATTGTTACCCTTCCTGCATTATGGTCGGTCAAGCTATAAACATTTGTGTTGCCTGCAGTGACCGTTTTGTTACCTTGTAGTTTTTATTTGGCTTGCATTATTTTCAGTTCTGTAATCCTAGCCCTAGTGCATCATTTTGTTTATTAGAGATCTCTGCTGTTTAATTGAATTGTTTCTGATATTCTTTAATCCGCTTTAAGTCTCAGAGAGAAAAGCTGTCTATAAACTAAGTTAATAACAACAACCATCCTAATTTTTGCTTGCCTGGTTGCCATGCATCAGACAACACAACTGGGGACAGTAGCTGCTTTTGGCATGAGTACAGAAGCTGTTCTGATCTGACGAGCTTTTGGAAAGGTAATTGCCAATGCCATCCAAGTGTTTGCCTCAACAGCTTTCTGTTTTGCCTCCCTAAGGAGGAACCATACTGATAAATGTAAGCCCAGGTCAAGGTACATTGCTAATGCAGTGTACAATGAAAGAGCAGGAACATTGCATGGCTGCTTAGAAATTGCATCTTCTTTCCCCTGTAAATAGATGCAGAGAGTTAGCCGTGTTAGTCTGTAGTAGCAAAATCAAAAAGAGTCCAGTAGCACCTTTAAGACTAACCAACTTTATTGTAGCATAAGCTTTCAAGAATCACAGTTCTCTGTGACGAATCACAGTTCTCTGTGACGATGCATCTGACAAAGAGAACTGTGATTCTCGAAAGCTTATGCTACAATAAAGTTGGTTAGTCTTAAAGGTGCTACTGGACTCTTTTTGATTTTCCCCTCTAAAGACACTAACATTTCTAAATAACAGTATGAAAGTACCTTTCTTTGAGGAGAAAAGTCAATTTAAACTTCTTAAGTTTAAAGAAGGGATTCTATTAGTATATATTTATTTGGGAAAAAAATTATACCACCTCTTCAGGGACCTGCATGAGGCAGCTTATGAAATAAATAAAAACAAAACAAATAAATAAAAACAAAACATTAAGTGATATTAATTATAATTGTTATTTATGGACAGATTGTGGTATGTTCTGTGCTATTGGTTTTGAGGTAGAAGGGGTACAGGGGTTTGGAGGTAGGAGAAGTACAGCGGCAAATATTGTTAAATACTTTATAATAATATTTTTGGTGTTTGGTTTAATAGTGAGACATAGTGGAAGAGAGAGGAAATGTCTCTGAGAATGGTTGTTGTGGGCTTGAACTTGATATTCAATTGATATATGGTGACTGGCTCTAGATAATCTGTGTAATGGGTATCTTAATCTTCCCTTAGTGTAATGGGTATTTCTGTTTTTCCTTATTTCTTTCTGTATCCCCTTTGTTGTTTAGAAAATAAAAAATATAAAATGAGATATTAATTAAAATCCAGCATTAGGAGCAGGGGGGGAAACAAGCCCGTCATTAAAAACAGAGGCCATAAAAATGGACCACAGACAGTTTTTAAAAGTTTCTGGACTAAAATACTGGACTTTCTTTCTTTCTTTCTTTCTTTCTTTCTTTCTTTCTTTCTTTCTTTCTTTCTTTCTTTCTTTCTTTCTTTCTTTCTTTCTGAATATTGTGCTTGGAATTCGTGAGCCAATTGTGATCTGAACTGTTGGGGGATCCACCCTTCACTGCTATCTGTACTCGGAGGTGTGGCTGGTAGTTCCCTTTGTTGGCTAGAGGGGAATCAGCTCGATTCATATCTTGCTAAAGAACTCCAGCCACATGGCAGCAGCCTATTTTAAGGTTAGCAGTAGGGCTGGGATATGTGATACTGTGTTTATAAGAAGCAATGGCAGTTCAGGAAGTACTTTTTAAAATCTAAGCCTTGAGCATCCAGGATTATAGAAATGTCTTCCCTTACCATGCTCCTTTTTCTCACAGGGAACAGTTGACTCGTATTTCGATCCCTTGCTTTATACAGATATGAGGGGGGAAAGCCAGGGTGTAAGGTGTACGATCAATAACTAACTAAGAAACCTCTCTCAACTTTGATCCAAGCCTTCAGCTTCCAATTGGCTTTTGAAATGCAAATGATCCTTTTGAAGACTTATAATCTCGCTTTAATTCTTGGCAAGAGGGGAAATGATCTGATTGTACATAATTCTAGAAGCGAAAAGTTTTATGCTGACCGCAAAATGGAAAGAGAGGAAAATGCTAACATAACAAAATACAGGTCTCAGATAAAAGGAGCTTGCCAACTTGCTTCATACGCATACTGAATTCCTGGACCCAAGCAGTCTAATAGGGTACTTCTGAAATTCTCTGTACCCTAGTGTCTCTCCTGATTTTGGTGTTCCGAATGACTTTGCTCTTGTTTCTAAAGAGGAATCAATCAATTTTAGGCGCCATCCTAAGCAAAGTTCCACCCTTCAAGGCCAACTGACTACAATTGACATAGAAGGGTGCAAGTCTACTTAAGATGGCATTGCTAGAATACTTCAAGGGTCTGGATTTTGTATAGAGCATTGTATATGCACTGCTATAGATTTCTGTTCTCTCAGTTCCTGTAATGTGCCTGAAGCTCATTGAGGGTTGAAATACGCAAGATGAATTACACATGAAGAGCACTGGTTGGGTCACACAAGCTTCCCTGGGAGTGGTAGTCTTGCCCTCCCTCCTCTCCAAGCTCCTGGAGGAAAATTGAGCCGAGTGGATTTTCTTACAAAAAACAGCTGCTTGACTGGAGAGATTCCTTCATTCAAAAATCCACTCAGTTTGGTTTTCCTTCAGGAGCGCAGAGATGGGGTGGGGGGAGGGGATCCGCACTGCAATTCCCTGCTGGGAGAAGAATGGGAGGGACTGGGTTTCTCTCTCACTTGCAAAACACCTCAGCTTTTTTCCTGCCTCTTGTTACATCGCTCCCTACCCCACTACCCCCATCCTGAGCTCCCAGAGAATTTTTGAAAGAGAGAGAGAGAGAGAGAGAGAGAGAGAGAGGGAGAGAGAGAGAGAGAGAGAAATAGAAAGTCCCTCCAGTTGTGACTCCCCGGCTGAGAATCACATTGAGTGGCTGTTTTTTTTTTTTTAAAGACTGCATTTCCCAGGGATTCTAGCAGGATCTGGCATGCGTCCGTGCGTCTCATGTGGTTCTATTCTGAGTATCATACTTTCTCCTGGGTATTAAAGATAGATTCAAGTTTGAATAGACTGAAGCCCTCCCCAGCTCTAAAAGCTGGCATTTTCTTTGAATTTGGTTACACTGATGCAGACATTAGCCCACAGGAGAGATGGAAAAGTAGCAACCCAAGTTTCTGTTCTATTTTCCTGCTCCAAAGTGAAGAAGCTCAGGTTGGGAGAGCAGCACCCTTTATAGAGCTGAAGATACCTGAGGCAGAAAAGGCGAAAGCATGCTGGTTTATTATATGTCAACTTGCAATGAGTTTTATAGAGGATGTTACAGCTCATTTCTGCTCAGGCAACCCAGTACTGAAGATGTATGATCTCTGAAAGTAGCAATGCTGGGTGTTTAATGGAGATTTACTTACTCCTTCAGCTTAGTGGCGGCAAAGATATGAAAACTTCTAATCTGCCTGACTACATATCCCACGAGGAGAGCTGGACTCTACTAAAAAAATACAGAAGATGACAATACATATTGCAATTATTTCATGTACTTTCAGACCATATAATAATGATAGTTTATGGCCTTCCCAAGTACATGCTCAGCTGTGAATACCGGCAATGCTGTTGTCTTCTTCAAGAACTGAACCAGGCCTGCCATCCAATGGGAGGAGCTCCTTGGAAATCTTATTAGAAATTTCTGCCTCTACCACACAGGCCTTGCTGCATACTGTTGGCCCACCTCCCTTCCTGGGATGTAACATGGGATTAGTTTAGGATTGGCAACCCACAGGAGGGACATGGAGGTCTCCAAGAACTACAGAGATCAGTTCCCCTGGAGGGAAATAGCAGCTTTGGAGAGTGGACTCTAAGGCATAGTAGCCCAGCACCCTCTAAAACCTCTACCCTCCCCATGCACTCTGCCCAAATTAGGGTTGATACTAGGTGGGGAAATTCTTTTTTCCAAAATTCAGTTTTTAAGATATAGCCATTAATTCCTCTTATTCTCTTGTAAGAGTGGGATTTCTTTTTATTTCTCTTTGAAGAAAAGTCAAGGCACCCTTTTGTAACTTCAGTCCTTGCAGTATTATGTTCTACCCTCCAGGGTGTGCTCTAGCAGGAAGGCAGGAAGGCTTGGGAAGACATTGCCTGCCTCTGAACATTTTCAGAGTGATATTCTGAAATGTTGCTGAACCTTCTTCGCTGCTGCTCCTCTTTTGCCAAACCTCCCTTGCTGCCCCTCCTCTCTTCAAATTTCTCGTTGATCAAAAAGGAACTGATTTGAAACTGACTCTAAATTCCTTAAAAGAGGGGGGCGGGGAGGATTGTTGGATTTCAAGGAGAAAGTGAGCAATGAAGAATTAAGAGAATTTCTCTTAACAGCCCAACCTCAAACCTCCAGGAAATTTGCCAAGCTGGAGTTGGCAACTCTAGATTAGCTGGTCACTAAAGAGTCAAGCAGGAATTTTGGGCCTCCTATGACTGGACTTTTAAGGAGATCATTTGTCGCCTGCTACATGTTGTTTCCTGGAGGTGGTATAAATAGGCCTGGTCTTTGGACTGTGCAGGCCATAACAAGAAATTATAGGTACAAAGCAGGTTGGTCATACAGGTAGGATGGTTTGGCAAGCACCCTGAGGCATCACACAATGATGGATTTATTGTGTAACAGGGGATTTTTCTCAGATCATTTTTTTCCTGCCACCCAGTGAAGTCAAATGATCTCCCCGGTTCTGGGCTTGAACATGTTACACACATGCATGTGTATGTGCAGTCAAGTCACAACCGACATATGTCGATCCCAGCAAGGGGCTTTCAAGGCAAGTGAGAAGCAGAGGTCATTCGCCAGTGCCTTCCTCTTCGGGCTACACCTTGCCACCTTCCCTCCCATACGCCTTACACAGAGCATGCTACACTCTTTGCCTCCCAGCTGAGAAAGGGTGCTGCTTGGCCTATCCTGCAATGGGCTGAAACATCATCACTTCCCACCATTTTGCCTTTACCGAGTCATAACATTTTTCACATCCTTGGCCTTTATAGCCCCCAACTCAGGAATTTATAAATAATCTATCTTGCCTCTTCCTGGCAGGTGGACAGCTGGTTATTGCTCTTCTCCCTTTTGGTCTCCATAAATGGAGTGACTTCTCTGCATGTAACAAGAGGATTTTATGGCTGAGTTCCCATATGTGCTTTCTCTGAGGCCAGGGGTCTCTCCAAGTTTTATTCATGGCATTCTGCATCCCCTCGTCACAACAGGAGACAACAGAAAATATTTATGTTTCTCTCTGTATATGAGATCAGACTAGTACGCATGTACACACACGTGTGTAGCCTTTCAATTTCTCTAATTATATGCCATCTAGTTATTGCTCTGCACTGCACAAAGCAAAGTGTCCACTTGGCAGCCATCTTGAATTCTAGCAGCTGGCTACAGAGGTCAGATAGAGAGCTAGCAATGAGCCATTAAGCTGCTCTAATCATGCTGATGATCTCTGCAATATGTGTCACATCCAGATTTGGGAAACAAACCAGGGTCTGTCTAGAAGCCTGAACAGAACAAATTGGGGAGGATTTCCCAGAATACCAAGAATGTCCATTTCCGTTAGAATGAGTTTTCTATCCTGCAGTGCTCTTGAGACTGTAATGTGAAACAAAATGCTTGAGGTTGGTAAAACATTACAAATCACAAATGCTCTATGGTACGGTTTTCATTTCACAATGTGGGTCGCCAGGTCACTCGCTGTGGCAGGAGATCTCCCGCCACCAACCCTTGTTGCCCGCCACCGCTCTGAACAGCAGCAGGAGAAAATATTTAAAATGCTGGCGCTGCATGCAGCATGATGTTACTTCTTGGGAAAACCCAGAAATGATGAAACGTTGCTCTAGGAATTGCTTCCTAGAGTGACATGATGCCACTTTTTGTTTTTTGCCAGAAAAGACACCACAGCTCTCAGGATGCTGCCTGCCCCCCATGTTTCCACTTCCAAAACTCCTGGTGGCTGCCAGACATGGTGTGGAAATCCTGTTCACAATTGAGGGGGCACAAGATGTGGATTGGTTCTTTTGCCCATTATGTTTGAGACATGACTCCTGGATTTCTACTGGGCTTAAATTTTGCCAAATTACATTTATTACATGGTTTATTGGAACTCCCTTGAAATTGCCGCACACTGTGTAACTCGCACTGAGTCTCAGTGAGAAAGGCGGACGGTAAATAATGTAAATAAATAAATAAATATTGAAAATCCTTGTGTAGCTCAGGTTGCTCAGCTGGGGCAATGCATAAAATATAGGATTGCATCCCGCCTAAATTGTCTACTACCAGAAGGGACTTCTATCATCAGGACAGAAATGTTCTACCTCCTCTCCTCGCTGTGAAGTTAATTGCTGCTTCTTGGGGGAAAGGTACCTACAAGATTGGCATGATGGGAAAATCAGAGGTCTGCAGCAGGCAGGGGAAATTGGTGGAAAATACACTTTCCATTAGTGGAAAATTTAGTCTGCATACAACCCATTAAGAGGGGGGAAACGTCATTTGAGATAGCAAGCCTTACAAGAGGCAGAACCTATATAGATCAGGGTGCCTTAATCTTATTATACTTGTGGGCACCTTGAGAACGGACAGTGAGTGCTACTACAAAAGGGCCATCCAAAGGAACAGTTACAAAATGGCTGCCTTGGAGTTCTAGGACCCAATGCAAAAAGTTGGGAGGTTGCAGGCCAGTCATTTTCCTAAAATGGAGGCTAAGTTATGGGAGACCCTTTCTGTGGAGGTCATATAAAGTCTAAGCCTCCTTTAGAAATAGAGTACAATCTATCATGACATTCTGCAGATTTTATTTATTTCGATTTTTTTTTTTTTTTACATTTTGATACTGCGTATATAACCTGTTATTTTGGGATTCTGCCTTTCAGCTATAAAATCCAGGCACTGTGTGTGAATGTCTACTAATGATCCCAAAACTGCACATCATCATTAAACATTATCTTTTCATTAGTATGCAATCACCAAGAGATTCCTGGAATCTATGTAGCTACTCTTGATTTCTTTTTGCTCCCAAAATGCCAAAAAGAAAAAGCCACCCCATCCGCAAAATGATAAATTAAAACCCAAAATTTAGGCTCTGTGAAAATGTAGATTAGGATTTGGGTTTTTTTGCTTCGTTGGCATGCATTCATTTTTGTTATCTCGCTCCCCACTCCCATCTTCTCTCACAGAAACCTGCAGCTGAAAAGGAGCTCTTCTGTACTATGCCACTGGAAGATATATAGACTCGTACTAAACCAAAGCTTTACGCAGAGTCAGGCAATGGTAAACCACCTCTGTTCACCTCTCACCTTTAAAAGCCTCTGGGGTCACTATAAGTCCACTACCACTTGAGAGCACTTTACACACACTAAGCAGAAGCTTATGAGTTGTTTTCTATTCCCTAGCTATCTATTATCTCACATTCCAAGGAGCTCTGGGCAGGATAGTGGTATATGGTTCTCCCCACCAACTTTTTTCATCTTCGCAAGGCCCACAAGTCCCCAATCTTGCTGAGTCTGTGGGCATTTGGGGAATTTTAAGAAAAGTGAATAAGAGCCACCACAAAATGGATACCATAGGGTGTACAGCCAACCACAAAATTATGACCGTAGGGTAGTACCAACCCCAAAATTGATCTCTTGGGGAAGTACAGCTAGGGTTGCCAGGCAACCAGCTGGAGGTGACGGTGACAACCCAGAAGTGACAAAGGGTAGCTCCAAGAAACTGAAAACCACAAAGTTTCTGGCAATTCCTAGAGCTACCTTTTAGCACTTCCAGTTTGTGCCCAGAAGCGATGTATTGACTTGAATGACATTGCTGTGGTTTTTTTTTCTCCCCCTGTCATTCTGAGCAGTGAGGGGCAATACAACTTGCTGGCATGATGCCTCCCACCATTAAGGTAGGCCTGGCAGGCCCATATAGCACCCCTGGGCATCACGTTTGAGATAACTTCTCTAAACACTACGTTGTCTTGACAGCAGTTTGGAAAGTGTCTCCCCAAACTTCATCCTATACTGTGCCCACTGCACCACACTGGTTCTCTATACTATGCAGCTTTTCATTAGAGTAATTCTAAGCAACACTAAATCCAGGAGCCCTATCAAGTATCTCACCACTTCTGGTTTGATTCAAAACATCTCTAGTTTGATTTTTCATGGTATTGTATTACCTCATGGTGAATGTTCCCTGATCAAATTCCTACAGTTTTTTGAAATCACTTGCTCAATATGGGTAGTTAACTTTTTGGCTTTTTTCTAAAACACACTAGCCCTATACAGTCAACATTCTACACATTAGTTGTTGTAGACTTTCCAGGCTGTATGGCTGTGGTCTTGGCATTGTAGTTCCTGATGTTTCACCAGCAGCTGTGACTGGCATCTTCAGGGGTATAGCACTGAGAGAGATCTCTCAGTGTCAATTTGTGTAGAAAATGTTAGCAGGTAATTTATATCTACCCAGGAAGGTGGGTTTGGGCTGAGTCATCCTGTAAGAGTTTCCCAGGTTGTGGCATACTAATGGGGGGGGGGAGCTTCACTGTGTCCTGAGGAGGTTCTTTTGCATATGGATTGGTGGTTGATATGCTAATCTTATCTGTAGGGCTATTGTTAGATGTAGAGTATGTTGTAAGTCTGGTGTTTTTCAGGACTGGAAACCATGCCCTATTCATTCTTAAACTCTCTTCTTTCCTGTTAAAATTGTGCTTATGCTTATGAATTTCAATGGCTTCCCTGTGCAATCTGACAAAGTAGTTGGATGTGTTGTCCACATTTCCTCAAACAAGAAAATTAATCATCTAAACCATGCACTTCAAGCAAATGGCTACTCCAGAAATGAAATCAAAAGAGCGATTAAACCAAGGATAAATTAAAAAACTAAAGAAAAACAGTCTCCCACAGGAAAAGTGTTTTTGCCATATATCAAAGGAATCACTGATCAGATGGGAAAACTTATGAAAAAGCACAACCTACAAACAGTATTCAGACCCACTAGAAAAATACAACAGATGCTACGATCAGCGAAAGACAGTAGAGACCCCCTCACCTCAGAAGGAGTCTACCGCATACCCTGCAGCTGTGGACAAGTTTACATCGGGACCACACAGAGTAGCATCCAGACAAGAATAAAAGAACATGAAAGACACAGCAGACTTGGTCAACCTGAAAAATCAGCAGTGGCTGAACATAGCCTAACTCAAACAGGACACAGTATCTTATTCCAGGACACTAAAATACTGGACAACACATCCAACTACTTTGTCAGATTGCACAGGGAAGCCAAAGACATACATGAAAAATCACTATTCTGTGCCCTTTCAAAAACAATCCTGTCTGCCCACAGCAAAAGGAAAACTTATGGAAAAAACAGGCCTGTTCAGGCAGAGGGGAGGAATTCAAAAATCACGTTGCCTGCCTACCTGCACTTGGGTGATGAAGATTGACAGCCATTAATATGAGAATAACTCTTTTTGCCGTGGAATCCTTCAGAAGGAAGGATTTGCTCCTCATTGCAGGGGACAAAACTCAAAGCACAAGTAAACATGGCACCCACAGGCAACAGCAGGATGCATTACAGAAAAAGAAAAAAGTGAACGTAAAACAGGACTATTTTAATGCCACCGCTGCTGCCCTGCTACCCCTTTGCCAGCCAGTTTCCTGCCATAGTGTGCACGTGCTAACACTTGTCTTCTTCAGGGTCCATTTTTATGTATGTGTGTACTGGAACTGAGAAAAAACTCAGTCGATTGATGGTTTAGAGGGAAGGCTGTGTTCTGTGCAATTTTGTTGTCGCTAAGTGCAAAAACAGCTGCCTCAAAGAACCTGGAAGCCCTCATTGCAAAAAACAGGACCAAAACTCATGAATGATAACAAAAAACAACAACAACCAAATGTATTAGATAAGAGTTGGCAACACCCCACCCGAACAAAACCAATAAAGCTACATGGTTCAGAAACCCCGAATTCGAAACTGAAACAATTTTTTTTCAGTGCACATTCCTCGTCTATGAGGATAGGTGTGGAACATGAAAGGATGCTGCTTAAGCCTTCCGCAGAAGGAAGAAAGGCCTTCTGTAGTCAGAGCAAAGAGGATATGGATCAAAAGGACCAAGGGAGGCTGTTACCTCCTCGATCTGGAAGGAGGGTCCTACCAACAGTGTTGCTGAAAGGAGAGGAGTGGACACAGTTCAGGAGTTCCTGGTCACTCCACAGCCCACAAAGCCTGCTAAATCATGAGGACTTTCATATAACATTTGAGTTGGGTCTGCATGATACAGGAGAGGCCTAAGAGGGCTTTTTTCCTGTGGACTCACGGTGGCTCATCGGCCCGGCCCACTACAGTCATGTGGGGCATGTCTCTCCACCTTTTTCCACATTCCTATTTATGACAAGCAACTTTGAGCGAGGAGGCTTCGCTTAAGGGGGCTTTCACTCACTGCTTTCTAATCTATTTCAAGTCTAATCTGGAATGTCACTTATGAATAAACGAGTGCTAGGATAACGGAGCCAGCGGGGCAGAGTCGCTGACCATAGCTGCTCTGAAGGGATAAAAAAAAAGGAGCTTATTCTAGGCTTTTCCTGATCTGGTGAAAATATGCTGCAGATCTCCAAAGACCTGAATCTCTGATTAACTGTCCGTCATTATCTACAGTACCTACGTTTCTTGCAGAAGCCTCCCACCCTGTCTCAATTTAGCACTTGAAGGGAAAGCAGGCGAGAGTCACCAAGGTATAATGATGACTGGAAGCTGAGCTGCTTTTCTTTCGCCCTCCATAAGTTACCCCAGTTTGATGTTCAAGATGAACAGCACAAATTGGAAAGGGAGCCACAAAAATGATAAAAAGGGTTTTGGGGGGATGGGGGGGTGAAATCAACCTTCTGAGGAAAGGTTAACTGACAAGCAGAAAGCAGCCTGGAGAAAGAAAAAGATGACTGAAGTGAGAGGCGGGAAAACTGGCTGCCGTTTAGAGAAACAGCCATTTTGGGGCCATGCTGGGAGGAATTATCCTCATTAGGCATTGGTGTCAGAGGAAGGATTTAAGAGCGAAGGTAGAAGCAGGCAAATGTTTAGGTTAAACACCTGAAGGAACAGTTATGAATCTTAGCTCGGGGCAGGTAATCAAAGGAGGCAATAAAAATAGATTCTTTAGTAGGAACTCTGAGCGCACTTCTCTCAGTAAAAGAAGCCTTTCTGTTGAGAAGAATTGCTATGTTCCACCCTAGAGACAAGAGCCTTGTTCACAAGTTTACAGTGAATGTACATTAGGTTGCCAATCTCCAAGGGGGCCTGGAGATCTTTAATTACAACTGATCTCCAGACTACAAAGATCAGTTCCCCTGAAGAAGATGGCTCCTTTGGAGGGTGGACTCCTCGGAAAACCCTCCCCTCCACAAACCCTGCCTTCTACAGGCTTAACCCCCACGTTTCCCCCAATATCTTGTGAACAGGACTAAGGGTTATATTTTAAAGAAACCTGTCTCACAAGGGCTGCTAGCTGGAGGTTTATACAATTATACATAGTATGACATGAGAGAGAGAGAGAGAGAGAGAGAGAAAGAAAGAAAAAGAAAAAGAAAAAGAAAAAGAAAAAGAAAAAGAAAGAAAGAAAGAAAGAAAGAAAGAAAGAAAGAAAGAAAGAAAGAAAGAAAGAAAGAAAGAAAGAAAGAAAGAAAGAAAGAAAGAAAGAAAGAAGGCAATATCACTGACATTGCTGCATCACTTTTGGGTACAATTCAGAACTGACAAAAGGTAGCTCTAGAAAACAATGGAAACTCTATGGTTTTACTGTAGAGTCTCCAGCGATTCCTAGAACTACCCTTTGTCAGTTCTGGGTTGTTTCTGGAAGTGACATAGTGACACTGGTGATGTCACATGCATGCCCCCTCATCCACACCCACAGCCTTCCTGCCACTTGCCAGGCTTGGCCTGGCAACCCTGCAAATAATGGTGCCGTAGGATGCCTTAAGAAGAAACCAGCATAGAGGGGAAAGCTGCAGCATCTTCTGCCCATCCGCCCCAGCTGCGAGGTGAAAAAGGCACATGAAGATCTGGAGGGCACTGAAATTCAGTGTCCGGAGTAAGTCTACAAATGGAGTTCTAGGTAAGCATTTTGCTTGGTTTTGTTTATTATTCTTTTTCCCCTTTCTTTTTACGCATCTGTGATTAGCATTGCAAAAGTTCTGCAGTCTGCATCTGACATAGCCATCTATTTGTAACCCATGCTCTTCACTCGGGTAACATCTATGAATCATTTTTATTACCGTATAAGCCATCTACAAATGGAGCCTTACCAGAAAGGATGAGCCATTTTTATTATACACACATAGGCTAAATAATGTGATAAATGGCTTTTCTTTTTCTGCCATTAGATGCAGTTACGATGCTGCCTGCAACTACCCAGCTATATCTCTTTCAGGATGTCTTTGTTCTTTTTTCTCCTCTTTCGTCTCTCTTCCTTCCTTATCATTTGAGGAGGGAAATAAAAGGCTCTCTTTTTAAAAACAGCGGGCCGATGTTCCTAAACTAATATGCCAGTAAGAGAGTCCCGTTTTCATAAAAGAGTTTGTGAAGTCCATTTGATCTCTCTGGAGAGTATTCTGAATGAGTAAGAGAAGGAAACAATAATAAAAAAAACACCATTAAGAACCCCCCGAGAAACCTTTCTTTCTTTCTTTCTTTCTTTCTTTCTTTCTTTCTTTCTTTCTTTCTTTCTTTCTTTCTTTCTTTCTTTCTTTCTTTCTTTCTTTCTTTCTTTCTTTCTTCCTTCCTTCCTTCCTTCCTTCCTTCCTTCCTTCCTTCCTTCCATGGTCTCCTAATTACAAAAATGCAACCGGCCCTTGTTCATTTCTTTCTTGAATAAAATCTCCGTTACAAACAAGTGGGGGTCTTCCGCTTTCAACTCCCCCCCAGGCAATAACACAGAACCATAATGATCTTGCTTATTATTACGGTTTCATTAATTTTCTACAACTATAGCAGAGCACATTTGGCTGTATGCTATGAAGCATTAGCATAAATATTAAAACTAAATTATGCTTGTCAAGTAAATGAGCAAAGTACACAGTGTGATGCATTATCCTTTTTTTTCCATTGTGAGATCCCTCCCCTCCTCCTTCTTTATGCTAATTTATAAAATTCAGACTTTTTCTAACAGGCTTTCCAATAATTAGCACAAATTGGTGTGATTCTACAGCGTAATCTTTTATAATTGAAGAGGATCAAACACACCTTAAAAAAAATAACACCTGTTCTTCATTTTCTGACTGCCGCAGCCACACACCTGCTAGCCCAAACCAGTGCTTATAGAAATAGCAGGGACGGTCACCTGTTTGCTCATATGACCGAGTCTGTTATTATATATAGCTCACACTATTGCTATCGACATCAAGGCAGATATCATTTGTATAAAACAGCAGTAATGAGAGCTTTAGTGTTCATGTGCGTGCATTTGATCACATGTGCCTAGTTTATCTGGAGATAAGATGCATCTGTTGCCTATTCAGTGATTAAATTTCTAGAATCTCTGGGGCAGGAGAACCTTTGACAAATGATAACTCTAGCTGCTCGCAGTAAATATTTGTAGAAGGCACTTCCAAAAAGCAAATGCCCCTATTGTGTTGTTAAGATCTGCAAAACAAAAACCAAAAAAAGGATAGCCCCTGACAAACTGTGGAACAATCATAAGTGTTAATAGTGCATGGCAGCATCCTTGCAGTGCCAAGTATACATGCCCCATCAATCATGCCCATCTCCAGGGCTTTTTTTCAGCTGGAACGCAGTGGAACGGAGTTCCGGAACCTCTTGAAAATGGTCACATGGCTGGTGGCCCCGCCCCCTGATCTCCAGACAGAGGGGAGTTGAGATTGCCTTCCACCGCTGAGTGGAGGGCAATCTAAGCTCCCCTCTGTCTGGAGATCAGGGGGCGGGGCCACCAGCCATGTGACCATTTTCTCCGAGGGCAACCCACTGAGTTCCGCCACCTCTTTTCCCAGAGAAAAGCCCTGCCTATCTCCATTGACTATGTTGTCCCTTTTCTTGTGGCTTGCTGCTTGGAGCATGGCCACCTCCGTCCAGCAAAAAGTTCAGATAGAGATTGATGGATTTCTCCCCCCCCCCCCCCGCTTTAAATAAACTTCATTAAAACAGAGAAAAATCATACTATAACAGCTTAAAAACAACATAAATCAGAAGTTAGAAATCAAAACATTGGAAGATGCTAAATATTAAAGTATACACAAGAATTACTAAGTAATTAAAGAACAATGGGTCAACTAAATTTTCAATCATGGATAGAACTACAGCTAACGATATATCTATAAAAGTAGGAACTGTTTGGGGTGGGTGAAGTGGAACGTTGCATCATTTCTTGCTATAAAGTCAATTATAGGTTGCCGTGTTTCAGCAACATCAGAGATATGTTGGTCTGACTCGGTCTGCCTTTGTTGATCTAGAATTTTCTCCATTACAAATATTTCCCATATTTTCTTGTACCAATCAGATAACAACGGGAGTTCACTGCTCTTCCAAGCTGCTGCAATGACTAAGTGGGCTGTGGCACAGGGCATATCTGTATTTTGAAAGAAATTCAACAACGTTACTTCTGGCTTAAAAGGAATTAGACATGTTGTAATCGTAAATATTTGATTTCAAATCAGACACCAGAATGATTGGACATGTTTACAAGACTACCAAGTATGAAAATAGGAACCTCGGTCTCCATATTTTTTCCACCAGGTTGATTGCTCGTTACAGTTCATATGATGAATTTTAACTGGCGTAAGGTACCATCTCATTAATAATTTAAACATCTGAGTTTTAATATTGATTAATCTGGAAGTAGCCAATTTAGATTGCTAGATCTGTTGCCGTTGAACTTTAGAGAGTGTAAAACCAAGGTCTCTGTGCCAAGCCTGCACATATGATGGTGGTTTATTATTGGAGACCATTAATAAGGCTTTGGAAACCAATATTTCTCTCTCTGTGCCCATTCCCTCACTCTGCATCCAAATGTGTCCTAAACGTCAAAACTGTTGCTCATTAGCGGCAGCCAATTCAGGTGGCATCTCTTCTCAAGGAATGTTATCATTTATTTGGTTCACCACAATGCAGTAGAATGCTTCTTGATGCACAAGCAATTAAGCTGTCAGCTTGCACTCATCAAGCCAAGGGAACTTTGATCACCATGCTAAGAAAATGGGCAGGGCCAGGTGTGACTTTTGCTCAGAAGAGCTTCTGATTGGCCATTGCCGATTTGATTGGCTGTGCAGATTTTTAAAAATGTTGTTTTCGCAGCGTCTGCCACCACAGCAATAAGATCTTCACTATATGACTGCTATTTTGTAGCTGCCTCTACCTCTGGCAGCAGCCATTTTGTGACTGTGCCCACTACCCTGTGTCAGAATTTCAAAAGTGCCCATAGGCTCAAAAAATTTAGGGACCTCCTAAGCCATGTTGTTTGCTGTGACCTCTGAACAATGTTTGTTTTCTAGATTAGTGCTTTCTGCAACCTTTTACCATTTCCACTGACAGTGCACGGAAGTGGTTTTGTTTCCCTAGAAATCTTTCTACTCCTCGAGCTACCTTCCCTACTTCAGCCAGTTTGTGCAAAAGGGGGCACCAGAAGTTCACCTTTGCTTAAGGTTGAGGTCAAACACACAGCATATGAGTTCCTGTCAAACTATGAAAGAGGAATGGAGCTTTCCACCCATCTCTCCTTGAGATGCAGTTCTAATCTTTTTCTCTATACTCTTAGAAATGATTGTGTCATGCTTCATTTTGGGCTGTCAAAGCCCCTTTGCAAGTGCAGAATCCAAGGCAATGCGGTAATGGTTGCATATGTGATCTTGTAACAGCTTCCAATGTCATTTTCGGTGGCATTAACTCTACTAGGTTTGCATGGAAATGAATGGAGTGGTTCTGGATTTCCTCTGAAGCTATTGCAGAGATTCTGAGGTCTGTCTTGGTGACAGAGGGAGAAATTATCTCTTCCCCTTGATTGTTTCGATTCTAAAGTGGAGCAAACAGCCGAGCATTTTCTGCCAAAGCTGATAAAACTGGCTGTCATTGCCAAGGGATTGAGATGCAAGGGGCGAAAGAGGGAAGGTCAGGATTTCCGGAAATTGTTTTGTACTTGGGCTATCTCAAATTAGATTGTGTGCTTAAGTGAATCCTGACTCTCGGCAAATTGTATTGAAGCTTTCCAAGATCCTTTGTAAATTTCAGTCTTTTCCTTTAACTTTTTTCTTCTGCCCTGATTCTCAAAAAAACACCTTTCTTTAGTCAGAGGAGAAAGAAACTCAATAACAAGCAGGACTTAACATTTCTCACCCCAACTGTTCAGGTTTGAAAATCCAGCTTTTGACTTTATTTGCATCCCTTCTCAAAATAATAAATGGACATACATTTGACAATAAAAATGACAAACCAGCTGGAGAATATTTTACTCTTCTAGAGCATACTGTTGCTAATCTAAAAGTTACAGTTCTCTCACAAAGGAACTTTGAAAGGAGAATCCAATGTGAAATTGCTGGATTAGAATTCATGAACAAATTCAAGATGATGTAAAATTCCAGGCTTAATAGGTTAATAGGGACCTGGAATCCCCAGCTCATTATAGGTGCTATCTTGCATATAGGCACTTATATCTTGCATAATATCCCCTGCCTTGGATGACCCGGGTGAGCCTGATCTTGTCAGATCTCAGAAGCTAAGCAGAATCAGCCTTGGTTAGTAATTGGATGGGAGACCTCCAATGAAGGCCAGGGTTGCAGAGGCAGGCAATGGCAAACCACCTCTGTTACTCTCTTGCCATGAAAACCCCACCAGGGGTCGCCATAAGTCAACTCTGACTTGAGGACACTCTCCACACCACATCTTGCATGTATATCTTGCACCTTACAGACGGTCATTACTTAAACTGTACCTTGTAACTTCTTATTGTATCTGCTAATCTCATTTCATCTTGCGCTGGGTTTAATGTTTTGCCTATCTAACAACAGTTGGGAGTGGCTCACACTCATTCTGATTGAACTAGTAACTCTTTGGATCACATTTTGTTTTGAACCACCACTGTGTGCAGATACACTGTCACAGGAAAGGGCAGAGGCATACAGAGTTTTGATGTGGATGGGAGAGTTCCTTCCAAGGACCCCTCCTGCCCCCCACACACTCTGCATCTCTCCAGCCCCATTCAGTCCTGGAGCTGGCAAAAACCCAGATGTGACATCACACCTCTCTAGGAATTGGGCGAAACTCTATGGTAAAAAATCTTTAAAATTATTTTTCTCTGACCACCAGGGGCTGCAACCCTAGAGTAAACTTACCAGGTTGCCCAACATGGCAGGAAACCTTCAGCCCCCACTAGTTCTCCCTTGCTGTTGGGATTCAGATAATTCATAGAGTGGAACCGTTTCATCTCCCAGAAGTGATGTCACTGCATCAGCAACCATCTCTGTCATCATGCTCCACCCCAACAAAAGCTCCTGGAGATTACCAGTGCAGGGCTGGCAATCCTGGAAAGGCATTGTCCAACAGAATAGACAATACTAACCTTCATGGACCAGTGGTCTGACATAGGGAAAGGCAGCATCATGTGACATTCAAGAGGTGTCAGCTTCACCATACTTATGCCCCTAATCTGCATCTCTCTTTTCTATTCAGTCTACACAGTCTCTGTAACCTCTGCCCACCCTACCAAGTGTTTCAGCTGCTGTCAATCACATGCCAATTTGTATTTTACTAGGCTCAAATCAAGGCTGATGTTTTGACAAAAGGGGGAAGAAATAGCTGTCAAAGTGCCAAAGACAGATAACGAAGGAGAAGTGAGAGCAGCTTGCGAGTGGTGTTTATTATTTGTGGGGGGGGAGCCACATGATTTCACAGGACGTGGTATGGAACTGTGATTATGGATGGCAGAGTCAGTCTGGGATTTGCTGTTTTTGACTCTCAAGGTGGGAGAAAACAGAAAGTTGCATTGCAGAGAAGAAAAGGTGTATAATACAAATCTTCATTTCAGGATGAGCACAGAGGTGCTCATCACTAGGAGGCATGGCTCGAGGGTCTAGCTACATGTTATAGTTTCTGGGTTGCTTAACAGACATCTCTCAGGAGCTCCATGCTTCCTAGGGGTGTGATGGCCTGATGGGACTGTGGCACATGGAGAGAAGCTCTCAAGTGTCCCCTTGCCCATGCCATTTTCCCAGCCCGAAAATGGCCCCAGAGTTGCTATAGGCTGTGTGTGGAGAAACTGATGTGATATCATATCAGTATATCTACATCGCCCAAACAGGGCAAATACCTGTTCTCTGGGTCTCTGGGTTCAGTTTGGAAAAACTGCACTTGGAGAAGGTCTAAGCCTCCTCTTCTGTGCACCATGGTACTGATATGAATCGTGGCAGGGAACAAATGCCATGATTCATATCAAATGCAGGAAGAACACATTCCAGAACACCTGACTCAACTCAGGAAGAACATGCGTTCTAAGGTTTAGAGTATGTTTTACATTCAGAATGCCCCAGGTCCCATCAACAGCTTATCTACTTAACGAACCATGCAACAGGTAATATGGAAGACCTCTACCTGGGATGCAGGTAGGGTTGCCAACTCTGGCTTGGCAATGTCCTGGAGATTTGGGGTGGTGACTGGGAATGGTGGAGAGCTCATTGAGTACAGCAGAGTCTGCCATCCAAAGCTGCCATTTCCTCCAAGGAAGGAGACCATTTGTAATTCCAGGAGAACTCCAGGGCCCATCTTGACGATGGTCACCCTAACCTCTGGAGCAAGGGTCGTCATCCAGAGCAGGCAATACAGACCTTGATCAATCAAGGGTATGATTCAGTTGAAGGCAACTTCATGTATTCCACTGGAAACAACTTCGGTAGCAAACCTGGAACCCTCAACATCAGTGGGGCTGAAATGGGGAAACTTGCTTGATATGCTCTGGTGGTGGGAAATGCCATTAAGTCACAGCTGATTTATGGTGACTCCATAGGGTTTTCAAGGCAAGAGATGCTCAGAAGTGGTGTGCCATTGCTTGCCTCTCCAACTACTAACCACAGTAGATCCTGCGTACCTGCTGAGATCTGGTAATGTCAGGCTAGCCTGGAACATCCAGAGCAAGGCCTGAGATGCCTGAACAAAGGGAAAAAACAAGAAGTTTGACTCCTGATTCACACCATCAAGGGAGGTCATTGCAGAGATGAAGGGCAAACTCCTTTCATTCTGAAAACTCCAAGCCCATCATGGGACCCACCCTGTGGTCCTGTCAATTGTCCACAAAGCGACCACTCTTCTCGTCTTTGTAGTGGATAAGTGGTAGCTGAAACAATTATCCGGATATGTTGTTTACGGCTAGGCCTCCCATATTAATTGTTTTGTGTAGCAGGCAACATAAATAGCCCATTGACTCTGATGCAGATCAGAGCTTGAGCGACCTCATCACCTTGAATTACACATGACATCTGCAGTTCCCTTGCGGTGAACCGGGCTGTTATCTTTCTAGGCACTTCCTTCGTCTCCACCCTGAAGCCATCTTCGATACAAATATGATATTCCACAGGGTACATAATTATCAGGAAGTTGCATCCATAATTTATGCAGAGACCTTCGGATTCTCTGCCTGGATGGGCAAGTGACATTTCCAAAGGAAATTTAGCTAAACAACAGCATTGAGCTCCCAGTGCTCTTTTTGACAAGTTTAATAAGCTCATTTTTATGTTTGCAAAATAGCCTGACCTTAACTTTAAGTCGACCACTGAGGGGAAAGAGAAGTGATATTTGTATTAGAATGTCGCTGCTGCATTAAAAAAAGATAATGAGAATGAATTTGGGTTCAAGCTGCAAGAAGACAAAAAAGCAATTTTGTTTTATTTGTTTTCTTCATTTCCAAGGGCATGAGCTCTTTGTTTATGACAGCCAGGTTTCTTTTCAATCACATACTCTGATTTTGTGATAAATAGAAGACGTGTTGACTCAGAGCCCACACCAAGATAGTTGGTGCATTAGGGTATAAGTAGACACGATGTTTGGAAGTTAGGACCTGATCATTCAAGCATTTTTCAAAGCCAAAGAGCAATTACATGGGTCCCCGATTTGGATTTCTTTATGTCCCCCTGCTGCCCTGACCTGGATACTAAGGAGAATCTGATCTCAGATCTCAGGAGCTAAGCAGGATTGGCCTCAATTAGTAATTGGATGGGAGACCTCCAATGAAGACCAGGGTTGAGGAGGGAGGCAATGGCAAACCACCTTTGCTAGTCTCTTGCCACGAAAACTCTACCAGGGATAGCCATAAGTCAACTATGATGCGGGTAGGATTTCATTTTCATGCCTCCCCCAAAAGGACAAAGAACAGCTCAGTGGGATTCTTTGAGGTCAGGACAAAAGGTTAAATTGTCTACTCTCCTTGAACTGTAGTTGTAAGCTGAATTGGGACTCTGTGGCTACTGTTTCCAAAGAGGAAAGGGGAACACTTGTAAGCTCCAACCGCAGAACTTCCAGTGTTGTGTCTAGTGCCCTCAATCTGCTAGTACAGCGGTCTTCAATATTCCCAGTCCCGCAGTCCATCTTTAATCCCCTGGGCGGCAGCATGGAACCCACGGAGTTGTGATTGAAGTCACATGACAAGGGAGTCATGACCTCACTTGTGTCAAGGCCAAGATCTTGGGAGGCAGAAGGAGGCAGAAAATGCAGCTCAGAAGATTCACTAGAGTGAGGAACAAGGCGAAGCTTGGAGGCATGAAATGATTCTTTCCATCATTGCATGACCTCACCACATTGTCCTGCAACTCCTCTGAGTCTCTCTGTGCAAAGACACTCAGAGGGTATGGTGGTACCCTTGTTGTCTATACAGGCACACTGGCAGCTAGTCGTTGAAAAAAAATATGCCAAATCTACAGGGGAACAACGCAAGAGGTGTGGTTTTGTGACTAGGGTTGCCAAGGCCTTGAGAATCCAGTGGCAGGAGACTCTGATAACAGGAACAGTGGGCCAACTCCTGGTGGTTTGCCCCTCTGCCTGCTGATCACTGGCAATTGGTGAGAGGAGGCAAGCTGCCCAGCGATTGTTTGCTACCAGGAGACAATGAGACACACGTGCTCCCAGATTGCATGCAATGACAACACTTCCAGAAGTGAAATTGTCATGCTGTCTGAGGAAGTGCTCCCGCGCTTCATGCAGGGCCAATTTCAGCACCAAACAGGCTGATTCTTAAAGACGTCACTTCCAGAAGTGATGTCATTGTGCACCAGCCAAGAACATGCATATGGTGTAAGCACACACGAAGATTAGGACCAGTAAGTACCAGCTTCCCCCCACTCCTGCTGGTTGCCGGGAAGACCAGGCAACTCTGCTTAGTATACACATACCAGAGATCATGGTGGTCTTAAAAGAGTATTGAACATTGTAGGGTTGCCAACACTGGGTTGGGAAATTCTTGGAGATTTGGGGGTTGAGTTTGGGAGGTGTAAGAAGTAAAGGACTTTTATACTGCCTCTTATCTCAGATTACAGAGGGGGCATACTATAGAGACAGAGAGGTCAGAGTATGTGCATCTCACCTTTCTACTTAGGCTATCCCTTTGATCGATAGACGGCTATTCTCTAGGACTTCCTTCCTTTTGCCTTCTCCTGTACACTAGCATGCACATTTTTTCTCTGTTCCACAACCATAGAGGATGCAAGACTTGCTTCCAGCATCCACCAGCATCCTAGCTTAGATAGATCAGAATAGACTCTATCTCTTCTCTTTCCTATCTCAAGTAGAGATGGGCATGAACCAAAATATGAAACAAAGTTCATCACAAACCGGGCAGGTTCATTGTTCGTGAACCAGCGGTTCATCAAAGCCCATTTCTGATGAACTGCCATGAACTGTAGGGTGGTTTGTTTGGTTCGTTTTTTGGTTCGTCACTACAGACAGCCTGGTACCAATCGATCAGTTTCCTAGGCAATGGGGGTTGGGCTTTCTGCAGACCTTCTGCTGACACAGAAGTGACCTTCTGCTGACCTGGAAGTGGTGATTTGCTGGTCCTGGAGTGACATTTTCACGAACCAAATGAACCGGGTCACAAACTGTGGCAGGTTGGTGAAAGTTTGTAGTTTATGAAACATGACAAACTATGAACCGCATGGTTTGTTTGTTTCTGGTTCATCCCCATTTCTAATCCCAAGTAGAGTTCCTAAATAAAAGGACTCTTGTTTTCTTTACTAAACTAAAAAGGCCCCATGTGAGTTTATTCCATCAGCACGCAGTCACAGGCCCAGCTGTGCTGCCTAAGCTACTCTGCTAACATGGTTGGGATTTGGGGAGGGGAGGGACCTAAGTGGGGTATAAAGAAATAAAGTCCACTCTCCAAAGTATATTTTCTCCAGAGCAACTGATCTGTCATCAGTTGTAATTCCTGGAAATCTCCAGGTTCTACCTGGAGGTCGATAACCCTATTGAAATGGGAAGGTGCATTCTGATACTTTTGAAGATGTAGAACACCTCTGGACAGATGGCAGTCCTATGAATCAACTCTGAGTCCGGGTGTATAAATAAGCCCTTTTATTTCTTGATTTCTCGGATTTCTTGATTTCTTGTTGCTGGCGTTTCCAATTTTATACCATTTTTACACCATTCATATGCAAGTGATGCAAAAATAGCATTCAGAATTGTATGTAATGGGAAAATTCAGAAGCAGGAAAGTTATTATTTCTGCATGACACCCTAACAGGTTTTATTTCCCCTAGCAGAGAGAGGGAATGAAGACGATCCTGATAGCATGTTAGCTTCTTAATAGCAACCTAACAGCAGCTGAATTTCATCTAGGTTTCCTGCAGATATTTAGCCTGAGGGTGGAAAAGGTGTGATGAGCATTGCCAACTTCCAAGTGAGGCCTGGAATTCTCCTGGAATTACTACTGATCTCCAGAACACAAAGATCAGTCCTCCTGAAGAAACTGGCATCTTTAGGGGGTGAACCCTATTGCATCATGTTCCTGCTGAGCTCTTGCCCCTTCCTAAATTCTGCCCTCCCTAGGCTCCGCCCCCCAATCTCCAGGAATTTCCCAGTCCAGAGTTGCAACCCTAGATGTGATCCTTGGGTGTGAGCTAGTCCTTGGCTCTCAGGGATTCTTAGCCTGAGACTATCATAGTCTTCTTGGTGGACCCACACCAAATCAAATTTCTTGCTTTTTTGTTTTGCTTGGGGTTTTGTTGTTGTTGTTGACTGCTTTGTATGATTTTATAATTTGGTGCTTTTTTTCTTTCATGTAAACTGTTTTGGCTCCCTCTGGGGAGAAAAAAAAGGTAAAGGTAGTCTCATGTGCCAGCACCAAGTCATTACTGACCCATGGAGGGATGTCGCATCAGGACGTTTTCTTGGCAGACTTTTTTTGTTACAGGGTGGTTTGCCATTGCCTTCCCCGGTCATCTACACTTTACTCCCAGGAAACTGGGTACTGATTTTACCAACTTCGGAAGGATGGAAGGCTGAGTCAACCTTGAGAGCCGGCTATCTAAACCGGAGGTCAGCCAGGATTGACCGCAGGTCGTGAGCAGAGCTTGGGCTGCAGCACTGCAGCTTACCATTCTGCAGTCTAAAAAAAGACCAAATAAATTCATTTGTTCAAGCAAAAAACAGACACAGAAACTAAATGTAGGATTTTTGTGTCAGTGGGCCTAAGAATATAGTTGCAGTCATTAGCCCTATGGAGAGACACCTCTGAAACCTACTTCATGGGCTGGACAAAGGGACTGTGGTTCAGCAGAACTTTCTGCATGCTTTCCATGAAGAAGGTCCCAGGTTCAGCCCCTGACTTTTCCAGGATATAAAAAGTATAAAATAGCATCACAAAGGTGATGTGAAAGACCCAATAACCCAGAGCGTTGCTGCCAGTCTGAGTAGACAATACTGACCTTGATGGACCGATGGTCTAATTCAGAATGAGGCAGCTTCATGTCGTTTCTGTGATCCTATTTGGAAAATATTCTTAAATTTAAGACTTGTAGATTAGAACTTATAAAAATTAACATATATCAGAGGGAAAAACAGCAGCGGATGATTAATGAATGTGTAGGGAGGGTGAAGGGGGAAAGGAGTTTGCTAAACTGACAGCTTATAAAATGCTTGTGCCGGCCTAAAATGGAAAGGTTAGCAAGCGGGAGCATGGGCCAATGACTTGGGTGAAGAGTGAAGCCTATGGACCAGTAAATTGTACATCATCTACATTCAGATATACAGGCTTGTAGGCTCTTTGGTCCAGTGAACCTAGTAATGAAAGAATTCAAAGCTGCCCAGGACACATGATGGAGCGCCTGGCTTGTTCGGGTGTTGATAAGATTTCATAGGTGGATTAATTTTATTAACAGCATCTCTGCTTCATATCTCCCACCTTGTTTGAGCACTATTGTGTACTTTTTAAATAGGAATGAAAGAAACCGCCATCCCCATCAGCTGTTCAGAATGGAGGCACTGTTTCTAGGCTTGTAGAGACACAAAGTCAGAATAATGCAAAACCTCCACTCTGTTACCCAAAGAGGCTATGCACACAGAGACTCTGTAACATCCAAAGGTGTTGCCTTGCTGGCCAAGAATAAACATGGGTGTAGATAAGCAGTCTCCTAAGTAGTTGGGGGAATAAGCTTAAAGGAGAAAAATGAGAGGGGGTAACTGGGAAGCAGGGCCAGATCAAGAGGGGGCAGGGGGGGTAGTCTGCCCCTGGCGCCTCCAGGGAGGGGGCACCGGGAGCAGCTGCCAGCTGCCAGAGGGCGCAGGCAGCAGCACGGGTGGCCTCACAGCCCCCCGCGCTGCCTTTTGCCTGCCCCGCAGGACAGGAGGTGGCTGGCTTGCCGCGCACCCCCTGTCCTGCGGGGCAGGCTAATGGCATGGGTGGCTGTGCTGCCTTTTGCCTGTCCTGCAGGGCACTGGGTGCATGGCAAGCTGGCCGCCCCCTGTCCTGTGGTGCAGGTGAATGGCGCAGGCACCCTCGCAGCCCCCCGTGCTGCCTTTTGCCTGCCCTGCAAGGCAGGGGGTGCCCGGCAAGCTGGCTGCCCCCTGTCCTGCGGGGCAGGCGAAAGCAGCACGGGGGCTGTGAGGCCACCTGTGCCATTCGCCTGTGGGGAGGCAAATGGCATGGGTAGCTTCCCAGCCCCGCACACTGCCTCCATTACACTCTGTGTGATGATGTCACCAAAGTTACATCATCACGCAGCGCGGGGAGTGCACGCGCGCACGAGGTGGCCGGCCGAGGGTTGCCCCAGGCGCTGGCAACCCTAGATCCGGCGCTGCTGGGAAGAAAGGGCGAGAAAGCAGTTTCAGGGGAAACGATAGTTACCAGTCTCAAAGATAGAAAGTTCCTTGGAGACAGCAGCAAAACAACCAGATTTTCACAGAGTAGAGAAGAGGAGAAGCCCGAATGGATTTGGGAGCATGTGGATGGATCCAGAACGCACACATACTCACTGGTAGCTAGGGAGTCTAGTTATAGGGCAAAATGCTGCCTGGGGCAAGGTGATATCTTTGCCTCCAAAACAATAACTTAATAGGTTGTCAGAGGTTGGACAATAAGTTGGGAGATGTTTGATGGGTCGTATCTGGGGTGGGATATAGGTGGAAAAGTGCTTGATGACCCTGTAAGTACTGGATGGGAAAAGCCACCAGGTTTCCTGAATAGCTTAATTAGGGTAGGTGGGTGTGGGTGAGTGAGATCGAACATTCACAAGATAAGTCAAGAGTTTCTTGGGAGATCTCATTGTCCTAAGTTATGCATCTCTCTCCGGGGTGTGGAGGGGAGTCAGTCAATCAGCCACTCTGACACTCCAGCATCCACTCTGAGCCAGGCAGTGCCCTGGGTTTATGATATATGGGAAAGGGTTTTATGATTAGAGATGGACATGAAGAGTAATATGAACCAAAAAAAGCCACAAACAGCCCAATCTGTGGTTCGTGAGCAAGCTGTTCGTGAGGCCCCATTCCCCATGAACATGTGTTTGTTCCAAGCCCAGTTTGTGGCATTCATCAGCCGTTCATAAAGCCAGACAGTCTGGCACCTTCAATCAATTCCCTTGGCAACGTAGGCAGGGACTGTTTGAACTCTGATTGAACTCCTTCTGCTGCCCTGGAAACCTCAACCTAAGCCCAACTTTCCTTGATAGGCAGGTCTCCCTTCCAAGTGTGGAGCTCCCATTTTGTTACATGGGAGCAAAGAGCAGAGGGAAGGGGGTCTATTGTAGCCATGGAAACACCAATCTCATCCCTCCAAACCCTGTTAGGCAGTTCTGACTGCCAGTCACAGACCTCCTGTATTTCTATATGGGATCTCTGGTTATAAAAGACACTGTGCTCCCAGCTCTGGCTTTCAGTTTTAGCAGACAGTGGAGTGGGAGAGATCTGTTGCTGGCATTTGAGAGAGGGAGGGAGAGTGCACTGGAGCTTGATTTTTTTTCTGTGTGTGGTGGAGTGGGGCTCTACTCCCTCAGATTCCAGGGCTGCTGCCAGGCTCTGGGTCCAAGCTATTTTTATTATTACCTTTCCTACTGTCTGTTGAAGTCAGGTTTCTGGGAGTGGTGGGGTAGGGCTCTACCCACCTTCAGGTTCCAGGGCTGCTGCCAGGCTCTGGAGCCAAGCTATTCTTTATTATTATTACCTGTCCTGCTGCCTGCTCAGGTCAGGTTTCTTGACCAAACTTGGATGATGGCTGGAGGAGAGCTTTCTGAACACTTCCTACGAATATGGGCTTTCTAAGTCCCAAGTCCCAAGGGGGCAGTTCTGACCCCAACAAACATCCAACGACGAACATGTTCGTGAACAGGTCATGTTCGTTGATGTTCATGAATCATGGATGGCAACGAACAACAAACATTGTGTTTGGGTTTTTTCCCCTGTTCATGCACTTCTCTATTTATGATGTTCCATCTACAAACTGCCCTCATAGCAGTGAGGAGGAGTCTGACTGCTAACAACTCAGTTGTCTCAAAGAAAAGACATTTTACAATAATATGCCAGTTTTCACCATGCTGGTGGTGAGTGGTGACTAGGGAAGGTTACCAAGGATGCTGTCAAGGTCCTTGTCATTTTAAAGTTCATGCAGCTAGACTTCCTTGCATGCAGCAGCAGAAAACAGCAATATTTATTTTAAAAAAATATAAATACCCCTCCATTCCTATATAAATAACTATTCAAGGCATGTGCAAGGATTGCAAACAGTGCAATTCTAAGCAGAGTTACTCCAGTCTAGGCCCATTGAAATCAATGGATTTAAACTGGTGTAACTCTTCTTAGGATTGCACTCTTAAGAAGGTACTCATCAGAAGGTGGGTCCCCAAGGTGTATTAAATGCACTGGTTCTATCAGCCTAACGTTCCAAACATCTATATGGAACAATAAGGCCTTACTTTTTCCTTGCTGACTCAGACAAAATCCATATGTCCTCAGGTGTTATAATAATTCGCCTCCTGGATTTTCCTGCTAGGAGATCTATGAGGGGAATAATTACAACGTCCAACACATTGCAGATTCTGCCTCCATGTCTGTTCAACCTGGGTTGTGACAAACTGGGGTGCTTTCAGAGAGCTCATGTGTGTAATTATAGCACCAATTCTCTGAAACCAATTCTTTAAAAAAAAATACAATATATTTATTGGTCCAACTGTTCTTGTTTATTAAACAGAATGTGTGGACCAGCCAATAATGCAGAGCAACTATCCAATGACAGCCATGGTCATGGATGGATTTAACAGGGAATCACACAGATGCATGGAGGCATGGTTTGCCAATGACTGTTAGCCATGGTGACTAAAGCCAACCTCCACCTCAGCAGTCATTCAACCTCTGATGTCGCCATTGGTGGGAGGCAACATCAGGGGAAGCCACGGCCTCTATGCCACACTCATTGGCCCTTCGGGGCAACCGATTGCCTGATGTCTGAGACTGTGCAATCCTAAACCAAGTTACACCCTTCTGAGCTCAGTAAAACTGATAGGCATAGAAAGTTGAAACTCTATTGCACTGTAAAAATTATAATAATTATAGATGTTTGAAACTGGTGGTGAGTATTGAGAAAGAAAATGACTTCTTCTGCTACAAATTTAGATTTTGTCCAAGGATATTTTACTATTGCAAGACTTTGATCTTCTCGTTGCCACCTTCTATTTTTTAAAAAAATATATTTTTATTGTTTTTCACATATAAATCGAAAGAACATGAGACAATTATCATTCTGCTTGCCTATATTCGTTATCTAGTTCTCCACCTTCTATATTTCATCCTAATATACCTTTAACTGTGAATTCTGTTGTATCATATACTACTACCATTAATATTACATTTGATCATTATACTTATTATTCATCCATTTGTAGAAGGGATCCCATGCCACCTTCTAGAGGAGCCTGCTTGGTAGCTACTAAAGCCCATTCTTTCTCTGTAGCAGCTCTCACCTTGTAGGATAGGCCCTCTGATTAGGTGAGACAGGTACCATCTTTAAAAGTTTTTAGGACCTTCAAAGTGCAGTGCAAGGTGCAGACATTTTCTTTGAGAGGCAGTAGGATTAATGGGATTTTACTTTTCTTTAGGGGGAATTGTCCCTTGCCTTATGCCAGGTGGACTATAAATAATGTACATAAATAAACAGAGGCAAGGTATATTTTATATGTATATTCAGGGCTTTTTTTCAGCTGGAACGCAGTGGAACGGAGTTCTGGAACCTCTTGAAAACGGTCACATGGCTGGTGGCCCCGCCAGATCCTTCTCATTTGAGATTCCAAATACAGGTTTTGCTTCTGATTTCTCCAAATAAGAAATTATTAATAGCCCTCCCATCTCAGATACTGCCTTGTCGTTTTAATCTATTGATCTAGCAATCAAATGCTATCCAGATGGTCAGGGTGATAAACTTCTAAAAGATACCTAATGTTCCTGGGGGGAAAAGTGTCCCCAGGAGATCAGGCTCCAAAGCAGGATTTCCCCCCTCCTCCCTTCCTTCTTATTGGCAGTACCTTTGCTCATTCATTAGATCTGACATCTGCTATTGATGTCAATTATGGTAATTAATGAAAGATTTCCCAGGCAGTGGTTGGCATTCTGTCAGCAGTTCCATGTGTAAGGCAGGATGATGGCATTAGAGCTTGCACGGGAGATTTATTTAGATAGCTCTATTGGGTTAGCGTGGGCTGTGAAGTCAAATGTTCCTGGATTAATTTCCATCGAGGCCCGCCAATTAAAATGTAAAATGGAAATGGGGGGAAATATCTGCAAAGACATGATGGATGGAGTTACCTGCTGCAAATGGCATTGGCAGAGAAGTCTCGACAAAGGTGGGTGGAGAAATATTAGCTCTGGTTTAAGCGCTTGTAGATTTAAGTTCTGCTTCCATAATATCACCATCAGTATGGCGTAAGATCAGGGCTTTTTTTCAGCTGGAAAGCGGTGGAACGGAGTTCCGGCACCTCTTGAAAATGGTCACATGGCCAGTGGCCCCGCCCCCTGATCTCCAGACAGAGGGGAGTTTAGATTGCCCTGTTCCAGCACCGTTCCACGCTGTCTGGAGATTGGGGGGCGGAGCCACCGGCCATGTGACCATTTTCGCCAAGGGCGATTTAAACTTTTAAAAACTCCCACCTTGTTCCAGCTGACCCAAAGTGATGTCATTGTGTGGTGCTGAGTTTCACCACTGAGTTCCACCACCTCTTTTCCCAGAAAAAAAGCCCTGTGTAAGATAAACCACGTGGCTTTCTAATGCCACATTCTTCTGCTCTAGCAAAGGGCCCTAGGGATGAAATAGGCAAGGCAGAGAATTGCAAAAGCAGAAAAAGCAGAAACAAGGCTGTGGATCAGTGGTAGAATGGCACCTCCTTTGCATGCAGAAGGGCTGCGGTTCAGTCTCCAGTATCTCCAGTTAAAAAAAACAGGTAGAAAGTGAGACCTACAGAGCTGAGATCCTTGGGGGCCACTGCCAATCAGAGTAGATAGTACTGACCATGACAGACCACTGTATTCTTGTTAAGGGGAAGGGTTGTGGCTCAGTGGTATAGCATCAGCTTTGTGTATGGAAGGCATTAGATTCAACTCCTATCATTTCCACTTAAAAAAGGATCCAGTAGTATACAACCTTACACCTTTTCTCTACCTGAGTCTTTTCAAAGCCACTGTGATTCAGAGTAGACAAGACTGACTTGGATAGGTCAAAGGTCTGACATGACAGAAGGCAGCTTCACATTGTAGAGTGGGATAGGGGCTTAGCGCATCTAGTAGAGCATCTAGGTAGAGGCTCTGCTTTGCATACAGAGGGCTCCAGGTTGAATCTCCAGCAACTCTAGTTTAAAAGCATAAGGCCAGGTATAGGTGATGTGAAAGATCTCTGCCTAAGAGCCTAGAGAGCTTTCACTGGTCCACACAGATGACACTGACCTTGGTAGACCAATGGTCTGATTTTAATATAAGGCAACTCCATATGTTCAGACTGACATGCCAGCAGCAAGATCACTTAGACTGAACACAGGCAACCAGGAAGCTAATTAACCCTTAGGGAGGAGCTCTGCAAAGCACGGGAGAGCTCTCAGGACGGCATGATGATGTCAGTGACATCATCACGCCAGTCCCAGGAGTGCACCCAGGAGGCCCATTCCTCATATTTCCCTCCCACCAGCCAGGTAAGCAAAGGCAGGGGGGGGAAGCTGGGAGCTGGGGATCCCCTGCCCCCACTGGGGGAATGGGATCCCTAAGGTAAGTAGAATCTACCTTAGTTAGTAATTGGATGGGAGACCTCCAAGCAAGACCAGGGTTGGTGTGGAAAGGCAGGCTATGGCAAACCACCTCTTGCCTTGAAAACCCCAGCAGTTATGACTTGATAGCACTTTCAACCAAAAAATAGGAAGGAGTATTCAGTAGAACTCTGTCTGTCCTGGAGATTAAAGGTACTGCATTCAGTTATGGAGGAGGGTGCTCTGGCAGGGTGGGGGGTGTTTCTTGCTGTCTTGGCACCTGCTATGGAAGCTAAGGTGCAGATGGTTCTGAGATGGTGTATCTGAGTGCAAGGAGTATAGGAGTGCTACCTCCCAAGGTGTGGGAGGTGTCTTTCAGATATACATTTGGACCAGAAATATCTGGATGCTCCTCCCTAGTACATACCCCTTGACAAAACACATATAGTAGTGATCCATGGTGAGGAAGCAGAAAAAAAATATTCTTGGGTTCTAGTCATACAAGAGAAGTGAAATTGGAATGTGCCTTGTGAGAAATTTGAAATCATCCATGCGTACTTGCACCTTTGAGAGTTTTGGAAGAATTCCAAGCAACTTATATGTTAACCTCTTTCTGAATTTGTATCCAAAAGGCCAAATCATTAGTCTAACAGTCCTGTAGAAGTTAAATCAAAGCTATCAGATCCGCGAGTGCACTGGGAGATGATTTCCCCCTCTCTCTTTCAGCAAAACCCGCAGAGCTCAACTCCTAAACAACTTCCAATCAATGAAACTGCCCTGATGGTTTTCACCCTTTCCCTGACATTTCATAAGCTGGCATCTCCTATATAGACCCTGGCAGGCTAACTGATATAATTCTGAGTAATTTCCCAGGAGACCCATGGGGCAAAGAGGAGCAATCTGATTTTGTTTGTCCTAAGAAGCTTGAAAGAAACTACTATAATATCCTTCTTATAGTTCACAATGAAATTATTTTGTCCTTGAGAGTTCTTCGGTGGCCATTTTTTAATATTTCAAAAAATCCTTTGAACATTTATTGTTTCTCTTTTCCTTAAGAAGGAAACAAAAAGAACCTTGGATAGATATCATTCCCCATGGAACACACACAAAAGGTAACTTGTTACTGGAACCATAATATAAAAACATTTGGACAAGTTCATTGTGATACAATTGCAGTTTTGGAACTGGCTTTTTCCCCCCAAGGCCAATGGGATATTTCAATCCAATTAAAGGATTAAGAATAACAATGATAAAATGAATGCTGTCAAATGTGGGTTCACAGGAACAGGAAGCAGCTTGCTAAATACAGAGATAGTAAGGAGTCCAGTAGCACTTTTAAGATTAACCAACTTTACTGTAGCATAAGCTTTCGAGATGCATCTGACGAAGAAAGATGTGGCTCTCAAAAGCTTATGCTACAATAAAGTTGGGTAGTCTTGTTACTGGACTCTACTATTTCACATCTACAGACTAACACAGCTAACTCCTCTGGATAAACAGAGTAATTGTTCCTTGTTTCAAGTTTCTGTACACCACGGGTCTCCAACCTCATTGCCCCCGGGAGTGCTTTTCTAATTTTGAGACCTGTTAGTGGGACCCAACACAAAATAACTTCCAGGAAAGAAACCACAAAAAACCTTCTATGAGAACTTGGGCAAGTTTTAAAAAAAATACTGGGAAATTCCAAGGCCAGTGTCTTCCTCTGATGGAAGTAGCAGTTTCTGAATACACAAAGTAATTCCTCCTAGGTTTTCTTGAAGCCCCTGCAGATCCAATGAGGTGGACAAATGCCAGGAGTGGATCTTTGTTTTTAAGAAGGGAACCTTTCATTTTGGGGAAGAAGGAAGTGGTGCCTGCAAATGTGCGTGAGTATGCAGAACGACACTAGCACCAAAGAGCTTCTGAATATTAACTTTTAACCTTTGCTCTAGGTTACACTGCAACCATATGATGTTTCTAAGCAGCCAGGATCCTGACGGGCGCAATGGTGGGAGGAGTCCAGGCTTTCAGTAAGTTCAACCAATGGAAAATTCCTTCTATCATGTTGTCTCACTTGGCCTCCCAGGCAAGTCCTCTCTGCTCCTCATCTTGTTCTTTCAGTCCCTTCCCTAATTCCTTCTTCCTTGCACTCCTCTCTCGTTCTTGTTTTTTTTGTGCTTTCATCTGGTTTCTCTCCTTGTCTGATTGATCCTCTTGCTTCCTTTCTCCCTCTGTCTGTTCTCTGCTTCTTCCATCCTGTTCCCCTTCAATCTCCCTCTCCTCTCCCCTCTTAGCTCCTCCTCAAAACACCCTACTTTCTCCTCCTGGAGTCCTTCTTCTAACTGGCTCTGGATCCTGCCTTTGCATTGATGGACACCTGTCTCCTTCCACCTACCCATGTGTACTTCTTTGTCTATGGAACGAGGTGGGAGGCCACCCCTGAGTTCTTGTGGGGGTGCCACTGCTGGGAGCAAGTTGGCAGAGCCTTGCCACTTGGCGCCTCTCTCTGTTTCATCAGCCACCTGACTCCTCTCTGCCTTGTGCTGCCTCCTCTCCTGCTGCCTCTCTTCGACATCTCATAAGTTGAAGGAAGGACTCCCGCTGGTGTCAGGATCAGAAGGGGCTGCTGCCTCCCATGTTCCTCCTTCAAAGCACCCATGGGTGCCACCTTGGAGATCACAGTTCTACACTATTGAACTTACTTTCCCAATCCATCAACAACTGAACACTTTGCCTCAATTGTTCACTCTTTTGCCTGGATCTGCTCTCTGAAATGAAACGTAATACATCTGTGTCTTGAAAAATGGGTTTCCTCTCCTTTTTTAAAAAAGTTACCCTACCCTTTAATATGTGTACCTTCAAGCATGAATATCTCAGCCAATTTAATGTAATGCTTCATGCATCATACCAAGCATGCTGTGGCTTAAAGAAGCTTTTGCCATGATAAATTGTCTAATAATAATAATAACTGCACTTATATAGTGCCCCACTCCGAGTCAGTGTTATTATTATCCCCATAATACAGGTGGGGCTGAAAGGCATGGTTTACCCAAGGACACCTGCTGAGCTGGCAGTATTGGGGTTTGAACCTACAGAGTGCTGATTCGCAGTCCAACCTCTTAACCATTATGCTACAGCACCTCTCTAGTCATTAAGATGGCACAGGACTCTTTGTTGCTAAAATAATAGTGATGCAACCCTTGAGGACTGGATGTGGAAACTAGCAATGTGAGAAATTAATTGGCTTACAATACTTTGGCTATGAATTCCTGGAACATCTGTATCCCTTTTCGTCTTTTGAAAAGTCAAGACAAATTTAGGTGGCTGCTTTATAAATTGTGTCTCTGGTGTGGCGTCACTTCTCATGTTGACTGCTTTCAGGTTCCGTCTTAATTCACTACAGCAGTGGATCCAAAGCAGTCATAATCTCCCCCAGCTTTGGAACAGCTTATTTATTTTATTGGCATTTTCTTCATGCTCATCCCTACGGTATCCAAGTGCCACACAAGATTAAAGGGACTTCATTTCCTCCTCGATTTTAGAACCCTCTTGGAGAGACAAATGATGTGTTTAAAACATACTCTGAAACAAGAAGGTTGACCGCATTCCCAACATGACAGAAATGTGTGGCGGGGGTGGGGTGCAGGGGAGGGGGAATGAAAGACTCAAAGACAGTTTCTCCTCCAGTGCCCCAGAAAAAAACAAAGATCACATTTGGGATGCTTCCAAACTCATTTGAGGTTTTAACCAAATATTGGTGTTGCTTATCGCTTTGTCTTGTCCCCCCCCCCCCCCGCCCCGCCACACACCAAAAGAAAGATGTAGAAGAATGAGTATGGGTTAAAAACTAGGGTTTATTACAGTTTTAACAAATGATTAAATTCATCCCAATCTTTTAGTTCAGATTCCCTAAAAGGTCACCCAATAGCATTTGGCCATTGCCACCCTGGCTTCAAACTCAGAGCCAAGCTACAAGTGACGCCTGACACAGGTTGGACAGCATTCCTCATGCTCATGGGTTAAAAAAAAACAGAAGAGAATCACTCAAAGCTCAGTCTGCCTTTCATGGAGGGAGTAGAGGATCATTGAAGGTGTCTGCAACTACATGGAGAGTTTTTTTCAAAATTTTTCAAGGTACAGTGTTCTGTTATTCTTATGCAGCATTACTAATGCTCCTCAAAATAAATTAAAAAAACAGGGTGGGAGGAGAATTCTGAGATCACATGAGTACACGATGGAAATGAGAATTGTTAATACACATCAGGTGTGAAAGAAAAACCATGGATACCAGTGCACAGAAAACAGGTTACCCTGGTCTGGAATCTCCACTGCAACGGTGATTTCACACTGAGGGCCAAGCTACAAGTGACGACTGACACTTGAACGGCAAGTGGATTGAGTGGAGGGCAAGTGAACAGGGAGAAATACACTTGCCGTTCAAGTGTCATTCGTCACTTCTAGCTTCACCCTAAATCACAACAGCAACCAGACTACGAGAAAACCACAGTGGTGTGGAAGCAGCTCAGGAGGACACACAGGCAAGATTTAAATAGCCTTCTCTTCCCCAGCCCCAATGCATTGGTGCTTTCTATCTAACCAACAGTTGGAATTTCCTTCTTTTCAAAAGTGGTAAGAGTTAAATAATGACTGCCTCCAAATGGCAGTATTGCAATGGAATTATGCATTAGCAAATGCATCCATTGTCCCTTTGTTTAATTTTTTTCTACATTGAGTAAAGTGTTGAGGCATGTCCAGTTTTTGGTTTAGAAAAAAAAGAGAGACTAATATTATTTATTTATTCAGAAAATTGTTATGCCTCATCTCCAGGGAACCTGCCTGAGGCAGCCTGCAAAATAAAACATAATAAAAACAAAACATCACGAGTTATTCATCAAGATGTAGGTTTAAATCTAGCATTACAGATCCAGCCACAGTATCGAATCCTGGACCACTGAGCAACCTGAACAACCAGTTTCAGACTCAAATTGTGTTAAAAGACCCCTGATTAAAAGCCTGGGCAAAAAGAGCAGCATAGGTGCCAGGTGACCCTGAAGAGGAATGCTATTTCATAATGCCTTTCAGCAAAGCAACATAAAAACAAAAGAAGAGCTCTATTGGATTAAACTGAAGGGTCTCCTAGGCCAGTATCTTCTCTCCAACAGTGGTCTATTAAGATAGCAATCTTAAACAGAGGTGTGTGTGTGTGTGTGTAAAGTGCCATCAAGTCACAGCCAACTGATGGCACCTATAGGGTTTACAAATTTTAAAAATGGCATGTACACTTCAGCCAAGTATTCAGAGCCTCCTCAATTCTCCAGAATGAGGTACTCAAGCAGATACCTCCCCCGATCTCTCTACCCTGCCACAATGGCCCCCTGTTACTGAAACTGAGATCAGAGGACTTATCTCCTCACTTGCCTCTGGCAAGTCTCCCGGTGAGGATTTGATTCCCACCCCCCACCCCGTGATGTTTAAGTCCTTCCCTGATTGGTGGGCTCCCATCTTAGCTAAGTTATTCACCCGGATAAATTCAACAGAGGTCTTCCCCTCAGGGTGGAAACTGAGTATAGTAGTTCCAGTGTTTTAAACGGGGAGCAAAGCAGATCCCTAGAATTACCGTCCAATAAGCTTGCTGGACATAACTGCTAAATTGTATAGCAAATCTCTTCTATGTAAGCTGGAGGATTGAGAAGCCTCCAACCAGGTCATCTCTCCTGAGCAAGCTGGCTTCTGCAAAGGGCACTGTACCATTGACCATTGTCAAACTCTCTACCAACTAGCGTCCCAAAGTATCCAGGGCCCTACTAAACCTCTGTATGCAGCCTTTGTGGACTTAACAGCTGCTTTTGACTCCATTGACAGAGAACGCCTCTGGATGAAGCTGGCTGCTTCAAACATAGATAGGCAGCTATTGTTTCTTCTGCGGGAATTCCACTCCAACATCTTTGCAAAAATCAGGGTGGGCACCTCAGGCTCTTTAACAGAGGCAATACCAATTCTGAAAGGGGTAAAGCAGGGATGTGTCCTGGCCCCTTTGCTCTTTAACCTAAATTTAAACAATATTATCCCGACGTTATCCGGCCCTGAGTTTGTCCCGCCCCTCTTTAGGATCTCAGAAAATATCAGTTCTTTTATATGCTGATGATACAGTCCTGGTCTCTCTTACCCATGTTGGCCTTAAAAGGCTTTTACATAATAAAAAAAAATGAACAGGTTTGCCATTGCTGACCTCTGCACAGTCACCCTAGACTTCCTTAATGGTCTCCTCTCCCATTCCAGTACAAACTAGGGCCAAGCCTGCTTAGCTTCTGAGATCTGACTAGATTGGTTTTGCCTGTATAAACCCTTTTAAGTTCGCTCAAGTTACTAGGCTTAAAAGGGAATAATTCTGCTTTGGATGACACTGTAAATACTTTTGGGAAGCCCAGAAGCAGGTTATGAAAGCATTCACCCTCCTTTGCACTTGCTTCCTCAGCAACTGCTATTCAGAGATAGCCTGCCTCTGAACATGGAGGTTCCAGTTAGTTATTCACAGCTAGGCCCCTTTAAAAGCCACCTAAGCTAGTAGCCATCTTATCACACTGAATTATATCCATGATTTCTTTTTCTTTCTTTTTTTCTTTTCTTTCTTTTTTTTTTTTTTTTGCATTGTGTGAATCTACTTCAAAGCAGTTTTCCCTGAGGTCTACCATTGGGTAAGAGGGAAGAAAAGTTCTTTCTCTATCCTTCTTCTCCACCCCACACATAATTTTTAATATATTTTTATCAGGTCTCTCCTTAGTTGTCTTTTTTTTTAAACTAAAAAGTTTAGTGCCAGCTTTCCTTTAGAGAGTCTCTTTCTTCCTCTTTCTTTCGCTGGTTCAATTTATTTTCTGTGTTTGCTTTTTAGATTTCATCCCCCATAATAATACAATTTCCTCACACTCTCCCTCTTATCTTCTCTACATTCTTGTTGCTGTTCCCCCACCCCACCCCAGGAAGCTCGCCAGATCCTCATACACTCTTGTCTCAAACAATGCATCTTATCTCTTCAATGCATTGTTGCGGCGGGAAATGTTGCGAAAACTTACCACTATCTATAGGTAATCAAGCATGCTTTGAAGCCTCCTTGGGAAATCTGAAGGTATCAAAGCAGTATCTTTGTTTAATTGTAATTCACCATGAATAAACAAATACCATCCTATAGCATTGTGGAAACACCCAATAAAATCCAAGATACCTCTGACCTAAGGAGGAATTATTTCTTTCCAGAATTATTAGGAAAATCCAAGGCAAAAATTTACAACAGTGCAATTGAACAACAAAACTCTTATTCTCTATATGAAGGGTTACCAGCTGCCTCAATTGCTTACACTCATTCAGTAGAACAGGAGAGAGAGGAGGGGGAAAATAGGTTCTGTAGCAGGACACACAATGTTACTCATACTGCAAACCCAAAAGTGACATTATTCCATGAGCATGATGCTCTAGGAGTCCCCAAACCTCTACTGGCATGTCTGTGCCCCATAAAACCTCCCCAATAGTTGCCAGCACAACTCTTAGTTGTGGTCCAGGATTCTATACTGTGACTGGGCCTGTAATGCTAGATTTAAACCTGGAGTGAGGAAGGGGGCTAACCCTATTTTTACAGCTCAATTCCACCTGGGTCCTTTTGATAATAAGTAGAAGTTTGCCAGTCCAGTAGTATACCCTGTTGACTTAACAGTGCTTCAAAGTAGCTGTAAAGATACCATAAAGTGCACTTCTGGGAAATGTAGAAAGACCTGAACATCTACTTGAGAGCCAGTTTGGTGTGGTGGTTAAGAATGGCAGGGCTCTAATCTGGCGAGCCAGGATTGATTCCCCACTCCTCCACTTGAAGCCAGTTGGGTGACCTTGGGTCAGTCACGGCTCTTCCAGAGCTTTCTCAGCCCCACCCACCTCACAGGGTGACAACACACTTTGTAAACTGCTCTGAGTGTGGCATTTAGTTGTCCTGAAAGGCAGTATATAAATTGAATGTTGTTGTTATCATTATCATTATTATTATTACTTCAAGGAAGGGTGTGATGAGGGTTCAGAAGGTATTTAAAATCCAAACAATATGCAAACCAAAAGGTTTTTTTTTTAATTCATTGAGCCATTTCAAGCTTGCTTTTTGCTTTCAAAAAAGTTGGCTTATAACTAATCCATAAACACTGAAATCCTTACAACAATAAACTAAACAATATATACTCAACATACCAGCAAAATTCAGCTCAAGGAACACTTCTCAATGGGATGCTTCAACAATCGTTGTTGGCTGGAACTTAACTGGGTCCATGGGATTGATTGCACAGGCTGTTATTATAATTTAACAACACGATGGATCCCTACGTAAGAGGAGAAGACATCAGAAGCAACATCAAAGGACTGCATTTATTAAAAATTTCAGTAATCATGACAGTTTCACCGAGAGCATGTGAGTGGTTAAAGTTATTGAGTTCTGGTCATGTGCCATCAGAGATGACTGGCTGGTTTCTGTGTGCATAGGTGCCAAAGCAGAACACTAGTATTAAAAAAAACTTGCTGAAATGAAACATATTAATATCATATTTACTTGAAGGAAAGTGACCCTGAATGTAAGATGATCCTTCTAACAAAAGTTATGCATGCCAAGAAATGAACATCACTGTAGTTTGTATGCAAATGTAAGATGACCTCCTCTTTTTTCTTCTTTTTTCTCTTTCTGGTGGTGTACCTGGGAAAAAAATGTAGTCATATATCGGAGCAAATACTGTAATTTTGAGAGATAGTAGGGTCTATATATTACCAGCATGCAGAATTTGCATTAGTAAAGCACTCTCCCAAACTCGATGTTTTGCCTTTAAGTCAAAAGTCCAAGGTAGATTTATTCTTGTGCAGAAAATTGAATTAGACTGGAGAACTGCATGGTTTTGTCTTGACTTTCAATTTCTTACCAGCCTTAAAAAGGTAAGGATATGATGGAGAGCCATTCATCACAAAGGAGACTGCTGATCAAATACAGTTAGCTGGCATGTAACAGATCTGTCACTCTCTTTATTCTCTTCCTGTCAAAAGTCAAAATGACATCTGGGCACCATAAACAAATTGAAAGTGTGATCAAAGAAAGTCATTTCCAAAGCAAACGCAAGTATAACATGTCCTATAACTTCAAAATCCCTTTGATATCGATCAATGAAGGCTGTGGGACAATCTAACCCACAAACGAATTAAGCAGAAGTTCTTGGAGTTTGGGATATACTCAGAAGGCATGCCGATTTCATTGTCACAAATGGGACGGTGCTGATTTGGGATTTCATTAGTAGGGCTTGCTTACAGAGAGACAGCAGATATGTTTCTGAACATAGGTAAATGATATCACTGGAAATCCTTATTACATAGTTTGGTATGTGCCTTTTATTTTATTTATTTATACATTTTTTTATCATGCCCCAAAGACAAAGAGTGGGTTGGATCTTACCAGCTTTCCCACTGGTGAAAGAGAGATGAGGATCCCTATTTGGTCACTGAAAGTTCTATGCTGGGGATCCCAGGATCTACAGGGATCAAAGGCAAGAAGGCAGGGAAGGTAGTGAGGGGGGGGGGAGTGGGAAAACTGGTAGGATCCAACCCACTTATTGCAAGATAAGCCCCATACAGAGATGAGGTTTCTTGGCAGCAGTGACCACATCACATTGACGACAAATATTTGGACCTTGAGAATGAAGGAACATAAAAAGAGCCATGCTGGTCTACAGAGTCCAGCATCCTGTTTCATAGTGTCCCGGGGTCATTTCGTAGAAAAAGAGCTGGAGGAACTCATTAGCACAACACATTAGCATAACTCATTAGCATATGCCATGCCCCTTGACAGCACCAGAAATGTGTCATTAGCATAACTGATTTGCATATGCCACACCCCCTGACATCACCTATCCTGGCTGCTTTGGACCCAATCCTGGCCATTCAGGGCCGAAATTGGGCCCAAAACAGCAAAAAGGGGCTGAAAATGGCAAAAAGGGGGGGCCAAATGGTCAGGATTGGGCCACTGCTGAACAGGAGAGTGATCCACCACCCGTCAGAGGCCCGATCCAGGCCGTTTCAGCCCCAATCCAGGACAAAATGGGCCCAAAATGTCTGAGAGTCAGGTGGGCGGGGCCACCTGCCATGTGACCTCTTTGGGGAACTGCTGGAACTGCGTTCCTGTGCGTTCCCCCTTGAAATGAGCCCTGATAGTGTCCAACCGGTTACCCTGGAAAGTCAACAATGAGCATCAAGGCCAAGGCCTTCCCTGATGTTGCATCCTAACACTGGTTTATTGCTTCAGGGTATGCTTCTTGGTCACTATAGCTGGTATTATTTTTTATACTTGTCTGTTTGGAAAATGTATATGCTACCTCTCCTGAGACTTGCTAGGGATGCCTAACAGCTAAAATGATAAAAACAAACCCATTAAAACAGGACATTAAAAACAAGCCAAAGTCATTAAAAACCAAGTCAGGTCATAAAAAACAAATCAGGGCATAAAAAGCAGCACAAACACTGAACAGCTTAAAATGATATGGCTAAATATTGACAAAACTGTCCTCATGTAAGGAAAGACGGAATAAACTACATAGTTAAAAGCCTGGATAAAAAAGGTGTGGTTTGGCTTGGAACCTAAAAGAAAGGAAAGTAGGTGACAGGTGAGCCTCAAGGCAGAGAACATTCCAAAAGTGAAGTGCCACCACTAAAAAAGCCCTGTCTATGGTTGCCACCTGTCTTACCTCTGAATATAGGGGTACAGAGAACAGGGCTTGAGAAGAGAACCTTAGTAACCACTGATGGTTTTCTCTAATCTGTATTCAATGCCATCTTTGCAAGTGGTCATCATCACTAGGTCCCCTGTTAGTGAGTCCCACAATTCCAAGTTGTTTTAAACATTGACACTTAATCTGTGAACCTAGGCAGATCATGAGAGGGAGAGCAGGAAGGGTTGTATCAGTGCTCATGGCCCCTTCTTTCATGCCCAGGGTAATGCTGATTGCCACTTTGGAGTAAGGAAACAATTTTCCCCAGGCCAGTTTGGCTAGGGATCCTGATGGTGTTCTACCATCTTCTGGGCATAAAGCAGAGGTCACTGGGGATGTGGCAGAGGAAGTTAGTTGTAAATTTCCTGTATTGTCCCGGAGGTTGGGCTAGATGACCCTGGAGATCCCTTCCAACCCTATGATTCTATGATCAATAGGCTTGATTTTTTTTTGTTGGTTTGAAACTGTTCCAATTCTTTTAGCTCCTGATAAATGGAACGCAACATTGCAATGTTCTCATCTGAATACATTTTCCCTCTGAAATTATATAACACTCTCTGTGTTTTATGGACCCTTCTGGCTTTCTTAATGACATAATAGGAGATAAGCGGTCTGCCTAGAGATATAGCGTAGGTTGTCTACTGCTAATGATTGGAAACCTCTCGCTCTCCTGATGCTAATGTCACTTTGAATATCACAAATATATTAAGACATGGAGCAAGCAAAGTTAAAAACGATGTCTTTTACATGTTTGCAAATGACCTGAAATCCTCCTCCCCCTCCCCTTTTGTCACTGTGGGGGAGACAGATGTTTTAATTTTTCAAATAAATATAAATGGTAATTTTAACATTTGCAACGGTGACATGATTCCATCTGATTTGGGGAAGCCATGTGCCACATATCGTACAATTTAGAAATCAAGTTGGAAAATGTCAGCTTGCGTGAGTAGGCTGGTGTGTCATTTAAAGCATACCGAAGGTGTGTAGGAGATAAGGAGGAGTGGGGCATTTAGGGGTGATTTGCATAAGGGCCATTGTTAGAAGGTGAATAAACGGCTGGCAAGAAACCTGCTTTACCTCTGTAAGTAGCAGTCTGTTAAAAGACCAATGGCAGCAAAAGAGAATTGCAACCCATGGATAATGGAGGCATTTAATAGGGATTTAGTGAATAAAATGTTGAGCTAGAGAAATAATAAAGAGACCAGAGTTCTCTTTGATATTTAATCATGTTTTTCATGCAGCTTTGGTACTTTTCTTCCCCCCAGAAGGTGATTATAGTGATAATCGTAATGTAAAGGGCTGAGCTGACCTGGTAGTAGAGGTCTCATTTCTGGCCTGTCCCACCATAATTGCACAGGAAGGAGAGTCAGAGCTTGAAAAGCTATAGGCAAGACAGAGCTACGTGGGAGCTCTCCACAAGGACCGGGAAGAATTGAGAGAGACAGAGAGGTGTCTTTCGCATGGTCGTTATTATGTGTATTGTACTCAATCCTGCTTTCCATGTTCTCCTCATTTCCAGATGTCCACGGTAGTCATGGGACACAGATATGACGTTTGTCCATCTTTTCCTCATATTTTTCCCCTGCGCACATTCTGCGATTTATTTTTGATACCGATGCCCAGGTGTTGCTGGTGTGCGTTACGTCTGTGCAGAGTCAAAAACTTCCCTTCTACTTCTCATGCCCCCCCTCTTCCCCCAGGAGCTGATTGGTCTATCTGATGGTAACCCCTCACACCCTCCTCAGATTTCTGAACTCCTTTTCCGCCATTTTTTATCAGTAAAGTGAGGTAAAGGTCATAAGGTTGCTTCTCCATTGGCCTCCTTCCTCCCGTGTACGCACACACTCTCTTATTTTTTTTCTAAGCCAGGAACGAGTCCTCATGTTACTGCTAATTCCTCCTGGCTTTAACAACAACAACAACAACAACATTCGATTTATAGACTGCCCTTCAGGATGACTTAACACCCACTAAGAGTAGTTTACAAAGTATGTCATTATTATCCCCACAACACCCTGTGAGGTGGGTGGGGCTGAGAGAGCTAGAAGCTGTGACCGACCCAAGGTCACCCAGCTGGCTTCAAGTGGAGGAGTGAGGAATCAAACCCGGTTCTCCAGATTAGAGTCCCGTGCTCTTTAACAACTACACCAAACTGGCCAGAAAATGGTTAAATGGCTGCTTTCCCCTCCCTCCCTCCCGGCTGTTTCAGGCTTATCTTAAAGCCAAAGAGAGGGGGGGAAACAAGTGTTTTGCACAGCCTTTTGGAGACAAAGCAGCAAGGAAGCTGCCAGGAGGCAATGAAGCAGCAGCATTTTAACCCTTTCCTAGCTTGACTTAAAAAAAATGAGAGTGGAACAAGCACTAAAAGTTCATGTTTCCCCCCAGAACTCTGCCTTTAATTGCCTCTCCAGTGGGCACGGGACAGCCCAATCAGCAAATACAGGGAGAGGGGGGATGGGCTCCAACATTGCAATGTTAGGCCAATGCGAATTTTTTTTTTAAAGAAAAAAATGATGTCAGCTCCAGCCCCCATAAAATGCAGCTCCAAAAAGACACATCTCAACTCATCAGTGGACATCAAATCACCTCAAGGTCATGCAGGGCAGAATGATGGGACCCCAAGTTGTTTCAGCACTGATGGGTGTGAATGCTCAGCATTGCTGGCTTAAAGTGTGCTGTGCGAAATGAGCCAAAAAGAAGGGCAGTCAGGATTAAGCTGGAACTTGCTGAACAGTGGAGCTGTTGCACAAGTTCTTTATGGATGTGTGATACCAGCAGAGATCAGATTCTAAATTAAGCTTCTTTCTAGGAAATTGAAGGCTCTGCCTTTTCTGCTGCCAGAATAGGTGTCTTGGTGCTGCCAGAACGGGAGTCTGTAGCTAATTAGGACTAGCTCATGAGAGCCTCCAAACTAACAGGATTCTTCTCTGCCTGGTCCAGGCTTCTACTTGGACCAGGGTTGTTACAGGTGTGTGTGGGGGGGTTCTTTTTCTAAAATTTTCTTTTTCCAAAATTTTCTTTTTAGCTATAGCAATTGGTTTCTCTTATTCTCTTTTCTTCTTTTTAAAGAAGAATTCTTGTTGATTTCTCATTAATTTGTCTCTGAAGGGTTTTTGTTGGTTTTGGTTTTGATTTTTACCAAGTGATGGTCTAGATTTCCTCCCCTGTGGATTTCTGCCTATTGGTAGGCCACTGTCATATGATACAGAGGGTAAAAAGAAGTCTAATGCAGCAAGGATACATTCAAACAAATCCTGGCTTGTGTTAATGGTTTGTTGACTGGCTCACCTTGTTCTTAATTTTTCAACCATGCTGGTAGCAGATTAATAAATAAATACATTATTTCTTAGAGATCTAAATCAAATCTTTCTCTTCATGAAAGTGGAATTGATTCAAAACTGACTCAAATTCCTAAAAAGAGGAATAGAAACATAGGAAGAGGAATTAAGAGAATTCCACTTAACCACCCAAAGTCACCCAGAAAACTTCCATGGCAGAATGAGGATCAGGGTCTTCCAGATCCTAATCCAGCACTCTAACCGCTACACAACACTGTCTCTATTATCAATGCCATCCCTCCAATGCACATTTGCATGTGGGTCCTTTTGCTGATAACCAAGTCCAAGAATACTCCCTCCCCAGGCCCTGGATCTTTGGTTTGGTAACCTTTCTCCATCCATAAATACCTCCGGAAGCCTACCCATCAACAAACCCACATTAATCCTGCTAATAGTTATAACTTTGATCCCAGCCCAGCCCAAGATAGTTACCTCCTCCACCAACATTTTCTGTGTGCAGCATATGAAAGAGGCCATTCTCGCAGCTCATCTGAAAAAGCCCCACAGATTCCTGTTTGGTCCTGAAGCAACCAGGTTTGCCTTGCTGTTAATTTTTCAACCATGTTTGCAGTATATAAACAAATAAGTACATTACTTTGCAGAGATCTAATTTGAATTTTCCTCTTCATGAAAGAAGAATAGAAACAGATTGCTGGATGACTTTGTTCACCATCACCACTCTGACTGATTGATTAATTACATTTATAGCCTGCCCTCCTCACAAGCGGGCTCAGGGAGGGTTACAACAAATAGGCAAATTACAACAGATAAAACAATAAAATCACATCTTGACATAGCAGCATATATTTCAGTATCCTGGATGGGGCGCCCTTCCCCTTTCCCTGCACACCATATACAAAGGGAAGAGAAATAAGCACCGATCTATCTAGAAGAACAGGTATATGAGTGCAGTTATTATTAGTATTATTATTTCAGGGAGAAATTTAGCAAAGAAATATTAAGACAATTCCACTTAACAACCCTTTGTTGGACCCACCACCCTTCTTCGCCCCAGGGCTGGAGTGTTTGAGGGGGTTCCAAGAAGGATTCTATTTAGGGGGATTCTGACTATCCACCTCCAAGAGGTCCATTTCCAGAATTTACAGGTTTTCAGTGAGCATGGATTCTTTTTTTTTTTTTAATACCTGTTCCTTTTATTTTAACACAAATTTTTACAAAGTAAACTTCCCGATATTGTTATACAGGTTTCCTTTTTCCTTACCCTCCCCTCCCTCCCTTCTCTCTCCTAATCTTCTTCTGTCATTGCTTCAGCCACAGTGAGCATGGATTCTCTCTCTTTAATGATAATGATCTTTTTGGAGCCTCAGATCATGGGGGAAATTCTCTTCTGAAAAGGAAGCATCATCCCTATATTGAGGTTGATAGGAAAGAAACATTTTATGAGAATAATTTTCTTCCTGTAAACCTTCCTGGTGACATATCAAGTGTTTTATATAATAATAATGATGGTGATGGTGATGGTGATGGTGATGGTGATGGTGATGGTGATGGTGATGGTGATGGTGATGGTGATGGTGATCATGACGACGATGACGATAACAACATTCGATTTATATACCGCCCTTCAGGATGACTTAACACCCACTCAGAGCGGTTTACAAAGTATACCATTATTATCCCCCCAACAATCCCTGTGAGGTGGGTGGGGCTGAGAGAGCTCCAGAGAGCTGTGACTGACCCAAGGTCACTCAGCTGGCTTCAAGTGGAGGAGTGGGGAATCAAACCCAGCTCTCCAGATTAGAGTCCCATGCTCTTAGCCACTACACCAAACTGGCTCCAAATTATGAAGGAAGGCAAAAATGTTCTTCAATTCAGGGTGATTGGAGAAGTGTTGCTCTCACACAGATTTGGTTTTGTGGTACTATCACATGCCCAGATTTGATTAGCTATGCAGTGCCATGATGTCATCATTCTAGATTTGACATGCCACATAGGGCTCGTCTGAGCACCACTTCCCAACATGGCACCTACCTCATATTTCAGGGAAATTGGCTAGTCAAAAGTCTGATGGGACTGCGGTTGCTAGTTAATTACTGCCTTGGAACAGCCATTGTCGGAGGGGCTGGAGGACAGGTGAGCTGTGAGCCTCTTCTTCAGTGGGCATGACTTACTTCCATCTCTACCCTATTGTTCTCTTCCCCTTACTGTAGATTCACAAGGATTGGCTAAGGTTCAACATTGGTGGGGAATAGCAATGGGCACAAACCAAAATATGAACAAAAGTTTGTCATGAAGTGGGCCAGTTCATGGTTCGCGAACCAGTGGTTCGTCGGGGTGCATTTTTGACAAACTGTGACGAACTGCTATGATTTTTAGACCGATTCGTTTGGTTCATTTTTCGGTTCATCACTGGAAACAGCCTGGTGCCAATCAATCAGTTCCCTAGGCAATGAGGGGGATGGGCTTTCTGCAGACCTGCTGCCCTGGAACTGATGTACTCACAAACCAAACGAACCAGTTCCCAAACCTGGTAATTTCATGCTGGTTCATGGTTCGTGAAATGCAATGAACCATGAACTGCAACAAAATGCCATTTTCCCAGTTCATGCCCATCTCTAGTAGGAAGAGACAACTCTACATGGTTAGAGGTATTCTGGTTAAATGTTTATCCTTCTTTTCAATCTTAATAGCTATATTATTGTACTTGTGTGTTTGATGGGATGGCACAAAGGGCACACAGTCATCATGTTCATCATATGACTCTTTTGGTGAAGAGGAATGACAGATGTGGCTCTGTATGAGCCACAGAGGGAGAATCCCTGCTCTAGATACATGATCCCTGATTGGTTGGATCATTTAATCTATCATGTATATGTAAGGGGCTATCAAGATGCAAACAACTTATGGTGACTCCAGGAAGGGGCTTTCAAGGCATTGCCTTCCTCTACAAAACCTTTCTTGGTGGTCCCCCATCCAAGTACCGACCATGCTTAGCATCCAAGATCTGATGAGACTGGGCTATACCCAGTAAAAAAGCAGGATGAGTCCAGAAATCAACTGGATTTTTAGTTGTTAAACTTTTGAAAGTCAAAGCAACAGGTATTCAAAGACTCTCAAAAGTTTATACACAATAAAAAACCTGAGCAAGATTCATGTCCAGAGCACCTTAAAGATCAACTGTTCTACTGCAGACCATGTTGGTCTGCAGTAGAACAGCAAGATTTGAGTCCAATGGCACCGTGTATGCCTATGTGCCATCAGGTCACAACCAACTTATGGTGACACCAGCGAGGGGCTTTCAAAGCAAGTGAGAAGCAAAGATGGTTTGCCATTGCCTTCCTCTGCAGAGCCTAGCTTGGTGGTCACCCATCCAAGTACTGACCCCGTTTAACTTCTGAAATCTGACAAGATTGAGCTATACCATGCCACCTTCCCTTCCTAATCAACCATAAGAGCCACTTTTAAAAAAATTAAAATCAGGAGTACTCAAGTGACTACTGATAGGGACAACAAACAGGGACAACACAGATCAACGTAGCAATGAAAAGGTTGGGGAGAGGGCTTTTAGAGAACAGCTCAGCCTCTTTAAAACTTTTTTAGATATATATGTTTTCCCATTAAATTGAAATTCAGCTTAACAGCAGACTGTCATGCTTTGTCATTCTATTGTGTGCAGGTGCACAGGTGCATCTGATGGAATGGGTGCAGGCTCACACAAACTTTCCCCACAATAAATGCACTGATGGTTAAGGTGCCACAAGATTCTTTGTTGTTTATATACTACTAACCTTAAGCAATAGAATGAGAGCTCTAAGCCGGTGCGAAGAAAAGCTTGGTCTCTGATAACGAAGGACAAAAGAGGGTCTATATTTCTATGATTATGGGGCAAAAATGAATGTTTCTGAAATGATCTAAGAGCACAGAATTATACAAAGGAACCAAGATATGAAAATGATAACAGCTGAGGACATGGATGTAGAAAATCTTCTCGCAGAGAAAGGAGAAATAGCTTGCAAGTACTGCTCAATGATCCAGTGTCTACAGGAAAAAATAATAATATCAGAAACAGGAAGCAGAACAGTGAAGTTTCAGTGGGGTGGAATAAATAATAAAAGGTTAAAAATGTGTGTTTATGAAATCCATAGAGAAGGCGATAAACTAGCACAGTTATTAAAAGTTGACTGAAGCCCTGAATGTTGGTTATCTTTGAGTGTCGGATACAATCACGCTTAGTTTCAAGGAATGGATTATCATAGCATTTGGGCTCAGCAGGAGGAGCTGCCTATCTGCTCCCCTGGGGTCTGCTAAATTCATACGAGATCCTTTCCTTATCAACAGCTTGATGTGCACACATTAGCAGCTGATAACCATCAATGTTAGATATGCCATCGTGTGTCAGGAGCACCCTTCTGTTCTCTATATCGAACAAACAGGCCGTATGTAAAAGAATAAATGCACCCGAATCCATCTTAAATGGCAGCACTCAGGAACCAGTGGGGGAACATTCATACTTGCCGATCTAAGATTCTCTATTGTTCCGCAAAAGAGCTTCAGAAAGAGAGGCCAGCTTCAAACTGCACCAGGAATTACAATGGTAGCTCCCAAAGGACTTAACAAAGACTTGGAAGTCAGCGCTCATTTCAGATGTTAACCAACACAGCAAAACTAGGCAAGTTATATTCACACTGTTTGATCTGTGGATATGCACATGCCGTCTTGTACTTCCTGCATTCTGTGGCTGTTTGACCCTGCTGTTTACAACATTTACCTTCATCACTTTGTGTGAGTGTGATATTTATAATATTTCTCCATACTGAGGATCCTCTCCATGCATTTGGCAAAAGGGGCTCTAGTCCATGAAAACATATGCTAGAATAGAGACTTGTTAGTCTTCAGCATATCATGAGGCTTCAGCTTGTTTACAAAGAAAAGCTGCTGTGAGTGCTGATTCCTGCATCCTAAATTACAGATGGAGTAACTCAGGACATTTTTTTTCAAGATGATTGGCAGCCCTAGCTCATAATATTTAAAAAGTCTTGGGTGGTGGCCACCAAAGGACAGTACATAGATGGCCTATTTAATAACTGCTTGGGTTGCTGGGACTCTGTAGATGAAGGAATTTATCTAATGATGGTTGTTGGGGGTTTTCCGGGCTGTATTGCCGTGGTCCGGGCTGTATTGCCGTGGTCCAAGACCACGGCAATACAGCCCGGAAAACCCCCAACAACCATCGTTCTCCGGCCGTGAAAGCCTTCGACAATTATCTAATGATCTTTCAGCCCCTTGAAGACAAGACAAGCGGGGATGCTACAATTGTCTGGTTCTTCCCTGTTGACCTCTGTTTTGTGTGTGTTATGTGACATCAAGTCGCTTCTGATTTAGGGTGAACCTATGACTTAATAACCTCCAAACCATCCTATCATCAACCTTCTTATTCAGGTCTTGCAAACTGAAGTCCATGGCTTGCTTTATTGAGTCAATCCATATCATGTTGGGTCTTCCTCTTTTCCTACTGCCTTCAATTTTTCCTAGAATTATTATCTTTTCCCATAAGTCTTGATCAAAGTCTGATACCCTCTGTTTCATCGTGTTAGCTTCTAAGGAGAATTCAGCCTCCATTTCATCATGTTAGCTTCTAGGGAGAATTCAGACCTGAATTCAGCCATCTGCTTTAGGTTTAGGACAAATGTAACATTCTGGTCCTTTCTTGTTCCATAGAACAGTTGTATTCTGCATCCTTCCAGTGATCCATTGCACATTTTTTGAACTCTGTGCGGATGCACAGGACATGAGAATATTGATACAGGGTTTGCTTTCATGCACCTCCAATGAAGTCTCTAATCAATTTAGTTTTCTTTACCTCATTTATACCCTGCCCTTCTCACTGAGACTCATGATGGATTACAAAATATAGAAAACCATTTAATCAGACAACATAAGATATCCAGTAAACCAGTAGTACTCACTCTACTGCTTGTAGAGGACCCTAGTCACAATTATGATCAAGCAAAAGAGCCATGTGACTACTGTAACAAATAATATTAAATATAGAGTTGCCAGCAACCTGTGAAAAAGATGTCCTGTCCTTTTAATAGAGCCTTAATGGAATGTCATTTACTAGGAGGATATTATTTACTTCCATGTCATGAAAAGGTTCAGCTGCCTTTTTCATACATTTTCATCCAGGACTGCTGACAATCCTGCAGCTATCCTGTCCTATAGTGCCTTCAGCAACAGGTGTTTCAAGGTGAGAACCACCTGCAAACCACAAGCCCACCAGGCAATAGCCTTGCCCATTTTCATGGAACAAGAGTCAGGCACCACTTTAGAAAACAGTACTTAGACGATCCACAGGTGTCACACCAAAGAGCCTCCTGTTGCTCTAGAGTAGACATGGGCATGAACCGAAAAAAATGAACCACCTGATTCATGGTTCGTCACTTTTCCACGAACCACGAACCTCCATGAACTTTTACCAGTTCACGAATCGGTTCATGGTTCATAGTTCGTGGAATTCAAATGCCCGGTGCCAGCTTCTGAAGCTGGTGCGGGGTGTTTGAAACTGGCAGCCGCCTTCTCCTGTCACACCAAAGTGGCAGGAAAAGTCTGTCAGTTTCAAACACCCCACACAGGCTTCATCTGATCGGGTGAAGCCAGCGCGGGGCATGTGAAATTGACAGCCCTGTTCTCCTGTCCCCCAAGTGGCAGGAGAATGGGGCTGTCAGCATCACTCAACCCACACTGGCTTCAGACCATCAGCTGAACCCAGCGTGGGGTGAGTGAAACTGACATCCCTGGGCGGTTTGTGGTGTGGGGTGAACCCACACCAGCTTCAGCCTATTGGCTGAACCCAACACGGAGTGAGTGAAACTAACAGCCCGGGCCAGTTCATGGTTCAGGAAAACACGGTTCATGGGGCCGCATTTTCCATGAACCCCACGACTTTTTGGCCCAGTTTATCACGTTCGTGAGCAGTTCGTGACCCCGGACAGGCTGGCGCCACCAAGGGTGTGTGAAATTGACAGACCCATTCTCCTGCTACAGGCATCAAAAAGTCGTGGGGTTTGTGGAAAACACGGTCCCACGAACCGCGTTTTCCCGAACCACAAACCGGCCCAGTTCATGCATTTTTTTGGTTCATATTGCGGTCTGTGCCCACCTCTACTCTAGGGCCACTGTAAAAAGAATGAAATAGGATTAGGATTACAGAACTGGAAAACAATGTCAACAAAAAAACCCCCTATCTAAAGCATGACACACCATAATGTAAAAAGTGGGTTACAAGGCAGAAGGCAATATGGAACAAGCAAGGTGATACGTACAATAACAAAGCAATATAATTTTGGGTGTGCTTTGACCCGTTTGAGCTGTAAGACTCCTATTAGACCTCCTGAGCTTCTCCTTTATACTGTTATTCTGATCCCTTTATCAAAATATGGGTTAAGCTAAAAAATGTTCATTGTAAAATAGATGAACTGGGGGATAGGAGATCCTGAAGAATGTCATGGGCGAGGGGAGTTTGCAGTGGGAAGGAAGAATCAGTGGAAATTGCCAATTTTGTCTGGATCTATCTAAATATATTTTAGGAGGTGCCTCTAATAGTATTTCCCTCTAGGGAAGAGGGCAGAGATCACATCTCCTCCTTAAGACTACGTGTGAGATGAAGCCCAAAATTCACATATTTCTGGTATATATCAGCAGGCTATATGGACACAGCACTGTACAAAAAGTCCCCCTACTTTATTGTGGAACAGAAAAACAATTCCAGGTGTGGAGAGGAGGCGGAATAGAATTAGAAGGTCAGATTTAAAACAAACTCTGCTCTATTGACTTAAATGCAAAATAGTTTCCTGCCGTTGATGGCAACAGAATCTTCCTCCCCTCAAATGCTCGGGTCTACTTCAGAGCTAGGGAGCTAAAGTTGTCACACAATGCATAACGAGTGGCACTTTGCAAGTCTGGCTGGGAGTGTTTTTAACGGCTCAGCTGCTCAAACGGAAAGAATGCCAGCTTTGGCTTCTTTCTTATTTTTAACAGAAACTCATTCCTGGAAAAAATATGCAAGTCTGCCTTGTTTGGTTTCCTGAAGGCTTTGGGAAACAAGCAACCCCCTAAAGCACTCAAAAATGTGTTATTTCAATGGAGTGTCGGGTGCCAGCAATCCTGTCAGCAGAACACGGTCCTCATGCCAAGTTTGGTGCTTGAAAACGTGGAGGTCGTACAGCAAAGAAGGTGTGAGAGGAGGTGAAGGCAGACTGCCCAAAGATGGCTGACGAGTGTTGACATTTCCAGAGATGGTGTGGCAAATTCGACAGACATTTTGGGCAGTTGGACAAGCATCACACACAGTCCATTTCCCTGAAGCGGCAGGATGGAGGGAAGAGACAATGTGTTGGATCCTTCCTCCCATGTCTCTTTCATGCCCTTGAAACTCAATGCTGACATTAAATAGGGGTGCTTCTGAAATTCTCCTCATTGAAATGTCTCTGTGGAGTTCCGAATTACCTCATAAATATACAACAGCCCTAATGTTCCTATGCTCCCACAGTGGCCACAGTGGCCAACAAACTGCCCCCCAGATGGTCCACAGGCAAGCAAGAAACAGAGGTCAACTCCCCCCCCCCATTATTGTCTCCCCTCATAGGTGCCCCAAACATTTAGCATTTAACCATCACAATGAAAGGTGAACTGAACTCATCACTTAGAACTGAACTAAGCTAGAGTTTAAACAGAAATCCACATCCTAACTAAGGTTCCAGAGAAAATAAAATATATTGCATATGTTATTCACGGAATCTTATCAAGCATTTTCTCAAGTTTCAGCAGATTGAGGAAATTTCGCTCCATCATTGCCTTTACTTTCCATTTCTGCATATAAAGTTAGCCACGTTTAATGCTGCAATTTTCACCCACAAGTCAATCCTGTTTGGGTCATTGCAAAACAAAACTAGACAAAGGGGATAAGAATAACCTCCTGTGCTGAACAGATTCTTTTAAGGGATACTTCAGGGAAACCATTTCTATCATCATCTCATGTTTCCTTCCCTCTAGTGTACATTTCTGCTTTCAATTATAAAATGCAATTATCAATTTATGTTAAAATTGCTCTCATTAATAGTTTTAATATATTTTGATACATATTTGGTTTTTTGACATTAGATGTTAAAAACCCTTTATATGCCACAACTGAAAGTTAACTTTAACTCAGTAATGGCTGTTGTGGGTTTTCCGGGCTGTATTGCCGTGGTCTTGGCATTGTAGTTCCTGACGTTTCGCCAGCAGCTGTGGCTGGCATCTTTTGGTGCTACACCTCTGAAGATGCCAGCCACAGCTGCTGGCGAAACGTCAGGAACTACAATGCCAAGACCACGGCAATACAGCCCAGAAAACCCACAACAGCCATCGTTCTCTGGCCGTGAAAGCCTTCGACAATACATTTAACTCAGTAACTTTGCCTTAACAAAATTGGTGCTAATTGGTAGGTTTCAGAAATCTCTAAGGCAGCTCAATTCACTCTGTCCATTTTCCAACAAAGAGATTTTTCATGTTGGCACCTGTAAGTCAAGGAGCGAAATGTAAGTGGTGGGAGGGAAAACATTCGTGGGTGTGGGAAATTGTTACTTCCTTCCTGTGATCACAAAGGTTGCATATACTATAGTATATAGTATATGCAGATATACTATACTATACTATACTATACTATACTATACTATACTATACTATACTATACTATACTATACTATACTATACTATACTATACTATACTATATCCCAAACAGCAACTGGAGAGTTGTTACAAAATATTTCCTTAAAACACATTGATTTTGCAAGATCTGAATCCAATAGTACCTTAAAGACCAAGTCCATTTCAGAGGTATGAGCTTTTGAGACACAAAGCTCTCTTCAACTTCAGACCATCACAGCTACCCACCTGAAACTCATTAATTTTGCAGCTGTTCAATGACATTTTTTCTATTTATTTTGCATTATTTATAGTCTACCTTTCTTACTGAGACTCAAGGTGGATTACACAGTGGTAGTCAATATGATCAATGGCTGAGACTAGAGATGGCCATGAACCAGGAAAATTCTGAACTGTGCAGTTCATGATTCATCGCATTTCATGAACCACGAACTTTCACGAACTTGCCCCGTTTGCGAACTGGTTCGTTCAGTTCGTGAAAACATCACTTCCTGGTCAACAGAAAGCCCATCCCCCCCATTGCCTAGGAAACTGACTGATTGGTGCCAGGCTGTCTGCAGTGACAAACCGAAATATGAACCAAACGAATTGGGCTAAATTTCATCATGAGCTCACATGAGCCACTGGTTCACGAACCATGAACTGGCCAAGTTCATGATGAACTTCAGTTCGTTATTTCAATTCATGCCCACTTCTAGCTGAGACATTCAATAAACAATACAATAGGGTATAGATGGCAGAAATCTGATACAAAGCTTAAACAATGCTTTATTAAAGCAGCTCTTTAAACCATTTCCTTACAGTACAATGCTATTATCTGATCTGTATTTTTGCACAAGTTGCACAGTTAGGAAAGTGTGAGCTTTCCTGACCTCTTCAGGTAGGATGTTCCCATAAAGTGGGGGCTACTACAGAAAATGCATCTGTATGGGCAGTTGTTGATTTTGCCCATTTGCAGGGTGGCACCTGCAGAAGGCCCTGTTCAGATGAGTAAAGCTGCCATGGTGAAGCACAAGAAGAGAAATGGTCCCTTAGATATGAGGGACAAATGGCTTTGTATGATATAGCCAAAACCTTGAACTGAGCCCAGTAACTGAAAGGTAACCAGTGGAATGACTGGTATTCCTTATCTTTTCTCCATCTGCTCATGCACCAGCTGAGGAGGCTTTCATGATCCTCCAAATAGAATTTTGGGATAAAAACAGGCTGCTCAGGGAATAAGAAGGTAGAGAATGATTCACTCCAACAACTCATCCTATAATATAATTGTGTTCGTGGGTTTCCGACAGCTCACATTGATCCTGGTACGCCTGTGTGGGAGCACCAGGATAAAAAGTGCACAGTCGAACACGACCTCCAGAGGGTGCTGCTGGTGGTGGATGGCCAGGTGAGCCTGCCCGTCCTGCTGCCGCCAGACTATGAGCCAAGCTACAAGTGACTTTTTTCACGTGGAGAACACTTGATCGTTTTCGCAAGTTTTCCTGGGAACTGAATCCAAGAGTCCTTCCCATCTGTTAGAATCGCTGCCTGAAGAGCCAGAGAAAGCCAGCTGCAGCAGCAGCTTTTGCAAATCGGTCCTCCAGTCACAAGCTGGTTCTCAACGATCTTTGGGGGCGGGCAGCTGCTACTTTCTCCCTGGGCATCCTGCTCCTGGGGAGCTGCTCTGGAGAAAGCCACCGTGTCAGTGAAGTTTCAGCAGCAGCGACAGCAGAAGAATCTGCTGCTGCTCTAACATGCCCTCATTCCAGTTTTTCTCCAGGAGCTCAGGAGCTTAGAGCAGCAGCAGATTCTTCCGCTGTCGCTGCGACTGGAGCTTCACCGACATGAAGGCTTTCTCCAGGGCAGCTCCCCAGGAGCAGGACGCCCAGGGAGAACGTAACAGCTGCCTGCCCCCAAAGATCGTTGAGAGCCCTCTTGTCCAGCAGGCTTGTGAATGGAGGAACAATTTGCAAAAACTGCTGCTGCAGCTGGCTTTCTCTGGCTCTTCAGGCAGCAATTCTAACAGACAGGGGAAGGACACTTGGACTTCAGTTCCCAGGAAAACATGTGAAAAAAGTCACTTGTAGCTTGGCTCTATGTAGCCCAGCTGGACGGGGAGGGCGGCGCAGTAAGAGTGATGCGCCTGCAAGCCCCAGTGGAGCCAGAGTGCGCTGCTCTTGGCTGAGCTGGGGAGACAGGGTGAGAGCAATGCGCCCGCCACCCTGCGAACCCCGCTAGAGACGGAGTGTGCCGCTCTCAGCGGAGCCAGGGTGACGTGGCAAGAGCGATGCACCCGCTGCCCTGTGAGCCCCGCTGGAGCTAGGATGCACCACTCTCGGCGGAGCCGGGGTGAAGGGGCAAGAGTGATATGCCTGCCGCCCTGTGAACCCCACTGGAGCCGGGTGATGGGATGACAGCAGTGTACCCGCCACCCTGCAAGGTCCACTGGAGCCGGGGATGCAGCGGGAAGACCGAGCCCGCCTGCTCTGCCCTTCCTGGCACCCTTTCAAATCCTTGTCAGTGCCCTGGTTGCCTGTATATACTGATGTCTACTGGTTCAGTTCTCTCTCTTTCTCTCCCCCTGCCACACTGAATTTGTAGATCTGTTTATATTGCATGCATATTATGTACAGTTTTGGTATTATTAATATATATGATGTACATAATTTACACACGATATATGTTTTATTTATTTAGATATTTATACCCCACTTTTCTCCCAAAGAAGGTTTTGACCTTTCTTCCTTCATTTTATCCACACAACAACAGCCCTGTAAGTTAAGTTAGGTTTACGCAGTGGGACTGTGTGGCAGAGTTCCTCGATCTCTCAGCTCCTAAATCCTATACTCTAGCCACTGTACCATGGTGGCCATAATGTATAAGCTATAGCATTGATGCGCAAACATTAAAAATACATCAATTTTACATTTTATACCATAAAATCATGTGATTTTTTTTTAAATCACAGATTCAATCTGTGCAAGGGAGAATTGTAATTAAAAATGATTTTTTTAGGTTAAAACAGCATAAACCAGAAATTTGAAAACCTTCCTAGTTATTCCGATATGTTCCATACAGTCTTGAATTATAGGCCTGGACTTAAAAGGTGTAGCCTTGCTTTTGGTATTTCTATTGACGATTGGATTGAGAATCTCATTAAAATTGCCGTGAAAAATAAGAAGCAGATTGATGCCTGTGATAATGGCCAATAAAGAATTTTAAAAAATCAGACTCATTATTATTAGGTGCATAGATATTTGAAAGAATCCATTCCCTCCTCTTATGTTTAGCACGTAATAAAAAATATCTCCCTTCTGGATCAATGAAGGAGGATAAAAGGACGATGGGAAGGGCTTTATATATTAAAATTGCAAGCCCTTTACTCTTTTGTGAATTGCCTGCACAATAGGTTCTCTCCTACCCTTTTTTTTAAAGCATTATTATTATTGGAATGAATATGAGAATCTTGTACTTATTTGAACATTATTTCCCTTTAAATACTACAGGACCTACTTTCACTTCTGAGGTCCACTTAATCGCTCCCAAATTCTACAAGTACTCAAGAATATAAGCACACTATTTTCCTCTCGCTACGTTCTCTTCACCCTCAACCATTCTCTGTGCTTCCTGGCGCATGTTCATCATCCTCAAGACGTTTTTGTGAGGGTTCTTTTTGTATGGTTGGTTAATTTAAAAAGCCATAATTTTCTGTGAATCTGGTAATACTGAAGTGTAGAGCCACCATATCTTATCTTAGGGACAATTCACACCATGCAAACTTCTCATAGCCACCATGAGAACTTTGGATCACACATAGTTTCAGGTGGGTAGCTGAGCTGGTCTGCAGCAGAAAAGCAAGACTGAAGTCTGGTAGCACCTTAGAGACCTGCAAGATTTCCAAGGTATAAGTTTTCAAGAGTCAAAGCTCCCTTCATCAGGAAGATTTGGCTCACACATTTGATTCAAAGCAGGGAGGGAAAGAGTAAAGGAATAATTTTACCAGCTCCCTCATCTTGCTGAGGATTTCACTTCCCTTCCTATTCAGGTACCCATAAAGCTTGGGCATGACTGGAAGTATGAGCCTTTGGGCAGGAGTCCCACACTTCAAACACTACATCATACTAGCATCACTCTGATATTACCATTAGATTAAAAGTATAGCTACCTCACCTAGGTGGACAGCATCACTAGAGCAGTACAGTATACTGAGGCAAAGTTTCAGTATTTTCGGATGCATCCATTTTCTCCCCCAAGATACGTGCATATGCAACAGAAGTTCTTGTTCTCCTTCTGCCAGCCGTTCCATCATTTGTATGCGCCGCAATCTTTTTGTAAATGTTCTTTTGAACAAAAATCCTATTGAACTCTCTGATATGAATGAAATGAGAGATGAGCATTTTTTTTAAGAAGTGGAAGGTTTGGGAGGATAATGTAGAACTCATTACTGCTATAAGACCATGTGCGTTGCAGCCGTTTAAACATAATTTGCAGCGAAATATAAGATGCTGCAAGTCCATTTTGTAACTGATGGGGGATGTGAGTTTATTTTTTTTCCCAACCCTTTTCAAAATCAAATAATTTCCAAGAAATAAAAGTTCCCACTTAAATATGATTCAGAGATCAGGTGCCTTACAGAATTTGTACAAAAGGAACGGAAAGGAATCAGAAATATAGATATTCCAAGCATTAGCATCAATTTACCCTAGCACATGTTGCAACTGTCTCTATTTATTTATTTATTTATTTATTTATTACATTTATAGTCCACCTTTCTGACTGTCTAGACAATACTTGTATTCTGCTATCTATCCTTGGAAACAGATCCAGAGGAGTTAGCCGTTTTAATCTGTAGTTGCAAAATAGTAAAGAGTCCCGTAACACCTTTAAGACTAAACAACTTTAGTGGGAGGTGAAGGGGAAATTGTGGTCTTTGGATAGTTGTTAAGGGGGAGATAGAAACTTACTTAAGGTTAAAAGGGGGTATATTTTATTTTATTGGATTAGTATAGAGTTATAGTATTATAGTATTATAAAGTTAAGAGTAAGACAGCGTATTCATATGGGAAGTAATAAGGTTGTACAATAAGGTTGTATAGGTAATAGGGAGTATATACAATATTTTAGTGATGTAATAGAAGCAATAGATTTATAATATAGATAATAGGTATTTAAGGATTAGTATATTATATATTATATTATATATATATATATATATATTAGTTAGTATATGTACCTATTATATACTTATATATATTTTTATACTCTTAATTTAGATAAGTATTATATTAAGATAGTTAATACAACTAAATAGACTAGATTAGTATGTATTATATAGATATATATTATATATATTATTATAGATTTTAAGAATTTATAGTATATATTCTTTAGGTTAAGTTGGGTATGGAAAACTGTTGGGAGTCATTAGAAAAGGGAGGGGGGAAAGGATGGGGAAAATGCAATGGGGTGGAAAATGATAATGATTATTATGTTTAGGTTTGTAAACCCATCCAATAAAAATTCTTAAAAAAAAAAGACTAAACAACTTTATTGTAGCATAAGCTTTCGAGAACCACAGTTCTCTTTGTCAGATGCATCTGACAAAGAGAACTGTGGTTCTCGAAAGCTTATGCTACAATAAATTTGGTTAGTCTTAAAGGTGTTACAGGATTCTTACTATCCTTGGAAAATTACTGTGTCTGTGTGTTTTTGTGTTGTGTCTGTAGGGAGGGGGGCCTTGTTGCATTTGGGGGTGCCTTGTTAACTATATAAGCTGTTGCAGAATGAAAGGAAGAAACTGGTAAATACCAAAGGAAGAAACTGGTAAATAGACCACAACTTCGGTGAATGTACATGATAGATGTGCATCTAACTCCAGACAAGTAGCTCTAAAACTCTTCCTAACAGAGGTATCTATGAACACTGGCAAAGCAGATTCAGTACCACTGGGCCATAGCCCCTCTGCTTACCAAGACTGCATGAGGCTATCTTTAATTAGTTATGCTCAAATTACCTGTCAATGAGTTTATTCACCGTGCAAGGAGGGAAGACAGACATGAGCATACTGCATCCATGCGATCACTGAGTTGTCTGCATGGTGTGAACAACACAAGGAAGCAACCCCATGCATGCCCCCCTCCCCATGATCTGCAAAATTTGGAAAGCAGCATCACTGACCATGGGTAGGGGGAGTACACTCAGGCACTTTCTCTGTGTATTTGCACCAAGCAGATTACTCAGCAATCATGCAATAGCAGGACAGGGGCCAGTTCAGTCATGCTGGCTCTCTGGAGCTGTCAAAGACTGAATCCTGGATCTTACACATGCAGAGCAGATGCACAACCACTGAGCCATGCCCCCCAACATGTGGGGTACAGCTCTTTGTTTATGTTGCTAGGTTGTTAAGCACCAGTGGTACAGGCCCCATTTTCTATTTTATGTATCTGTCGCCAAACTCAATTTAAAGCTTTGTTAAAAAAACAAAAAGTTACCTGCCTTTATCACATTGCATTTTTTCTGTCTACACCACAAAACAGTAGATGTCTTTTTGTTCAGCTCAGCAGAGAGGCTGTTACCACGGCATCACACCATGGTAAGTAATAACCCACAAACTGTGAAAACATTATATTTCCACTGTTAAACTGTCACAAGGAAGACGGAGCAGGTTTCATTTGCTCTTGCTGCATTACTACTGCAGTGGCTCTTGGCCTTTTGCAATCCATTCAGGTGTTTTATTCTTTGTTTGCCAAATAAATTTCAGTCAGTGGGTTGCATCCAGCCAGCTTTTCCACCAGTGAAAAAGGGAGGAAAAGGTTATCTGAGCCAGGTTATGCTGGTGTGATCACAGGACCTGGAACAGGTCTGCCAACTCTGGCTTGGGAATTCTTGAAGATTTGGAGATGGTACATGGGAGGGACTTCTGTTTCTCCTGGATTTTATGATATATTTATTTATTTACAAAATTTGCATACTGCCTTTCTGCCCAATGAGGGCCTTCAAAGCAGAGAGCAGTTGAAATAAAACATAATCATATCTCATCAAAATAGTTAATAAAAAACAATTCAGTCCAAAGCTAAAATACATATTAAAAGAGAATAAAAACAAGAAGAGGCCGTTGAAGAAACACCAAACCGAACCTAAAAATTATTCACCTTCTAGGGGATGACAGTGACAGAAGGGGACAGAAGAATATCCTGGAGAGAGTTCCATAGTTTGGGTGCTATGACTGAAAAGGCCCTGTCTCAGGTTGCCACCTGTCTAATCTCAAACAATGAAAAAGGGCCTTGGAAGACGACCTGGAATTGGACTTGTGGATGTCATAGAGTCTATCCGCCAAAGCTGCCATTCTTTCCCAGGGAAACTAATATTTGCAGGAGATCTTTACGCTTAACCAGAACATTAGTAACCCGTCCCTAACCTGGATGAAAAAAGCCATGTGGAATGCAGGCTGCAGTAAGGAAGGGAATTGGGTGAGATTCAGTGGAAAAATTGGTTGGATCCTATGTAGGGTTGCCAGGTCCCCAGGCCATAAAACCAGGAGATGGGAGGGCTGTCACAGGGACACTCCTGGAGTCCTTACCCCACATGCATGCTCCGGAGCCTTCCTTGTCACACTGGGTAAGACATCACTCCTATCGTGACAAAGGAACTGAAGGTCCTTGAGCAGGGCTATTATGCTTAAAATTGGCTGATTTTAAGCAAAATTTGTTTCAAAACGGCCTTCACTTCCTTTGTTTCGCTGGGAACGATGTTATTCCTGGCATCAACCTAAGGAGCGGGATACCTGCAACTGGAGGAATAGGGATATCATGGGTCCCAATAAATAACAACAAGAAATGAATGTATGAATTCATAAATACTAACATACAGCTATACAAAGTGCCTATGTGCTCGTATAAATATTCGTAAATATTTTTTTTAATTCATACAAAATTCAATCAACATTCCAACATAACCAAGTTTGCAATATCAATCATGTGACAATCAATAATGCACATAATATAAGTTCATATACAATATCAAAAGAATGTCAGCCATGCACAAATAGTAAGTTCCTATAGCAGAGACTTACCTTGATCATGGAAGTTTTCCTTTCAATGCACCTAAAGGAGAAGAAAAGATCACTTTACCATCAAGAATTTGTATACTATAGGAATTTACTATTTGTGCATGACTGACATCCTTTTGATATTGTATATGAACTTATGACATGTGCATTATTGATTGCCACATGATTGATATTGCAAAGTTGGGTATGTTGGAATGTTGATTGAATTTTGTATGAATTTTATTAAAATGTTTATGAATGTACATGAGCACACAGGCACTTTGTATAGCTGTATGTTAGTATTTATAAATTCATACTTGAATTTCTTCTTGTTATTTATTGGGGCCCATGATAACCCTATTCCTTTGGTGGTGGGTTTCCCATTCCTTAGGTTGGTGCTTTGTTAGTGGGGAAACCTCTTATTTGGTTCTTGTCATTCCTGGCATGACAAGGAAGGTTCTAGAGCATATGGGAGCATGCTCCAGAGATCCTGGACCCATTCCTCATGCCCCTTCCCACTGGCCAGGTGAGTATCGGTGGAGGGCAGAGGCTGAGAATGGGGGATCCCCTGCTCCCACTGGGTGACTAGCAGACCTAATCCTATGTGGCATAATTTTTGGTGGACTCATAATAAGTAAATAAATATAAATACATAAATAAATGTATCTCTTCATTACTCATGTTTGTCTTAAGCCAAACCTTTATGCAAAAAAGGTATTGAATTTATTTTTCATGTAAACCTCCCCCCCTTAAAAGGCTTTAAGAAGGGAGGCTACCATTTTTTTTATTTTGATGTAAATTGTCTATTTATTTTTATACAGAGAAAATATTTATTAGCAAATACATGTTCTGTTTTCTATTTGGTATACCTGAAGCAATAGCAAATTTAATGCGTATCAGTTGTGTTTATTTGTTTAAAATTAAAGGTCATTGCGTAGAAAAACCCCCAAAATCCTGTATGCCCAGTAATATATAGGAACAACCTGGCACTTCAGGGTAGGCTGCATCAATAGGACCCTGCTCAGATTAAACTAAACCTGAAATACTCCACAATAATAGTTAACTATTATCTGATTATGAGCCCTGTGGTGCAGAGTAGTAAGCTGCAGTACTGCAGCCCAAGCTCTACTCACAACCTGAGTTCGATCCTGGCAGAAGGCTGACTCAGCCTTCCATCCTTCTGACTGAATTGATGCGATGCTGCAGTGACTGAACTCCAGAGCTCAGGTGATCCCTCCGGCCTTCCGAGGTCAGTAAAATGAGTCCCCAGTTTCCTGGGGGTAAAGTGTAGATGACTGGGGAAGGCAATGGCAAACCACCTGGTTACAGAAGTCTGCCAAGAAAACGTCATTATGTTTCGTGCCGCCATGGGTCAGTAATGACTCGGTGCTTGCACAGGGGACTGACTACCTTTACCTTATCTGATTATCTGAGTTCTGTCCCATTTAGGATTCAGTTCCTTTACACTCCTTTGGATTCAATCAAAAATTGTTCTACCAAAATTTGTGACTGAAGAACAAACTCAAGGTCAGACAGCAGTAGCCAGCCTGGCACTATATAGGTACAGTATATTGTGCTACCTCTGATGTTTTCTTTTACCATCTAATACAAAAGCATCCCACAGCTGGCAATGGGGAATATTTTTTCCCATCTCATTAAGCTGAAGGCACAGCCTTTGTTTGCCAAATAAATTTCAGTCAATATCTTCTGAATAAAACACACCCTTTGTTTAAAAAAAGAGCAACTCATCCCTATCACATAAGCCCCACTTAAACCAAACATGTCTCACACAGATCATACGAAGCAGCTGTGTAGACAGCTTGAAAAACAACTCAAGTGCTGACCTTTTTGCTTCCAAAACTTAAGGAAAAAGCTGGTCAATGTTATGTATTTAAGATGAAAAGGCTTGGGGGAGGGGGGAATGACATTTTTTAAATTTTTATTTAAATAGCCACTACTTTTCAAGTCAAGAAATATTTATTGCTGAAAAGGTATTCTGCTTACAGTCTAGTATACTGAGTCAGGAGGACTAGGGGTGTGCAAAACAAAATAAACAAGCCAGAAATGTGCCCAGAAATTCCTGTTTCATTTCATTAAAGCATCTTCAGGAATCATCTGGGGGATCAGCTAGGGGCAGCAGCAGGCAGCCAGCCAGCATAACAGAATGATGTTTTCCTTAACAGCATTCACCAATGGAATCTCAATGGGAGAGTGCCCTAACATTATCAATTAACTATGTTGGTGGGAAGGGAGAATGTACACAACGTGCACGAGTGCATCTTTTTCCCATTGCTACATAAGCAATAGTATTGTCTCCCTGCCAATTTGGTCCTTGAAAGGTGAGACGCTTCCCTGTCTGTCTGCTTTGGAAAAGTTTGAAAAGGGAAATGTACAGACTTCAATTATAGACTGCAATTCTAAAGACACTTCCCTGGGAGTAAGCACTATTGAATTTTCCCAGGGAACCAGTAGTTCGTGGGAACTCACTTCTCATGAACCATGACAAATTTTAGCCCAGTTTGTTTCGTATTTCAGTCCATCACTGCACACAGCCTGGTGCCGATCAATCAGTTTCCTAGGCAATGGGAGGTATGGGCTCTTTGCCGACCTTCTGCTGACCTGGAAGTGACGTTTTCACAAACAGAACGAACTGGTTCGTGAACCAGGGAAAGTCTGTGAAAGTTCATGAAATGTGACGAACCACAAACTGCACGCTTTGGAATTTTCCCAGTTCGTGCCCATCTCTAGAGAAGACCTGTTTAGGATTGCTTCCCCCCCACCCCATCCAATATCTGCCAAAATATTATTTAAAAATGAATTCTCCACATCAAGTTTAAGTCAAGTCCACTGAGAGACATTGGCCTACTGTGCCTTTTCGAAAAGAATCCTACCTGCCCACTGCAAAAGGAAAACTGATGGAAAAAACATAGGTTTGTTGGGGGGGGGGTCAGACAATCATGCCGCTTGCATGCCAGCCTGCCTGCACTTGGGCAATAGCAACTGGCAGTGATTAATGTGAGCATACCCCCTTTTGCAGCAAAATGCTGAGCATCAAAAGGAAGGATTTGCTCCTCTTTGTGGGGACAAAACTACAAAGCACAAGGAAACATGGCACCAACAGGCAACAGGATGCAAAGGTAATAATTTATTGGTGTTATAGAAAAAGATAAAAGTGAACATGAAGTAGGATTGTTTTTAATGCCACCACCACTGCTCCGCTAACCCTTTGCCAGCCAGTTCCGCATGATAGTGTGTACCCACCAGTACTCACCTGCTTCAGGGTCCATTGCGTGTGTTTGTGTGCATGCGTACATAGTGTTACTGAGGAAAAACTCAGTGGATTGATGATTTAGAGGGAGGACTGTGTTCTGTGCGATTTTGGTGCCGTTAAGTATAAAAGTAGCTGCCCAAAGAGACTGGAAGCCCTCATTGCAAAGAATGGGGCCAATACTCATGGTAACAACAACAACAATAAAAATGGATTAGGTCCAAGCTGGCAACGTCTCTCCCAGAAAAAACCAACAATGGTACATAGTTCATTCATAAATCCTAAATTTGAAATGGATTTTTTTCTGGGGCACACTCCTATTTGGGACAATGTGCATATTCCACGTGAATTCATATACACTGCACAGTGTAAAATAAAGGATGAACACATTTCCACATTTCTGCTCTGAGAGATGTTATTGAATTTTTTTAAAATCAAAACTTTCAGTTCTTGTCATGGCTTCTCCCCACGCAGGATCATTTTATCACATTTACATTTCACTCATTCTCCAAGGAGCTCAAGATGGAAAACATCATTCTCCTCTCCTACATTTTATCCCCCAAATAGCTCTTATTTATTTACTTTGTTTGTACCATGCCTTTCTTCCCAAATGGGAATCCAAAACAGTCTGTTTTCCTCTCCTCTATCTTATCCTCATAACAACCTTGTGAGATAAGTTAGACTGAGAATATGTTACTGAGCCAGGGTCATCTTTCCATGGCAGAAAAGTGGGGTATAAATGATGAAAATAAAAAAAATAAATATTGCTGAAGATGGTAAGGCAGATAAAAGATAAGTTGTTTAGTGTCGGGAAAGGCAAAAAGGATATGGGGGCTGCCAGCAGGAGGGAAAGATGAAATGATGTGGGGAAGGGAATACAGGAGAAAATAAGTTGCTCCAGAAGTCCTTATAGGTTCCCTACCTGCAACTGAGCCCAACCGCCAACACCACACTTGTGGGATACAGTTTTCCCAGGGAAAGCTGAAGACATGGGGGCAAGTTAAGGTAGATTGAAGGATAAGAAAAGGGAAAGATTATGGGGGATTAAGGGAAAGAGGAAGTTATGGAGTAAGTGTAATGAGATGCCCCCTGCAAATCTTTGTAGGTCTCCCATTTGTAAATATATCTAATTCGAAGCACGGCCACATCTGTGGATACTTAAATTCAGAGATTGCGGTCATAGATAGAAAAGACAGATCTTTCCAGAAACCTGAGAAAAACCCCAGGTTTGCAGAAAAATCTGAAATCTAAAAACACCCACCCTAAAAATCATAGAAGTAGCACCTGTACCTCTAAGAAAGGAGATTTCAGTAGCCGCTGTGGGGGTTGCTAGGCAACTACAAACAATACTGCCAGCCTTCAAAGCTTGGTTTCTGTCAGTGAAAGGTAGGGGAGAGCCAAGAGCCAGTGTGGTGTAGAGGTTTGAGTGTCAGACAAAGATGTGGGAGAATCCCCACCCTGCCATAATAATAACTGCACTTATATACCGCACTTCTATTAGTGCCTTACCCAGAGCGATGAACAAGTTAGTGTTATTATCCCCACAATACAGCTGGGGAGCTGGGACTGAGAGGAGTGGCTTACCCAAAGCCACTAACTGAGCTCATGGCAGAAGTGGGATTTGAACCGGTAGAGTGCTGATTCACAGGCGAACCACTTAACCCCTGTGCTACAGCAGCTCTGTACAGCCATGGAAGTTTGCTGGGTGAATTTAGGCCAGTCATCCTCTCAGCCTAATCTACCTCACAATGTTGTTATGAGGATAAAATGGAGGGGGGTTTATGCGGTTGCAAGCCTTACAGCATGTGTGAACTGTAACATCTAGGAGGGTCTATCATCACCCCATCACGACTCTAGATTATTCATTGCTGTTCACAAGAGAACTTTTTTCCACTATAAAGGTGTACCCGTGTACACCAGAACCTATGCAGTACTATTCTGGGCAATAATGCAACTCAGGTAAAGATCTTTTCACAGATGACACACAAAAGAAAGTGATAGAATGTAAATCCACCTTCCTGCATGGCCTTCAATTGATTAAAAAAAAAATCTGGATTCCTGCCCATTCCACCTGCATCACAGTCTTTTAGACAAGTGCACAAATAGCAAGAGTCAGAAAAGAGCACTTTTAATGACATTGAGGAAGACGACCTAATGCTACCCTCACCTGTCCTGGGTGACAATTACGCTTCCGCTTCAAGGGGGGTCTTTGCAACACCCCTGAGTCTCCTGGAGGGAGGGGCAGCTGCTTTGCCAGACTTGCTGTCTCCCTGTCAGAAAAAGTCAGCACAGAAGCTTCTCCAAAGCCCACAAATTAAACTTCCCAGCTAGCTCAGCCCTGTGACACATTGAAGTCTTAAAGGTGCTTCGTGATCCCACCCTGTGTCATCTGTAGCCCAGCATATTTATTCATTTATGATTTATTAACACATTTGTACCCCGCCTTTCTGCCGCTACAGGACTACCAAGGCAGCTAACAAATTTAAAACAATATGGATTAAAATATCATCTAAAAAGCCATTAAAACCAACACATAAATGCCTCCTTAAAACAGTTTCAAACCTGCATTGAAAATAAATACTAAAGTGGCTCTTCTATTAAAGGAAATCTCCTTAGGCTAGAGGAAAACTTCAGATAGCTCAGTGGAATGAGAGGCTCCTTGCCTTTAATTGCAGGTGCCATTGATTGAATGAGATCTTCGGCAAGCAAGCATATCATCTGCCACCAAGTCACAGGCTCTTTCTTTTTATGAAACAAAATGCTGCATTATATTGAATCAGATTATTGGTCCCCTTCGCTTGGACTTGCTGATTTTGACTGGCAACAGCTCTCCTGGATTTCTGGAAAACAAAGGTCTTTCTTTCCCCATGCCCTGCTACCAAAAATCCTTTAAGTGGAGATGATGGAGAGTGAATCTGGAACCTTCTGCCTATGCTGAACCATGCTTCCTTCTCAAGGGCTTCACGCTCCTGTGTCATTCTCTGAGTGGGAGCAAAACCTTGTCAAGTCAATATCTGGTTCATTTATGGGCATGTAAATTTTGTGCCTTAACCTGGGCAGAAGTGTTTAGATGATTACTTAGGAATCCAATTAATTACGTGGGTAAAGTAATCAAACATGTTTTTGCAAAGGTACCAAGATGCCTTGGTACGTATACGTATATGTACATGTGTACGTGTATACGTACATGTATACGTATACATATATATACATGTGTGTGTGTGTGCATGTGCCGTTAAGTCACAATCAACGTATTGGTTATATACTGTTATTGTTTATTCAGCTGCTATATAATTGTTATATTGATTACTGATATATGTATTGCAATTTTTAATTGTTACACAGTTCAATAAAAGTGTGCACAAAAAAAAGGTCACAATCAACTTGCGGCAACCCCAGCAAGGAGTTTTCAAGGCAAGTGAAGAGCAGAGGTGGTTTGCCAGTGCCTTCCTCTGCAGAGTCTTCCTTGTAAGTAGTGACACTGCTTACCTTCTGAGATCTGACAAGATTGGGCTATACCGGGCTGCCTTCCCTCCCACATGCACATGCCTGTACTCATGATGTTCTCCTTTCTCAAGTCGAGTCCTGAATGCCTGAGAGGTTTCAGTATTTCATAACAGCATGGACCCCCTGAAAAAAATCTCTTCATATGCATGTGTGCGTCTTTGAATGTGCATAAAAACTGTAGACAGGATGCATTCCCCTGATGTGTGAAAAAGAAGAGGGAATGCCTTTTTAATGTTTTGAACAGATTGGATCTCCCAACAATATTTTTTAATATATTGAAAAAGCAGCTGGGGAAGATAAACTTTCACCTTCCCCATGCTGTTTTCTTAGTAGTAATTATTCCCATGCCCCCCCCCCCACTGAAATACCTGCAGAAGGGAGGATAATTTCTAATAGGCAAATAATGCTGGGAGGAAAAGGTCAAAATATCCTTTTCCAATCATGGCCGCCACATGATTTTTGAGAGATCCAGTATAAATTTCAGCTGTAAGGTGATTCCTCTTGCAATAAATGCGTATCACTCACAAACAAATGGAAGCATGCTTTTATCTTTAGGATGATGAGATTGTTTCATACGCCTATTTATGAATGCACACAAACACATGAAGTTGCTTTCTAGTGAGCCAGAGCATTGGTATGTTTAGATAAATATTGTCTCTTTGGTCTGGCAGTAGATCTTTAGGGTCTCATGGAGAGATCTTGCATATAAGCTTCTATTTGATTCATTTAACCAGGAATTGAACCTGAGACCTTTAACACATGTTGTGCCTCTGAGCCATGCCTCACTCATATTGAATCAATTCAATAACTGACTCACACTCATGAAATGAATAATTTTCTTTTGCGGACAGCTCCAAAATTAATACAAAGCCCAAGTCATCCCACATCATTAAAAGTTGGGAGGAACGCATCCCATCTTCTCTGTTTTGAATGGTGACCACTTCTAGCCTGTGACATATTGTCAAAGATGAAGATGGCGGAGTGTGGTCTTCCTCTCCAAGATTGTTCTATAGTTTCTCTGTGAGTGAATCTATAGTGTTACCCCCTGAGCTTGTTCAAAAGAACCCTTTCATTACTAGAGAAGACGACATGTCTACCGCACAATAAATACCGCTTCTTCCTGGCAAGTTTACCAGTGGGGGTTGAGTGTATCTGATTAGTAATTAAACATGATAGGTCAAGGGCTTGTTCAATTGAAAAACGATCCCTGACAGACCAGAGGAGCAGAGCAATCACAAAGGGAAAAACAAAAGGCAGAGAATAATTGGATCTTGCCACAGGTGGAAAATAAATCTCTCCAAATGGGCCGTCTTCTACCTAGCCTCTTGGATGGCTCCAGGGACTTAAATCTCACTCCTCAGATAAGAGTCTGTGGATAATATGGAGCCAGTGATTGTTCTAACCAGCAGAGTCTTGTTAAAACCCTTGGAATATGCCATGGAAGGGAGCTTGTTAGCATAGATGAACGCATAGGTTGAGTGCATAAAGTTTTCTTATCCAGAGTCACATAATTGATCTATCAAGGTTGCGAAAGATTTATGCGATCTGAAGAGAAACCAGATCTATCAAGGTCAATATTGTCTCCTTCTTGTAGTAACGGCTGCCCCAGACTCTCAGATGTTTCACGTCAACAATTCTCTTTAACTGAGAATACCAAGAATGGAAGCTGGGAACTTCTGTATGTGTAACAGTTTGTAAACCACTCTGAGTAGGCACTAAGTTGTCCTGAAGGGCGGTATATAAATAATAATAATAATAATAATAATAATAATAATAATAATAATAATAATAATAATAATAATAATAATAATATATGGGGCTAATGATGCAGCTTGACTGTTATCAGGAACGAGCAGGAGCATGAACATCACTCCCATCCTACAGTCGCTCCTCTGGCTACCCATCAGTTACCGTGCTCAGTTCAAGGTATTAGTTATTACATACAAAGTTCTTCATGGCTTTGGTCCAGCATACCTACGGGGCCGCCTCCCTCCCTATGTCCCTCCATGGCAGCTTCGCTCATCTGAACAGGGTCTCCTGCAGATTGCAGGCTGCACCCGGGTGAAGTCAGCAGCAACCTGTACATGGGCTTTCTCTGTGGTGGCCCCTATCCTGTGGAATGACCTGCTTGAGGAGATCAGGAGAGCCCCCACACTCCTGGCTTTTCATAAATGATGCAAAACCGAACTATTCAAAAAGGCTTTTTACTCAAATGACAGGGCTGTATTGTAGGGATGGGTTCCCAGATGCTTCGCTAATGAGTTAGGGACCGTAGATTTCATCACTATATTGCCTTACATATTATCTGTTGCTTTAAATATGTACTCCTATGTACCACCAGTGCTCCATGTTGTCTAATGTTAGTCCTAGAATTTATTATGTTCTGCTTCAGTATTTTTTCTACTCTGTATTGGATTGTTGTTAATACTATGTCTTTTAAACTTGTATCTATTTACCCTATGGCATTGTTTATGGAAATGTCCTTGATACTATATTGAAATGTCCTTGATACTGATTGTATTAATCTCATACTATGTAATCCACCTTGAGTTTCAGTGAGAAAGGTGGACTATAAATGACAAATAAATAAATAAATAAATAAATAAATAAATAAATAAATAAATAACCTCTTTTGTATGGGTTTGTACTGGAGAGCAAGTTTGGTGTAGTGGTTAAGAGCACGGGACTCTAATCTGGAGAGCTGGGTTTGATTCCCCACTCCTTCACTTGAAGCCAGCTGGGTGACCTTGGTCAGTCACAGCTTTTAGGAGCTCTCTCAGCCCCACCCACCTCACAGGGTGTTTTGTTGTGGGGATAATAATAGCATACTTTGTAAACCGCTCTGAGTGGGCATTAAGTTGTCCTGAAGGGCAGTATATAAATTGAATGTTGTTGCTGCTGCTGCTGTTGTATGGGGCTAATGATGAAGCAAACTTTTGACACAAAAGTAAGTTTAGAAAATTTCTTTACACCAAACCTTTTACCAATTTGAACCATACAACTTTTCTTTTCTTTTCTTTATCCAAATGGATAGGAGCCCCGTGGTGCAGAGTGGTAAGCTGCAGTACTGTAGTCTAAGCTCTGCTCACAACCTGAGTTCGATCCTGGCAGAAGCTGGGTTCAGGTAGCCAGCTCAAGGCTGACTCAGACTTCCATCCTTCCGAGGTCAGTAAAATGAGTACCCAGTTTCCTGGGGGTAAAGTGTAGTTGACTGGGGAAGGCAATGGCAAACCACCCTGTAACAAAAAGTCTGCCAAGAAAACATGATGCGATGTCCCCCCCCCCCCCATGGGTCAGTAATGACTCGGCGCTTGCACAGGGGACTACCTTTATCTTTATGTATCCAAATAGATAGGTGCAACAAAAACAGAAACTTGCAGCCAACAATGTCTTTGAAACCACTCAAGGTAAGCAAGTTCAACTTTTTGGATCCCACCAGGTGATAGGGTCCTTTGCACAACCCTTTCAATTGTGAAGCAACTGGAACCCAGGCTGCTGCTCTCTTCTTGGGGATTACAGCTCTTAGTTAAGGTGATAAGAGCATAAAATGTTATCAAGCTCCTCAACAACCAGCCTCTTCCTCAGCTGCCTGGATCCAGACACTAACTCTGCCCTACTGGGCCAAACCAATTAGCTGGTGGGGGTTATACATGCAGAGCAGATGTTCCACTACTGAGCTACAAGCCCCTATATAGCTTTCTTATACTGAATAAGACCTTCATCCACCAGAGTCAGTATTGTCTACTCAGACAAGCAGCATCCCTCCAGGGGTCTCAGGGTGAGGTCTTCCACATCACCTACTGTCATATCCTTGATATTAACTGTAATAATCTTGCACTGTGTAATCCGCCTTGAGTCTCAGTGAGAAAGGCAGACTATAAATGACATAAATAAATAAAGCTAGAGGTGCTAGGGGTTGAATCTGGGACCTTCTGCATGCAAAACAGCTGGACTACCACAGATGCCTTAGGCTTTAGGCATTGGGCAGGGGGTTGGACTAGATGGTCTGTAAGACTCCTTCCAACTCCATGATTCTGTGAACCTTCCCTTTTGGGAAGGAAGACACACCAGGAGAGAGTTGGAAGAGTATTTTGCAATCAGATGGTCTAGCAACATACACCTGGGAGAGAGAACAGCTTGGGAAATTAAGAGTCACATTCTATGTGTGATGATACAGTTCTGCACACAACATCCCTGAATTGGGACCTGGGACTTTAAAGAGAAAGGAAGAATGAGGGAAACATTGCTAACATTATTCAGAAGGCAAGAGGATTGTGTCAAGCAGAAAAAGAAATTGTCTATGTAAGCAGCAGTGCTGGGCTGACCTCAGTTTTGAACGAGGCAAGAATCTGTACATTGAAAGATATGCAATCTGATGCCCATCACGCTCAGAATTAAAATGACAGCATTAGTATTCAGGATCTTTTGCACAGGTTTTATGTGTGTTTTTTTTTTTTAAATAAGGCATTAATTGGTCTCTTGTTCACAAGTTGTTCCCTTTGTATAACAAATATTTGAAAATAATTTGGCACTATCACCTCTCAGCTGTACTGGAACAGAGCAGGAGAAAAGTAATGTCATTGCGGACTTAACAGAGTGTTTCCTCTTGTTTGTTCAGCAGGGAGATTGTGACAATTCTCTCTGAACAACATCCAAGAGCAATGCATCTTGGTAAGCACCTTCATTGTTGCAAGTAACTGTCCCAAACAGGCAACAGGCTTGAAAATTTTGTTGACAAATGGATCTGCACCATAGTCTTGCCACATTTCACAAAAGTCCAACATTTTAGCATTACCTTTGACAAATCTGAGCTGGTACATTAATTTTCCCACATTGCAATTTGCCATAATTTAGAGCACCAAAGATTGACTGGTGAAGATTCTGCCGACTTCCAGCACTTTGCTATGCCCTTACGTGCCATCAGCACGAACACTATCAGCCCCTTTGGCGACACTTTTCGATTTTGTTCCCCTCAGATTGTTAATATACTAATCAGAAAAGTACCCAACACCAACATTTATCTGAACCCTTTCTCAAACTGTGGAAGAGAGATTAGATTTGTAGCATACATGGCAATGCTCTAGAAAAAAAGGAAAAAATATCATTAAAAAATTCCTCTCTGAGTTCTGTATAATACAACGCAGAGTTGAAAAGTCCTCCATTAATAGGTTGATTCAACATTGCCTGTTTTCTTTCTTTTCCTTTCCTTTTTCCTTTTTTTATTCTTATCTTTTTTTTCCTTTATCACATATGTTTTTCTTTCTCTATTCCCTTATGTAACTCTGAATGTTATGTCTGGGGCCTAGATGGTTTTTTAAGGTTGTGTTTGAAAAACAATTGTAAAAAAGACAAACAGATCTGTGCTGGTTCTGCCAAGCTTGGCCTACCTGTAGTGCACCACGTTCTCTCCTAAACCCTCAGCCCTTGTGCTCCATATAGATTCTCTGATCTTTGGAAACAGGCATTTGGATGTAGAACTTAATGTCCCCGCAAAACCCATTAAGCCGAATACTCCATATACTCACATTGATGATATATTCATAATTGAAAATGAGCAATAGTTAGAATAGCTTTTCATCTGTTTGGTTGGCAGCGCTCATCATGGCTGGGTGTCTGCAGTTGGCACATACTTCTAATTGTCTAGTTTAGTGCATTTACATAGACCCAGGGTCACTGGGGGCAGTATATATGTGTGTATGCTTCTTTTCTGCCTGTGGAACCAGTAACATTCATAAAGCTGGCGAACATATAAAGCTTAATTTGCAAAAACACAGAAAATAGTTGTAATCCAGTTTATAACACTTGGTTAACATAAATATGTTCCATTTTCTGAGTCAGGCAAGCAAAATGGCAAACCTATTTATTTATTTATTTTATTTATTTATTCAATTTATATACCGCCCATCCCCAGGGGCTCTGGGCGGTGAACATTTAAAATCGATAAAAACAAAAACTAAAATCAATATACAAATAATAAAACAAATTAACAAGGTGCAGTGGTGGGGACCTAGAATATTACAACAACATAACAACATTTGATTTATATACTGCCCTTCAGGACAACTTAATGCCCACTCAAAGCGGTTTACAAAGTATGTTATTATTATCCCCATAACAATAATCACCCTGTGAGGTGGGTGGGGCTGAGAGAGCTCCAGAGAGCTGTGACTAGCCCAAGGTCACCCAACTGGGGGAGTGGGGAATCAAACCTGGCTTTTCAGATTAGAGTCCCGCGCTCTTAACCACTACACCAAAATGGCTCTTCATCGCCAATGCGGAGCCTGCAGGTGCCATGGTTTCCACTAATGTGCTTCCTAGTTTCTTACTTGCTTCATCCCCAGAATACCTTTTCTCCAAAGAACAGAGCCGATCCTGGCTTTCCTCAACCTCATTGGAGCAGGAGATGCCTCAGCAAAACCCAGAAGACCTTTGAGGCGTCTGGGAGCACCCAATTGGAAACAATTGCCCATCGCTATTGGAAGACTCTTTGTTTGGACCTTCCCAACATGCTGTTTTACTGACAGCTGTCTTTCAAGCGATCGACCCCACCTTCCATTACAGCCATTTTGTGGCAGCATCCCAAACCCTTTCTCAGAGGTGCTCGCAGGCTCAACAAGATTGAGCACTGCTGAACTAAGGATTTCTGCTCAAAATTACAGCCAATATTTAAGAGCTGTGACAGCTCTCTTTCACCACTCCGCAGCCTGTTTCACCCACAGTCCTGTGAGTTATGATTGAGGTCTGTGGATCTATGCCTGGATTATCTACCACTCGAACGGCAGGATTTATTAACTTCTATTGCTGCTATAGAGACAGAGGGGCAAAGAGCACCCGCATGCCCAGAAAGTGATAGCATCTGCTTTCTTTGCTAAGCAGTGAGGCTATTGTTTGTTAATAGATTGCTTCTGAAAAGCTGCTCGTAAGGGACCTGGGGAGTTCCAGAGGTAATTAAAACTCTGTCTATGCAAAAAGGAAGATCTGATTATTTCTCGTCCTGAGAAAGCAGTTTTTTTAAAAAAAAAACAGATTGAAAGTTTATTTTATCACTCTGAATACTGTGGTGCTTGTGGAATGAAATCTATAAACTTAACTTTCGTTAAAACAAAAACCATCATCCTGCTCTGTGGCCTTTCCTCCCTATGGCTGTTTTTTGGGCATGTTCTTCCCCCTCATATCCACCGAGTTCAAGTTTCCTACTATATAATCTGTCCCATGCCTTTCTCAGCGCAATACTTGCCAATGCAATTTGGGGGAAAAAATGTAGCATTTATGCTTCGTATTACAGTTCTCTGATGTCCACGTACAGGTCTGCTGCCAAATCACCAAGACTATATTATATCAGGCTTGAATATAAATGAGTGGACCACATATGCGATTCTTGCTCTGTCTCATAGAGCTGGTAAAATTATTGGATCAGAAAAGAGCCAGCAAAGGGAAAACACGGGAAAACAGAAGGGGGTCATGAAAACTTACTGGGTGACCTTGGGCCTCTCTCTCTCTCTCTCCTCTATCCAGCCCATCTGTCGGGCTTGCTATTGAGAGGAAAATAGACAAGTGAAGTTGTAAACAACTTTGGGTCTTCAATGGGGAGAAAACTGGGTATAAATATTTAAACAAGTCACAGGATCATAGGGTTGCAATGGACCTCCAGGGTCATCTAGTCCACCCCCCCTGCACGATGCAGGAAATTCACAACTACCTCCCCACCCCTGCCCACACACCTCCATTGACCCCCCTGCTCCATGCCTAAAAGATGGCAGAACGCTGTCAGGATCCCTGGGGAAAATGCCCCGGGGGAAATGTGATGGTGGAGAGTGCTATCAAATCGTAGCTGACTTATAGCAACCCCTGGTGGGTTTTTCAAGGCAAAAGACTAACAGAGGTACTTTGGGCTGCCTCTGCAAGCCTAGTTTTCATTGCCATCCAATTATTAGCCAAGGCCGACCCTTCTTGGCTTCTGAGATCTGATGAGATTGGGCTTGTCTGGGCTATTCAGGTCATGGTAACTAAATAAAGCCACTTTCATTTGATAACTCACAGGCTAGGACTTTACCTGGATGGCCCAAGCTAACCCAGTCTTATCAGATCTCAGAAACTAAGCAAGGTCAGCTCTAGTTAGTACTCGGATGGAGACCACCAAGGTAGTCCAGGGTCTCTATACAGAGGCAGGCAATGGTAAACTGCCTCTAAACATCTCTTGCCTTAGAACTACTATGGGGTAACATAAGTTCGCTGCAACTTAACCACACCTTGCACACACAAGTTAGGACACAAACAGAGTTATACCCTTCAAAGCTTATTGATTTCAATGGACTTCGAAGGCTATAAACTCAGCTTGGAATTGCACTATGACAGCATCTACCTCAATGCTTCTCTTAATCTTGTGCTCAACACTTAAGGGTCAGTTCAGATATCACACCAAACCAATGATAAGGAAATCTGGCTACGGTCTTACATGGTTTTTTGATAAGTCAGTAAACCAGAATCTGAAATCAAGGTTTGAAATTTCTTTACTTATCTTCTGCCTTTCTTCCATCATGGAACCAGGGCCAGATTGACGGAGGGGGGGGGGCAGGGGACAGGGGGGGTAGTCTGCCCCCGGCACCGCCAAAAAGGGGGCGCCGGGCACAGTTGCCAGCCCCAGGAGCATGCTGCCAGCCCCGGGAGCACGCCTGGGGAAAGGCGAACGGTGCGGGCGGCCTCCCAGCCACCCGTGCTGCCTTTTGCCTTTCCTGCAGGACAAGGGCCGGCTGGCTTGCGGGAAAGGCAAAAGGCAGCACGGGTGGCTGGGAGGCCGCCTGCACCGTTCGCCTTTCCCCAGGACAAGGGGTGCGTGGCAAGCTGGCCACCCCTTGTCCTGCGGGGCAGGTGAATGGCACAGGCAGCCTCCGAGCCACTTGCGCTGCCGCGAGCTCCACAGCGCGCCGGGACAGCAGGCTTGCTGCAGGGGCGGGGGGTGCCCCAGCATAATGACATCACGGGAGTGACGCGCACGCACATAGCCTAACTACGGTTGCCCTGGGTGCTGGCAACCGTAGATCCAGCCGTGCATGGAACTCGAGGTAGCTTACAAAGAATTCCTCTGAGCATTCCGTTTAGGACCTGACCAGTCATTGGCCTTTTTACAGTGCAATTCTATGGAGAGTTATTCCAGTCTAAGCCCATTGACTTCAATTGATTTAGACTGGAGTAACTCTGCATAGGATTGCACTGATAGTTTCCCCAAGGCTGCTGCATTGCTGTAACCTCCAACCAAATGGTTTGCCAATCACGGTTTATGCTCATCGTGGTTTGCTGTGATGTCTCAATTGACAAATAGGAGTTATCGTTATTGCTTCACCTCCAGAAGCCCCTGAAGGAATCACTCAGCAGATGCAAAAAGAAAGCAGATATGGATTGCCTAAAATTCTGGAAACTCAAGTCATGGTTTGGTTCCTAAACTATGTTGAATGCAAATGGGATGATATCTGAACTGAGCCAACTGCTTATGTGTGCCTCTTAATATTTGAGCATGTTTATGTACAAACATATCAATGTCTACAAACCATAATATTTTATTACTGATCAGATAGGGAGTCTCAGATTAAAAGACGTTAATAAAGATAAAAAGTAACAGACTCTAATTTGAATTGTTGGTGGCAGGAACCCAATTTTCAAGTGATAATTATAATAATTAAAACTCTGTTATCATCTAGGACAAATACATTGTACATTGGCAGACAGAGATGAAAACAGAGGCAGTCGGCGGCTTCTCTCGATAATGAAAATCAATTTTATAAAATTGAAACGAGCTCCAGAAGAATTCTTGCGTTTCCTCTCTTGGGGGGATGGGAGAGAGAAAGTGCTTTCTCTCTTTTTTTTATCCACAAGGTCATTCTAGCAGAGCCAACATGAGTTTAACTTCATCTTACATGAGGGTTGCCAACCTCCATTTAGGGCCTGAAGATTCCCAGAATTACAAGTGATCTCCAGGTCACAGAGATCAGTTCCCCTGGAGAAAATGGCAGATTCATTTCTGCTTAGCTCCCTCTCCTCCCCAAACTCTGCCCTCCCCAGGCTCTGCCCCTAAATCTCCAGGAATTTTTGAACTCAGTGCTGGCAACCCTATCTCTCTCACACATACCATCTTCTGCACCCCCAGACATTTCCACTCCTTCACCTCTCACTGTGAGATATAACTCTTCTGCAGCTCAGTTTATGGTATTCTCCAGCTCTATCTTGTCCTGGAGAAAGTGGACCACCATCACCCATGACTTGGTAATATCTAGATGGGATTACTGTAACACATTCCACTTGTCTTTGAAGGCAGTCCAGAAATTTCAGATTGTTCAGCAAGCATATGGCAGCCAGAATGCCAGCTGGAGATCAACTTAATGACTACAGTCATCTTGATTTACAGTAGCTCTATGTTCCTCCCCATGCCACAAGCTTATACAAAGAGGGTTTGCTGTAGGAATCCACATTTTCCCAAGTATGTCTTGCACAAAGGCCTTCTCATTGGTTGCCCCTAAACTGGGAGGCTTCCTTCCCGAGGAGCTTCAGCACGCCCCATCACTGTCTGTCTGTCTCTTAGGGTTCCTCAGCCTTCCTGAGCCTTTGGGCACTGTTGGGATTTTATGAAAGGATAGTAGGCCCCACCACAAAACAGTTGCCATGGGAACTGAGACCAATAATAAAATGGCTGCCATGAAGGGACAATTACAAAATGTCAGGATGCCCTAATAAGCATCTTTCTACCACGGGGCAGCTATTTCTGAATGGGTGTCCACTGTAGAGCTAAAGGTGATATTTTCTGGGGACTTCTGAAGCACCTCTTGTTCAAGTGGGAGAATGCAAACACTTGATGGGCGCCATGTTGGGGATCACTGTCCTATCTATCACAGTGTTCTTCCAAAGAGCTTAGGTTGACTCCAGTAGGAATTCTGCTGGCTTTTCAAAACTCATTTATTCAGTAAGCTCTTCAGATACTATTGTATGCCATTTCTGCTGGATTTTATTCTGTTTTAAAATGTTAGCAAGCAGGAGCATGAACATCACTCCCATCCTGCAGTCACTCCATTGGATAGCTATCAGCTACCATGCTCAATTCAAGGTACTGGTCATTACATACAAAGCTCTTCATGACCTTGGCCCAACATACCTACGGGACCACCACCCTATATCCCTCCAGGGCAGCTTCGCTCATCCAAACAGCATCTCTTGCAGGTGCCAGCCTGCACAAGGGCAAAATCAACAGCAGCCCGTACATGGGCCTTCTCTGTGGTGGCCCCTACTCTACGGAACAGCCTGCCTGAGGAGGTCAGGAGAGCTCCCACCCTCTTGGCTTTCTGCAAACAATGCAAAACAATTATTTTAAAAAGCTTTTTAACTCAGATAGGAGGGCAGTATTGTAGGGGGGGATTCTGGATGTTTCGCTAATAGGAGGGCGGTATTGTAGGGAGGGGGTCTTGAATGCTTCGCCAATGAGTTGGGAACCATGGGCTCCACTATTATGTTGCTTTACATATTATCTGTTGCTTTGAATATGTACTCGTATATACTGCTTGTGCTTCATGTTGTCTAATGTCAATCCTAGAATGGATTATGTTCGGTTTCAGCAATCCTTCAACCCTGTATTGGATCTTTGCTAATGCTATGTCTCTGTAAACTTGTATTCATCTACCCTATGACATTGTTTATGGACATGTCCTTGAAACTGTATGGAAATACCTACCCTTGTCCTTGCTACTGATCTCACACTATGTAATCCGCCTTGAGTCCCAGTGAGAAAGGCGGACTATAAATGACATAAACAAACAAACATTTAAAGAATTCCTGAACTGTGAATGTAGGGAATGTGTTCACTCACCCGGCACTCAATATCCGTGTCTTCACCTAATTTTATGAACATGGCTAACTCATGCCTAGGAAGAACAGTTTTCATTGCTGTTTATCTGTTCGCTTTTATTGGCTGCCTCATGTGAGACACACAACTCACCCCTACTATAGCCTCCTGCTCCATTCCCTATGTGGATAGAGCCAATAACACCTCCCATTCCATCATGCAGGGCCCTTTTCACACTGCTTACCTCCTGCCACAACAACACGAAATATTGCGCAAAAAACATGGAACATCGCATTTTCTCACGCGAGATTTGCGTGACGTCGCACAAATCTCGTACAAGAAAACGCGATGTTCCGTGGTTTTTTTGCGATATTTCGCATCGTGGCGGCAGCAGGTAAGCAGTGTGAAAAGGGCCCAGGAAACATACTTCTCCACCACTCTCTACCAGGCTGAATGTTCAGTGCAGTTCAAAACAGTAGCTGTTATCAGACTCACCCTTGGGGCTGCTACTTTTTGGTAGAGTAAATGAGTATTTGGCTGATTGGGCTTTCTCCTGTTATTTCGAGGTGGCCCAATTCTGCCTGTTCCAGCTGCTAGGCAGAACTGTAATTCAATCAAACAACCATGATTCACTGCATGAATTCAGGTGTTTTAAGTATGCATGTTCTTTAATAACTCTCCTGACTGTGGCCCCCTAGCCTTATTTCCACAGTCTGTAGGTAAGAAGACTACTCATTTCTAGCGATTCAGGTCTTCAAAGCAGTTAGCTCAGAGTGAAAATGAATCTGGTATATTTCATAGGAAATCTATCTGTGTCAGTTAGGTGAAGCAGAGGTGAGAATTTTGTTATATATCAGAGGAAACTTTTGTCCGTTTGGATTGGAAAGCCATTAGATTCAACAGTGCAAGGGAATGAAGTTCTGCGCACGCTGAAGTAGAGAGAATGCTTACTGCAAATTGAGATGAAACTAGATCTGACACCAAAATCTGGGGGAAGGAAATCAGCTTAAATTTGATGGTTCTTGCATTCCTAAACCCTGCTTCAAAAATTGTGTGCAGAAGTCTTGCTGGAGCAGGATTTGTGCATTTGTTCTATGTCTGGTGGCCAGATAACAAAGAGAAGAAACTGATTTGACACAAAATGAAGAGATTTCTATAGCTTTATTGACTGACAAGAATGGGCATTAGAGAGCATGCATGCTGCACTGTCTTCACATTCTTACAACATAAGACTTTCAGGTCAAATGCTCTCTTTCATGATACACCAGTGTAGTGGCTTGAGCAGTAATCCCTAATGTAGTGTCCATGGCCAACATAGCATACAGCAATATATTTTCTGATGGTGCCCACTTCCTCCTTCCCTAAAACAGCTCTTTCTCAAAGTAAAAAAACAATCTGTTTTTCCTCCACTGGAGCAGAAGGTGCTTTGTAAGACCCCAGGAGACATCAACTTTGGGATTGCATTTGGAAATAACTGCACCCCTCATATGAGGATGCTTGTCTTGAAACTTGCCAACATTTTATGATGGCAGCCATCTTGTGTTCGTGCCCACTAACTTTTTCAAAATTTTAAAAGTGTTCATCAGCTCAGCAAGGTTGAGGCCCCCTGGACTAGAGTGTCAGCCTAGGATCTAGGAGACCTGGTCCAAATCCCGAATTAGCCATGAAGTTCATTGGGGGTACTTAGGAAAGTTTCTCTCTGCCTAAGCTACTTCAGGGAGTTGGATGCTCCTTGGAGGATCAGCAGATTTTAACAAAATGTGCTAGATACCATTTCCTGTAAGAGCCCCGTGGTGCAGAGTGGTAAGCTGCAGTACTGCAGCCCAAGCTCTGTTCCCAACCTGAATTTGATCCTGGCGGAAGCCAGGTTCAGATAGCTGGCTCAAGGTTGACTCAGCCTTCCATCCTTCGAGGTCGGTAAAATGAGTACCCAGTTTCCTGGGGGTAAAGTGTAGATGACTGAGGAAGGCAATAGCAAACCACCCCATAACAAAAGTCTGCCAAGAAAATGTCGTGATGCACGTCCTCCCCCCCATGGGTCAGTAATGACTCGGTGCTTGCACAGGGGACTATCTTTACCTTTACCTTTACCACTTCCTGTAATTTGCACCAAGCCTAACAACATCATGGCCACCTAGAAGGTAGTATCTGTGTTATTGTTACACAGCTTTTAAGACTACAGAACTCATGTTGCAGTGTAACTTAGAGATAAATATTTATGTAGTCTCCAAATTTCATCACAGATTGCATCTGTGAGTTGGAGGGGGGACACAAATAGTGCATCCATGGCCAATCCAATTCTCATGCTGGCAACGGTTCAAATAAATTCCACTTCATGAAACTATAAATGTGGGAATAACCATCAATTTATAAGCACGGTAGAAATTGTGCATGCCTGGAGGTGGCTGCATGGAGACTGACAATTGCATGAATTTGGTTAAAGTATTCTGTCTTTCATATAGTTAGTGCCCAATAGAACAATATTTTATACATTAGATAGTGATGCCGTAGTATGCATTGTAAACTGGCTTTCTTGTCTTCTGAAGATAAAAAGTCAAGATTCCCACATCACTGAGCACAAGGAATAAGCAAAATGAAAACTGGGATTTTTAAACTAAGCTATCAAAGATGGAGAATTCACTAGCATCTTTTATGTATAATCACAAATGGAAAGTAAGTTACCTGCATACATATTATGATGCTCCCCCAGAGCCAAGTATAAGTTTTGGAGGATCATGGACCAGATGTCCCTTCCATTAAGCATGTTGCCCCACCTGTGCATACACACAGCCACAGACATATTTTAGCGTGGTTGAGTTCTTAAGAGTTATCACTCTTGAGTGGGTGCAGGGGGAGGGGGTTGATGGTCTCTTTGGGCACCATCAAATGTCCCACCCTATCAATCCTTGAAGGTGGTCATAGAAGCAGACCATTCATATGAGGTTTTTTTATATAAAAGTGAACACCCAATTATAACGTGTGGACCAACCTTAAGCTGTGAAAAAATGTCACCCGATCCGAGATACTAGTATACAAAGCATATTGCAGGATGATTTCGGCCCAAACATGTAGATATTTATACTCTTCTCCCCAGAGCCACTTATGTGACCATTCTCCGCTCCTCACAAACAACCCTGAAGTACGATTGTTGTGGATTTTCTGGGCTGTATAGCCGTGGTCCTGGCATTGCAGTTCCTGATGTTTCGCCAGCAGCTGTGACTTTTCACCAGCAGCTGTGACGTCAGGAACTACAATGATTGGTCCAAGGTCACCCAATAAGCTTCTGAGGCAGAGTAGGGATTCGAATCCAGGTGTCCTAGAGCCAAGTCTTGTGCTCTAACCACTACACACCACTGTCTAGCCGAACTCCAAGCACATAGCTTTGTTTTCTTGAGAAAAATAGGTTCCAAAGTCTCATTCAAAAGAGGGACTCTTAATGTGCTATTTTCATAGTTCTTGCTGCCTCTGCTTTGCACAAATCCAAATGCCATGGGACCTTTTCCAGAGTGGAGGGCCTCAGGCAGCTATTAAAAGGCAAATATAATGAAAAGAATCACTTTCGTATGCATTTAGCAATCATTTGGTTGAGGATATAAGGAGGTTGGGGTTGTTTTTTTGTTGTTTGTTTGTTAATGTTGTGTTTTCATACATACAGAGAGAGAGACAGAGAGAGCCTGCAGCCCAGGGTGCCATGAGCCTTTCAAAGACTGCAGATATTTAAAAGTACACCACTAAGGTTAATAACGCAGTGACACTGAAATGGCAAATACTGTAAATAATCAACATCTTTCCAATGAGCCAGGGAAGGGCTTCAAACCAGCTAATTACAGAAATATGAAAAGGAAATGGCCCCATTGATTCAGCACATTACGGAATTGAAAAGCAATTTCGTAGAAGACTTGGGGCAAGACATTCAAATGCATAGAAACTCCTCCTCAGGAGGAAAAAATAACCCTACTCCCCAAATCTTCATTTTTGTTAAATCACTCCCATGACATTGCTCACCACCACTGTTCTCAAGATTTCATCTTATTTATTTATTCTTTTTTTGTTGGTTTAATGTGTTGATGCACTGGGTTGGTTCCAACCAGCTTTGCGGCTGGTGAAAGAGGAGAGAGGGCCCCTTTTGACCACCGAAAAGGCTATGCTGGGAATTATGGGGCCTACCTGGCCCAAAGCCATGTAGAATGGAGGCCGCAATAAGGAGGGTAATTTGGCAAGGCTGAGTGAAAAAGCTGGCTCAATTCAGTCCCCTGGTTCTCAGCCAGATTGGCAAATGGCTTGCATTTCAAATCCTTCATATAAAAAAAATATATTAAAGTTATTTGCTGAGTTCCATTTTTTTCACTGCAAGGAAAGAAGCTTCATCAAACACCGCAGCATCTGCTGGGACTTGGCAGAGTTTGGAGAAAGTGCAGCTGTCTGTTGGTACTGGTGATGGTAAGGGGTGTGTCCCAAATAAGAGTCTTTTCCTCTCACCCCACCTGAAAGATGGAGAAGCCTTTGGCTCAGAGGAATAGCATCTGCTCTGCATGCAAAACATCCCAGGTTCAATCCCTGGCATCTACAATTAGCAGGATTAGATAGCTGGCAATGTGAAAGACCTTTTCCTGGGACTCCACAAAGCCACCGCCAATCAGAATAGACGGTTGTCCTTGGCAATCTGACGCAACAGAGAGCAGCTTCATGTATTTGTGTATGTTTGTTGGGGGTGGATGAGTGGCTGCGGGTGGAAACACATGAGATGAATTACACGCAAAGAGCACTTGGTCCCGCAAGCATCTCTGGGAGTGGTAGTCTAACCCTCCCCCTCTCCAAGCAACTGGAGGAAAACTGAGTGAAGTGGATTTTCTTGACTCTCAACTGGATTCTCTCTTTCAAAAATCCAATCAGCTGGTTTTCCTTCAGGAACTCAGAGATGGTGGAGGTGGGTGTAACAGGACCCTGCCGGGAAAAGAAGAATGGGAGGGACTAGGTTTCTCTCTCACTTGCAAAACACCTTGGCATTTTTCCTGCTTCCTGTTACATCGTTCCCAACTGCCCCCCACTCCCATCCTGAGCTCCTAGAGGATTTGAGAGTCAGAGAGAGAGAGAGAGAGAGTATGTGGAGGGATAGAATGTCCTTCCAGTTGTGATTCTCCCCGACTGAGCTGAGATTCACATTGAGTGGCTGGGGTTTTTTTAACTACAATTCCCAGGGATCCTTACAGGATCTGATACTCGCCTGTGCATCTCGTGTGTTTTGACCCTGGGTGGTTGAGATTTACATCCAGAAGGTCTCCATCATCTCTAGTTAAAAGAAGCACTTACCAAGTGATGTGACAGACCTCTGCCTGAGGCCCTGAAAAGCCACTACCCGTCATAGAGGGCAATGCTTAACTTGGTAGGACTGATTCATTATAAGGCAGCTTCATGTGTTTACATGTACTCATTGATTGCACAGAGAGTAAAAACAACTCACATGAAGTGAAGGAATCTAAAATAGTTGCAAACTATGTACATAAAGCAGGCTGCACTATTTGGAATTTTATTAAAAACTGGAGGATTCGTAAGGTATTGTTACCATTTCTGAAACCAAGTTCAGGTAATTCAGATCTCTTAGAATACAGTGACCAATCATGAACTTAATCATGAAATCCCTTCTGCTGATCAGATCAGACTTCAGAGGAGGGGTAGCACAATAATGCTATCCACCCTCTTGTCTCATTCCAACCCGTGTGTTAAAACAGACTTCCACACAGAAAAAGTTTCCTATGTACAATGCAAATTTACACCTCCACAACTGAGTGAAGAATCAGCATTTGCAGCACAGCAGGAGGTCCTGAGGGGACCGCAAAGCAAATTCTTTTGGAAGCCATAAAAAAAAAAGAATATAAACTTCCGTGCTGTGCATGATTTTGTCAAACTCCGTTAATCGTCGCGAATGAAGCTGTAATGGTCCTTTTGGTGCGATGGTTCATTGTTTGCTTCATTTATATACAGGGAAGTTTACATTCGAAGCAATCCAAAAGCCATTGGAGAAAGTTTCTTTTCAGGCGACGGAGAAATGGGGAGGTAGAAAGAGTCAGCGCTTTGTATGACTGTCTTTTTTTACTCTCTGCTATTTGATGGTTTATTATTGTCAGGGGCATTGGCGCTATTGTTCAGAGACCTATAATGTGCAATTGTGCATTCACTCTCTCTTCTTAACTCTACCCATTCCTTTTCATCTGACGTTCCCTACTGAATGAGGCTGTTTGGATTCTAGCTTTCTATTCGTCTGGCTTCGGCTCAACTGTGCAAATGCAACCAGCTTCCTGGCTTCTCTCTCTCTCTCTCTCTCTCTCCCTATTTTATGCAATATATCCTCCCTGCAAGAGCTCCGTCCTGCCATATCACCTCTGGGTATACATAGTTTTGTTGCTGTGACTTGAAGAACATGATCTTTTTCTCAGGGATGTATTAGCTGAACCACAGAACAACATTTTTCCAATTCTTCAGTACCAGCCCTATTGCATTATTTTTGTTGTAAAGAATCTTTGCTGTTAGACTGAATTGTTTCATCATATATCGTACTCCACTCACTGGTGGGATGAACAATCTTTCTCATACCTGTATTCCACCCAGCCACACTCCATGACTTTGTTTTACCAGGAATCTTTGGTGTTAGATTCAAATGTTTTGAACATGATTCATAATTTGTGACTAAATCATTCTCATCATATTTGTAATCAACCTTGAGTCCCAGTGAGAAAGGCAGACTATATATTAAACTACTAAATATTATAATCAGGGCTTTTTTTCTGAGAAAAGAGGTGGTAGAACTCTCAAGAGGGAAACGAGGGAGAAACACACAGGACCCCTTACAAAACGGCCATTTCCTCCAGGGGAACTGATCTCTGTCTGGAGATCAGGGGGCGGGGCCACCAGAAACAAGAAATGCCAAAACTCCGTTCCACTGTACAAGAAGGGAGAACTAACAAATGAAATGCAGGAACTGAAATCTGCAGAAACACATAAGTGTACAGAACTCTGCACATAATTAAGAAATTAACAAAAAGTATTGAGGGTTCATGATTAGAGATGGGCACAGACTGGGAAAATACTGAACCATGCGGTTTGTGGAGTTTCACGAACCATGAACTTTCACCAACTTACTCCAGTTCATGAACCCCGGTTTGTTTGGTTCATGAAAATGTCACTTCTGGGGCAGCAGAAGGTCACTTCTGGGGCTGCAGAAAGCCCTGGAAGCCTAGGAAACTGATTGATCGATTCCAGGCTGTCTGCAGGGACAAACTGAAAAATGAACTAAACAAAACAGCCTAAAGTCCATGGCGGTTCAACAGAAATGGGCTCTGACAAACCGCTAGTTCACAAACCACAAACTGGCCCAGTTCGTGGTAAACTTTGGTTTGTATTTTGGTTCATGCCCATCTCTATTCATGATCCTTTCTTTAGACTTCAGAAATAAATCTTCAGTAGCTTGGAACCCTAAAAGCTGTTGAGAGATTTGGCTGAGGGGAGTTTTGGAAGTATCCCTCCCCAGAACACAGCAAGTAAATGTCACATTATGGCGCTGCTACCATATCAGAGGTGAACGTGAGCCTCAAGCCAAAACCTTGACAGGAGCCCAATGAAACATGAAGAACAAAGTCGTCTCCCTGCGCGTTTCCTAGTGAAAGGAACTTTGATTTCCTCAACCTCAGGAGAGCTTGGTGTTGCTGGACCCCTGCTGATAAGCTTCTTTTAGTGGCAAGAAGATTCAAAGCTATATTGATGGCCTTATCCAGGCTACCCCTGTCAATGGGGAAGGCTTTTGCGCTTCCAAAGTTTATGACTTTGTGGTGTCAGGCACGCCATAAGAAGGAGAATGGAAAAGGTGATATATTAATTCCTTTTGGCTTATCCAGTCCAAACACAGTACTTTGCACAAATATCCACATCTTGAAATTACTCCTAAGAAAGACAGAGAGACAAAAGAGGCAGGAGCAGATAAATTGGCAGGGTTTGCTCAGCTTTATTGCAAAAAAAAAAAAGGTACTTGAATGTGGCTTTATTTGCAAGAGAGAGGGAAAGAGACACTGGGCCTGCTGCTGCCACTCAATGCTGATGCTTGTTGGAAAATGGAGAACACGGTGAACAGCCGGTAAACATCTGTTCCTTTCTTGGATTCACTCTTCTTTTGTTGGGGCATTTTCTGTAGTATTTATAGTAGTCTAGTATTCGAGTATTTGAGTACTGACTACATTTCTGATGCTTTCATCCACACAATGGATCGAATCTCATCAAAATATCCAGAGATGCAAGAAGAGGGGAAATATTTGCTCATATCTTCATGCAGTTCTTAGGGTTATCCTGTTGCTCAAAGAAACATTTCAGTGGCCATTTCAGGCTGCAGCTGGAGAGGAGAAACAGGGACCTTGCAATTCTGTGCACAAGTCCTTCCATGCATGGAAGTTTTGGACAGGATCCAACTCAATATTCCTGCACAGTCGTAAGGGCATTGACTAGAGATGATTTCAAATTTGTCACCGCCTCCGTTTCGGCCCCCAAAAGCTTTACTTCAATTTCACTTCTCTCTTGTGCCAATGGATTGTTTCTTTTTATGCTGTTTTGTTTCCTTGCACTTTTTCCCCCTTAATTTTTTTTTTACATTATATATCAAGGAATCAGCATTATACATTATGCATCTAAATGACTGTGTTGTATACAGGGCATATACAGCCAGGCATACACAATAAAAAGAAATCTATAAAATGAACAAAGAAAAGTGAAATACAGAAGCCACATGTAAAAATATAAAAGAGCAGAAAGATGGATGAAATAGCAGGGTTTTGCTCATGGCTAAAATTCAGTTTAGTGTATTTCTGTTTCAGTCCAGTAACTACAGCGCACAGATCAACAATAGATCATAGAACATAAGCAAATTATCTTTTTACATTTTAAATTGCATGTTAACTGTCATAGATAGGAATTTTGATGCTAACATCAATTTTAGAACTGTACAATCCAGTGATCCAGACTTAGATATGTGAGCGGGGTCTTTTTAAAGAAGGGCTTTCCAATGTTGTTTTAGTGTTTTTATGAATTGTTTCCATGTTTTTAAAGTATTTGCATACAATTTTATTGTTTTTTTTATTTTACTGTTGCCTGCCTTGGGTCTTCCTTGGTCAGAAGAAAAGCAGGCGTGCAAATATTTTAATCAATTATTTATCATTGATTAATTTAATTAATTAAATCTCAGTATGTTTTAAAAAATTTCCTTGCCTCACCTGGTCATTGTTCAATTATTTAAATTTATGCATTTTGTACAGTGCATTTGGCATCTGTGGTTCGTGGCCATTTTCAGTTCTTTCAGTTACTGTCATCCTCCTCCCTCCTCAACATCTCGATCCATATTTGGTTGGCTATCATTTCTATCCATGTGAAATCACATCTTATTCAAATCTGCCCGCTTTTCTAGTATGTTCAGATCTCATTGAATTCTATTCCTGTCTTCAAGTGTGTTCACTCCTCCTCCTAGTTTTGTGTCATCTGCAAATTTAATGAGTAATCCCTTCACACCCTCATCTAGATCGTTTATTAAAATATTGAAAAGCACTGGGCCCTTGTCAAAAGCTTTACTGAAATCCAGATAAACTTTACCAACAGTCTTCCAATGGTCCACTAAGCCTATCACTTGGTCATATAAAGAGATGAGGTTGGTCTGACAAGACCTATTGGAGACAAATCCATGCTGACTTCCCCCATATCACCATGTTGTCCAACAGATGCTTGCAGACTGACACCTTTAATATCTGCTTCAGTATTTTCCCTGGGACAAAGGTCAGGCTGATTGGCCTGTAGTTTCCAGGAGTGTCCTTCCCTTTCTTGAAGATTGGAATGACATATGTCCTCTTTCAGTCTTCCAGCATATCACCTGTCCTCCAAAAGGCCTGGAAGATGATTGACAAAAGGTCAACAAGCTGTTTTGATAGTTCTTTAAGCACTCTCAGGTGCACCCCATCTGCCTGGATGTACACATCCAGTTTAGCTAGGTGCTTCTCCACAATTTCTCTGCCCATGTCAACCAGCAACCCCAAAACCATGCTTTGCCCACTACCATCTCTATGTGGCTCTGTTCTCTCCTCCAGGGAGGAAGCTGATGCACAATAGGCATTGAGCCTTTCTACTTTCTGCCCTCTTTCAGAGTTTTTCCATTTTCACCCAACAATTGGGGGTATCACCCCTTTCATCTTCTGTTTGCTCCCCATGTATCTGAAGAACATCTTTTTGTTGTGGCAAGCCCCCTGGCCAGTCTCAGCTCATTCTGGACTTTGGCCTCTCTGACAGCTGCCAAATAGTTCCTAGCTACCTCTAGATACTCGTCTTTAGATGCATTTCCTCCTCTCCATTTCTTGAACATCTCCTTTCTCTTCTTTAGCTCACCACAAAGCTTTTTTCATCCCCATCAGCTTCTTAGATCCTCTACTGCATTTCCATCTTGCTGGAATGGTGATTGCTTGAGCCTGCAAGAGCTATCCCTTTAGGAAAGCCCACCCTTCACACGCTCCTTTCCCTTCCAGCATTCTTGTCCACGGAATAACTCTCATCATATCTCTAAGTTTATTAAAAGTTTTCCCTACTAAAATCTAACATGAGCATTTGGCCACAAACTCCTTTGGTACCCCACAGCAAAAGGAATTCTAGGAGGACATGATCACTTCTCCCTAAGGTTCTCATCACCTTTGCATCATAAACCAACTCTTTCTTGATGGTTAATAATAAGTCAGTATGGCTGAGCCCCTCACCTCTTCTTCCACCATTTGAGAAAGGAAGTTAATGGCCAATCAGGACATTGTGTGACTTTGGACTATGTAGCAGTGTTGTTCTCCTAGCACACATTAGGGAAGCTGAAGTCTCCCATAACTACAAGGTCATGTTTCTTGGATACCTTATTGAGTTGCTCACAGAGAATCCACCTCATCTCTTTGGTCAGGTGGCCTGTGACAGACCCCAACCACAATACTTCTTTCCCTTATCTTATCCCAGACACTTTCCACTATTGTCAATCTCTTCTTCCAGTGTTTCCTGACAATCAAGCCCTTTCCTCACATGCAGCGCCACTCCACCTCCTCTACGACACTTCCTGTTCTTCTTGAATAACTCCTACCCATCCACTACTGTATTCCTGTCATGGGAATCATCCCACAAATTCTCTGTAATGCCTACTAAGTCATATCTTTCTGTCTGCATTAGTAGATCAAATTCCTTCTTATTATCCATATCCCACTAATAGGATGTGGGAGGAGAAGGAGACATTGTGTTTTTTCCCTAGAAAGCATCCTTTGAATAGCTTATCTTTTGAAATGACTCTGAACAGGGCTTTTTTTCCAGGAAAAAAGGTGGTGGAACTCAATGGGTTGCCCTCAGAGAAAATGGTCACATGGCTGGTGGCTCCGCCCCCTGATCTCCAGACAGAGGGGAGTTTAGATTGCCCTCCGTGCCAGTCAGTGGCGCAGAGGGCAATCTAAACTCCCCTCTGTCTGGAGATCAGGGGGCGGGGCCACCAGCCATGTGACCAATTTCAAGAGGTTCCGGAACTCCGTTCCACTGCGTTCCCGCTGAAAAAAAGCCCTGACTCTGAAGCCATGAAAATCAGTGCACATAGTATCTCTGAGAAGTACCTCGGCCAAACACGCAGCAGATGTAAATCAGCAAAGTTTCACGAACTTGGTGGATTTACACCCATTTTCCCCAACCAAGCAACATTTGCTGAGAGCATGGTTCCAGATGGCATTTTGTAAAGCATGAGAATTAGTTAAGAGTGTGGCTTTTACCCATGTACTAATGATTTACAAATAACTCCTCCGTGGAGAACTCACTCCTTCACTGGAACAAACTAACAACAGAGGTTTGAAGGGTCAGCATATTTTTTTAAAAAACGCTTTTGTCTTAATAGGCTTTGATGGCATCAGCATATCCCCCCATGCCTAATTAACAGATACTACTCAATCTTTCTCATATGTAACAGGGCAGGAATCGTAGGTGGGAAATGATGGGAAAGAGTGTGCACATAAAACAAACACCTGGCAGGAATGCACAACCAGCATAATAGAATGGGTTTGCCTCTGATTATTGAATCCAAAAATAACTGTGATTCTTAGAGACATAACAAGTCCTTAGTTATAGTGAGAAGAAAAGCCATTATTTCGGGATCGATCATTTTAGGGGAACGTATGAAACCTCCTGATACAGAGTAGAGCATTATTTTCACTCCATTGGCTACCTATCAGTTACTGTGCTCGGTTCAAGGTATTGATTATTACATATAAAGCTCTTCACCAGGGCTTTTTTCAGCTGGAACGTGGTGGAACCGAGTTCCGACACCTCTTGAAAATGGTCACATGGCTGGTGGCCCCACCTCCTGATTTCCAGACAGAGGGGAGTTTAGATTGCCCTCCATGCTGCTCCAGTAGTGTGGAGGGCAATCTAAACTCCCCTCTGTCTGGAGATCAGGGGGCGGGGCCACCAGCCATGTGACCATTTCCGCCAAGGGTGATTTAAACTTTTAAAAACTCCCCCCTCGTTCCAGATAACCCAAAGTGACATCATCGTGTGATCCTGTGCTGGCAACCCACTGAGTTCCACCACCTCTTTTCCCAGAAAAAAAGCTCTGCTCTTCACAAATATGGCCCAGCATACCTACGGGACCACCTCCCTCCCTCTGTTCCTCCATGGCAGCTTCGCTCATCTGAACAGGGTCTCCTGCAGGTGCCACCCTGTACATGGGTGAAATCAACAGCAACCCATACGCGGGCTTTCTCTGTGGAGCCCCTACCCTGTGGAATGGTCTGCCTGAGGAGGTCAGGAGAGTCCCCACTCTCCTGGCCTTCTGCAAATGATGCAAAACTGACTTATTTAAAAGGCTTTTTACTCAAATAGGAGGGCTGTATTGTAACGAGGGGGTCTCAGATGCTTTGCTAATGTTTGGGAGACCTGCTGAGCCTACTGTAAGATGTAGCATTTCCAACATGCTTTTGCTGACTTGTGAGTGAAGGTCAGTTATTATGATAAGGGCAAATGGTTTGCTCTCATCTTAAGGGAATAAAGGTAGAGGTAGACTCTGGGTAGAGTCACCAAATCTGAGTTGGGGACTTCTTAGAGAGTTGGGGCACTGTCTAGAGAAGGCGAAGTTAGGGGGAGGGAGGGAGCCCAGCTGGGCTGTGATGCCATACAGTTTTCCCTCTGGGGATTTACAACTGGAAATCAGTTGTAAATCCAGGACTCTAGGCCTCACCTGGAGGTTGGTAATCCTAATTTTGCAAAGATTAAAATCCACTGCCCTAGATTAACATTGGCCGTTTCCACACACGTTGAATAATCCACTTACAATATGCTTTAGTACCACACATGGAAAATCAGTTACAAATGTTCACTAAAGCGTATTGAAAGTGGATTATTCAACGTGTGTGGAAATGGCCAGTGAAATCCTAAACAGAATGACATCCTAAGCAGAGTTACTCCAGTCTAAGCCCATGTGCTTAGAATTTCACTGTAAGATTTCCCTCTGCTTAGGATTTCGCTGTAAGACACCCAAGTTTAAAGCATGAATGTTCTTGAAGTTATCCAAGTTGGATCTACTTTCTTCTTCCAGTAATTGGGCAAAGGGGAAACTGATCATATGCAGCTTCCGAAGGAGATGCTCATTATCGGTGTTACACTGCTCAAACTACACCTGCTGAAATTCATCTACGTTCCACACCGCAGTCCCATTAGCAAGGATAACACTGGCAGATAGGAGGGCCATGAAGAAGAATCACGTTGTCCCAATGATGAGATCTCGCAAAATTGTTGCAGAATTATGATAACCCTGGAGGGCACAAAGGCCCTCGCATCCAATGAGTGGTGAATGAGCCATAAATGCATAGCCTCCGCAAGGGATGAGTGAATGTTCTCTATTTTGTTTCTTTTAATATTAGTTTACGTTTTTGTTAACGGACTCTGTTCTCTGCTCTTCGATGTTGCTCTTTGGTAGATTTGTTTATATCATATAAGCGTGTTCGAACAGTTTTTATGTGCCATTTATACATACAGATGTCGGTTATAGATATATCTCTGTACGTATATAATGCCAATGGACTGCTGTGCAAATCGTGTTGGAAAAGGCATGTATTTCATGGGGGAAATTTTGACACAAAGTAACAGGAAAATGGTGCAAAACTAAATAAGTCCTGGTTTTGATTCACATGAGGGAAAGGCAAAATTGAAATGGCCCTGGCAGGGGGTAAAAGCAGCAGGAATGAGAAATTCAAAAACGTCCCTCACTACCAGCTAGTTAACTTAGAACCCCCGTCATTGAATAATAAGCAGTCCATCAATAGACTCTCTAGAGCTGACACTTCCAAAAATTAGGAAGCAGTAGAAAGACATTATTTCAGAAGGAATAAACAAACACTGAAGTCAAACAATCCTTGGAGAAAGGAAAGAGAGCTAGCACAGCTACTGACAGGTTCAGCAGTAACAGCCCCTCCAGTTTAGTAATAAACATTTATGACAAATGGAAACAAAGAATCAATAGGCACAGATGATTGACACTGAATAAATGAATGAATGAATAAATGAATGAGTAAAAACGAAAAAGATATGTAACTTTGCTGTATGCAAAATCAGGAACGATATGAAGTTTGGGGTTATTGTTGAAATGGAAAGGTGTATGAATAAAGGAAAAGAAAACCCTAGCTATTCTTGAATGGCGGGGGGGGGGGGAGCATGGACTGGAGATAGCAGTTTGGTACTTTGAATGCAACAAAAGATTGTTTAGTAGGTGCATCTGAGGAAATTTATTTAATATACCCTGCCTTACTTCTTGACTTAGGATGGGTTATGAATGTTTTGGGTCCAACATCCATTGGAAGAGACAGCACTGAAGCTCTTTGTCCAAATGTATTAATGAAGATCTTTTTCCAGAGGAGAGGAGCCACGGTACCAAACATTCTGCCTCTTGACTGCAAGAATATGGATATAGTTGATTTCCTTGCATGCTTTGGAGAGGCATGTGAGCAGTTCGATTAATGTAGGAAAGGAAGAAGACCCAGAATGAGATGGCTTGACTCATTAAGGAAGCCATGGCCTCCAGTTTGCAAAGTGTTGATGGTAGGGCATTTTGGAGGTCATCAGTGCAAGAAGTAAGAAGCAACCTGATAGCATATTCACATATACAGGGACAGGGTGTGACTGGCCCATTCTAACTCTAGGGAGAGAGCTGTAATGTATCTTCCAGATGTTCCTCTTGTTTTCCTTTTTTCCCAGTCTGCCTCTAAATCCTGAAGATCTCCTACTGGCATGCTTAACATTAATTAATCTTCTGTTCTTGCATTAAACTTTATAGAATGTAACACTGCATATGTGGACCTGATGTATTTCCCCAGCTCTACTTACACTACCAGTGTACAAATCTACCCTTTTGGGGTTCTGTTGGAAGGAAATGGGGAACATGTAAGCCAGCTGAACAGACCTGGACTCACACCATTGCCTCCTCTTCTGCAGGCAATTTAAAAACCAGTAAAACTAGCAACATGCTCCTATGGGCCTGATCCAAAGGGCCTCTGGCTCAGCCTGTAGCCCTTTGTGCATTATTGCTGGAAGAACCATTCTCAAGGTTCAGTGAATGCACAAATGATCTATATACAATACACACTTGATTTTGCTTTATACATGCGTTGAGTTATATTCATGTTATATTCGATATGTGTAGAGCCAGTATGATTTAAGCCCCACATTGAACCTTGCACTAGTCTCCAGTAAGTGTGCGTTGGCTTTCTTACAGATGTATTCACATGCATCTGTAAGGGGACGCATGTCATAGAGAGCTGCAGGATCCAACTCGTCCTCTTTCCAATGGTACAAATATGGAGTTCCTGACGATGCCTTTGGATAGAAAGAAACCTTTTTATTCTTTAAGATGAATTTAGCATGCATTGTTCCCAAACAGGGTTTGTTTTCAAATAAGGCACTCTTTTATGTCACACTATGAAAATCTTTTTTCCCCCTAGTTTGACTTGATCAAAGATGTCAAGGAAGTGTCAGCTTTCAAAATGAAATGTGTTTTATAAAAATGCATTTCAGATTTTTTTTTAAAAAAAGAAACCTTTTAGCTCCGTGTCAGAATGTAAGTTCTTTTTCAAGTTGACAAAATTGTGAATTGAAAATGTAGATTTTTAGAATACCTCAATCTGATGAATATAGGACAGTTCACACATAGCCTATAAACATTTCGGGGGCTTGTGATGACAAGAAAGTCTTGCTAAAAACAAAATGCTGGGATCATCTGCATACTCTGTTTTCTAAACTCTCTTCTGGGTCATGCTGGACTATCAGTCCCTGCCGCCCCCATTTCCCACCCGTTGCCTGGCAATCCAGTCTAGAGGGCATCAGCAGGGGGCAATCAAAATACTTCTTTATTTAGAACATTTTAATACCACATTTCTGCCCTACTTATTGTCTCCAAGGCAGTGAACAATTAAAGCCGTTAAAATAGCTTTTAAAAATATATATTATAAAACCAGTTAAAGCAACAATTAAAAAAACACATAAACAATTAAAACACATGTAAAGAAAAAGAAAGGTCAGTGGGAGCATCTGCAATCCCAATGACTCCATCTCCTGAGGCATTAATTCCTTTCCTCCTTCACTACTACTAACCACTCCAACAGCCAACTTACATCTGGGGCTGCCATCTTTCCCCTTAGGGCTCCCAGCTTCATTTGCCCTTCCAACACCCCATCTGATGGAGAAAAAATGTTTTTTTAAAAAAAACAGCGATTTCACCAATGCACGGTTTTACCATAGAGTTCTTGGCGATTCCTAGAGCTACCCTACATCACAGATTTTAACCCCACCCCCTCTTGTTGCTACGCTTAGCCTGTCAACCCTAATTACATCATCTCCTCCATAGTTCTTCTCAGCCTCCATTACATGGGCCAGTTCTCCAAACATTAATTCTTGATTAATTGTATACGCCTTTTGTATGCATAAATAAACTGGCCAGGTTTAGATGGGCACCTCGTTCAGAAATAACTTCCCAAAATAGTGAATTGTCAACCTTTAACCATAACAAAATAATTGTTCAAATGATATATATTAATATAATCAAACATGGGGGAGAATAACACAGCTTTAGCCCTGCCTTTCCAGCCTATCTGGTCCTTGCACAACATTAACAGTTTTAGATGTTCTGGATAGCTGAAGTGTCTGAACCTCCTATTTACTGTTTGGAATACAAATAAAATGCCCCTCCCCTACATCTTCAGTAAGTTTTGAACAATTTTCAGCAGCAAACAGTGTCTTATTCATTGGCAATGGCCTTTGGCCTCATCCTAATAGTACTGAGTGCATGTAAGTGGCAATCAATTAACAGCTCTGGTCATGGTGTGATGTATATTCATGAAGGAGCACAGTGTATCAATTTATCTCATAATGTTCTCTTGCAAACTCTTGCTCCCAGCACAACCTCTCTCTTTTCTTCCCCATCTCACTGTGCCTGAATTCTCCCCCTCCCTCCAAAGCCCTCTAATGCAATGTCACAACCTTTTCTTGTGCTGAGTCCATTTGCAGAGGAGCATTCCATTGATGCCTATTAGCCACATTCACTCAATGGAAGCTCCAAAGGCACTCTTTTCATTGGTGGAGATGGAGATTGTGTCGAGTGATGGTGATTGGCTGTGATAATTGAATGGAACCTCCAAAGGCAGTCTTTCTTAGCTCTGGGTCCTTTCATTCATGAAATTTAGGACCAGTGATTTTAGGGTAGTCACCATCAGCTTGAGAAATTCCTGGAGACTGAGGGGGGCTGTTCTTGTGGGTGGAGTTTGCAGAGGGGACAGTGCTCAGCAACAACATGATGCCATAGAGTCTGCCTTTTGAAGCTGCCATTCCTCTAGGGGAACTGATTTCTATAGTCAGAAGTTCAATTGTAATTCCAGGAGAGCTCTAAGCCCCAACTGGAGCTGGCAACACTAACAATCTTTCTACCCATTACAAAGTACCTAGGGATCTTCAAGTGAACCTCATTTCACGTGTCCCCCCTCCAACTTTCCATGAATACACTCGCCAGTCACACTTCAATTATCAGTTCCTCCTCAACTGCTAAAAGTATCCCAGTTTCCCCCACATTCATTCATTGAAATGCAGATCTTGACACTTGACACTTTCTCACACCTTTGAGAAATGCAAATTGGCAAGTCCAAGGAGCCTACAGTACTTTTTCTTGCAGCGAAAACAGAGCTGAATTGGCACTTTACCTTCTGGAATCACTTGCAGATGCAGTCACACAAAGGGAATTCCCAGGAAAGCAGCATTCATGTGCGCTAAGCAAGAACAGCCTGCACGTGAACTGAAGTGCATAAAATCCTGCACTTGAGCATCCCTAGGTACTTAGTAACATGTAGAGAGACTCTAACAGTGCAATCCTAAGAAGAGTTACTCCAGTGGGCTTAGACTGGAGTAACTCTGCTTAGGATTGCACTGTTAGTAATGGCTATTGGCTAAAGTCATTGAACGGAATCTCCAAAAGCAACCTTTCTTTGCTCTGGGTCTTTTCATACACTAATACTTACTAGAGGTGAATGGATGTCTCTGGTTTTGCTCCTTCACGGTTCCACAAGTCTGTTCTGTGTTTTTTTTTCCTTTCTAAGCCTAGCCACTAAAGATCATTTTGAGTTTTCTCATACCTGCTGTTTCAACCCATCAGTCTTCTTTTTGCCTTTGCTTCTTCGTCTTGCATTCAGACCCACAATTCCTTATTTGAGCATCATTTGCTCTTTCCTTGCATTGCATTTCCCCCTGTAAAATCTACATGTTTTCTCAACATTACCTATTTCAATGGGGGGGAAGGGGGCAGTTCGAAGTTGCCTCTGGGGCGGAAGGATGGGATTCAAATTAGCACTTAAACGGCACAAATAAGAATGATATAAAACCAGCTTCTTGCGCTTAATCTTAGGAGCCAGGAAAATGCAGGTCTGATATCTTCAGACAGAAAGAACCCCTTTTTTCCCTACCCTCTTTTTATGACTCAGACAATTTTTTAAGTGTTAAGAGATGGAGCTTACTTTTTAATATTTCTTTCTACCTCAAGGGGGAAAAATGGCCTAGATGGGAAAAAAATAGGACAGATTGTACTTCTTGGGACCATTAGGGGTCCTGATGGTTTTTGGAGATGAGCTATCATTTGCAGTTGCTTCCCATCAGTGTCTAGAACTGTATTTGAAGAGCAACATGAACCTGCCTTATATTGAGCCAGGCCATTGATCTATCAAGGTCACAACTGTCTATTTCAACTGGTAGCAGCTCGCCAGGGTCTCAGGAAGAGGTTTTTTTACATTGCCTGCTATCTGATCCTTTTAACTTCAAATGCTGGGGAATGAATCCGGGCTCTTCAACATGCAAGACAGATACTCTGCCGCCGAGCCATGGACCCTTTCCAAACATAGCTTACATTTATCAGTGTCAAAGGTGTTTGACCACTAGATTGACCGGATATAGAGAGGAACATGATGCAAGTAAAATAAAGGAAGCATTTCCCTTTTAGATTCTCTGTTTGCAGCCAGGCTAACCTTCAAATAATTGTAAGTTCACCAATATTTCATGTTCGCTGTAAAATATAAATAGGCTTGTATCTCACTATGTTGCTCACCAAAGTCTGAAACTTTCCTGTGTTCCACTGACAGAAGTTGTTCTTCCACAGTAGGAAGAGCCAATTTTGTGGAAAAGAAATCTCCCTAGGCTCAAGGGAGGAACTTGTCTGAGCAGAGCGATGGGAATAGAAGCCATTATTTTGAATTTCTCATCCCTGCTGTTTTCATCTGAAAATCCCCATTTTGATTTCACTTCTTCCTTTTGGGAACTGAACCTTGGCTTTATTTTTGCATCTTTTCTCTGTTTCTTCATGCTGGTTTTTTTGCCCATAACAGAAAACGGCACAAAAATAATCATAGGCTTGATTCACAAAAGGGAGAAACAAAACTGAAAGGAGACTTTTGGACTGAAATAGCATCATCATCCCTAGTTACAGGCAGACATAAACTTTGTCTGCCATTTTGCTGTAGAGGATAGTTCATAATCCACAAGTTTTCACCATCAGTAATCCCTTAGGCTAAATGAAGCTGTATCAATATACAGGTCCCACCTTATAAACAATGCAAGAAGCAATACAGAAACACAAACATCTCTCTATATTTTTAACCTGCCCATCCACCAAAGAGATATGGTTGATACCATAAGGGTGGCAACTGACAGTAGGCTTACCTATACGAGGGAGGCTCTTGCCGATGTCATAATGACACCATCAGCAACCTACTGATATCACTCTCATGCACCAGAAGTGCCATCAGCATGTGACTGGGGATGCTGTAGGAATTGGGCAAAACTCTATGACATGCATAGTTTTGTCCAAATGCTACATCATCTCCAGCAATGCACTGACGTCACTTCCGGGTGCACAGGAAGTGACACCAGCACATTGGTACAATGTTTGCCACCTTTCCCCATTTTGCCGTCATTTTTATCCTGTCGCCAAGTACCAGTGGGAAATATCCATTGGTGGCAGGGGATCTTCTACCGCCAGAGGGAAACTGACAAGCATGTTGACATACTTGATTCTCCTTCTACCATTTTATGTTCACAAAAACTCTGAGAAAGGTTTCAGAGTTTTCCCCCCAGAGTTTTCCCCCCCAATGTTCCCACATTTAGTGCACAGTTAATATGAATCTAGTCAGCCATTTGGTAACATCTCTATGCGACTTTTACCAAGAAAAAATTGTTTACTTGAAATACTGATTAGCATTATCATATGTTGTCAAAGAATACTATCATTTGCCATGATCATAATGTCTTGATGGCATTTTGCATTTTATTTGAGAAGTCCTGCCAGTACACAACTTCAAATCCCTTTGGCTTGGCAGGGAGAGAAAGAAGAGAAATATTTCCAGACTAACCTGCTCCCAAATAATTGTTCCTCTTTGGTGAGGAGGGGAAGAATTCAACAGCCATGTAATTGTCTTCTCGTGTTGATCGAATTACCGCACAGCTATTTTCTTTTCTTTCTAGTATGAAAATGCCTGACAGACTGCCTAGCCTTTCCAGTGACACACACTAAAATGAGCACACTCCAGCAAAAGTCAAATCAAATCCAAATAAACAAACCATCATAAAGGGGATGGCAATAAATACGAAACTGAGCAATGTGAAAATGAGACCGTTCAGCTACAGAGGAAAGCAAGAAGTTGTCATTATCAGAGCCACTGACGGGATGGCGGTAGAGTTGCCAGGTCCAGGTGGGGGATTGCAGGAGAATTTGTGGGTGGAGCCTACAGAGGATGAGGTTCGGGGAGGGGCTTCAGTGGAGTATAATGCCATAGAGTTCACCCTCTAAAGTAACCATTTTCTCCAGGGGAAGTAATCTCTGTTGCCTGTGTTGGAAATTGCAATGTCTGGTGTACTACAGCAGCTAGAAGGGAAGAAGTGCCTTCTATGCAGTGGGCAGCAAGGATCACTTAGAGCCAAGCTACAAGTGACGAATGACACTTGCCTAGCAAGTGAACAGACTCACGTGCATTCCTCCCTGTTCACTTGCGCTCCACTTGCGCTCCACTTGATCAAGTGGAGCACAAGTGAATAGCAAGTGAACAGGGAGGAATACACGTGAGTCTGTTCACTGGCTGTGCAAGTGTCATTCATCACTTGTAGCTTGGCTCTAAGTGATCCTTGCTGCCCACTGCATAGAAGGCACTTCTTCCCTTCTAGCTGCTGTAGTACACCAGACATTGCAATTTCCAACACAGGCAACAGAGATTACTTCCCCTGGAGAAAATGGCTACTTTAGAGGCCATTTACTTTACCTTAGTTTAGACAGTGAGAGCAGCATCTCTCTTGTTTCCTGGGGGTCATTTCCTTGTCTTGTCTCCTATTGGGCTAAACAGGGCAATATCCTGCTTCTCTCTCCTGCCTTATTCATTCTTCTACAAGATGTAGTCAGATAGCAAGGACCCTGTCTCTATCTCTCCACTTCACTCTCAAGTATGTATTTCTTAAATAAACTTTTTAGCCTCTTTAATCAGCACAGCGTAACTTCTCTGCTCTGTTTGCACTTCGCCAACAGCCTGGAGATCAGTTGTAATTCCGGGAGATCTCCAGCTGGTAACTGTAGGTGGTGGAGAGTGCAAAATTCCTGAAGCCTGGGTTGCTCTGTGGTTCCCTGGAAGTTCACTTGTCTTTGTCCTCATGTTTTTAGCCCCATGAATCCACTGATCTCAGAGCTTTAGTAACAGCTACAAGTCTCTCTGGTGGTGATAGAAACCAATGCCAAGTTACAGTCAACTCATGGCGACTCTACAGGGTTTTCAAGTCAAGAGAGTCACAAAGGTGGCTTGCCATTGCCTGTCTCTGCATAGCAACCCTGGACTTCATGGATGGTCTCCCATCCAAGTACTAACAAGGGCCAACCCTGCTTAGCTTCCAAGATGTGATGAGATCAGAATAGCCTGTGCCATAAAGGTCAGGACAAGTCTCTATAATTCTATCATTACTAATTTTAACCCTTTATTTGATTTGAAATGATCACAACTGCTGCATCAAGAGATGGCATGTTATATTTTTCCAGTTTTGAGAAAGGAAAAATAAGTATGGAACGATACATAAAGTATAATTCTGCCCTCAGCTCTGGAATAAATGCATATTATATAATGTACGCAACAAAAATACAATCACACAAATTCTTGTAACCAGGGCTTTTTTTCTGGGAAAAGAGGTGGTGGAACTCAGTGGGTTGCCCTCGGAGAAAATGGTCACATGATTGGTGGCCCCGCCCCCTGATCTCCAGACAGAGGGGAGTTAAGATTGCCCTCTGTGCTGCATGGCGCGGAGGGCAATCTAAACTCCCCTCTGTCTGGAGATGAGGGGGAGGGGCCACCAGCCATGTGACCATTTTCAAGAGGTTCCAGAACTCCATTCCGCCACATTTCAGCTGAAAAAAGCCCTGCTTGTAACAGAGAACCTACACAGTATCTGATATGGGCATGTAATATGGAGACTTTCTCTTTAAATCAGGAATGAGAAAAGTTCTCAAGGGAACCTAGCGAAAGTCCAAGCATCAGTTCATTTTAGATATATCCTTTTGTCGCAGGTAAACAGAGAAGCTGGCACTTTCCACTACAGATAGGTTTAATTTAATGAAAAGGAATGGTGAGAACCTGCTACTGGACAGAGGTCATTTAATAACTGTAGTTGGATATCCGTTGAGGAAAACTTCAGCAGCCACAAACCCAAGTTGGTTTAATGAAGCCCAAAGGCTGAAAGAGACAAACAGAAAACCGTACAATATAACCCTGCCCCACAAAGGAGCATAACAAGACTATTCCAAATACAAAAAAGCCTGGATACTAAGGCTGTATTTTATCTGGAATCTGTTAAAAGAATCCTACTTTCCTGGGGTGGAAATGATGCACATGTAGTCTGATTTTGTTCCTTTGAAGACCACATTTTAATTAGCATTGTTGTTTGGGTTGTATGTTCAGAAATGATAATAATTTAAAAGGGCAATCTACACTCCTCGGTTTTATCTTGGCCGCTTTGCTGTAGGCTGCTATCTTCTTGCTGTTTGCACAGTTGCCTTCACCGGCAGGTTCAGCCATACTTCTTCCAGTTTCTAGCCCAATGGCTGTGTCTTCATGATGGACAGCATATATTTGCTATGACGCTGTTTGGGACATCTGGCTTACGGGAAGGCATGTTTCTTATTAATGAAAATCTTTGTCATTGTTTCCCCAAAGAATAGGAAGTGCCTTGGAAAACAGACTGATAACATTCAAAATCAGCAGGTAACTTGCAGCGCATATTTGCTCAGATGTAAATCCTATAGGAGCTCCTGGTTTGTGTTTAATTGTCTGTTTAATGGGTCACCTTATTCTTAATTTCTTTGTTTTATTGTGGGCACTTGGACATCTGTTCTCCCTTCCTGGCTGTGCAAACAGAAGTAGGGTCTAGGGGTTAGGGGATGTGTCAAGAGAGTGTGGAAGCTGAATTCCAGGGTTCACTTCTCAGATATCTGTAGGGGGTGGGTGTGTCTCCAATGTGGATCCACCCAAAGCAGGCTTTGTCTTTCTCCTCTCCTCCATTTTTATCCTCACAACAACCCTGTAAGCAGTGTCAGATAATCTCATTGAACCTTCCTCTTCATGAAAGAGGAATTGATTCAAAATTTGTATCTGAAGAAGGGAACTCTGACTCTCAAAAACTTATACCCTAAGAACATAAGAACATAAGCAAAGCCATGTTGGATCAGGCCAGTGGCCCATCCAGTCCAACATTCTGTCACACACAGTGGCTAGAAATCCAGTGCCATATAAAGGACTGTCAGTGAGGCCAGGACACCAGTAGCCCTCCCACTGCCTTCCTTCCAGCATCAAGACAACAGAGCACCACCTCCCCACAAAGAGAATACCATCTATCTCCTGTGGCTAATAGCCACTGATGGACCTCTGCTCCATACCCTAAAAATCTTGCTGATCTCTAACGTACCATGGGACTCAATATTGCTATTGTACTGCAGACCAACATGGCTACTCATCTAAAACAAATTCAAAACTGAATCAAATTTCTATAAATAGGAATAGAAACAGATCACTAGATTCCAAAGAGAAATTCAGCAAAGAGGAATTAAGAGAATGCCACTTAACAACTATACTCTCAGCTTACTCTAACTCACAGGTGGTTGTTGTCCATGACTCCCTTCTGCTGAATCTTCTTTAGATGGAAGAAGATCTCCTCCAATTATGCCCCCCACTGAGAAAATCTGCATCTGATGGAAGAAGTCTTTCTTCAGAGCTATAAGGGAGTCATATGAAAAGTTAATGAATGGAGTCAAAGGATCCAGTTATATGAGATGTCATAAAATAACTTCAATATATTTTTTCAGCACTTATTTGTTCATGTCACTTTTATATCCCATCGGGTTCCAGAGGAGGCACACAAAGAAAAAAATTAACAAAAAGAAAGTAACGATCAATAAAACCAATAAAGCCAGCAGCAATAACAGCAAGACATCAAATAGGTAAGAAAAGGAGCAACATTGAGATATAATGCTAAGATACAAATATAGTAGGTCAGAGCACTGAAAGAATAAATATACAATTCAGCAGGAAATAAAAACATAAGGTTGGATTATATGACTCCATCCCTTTGACTCTTCTTTTGAGAGAGAAAGATGTCTTCCAAGAAGAGAAGACTTTTACAGATTTTATTCTCCACTGGAGAGAATTTCATTCTCCTTTGGAAGAAGATGCAACAGAACTGAGGATCCAGTGCAGCAGAAGGGGTGCAGAAAATCCAGTTTACCCACACACACAAGAGCCAACAACACAGTGGAAAAACTACTAATAACTAAATAACCTGGCAAATAAAAATGGATTTCACCTGGTGGCTAATAGTGATGGTGAGGAGGCTGTTCCACAAAGTACCATCACTGAGAAAGCCCTAGTAAACAAGGGCACACGCAACCTCTGATTACAATATTCTGCTTGAATATCAATTTCTTGTGCGAGAAGGTAATCCTAAAGTCACTCAGGTCCCAGCACATTTAGGGTTTTATCTTTGAATTGTGCTCATTGGAAATTAATCAGCAGGCAGCGGAGCTCTTTAAATTCCAGTTGGATGCATTCCCATGCAGATGTAAAAGTCAGCAACCTTGCTGCTACCCTAATTAAAGTTTCCTAACAGTCTTCAAAGAGTGTGCAGCATTAATCAAATCTGGATGTGCTATCACAGCATGGATCGCTGTGGCCAGATCTCACTTTCCCAAGAAGAGATGCAGCTGGCTGGTTAAAAACACTGTTGCTATCAATGAGATCCTGCAGGGATGGATCTACTCATACCCCAAAGCTGCACACCTGACCTTTCAAGGGGAGGGCACACCTTTAACACACTGAGTCCTCAATCCTTGCCTAGCAAGATTGTTATTCAACAGCCTGGTCTAGATGGAGCTTCAACATGCAGTTCATCGCCAGCTCTGAATATCTGTTCATAATGTCTGCTCCCTTCCCTGAAGGAGAATTCTGTGCCATCGCTACACTAACAATGCGACCCTAAGAACGCTGTCCTGGGAGTGACCTCCATTGAATAGACTTGAGTTGGATTATGAGGAAACCTGCTTAGAATTGCTCTCTGGATAACCTCTCCTGACAGATTCATGTAGACAGCAAACAGCATGAGGAACAAAGTGAGAGATCTCACAGTGTAACCACCATGAAGCTATAAGATAACCCCCTCACCACCATTCCGTGGTATTGATTAGCAGGGGTCATTTCGGAGAAAAAGAGCTGGGGGAACTCATTAGCATAACACATTAGCATAACTCATCAGCATATGCCACACCCCTTGACATCACCAGAAATGTATCATTAGCATAACTGATTTGAGTATGCCACACCCCCTGACATCACCTATCCTGGCTGCTTTGGACCCAATCCTGGCCATTCAGGGCCGAAATTGGGCCCAAAATGGCAAAAAGGGGCTGAAAATGGCTGAAAAGGGGCCCAAAATGGTCAGGATTGGGCCACTGCTGAACAGGAGAGTGATCCACTACCCATCAGAGGCCTGATCCGGGCCATTTCGGCCCCAATCCAGGACGAAATGGGCCCAAAATGGCTGAGAGTCAGGTGGGCGGGGACACTTAACATATGACCTCTTTGGGGAACTACCGGAACTGCATTCCTGTGCGTTCCCCCTCGAAATGAGCCCTGTTGATTAGTCAAATAATAGTGTGTGTGTAAGTGTGTGTGTATGTATCCTACTGTTCCATTAAGTAAAGTTTAAGGTCTTCTTCCAGCCTAAGGAGGCTTCCCTCAATTTAACAGAAGAGCCTCTTAAGTTGGAGGAATCTCCTCAGGCTGGAGGAAGGCTCCTTAAGCTACAGCTAGATAAAGGCCATTATTTGATAACAGCCAGGTAGTAACACCCCAGTGCCCCAATACGCACCTCCGCCAGCCTGTCCAGAAGATGACTATGATCAATTGTATTGAAAGCCACTGAAGGTTAAAGGGAATCAACAGACACACACTCCCCTATCTCTCCCCCAGCCAATGAATTATAGCTTCTGTCATTCACGGACTCAGAATAAAAGCCACAGCTCTTGTTCCTGGAAACTCCTTCCATCTATAACACCTTGTGATGACGGGCAATTCAAGGCGATGGGGAGGGCCTGTGACTCAGTGGATGAGCCACTGCTTTGCATGCGGAATGTCTGAAGTTCAAAGGAAAGCACCTGAGACCCCAGAGAGCACCTGCCAGTATGAGTAGTCAATACTTACCTTGATGGGTCAGATTCTGTATAAAGCAGCTTCATGTGCGTTTGAGGTTCATATTGAGGTGGATCTCTACGGCCATTCATTCTGCTACTGAGACAGAACTGATGGTTTTGCTGTTGCAGTAAAGAACTGAATGTTGCATATTAAAGTGCATTTGTTAATTTAACGTTCCTTTTTTTGTTTCATTCACACCGATACATTTTGTATATTCCTCCAATTTGATGTTTGACCATAGTATAAAGAGAGCTACTTTTTTTTAAAGAGGATTTTTTTTTGCTTACCGTTGAAACAGATGAAAAAGCACACCTTCATGCAAAATTCAAGATAGTTATCCCGTCTGCAACTTACCTAGTTCTTATATTGTGCATATGGTGGAGGCTGGCCACCCACTGCTCTGAATCTCCAGAATGTGGGGGTGGAGGCGTGAATTGATGGAGTGGCAGCTGGAAGTCTGAAGCTGCAGGCTTATAACATCATTTTTTGTGGCAGTCTTATGGATTCAATATCACCTAGGAGGCACACGGCTTATTTCCTTGAATCGGATAACAGCTGATAACTCGATGATGCTAATCTTTCCATTGCTCCAGGGTTGCCCCCCCCCCCCAGGACCCCAGTGTTATCTGGGCGGTTTCCACTACTGGCTCCCAGCCTTTAGATGATGCCAAGTATATCAAAGATGGTAATGAGACTCTGCCGGCAAACAGCATTGCTTGCAAGGTGTGGGAAGGGAGATATTCAGATCAGTCCAGGAAGTTCCTGATGTCTGTGAAACTTAAACTACACTAGCAGGTTTAAACATTAAAAAAATAAAAATACGGATGCCTTCACATAGGAAAATATTTTCATGTGCTCAAGAAAGGAGGGGGAGGTGTGTTTCTTGCTGCTGCACTATAAAGGTACAAGATTGAACACACGTACACATGAAACTGCCTTATACAGAGTCAGACCTTTGGTCTACCATGGTTAGTCTTGTCTCCTCCCGGAAGTGCCTATGGACACCTTGCCTGGTGCCTGCCAAGTGTTTTCAGAGACTGGCTGGGGCCAATTCCGATTGGCCATTGGAAATCTGGTTGGTTGTACTGATTAAAATAATATTTAGCAGAAGCTGCCACTGCGATGTTGGTTTTATTCTCTTTTTTCTTTTCCCTAGAAAATATATATATATATATATATATATATATATATATATATATATATATATATATATATATATATATATATATATATATATATATATATATATATATATATATATATATATATATATATATATATATATATATATATATATATATATATATATATATATATATATATATATATATATATATATATATATATATATATATATATATATTAAATCACCTCTCTTTCCTCCTGTATTTGTACTTCCTTGGGGAGGGGGGGGGGTGGCTCTTCCTGCTGTGGCAGCCATTTTGCAGTTGGCTACTGACTCACGACTTACAGTATACTAATAAAAATGAGGGACTGGTATCCAAGATGAAACTCACCAGCTCTTCTTGCATTTTAAACTGGCACACAGTATGCTGTAAGTCAGTGGCACATGAGAAATGACACATATTGCTACATTTCCTTTTGGAAGCATTAAAATGGCTGAAAAGATAACACAGTAATTTTTTAATTTAATAATAATAATACTAACAACAACAACAACAACATTCAATTTATATACCGCCCTTCAGGACAACTTAACGCCCACTCAGAGCGGTTTACAAAGTATGTCATTATTATCCCCACACAACAATCACTCTATGAGATGGGTGGCTGGCTTCGAGTGGAGGAGCGGGGAATCAAACTCGGTTCTCCAGATTACAGCCCCGCACTCTTAACCACTACACCAAACTGTTAAATTTATTTTATTTAACAAAATTGATATCCTGCCTTCCCTAATAAGGGTCACCAAGGTGGCTAACAAATTAAAACATGCATACTAAAATCACATGATAAAACCATGGAAATCAGCTAAAACACATCATTAAAACAGTTAAAACCAGTACTTTAAAAGCACACAAAAGCATAAAAACAACAATCAAAACATTTAAGACAATTAAAACATTGGGCATGAAGGATATATCACTGAGTGTACACCAAATGAAACAAAAAAGTCTTCACCAGCTGGCAGAAGACAGAAACAGAAGGGGGCAGATGAATCTTTGCACTCTTAAAAGGCTGAGACTGAGAAAAAGACTAATTCATGATAAACTGATTACAGGGAAATTTCCTTGTTCACATGATATTTGTTTGGAAGAATTACCATGTGCAATGGGCACATTAAGTTAGTCGCTTGTGACCACAGGAATCCACCACAAGAAGTCTATGATGATTTTACATAAAGTTCTAACCAGTGACACTCTGAATTTTGCTCACAGATAGTACTTTTCACCATACAGTATGTGTAACCATCTGTGTCTGTGCTTCTCCTTCTAAAATACTGCTTTCTACAACTTCCTTTAAAAATCTAGCAATGATTTATAGGATTAGAAGCCTCTGGAGATCTAGGAAAGAAGGAGGAAACATATCAAAGGAAAAAGTATTTTGAAAACTTTATACCACACAATGCAACTATCAACATGCACAGCAAGTATTCATTCCAATATGTTTGTCAACTCCTGGTTGGAAAATTCCTGGGGATTTGTTAGAGGAACCTGGGAAGGGTGAGTTTGGGGGAAGAAAAGTTGCTCAACAGAGATGTGTGTGTGTGTGATATGTGCCGTCAAGTTGCCTCTGACTAGAGATGTGCACAAACCCCAAAATATGAACCAAAGTTCAGCATGAACCAGGCTGGTTAATGGTTCTCGAACCGGCAGTTCGTCAGAGCCCATTTCTGATGAACCGCCACGAACTTTAGGCTGGTTCATTTGGTTCATTTTTCAGTTCATCACTGCAGACATCCTGGCACTGATCAATCAGTTTCCTAGGCAACAGGGGTTGAGCTTTCTGAAGACCTTCTGCTGACCCTGAAGTGACCTTCTGCTGACCCAAAAGTGACCTTCTGCTGACCCGAAAGTCACATTTTCACAAAGCAAACAAACCGGTTCACAAACCAGGTCAGGTTCATGCATGTTCATGGTTCATGGTTCATGAAACATGATGAACCATGAACCTCATGGCTCATTTTTTTTCCAGTTTGTGCCCATCTCTACCGCCAACCTATGGCGACTCTATGAAGGAAAGATCCCCAAAACAGCCTATATCATTAACATACTTTCTCAGATTATAATTCTATAAACTGCACCCTCTGAAGCATCCCTTTCCTCCAGGGGAATTGATCTCTGTAGTCTGAAGATCAGTGGTAGTTACAAGAAAACTGCAGGACCCACCTGGGGGCTGGCAATTCTAGTTTTAATGCATTTTGATTACCACGAGTTTTAAATGTAAGAGGTCTTGAATATTTCAAAATGTAAAGCTGCTATAAAAAATGACAATGTTCAGTTGGGCATTCTTATAAAGGGAACAGAGTTGTCGTTAAAAGGTCTGTGATTTTTTTCTCTTGCATTGTTTATTGTATTATGCTGTATTATTGCACTGTTTGATTGCATTGTTTAATGCATGTATGATATTGTCTTATTGCCTTGTTTTTAATTTTTTAATGCACCTGGTGTCTCAACAGGAAAGTTGGACTATTAGTGAAGTAAATTAAATACATAAATTCCCAAATAAATAAAGAGTCCAGAAGCACCTGTAAGACTAACAAAATTTGTGGTAGGGTAGGAGCTTTTGTGAGTCACAGCTCACTTCAGATCCCTGAAGAAGTAAAAGCTCATACCCTACCACAAATTTGTTAGTCTTATAGGTGCTACTGGAATCTTGCTCTTTTCTGGTGCTAGACAGACAAACACGCCTACCCTTCTTGATCTATCTATAAATAAAAAAAGTTTGACAAAATATGCCTGTACAAATAATGTTGCTGTATGTGTGCTGTATGGGCACAGTTCCCACAAGGGAATAGATACAGAAACAGGTTTGGGGTTTAAGACAGCAGAGATGAGAAATCTGTAACAGCCTCTATAATAGACACTGGAACATAAATAGAGTTTGAGAGCCAGTTTGGTGTAGTGGTTAAAAGCACAGGACTCTAATCTGGAGAGCCGAGTTTGATTCCCCGCTCCTCCGCTTGAAGCCAGCTGGGTGACCTTGGGTCAGTCACAACTCTCTCAGAGCTCTCTCAGCCCCACCCGCCTCACAGGGTGTTTTGTTGTGGGGATAATAATAGCATACTTTGTAAACTGCTCTGAGTGGGCATTAAGTTGTCCTGAAGAGCGATATATAAATTGAATGTTGTTGTTGTTGTTGTTGTTGTTATTATTAACAAGCTGTATAGGTACACACTGGCAAGTATAGCTTAGCACCAGTGACCCTACTCTGGAGTGGCTGGACAAAAAGACTTTTGAGATCCTTTCCAGTTTCGTAGTTCTATGATTCCATATTAGTATCAGCAGAGTGGGATGTTCCTCAAAATCCACCTCTTCTAGGCAAGAGAGAGAGAAAGAGAAATGGTCGTAGAATGCTGGGGTTTATAGATCGATTTTCCCTGCTGGCAGTTAATGGGTGGTTTAGTAACACAAATAGAAAATGCTACATATTCATCTTGTGTGTCATAAGGTAGTGAGATGGAGACAACTAATCAGGGAGAAACGCCTGGGGCTTATTGTTACAATCTCATCCTCGGCAGCAATCCTGGAAATGAAGAATAACTTAATTACCGCGTATCACTCGCCCCTGCTTTATTTGCTCTTTGCGGGCTGTCCCTTGACACCTTTGCCCACGCTCTGACACATCCACGGCAGGCGGCCGAATCACCGCTTGATTAAAAAGCCCTATGGAATGCTGATACCTGACCTATTTCCCGACTGTGTGGCGTGTAACCAAACTGCATGAGAGCCAAAAGCGCAGAGGCTATAAAAATATGGCCGGCCCTACAAAGATAAAGGGATGAAATCAATTATCCCACCTGGAGGGATGACTTAATGGAGTGATCCGGCTTGCAAAAAAGGACATGTCTGTAAGATCTGCAGTGACCCAACAGAACCCTAACAGCAATCCAAAGCAGTGTTCTACCCTTCTAAGCCCATTGACTTAGGGCCAAGCTACACATGACGAAAGACACTTGCCTGGCAAGTGGATTGAGTGGAAGGCAAGTGAACAGGGAGAAATACACTTGCCGTTCAAGTGTCATTCGTCACTTGTAGCTTGACCCTCAGTTGGGTATAACTCTGCTTAGTATTGCACACGTCAGCTCACCGAGCAAGAATCACATCCAGCCACCCCATAAGTGGAGTCTACCACAAACCTAACTATGTGCCAGGCAAGGAGAATCCACCTCCCACCTGGAACAACAGAGTTGTGGAGGCCATCTTACCTTTGGACTCTACCAAATACAGGAACTTCTTGTCCTGTACCTGGGTTTCTCTCCATCCCCTTCCCCCATAATCACCCCCTTCAACCCCAGAAACAAAGGGCCAAGCTACATATGACGAATGACACTTGAACAGCAAGTGTATTTCTCCCTGTTCACTTGCCCTCCACTCAATCCACTTGCCGTTCAAGTGTCATTCGTCATGTGTAGCTTGGCCCAATGACAACAGCGAACTCACAGAGCAATGACATTTAGAAGCCAGGCCACTCATCTAGAAGTACGGCATCTCTTTAAGCTTTGTTCCAGAAGACAAATTCTAGATTTAAGCCCTTCTTTAGAGCAAGACTGCATTTGATGTACCAGAAAAAATTAGGTTGCCAGCCTTGATATAAAAACTCCTTACCGCTGCTTCCTGAGAAATTGTGGTGCAACACATAGGCCATTCGGTAGCTCATTCTAGATTACCACGTGGATTGCTTTCTGCAGGTTCAGCAATTGAATCTTCTTGCTTCTTCACCTTCCTTTCCTTGTCGGACAGTTCTCCTGCCCGGCTTGTAATCCTGTGCCCCCTTGCCAGTGACTTCCATATTCTTGAAAAAGAGTTCATTAATGAAAGCGGTATAGGCCTCCTTTGTTTTCTACTGGGTCAGTACTGTACCACAGGCATCAAAACAGCCTGGGAAAATAATATTAGAGATTTATTGTCGAAGGCTTTCATGGCCGGAGAACGATGGTTGTTGTGGATTTTCCGGGCTGTATTGCCGTGGTCTTGGCATTGTAGTTCCTGACGTTTCGCCAGCAGCTGTGACTGGCATCTTCAGAGGTGTAGCACCGAAAGACAGAGATCTCTCAGAAGTCTTCTCCACACTGTGACACTGAGAGATCTCTGTCTTTTGGTGCTACACCTCTGAAGATGCCAGTCACAGCTGCTGGCGAAACGTCAGGAACTACAATGCCAAGACCACGACAATACAGCCTGGAAAATCCACAACAACCATCAATATTAGAGATTATCTTGGAAAACATCCTAGAGATGGCCACTTTTCTGTCTAGTGTTTTGTACTTGGAAAATTATTGTATTCATTGGCTGCCTGTGATCAGGTCTTTGTGTTGATTTTTTAATTTACCTGATGCCTAGTAAGATGTGTATGTGTATACAGGCAAATATTCCCACAGGTAATTGTGCCTGGGTCCACCCTCTAGGGGAGCCATTTTGAAAGTGTCTCCAACAGCTGAGCACTGAAGCTTTGGCAAACAAAAGAGTAAATACCTCAAATCTGTCCATCTATGCTTGAGGCAGTACTGAAAACCATAGAATTTCTTGTGATCACCCCTTTATTTATTTATTTATTTTATGAGAGCCAGAGAAGTAGTATTTAGATTGTTGGACTAGGATCTGGGAGAGCAAGGTTCGAGTCCCCACTTTGCCACAATCCCTTTCCTGGGTGACCTTGGGCCAGGTGCACACTCTGTACCTAACCTACCACACAGGGTTGTTGTGAGACAATAATAATGATGTACGCCATCTTAAGCCCTGTTAGGGAGAAATTAAAGTAAATAAATACACAAATAACTGAAAACATTTCTATTCCATTGTTCTCTCCGTTTATAAGACTCAAGGTGGCTTACAGATTTTAATCTATATATATATAAAGACAAGTGTCCTGACTGACTCATCAATGCCCAGGCCAAACTCCTGGACCTAGAAGCATGAAATCTGGGAGAACATTCCTTTCATGATGTAAACACCCACAAAGGGGTTTTTAAGAAATTTGCCCCCTAAGGGGGTAAAAAGGGGTAAAATTTGTTTTCCCAAAGGGATACAGTTTCCCTGTGTGGCTAGCAAGCTGCTGCCTGCTTGCACCCCCACTCTGTGCGATGGTGATCAAATTACGAAACAAACACCAACTAGGCATATCTGGGCTTTAATTCAGACCACTTTAGGAGGTTACCATATGGTGGCTGTTTAAGATCTCTGCTTTCTAATTTTTAAGTGTTTATGCAGGGCTATATTTATATTTATGATAATTGTTGTAAGATATGTGATATATTCTAATTAGATTTTATAATATTTATATTTGTACTATTTTAACTGAAGTTTTAACTTGTATAATTCTTAACGAATAAGGGAATGTTTCATTTTACTAGTTTAAAGCTGGTCGTGAACCGAAATAAATAAATAATAATAATAATAACACCCCCACTCACTGCCAGTTCAGCCACTCTTCCCTGATTGGGCCAGCCTTTCAAGGTCATTTGCATATGTGGCCTGATTGGTCCTTACCCCCCACATTCTAAACAGTATGCAGTTGCTGAGGTATAATGCTCCTCCAAGTCTTTCCCTAAAAGTTCACTAGGGTTGCCAACTCCAAAAAAACAACAACACACAAACCAAAAAATGTTACATACCCATAAGTATTATAACTGGATTTAAAGTAGTTAAATGCCATAGCGAAGCATGGGTATCGAGCAAGTAAGAATATAATAAAAAACCTGTGATCTTGGTAACATTGTGGAAAAATCAAACTGTTAACATATCATCCATCTATTATCGTAACAAACACCAATGCATGCCCAGGTTTCCCCCAATATCACTCAGTGACCTCACCTGAACATTTTGGGCATAGCCAGTTACAGGTGAAGCCTAAGCACCTGACACCCTCTAACAAATTGTTCCACAGATTTGGGGCTACTGTAAATACCTGAGCCCCTGGCATGGCAATTCTTCACTCATTGGCAGTATGCAAAGAGCAGGTGGTGAGAACAGACCCCTCCAGATCTGGCAGGAGCTATTCCCTAATCACTCCTTTACTAACCACATCCAAGTTTAACATTTCATTTTTTAAACAGCAAAGTTATTTCAGAGTTTAAAGCGAGATTGTGAACAATTCTTGACAGGCTAATGCAGTGACAGTTAAAGAGAAAGGTTAAGTGGTTTTCCTTTGCAGAACAACTTGTGTTGCTTAAAATTAATAAACCGACTAGGAGGTCTTTTTGGAGGGGGAGAATCGGTGAATGTATGACAGTTCTAGGGCTGGAAGTAAAGATTCTCTGAGCTGCTTACTGTTCACCCCAGGAAGCTGCCTATTTAGAAATGATTTCAATTCCCCTATCCTTGGAGCATTTCCAAGGAAGGAGAGAGAACGGGACAGTTTATGAGATGTTTGTAATAATTTGTTTGTTTCCAACTCTGTTCATCAGGGATTACAAGAGCATACAAACAAAGACCCCAGATAGCAGCGGGCTTACAGCAAAGTCAAAACCACTTGTTAGCAAACTGAATTCATCCTTGCAGGTTTGACTAAAAAATCTCCATTTCAGTTTTGCTTCTCTGAGAGTTAAACAGTACCTGCGGGTCTATTTTTGTGCCATTTCACATTTGCTCACATTGACTTTTCCCGTTAAGAAATAATTGAGGCACAGATGACAACTTCGGTTGTGCTGGGGGGTGCGGAGGTGGGAAGAGAAGGCAGAGAGAAGCAGGTCTTCAGCTTTGTCCTTTTAGGACTCTGTTACCTGCAATAACAGCTTGCAGATTTCTTTCTGTAAACCGAGAAGAGCCTGGGTCAGCCTCATAATTCATTAATTTTGTGTTTATCACTGAGCGGTTAGGGGCACAGTTCGCAATTATGTTGGCATTAGCATTAAAGACATGGTAAAAAATTGGGAACAACGGTGATTAAAAGGGTCAGAATGAAAAGGTTCATAATAGTAACATGAAAACAAAAAGAAATTAGAAATGGCATATATTTAATCAGGGTGGAAGCTATTAGCTCAGGCAACTGGAGAGAGTGAAACAGTCAGTTACCGGCAACCTTGTGACTCTAACACCAGCCAATGGCGTCAAGGGGCTCCATGTACGTGCAGCATCCCACACAATGCTTTTGCTAACTTTTCTCCACACACCAACATCCCAATCAACCTTTCAAAGGCTGTCTCAAGCCTAAAAATGGCCAGAGACTGTGTGTTAGCCCAGCTGGCATGGGGACAGAATGCGCAGTGCTTAGCGATGGCTGTGAGTTCCATCTGCCAAGTGTGAGGCCTTTGGGTGCTGGGGAAGAAGCGATTGTGTTGTTGTGAGCTCAAAACATTCCAGCTGCCACTCCTGCTGCCTCCACCAGGGTTTAATTATTAAAAGAACATCACAGCTGGTGGATTGATCCAAGATATAAATGGAGATGAGTCCTTTTCACTTGAAGTTTCACCGAACTGATTTGCAGGAACTTGGCTTTGCACGGTGAACATAACCGTGTTGTCTCCCCTGCAATAAATGCAATCCTATACATTCATTTTGGTGTCTTGGTTTTGCTCCCCTTCTTTTATGCCAACACTCCGTGAATAATTACCCAATGTGATAGGTAGAAACTGCAATAATAATAAAACAGGCCCATTACATCCTTTTAGATTTAATGAGTATCCAAGGCAGTGGAATGCAGCCCAGCTCCCCTCTGAGCCAGACACACACCAAAAAAATGTTTCATTAGATCATATAATTAACTTCACAAAGAGGTAGGGGGTTAAAGTTTGATGCTTGATCAAATTCTGCAGGTGGCATTGGGATGTCTTGCAACCCACCTAGGAACTTAGCCAAATTGAAATCTTGATCTTACAGTGTGGCTTGCAAAAGGCTATGACTGTGAGTCTCTCTACACATTACGAAGTACATAGGGATGTTCAAATGAACCTCATTTCATGTGTCCCCCCTCCAACTTTCCATGCGCTCACTCACACAGTCACACTTCAATTTGTTCCACTTGAATAAATTCACATGTTCCATATCAGTTCCTCCTCAACTGCTAGAAGTATCCCAGTTTCCCCCAGATATATTCATTGAAATGTTTATCTTGACTAGACATGGGCATGAACAGCATTACGAATAGAAAAAAACCATGAACAGCCCAATCTGCTGTTCGTGAACAAGCTGTTTGTGATGCCCCATCCTAAACGAACAGGTGGTCGTTGCAAGCCTCATTCGTTGCCTTTGGCAGCTGTTCGTCAAGCCAGACAGTCTGGCACCTGCAATCAATCCCCTTGGCAACTGGAGGCAGGGACTGAACTCTGTCTGAACTCCTTCTGCCTTTCCCTCTGGCTTTAACCCTTAAAAGTACTTCCAGCAGAGAGTCCTGGTTTTGCCACTGTGAAGAAAAAATGACAGCCAATGGGGAGACCCATGGATCATGCCTTTCCCAGAGTGCAATCTCTCTGAAACTTGGGGGATCTTCAGAGGACAGTGAGGACTATGTCCCCTGCAAATTTGGTGGGTATTGAACATTGGGAAGGTCAGTTGGTAACCCCTCAAAGTAGCTGCCAACAGACTGCTGTTTTTGCCAGGAGAGGGCCCTTTAAACTATCAGCTGGCAGGCAGCAGGAGGGAATCCCCCCCACCCCCGCCCACCCCGCTGCCTGCCAGCTGGTAGTTTAAAAGGATCTTTAAAGGGCCAGGTAAGTGGGTTTGAGGGGAGGGGGGTTTGGGGGTGGGGGTCATTCTGGCCCCCACGAACAATGAACAACGAACATGTCCTGGAACAGTTCATGTTCATCCATGTTCGTCGTTTGTGGATGGCAACGAATGACGAACAGGGTGTTCGGGGGTGGGGGTGGGGGGTTCCATTCATGCCAATGTCTAATCTTGACACTTTCTCACACCTGAAAGAAATGCAAATTGGCCAGGCAAAGGATCTCACAGTACTTGTTTTCACAAGGAAAACAGAGCTGAATTGGTGCTCTCCTGTCCAGAATCACTTGCAGATGTAATCGCACAAAGGGAGCTTCCGTGAAAGCGGCATGCACATGCACCGAGCATGAACAGCCTGCACATGAATTGAGGGCTACACATACAATCCTACACTTGAGCATCCCTAGATACTTAGTAACATGTAGAGAGACTCTATGTGAGCACTAAATAACTCCATTTCCCTAGGAGTTAACATCTTGCAATGGGTTGGGTCTTTCCAGGTATGGGATTTTGCTACTGATGTTTGAGAGAGAATACTTGTTTGTCATTACAATTTTGCATTGGTGAAAGGAGCCATGTTCAGGTGGGTCACAGCTCAGTGGTAGAACATCTGCTTTGTATGGAGAAGGTCCTAGGTTGAATCCCTAACAACTACAAGTAAAAGGGCCCTGACCTGGATAGCCCAGTTCAGCCTGATCTTATCAGATCTCAGAAGCTAAGCAGGGTCAGCCTTGGCTAGGAATTCGAAGGGACACTTCCAGCGAAGATCAGGGTTGCAGAGGCAGGCAATGGCAAACCACCTCTGTTATTCTCTTGCCATGAAAACCACACCAAGGGTTGCTATAAGTCAGCTATGTCTTGACGGAACTCTCCGCCACCACAGTTAAAAGGATCAGATGTCGCTGATGTGGAGGACCTCTGCCTCAGATTCTAGCCAATCAGAGTAAATGACATGGATAGACAAATGGACTGACTCAGTCTAAGGCAGCTTCTTGTGACCTCATGTGATGCCCCCAAGTGCTAATCTCCCATCCGAATCCCTCCTAGCTCACACACACACACCTGAATTGTTCTATACCTTGCAGTTCCACACATACCTTTTTTTAGTGGTTGCACTAGAGAAAATGCCTACATGTTTTGTTGCAACCATGCAGCATTACAGTTGTGGCATTCCAATGGTTCTATGACCCTTCCCCTGCACTACAGTCCACAGCATTAGGCTACTGGAGCTTTTGAAGCTGCTCACCTTGCCTGTGAAACAGAAACTAAGCTTTATTAATTATTTCCACTGCCACCCTACCTCTTTAAGTGATGCGACCAGTTAGCAACAGTAAGGTAAACAGAGCGAGTCAGCAGATGTGGCCAGGAAGCAGTAGTGAAGGAGCACGTTGGTAAGAGCCAAGATACAAATGACACCTTACACAGGTTGGACACTTGTCAGCTTACCTCAAACAGCAAACAGTCTATCTGTTCTCAAGCACTCCCCAAGAGTAAGCCAGCATCAGGGGTGATAAAACCCTGTCTGTCCCCCAAGTTAGGAAAGAGGACCAGATTGATGGTAGCCACAAATTTGAGTTGGCTACCAAGTATAGCCAAATTGCGGCGACCTTAGTCTTGATGTCTTTCCCCACCATCCCTTACATGGGCAATGGTTAATCTCTACAAATAGATACCGAGCAAGCTACAAGTGATGCTTTACACAGGTTGGACACTTCTCAGCTTCCCTCAAGTTTTGATGGGAAATGTAGACATCCTGGTCTTGCAGCTGTAATGGAGAGCCAAGCTGTAAAACCAGGACACCTACATTCTCCATAAAAACTTGAGGTAAGCTGACAAGTGTCCAACCTGTGTAAGGCGTCACTTGTAGGTTGGCTCTGAGATTCAGACTAGCCTGGAAGCCACAGCTTCTCAAAACAGAAGCCTTTCCTCACAATCACAGCAGTTCAGGTACTGACAGTAGTTATGTCATTAGAGGCAAAGATCTTATTGCATGCTCAAGAGGTATCACCACATTAGTCCATTAAACAAGAATCTTATTTATTTGGGCTGTTGCTGTGCCGATAGAAAGAACAGGATTTCCAAGATAGGTCATACAGGGAACTTTCTGTCTGAAACAAGGGCTGTTTTCACACATCTTACTGGCCGCGCAAAATCACACAAAACTCCCGGAACGACGGTGTCTTCCTAGCACAATTTCCTATCATGACTCCAGTTTGTGGCACGATCGTGCCACAAACCGGAGTCATGACAGGGAATTATGCCAGGAAGATGCTGTTGTTCTGGGCCGATAAGACGTGTGAAAACGTCCCTGATCTGAAGTCATGGAACCAGGACCAATGCAAAAGTGGAGAATTTGGGAAGTATTTCTACCTTTCCACAGTGGTTGGAGGATTATTTCTGATGAAAGAGCATATTTTTGCATATAAGAAAGAAAGCATCTATCAAATTGGTTGCCCCATGAGGGTGCTGGGGGAGAGCAATAATTCTCACATACATCATCTGGCGTCTTTGATTCCTGAAGCATGGACAAACTGAGACCAAGCAATTGATGAAACAGTTAACCAGTAAATAATTAACAATTCCCTATGTCTCTGAAGAAAAATGCGAGCCAGCCAAAGCCATCGACCTTTGATAAATAAAGATTTTTGAACCGAGTACTTTCTTTTGCATGAACGATATTTCTAATCTCTTTACTGGGGTTGCGGGGGGAGGATAAATATGGATTTAAAGGAGAAACATTACAAACTTTTCTAGGGCTACTAAAGAAGGATATATTTTTTATGTTCCCTCGGAAAAGAAATCAGAAAGGCTGTAATATAAATGTTGGCTGCAGTCCACGGATTCCAGCAGTGCGTGCCAAATAACAGTTGGCATCACGGCAATAAGAAGGAAGGGAAAATCTGGCTGCACATACAGCTCTGGGAGAGGTAGGCAAGGGCTCCAAATTTGTGCCCAGTTACATATATATGCAGATGACTTTGCTAAACCTCAGACTGCTATGCGAGGCTGTTCCTATGCTGCCTCTCTCTGCTTGCAATTGGGATGAGCCCATGCCCAGTTTGCCATAGTAGTTAAGAGCGGCAGGGTTCTAATCTGGAGATCCGGGTTTCGATTCCCCACTCCTCTGCTTGAAGCCAGCTAGGTCACCTTGGGTCAGTCACAGCTCTCTCAGAACGCTCTCAGCCCCAACTAGGATTGCCCTTCACTCTCCCGGTGGGAGATCGGGATGCTGGCTCTTATCTCCCTTCCTTCCAGGGCCGGTGCACCCATTGAGGCCAGGTAGGCGGTGGCCTCAGGTGCGGGGTGCCGGAGGGAGCACCGGAGGAGGTGCTGGGGCGGGAGCGCGTGCCAGAGCTGCAGCCTCCTATCCCTCCCACCCCGCGCTGCCGCCACCACCAGCACACGCCCCTGGCTGGGCACAGCCGCCGCGGGTAGGAATCTGCAGCGGTGCAGGCAACCAAGCGGGAGTGCTCGGAGGCCACCTGAGCACCATCACAGCCGCCCGCCGCAGCAATCAGGCCAGCGGTGGTGTGTGCACTCCTGTGATGACGTCACGCATGACATCATCACGCAGGCTGGTGTATCTGCACTTGCGCATGGTGGGGCGCCCGGCCGGCTGGCCAGCTGCGAGCGCCGAAAACCCTTGCAGGGGATCCCCCACCCCAGGCAGGGGAATGGCAAGCTTAGCCCCAGCCAGGATAATTGTTGTGGGGATAATAATGACATACTTTGTCAACCACTCGGAGTGGGCATTAAGTTGCCCTGAAGGGCTTAGCTTTCAAGATGTGATGATCACAGCATACCACCCTTGGCCACCTCATATTTCCTTGAGTGAGTGATATAATTGTCATGTACCAGAGACTGGGAATCTTATACCCATCTGAGGCTTCCCAAGGACAATCCAAGCGTTCCTGATCACCCTCTTCCACATTGCATGTTTTTTACTAATGCCAAAGTGTGTTTCAATGAACATGGATGCTCCAGGTTTCACGGAACTTGCCTATGACATCACTACCCAGCAGGATACAGATTGGCTGGCAAAAATGAAGTCACCAGGAAATGCTGCAGCCCCACCTAATGGGAAAGTTTAACTACTGCCCTTCAATGGAGGTTTTGTTGCCGTTAGCAAAAGAATGCAGCGAATAGATCTGTTGCACTCCACTGCAGTATCCCAGCTGGCACATCTTATTTCCCATTTCTTCACAGAAAAGATAGAGGATTAATACATTCACCAGCCATTCGGCCTCAGCAAAGCCTTTCATATGAAATACCTGAAATCAAAACTCTCCTGTTCCCTTTTATCACCCAATGGAGGCTGTCCAAGCCACCCTGACTTGCAAAGCAGAAATTACAGCAAGGAAATTGATTACTGTTGTTTATTACAAGCAAGGTGTGCACGACCTTTGCAAGCTATTTGGCCAGGGATAGTTTTCCCCAATTAAGCTAGGAAATTAATAGCCCAATCCACAACTTCTTGCAATACACGTTCGGGGAGTCCTTTTGGCTGTTACAAACTCACTTCTACAAGGATCAGTTTTGGCAGTATACCAGTGGTTTTCAAAACACGGACTGGGTCACCAGGGAGGGAGGATGCAAGTCAGCGGGAGGAGGGGGGGAGTCCCAGGGAAGAAGGGAATCTTTAAGCAATGGCAACCAGAGAGCTTTGTCTGCAACACTAAATCTCTAATGTTTTTTTAAAAAATATTTTTATTCAATTTTAGAACTGTAACAATAATCAAACAACAATCCAATGTAATTCATTGCATTTACAAATATTAACACAGTGCTTCAACTTTAATACATTAACAATGAGCGGTGTGAAGAGGGAGGTTGCAGATCTCTTGCTTCTATGAATTCGTAAAATGGGATCCATTTTTCCCAGAAGTTTGATCCCGAAGATTGATATTCCGTCTGATGTAGATTGTCAGTTATTTTTTCCATTATTAAATGGTTCCAGATTTTTGTAAACCAAAGTTCTGTAGTAGGTGGAGATTAGTCTTTCCATTTGGTTGCTATTGCACTCCTAGCTGCCACCAGGAGAGAGTTGATAAGGTCTCTTCTAACATTTGGGATTGATGTCTGATCCCACAGTCCCAAGAAGATTACTTTTGGTAACAAAGGGACACTGTACCCTGTTATTTCCTTAAAAATCTCTAATGTTTTGAAGAACGGTTTCCTCTGGGCCTGCTCTCATACCAATAGATACAACTTAAATATAAATGTTAAAATTCCCATGCCTTGCCCAGCTCCGTGCTCCCCTGTGGTGGGAAGGCCTTGGGATTTTGTCCCTCTAGCCTCTACCCTGGAAGCCATTGGTCCATCTAGCTCAGGGGGTCTGCAACCTTTTCCAAGTAATGAGTGAAGCTATGACAAAATTTAGAGCAAGAGATCATTAAAGAAACAGAATAGGAAAGTCTATTTACCTAACTAAACAGCTTTAGTATGAATGATAACTGACATGTAGATAATAGTCCATAGACACCCAGTTTAGTGTAGTGATTAAGAGCGTGGGACTCTGATCTGGAGAGTTGGGTTTGATTCCCCACTCTTCCACTTGAAGCCAGCTGGGTGACCTTGGGTCAGTCATAGCTTCGCGGAGCTCTCTCAGCCCCCTCTACCTCACAGGGTGTTTGTTGTTGTGGAGATGATAATAACACATTTCATAAACCACTCTGAGTGGGCGTTAAGTTGTCCTGAAGGGTGATATATAAATCAAATGTTGTTGTTAAAGAACCATATTTGGTTCCATACTGGGTTCACATGTGGCTCTAGAGACATAGGTTGCAGAGCCCAGGTCTACTCTAATGGACAAGAGCTCTCCAGAATCTCAATCGGGGAAAGGTCTTTCCGAGCACATACTCCATGAGAGACTTTAGAAGAAGACACCAGAGGTTGAACTAAGGACCTTCCATGTGCCAAATATGCAGTCTGCTGCTAAGCCACATGGCCTCTTCCTGTAGCTAATAGTAAATTGTGCCTTCATCCTATCAACCTTTTTCCAGAAATAAGGAAGTATTGAAAGGCAATTATTTTGAAGACTAGGGCCGATTCCAGACGGCCTTCCCCATCCCGAAACGTCGCGCGTCGTCGCGCGGGAAGCGCGATATTTCGCGTTTTCCGCACGATGACGCTCAACGTTTCGGGATGGGGAGGGCCATCTGGAATTGGCCTTTGTTCTCAAGAATTTCAAGCCAACAAGGATCCTCTCCTGCAAAGAGGTGAATGAGGTAGATGTCAAGCAGGGCTCATTTCGAGGGGGAACACGCAGGAACACAGTTCCAGCAGTTCCCAAAGAGGTCACATGTCAGGCGGCCCCACCCACCTGACTCACAGCCATTTTGGGCCTGTTTCAGCCTGGATTGGGGCCGAAACGGCCCAGATTGGGCCTCTGACAGGTGGTGGATCACTCTCCCACTCAGCAGCAGCCTGATCCTGACCGTTTTGGGCCCCTTTTCGGGCATTTTCAGCCCCTTTTTGCCATTTTGGGCCCAATTTTGGCCATGAATGGCCAGGATTGGGTCCAAAACAGCCAGGATAGGTGATGTCAGGGGGTGTGGTATATGCAAATCCAGTGATGGCAAGGGGCATGGCATATGCTAATGAGTTATGCTAATGAGTTATGCTAATGAGTTCCTTCAGCTCTTTTTCTATAAAATAACTCCTGACATCAAGTAACAGTGTTTTAAAAGGGGCTGTAGTAGAAACTACCTGGACAGGAGCCAATATTCCAGAGTTGGCTGTTCATTTATGTTTGTCTGAGTAAAAGATTTGCACAGAGGTAGTTAAGTAGTGGAGCAGCTGGGTAATATCCTCTGCCTGCTAGGAGAAATAAATACAAGCCTTGACCATTGCCAGCTGCACAGAGCACAGCAAAAAAAAAAAAATTGCAAAGGGAAGAAATTAAAGAAGGGAGAGACATTAAAAATTAAAATAAGGAAAGAGTATGCTGGTCAACTCTTGATCATTTAATGCATTCCTCTTATGCTCCGTCCTGAGCCTATATAATAAAGGCATGGGGGAGGAGTTGACCCCCCCTATGGCAGTAAAAAAATCCCCAAAATGAAAGTTAAAATTGGCAGCTAACTTAACTGCTGCCAAGGTCTTAAGGTGCAGCACATGGAATTCCTTTGCTTTAAAAGGTAATAAATAGTTAAAAACCAGCTGTTCTCCTATTCCCGTATATGAACAAAGCAAAGCCACCTTGAGCCAAGAGGAAAGGCGGGATTGAAATCTTTTAATTTATAAAACATCACGCAGTGACTGGCAGGGAAGATGGAAGGGGCTAGCCCAACCACTGCGAAATTGGCCAGTTAGCAATAGCAACCCGAGCCACCACCAGCCCTCTCTTTTTATATATGGCTCTTAAAGCAACACCTAGGCCGATTCCAGATGGCCCTCCCCATCCCGAAACGTCGCGTGTCGTCGCGCGGAAAACGCGAAATATCACGTTTTCTCGCGCGAATTTTGCACGACGTCACGCAAAACTCGCTCAGGAAAACGCGATATTTCGCGTTTTCCGCGCGACAACACGCGACGTTTCGGGATGGGGAGGGCCGTCTGGAATCGGCCCTAATTTCCTTCCTCTTCTTGCTGCCTCACTGGCCCCTTCCTCTAGAGCAGGCATTTAGTCATGAGAAGGGCCAAGGATGCTGTTTGAAGGAAGATCCTGACTGCTTGCTGCTTTCAGAGCAGCTTTCTTCTGCAACTGTCTAGCAAAAAACATTATTTCCCTTTAAGAGATGCTTATTGGCCAGGTGAGGTTATTTACCTCCATGCCATGAACAGCATCAGCAGTTCATTTCCATGTATTCTCTATTAAACAGGCAGGACATTTTTTCTTCCTCCAGGCTTTTTGGTAGCCCTACTCTCTACTCTTCCTCCCTCTTCTTTTCCTTTTCCCCAGTGATGGGTCCCATTTTTGTCCCTTCAACAATTCAACAATTGTCTTCAACAATTCACTTCTGCAGTACTTCCCTGATGCCTAGGTGGAAACTTCATGTTCAGATGTAGCAGGGCTTTTTTGCAGCTGGAACACGGTGGAACGGAGTGCCGGAACCTCTTGAAAATGGTCACATGGCTGGTGGCCCCGCCCCCAGATCTCCAGACTGCTGCGCAGAGGGCAATCTCAACTCCCCTCTGTCTGGAGATCAGGGGGCGGGGCCACCAGCCATGTGACCATTTTCTCCAAGGGCAACCCACTGAGTTCCACCACCTCTTTCCCCCCCCCCCAAAAGCCCTGAGATGTAGTATACCTCATCCTCTACTTGCTGGTAGGTCAACAAGAAGAGAAGGATCTGTCCTCTGCACCTGTGCTTCTTCTAGTGCAATCCTAAATAGAGTTACATATGTGCTGTCAAGTTGCAACCAACTCATGGTAACCCTAGCAAGGAATTTTTATGGCAAGTGAGAAGCAAAGGTGGTTTTGCTAGTGCCTTCCTCTGCAGAGTCTTTTTTGGTGGTCCCCTGACCCAGTACAGACCCTGCTTAGCTGCCGAGCTCTAATGAAATTGCACTATACATTCCCTCCATCAGGAACACAGAGGAGTGGGGGGAAACATAGCCAAAGGAGCAAAGCAGTGGCAGACTGTATTAAGTATTGTGATTAACAGCTCATAACAGCAACTTTATTGAAGATTGGAAGCAGACAGACTGGAACCAGGCTCAACAGGAGCCAATTTATACATAAGAAAACCGCACCCCTTTTTAGCAACAACCAATACAAAGCAAGTAGTTAGAATCCTTCATTTGCATAAACCATATACATAGTAACATTTCCAGTATGGTGACTGGTCTTTATTATACAGATCTGATTGGCCGCTACCAGCATGAAACAACCAATAGTAACGAAGGCTTCAGGAGCCTTAGCTCAGCCTGAAGCTATGCCAATACATAACAGACCGTATCAATAATGCAGAAGTTTTAAAAATTAACAGACAAAACCATGAGGATTCCAAGTGTGCCCATTTCATTGTGGGAACCATCCTAGGCCGTTTAGGAACTCCCAAATTCTGGGAGAAAGTTGGATGTGGAAAATGTGTCCTAACCGTTAGATCCTCCCTTCCCCCCTTCTTGTGCAGCAAATCAATTTTACAACATTGCTGTGCCACAATTTACACGGAGCAGGTCCTTTCCACATTGAGCCAGCGGGAGTTCACGCCAGAACATTGTCTGCCTGTGACTGTGCTACACGTACAACATCCTTCTCAATAGCTCGGAAAGCTTTCGACACCAAGTTGGTTACAATTTACTGGGGCCAGGCTTCTTCAGGTGACAATGCAGAGGTGTCTGTCACCATTAGGACATTTTGCTTTCCAAGGCAAGTCTGAAAGCAGCATTTTGCTGAGGGGGAAAGGAGAGGAAGTTTTTCTAGAGTCCCCGAGGGACCCCCAACCCCCCTTTCCTTGATCCACAGCATGCGGGAGCTGCAGCCGGAAAGATTTGTTTTATGTAAATGTCAGAGTTAATAATTTAGCACCTTCCCAGCTTCTTTGCAAGAAAACATTGGGTTATGAACATCTGGTGACAAAGATCAGAGACACATTGGGCATGCCTGCACACCCACCTTAACAATGAAAGGACATAAATTTGAAAGACACACCCATGCAAGTTTGAGCAGTAGCTTCTGAGCAGCATTTCCCACTTGTACTGGTTGGATGATGCCATGCCGTATTTATTTCTTAGCTTCATCTGTACCCTGCCTTTCTGCCCAAAGGGCCTAAAAGCAGCTTATTCTCCTCTTCAACTTTAACCTCACAACAACCCTGTGAGGTAGGTTAGGCTGAGAGCATGTGACTGGCCCAAAGTCAGCAAGCAAGCCATGGCAGAATAAGGATTTGAACCTCAGGCTCCCTAGATTTTAGTCCAGCACTCTGGGTCTTTTGAGGGGAACCTGGTGAGATTGTTGATTAGAATTACTACAGCTTAAACTTCGGGAGGAGCTCCAACTCAGTGCTAGAGAATATGCTTTGTATGCAGAAGATCCCAGTTGAATGCTGGCCAGCTAAGGTTGCCAACTCTGGGCTGGAAAATTCCTGGGGATTTAGGGGTGGTGCCTGGGAAGGGTGAAGTTTGGGGAGTGGATGGGGTGGGATGCTATAGAGTTCACCTTCAAAGCTGCCATTTTCTCCTGGGGAACAGATATCTGTAGTCTGAAGATAAATAGCAATTCTAGGAGATCTCCAGTCCCCACCTAGAAGTTGGCAAAACTAACTCCAAGGGAGCCTCCTGGGGAGAGCCTTGTGGTAGAGCCTTGGTTTGCATACACAAGGTCCCATATTCAATGCCTGGCACCTCCCTTCAGGGACTAGATGACGGAAAAGACCTCCAACCTGAGACCATGGAGAGCCACTGCCAGTCACAGGAAACACCTTGAAAGACAATTGCTCTCCTCCTATACATAAAAGCCAAGCCGTATTGGTGACAACTCACCTCTTATCCTGGTGCAGGTACACTGAGGGTGCACCTGCACCAGGATAAAAGGTCGGTTGTCAGCCAGCAGGCCTCTGAGGGGCTGTGGAGCCAGTGGGGAGATGCAGTGTGGGGACCCCACTGCTTACAGCCCATTGTATTTATTTTCACAATGGATTCTGCTGCTAGTCCTACTATATAAAAGGCAAGCCATACTGGTGATGACACACTTCTTATCCCCGTGCAGGTGGGCTTGCATGCCCTTCCAGGAATAAAAGGTGAGTTGTCAACACAGCTTGCCTTGGAGGCCCCAAGAAGGCTGCCATGGCAGCAGGAAGGCCCAGCGCAGCAGCACCGCTACTACAGGGCCTTGGGACAGCTGTGCTGCCACACTGCCACACGGGGCCTCCCTGTTGCCAGGTTGCCAGTCCCCCACTGAGGGTGGGGAATAGGGTTGCCAGGTCCAGGTTGGGAAATTCCTGGAGATTTGGGGGGTGGAGCCTGGAGATGGCTGGGTTTGTGGAGGGGAGGGGCCTCAGAATGGTATAATGCCATTCACCGTCCACCGTCCAAAGCAGCCATTTTCTCCAGGGGAACTGATCTTTGGCACCAGGAGATCAGTTGTAATTCCAGGAGATCTTCAGCCACTACCTGGAGGCTAAGGAGGAAAACTGCGGGCAACCATGGAACGACAGATCCCGCCACGGAACCCTGCCCTCAGTCCCGCCGTGACCTCTTCTTCGCCGTCCCGCCGGGAGCGCTTGTATACAGAATATATAATAATTGTATACAGAATATACAATAATTGTATAAGTGGTTCCCTGGTGCAATTGTTTTTTCTCTTTTTTCACTACCTGGAGGCTGGCAACCCTAGTGCTCCCCCGCTCCTACCCTCCACCTCTTCCTCCACTTACCTGGACAGCGGGGGGAAAGGCAGGGGAACGCGCCGCCCAGGGTGTGCTCCCTGGTGGCACAGCACGCTCCTACGCACCACAGTAGGCCAATTTTAGCCTGAAATGGGCCCGATTCACCCCGCTGCAGAGCGCAGGAGCATTCCAGGGCCTATTGCACTGCCCTGGAAGTGACATCATTGCATAATATGGGAGCACGCATGCATAAGGATGGCCCAAAGGTGACCTGGGCAGGTCTTCTGCCCAGAGGGTAAGGGGACCTGACCACCCTACCCCTGTGCTAAGCCTCTGAAGGGCTGCAGAGGCAGTGGAGAGGCCCAGCACGGCGGCACTGCCTTCCCAAGGCCCCACAGCAGGAGCCTGCCAAATCAGTTTTCTAGAGCCCGTTGTATTTTTCCACACAATTGGCTCTGTTGCTAATTCAGTATAAGGCAGCTTCCCGTGCATTTCTGGCTCTGCTTCCTGCTTTTGCTCCTGCTACTGTGCCTTAGCTATTTATTATGACTCACCCTTTCTAAGGCCTAACTAGGCCATTCGTCTGCTGCCCATGACAATGTTTATTGGTAAACAAACTGAAAACTGTCCAGGAAGCTCTGTTTTCCACTTTAAATAACTACCCAATGCCCACCTCTCATTAATTAGGCAATATGGACAGCCACCACTTACCTTCTTTATGGTTACCAACCTTCAAGTGAGGCATGGAGGTCTCCCAGAATTACAAATGATCTCCAAACTACAGCGATCAATTCCCCAAGAGAAAATGGCAGGTTGGACTCCATGGTACCACATCCCTATTGAACTGTGTCCCCTCCCCAAATTCCACTCTTCCTCAACTCTCCATGAGTTGGTTACTTCTCTTGTCTCTAATAAGTCTGTCCACTGCATAGCATCCCAAACCCTGAGCACGAACCGAAATACGAGCCAAAGTTTGTGATGAACTGGTTTGGTTTATGGTTCGTGAACCAGCAGTTCATCAGATCCCATTTCTGACGAACCGCCATGAACTTTAGGCTGGTTGCTTTGGTTCATTTTTTGGTTCATCTCTGCAGACAGCCTGATGCTGATCAATCAGTTTCCTAGGCAACAGGGGATGGACTTCCTGCAGACCTTCTGCTGATCCGAAAGTGGCCTTCTGCTGGCCCAGAAGTGACCTTCTGCTGACCTGGATGTGACTTTTCACGAACCAAATGAGCCAGTTCGTGAACCGGGGCAGGTTCATGAAAGTTCATGGTTCGTGAAATGTGATGAACCACGAACCACACGGTTCATTTTTTTCTGGTTCGTGCACATCTCTAGTAGGGACTGATGATGTCACACTGAATGGTATTACTAGTACATAACACACCACTAAGAAACGTATTTTATGGTAAGTGTGCCCTAAGCACAAAATATTGCTAATGCCAGATAGATGGTTTCCATCATCAATTTATATAGGCAGCAGTTAACACCAGCAGGTTTGCCGTTACAACAAGAGATTAAGTTTGCAGGCTAGCTGAAACCCCTGAGATTTCAGTTTACTGACATGAGAATAAAGCCTGAAATATGAGTCACAATGCAAAGATGAAGATCGGACAATGGGAACAGCTATGAGTAAGACAATTCCTAATAGCTATGAGTAAGAACACAGTTTGTTCAGGGACTGAAGGAGGTTATAATGGGGTTTCCAGGCCAAGCCTGGCAAATGGTGGAAAGGTTGGGTGTGCAGACGTGGTGGTGGCATGGTAATTTAAGCTGATGATATCACTGATAAATAAATCTTATGTAGGCCCCAGAAACCTAATTAAAGGATTCCGTGTTTGGGCCGTTAGCAGAGTCTATAGTTTGGCATAGGAAGCGTGATTATAGGTGGTTGTGAGCTGGTTCTGCTAGCTGGTGTGTGCGCAGGAGAGAAAATAATAAAAGCATACACTTGCTTTATATTTAGAAAGAAATATGAGTTCTTTACTATAGGAACTCCATACTCTGATAGGAAAGGAGGAGAGACAGATCCTAACTATCTATCTAGTCTAAGGATGGACATGGATGCCAGGACAAGTCCCAGATAGGAGGAGGAGAAGGAGAGAGAGGTTGCCTGGAACAATGCCAGGAAGAGAAGAAGTGAGAGGGAGGAAGTCAGGAGGAGGAAACTAGGAGACAGGAGGAGACTAGCAATCAGGAAGTCAGGAGGAGACTAGCAATCTACATTTCAAAGGACAGTCAGAGCAGTAAACAGTAAACAGAGTGCCCTGACCTCTCCATCTGTCTAACTCTTTGGTTTGTCCCCCTCTAAAACCTGACGAAAGGGACAGCGCTGAATCCTCCTCTTCTGGGGAAACCCTCAAAGTGACAGAGCATTAGCTCTAGGAGTTGCCAGAGACTCTATGGTAAAACCATAGAGCTACTGCCACTGCTTCCAGTTTCCCTGGCAGTGACATCATCATGCTCACAATGCCAGTGAGGTTTTTATACCATCCCTGCCCCACCCCCAAGCAATAGCTGGCAACAGAAAACCAGGTGGTTCACAGGTCCTAGAATGATCCCACAATGGGAACCCCATGTTCCGTAGCATCTTCATTTTCTTGGTGTGTTTCTTTGGGTTTACACTTGAATAAACTTGTGGCTCCTACATCAGGTGTGTTTGGGAATGTGCATTCATGAGTGTGTGTGTCTGTCCCTGGCAGTCTGTTTGGGGAGTTAAGCTTCAGAATGTTCTACTTAAAGAGGGCACATTCACAATTCAAATAAGTATTTTTTTAAAGTGTATATATATATATATTAAAACTCAGAGTCTGTGCTGTGGTAGAGATTAAAACAGGACAGGTTGATTGCAACCTGTCACATTTACAAACTAATGAAATTCCATCACCAGGGCTTGACGGGCCCAGCACTTTCCAGCAACACATTTTAAGGCCTTTCATCTGAACTCTCAACTTTGATCAGCTGCTGATGAGGTTCCTCTTGAGCTCCTGACAAGCTAAAGATAGGCTTATTCTCTCATTCTCTAAGGGCCAAGCTAGAAGTGAGAATTACACTTGAATGGCAAGTGAACAGACTCGGGTGTATTCCTCCCTGTTCACTTGCGCTCCACTTGCACTCCACTCGATCACATAGTGAACAGGGAGGAATACACCTGAGGGCCAAGCTACAAGTGATGAATGACACAGGTTGGACACTTGTCCGCTTCCCTCAAGTTTTGATGAGAAATGTAGGCATCCTGGTCTTGCAGCTTGGCTCTCCAACTGCTGTCCAATGGACTTTTCAACTGTCACTTGTCCAACATTCCGCCAAGCTGCCTACATTTCCCATCAGAACTTGAGGGAAGCTGACAAGTGTCCAACCTGTGTCATTCGTCACTTGTAGCTTGGCCTTGAGTCTGTTCACTTGCCATTCAAGTGTAATTCGTCACTTCTAGCTTGGCCCTAAGACTCTATCCTACAGGCCTGAGACATCAGTAGGTGAGCTGTAATGGTATCAAAAACTATTCAGAGTCAACTGGTTCTTCAGGATGAGATAGAACCAGTATCATTGGAAGAGCTTTCCATTGGTTCATCTTTCCATGGGTGGATCCATGCACAGTTGGGTATTGTGCTATCATTCAGCATGGCTACTAATAAAATTTTGATAGATCTGGATCTTTGGTTGCAAGGTTGCCAACTACATTTTGGGAAATACCTGGAGATTTGGGGGTGAAGTTTGGTGTGGGCAGGGGAAGGATCTAAGCAGGGTACAATGCCATGGAGTTCACCCTCCAAAGCAGCCATTTTCTTCAGGGGAACTGATCTCTGTGGTCTGGACTCTGGAGTTCAGTTGTAATCCCAGATCTCCAGACCTCACCTAAAGGCTGGCAACCTTATTTGGTTGTTACATGAAACAAACTGTGTCACCCCCCCACCCCCCAAAAAAGTGGTGAATTTTCAGTCTCAAGACATCTAGACAGCCATCTCCCTTTTGGTTTTCCGGAAATTTTCAGAATATTTTCTGTGTTATTACGCCTTCATGCTGTTTTTGTATTTATGTATTTAAAATATGTATATCTCACCTAATCTCATCTGACTCAAGATGGCTCAAAAAAGTAATATCTGTAAGGACACAAAATAAACTAAGATTTTTTTAAAAATAGTGGGATGGTTGTACAATTTAGAGGGTTGGACTATGATCTGTGAAACCCAAGTTCGAATCTCTGCTCTGCCATGGAAGCTTGCTGGGTGAACTTAGGCCAGTCACACATTCTCAGGGCTAAGGTACAAGTGACAAATGACACTTGAATGGCAAGTGGATTGAGTGGAGAGCAAGTGGAGGGCAAGTGAACAGGGAGGAATACACTTGCCATTCAAGTGTCATTCGGCACTTGTAGTTTGGCCCTGAGTCTAACCTACCTCACAGGATCGTTGTGAGGTAAAATGGAGGATAATGTTTTGGGCCCCCACTGGAGAGAAAAGCGGGATTTAAATGAAGTTAATAAAAAAAATATAGAAAAAGAAAATGAAAACCATACACAATAGTTTAATTCTATAAATGTTATTATTATTAATGTTCTGACTGAGTGGTGATTTTTGTATCTCCATTGCTTATAAAATTGTATGGTTGTTGAGCTTCTTTGTGTGATTTCTTTCATTCTGCTGCCAGTTGCTTTTTTTTTAGATTTTTTTTTCAAAAATCAATTTATCGTTTTATAATGTTTGTAATTTTCAAGTTATGAGCTGTCTTTTGTGCCATTTGTATGACAGAAACGTAGGATATTCATCTTCTAAATAAAGAAAGCAAACCTCAAGATGGTTTGCAGTCAGATTCCTGTGTCTTTGTGGACTGTAAAGTGTGTGCATTTTATCACTTTCAAAATTCAGAAGCAGCCTGATCCATAATCCAGTTATGCTGATGTACTAGGCTTTAAACCAATATAGACTTTCTGGTTTTCGCTGTAATTGATCACAATAAATTGATTTCATAGATGTGACATTTTATGCAGAGCTGACTAAGTTATGTTCAGTACTGCCTCTGCTAAAATTCCCTTTTCTAAACAATTAAAGGTACAAGACTCCTACATCTGGCAGTCTACTCTGAAACCCTTAGAGCCAAAAATACACATTACACATGACTTGAATAAGGTCACAGGTGCCTGACCCAGCTCTCAATCACACATTCATCTGGGGACGGACCTTTAAAAACCTCTCAGTTGCTCTGTGCGGCTCCAAATGCTGTGTGGGGGGAGAAGGGGCTTCAGCCTTTTTTCCCATCCTGTTTACACCAGTGGAAACAGCCACGGTGTGTGGGGGCGGGACGCTGTTTTCCCCTTCTTTGGGCTCCATGCGTCCATTGCAGGGCACATGCCATCTTGTTTGTGCTGCATTGGTTTCTGATTTTTGTGCTCCAGTTGTTGCATTGGCCATGATATGTCTTACAGTGTTTTTTCTTTATTGCATTGCTTTTCTAATTTTGTTATCCACTTTGAGTCTCAACAAAATAGGTGGGCTCTAATAAAGTATTGTTTTGACAACTTCTCGGTTCAAACTATAGCATTTATTGCACAATTGTGAAATAATCCCCGCCCTGCCCCTGGAGAGCTTCTGCCTAATATAGAGCAGAACATATCATTGGGCAACACGAGGATGTCATTTTAAGCCACAAATTGGTGGCATCACTAAAAGATAGCAAATGGACAGATACTCAGTTTCACTAGAGAAGGGACTTCATTTAATTTTTTTATCCAAGGCATCAAAATGGCACAGATCAGTCCTGGACTAACAGTCTCTGGTTTTCTCCAAACAGATCACACTTTACTTTCTTTTTGTTCAGTTTTTTAGAGCAAAAATTTATGTTCAGTATGCCAGAACTAATTATGGGCCCTGCCCCCCTTTGCTTTCTGAGGAAAAGTGAAAGATATACAAATAACATTCCAGCAAAATGGGGTCAGCTCAGTTTAAGCTCCTTCTCATTTGTCTTTAGTCTTTAGCATTAAATTTACCATGCATATTAGTAGCAAATTTTAATTTTCCACAGCATTGGGCAATATCTTTTCCTTAAAGCCCGAAAGAGCGTTCATTAACATGCTCATCTTCTAGTTCGGCATAAGATGCCCCTCCTCATTTGCAATTAAATGTGAAATTTGCTGCCTAAGGAGATTAGACTGAATAGCATTAATGGCTCCGCTTCTATCCCCCATCCCACGCCAAAGACATGTATGTACAATAGTGAGCATTCATGTGTTCCAACCATATGTACGGAAGTTAGGCTTGCCAGTCCCCTGGTCAGGGTGGGGGATCCCTCACCCCAGGTCCTGTTGCCTACCCGTGCACAAAGTGGATTACAAAAAAAAAAAAAGTGGTGTCACATGCACCATTATGTCACTTCCAAGGAAAATCGAGAAGTGATGAGTAGTAGGTCTAGGAATCGCAAGAAACTCTGTTTTTTTCATGTAGCAATTTTTTCATGTAGCAATTTCTAGAGCTACTCTATGTCACTTCTGGGTTTTCACCAGAAATGATATAGCAGCACATGTGACATTGTGGGGCCTCCCTGCTGTCAAAGCTCTTGCTGGTTACTAGGCATGCTAGTACTTCCTTTAATTGAGTAGTGAAGGAATGTACTTGTAGTAACTGTGGTAAAGAGTTACACAGTTCAGAAAGAGTTAATGTTAGGAGGAGAGGCTACCTGCCTCCTGGGCTGATTCCAGACGGCCCTCTGCAATCCAAAACGTTGCGCGTTGTCGCGCGTCATCGTGCGGAAAACGCGAAATATTGCGTTTTCTCGCACGAGTTTTGCGCGAGGTCGTGCAAAACTCGCGCGAGAAAATGCGATATTTTGCGTTTTCTGCGCGATGACGCGCGACAACGCACAACGTTTTGGATTGCAGAGGGCCATCTGGAATCGGCCCTGGTGGTGTCTGGGAAGTAGGGGTGTGCAAGCCAAAAATTTTCGGCTATAGCCGAAAGTAGAAAGCCGAAAGAAGATTCTCTATCGTTAAAGCCGAAAGCCGAAACAAGAATCTCTTTCGGCTTTCGGCTTTCGGGATTCTTTCGGCATTTTTTCGGCATTCTTTCGGCTTTTTTCTATGGGAAAATGCCTCCGTCTTCCAGGACGCCTGGAGGAGGCATTTTCCCACTGAATAAGCCCAATATTGGTGGGGACCTTCCTCTAACCCTTCTCTAACAACCACCCAAGTTTCAGACAGATTGAACTTTGGGGGGCCATGTTATGGCCCCCCAAAGCAGGTCCCCCCATCCTCCCATAAGAAAGCGAAGGAGCAGCATATTGTTAGCATGCTGCTGCTCATCTTTCTTCATTATTTCCTATGGGGAAAAAATGAAGAGGCAGGCTTCCTTTGCCAGGGGTGGCATTTTACATGCAAAATGCCCCCTTACCCTCAGGGGCCCTTCTCCCACCCCTCCTCCCACCCCCCACCAAGGCTCAGCCTGCTCCCACTTGGGGGGGCCATTTCATGGCCTCCCCAAGTAGGTGCTCTAATCTCTACCACTGACAGCTGGGGGAGGCTTGTGTTGCCAGGGGTGGCATTTTGCATGCAAAATGCCCCCCAACCCTCTGGGGCCCTTCTCCCACCCCTCCTCCCACCCCCCACCAAGGCTCAGCCTGCTCCCACTTGGGGGGGCCATTTCATGGCCTCCCCAAGTAGGTGCTCTGCTCTCATCTCTACCACTGACAGCTGGGGGAGGCTTGTCTTGCCAGGGGTGGCATTTTGCATGCAAAATGCCCCCCAGCCCTCTGGGGCCCTTCTCCCACCCTTCCTCCCACCCCCCACCAAGGCTCAGACTGCTCCCACTTGGGGGGGCCATTTCATGGCCTCCCCAAGTAGGTCCTCTCAGCCCCTAAAGTCCACCCCTTACAGCCCCACACAAACCCAATTCCCCCCCAGCTGCCACACACAGACCCAAATCCCCACATTAGCCCCTCACAGACCCAAATCCACCCCCACCTGCCCCACACCCATAACCCCAGGAACAGGCTGGCAAAGGCCAGCCCTCTCCCTTTATATACCACCCTTCAGGACAACTTAATGGCCACTCAGAGAGGTTTACAAAGTGTGTTATTATTCTCCTCACGACAATTACCCTGTGAGGTGGATGGGGCTGAGAGCTCTGAGAAGCTGTGACTGACCCAAAATCACCCAGCTGGCTTCAAGTGGAGGAGTAGGGAATCAAACTTGGTTCTCCAGATGAGGGCTCGCCGCTTTTAACCACTACACCAAAATGGTGTGATTCAGTCCTCCCTCAGACTTTTTTTTCAGATATAAGGTCATGCCTTTTTCATAACTGATGCAAGACACTGCAGGTTGGATCCAGACTAAATTTTCCATGAATGGAAGGCATTTCTGTAAGCAGAACTTCCCTGCCTTGCTCTGCAGTCCATTGATCTCTAAGAAATGCTGCCCCTGGGGAACAACAAAGCCTCAAGAATGGCAAGAGGATCTTCAGCAGGAAGGGGGAATTGGTGGAAATGACAACTTCCTGTCCCTTCATGGAAACTTTATCTTGCTGCATGCATTTTGTATGGCATTTGCACCCCCTTGGATATAACGTGTCATATGAAGCTGCCAGCCTGTTTGACCTAAATAATGTTGCTTTATCTTTCTTTCTAAAGTGCTCAGGGTTTTGTTTTTAAACCACTCCTCTTTGAACCGGGCTGGCTACTTGCAAGTGCTGTCCAGCCTAGCACATCTGTGGCAGTCCAGGTATGAGTGATCCCCTCTCAAGGTTTGGCTGGAAGAATAAAAGCACACCCAGCCCAGACACATCGCAAGTCACCCGCGTCGTAAATAAATGAGCCTGCTGCTCTTGGAATTGACTTCCCTTCATTGTGCTGGAAATGATTCTCTGAATTCAAATGCTTTCATATCTTGGGGGAGGGGAGGGAAGAGAGCAAAAATGTTCCATGAAGATAAAAAGCATAATAGTCTATTTTATTTTCCACTTTTCACATCAATAATGAAAAGTTATCCTCCAGGGACAGTCAGGAACATTTGCAGCTCTACCTCGACAGTACAAAGTCTCCCTTCAGTGACTAAACTGTGATACATAGCCAGGAAAGACAAGAACTGCACCGACCAGATTAAAGCAGGTTTCAGAAACGACTGGCCAGGCACAGCCTCGAGGTGGTTTGATTTCTGATTCCCCAAAAGGTGTCGCCTTGAAGGTCACTCCTAAATGTGGTATCCTTGGGGGGGAGGGGGAACAAATGGATTTGTGACTTCATCTCCTCTATGGGTAGGCAACAAAATACCCATGGAATAAGAATGGAGGGGGTGAAGCAAATGCCAAATGCAGCCTTTTCAAAAGGTCACAGAGATTGTGTGTGGGGTTTTAAAGGTAGTTCAGCTCAGGAAGCCGAAATCTCCCAAAACAGTCGAATCCCACCCGCGCTCAGCGGTGAAGGTTGAAATGCTGTCACAGAAATTAAATCCTCTCCTAGTTTCATGCATTTCCTTGGCATGTGGACCTTTCCAGAGAAATCCTTTCTTAACTACCTCAGTGTTACATTCTATTGAGCCACCGTCTGCATCCAAGAACAGCTCAACATCCAAGGAGTGCCAAATTGGGGGGACGGCATGGAGGGAGGTACATATCCCTCACACCCATTAGAACATAAGAAGAGCCTTGTGGAATAAGACCAGAGGTCCATCTGATCCAGCAACATCACGCCGTGGCCATCTGGTTGCCCTGGAAGCGGGAATTATCTGTCGAGGCTTTGGGGAGTTGACGTCCATGCCAGTTATCTTTTGATTGATTGTAGACTGCAGCTAAAGGAACCCTTGAGGAAGCTCTGCGAAACGGGCCACCCGCTAGCAGCTTGTTGGGGCCAGGTGTGATCGTTATAGCTTCTTCTGGATCTGGGGTAATCTGCAAAACAAGAAATTACATCTTTATTACAAGGACTGTTATAAACAAAACAGTTACTTACCTCAGCGCCAGGAAGCAGCCTTTGTTATCTGCAGTAAGAGAGAACAGTTACATTGTACCTTTATTGTGTCTTTTACCAGTACCGATTGTAACTTGAATATACTAATTGTGATATTTTGTATCTTGGTCATCACTACTCATGTTACTTATTTATTAATGTAATCATATGATAATTTTGATATTGTTATTTATTGATTATATTGTAGCACTTTTGCACAGTTGCACTTTAAGAAACCACTTTTTGAAAACATGATAGGGTGGTTTAGTGTATACCACGGGGGGAATCCCCATTGTTTTGCTGCCCTGGAAGGCTGACAAATGGGTCATAGAGGATCAAGATGTTCCACTGATGTTGCCTCCTAGCGCTGAGTTTCAAAGGTTGACTGCCTCTAAATATGGAGGATTCCTTTACTCACTGTGGTTAGGAGCCATTGACGGGCCTCTTCTCCAGGAAACTGCCTAATCCCCATTAAAGTAGGGCCAACCCTACATATGCTGGCAGTGAATCTTGCAATTTAATTATTCGTTGAGTAAATGTATTTCCTTTTGTTTGTCCTGAATTAAGCCCCACCTGGCTCAGTGGTGGGCTGCAAAGACTGCCTTTAGATTGCACACAGGGAGAATTTAGCATGCATACACTCAAAGCGCATGCACAATCTGGGCCCTTCACTGTTGCACCAAGAATGATATCATTTCTGGTTTGACAATGAAGTGAAGGGCCCTTCATGGGGTTATTTTCCTTAAAACTGGCTGATTTGGGCCAATTTTAAATATAATACCCCCACGCAAAATACTCCCCAAAGGCAAAGACAGCTCCAGAGCAGGCAGGGCACACCTCAGAGCTCTCAGACCTGTTTCCTGCACCTTCCCCCCTCCCCCCACCTGCTGGCCAGGTAAGAGGGAGCAGCGGCTGGGAGCGCAGAATCTCTCCCCCCACCCTCAGGGAACTGAGAACCCTGCATGTGATGCACCTTATTAACGGAACATATTTGGAATGAAATTAATAATATACATCCAACCCTATTCATTTTTCTTAATTAAAAATAAAAATAATTCTCCCCAATTCCTGACACCGACTTACAGAGGAAAAATTAATTATTATTTTTTTGCTTTGTTTATTAGCGCGTATGCTTTCATCCTACAACTGCTGTTGTTTTATTTGATCAGTTTTCTTTTTGTAACATTTACAAACTGACGTCTTACGGGGAGGGCGGTCTAGAAATGCAATAAATAAATGAATAAATTTAGGTTCTTTTTAAGTAGAAATACACCTTATCAATCCCTACATTTAAATAAAATTTAAAAAGAAGGAGAGAAGGAAAATGAGCAGACCGTATAGAGTTTTCCTTCATTATCCTTGGGCAAATACTTCCTCTAAGTCCTATAAGCAAACTAACATTGTGGCCTGGGGATTCTAAGTCTTCATAGAACTACAGTTCTACATCCAGAAAAGCTTTCAGTGTCTCAAGTAATAGATGTTTCCTCATCCCTAGAGAACAGCTTGAGGTCTAATGCAATTTCTTCAGCATCAGTGACTGTCTTAACAATATGACACGTTGCCATGTAATGCATGCTGTTCACTAAACTGCAACCTTGTACAGCTTTTCCACTTGCCACTCCTGGGAAAACACAGAAGATAGCCGACCCAAGGACTTGCAGGCAATCCTGGTGCGTGTCTGTATGGAAATAAGTCCCTCTGTATTTAATGGGGCATAGCCCCAAGTAAGCGTCCATAAAAAGGTGGCATCGAGATGCTATCTAATCTTGCTTTCTTTTGCTCCAGCTGGAAAAGCATAGAGGATAATATTATTATTATTAATTTAGGCAATTTATGACCTCGCTTTTCTCTCTTACAGGGATGCAAAAGGGCTTGCCAAAAAACACCTGAATATAATTTAAATAAACAACCATTTAAACAAAGCACAATTCAAATAATAAAGCAAAAAAAAAAGCCTGCATCCAGAAGAGGTTCTGAATCCTATGGGCCAATTCACATAACAGCCAGGGCTCATTTTGAGGGGGAACATGTAGGAATGCAGTTCTGGCAGTTCCCCAAAGAGGTCACATGTCAGGTGGCCCCGCTCACTTGACTCTCAGCCATTTTGGCCCTGTTTCGGCCTGGATTGGGGCCAAAGCAGCCTGGATCGGGCCTCAGACGGGTGGTGGATCCCTCTCCTGCTCAGCAGTGGCCTGATCCTGACCATTTTGGGCCCCTTTTCAGCCATTTTCAGCCCCTTTTTACCATTTGGGGCCCAATTTCGGCCCTGAATGGCCAGATTGCGTCCAAAACAGCCAGGATAGGTGATGTCAGGGGGTGTGGCATATGCAAATCAGTTATGCTAATGGCACACTTCTGGTAATGGCAGGGGCGTGGCATATGCTAATGAGTTATGCTAATGAGTTGTGTTAATGAGTTCCTCCAGCTCTTTTTCTACTAAATGACCCCTGATAACAGCCATAGATTGGACTCCATAAGCTAGAAGCCAAGCGCCAGAAGCCCTTTGGCTCTAGCCCTTTCACTCATAACAAAGGGCTCACACCTCTAAACATGCCCAGACAAACAGGAAAGAGGCAAGTCACAAATAAGATGTCGGGCAGCAGTCGAGGGGCTCTTAAAACCTCCTTCCCTCCCTGTAAATCTCCTCTTTTTCATTTCTTTATGCCTGGGAATTTCTCCCTGTGTTCTGTTCCTCCCTTTTCCCTTGATTTAATTCTACATCCACTTAGGGTATTTATATACTGTGCCTTTCTCCTGACACACTTGGGACCCCAGGCAAGTAGCAACAACAAATATTATACAAAAATAACCATCTGTTAAAGTCATTAAAACACATCATTATAGAAACAGGCCACAGCCCACATCTATATCATTTGAGCTTCCCTGCAAGTTCTCTTCAATAGCTGTGCTTACAGCCTGCCCAGAAGGCGCCAAAGCTAGGTGCCTGCCTCTCTCTAGCTGGGAGGCTGTTCCACAGCAGTGGGGTATCAAGAGAAAAGGCTTCTGCTGCAATAGATTGTGTTCTCAAGAGCCAGGAAATTACTAGGATGCCCTCTTGAGAGTATTAGAATTTCTGCATGGGTTCCTATTGGGAGCCATTGAATTGTTTTATGAGGAGAATTTCTGTAATTCATTTCAGAACTGGAGCATATGCAGGTTACTGTTTTTGACTCCTTCGCTGCCATGAGGCTCAGGGGCATCCATGCTCCTTGGCCCCAGCAAAGCACAGGAGCACTCCCACAGCACTTCAGGAAGTGACATCATTGCGCCCCTCTGGGAGCATGCCCAGTGCATACTTTCCCAGGGTATAGGGACCTCAGGTTCCCATGTGGACAGCCTGAGACTCCTGGGTATATCTGGGGGCGGAACCGGCAATGGGTTTGGGCCCGCTCTTGGACATGTTCATTTATATCAACCCCCTTGTACACGTACATATTCTTGAAACATTAAAAGTTTTAATGTGATCATATGCATGATTGTATCAAGAATGTTTAGGTGCAGTGTTTTTCTAGTGCTCATGCGCATTCCCGTGCATTGGCAAGATACCACACATAAAGAATCTCAGTGCAACCAGAACTGCAATCATATCAAAATGTCTTTTTTTTTTTTTTTGCAGTGTGTTATATTGATAACATCATGAAGGAAGCAATGCTTATGAAATGCAGATTGTGGCCAACTACACTGTCCTTTTAGATGTATGGGTTTTAATGTTTGTATTCTATTATGGTATTCATTTTTAATGTTTGTATTTCTGTTTTATTGTTGTCTACAGACTTTAATGTTTGCATTTATGTTATTTTAATAGTGTATTTATATGTATATTGTAAACCACCTCGAACATTAAATATGGTGGAGAGGCAGTATATAAGTCAAATAAATAAATAAATAGACTTCTATCCAAAATTCAGAAATGAATTGCATGTGGTCATGAATGAGAAGAGAGGCGCCAGTTTTTGGATAAATGGCTGCTCAGATTTATCAATTTTAGCAAGGTCTATGATGGGAAAACTATTTTAAATCTGAACTCTGCCCTCCAGTGCTGGTGTCTATCCAGATATGGACAGCGGGCCAGGGAGGCAAGCTTCATTCATCTACCTCATTGCCATAACCAAGTGACCTTCCACCTTGATTCTGAGCCCTAAGATCACTGTTGCCATACTGTTCGTGTCCAAAGGCCATGGTCTCTGAGGTGGGCTGAAAGACCCTTGTCCAAGTTACTGTCCCTCATCATCAAAATCCCAGAAGTGCCCAATAAGTCTCAATAAGACTGGGGACCCCTGTTCTACAACCTGTCTTCCTTCATCCCCATCTTCTTTCCCTTTGAGGAAAGGTAGGATAAATTATGATAGATCCCATCATGGAACTCCAACGCCACATATAGACTTGTCCCATGTCTTTGTTAGGAGGTGAGACCCTATTATTAGTAAGCAGTCTGGAATTTCGTAGCTTTGGGCATTTTGCTAAAGTAATGCACTCATAAAGAGTTCTTTCATTCTCTTTGATAAAATACATCCATGGCCAATTGCACCTCTCTTCCTTTTTCCGCCTAAGGAAAAGAGGAGGCAGATGTTGACAAGAACTACCCAACAGTCCTGTTCGGAATGCTAACAGCAAGGAAAGATACCTGCTATCTTTCCAGCCAATGCCAGAAGAGTTGGCCACTAGCCAAGATAAACCTGTATCAGATCAAACCAATGTACCACAACTCTACCGCCTTCCCAGGAGATCCACGTGTTAATGGGGAGTAATATTTATCTAGCAAATAGAGGGAAAGAGCTGGCATTGGTGATAAGAATTAATCAGCTTCAAAGAAATAAAAAATTACACATGCTAACAAGGCCATTTGAGCAACTGTTTTCACCAATGGAGCTTATCTTTCATGGGAGGGAGAAATTATGAAGCTAAAAGAAAAAAGCCTTGCCGTATCCAGACTTGAAAGATATCCTGTTCTTCTTTTTAATGCCGAACATTCTGCTGTTAACAGTTGATAGGCTGAGTAACTCTAAAGGGATATGAAATCCTTGAATTGAAGCTTGAATTGAAAAAGTTAAATTCCTCTTCATATGTTCAGCATAATCAGTAGATCTGCTCTAATATCATCAAAAGAAAAGAAAAAAGAAAAGAAAGGTGTGCGCATAGATGCTTTCCATGTTTTTAAACTCTGACTGAAATAACCATGGCTCTTCTTTGCTCTCCAGGTAGCTCCTCTGGATTGTCCTGGAAGGATTGGACCCACATGAGTTTAATGTTGTGTGATCTTAAACTACTGGGGTTTCTCTTGGAGAGCAAAGAAGATTGCTCCTCTCTAGCCTACTACAGATGACAACCCCACATGCTCACTGAATGCTCAGGTAGGGAGTGCAGGTGCAAATATGCTGGCCCTGCCCCTTGCCTCCATGCAATAACCTGGTCTACAGGGGAGATTGCATGGAGGAAGTAGCTGCATGAACCCTCCCTCCCCATGATCCCTGACATTCAAAAAGCAGCATCGCTGATCACAGGGAAGAAGAATTCATAGAGCCACTTCTTCCACATGGTCATCCCTGCAGATGACCGGGAGATCATGCAGAGATGGGGAGGCCAGAACACTCATGCTCACTCTTCCCGCCCTTGAGTTTGGTGAAATGTGGGGTTGTCTATATCAGGCTTCTGCTCTCTACCTTTAAGATGATGCATACTTCTATGTGACACCGGAGAAGCTGGCTAAAATGTATGCGGATACATCCAATAAATGTTGGAAATGTAAAGAAAAGTTAGGTACATACTATCACATGTAGTGGTCATGTAAAAAGGCGGCAAAATATTGGAAGATGATACATGGGTTACTTCAAGAAGTATTAGGCACGGCCATACCTTTCAAACCAGAATTGTTCTTATTGAATATTATGTCGGAGGGGGTAGAGAAGGAAAGGGGTTTTTGATGATTCATGTAATTACGGTGGCAAGAATAATATATGCGAGGTATTGGAAGAAGCTAGAGATACCATTGAAAAGAGAAGTGATAGGAAAAATCACCAGAAATGGATGTCTTAATAGACTTGATAAAAGAACAAAGTTGGGGCGATCTGCAGAAAAGATAGTCACCCTTTCATAGATGGGTTAAATCAAATTATGGAACAAGAAATTAAGTATAGGATATGAAGATAGGAGAGAATACTTACAGGAAATAAGCAGGGTAGACTTACAGGAAAATTAGGTTTTCGATAAGGAAAACAAGATATAAAGAAGGGACTGTAGAGATGGAAAATGAGTATAATACATAGTTTATTGTTATCATCGCTGTTGATTTCTTATGAAGTTGTGCTTGATATCCCCTGATCTGAGGTCTATGTGTATATGTATGTATTCTTTTTGAAATCAATAAAATAATAATAATATAAAATAGATGATGCATCCTTCCTTAAATCATGCAAAGAAAGGATAACTTGTGAATCCAGGGAAGGGTTAAAAAGATATGAATCTCAGAATTATTGTTTGATTGATCTGGACTCTTTCTCTTCCACATCTCTAGAATCTAGCCCAACAAGAATAAAACAATCAACAGCCCAGTTAACTTAAAACAACTAAAAACTCTTTAGAGAATTGCAGGCAATAAAAACAGCCATCAAAACTCTAAGTCTGGATCACCCAAGCATTATTTTTTTCTTTCTTAAATAGTAGGATCTCGATTCAGTTTCGCACTGCATCATGGGGTAAGGAAGGTTTTAATTCTCTCTTCTCATGCACTGTTTTCCTAATCAGAAACAGCCTTGGAGAAATGCTGTTTGCCCTAAAGGGCAAAGATACATGCAGCAGAGGATGTTGTTGAGGCAATCCGTGTCCATTGGGAAATGTAGTCTCCAGTATATGCAGTGCTTTATTATTCAGCCTCCTTCAAATGGCACTTCCCAGTATGCACCAAGTGGGACAGGTGAGGTGCTGGTGCAGAAGAAAGCAGCGAGGGAGGAATTCTGGTAGATGAGACTGAAGCTTCTATCCTATGCACACTTCAGCAGCATTGTTACGTGCATTCATGGCTGGGAACCCCCACTGATGAAAAGCTGCAGATTTTGGCAAGGTAGATGCTTAATAACAACAACAACAACAACAACAACAACAACTTTCAATTTATATACCGCCCTTCAGGACAACTTAATGCCCGCTCAGAGTGGTTTACAAAGTATGCCATTATTATCCCCACAACAAAACACCCTGTGAAGTGGGTGAGGCTGAGAGAGCTCCGAGAAGCTGTGATTGATCCAAGGTCACCCAGCTGGCTTCAAGTGGAGGAGTGGGGAATCAAACCCGGCTCTCCAGATTAGAGTCCCGCTCTCATAACCACTACACCAAACTGGTTAACCAAACACAGCCCTTTCTGTTTTCTATTGTCCTCTTTCTTTGTCTCATTTACACACAGGAACAAAAATTCTTCTTCATGTTGTTTAATTTATTCGTCCAAAGGGTATTTATGAATTATCAATTTAAAGGACCTTTTCAACAGTAAATTTTGCCTTCATCACCACTTGAAAGACAGACAGACTAGCCCAGTTCTCTTGTGCATCTCCCAATATTATATGTGCTATCGAGCATCAGCAATGCCTTTCTACTCTCTATATTGGACAAACAGGTCAGTCCGTAGGCAAAAGAATAAATGGACATAAATCTGACATTAGAAATCACAACACTCAAAAACCAGCGGGAGAAGATTTTAATTTTCCAGGGTGTTCCATTGCTGAACTAAAGTGGATGCTCTCAGACAGAGAAACTTCGAACAAAAATTACAATGTGAGATTGCCAAAATGGAATTTGTTCACAAATTCAAACCAATGGACACCCCCCCCCCCGCCCCCCTGGCTGAACAGAGACTTCGGATTCTTTTCTTACTACAGATGCCAATTTCTGCTCCAATCAAGTTGCATTATACCTTTGCATCCTGACATCTTCCCTTGTTACACCCCTCCCATCTAATTAAGCTGCTTTGTACTTTTTCATCCTTGTAACACCTCAGCCACCTTTGGCTGGGATAAAAGGCTCAGGGATCTCCATTCCTACTCATGTCTGAAGAAGGGAGCTCTGACTCTGGAAAGCTGACACTCTGAAAACCATGTTGGTCTCTAAGGTGCCACTGGGCTCAAATCCTGCTGTTCTACCACATACCAACACGGCTACCCACCTAAAACTATACTAGTCTGATGTAGATGATAGCCCCAAATGTTCACTGGATTCCTCTCTGGCAGCACCACAACCAGTGATGCTGCTTTCTGAACATTGCTGATCACAGGGAGGGAGAGTTTACATGGCCGCTTCCTCCATGCAGTTGTACCCATCAGGTGACCAGGTGATCCTGTGGAGGCAAGAGGAGGGGCCAGCATCAGGTGACCAGGTGATCCTGTGGAGGCAAGGGGCCGGGGCAGTCTGCTTGCCATCGCTCTCTCCCCCTGCGCCTTCCATGTATATGTGGGACTGTCGCCTGCAGCTGCTGAAGGCAGAATTAGGGCCAAACTAGATGTTATGTTTTCGACGGGTTGGGTCTGGGTTTCTCTGACCCGGCTCACATTCCCTGCAGCATCACAGCAGCTGCAGGGAATGTCATTTTGAAGATCAGAGGGAGCTCTTTTCAAATGAAACTACAAGCTAAACTACAAGAGACAAATTACACAAGGACACGCACATGAAGCAAGTCGCAATATTCGCTGGGAAGCTGAGTTTTAAAAGACAGATCAGAAGGCTTTGTCAATTTCCCCTCCCTAAAGAGCCAGCAAAGATCACTCCTCAGAAAGTTTATTAATTTCCTCTTCGCCTCCCAAAGGCTCTGTCAGTTTCACCTCCCCTTCTAGGAGGCCAAGAGGAAATAAACAAGTACTCTGAGGAGCCACCTTTGTCGCTCTCTTAGAGGGGGGAAATTGACAGAGCCTTCCAACCTGTCTTTTAAAACTCAGCTTCCCAGCTAACATTGCAACTCTCTTCAGGTGTGGTCCTTGTGTAATTCGTCTCTTGTAGTTTAGCTCTACAGCATGGGGAAGCAAGGGCTCCTGCCTCCCCAGAAGCTGAAGCAGCCAGGCAGGGAGTTATTTACATAACTTTGGAGCAAGAATGCTCCACGTGCTTCTCCAAAATTATGTAAATAACTTCCTGCTTTCCTTTCAGCTTCTGGAAACAGCGTGGGGGTGGCAGGAGCCCCTCCTACCTCCACACCACATTTCCAAGTGGAAAAGAGACCATTCTGATCTTTAAAACAATGTTCCCAGCAGCTGCTGTGTGACTGCAAGGAGCGCAAGTTGGGTTAGGGAAACGCACCAAAAAGCAACCTCCAGTTTAGCCCTTAGATGTTACAGTAAAAGCCTAGGTAGCACATTGTAAATGCTTAAGCATGTCTCTGTAAAAGCCCTGGAGCATACTACGTAGGGAAAGACAGTTAATAAATCCTTTAATAAACATAATAAATTGTCTGCTCCCTTCCTACCTTATTGCATTCTTAAGTCTCACTTACAGAGTTAAAGTCTTAGAAAAGGAAGCAAAGGAAGAATCAGTCCCTCACCTGGGCTTGCACAGACACGCAGCAGCTCTGGGGAATGGCTTGTATTAAAAAAGGAGAGCCCAACTGGGCTCGGAAAGCTGCCCCGGAGGAGGGAAAGCTCCTGCCTTTCTCCCAAGTATTTTTCCTTGTGCCAAAATAGTGCAGGGAATGGGATTTTTCCTATTTCCACTGCAGCACGTGGAGCGATTCTGCGCATGCAGGGCAGAAATGGGAAAACTCTCCCCCTGCACTATTTTTGACCGGGGTGGGGGGGGGACACTTGGGAGAAAGGCAGGAGCTTTCCCTCCCCCAATGGCAGCTTTCCAAACCAATTTAGGCTCTCCTTTTTTAATGCACGTCATTCTCCAGAGCCGCTGTGTGTCTGCACGTGCCCAGGTTGGCTCCGTGGCCAACTCGTGAAGGAGGTAACATTTAGAGGGACACTTACTCTACCTTTAACAGTTTCAACCTGTTCTCTGCAGGATGGAGTGTTGGGTGTGTCCTTTGGAAGTCACAAGCTAAAAAATTCATCCCGGTACAACCCACTGCATTGTATTATCATACAATTATTAGGAGGATCCTGTCGGTTTAAAATCCCATTTCTTTAAATGTATAATTTGAATGAAGTCAGAATCTATTTGTATGGCCATAGCTGCTGTGACAAAATAGCAGAGCTCTCAAACTAAACAGCTTTCTGCTGTTATAAATTCCTTCCGCCCGGGATTAGCATCATAAATGCCTCTGTCATATAAGATAAAATCTGCATTCTGCCTTGGCAAGGCAAATGTGATTTGAGATTAGTTAATAAATAAAAGACTTGAGTGCAAGCAAGAAAAAATACATATTTGTTGGCTATGCAGTGATGGATAGGGTGAACCCAAAATCTTATGAGACTGACTTCTTGGGCCCCCCTCTCCTTTCATACAAGCCCTGTACGCATAATCAATCTGTGTACAGGGTCGATGTACATGAAGGGGGTGCTGGAGCAAGCAGCCCAGCCCAGCTTGTACCAATTCACATTCACCGTATGCAGCATTTATGGTCATACAGGATGTACACATGTAAGTTGTGATCAGGAGTATTAAAAAAGCAGGGATCCTGATATCAAGAACAAAGTGAATGGCAAAGGCACTGTGCTGACATTTAGGCAAATACACATAGGAAAGGGAAAGGCCAGCATGCTCAGTCTCAAGTGAGGTCAGAGACAGAGCCAGCCATTGTTAGCTTCCACATACCTGTAGCTCTGAACACAGATATATTGTGCTTATAGGGCTATGGAGATGGCATCTCTCTCTCTCTCTCTCTCTCTCTCTCTCTCACACACACACACACACACACACACAGAAGTACACAGAGGCTGTTGGATGGGCCTGACTCCGTGGCAAACCTAGGGTGCCAGATTTGGAGTGTTGCCAAAAATGCAAGAGGTGCCACCTCTACTGCCTTGGAGGGAAGCTTGGCATTAACTGCCTTCTACACTCTCCATCTCTGTTGACTCTGGTGTCCGATAGCTGCCGTGATAAAATATGGAGGAGATTTGGAAAAGCGTATCTGTTTTTATTTTTGCTTTATTCATTTTGAAAGCCCAGTAAGTAAAACAATCATTACAGAACTTCTTACTTTTTTCTCTTTTGAATGGTGGGGGCACCAAAGTCATAGTTTGCGTAGGGAGCCAAAAAACTTGGGGTCATCCCCGGAAGCATATATTCTACAAACTCAGGGCCAAGCTACACATGACGAATGACACTTGAACGGCAAGTGGATTGAGTGGAGGGCAAGTGAACAGGGAGAAATACACTTGCTGTTCAAGTGTCATTCGTCATGTGTAGCTTGGCCCATAGAATCCATAAAGCCAGAGCACATTCCAGACTCTGTATTCTGCACAGTGGCTCCACGGAGACTTAACTGCACAAAGAAAACCCAGTTGAAACATATGTATGTGCCCGCCCGATGTTCATATGGAACTCCAGCGCAAATAGGCCCGACAAATTTGTTTCTGTGTGTATGAGAATCAATTAGGTTGTTCTGCTCATGGCCCCTTCTGTTTGTACTCCAAGGACTGGGACCCATGGATCAGTTCCATAAGCAAAGGTGCTTTTCTCCAAAAGAAGGTGCCTATCACTGATGCAAGATGCTAACAAAATGGGACCACTGGATCCAACATGAGCCTTCTTCAAATGCAGCTTTTAGCCACTTGCCCCACTGCAGTGGGCAGGATTGATTTCAGATTTCTCATCTTGGCTTTTACAGCAGTTTTCCTTTTCCCTTGTGTTCATTGAACTCACCATTCTCTTTTTACACATTTTTTTTGTTACCTTTAACCAGTTTTTCTCATATAATATATTGCATCATTCACTGTTCTTTGTGCAATGACAAATCAGCATTATATGTATATTCTTTGCCTGAATACCATACATTGTGCTGCTGTCGCATAGTGGTTAAGTGGTTGGGCTGTGAATCAGCAGCCTGCTAGTTCGACTCACTACCACCATGAGCTCTGCTGGTGACCTTTGGTTAACCGACTTCTCTCAGTCTCAGGTGCCCAGCTGTATTGTGAGGATAATAATAACACTGACTTTGTTCACTGCTCTGAGTGGGGCACTAATCTTTCCAGAAGAGCAGGATACAAGCATAGTTGTTGTTGTTGTTGTTATGTGAAACCCTTTTTACCACAATCCATCACCACCACCCTCCCTGTCTGTCCTCCTTGCCCGAGAGAGAGAAGATCTGCATGTGGGTGAGGAGGCTAGCCCACCTGCCCTCCTTCCCTCCTGACACACCAGGTAGATCCCTGCCACCTCTCAAACCTAACTGCCCTTCCCTTATCAGCAGTTAGAGGCACTGATAGTGGCATTGCACATGCACACGTGTGTGCGCACGCTCAATTCTGCAGTGAATCTGGGTTCCCATCTTCGACTTTTACCCAGCCCCCAAAATCACTAAACGAAAGGGAAAATGTCAAGCGCTGGTTGCACATTTACTGCCATGTTGACAGATGTGCTTATTCCTCCTCCAGGACTGAGCATGAAATAAGACACAGGTTCTGCAATGCTTTTCAATAGAAGCACTTAACAGTATCTGCAATGGTTGGTTAAAACTTAAAGCAGCAACAGGGTTTATACAGGCATCCAGCCTAAGGCTGCATTCACACACATTCGATAAGAGGAACGGTCACTTGCAAATGCTTGCTAAAGTGCATTGGAAGTGCATTATCCAACATGTGTGGAAGCAGCCCAACTCATAGAGCCTCCTGTCCCATTCACCCACTCGGAGTCTGTGCATAAAACATATAATAATAACAGGGTGTGTATAGACCACTTTTGTGGACAGATTAGTACCCACTCAGAGAGGTGAACAAAGTCAGTGTTGTTATTATCCCCACAATACATCTGGGGAGCTGGGCTGAGAGGAGTGGCTTGCCCAAGGCTGCCTGCAGAGCACATGGTAGTAGTAGGATTCAAACCAGCAGTTTGCTGACTTGCAGCTCAGCAATTTAACCACTATGCTACAGCAGCGTGCCTTGAGCCTGAAAACAAGAGGACAGACCCATCCATTTTGGAAATTTTAGGGGAGTATATCTTTCCATCCCCCTCCTCCTGCCTCCATCAAATAAATGCAGAGCACCCGTTTTGTGAATGGCAGCTCTCCCCAAGCCTGCCCGTAATGCCAGTCTCCTCTAACAAAGAACTAAATGCACAATGACATCTCCAGCACAAAGAGCTGTCATAAAGGGTGTCTAGCAATCCAAGTGGTATAAATGTTCCTTCGATTAAGTGCCTCGTTGAGGTAAGTTGATGATGCTCCATTAAGCTGATGTGATGGACTTCCAGCACTCAACACAGTCGGAGGGGAGACGGATTCATTGTGGAAGGGAAGGGCTACGTTCTGCGCTGTGCTGTCAAGTTCCCTCGGAGGAACTTGGGCTCCGGACTGATAGACTGCAGCAGTGCACGGCTGCGGAGACTGACAGATCCCCTCCAATGACCTGCTCACAAGTGGGTAATTCTGAGTCACATGAATGAACCCAGCTGTGGAAGAATGATTTTGTAAAGGCCTCCTGGACTTTGTAAAAAGTCTAGTGACACTGAGTCCATGTGCCATGTTAAGAACTGCCTGGCAAGCCCTGCTGCCAGCAGGATGGTACTTGGGATGGAGTTAATGGGTACATCGCCTGACCAGGGCACTAATTTGCCCCACCTAAGACATTTTTAAACTATATAAGCTCATTATCTACTTGTGGTTCCCCCAGATCCAAAAGGAGGCCTCTCTTTGAAAAACAAATGGCTGGAGCTGGACCAGGAAGCACCTTCTCCCATCCTTCACATGAACACATGAAGCTGCTCGGTACTGAGTCAGACTGTGGTCCTTCTGTTGGAATATAGGCTGCAAGGTATGACATTCAGTCATTATGGGGTTAATGTGTTAGTAGGGTTCCCATCCCCCCGCTGAGGTTGAAGAAGGGGAAACCAAGTATGTCACCCTGGCCTGAGACAAAAGTGAAATTCAAACAAGAATGTTACTGAAGCAGAGTTGAAAAAACTCAAAATCATGGCCACTCAACACTCACTGTTCTCCACCAAATTTTTGCCTTGCCTTGCCTTCTTGATATAGTAAAGAAATCCTTTGACAATGATCAAACCTATCAAACTAGGGCTGTTTCTGAAATTCTGGATATACTGGATTTCGGAGATCCAAATTATTCAGTCCCGTTTCCAGATGATGTATTAGGAATTCTTAATTCTTTCATTTTAATTACTAGATTGTGTACAGATTATTGTGGATGTGTGGCTTGTCACTGTTTTTCATTCCTTCAGTTTTTTGGGGGTGCATTTTTCCTTCTCCTTCTCTATTATCGATGAGCGGATGTGTCTTGATAAAACAATGCACACAAAAGCAATCTTGGTGCACTCCCATGTATGATTGCATCGAGATTGCTTGAGTGCATCTTTTACTGATGTACAGAGGACATCTGTGCAGAAGTCAAAAGAATCTTAATACAGTCATACATACAGTGTGATGTAGTGGTTAGAGCATTAGCATAGGAATAGGGAAACCCAGGTTAGCATCCCCACTCTGCCATGGGTGATGTTCAGCCAGTCACACTCTCTCAGCCTAACCCACTTCAGAGGGTTATTGTGAGGATAAAATAGAGAAGAAGAAAACAAAGTAAGCTTCTTTAGATCTCCTATTTGGATGAAAAACAGGGTGGGGTGGGAGGGTGGGGGTGGGGTTTGTGGGGGTGGGGCTGTTTAAAGGGCCCTTTAAACGAATAAATGCCCCTTTCCCTGCTGCTAAGCAGCCAGAAAGGGGCATTTAAACCCCATGAACTGGTTCGGGAACTTGCCCCAGTTCGTGGGACGCTTCCTGGTTCATGGAAACCCATGAACCATGAACCACATGGTTCATTTTTTTTGTGGTTCGTGCCCATGTCTAGTCAAGACCCACAGAAGGAAATCCCAAAGTCCCCATTGAGAAGAAGAATATTTAGGGAGGAAGAGGAGATAGAGAGCCAGGAATCCCCGAATGGAGACATCCACCACAGCTCTTCTAGGATCCAAGCATTAATCCAATCAGAAACTTGATGCAGAAGAAGAAATGCACATCTGGTGAGCCAGAATATCCAGTTAACCCAGATGTAATCTTTAGGACGGTGTTGCATGCTGAGTCTTGGCAGAATTAGGATTCCTTCTCATGCAACAAGACGGGTGAGGCAGCCAAGTTCCACACAACTCTTCACTAAAGTGTGACTTTTGCTGGACAACATTCCTCAAGAAAAGTTCGTGTATCAGCCTTCGGCCTTGACATCACTGCTGCTGCACAAATTCTGGCAACGTGGGCCTTTGACTGCCTCACAAATTCCTGGATTCTGCGGACAGCTCCTGCATAGATGGATTCTCAACTACCAGCCCTTATCCTATGAGTAAAATGGCTGAGGGCTAAACTATACAATATGTGCTGTAACGAGTCGAGTTGGGGTTTCCTAGGTTCTACAACTGGCAGTGGCCACTTCCCTAGACCCGATTCACTTTCCTCACAACCACACAGTTATTTCTTTTTGTATAATTGTAGAGCTACACAAAGAAAGAATATTCCACGTACAGCTTCAAAATTATGCAAATCTCCCCACTGGGGCCTTTTTGGCTCAGGAATGAGGTAGGAGCCCCATCTCCCCCCATTCTGTGGTCCTGAATTGAATTTGGGCCCTGCAGGCTTTAAAAATGACATTCCTTGCAGCTACTATGTGGCTGCACAGAAAGTGAGTCCTATCCAGAATCGAGACCCTATTTGTTTAAAAAAATCCTTTGTAGTTTTTCCCTGAGCAGCAATACTGGCCAGTTTTGGAAATTGGACTGTTTCAAGCAGAGAAAGGTCTTCCCCGTCACCTGCTTTTACTGGAGGTGCCAAGGAATGAAACTGGGCCCCTTCTGCATGCCACCAGGTGTTCTCCTACTTAGCTCTTGCTCTTCCTTCCAAACTCACCTAAGCTGCAGTATTGAGCAGAATCTCAATTCCTTTTTTTTTTTTGCTGCGAGTGCCTCAGAAAGATAAGAAATAGCTGCCTCTGCTGAACATTCCCCTGCCTTAAAAACATTGTAAGAAATAAGAACCTCCCTGTCAAGGGCCAACAACCGTGAAGTGCAACTCCTATCTTTTAAGCCTAAAAATAGCTCAACACATTTGCTCTCGGGGGCCCAGCTCAGAAGTTGTTTACTGTTGCTAATTTCTCACGGTCTTACAAACAGCTTAGTTATCCTAATGCTTGGCACTCTAAGATGGCTTGAATCCAGGTTCCTCTAAAAAAATAAAAAGAGCATTAGAAGCAAAGGGCTGCCTCATACGTTATAAGAAAGTACGGGGAGACCAGCGATAGGAGCTGTTACAATGTATGAAGTGCACGAAATCACTGGGATGTTTGTTAGTTGATGTAGCAAAGCTGCACAGTCAGGAATACATGGAATCACAGGTGGCAAAATACTTTCCAACCCAAAATATTGCAACAAATAAAAACTTACTTTTCCTGAAGTTGATTCACATTCACTTGCACTTTTGTAGTAGCAGAAGAAAAATAGAAACCTAGTTATTTAAACGCTTTTTCCTATTACAAGTGGCAAGTTAATCAGCTGCATATGAGTGGGAGTATGGATATGCCTCTTGCATGCTTTCCACAGGAGAGCTCTGCAGAAGCATCTTGCTTCTTGCAAGACCATCAGGAGAAAGAGAACAAAGGGCAGAGAAAGAAAAGGGCAAAGATCAGGCAAAGAACGGCATCTCACAAATGCAGTCTGCTTCTAATGTAAAGGGAAAAATAGTGCCCCCAGTGCGTTCAGGCATGCTGAGTTGCTCTCATTCCAACACAAAGTTGATCAAAGAGCTATCGCTTAAAATCAGGGTCCCTATGGAATTATAGGTGCCTGAGCAAAGGAAAATCCATTTTGACCATAATATTCCCTACCACTCATAACTGAAGCCATGAAGAACCACAAGGAGATGTATCTGATAGCAGCAGTCAGAGAGAACCATGTAGAAGCTTTTGTAGGCTGCAGACAGGGTACCAGCTGCAACAGCATTGCTATTGGCTTGACTCCATATTATCGATTTATTATAGACATTGGGCATGAGTAGGATATAGAGATGGTGCTGTTCTATTGAGATATATGGGTTTTGATGTTTGTACTCTTAATAGATTGTGTTATTGGTTTTTAATATTTGTATTTATATTATTTTAATAATAAGAAGAATAAGAATAATATTGTAATAATAATAATATTGTGCCCTGTCTGGGATAGCCCAGGCAAGCCTGATCTTGTCAGATCTCAGAAGTTAAGCAGGGTCAATCTTGGTTAGTAATTGGATGGCAATGAAAACTATGATTTTACCATAGAGTTTCTGGCTATTCTCACACCTACTACAATCACTTCCAGGTGGCCCCCCAAGTGATGTCATCATGCTCACAAGGCTCACAAGGCCCATCACATCATCCCCCCATCAGTTACCAGGCTCAACTTGGCAACCCTAAAACAACTTGAAGAAATGGACACCATAAGGAAGAGGGGGTTGTTACTTGCTGCCAGACCTTCAAAAATTGGCAAGGTAGGATCAAGAGGGACTCTTTGAGGCTCCTTTACAAGGCAATCTAGCTGCAGAAGGGAAAAAGGAGGAAGGGAAGGATCATAGAGCTGAAGTATGGGCATAGACAGGTTGCCTAGGTTACTCTAAGGCAAACAGGAAGTCAGCATGACTGGTGAAGGCTTCTGCCAGTCTGTTCCAGGAGAAGATACTGCATGGAACTTACTACAGCAACACGAACGCCATCCTCCAGGGATCTTTGGGAATTTCTGTTAGCAAGGTTTTGGACCTGACAAAGACCTAAGGAGCAGTTCTCTCTTCCAAGCACCTCTCCCTAATGTTGCCACCCAAGGCAGTTTTTTACCACTTTTACCATAAGTAGCAGCAGGGCAATCAGATATTGTATAACGGTGACATTCTCAAAAAGCTATTTCAGTTACAGCGGATACCAAACTCTCTATTATGTCTTCTTAATTAGAGGGAGGGTGGAAAATCTCTTCCGTAAACATGCAAAATAATGGGAGGGAAAATAAAGGCTTAAGAAAGCACAATCAGTGGGTTAGTATCTTAGCTGCTAAATTTGGTAAAAATAACCAAGTATCAAAGCTCCATTGTTAAGTATAACAAACTTGGAGAGCAGTTGTTAAATATATAATGGATATTTTGGGGATGCGTGCTTTAGATTTTGATTACCTGCATTTGTAATGCACTTACTGATGATAAGGGTGTTTTCATTTCTTGTTTGTGTATAAGATGTACAGCCATAGGAATAGTTACTGTCTCTGTGTGTAAAATGTCAAATCACAACTGACTTATGGTGACCTCAGCAATGTGCTTTCAAGGCAAGTGAGAAGCAGAGGTGGTTTGCCATTGCCTTTCTCCGCAGAGTCTCCCTTGGTGGTCTCCCATCTAAGCACTGACCCTGCTTAGCTTCCAAGATCTGACGAGATCAGACTACACCTTGCAACCTTCCCTCCCCATTACTGTATATCCTTTGGCAAAAGCTAATGAAAAGAATTTGGAGGAAAGACACAGGGATAGTTTGGAATGGCCTAAGCCTATTTATCAGCAGAGCCCAAATTTAAAGATAGTTTCACCCAACTCTTAAAACATTCATTATTTTCAAACTATGTTTTGGAGAGGGATATTTCCAATTCCCCAATTTCAAAACTCAACATTACTAAAGATATTTCAGAGCATGGAATAACCCTGTAAAATATCAGTACAACAGACATTTCTTATCTAGACTATTCTGAAAATCTATGCATAAGTGCAGGGATTTTTTCTGGAAAAAGAGGTAGTAGAACTCAGTGGTGGAACTCAGGACCGCACTTTGGGTCAGCTGGAACAAGGGGGGAGTTTTTTAAAGTTTAAACTGCCCTTGGCAAAAATGGTCACATGGCCAGTGGCCTCGCCCCACCTGATCTCCAGACAGAGGGGAGTTTAGATTGCCCTCCATGCAGCAGTGCAGAGGGCAATCTAAACTCCTCTCTGTCTGGAGATCAAGGGGAGGAGCCACCGGCCATGTGACCATTTTCAAGAGGTGCCAGAACTCCATTCCACCACGTTCCGGCTGAACAAAGCCCTATATAAGTGTGAAGTAAAAGTGATTATGGCTTTCCCAACCTCCTCATCTTCCACAGTCTCTTTCATTGTATCTCATGACTAAACATGGGCATGAACGGAGAAAAAATTCCAATCACCCTGTTCGTTGTTCATTGCCATCCACGAACAACGAACAATGAACAGAACAGAACATGTCCCCTTAACGAACATGTTTGAGGTTTGTGTTCGTGGCCCTTTAAAGATCCCTTTAAACTATCAGCTGGCAGGTGGCAGGGGGGGGTTCCCCCTTGCCGCCTGCCAGGGATAGTTTAAAGGGCCCTTTCCTGCCACAGGCAAGGGGCAGGGCCCTTTAAACACCCCACAACCCCCAGCTGCCACCCCCCTGCCCCACCCCAGCGCTGCCGGGCTGCTGCTGCTGGGTGCGAGAGGTACAAAGAGATTCTCTCCATTCCTCTGACAGCAGGCAGAGTCGGCGCCCCCGCCCACTGTCAGAGGGATGAGGAGAGACTCCCCTGGTCCCTTCAACAGCAGGCAGAGCCAATGTTGCCACGGGGCCGCTTCTGCCCACTTTCAGAGGGACAAGGAGAGACTCCCTTGGTCCCTCTGACAGCGGGCAGAGCTGGCACCGCTGTGAGGCCGCTTCTGCCCACTGTCAGAGAGGCAAGGAGAATCTCCTCGTCCCTCTGACAGTGGGCAGAGCTTGCACCACTGCGGGGGTGCTTCTGCCTGCTGTCAAAGAGACGAGGAGAGACTCTCTTGGTCCCTCTGACAGCGGGCAGAGCCGGCGCCGTGGGGCTGCTCCTTCCCAGTGCCAGCAGGATGGAGAGATTCTCTCTGTTCCTCTCACAAAGGAAGAGCTGGTGCCACCCCCTTTTCTGTCATTTTCTCTTCACAGTGGGAAAAACTGTACTGCCTGTTGGAAGGTAAGAGGGGTTACAAAACTGACCTCCAATACCCCCCAAATTCGCAGGCGACATAGTCCTCACTGCCCTCTGAAGACCCCCCCCCCAAGTTTCAGAGAGATTGCAGCCTGGGAAAGGTATGATCCATGGGTCCCCCCCCCCCCTTTGCTACCTATTTTTCTTCTGAGTGGCAAAAACTGGACTGTCTGCTGGAAGCTGAAGGGTTAAAGCCAGAAGGAAAGCCAGAAGGAGTTCAGACAGAGTTCAGTCCTTGCCGTTGCCAGGGGAATTGATTGAAGGCGCTTGAGTGTCTGGCTTCTCAAACAGCGGCTGAACGCAACGAATGAGGCTTGCGACGACCACCTGTTCGTTTGGAATGGGGCTCATGAACAGCCCATTCGCGAACAGACGAACAGGCTGTTTGTGGGTTTTTTTTCATTCGTATTGCTGTTCGTGCCCATGTCTACTCATGACCCTGGCTCCACTCAATACACAGCAAGCCCCATCTGAACTTCTTTTTCATGGTGGTATCCTATGTGGTTGAGGGGTGTGTGTGAAGAACAAACCATATGGAGGGTGCTGACTGTGGGGTCTTTTCTACCCAACTGGCACCTGACCAAGAACTAGGGATGACAACTAAGGGAAAGACAACCCCTCCCCCAAAAAATCATGCACTTGTATTTATGTAAATGTTGCCTTCAAAGGATAATACTACATGGCTTATTGGATATGTGTCCGTGGCCTGAGAAGATAACACAGCACTTCCTAGAGCTCAAGCACATAACCTCATCCCAAGAATTCTCTTGTTTTGACTACAACCACAATATTTAGCATTCTAATTGAATCAACAGCCGCATCCCTTCTGTCTGACTTGGATGCTAAACTAATCTTCTTCAGGTGCTTTCCCATCTCATGTCCAATCTGTCATGGCAAAGGAGCAGAAAATCACGCTGTTGCGTTCCAGTGACATAATTCATTTATTCACATTGGCTGTCAAGACATTCATTTATAGCTCCTGCACGCTGGAAGAAAGACACATCTGCCAGGATTAAGATAAACTAAGGCCACAGATAGCTCTGCTTTGCTCTTCACAAACAAGGTCCTTGAAACTCAAATGCACTTGTGCTTGCAATGTGTATTGTCTCTCGAGCTGAGTGCCCTGCACTCTAATATTGATGATTTGTTCAAAGGATAAACAAGCTGTATTTCTAGTGTGCTTGTATCTTCTCACTTGATGGGATTCATTGTCACATAGGCAGCCAGTTGCCTGCCCAGTTTAGGCAGTTGGAATTGATGGGAATGGTAGCTGTGTTGGTCTCGAAAGCTTGAAAAAGAAAGCCGACCGTCTCTATCAACGTATGCAAATCAGGCAAAGACGGACGGTTTTCCCAAGTCACACTTGAAATCAACGGATAAGTTTTATTCATTCATTCATTCGATTTTTAAACCGCTTCTCTTCCATTAAGATCTCAAAGCTGTATTACTCTACGTATTAACATGAGTGTTTCTGTCTTTCATTCCCACGGTCTGCTTATAAACTCCATACCCAACCTCAAGGTGCTCAATCATTGGCAGCAGCTGGGTCAGTATGCATGGATGCCTGCACCTCCTCCTAAGAAGTTACATGCCCAGTTTCTTCATTTTGTTTTTGAACCAGAATTTGGTTTATTTTCACCCTCTCAAAGCAGCTTACAATGCAAACAAATAAACAGGGAAAGGGGGGAGGTCATCCAAGTGTGGGGCAGGTCTTTCTCTCTGTACCAGCAGACCTTCCTTCCAGCTCCAGGCTACAACCCTTGGGCTAAGAGCCAAAAGCAAAGCTCTCTTTGGCCCTTGCCCTTTGGCTCACTCTACAGACTAATGACTGAGATACTCCAGGCTTTAAAAAGTTGCCTGCAAGAACGGGGCAAGGCCGAGACTCACCTATGAGGTCTGTGTGTAAAGTACCATCAAGTCACAACTGACTTATAGCAACCCCAGCAAGGTACTTTCAAGGGAAGTGAGAAGCAGAGGTGGTTTGCCATTGCCTTCCTCTGCAGGGTCTTCCTTGGTGGTTGCCCATCCAATACTGACCCTGCTTAGCTTCCCAGATCTGACAAGATCGGGTTATACCATGCTGCTTTCCCTCAAGGTCTTTCATATTGCAGCAGATAGCTGAAGTAATCACCCATATGCCCATGACTCAATGTGGAGTTAATCATTGCATCGAGGGAGAGAGAAGCGGCCGCATAGGCACTATACAGAAGAGCTGATCAACTCATGGATGTGAGAAATTGGGCTTGGTGGATTCAGTCCCATTTGGGTCATTGGTGCATTGATTATCCTCCTCTTTCGCCATCTACTCAGGGCCCTGGAACTAGCTGCTGCCGAAACAATGCAGAAAATGTGAAAGACCTCATAGAGGTTAGCAGCACATGGAGCCCAACGGTCTTTTTAGCCACAATAGGTTTTCTCCCATCACATAAAGCAGAGCAGGGATCAGTTTACATCATGCCCTCCTTGTTTATTATAGCAGAGATGGTGATACATGAATGCAGGTGCTAGCAGGCAGAGATTTCATTATGCTGTACAGGCCTCACGTGCCACGCTACCACCCATAAGTAATAAGTTACCTTCCACAAGCAGCGTTCTTTTTGTGAGATGACAGAGGAAGTGTCTCGGTGACTTATGGCAGCACAAGTCAGGACAGAGAGATGACATATCGAGCTAATGTAGTCCCCCTGACTAATGGCTCCAAAGCTGTCAGGATGCAATCTACAGCGCCTTTTTTAGTTTGCTGTTGCTCTTGATCTGTTTGGAAACGACAGAGCATAGAGAAAAGCTCAGGGGCCTTTTGTCTGTTTGATTGGTGGTTATGTAAAGAGGGCAGGTCACTCTCCCAAGGGAGGGGTGATGGTTAATGAACAGTTAGCTTGCCCCCCCCCACTTGCTAGCCTTTTACTCCCTCTTTCTTCCTGCACAGGTCACTGATGGTTCAGATTCCGAATGGAAGATCTCCCCATCCTATGCTTGTTTCCAGCTCTGCCAGCCACCTACAGTGTACAAAGGAGTCAGAATCTTTTGGGGCAGAAATGGCTGAAATGTAAAGGACAAATGCTCTGAGCTGAACTATCTGAGATGAATTACACAAGTTCCTGTGAGTGTTTAGAATTATCTGTGCTCCAACATGCCTGTGTTGACTTTCCCCCCAAGCTGAGCACATGTCCCGTAACTTCAGTCCATGCACGTGCACATCATAGGATACCATCCGTCATCTGGGAGGAACAGGGAAGAAACCCTTGCCAGCCCGAACACAGAATCAACTGCCGTGTGCCTGTGGTGTGCGAGTGAACTGGAAAGTAATGGGGAAATGTGTAAGTGTGATCCCGTGGTATACACATGTAATTCGTTTTGTGTAGATCAGCTCATAGAGCAGAACCACAAGTGACAAAAGGCACAGATTGGACACTTGTCTGCTTCCCTCAAGTGTTGATGGGAAATGTAGGCAACTTGGCGGAATGTTGGACAAGTGACAGTTGAAAAGTCCATTGGACAGCAGTCAGAGAGCGAAGCTGCGAGACCAGGATGCCTACATTTCCCATCAAAACTTGAGGGAAGCAGACAAGTGTCCAATCTGTGCCTTTTGTCACTTGTGGTTCTGCTCTCAGATAACAAGAAGAAAGAGGACACAGGAAGCTGTACAGCAGGTAGAGTTTGAAACAAGCCAAGGTTTATAGGAGTGTATTGCTTCAAGGGTGCAGATTTTTGCTTTATTACTCACACATGTAGGATATTTCTAAACTTCTGTTCATCAAAAGTTCTCCCCCAATTCTGGAGTTTCAAATTACCTAGCCTGGTTTCCAAACTGGAACTGTTGCACTAGAAATCCTCTACAGTTATTTTTTTCCCCTTAGTTCAGAATTTTGTACAGAATGCTTTCAGCCATATACCTGATGCTGCTAGAATCTTAAGTTGCAACTTATTCAGCAAAAAAATAAAATTATGATTAGGATATATTGGATACCACCACAGCACCTTTTGACTGAAGGATTATGTACAGTGTCTAATTATTGGAGGTGTAATTTACAAAGTGTGTCTCTTAAGTATATACTTTGCACATAACCGGTCGTTCAGCCCTTTTGGGAGGAAGCTATTATCCATATTAATTTTCTATTAGAATACTCATTTATTTTGGAGTATGTTAATGTACTTTTAAACTATTTTTGCCTGTCTCTTGGAACCTAACTACTGGTCAACAGACACGGACCCTTTTTGCCCTTGCAGTTGCTAAAAGACATACTACAAAATTGGCAAGGCAGAAGCCCACTTCCTGTAATTCATTGGATTGAGGACCTTATAAACTCATCAACATTTGAACATACCACATATAGATGGCAAGTGCATATGGACTTATTTTTAGATATTTAGAAACCTGTTACAGAAGCATATGTATAGATTTGCCAATCGTGTTTTTGTTCAGACCAGAAAAGGGGAGGAGCCTTCAAGCAGTAAAATGCAGTAACAGGAGCGGAAAACCACAAATGAATGCAAAAACAATTAACTAATTAGCAACAATATATTATACCATTTAAGTGACTCCAATAAACAAGTAATAATAACCTGGACGTGAAAGGGGAACTATGGCAATTCGAAAATTATTAGAATGGGTTTTTTTAAAATTGGAAGAGATGGAATCTTTACCATATGCAGCGAAGTATTAGCTAATTGTTAGCTTAAATTTAAGTGGATTTGGAGTTAATAGATATTGGTAAAATTAATAAAGTAGATATTTTATTTAATTGTTAGCTTAAATTTAAATATATCTGAAGTTAACAGATAGTAATAGATAACACATTTTAAGTTAATAATAATAGATCTGAAGCTAACAGATAGAGCTTAGCTTAACAAAGCAGAATGTAAACATGATATAATGAGTTATAGAAAAAGGGGATAGATTAGGAATAGATTAAGATATAGGGTTGGAAAGCAGTTGGAAGTCCTGAAAAAGGAAGGAGGGAAAGGGTGGGGGGAAATGATATTGAGATGTTATTTGAAAGTTGTATGTATTAATATTCTCACCTAATAATTTTTTTTAAAAAAAACAAGTAATAATAACCATAAATACCACCATCAGGAAACAATTCACAAACGTTCCAAACCCTGTAGGCTAATACCGGTCTGAAATGAATAATACTCAAAATTCTTAAAGTGCAAAAGGTGCAAGGGAGTCCAGACACAGGAAGGCATTCAACAGGTAAAAGGTAAGTAAATCAATACTCTGAATTGTGCATTTCCATTAACAATTTATTTCTTCTTCATTCTGTTTTGTTCGGGACGCCCAAAGGACGCAGCTCACCCGTTCGACATTCAGGGCTAGCAAGGTTCCTGATGTTTCGTTGAAACCAATTCAGGGTGGTTAGAGAATCCACCACATACATATAATACAGAGTCTTTCAGCACCAGAAAGTCAAAAGATCAAAAGTGAAAAGATTGAGCCAATTTTTCCCCCTCCTGTTACTGCAATAGTGTTTTGGTTGCCAGCATTGTGTGTGTGTTTTTTTTGCTTGTTTTGCACTAATAATTTTTTTTAAGAGTACGGTACATGTTCAATTTGCTGTAGTTTTAGTTCTTTTGATTCATTTTGAATGCCGCCCCCCAATGTTACCAATGTGCATTTGCATCTGGATAAAACACTGCATAAAAAGAAACTCTGAGGCAATGTCTGATGGAAGCAAGGTTGTTTTTGTGGAGTGTTTTCATAATATACATGCAAACATATGCATACAAACATGTAAGCGTGTGCATTAAGTACCCAAAACTGTAATTTTTGTATATATTTCCAGTATGGAAATTTCAAGATGTACACCCCTACTTGCTCCTCCAGTTCTGGATTTTTTCACACCCTATGGAGCTTTCCCATTGAAACCACTTATACAAATTCACTGACTAGTGTGGTGAGAGAAGGGTGATGTGATGTATAGTATTGGACTAGGACTGGGGCCTAGCAGAGCTTTGTTCAAATCCTGATTCCCTATACAATCAAGATATTCACTGAGTAAACCTGGGCCTGATACTTTCTCTCAGCCAACCCTACCCTTACAGAGTTGTTGTAATGATAAAATGGAGAGGGGAGAACCATGTATAACAAAATCGGAAGGAGGACAGGATAAAAATGTACTAAGTAGATACATTCAATTCTATGGCTTTCACTCTACCACTTGTCTTGGCTGAGGGGCAGGGGGTGGGTCTGTACATTGAACATAAAGAGAAATGGGCTTCTTTTTGCTGGCTCCAGGGTCCAACCAATCAGTGATCAACTTGCACATTTTAAGGTGCAAGTTTTAAATGAAATATAGTCCAATTTTTTTTGGCCTGGGCATATTTTTGCCTTTTCCTCCTGATCTTATTCTTTCTTCCCCCATAACTCAAGTACTACCATTCTTGGTGAGATAATCAATAATGCTGGCCCCAATAGGTTGTACATTCCATCTATTATAGCCAAGGGAAGCATGGAAGAAGGAAAAGCAGGCAGAAGCAGAAAGAAGGAAAGAGACGGTCTGGTTCTGGCAGTGGGAGAGCCCAGATGGCTTTCTGTGATTAATCAGAGCTCTGTTTTTCATGTATCATCAAACCATTAACCCATGAATTGTAGGTTTAATTGATTCATGCTTTCAGAGTTACAAATAAGCAGGTGCAGCCTGCAGAGTGGGGGAAAGCACTAGGAAAATATTACTTGTGAATTCTGTCCTATTTTGGAACAAGTACAGGGGTTGCAGGAAATATGACCCAAATAATGAGCAATTTTTTTTAATTAAAATATCTGTATCCCACCTTTCCTTTTGGCTTAAGTTTGAAGCTTTCCTCCAGTCTAAGTAGCCTTCTTACAATTTAAGTCACTCTTCTGTTGTAAGACAAGCCACTTAATTTAGAGGAAGTCTCCTTCAGCTGCAGGAAAGCTACCTGATGAGTGGCCAGATCCACCTCAATGACTCTTAACTGTCTGAGAGTTGGTTTTAAAAAATCTGGGCGTGTGCAATATTTCAGTATACTTTTACTGAACTTCTTTTAGTTGGAATAGAGGTGACTTAGCATGCCTGGACATTGGAGGGCACCAGGGCTCATTTCGAGGAGGAACGAACAAGAACGCAGTTCTGGCAATTACCCAAAGATGTCACATGTCAGGTGGCCCCGCCCACCTGACTCGGCCATTTTGGGACTGTTTCAGCCTGGATTGGGGCTGAAACGGCCGGGATCAGGCCTCTGATTGGTGGTGGATCACTCTCCCACTCATCAGCAGCCTGATCCTGACCATTTTGGGCCCCTTTTTGCCATTTTGGGCCCAATTTCGGCCCTGAATGGCCAGGATTGGGTCCAAAACAGCCAGAAAAGGTGGTCAGGGGGTGTGGCATATGCAAATCAGTTATACTAATGACACACTTCCGGTGATGGCAAGAGGAGTGGTATATGCAAATGAGTTATGTTAATGAGTTTCTCCAGCTCTTTTTCTATGAAATGACCCCTGGAGGGAGCTATATTTTGTCTTGTGTGTATGTATTATCTCCCTGATGAGCAGAATGCCTCTCTTTGTCTAAAGTAAGAATGCCTCACTTACCCCTCCTCTTCCAGTGTCTATCTCTTCCGGCTCTCCAAAGAGCAAGACGCACTCGCAACTTTCTCCTCATGGAGCCACGAGGCATACCTTCATGCATGCATTATGCCAGAACAGCTGACCATGACCACAAGGCAAGTACCTTTTTAGATTAGGCTTTTCTCTTCTTTCTTCTACAAGCAATGCTGTGAACTGGAACTACCTCAATAAATGTTAAGTTTTATCATTTTACAATTGACTTGCTAGCGAACCAATACATATACTTTTAAACAACATCAAAAAGTTCCAGTTGAGAAGATCACAGTCGATTCATCATGATTAACGATGTTATCATCCTCACAAATAACATGTTCTGAAAGTGAATGTAGTACAATCACAATGCCTATTTTTCTCAAGTCGAGCAGCCCACATGTTTGTGGATGTGCACAAATTTTTTTTATATTTTATTTTCAAATTTACGTGCCATCTCTTCACAGGCCCGCTTGAGGCAGCTCACCAAACAAAACAAGAAAAAAATCATAACACAACACAAATCTTTTAGGTTAACAACCATTAAAATGCAGCCAGTGAAGCATTAAAAAAAAACCCAGAAGCATAAAACAACATGAAAAATATACACCAGTGATTGCTTGCATTTCAAAAAAAGTACTTTCAAAAATCAGATTTACTTTGCTCACCAATGTCTACGTGCTATCACAATGAGCACTCCATGCAATTGCATGGAACTGAAAATAAGAACTACTGAGAAGAATTTTGCACCAGCACAGTGGGTAACATTCAGTATGGTACATGGCTAGCTAACTACTGTAAGCATATGCACATGTGATATATGGGCTAGCTTCGATGTATCCAAAACATGCTGCATTGAATTAAATGTCCCAGTCCGCCGTGAAAGAATGTGAAAAATATTTGAAAATCTTTGATCAATAAAGTTCTCTTTTTTCAATGGTTCAGGAATGCGGCTCACAACTTGCTATCAAATTGTGATTCAAACAGAGGAGGGAGCACACATCACTCTGGCGATGATGTGCTCCGCATAGAACAGCTTTTCAATTTGAAAAATTTTCTTCCTCCACTGATTGCAATTTATTATGAATTCTCATGTTGCAAATGCTCGTTCTGAGGGCTCAATGAGGCTGCTGAAAAAAATGTTTCCATATGGCATCAAATCACTCTACAGGGGGCCATAATTAGTGCATTTGTTTGTTTAAGATATTGCCGCACCTCCTCCCGACACAAAACAGCTGACAATGAATACAAACAAAAAGTGCAATGACAATATGACTGACACAGTCACTAAAATTAATTTAAAAAACCAAAAGCAGCAGTAACCACTCGGGTCAGCAAGGTTCAAAGCCTTCCTTCCATGGAAATGGTTCGTCCAGCGGAAGAGCCACTTCTGTTAGAGGAACATTCCCTTAACGTGGAGGAAGGCTTCAGATTTTGCTGAGCAGGACAGTAAGATAAAACCCAATAGTTCAGCAACACTAAATTATCACCTATGTGCTACGCCCAGTCTGGGTTCCGGCAAATGATACACAGACACCGTTTCTTGGTTGGAATGGCCACAACTTTATTGATTACAGCTAGATGGAGCATTGGCCCGGCATATGGGTAACGGATCCTCATTAGTATCAGAAAGCCATTCTGCTGGCCAATGAATAACACTCCAGCCCACATGCTGGTCCACAACAGCGAGCATTATTCTGCCGCCAGCCATGCTGGACAGCCCTTGCCTCCCAATCCGCAGAGGTGAGCTGATCGAATGCCCCTCTCACCCCTTCAGGATCTGGCCCAATGCCTCAAAACCACCAAACCCATAAAGTTGTGACAAGCCCTCCTGCTGCCCTGAAAGAGCAGCAGGTGGGTGGGGAAGCGTGCTGCTCCTGCCGGTCAGCTTACAGGAATGGCGCTGATCACGTGGCTGGCGTGGAAGAGGACCACTGCCGCTCCACCTCTTCTGTCACTAGCCATGCCTCCTCCGCAGCCCGGCCCTCGGTGCCAACTCAGCTCATGGTGAGTCTGCAAGCTTCTTTTAATGTGGAAGCATTGTGAGGAGGAAGAAAACAAAATTATGTGTTGACAAAAACCTAGCGAACAAGAACTTTTTGACATTGGTCCTTAAAAAAGTATGCCCTCGATGAATCGATGAGAAGAGTTTCCCCAAATGGGACACCATGAGAGAAAAGATATTCTATCCATTTGACATTAGAAGATGGGATCACAGAACTAGGCCTCTGTTAAGGAACTGAACAACCCGGGCAGGTTCATATAGTAGAGGCCTTCTTTAAGATGGTATTTGAAAATCAGTCTCCAATTGTGAGGCAGATTGGTTTCAAATGGGGGGGCTCATTGGCTTGACAGCCCCTGCCCTCAACTGCAATCGAGAAATTGGGGAATGGGGTTATTGTCTCCCCCTGCTGCCACCCACCCATATATATCAGTTCCCTTCTCCTTTTCTGAGGAACTTTGTGAAGAGGAGTGTGATTAACCAGCTTTGGAGAAGGCTTTTTAAAGACAGCTACCACAGAAAGCTGGAGATCTGATTTACATTAATTATTTCTGCCAGGTTTCATTCAGAGATCAGTGCATCCAGAGAACATGTAGGTCTGGGAAGAATAATAATTATAGAATAGTGTATGTGAGCTAAAATGAAGGGGCACATTTTCTTGTGGGAGAAAATCTTTTTCAAAAGATCCCCTAATACTTAACTTTTAAAACTCTTTCATACCTGTTTGTTTGTTTGTTTATTGTTTATTTGTTTATTTACCTCACTTAGATGCCACCTTTCTCCCCCAAGGGGACCCAAAGCAGCTTACAGCATTCTGCTCTCCTCCATTTTATCCTCACAGCAACCCTGTGGGGTAGGTTAGGCTGAGAAAGTTTGACCGGCCCAAGGTCACCCAGTGAACTTACACAGCAGAGCAGGGATTCGAATTTGGATCTCCCAGATCTGAGTCCAACACTCGAACTGCTACACCACTCTGGCTCTTACATTGTTTGATTTCCCGTCCCAGCAGCAAATTTTGTGTTTTTTCTCAAAAAAGATTGTTTGCTTGTTTCGGTATGACCTAACCAATTAGGGATCATATAGCTGCTGTGGTGATGGCATCACACATGCAGCCATATGGTGCAGTAATCAGAGAGTCAGATTGGGATTCCAGAGGCCCTAGTTCAAGTTCTTGATCAGTCAAAAGTTCATTAGATGACCTTTGGCCGGTGACTTGTCTCAACCTTACTGACATAACCTTGTCATGAGGATAAAATGGGAGAACTGATGATGTCACCCAGAGCTCCTTACAGAAAGGGTTAAGTAGGCAGCCAATCAGATTTGACTGCATAATAACCTCACCAATCAGGAGTTCAGCTGTGCTTCCTGACCTACTCTAAATGGGAGAACATGCCTGCCTTGTTGCTGACACACTCCCCTTGAATGATCAACAAACCAGAGGATCACATTTCCCAGGAATCCATTTTGTGTGTCTGTGGGAAACACCCACCCACTCCATCCTGCCTCCTCATCTTAGCTCAATCTTGAAAATAATTATAGACAACCCAGCACAGGCTGGTGAAAGTCAGACTTTTGAGTAACAATAGTGCAAGCTGTGCATGCAACACAATCCACTTATCAAAAACCTTGTCAAGCACGTTTCAAGGTAGGAAACACCAGAATAAATAAGCACCAAACAAAGTTAATCTGCAATTTGGAACACTGTTCTTTTTAAAATAAATACTCCACAAGAGAGCAGCCCTGCAGTCTGTCATCGTGTCTGTTGTTCCCCTTCTTTATTTCCTCGCCAGCCGTTTGAAGCAGGTTTGTTAACTTGACAAGCCCCTTTGCACAAAAGGACAGTATTTTGGCAATCAGCTTTTCTCAGAAATAACCTTGGCTTTCAAAATGAAAGGATTTTTTCCCCCTAATGATTAGAGTGTATAGTTTTTTACAGAGGGGATGGGCAAGGGAGGGAGAGAGAAAAGCAACCTTTAATTCTGTCCAGATAAGGTAGTGGCACTAAATCACTTACAATAGGGGAGCAAAGGTTAAGATAAGGCACTATTCTGTTTTTTTAAAAGTATCTCAATAATTCCATTAGTAGGACAGAAAGGGAAAGGGAGAAAAGAGGCTGAGGGAAAAGATAGCATGAAATATATTTCCCTGGGAGTTTAACATAAATTTTGTCTCAATGGAATTAGAAAGAATATTGTGAACAAAGGAGCTTTCTGGTTTTTTAAAAAATGAAAATACATGAAGAGTCAAAGCTGAAGACTTACAACTTGCCAAAAACCGCTTAAAAGGTTTGCTCATAAACTTTCTGTGCTTGGCTGTGACACTTATCTTTTTGGCCTGCCAAAAAGGCCTGGCACAGCCTTAATTCCCTCTGATTCCCTTTTCCTCAGTGTTCGGTCATTTTTCAACTTGCAACAAGCAATGAAGAATTAAAATGGTGGCAAGGTGGTTCACTTTCTAGTCTTACAGTCAAGGGCTCAGGTCTGTGGTACAAGACAAAAAAGCTGAATTTCACCTGTGCAAATGTTGTGCTACAATAGAAGTTGCATTGGTATGAACACTTAGAATAGCGTGGATATGTTGGACTGGCTTCCCATTTACCCAGCCCCAATTTCTTGCCCCTGAGGAACTGAGAAGTGGAAATAAAAATGGCCTCCACATAATGAAGCTCTAGGAATTTCCCCTCTATGGTAAAGGAGGTGGGTAGGGGTGAGTAGGAACTGGTCTGCCCAGCTTACAGTATTCCAGAAGAGGTGAGACACAGAATCTCTGAACCCATGTTTCACCTCCAACTTGCCTATATATTATGGAGAGTGAGAGCAGGAGAAAATATACTGCTCCTCTATGAACTGTACTTGGCTCACCTAGCACTAGCCCTGAGCAATAAACCTATAGGACAATTCCCCTAACAAATCTGACTGCTGGATTTCATAGCTAGATAGGCAGGAAACTATTTCATTCAGCTCCAGAGATCTGCAGTCTTGGACAACAGGGAGAGAGGAAATTCTCCATCCCCTTCCTCTGCAATTCCTTGTGGATGACCAGGGCTTTTTTTCTGGGAAAAAAGGTGGTGGAACTCAGGGCCAAGCTACACATGACGAATGACACTTGAATGGCAAGTGTATTTCTCCCTGTTCACTTGCCCTCCACTCAATCCACTTGCCGTTCAAGTGTCATTCGTCATGTGTAGCTTGGCCCTCAGTGGGTTGCCCTCAGAGAAAATGGTCACATGGCTGGTCGCTCCGCCCCCTGATCTCCAGACAGAGGGGAGTTGAGATTGCCCTCTGCGCCACTCAGCGGCGCAGAGGGCAATCTGAACTCCCCTCTGTCTGGAGATCAGGGGTAGAGGCCACCAGCCATGTGACCATTTTCAAGAGGTTCCGGAACTCCATTCCCCCTGAAAAAAAGCCCTGTGGGTGACCTACTTGTAGATTCAAGCTGTGGTGCCCAAGTTATGAAGACCCACCCACTTCCCAGAAGAGCGGCAGAAGCAACACCTATCCCTGGATAGGTTCACAGTTCACAGGTGCCAAGTATGGGGAGATCCACACAGCCTCTTTATTCAAGACAAGTCCTTTGTGGAGCTGAATAGCATGGAGAGCAAAAAGGGGGGATTTTTCTTCCTTGTCCTGTTCCCCTTCTTTCCTCCACTTTGATAGTCTCAAGTGGGTAAGCCATGTTGGTCTGCCATAGAAAAGCAAGATTCAAGTTGAGTAGCACCTTAAAGATCAACAAAATCTTACGGTGTATAAGTTTTTGAGAGTCAAAGATCTCTTCATCAGATACTGGCTCATTAGATACCTGATGAAGGGAGCTTTGACTCTCAAAAGCTTAAACCTAATAAGCTCATGGCAGTAGTGGGATTAGAACCAGTACAGTGCTGATTCACAGCCGAAACACTTAGTCATTCCTGACAGCTCCTCCACTGACTGATTTTTTCCATGTTTTCTCCCAGCCTTCCTCCCTCACGGCATCACTTTACATTCACAGCTGGCATTGGGGAAAGTCTTGTTCTCTGCTTGAGACCTTGGATGGACCGATGGTTTGATACAACATGAAGCTACTTTAGATGTTTATATGAAAGCCTGGCAACAGTGCAAACGGCAAGGCCGATCGCTGGCCTATTTTTCTGCTGTTAAACAGACTAGAGGACTGTTTCCCAACAAGGGCCTATTTCACACTCAGGTTTAAAACCGATGGATTTCAGCATTCGCGCCTATGGCCATGGCAGCGGCTTTGCATCCCCCCGTTTTACACTCTCTGCTCTCAGTTCGATTCTGCATTCTTTTTTGCATTTTATACTAGATATTTGGCACCAAATTTGCCTTGGGCCTTGTGGGCTTCTCAACACGTCATGGGGTTTTTTTTTTAATCTTGAGTTTGTGCATGCATGGTAACAAAGTGCTGTTGTGAAGTAGCCTCTTTGTTAGACTAAGAAATCCTGCCCTCTCTGTTCAGCCACCCAAACTTATCACCTTTGAAAGTAGCGATGAGTGGTGTTGAGAACTGATTACAGCATGAGCCTTTTTACTTGCAAGGAGGATGGTACAAGAGCACCTACAGTGAAATTAACATCAACCCATGCTTTTCCCCCTCGACTGCCAACTTTTTATTACTATTGTCTGCAATCGGAGAAGACAATAAAAGCAGGCAGAGTTCCGCTCAGCTAAGGAGGGGGGAGGGGCGGGGGGGAACCACTCCGTTTGTGGTGGGAAAGCTCTGGTCCCAAGGAAGCCGCTGTTCTGCTTGTTCTGTGCACTTGCTCAACCAGGCATCACAATAACTGTTAAATGCTCACGCTTCCATTTTAATGTGCTTAATTTTTTTTTCACATAAATTCACCATGCTGCAACTGTTGCTGCTCTTCAGAAATACAAAAAAATGAGGAAAATCAGACAGAGAGCTGAGGAGGAAGGGGGGAATAGTCCATCCCAGCTCAGCACACCCGGGAAGGAAGTGAAGGAGGCGAGCAACGAACACAGCTGTGCTGCCGCTTACTGCTGCCCAAACCAGCTCCTCTCGTCGGGCGCCATGTGCAGTGCATAGACGGAGCCTAGGAAAGGAAGAGGGGGGTTGAGAAAGGCATGCATTTTACACTTACAAACACTGCACCAAGCCCAAGTTGGCAGCTGAGGCCAAAAAAATCGCCATATTTCCGCAGCCAGATACCGCGGGGAAAATCTAACATAGCCCGGAGCTGCATCACATGACTAGCTCGAAAGTGTAAAAGGCAGACAAACATGGAATGCGAAACAGATAATGAACACGCTGTAAAGACTGAGTGTGAAAGGGGCCAAGGAGTGCTGCTGCCTTTATTAACGCCGCCTCTACCCTGTCTAGATTTAACTCTTGTGTATTAACTTGCAAAGCACTTTGAGAGGTCTGCTATATAACCCTATTGTGCCTGGTTGCATTTGGGAGACAGGCAGGGAGAGGAATCTGGTGACATAGTCCTACAACAACCTGCAACCATCAACAAGATTTACTTGCCACTATTATCCCTTTTTTTTAAATGCTGGTTTTATTAAAACCATTGATCCAGTGCAGAGACGGCAGAATTGTGGAGGGAACTTTTGATCTTTCTGTGCTGAGCATGAGCAAGCCACAGATAACTTGTGGGCCATCCAAATGCATCAGGATGCTGGGGTTGAGGTTGAGTTCAGACAACATATACATACTACAAACCACAAGCATTTCATAGATGAAAACCAAAAATGTGTTCAGTCTATGGCTGTCAGGTCACCCGCTAGAGCAGGAGAGCAGACCCCCCCCAACCCCAAATGCAGGGGAAATTGACAGCATAATGTGACTTGCAGTGCAGACCCAGAAGTGACATCATCACATTGGGGTGGCACTCTAGGATTCCACTGAAAGTCTATGGTTTGCAATTTGCCTTGCCTAGCCGCCTGCCAGTTGCCAGTGCTCAGGTGGCAACCCCAGTTGGATCCTCCCTGTTCTTGTAGCAAGCATTATTGCCCACGTTCTCTCTCCCGATTAGATATTGCTGAAGGCAGTGTTATATTGCCTAGCTACTGTACTCATTTTCTCAGCAATAGATTATCCTCCTCTGCAAGTAAAAAAGTGTTTGAGTTTTTTTCCTCAAGGCTACTTGAATCACAACTGGATCACAGATTGCGAGCAGCACCCTGAACACACACATGAAGCTGCCTTATACTGAATCAGACCATTGGTCCATCAAGATAAGTATTGTCTACCCAAACTGGCAGCGGTTCAGGCAGAGGTCTTTCATAACACCTACTCCCGTGTTCTCTTAACTGGAGATGCTCGGAATTGAACCTGGGACCTTCTGCATGCAAAGCAGAGCCTCTTCCAGCACCCTGGACTTCCAAAAAAAGCTTGCTTTTATTGAACACTTAAAATTGTTCGAAACAATATTACAATTGGATCCCCCCCCCCAAGGGTACATTCTTGCAGTACTTTCCTACAGTTGTCCCTCTCTACCTCCTGCCCAATCCATCCATTTTCTCAGTTCTGCTGGAGTGGAAGAGAAGAAACTATGTATAGCAAAGAAATTGAAAACCTAACTTTGCACAAGAGCAAATGAAAGGGAGTCCTGAGAGTTTGTTTGTTTTACAGGTTGAAGTCTTTGGAAAAGTTTCCTATTCATCACCAGTCTCTCCAGCAGGAGGGCTGGGGAGGACTTTCTGCTTCAGAACCTGGAGAGCTTCTGCTGACAGTAAAAAGCATCAGCCCTGAGCAAGAGAGGCCAAGGGTCAGGTTCAGTCTAAGGTAGCTTCATACGGATGTCCATCAGAACTCCTTTATCCCCTTCTCGGCTGTTTACATGGAATTTCCAAAGAGGAAGATGCATTGAGGTTCGGCTCAAGCGCTTGACCAAGAATCATTGATTCTGGATGTTAGACAGGATACGTTTTTGCTTCCTTAATGGTTAGGAAGAGGTTCATCGGTGGATAGTGGCAAGTGCAACCCTCCGCTTCTCTGGCTTGTTTTTCAGCGTAATAAGGTATGGGCATAAATCACCGATCTGATACCGGGGAGCACATGGGCTTGACACATACATTTTTTATGAAGAACATTTGCTATGATTTATAATGCACGGGGCTTTGAATTAGTCTAGCTTGAAAACTGAATCAAATCTTTCCATCAAATCTCCCCCCCCCGCCCCCGCCCCAGCTTTGCCTTATGAATGGTTGAGCAGGGTCATAATGGAATGCCAATCAGCCATTGCTCTCGCCAATAGGCAATTCTACGGAGATCAGCTTGGAACATAGACTCCGTGATTAACTGAAATGAACTGTAAAACTGTATTTTGCTTAAACTGTTTTCTGCGCCTGCCGAGTCCTGGCTTGATACATGCTCGAAAGCATCCCCGCAGCCCCTACGAAGCAAGGAGGCCGGTGCAGGCAAGCCTCTCTCTCAAAAAACGTTCACTGGGACTGGGAGGAACATCTCCCATTATTTTCAGCCACACTGCTGATGATCTTACTTTCTCTGATCCAAGCAATTGTTGTGAGCAGGGCTTTTTTTCTGGGAAAAGAGGAGGTGGAATTCAGGACCACACAACGATGTCACTTTGGGTCAGCTGGAACAAGGACGGAGTTTTTTAAAGTTTAAATCGCCCTTAGCGAAAATGGTCACAAGGCCGGTGGCCCCGCCCCCTGATCTCCAGACAGAGGGGAGTTTAGATTGTCCTCCGCACCAGGCGTGGTCGTTGTGCGGTCCTGAGTTCCTCCACCTCTTTTCCCAGAAAAAAGCTCTGCTCACAACAATTGCTTGGATCAGAGAAAGTAAGATCATCAGCACTGTGGCTGAAAATAATGGGACCATTTTCAAGAGGTGCCGGAACTCCGTTCCACCGCGTTCCAGCTGAAAAAAAAGCCCTGGTTGTGAGAGTCCAAATGCTGATTTGCTGTTTGTTCAGAATAGGAGGGCCAGATCTCTCACTTTGGCAGGAGACCTCTCACTGGCAGCCTGATGCCCACTGCCACTTACGATGGCAGCAGGGGGGAAATGGGTACAAAACCTCAGAATTTCAGGTGCATTCTAGAGCATCACCTTGACACATTGACATCAATTCCAGTTCTCGCCTTTCTACAAAACTGTAACCAAGACAGCTTGCAACACATTAAAACAGCAAGAACCAATTAGTAGTGCAACCCAAGGCACTTCCTAGACCTATTGATTTCAATTCCCTTATAAGGGTTTAACTCTGCTTAGGATTTCCCTGCTAATTTTCTAAAACACTAACTCCAGTGCTCAGCCTGGTAACCCTATGTAGGAGGAAGCTGGTCAGTTTGGAAGTATATAACAGTGTGCATATATATACCACCCTTCTGGACAGATTACTGCCCCACTCAGAGCAATGAACAAAGTCAGCGTTATTATTATCCCCACAATATAGTTGGAGAGCCAAGGTGGAGAGGAGTGGCTTACCCAAGGCCACTTGCAAAGCACGTGGCCATAGTGGGAGTCAAACTAGCAGAGTGCTCATTTGCAGCCCAACCACGTAAGGGCGAAGTTGAAGCAGGGGGATCAAGCGGGGGAAGAAATGGCTCAGAGAGTGGGAGCCACCCTAGACATGCCTTCTGACTCCTTTTACGGGTAATTCCCTGAAAGGTAAATTCAAGCTAACCACAAACCCTCCCTGTTGTATATAATTTTTAAAAAATGAAGTTCTCAGCATGCATCTCAGCTATCTTGCTATGCATCTTTATGAAAGGCCGTGGACTTGACATCCTGCTACTGCCAAAGGTCGTCACATTAGGACTTAATTCTGTTGTCTAGACAGTTTGTAAGATGCTGAGAGGCATTCCAAATAGCCTTTGTTCTTGTTAATCACGTGAGTTGCATTTCTCAGGCCTGCTGAGAGATGGATGATTGCTACCATATGCTTTCTGTCCCTAAACAGTCCTCTTCTGCCATTCTGAGGGAAGGTCCCCTTTTCCGTCTGCAGATCCAGGGCCAAGACCCGAGTGGCCCACCCATCTGTTCCACCGACGGCAGTAAGTTCAGCGCATTGATGCCATACGATTCATTACATTTGTCAGTTTTGGGGGCGAGCAGCATGAACCTGATTTGTGGCGGAGTGCAGAGATTGCTTCGCGTAAGGGTGCCTCTCAAAGGAGACTACAGGAATCAGGATCCCAGCCAGCTGGAGGTGCAGTAGAGACCTCTGTTCCTATGTGCAAGAAGCATTTTACGGCAGGACTGAGCAGCAGGCCGCCAAAAGGCAGTTTCTTAAGCTTTTATCACAGCAGGGCAATATCGACAACCAATGAACTCTCCTTTTTCTCAGCAGTAAGAAATGGATTAGTATCAAAATCCTTCCTTCCACGGCCTCCCCCGCCCTTTCACTAGGCTTCCCATAAATTGCCATCCATGCCAAGCACAGCTTAGAGAGAGATCTAAATGGAAGCCCAAGAAACTGCTTAAAATGGAACAGTGTGGCAAAGAATGCCTCTCTGTTGTTAGCACGGCTCTTGTACTATCACTGAATAAACATGGAAGATTCTTTTAACTCACAGACACTTACCCAACTGTGCATGAAACCACACAGGATTAGGTCTTTTCACAGTGGATAGGTAGGGTTTCTAGTTCTGGGCTGGGAGATTCCCGAGGTCTGCATGAAGTGGGTGGAGATGGGGATGGCAGCTTTGGGGGCCAGATTTCATTTTGGGGTAGCCAGTGTGCCCTGATCTGGATAGCCCAGGCAAGACTGATCTCTTCAGATCTTGGAAGCTAAGCAGGGCCTTGGTTAGCAATTGGATGGGAGACTTCCAACAAAGACCAGCACTGCAGAGACAGACAATGGCAAACCACCTCTATTAGTCTCTTGCCAAGAAAACCACACCAGGGCCGTTTCCAGACGGCTTACCTTCTGCCGCTCCATGCCGCAACGTCGCGGCTCGTGCTGGAGAAAACGCAAAATAGCGCATTTTCTCACGCAAGTTTTGCGCAATATAGTGCAAAACTCGCGTGAGAAAACACGATATTTCGCGTTCGCCCCAGCATGAATCGTGGCGTTGCGGCATGGAGCAGCAGAAGCCGTCTGGAAACAGCTCAGGGATCGCCATAAGTCAGTTATGACTTTGACAGCACTTTCTACCAGCAGTGTGATGAGTGCTACAGCTTTTAAAAGGTCCCAGTTGCCACACTATGTAAAAGGAACTCTGTTATTATAACATTCTTCTGGCAACCCAGGTCCATCAGAGTGGGCGCTGACATTTATTTCTTTTCCACTTCTTTATGTTTGGTAAGTTCTAGTAGCTGTCTGTGTCATCACAGTTGGTTGGCAACCCACAGCAAACAAGCTGAAGTGGATTTCAAGAACTATGGGACACTGGAATTTTGTTATTTGCATTAACAACTTGGTAGAGTGTGAAGTCTATTTAAAGAGCAATTTATACTTGCTGTTCTTTGTCAGGGGAAGATTCGTATTTGTTATTTTGAAAATGTTAATTTTTTTTTCATTCTTTTTCAATCATTTGCACAAAAATCCTAATCTTGTGTGCTCTTGCAATAAAATAATTTAAGAAGACTTGCTTTTTCTTTGCAGAAGGAGAGCCAGCACATCATAGTGGTTAAAGTGTTGGATTGGGACCAGGGAGACCTAGTTCAAGTCTCCACTCTGCCACAGAAGGTCACTGGGTGAGTTCGTGCAAGTCACCGTCTCTCAGCCTAACCTACCTCTCAGGGTAGTTGTCGTGAGGATAAAATGGAGGAGGCTGAGCAATGCTGTAAGCTGCTTTTGGGGAGAGAAAAGCAAAGTATAAATGTTTAAATAACAACTGTAGGTCCAACCATGCAAGTTTTCCTCTCTTGATTTGCTCATTGCTCAGGAAATGGTGGAGAAGCTCAGAGCAATTTTGTTCTGGGCCGTTTCCAGACGGCTTACCTGCCCCCAGAACGTCGCGCCACGTTGCGGGGAAAACACGAAATATCGCGTTTTCTCGCTCGAGTTTTGCGCAATGTCGCGTCGCGATATTTCGCGTTTTCCCTGCAACGTGGCATGACGTTCTGGGGGCAGGTAAGCCGTCTGGAAACGGCCCTGGTGTGTGTTATGCAGTCAATTAAAGAAATACCACCACCACCCATCTCCCTCCTCCATCAGGCCTCTGGAAGAAAGCAAAGGGGAGAGGAGCAGGGCAGTAGCCAACCAAAAAATGTCCCAGTAATTCAATGACCCATCCATCCCTGAATGTGCAACAGGAATCACATCAGTGGGTAACACGGCATCCATTGGGGCCATAGAATCATAGAATCATACGGTTGGAAGGGACCTCCAGGGTCATCTAGTCCAACCCCCTGCACAATGTAGGAAATTCACAACTACCTCCCCTTCCCCCAAACACACCCAGTGACCCCTGCTCCATGCCCAGAAGATGGCAATCAGGATTCCTAGCTGAACTGGCCTGGGGAAAATTGCTTCCGGACCCCACAGTGGCGATTGGCATTACCCTGAGCATGTAAGAAGGGGCCACAAGAACTAAGCACTGATGTAACCCTTCCTGCCCTCCCTCTCATGCTCTGCCGAGGTTCACAGAATCAGCATTGCTGTTAAATGGCCATCTAGCCTCTGCTTCGAAATCTCCAAAGAAGGAGAGCCCACCACCTCCCGAGGAAGCATGTTTCACTGATGGACTGCTCTGTCAAGGAGTTCTTCCCAATGTTTTGCCATGTTAGGGATTACTGAACTATACAATCACCTTGTTGAAGAACAGGAATTTTGAGATGTATTGCAATTTCCCAGATCTTTGAGACCAACAGAGGGCTTATTAGATGCTCCTCAATGTCATTAAGTCAATCGGAGCCGAATTGTGGATGTTGTGGGAGGTGTTGGGAGTAGACAGGAAAGTGGCGTAGTGACCTTAGCAGAGAGTAGCGTGGAGCAGACAGAATGCTGATGAGGCTGTTAGAGAGAGAGGCACAGGGACTATGATTGCTGCAGCCTGCGGGAGTCCCAATTTTTGCAAGTTGAGTGTTAATAATTGAAAACTACTGCCTACTGTTCTGTCTAAGGAAACATTCACTGACTTGACCTTTTCCACCGCTCCAGTTTATAATATTAGTGAGACTTATAGACAGGGAAGTAATGTGTTACTTCACATGAGAGAGTGCCTTCTTCCTCTCAGGTAATTTCCAACCTAGGACTCTTCACCCTTGACATATAATCCAAAAATGGTTTGGCACTACAGAAGCTACCCCCAAAGACAAAAGAACAAGGATGGTATTAAAGAAAACAGCTGTCTGTGGAACCTTCTCCTTGAAAACCTTGTCCTGGTCCTGACTCCTGGGATTAGGAAGGTTCGTGCCAGTCTGCCTTCTGAGTAGAAATCCCTACCCAGGGCTTTTTTTCAGCTGGAACACGGCGGGACGGAGTTCTGGCACCTCTTGAAAATGGTCACATGGCTGGTGGCCCCGCCCCCTGATCTCCAGACAGAGGGGAGTTTAGATTGTGCTGAAGCGGTGTGGCGGGCAATCTAAACTCCCCTCTGTCTGGAGATCAGGGGGCGGGGCCACCAGCCATGTGACCATTTTCGCAGAGGGCAATTTAAACTTTAAAAAATTCCCCCCTTTTTCCAGCTGACCCAAAGTGACATCATTGTGCGGTCCTGAGCTCCACCATTGAATTCCACCACCTCTTTTCCCAGAAAAAAAGCCCTACCCCTACCCCAAATCTCACCCCCCCCCAGTGTTTGTAGGTCAATAGGATAATAACATTCTACACATGTTGAAAGGCACTCATTTCTTAAATGCTGACAAAACAGCACTCCAAGGCTCTTTAGAACACTCAGATTTCTGAAGTAACCACTTGCTTGTGAAAGCGCAAGCCATAATAAGCTCGTTCCCTGTTCTTTGAGCTAAGGTGCCTCTATTTTGAGGTGCAAAGCTCCTATTAAACCTTGCTGAATAGCATGGATTAAGCTGGTCACCAGTTGGGACCGAGAAGGAATTTTCACACTTTCACAGTTTTGAAAATACCAAGGACCAACCTCTAGGTTTTAAGCCTATTGATGCCAAATTGAACAGACTGGGTGATCAACTAAATATCTGATTCTCACAATCTAACACGGTTAAGTTTAGCTGTTCAACATGTTCACAGTAGAATTTGTGATGTCCCTTGATGTATCTAAAAGTGCACATCCATATTTGGAAGGTATCTTACGTTCACTATAGAGATTATTTACACTTAGTAGTAGAGCATTGCACAAGGAAAATGAAACTATCCAAAGGTACTTCAGACAGACTCTTGCACAAGGGGAAGTAGAAGAACTGCTGTAGGCTGATTACATCACCATGTAACCTCATTGGCAAGTATTTGAGGAATGAGGCTAGCAACTGTTTTTCTTCCACGGATGGTTCTCTGAATATGACCATTTATTATTAGCATTTTTTAAGGTAGCAGCAATTACCTAGGCAATTGTCTGCCCTTCCATCAACATTCTTGATGTGAGTGTTAATAATTGCTTGTACACCATCACGGTTAGAGAAAAATGAAGTGTAACACAGGCCTATCACAAACTTACAGTGAAATCCTAAGAAGAGTTACTCCAGTCTAAGTCCATTGATCTCAATAGGCTTAGAATGGAGTAACTCTTCTTAGAATTTCACAGTTCATCTCATTCACACAGCCAACAGAGAAGAAGCCAGAGCAATGGGAAGGAGAGATGCTACCAGATTTTTTTTATTACTCTGGATAGCTTCCTCAAATTAGGAAAAGTAAGTATAAATATTTTAATAAAGAAATATATATAGCAAATGTAAAAAACTGCGATAAAAATGAACTAAATGAGAAAACAGGCAAAGAAAATAGGTAGGACAAAAACATGTTGAATATGTATGAATTCTAAAAGAGAGCCAGTGCGGTGTGTCTCTTAGAATATCAGAACGAGTAGAACTGGGGAAACCCAGGTTAAAATTCCCACTCTGCCATGAAGCTCACTGGATGACCTTCCCATCACTCTTTCTCATCCTTACATACCTCACAGGGATGTTGTGGTGCATAGAAAAAGTATATGTGCCGGCCTGAATCTCTTGGAAGATGGGCAAGATAAAATAAATGTCATCGAGAAGAAATAAAATGGTATATTTGTACATCTCTCGGGAAAAGACAATGAAAACCTTTTTGTTGCTTACAACAATTGAGTACGAGGAACCATAACAGAGGTGATGGTTGTTGTGGGTTTTCCGGGCTGTATTGCCGTGGTCTTGGCATTGTAGTTCCTGACGTTTCGCCAGCAGCTGTGGCTGGCATCTTCAGAGGTGTAGCACCAAAAGACAGAGATCTCTCAGTGTCACAGTCTCTCTGTCTTTCGGTGCTACACCTCTGAAGATGCCAGCCACAGCTGCTGGCGAAACGTCAGGAACTACAATGCCAAGACCACGGCAATACAGCCCGGAAAACCCACAACAACCATCGCTCTCCGGCCATGAAAGCCTTCGACAATATATCATAACAGAGGTGCTATTTGCAGTCAAGGCTAAAGATCGCTTAAGAGAGGTCTTTCCCTTGCTGTTAGCCATGGCAGCTGAAACACACAGGGTCAATATTCCTCTGATTAGCAGAGGCACTTAAGAGCTTCCCTATGGGTTGTGTGATTGATCTCTGGAGTGGTGGAATGGTGGCCATGGGACAAATCTTTGATCTGATCAAGCATAGTAGTTCTTGAATTCTTAAGAAAATGGAAGAATAGACTACATTGCTAAGTCAAGTGCTACAGCTCTCTACCTCTCCCTGTCTGCAATATGGAGAAAACGTTTCACAAAGCCTCTTTTAAGGATAGGATAGTTTTTTCCAGTTTACGTACATGGTTTTTTAGATATTAGTTATAGCCTGGGTTGATCATGGCGCTAGTTGTTTTAATGTTTTATTGGGTTTATTTTAAGCTGCTTGGTATTGCAGTGCTCTGGCTAGGTTTTTAATTCAGATTTATCATTAATAACGGTTGATGTTCTATGTTTATGCTTTATTTTGTCAGCTGGCTTGGGCAGGTACCCTGGGGGACGGGGGCATAAAATTCTCCAAACAAATACATTTTGCTAAGACACTGAAAAGCAGTTGCCATTTCCTACTTTGCATTTTGGTTGTATTTTTTTACTGGCCTTGTTTTATGGATTTTTATGCTGATTTTGTTGCTTTGAGGGGGTTAGTTCTTTGCTTGATCTTTTTACTACTTCTGCTATTGCTTCATTTAGGCTGGTTTCAAGTTATTTTGTGATTTGGCACCATTGTTCTGGATATAGTCAAGTATATATTGATTCTTTTTGTTGTATGAAACACAATGTAAGCTGCCTCAAGCAGTCCTCTAGACAGGCAGCCAAGAAACCATTTAAGAAAATAAGTAACTTAAGTGTTGAAAATCAGAGTTTGCAAACAGTTTGCCTTACATAGGCTTCTGAAGCAGATGTATACTACTCAAAACTGTTTCCTTTTATTATTTTTTTAAGGGAACGTTTAATAGACTGTTTTAATCTCACAGTGCAGACAGTTGTTCTAACAACAGCATTGCTGTAACACATTTAACAACACAAACATCTTGATAGGCAGTTTACACAGGAGAGGAGGATGCAGCCTTTTGTGTTGAGACATCCAAAAAAGAATGAATGTAGCAGCAATTTGGATCTGTTCCATTATTTGCAATTAAAAGCAAAAAAGGGGTGTTAGAGCAGACAAACATAATGCTCCTGTAATATGGTATCCAATTTAACCATTTACCATTAACCCTGCCATCTGCAGTATATAGAAACGGCAGATTGCACACTAAGTGGTGTCATAACATTCAGGTGTGCACATTATTTTATTTATTTACAATATTATATTCCACTTTTCTGCCCTATTGAGGCCTCCATGCATGGTGCAAGAGGCATATGGCCCCAGCTCTTTGGTTTAATTTCTAAAGCTTTAGAGGAGAAAGCTCGGGCTAGGTTCAAATGTGGTGCTTGCAGGTAAGGTCATCTCACCTGTGTGGTTTTTTTAGTTCACCCAACAACTTGTTAAAATTGGACTGCCTACCATTAGCATGTGGCCTGACCTGGATAGCCCAGGTGAGCCTGACCTTATTAGATCTCAGAAGCTAAGCAGGGATGGTCTTGGTTAGTAATTGGATTGGAGACCTCCAACAAAGATCGGGGTTGCAGAGGCAGGCAATGGCAAAATTAATTGTACAAACCACCTCTGTTTGTCACTTGTCATGGAAGCCCCACCAGGGGTCACCATAAGTCAGCTATGACTTGAGGGCACTCTCCACCACCACTATTAGCATGCAAGAAATTCACAGTCCCATAGATGCTGTGCTGTATGCTAATGTTGCATGCACAGCAGTGCAAATTAAAAGAAGTGCAGTGTGTGCAAAAATCTCATGGGCTAGATCTTCCACCAGGCCTAACATCCCCCTTATGAGGGGATGCCCTTCAGAACTATTAATGGCAGTGTGCATGCCATTAATAGTTCTGAAGGGCATCCCCTCATAAGGCAGTTTACTAGGGATTAGAAAATAGGAATTTTCCAGGAAAAAAGATGGACAGTTGAATATTCACTGTTTATGGATACCCCACATTTCTCCCCAATGAGGACCCACAAAAGCTTATAACATCATTCTCTCCTCTATTTTATCCTCACAACAACCCTGTGAGGTAGGTTAGAGTGAGAATGATCGGTCCAAGGTCACCCAGCAAGCTTTCATGACAAAGTGGGAATTCAAACCTGGGTCTCCCCGATCCTAGTCTAATATTCTAACCACTACACCATGCTGATGCTCTCATATGAGACACAGGTTACAGAAATGTGTGAAGAAGCCATTTCCTAAGTCAAAATTGTAACAAGAAAAGTAAGCATCTAGCTACAGGTCAAGCATGGATATGCTCATCCATTCTCACATCTGTGCTATATCCAAGTTGGACAGTGAGTTTCTCTCTACACAAGATGCCTCAGCGAGACGCCTCAGTGTTCGTTAAGTGTAAGGAGACTCAAATGTTAGCCGGGAAGCATAGTTTAAAAAGACAGAGCCGGTGGAGATCACTCCTCAGAGGGTTTATTAATTTCATCTTTGCCTCCCTGAAGGCTCTGTCAATTTCACCTCTCCAGTCTAAAACTGGGTGGGATCCTAACCAGAGGGCAGCAAGGAATGGAAATGGGCTGGAGCTGCCTTCCAGAGCTGGACTTGGACCTGGAGAGGTTATAGGCCCTTTCCGCATGGCTTACCTCAACCCAGAATGCTGTGCAACATGCCGAAAAAAACACGGAAGATCGTGTTTTCTCGCGCGAGTTTTGCACGATGTTGCGCAACATCGTGAAAAACTCGTGTGAGAAAACGCGATCTTCCATGTTGTTTTCGGCATATTGCGCAGCGTTCTGGGTTGAGGTTAGCCATATGGAAATGGCCATAATGCCATAATGAGCCATAATGAGCTGAAGTTTCCCTTCTGGCATTTCACAGCCCCTTCACACAGTTCCAGTGTATAGCAAAGCCTTTGCCCCGTCTTTTTAAACTACCCTTTCCAGCTAACATTGCTCCTCCCAATACCTGTTCTTGACGTGTCGGATGTCTCATGTAGCGAGACTCAGTGTGCGCAGTCATAAGCAGGTCTACTCAGGAACATACTCAAGTTTGCTCAGTGCGGTTTATTCACAGGAAAACATTCTTAGGGAGGAACTACAAGTGACAAAAGGCACAGATTGGACACTTGTCAGCTTCCCTCAAGTTTTGATGGGAAATGTGACAGTTGAAAAGGCTATTGGACAGCAGTTGGAGAGCCAAGCTGCAAGACCAGGATGCCTACATTTCCCATCAAAACTTGAGGGAAGCTGACAAGTGTCCAACCTGTGCCTTTTGTCACTTGTGGTTCCGCTCTTAGGATTGCACTGAGAATTGTATGCTTCATATTCTCCATATTTCTGTGGATTTTACAAATGGCTGTGATTTGCAGGAATATACTCAGGAATGGAAATCTAGAATAGGAAGCAAAGCCTAAGAAATTCACTTTTTCTTGGAAAATTTCCGCCAAGGAATACATTTGCACATCTTGTTTTATCCCCCACCCCATGCAAGATGACATTTTGCTGTCATTTCACAGCAGATAATTAGACAGCCTTATTATTGTGTTGTCAGCACAAATTGAGACACCTTTGTGCTTTACTAGTTACTGATGATTTACAACAGCAATCTGGAAAATCCAGGGCAAAACCTGGATTGCTGCAATCAGTAACAAAGCACTTATCATATTCTGCTTAGCTCCTCCTGTGGCCCGTAGAAGGAGGGACAAAAACAGCAGCTAGTTACGCTTGAAAGTAATAGGTAGGTTGTTGGATGAGAGTGTGTAAAAACTGTGGTGAAGCTGCCATCATAACAAAACACTGTTGAGATTAATAAGAAACACTGAACTTGTGAATGGGTGCGATGGCAGCACATGCATGACAGCAATGACAGCACATGCACAGTGAACTCAGGTTTTATAGATACAGGGAAGAGGAACAACCAGCCCCATGTTGAATACATTCGTAAGACTGGGATGTCAATCACAAAGTGGCTGCCCAAAGCCACCTGGCAGGGAAATAGCTGTGATGTAATTGGGCAGTGCAATCCTAAGCCCCATCTTCCCGCCATCATGCAGGTACCTGCGGAAACCTGACGTCTCTCAGTCTCTCTCAAAGGATTTTTCAGGGCATGCAGTGCTGGTGTGGCAAAGCTGGCCAGGTATGGACAAGTGTGGCAAGGAGAGAATGTGGCAACCCCAGCCACAGCCATCGGCTGCTATGGCTGGGTGCCGTCTTTTGCCTGCCTGGAAGGAGAAGAGGCAGGTTCTCCTTCCTTGGCATCCAGGCATTGTGAGAGGGGGCATAGCCAGATACCTTATTAGGTGGCTCCGCCCCCCTCAGTACTATCAGTCTGTGCCTCGTGCTCGGCCTGAGCAGAGTTCATCTCAAGCTCTCTCAGCTGGCCCAAGCCATCCCTCATGGATGGCTCACACCCGGGGCAGTGGGTCTTGCCCAGACAGATTCAAGGAGGAGGTTCCAGTGCGACCAGTGGCTTGATCTGTATCACTAGTTAGGCACCCTTTGCTGCGTTAACTGTTTATGTTGTTGCTTTAATAAAGTGGCCCTTTAGTACCCAAGCCTTGTGTCTGCTTCTTCATTCTGACTAGGGTGGCAATGCTCTGTAATCTCTCCAACAATGCCAGCCAAATCCACCAGTTGCAGGATGGCTGCAGTTGAGTGGCAGGGAAAGACATAGCCACTTGGCAGACTGGGGCACAATTGCCGTCACCAGCTGCAAATACTATTCCTCTGCCTTACAGTGAGTGAGTGCATGGGGCAGAAAGACCCCCATAATCAGTCTCGCTGCACCCCAACAGAGGTGCCTGCCCAAGAGGAACCCTGTCCTGTAGGAGGAGGGGGCATCACACTGAAGGTGGAAACAGGGCACCCACCCACCCACTGAAGGTGCAAACAGGGCACCCGCCCACCCACTCGCCCAACTCCCATTTCCAACAAGGGACAGGTTGTCAGCTGAAGCACCACTTGTTCACAGACTCCGCCACCCCAGCCACCACTCTGAGAAACACGCACCCTTTCATAGATGCCTGTCTGCATATCTGCCATGAATGTATTCTGTGTTCTGCACTGGTCCTCTGAGGGCATGAGAAGTTTCTTATTGATGTTAAAGCAGTAGGTTATCTCACAAGTATTTACTTTCTCTTTGCCCACTCTCCAGAAGTGTCCTCGAAGACTGGCTGCGGCCAGCTCAAAATGTATCCTTCTTGAGAACTGTGATGATTTCATTCTTTGTTCTGTTTAGCCTAAATCTAGCTTCTCCCTTTCACCCCCCCCAAACTTGGCTCTTTCGTGCCCAGAACTTTAACAGTCCTTATCCTGATGGCAGGAACATTCTCTATAACTAACTTCACCAACTCCATTTACGTCATTTCTGCCAATTCACTTGTCTGAACACCTTGAACTTGATGAATCTCTAATCCCTGCGTGTTTGCTGTGGAGAACTTGGGGATTCTACCTGCCAAAGACACACCCCTTCCCAGAAAAGTAAGACCAGAAAGGCAGTGGGACTCAGCAAGTGTTGCACCCGCATCCCCTGGCACTCAGGATCAGCCCCCCACGTCTCAGAGAGGCAGCACTTTAGAGACAAGCACTTTAAAGTCCTCCTGAAAGCACTTCAGAGAGGCAGCACTTTAAAGTCCTCCTGAAACAAATGACACGAATGCCTATTCAAAACAATACCCAACAGCAGTACTTTGAATTATACCCAGAAACAGATTGGGAACCAGTATAGATGGGCCACGAGTCCAACAATATGAATTATGTATGTACATTTTAAGGGTTTTCGTTATGATTAGCCAAATCCTGCCCCGACCATATTCCAGCTTTTCATAATTCTGGCAAAATAATAATTGAAGGTTCCTAACATGGGGTCACTTGTCATGTGACTCAACACTCATGATTCTCCTCTATCGCGCCTAGATCCAGCATTGTCGAATTGTGAACTGTGTTGATTACAGAGATAGCACATGGCTGCCAATCAACCCTCTATTATGTCTGGAATTGGCTGTAGCCGCCAGCTCTCTTCCTCTTGCTTCCAGCTGCCAGATATCGCTCTATCATGCCTAGGTCCAACTTCAGCTGAAGACCAGCTTCCTCCAGCCAGTTTGCTGCTGAAACCCTCAGAGGTCTGGGAGGCAGCAGCCAGCCACCCTCGAATATCCCCGGACTCAACTCCATTCATGAAAAATACTTATATTTCCTGCTATGTGTCGTTCGCAGTCACAGACAATCTCTCGCCAGTGAAATGATTGGAACTCCACTATGTTCACGCCGGAGCTTTTCAAGCCAGAACAGATTGCTGCGTTTGAGCACCTTCCTCCTATTCCTTGACTGTTTTGTTCATTCAAACATATGCTTTGAATTTACATACAAGCATGTTTGGGGCAATAATATTTTATGGATTTTCCTGAGAGGCACTTTTAAGAAAAATAAACAAGCCAAGAATATTATACCCATAAATAACTTACCAGCTTCATAAAAGAAGAAAGGAATATCTCGGCTTTTATCTTAAAACCTCTGAGGTTTATAAAGAGCTTGTAAGATTTCAGTCTCTTAAACTATCTGATAGTGACTGCAGGAATATTGAATTAATGGTTTCTCTGGTTCTTATAACTGGTAAGAGTTTGGCATGTGTTAAGGTTAATGGGTGGCATTCCCATGTCATAATTATTCAGTCATCAAAGTTCTTAACATTCCAAGTTAGATCTCAATCGGCCTTGTGGTAGAAAACCTTCTGGGAAGCTTCTCCATTGTGTTCTGTGGGCAACAAAGTACGAGGCATGGCAGGTGAATATATATCTTCTGTCCCCTTGATGAGCCTGTGAGTATGTTTGGAATTCAGAGAACATTGAGGGGGAACCACCACAAAATGGCTGCCACGAAAGTCACAGCCAACCACAAAATGGCTGCCACAAGCTCTGGGGCCAATCATACAATGTTAGGTGGTTTGAAGCCATATGTCCTCAAGGAAGGGAAGGCAACTGTTTCTCAACAGGTTCCCCCTGCAGTCATAAAAGTAAAGCCTCCTGGACTCTTCTCCAATGAACTGAAGGAATGCCAGGATTGTCTGTTTGGTTTGAGGAAGATGCAAATGGGCACCAGGAAGAACACTGTTGGGTCCACAGCACTCACAGGCACCACGTTGGTGATCACTGATATAATAATCTAAGCAGTGGTAACTACCGTTGGCCTGTTGCCCCTCAAGGAGCTAAGGAAATTGGCAGGATATCTGAACTGGATATAGCTATGGGCGTAACATAAAGATGCCAGGTGGGAAAGGATCAGTCCCATTTTCTCTTCATTTCAAAGCAGAGGTTTCTATTTGCACGCACTGATATAGCATGCCTTCATTCTGAATATCTCATCCTGAAGCTTAAGGTTGACTGATGTGGCTCTTCTCCAAAATAAAGATATGTTTTTGCCAAACACTAAAGTTATAGATCTATTCTATGGTGCCCATGGGGACCCCCCAGTGCACTCTGGGAAGATCATTTAGTTTGAGCTAGATTTTTAAAATACACTTCTGACTCGAGAATAAAATGAATCTTTGTTGTTGTTGTTGAAATACAAGAAGCTGATTTGCGTTCCTTGTGTCACATGACACAACTATGATTTCTGAAAGCAACCACAGTTTGTCTTTGTGTTTACAATTGTCATTTTTTCCCCAATGAAACAAGGCAATCGGTAATAAATTAGTCCATTGTTACGCTTTTAGCCTCAAACTGCTCCTCACTTTCTTCTTTATTTTCTACCCATCGCTCTGAGATGAACTTCATGGGAAAATATAAATGAAACGTATTATAATGGCCAGGCATGTGTGATAGCAAGGAGAGCTGTGAGTCTGAACATTTGAATGGAATGATAAATCCTGTCACTTAAATTGTATAATGAATTTCCCCAAAGATTTGTCTCAGTCTGAAGGAGGGGGGAAGGTATGACATTTCTCTAGCGTAGTTACTGATGCTTTGAAGTGAATGCTGTATGGTATGCTCTAGACACATTACAGCAGCACAGCGAGAGTAGCTTCCCTTATGGGTTTGTCCAACTGAACTTTCACGCAGGGGTCATCCCAGGACAGGGTTGGCAGGTCCCCTTACGCTCCTGGTGGAAGATGCAGGACCTAGAACTCACTCTCTTTTTCCTCTTTGTGCACACATGCTCCTGGGGGGGGGGGGTGGCATGATGATATCACTTCCAGGAAGTGATTTGATCACAAGGGCTGTAAGTAGAGATGGGCACAAGCAGCAATACAAACTTTAAAAAGCCACAAACAGCCCAATCAGCTGTTTGCGAACAAGCTGTTCATGAGGCCCCATTCTAAATGAACAGGTGGCCGTTGCAAGCCTTGTTCATTGCTGTTCATCAAGCCAGACAATCTGGCACCTGCAATCAATTCCCTTGGCAACCGGAGGCAGGGACTGCCTGAACTCTGTCTGAACTCCTGTTGTTGCCCTGGAAACCCCAATCTAAGCCCAATTTAGCTTGATAGGCAGGTCTTCCTTTCAAGTGTGGAGCTCCAAATTTGTTACAAGGAAGCAAAGAGCAGGGGGGAGGGGGGCTCCCAGCTCTGGTTTTGCAGACAGTGGTGGAGAGACAGTTGCTGTTGGCATTTTAAGAGAGAGACAGGGAGCGTGCATTGGAGCTTGAATTTTCTTTGTGTGTGGTGGGATAGGGATCTACCTTTTCAAGTTCCAGGGCTGCTGCCAGGCTCTGAGCCAAGCTCTTATTTATTCCTGGTACCTTGCCTGCTGCCTGCTCAGGTAAGGTTTCTGGGAGTGGTGTGGAAGGATCTACCCCTTTAGGTTCCAGGGCTGCTGCCAGGCTCTGGGGCCAAGCTATTATTTCTTATTGGTACATTTCTTGCTGCCTGCTCAGGTACGATTTCTGGGAGTGGTGTGGTAGGGATCTTGATGGCTGGAAGAAAGCCTGCTGGGCCCCATGAACAATGAACAACGAACATGTCTGTGAACAGGCCATGTTCATCAATGTTCGTTGTTCGTGCATGGCAACAAACCATGAACCCCATGTTCATTTTTTTTTTCTGTTCGTGCCCATGTCTAGCTGTGAGTACTCCTATGCTTTACAGCTGGCTGATTTGGGCCCAAAATGGTCCCAGGAGTGATGTTGTTGCACCACCCTGGAGGCACACCCCAGAGGCCTATTCCCCTGCCTCCCCCTCCCCCTGCCGGCCAGGGGAGTGGTAGCAGGGAATGAGGGGTAGGAATGGGGGATTCCCCTGCCCCCACCAGGAGGCCTGGAATCCCTTTCCCAGGGGAAAAACGGGATGAGAAACTTTTCCAATTTTATTTATATTATTATCAGCTATTCTGGATTTCCTCTTTTCAGCATGAGTTGTGCCAATTAATTTATATTGCACCTTTCTCATAAGTAATGTATATGGTATTTAAACATACAATGTGCATAATTTATATATACGCTATACATAAAATGCTGACATTAATATAAAAAGAACATTGAATAATCAGTACGTCTCATAGGGAAAACTGAGTGTAAGAAAACTGAACATGGCCCCAAAGTAGAGAATCGTAGTTTAAATTAACATCATGGAGAAACAAAACAGAAACAGGGATCTGGAGGTTGAAACAATAGGAATATGAATTTTGAAATCACCATAGAGCATCAGTGGCTGACTGGCACAAAAGCTGCTTGGCGTGCAGAAGATGCCAAGTTCAATCCTTGGTATCTTCAGTTTAAAAGTATCAGGTAGTAGATGATGTGAAAGACCCTAGAGAGCTGCTGCCAGTCAGAGTAGACAATAGATTAAGATGCTAGTCTCTCTGTAGCAGTAAAAATGAGCAAGAGTCTGGTAGCATCTATAAGCCTAAGAAAATTTGTGGTAGAGTATGAGCTTTCATGAATCACAGATATCTGAAGAAGTGAGCTGTGAGTGTCTCCTGAAAGCTCACACCCTACCACAAATTTTGTTAGGTGCTCCTGGATTCTTGCTCTAGAGTAGACAATAGTGAGCTTGATGGGCTAGTGATCTGTTTCAGTATAAGGTAACTTCATGTGTCCTTCACTTTGATTTCATTTTGTGTTGTTATGACGCAGCCAATTTTGACTGGCTCCATAGCACTGTTGTGATCCCTGAATGGGTGGATTGTGTAGTCAGCAAGAAGATGGTCAGAGGTGTGGGAAAGGAAGAAGGATTGATTTTTTAAGGGTGAGATCTTTCACAGAACATTTTGGGATCCCTGCATAAAGTTCTATCCCTCACCCCCTCTTTGGAAATAATACTCTTTCACCCAAACAAATGAGACTCCGAACTGCATATTGGGAACTGCAGTGGAACTTCTCTTCTTGTCTGGGTACAACCAGACAAAACATTGGAGATACATAAGTGACAGGCATCTTAAACCAGACTTTTTTAAAAAGACCAAAAAAAACACCATGTTTAAAGCAAATGTCATAAAAGGGTCACCCAAACTTTTTGAATTTTTGGAAAGAGGGTAGTATGAAGTAAAGCCTCGAACACTGAAAAAAATCCCCAACAGGGCATAATATTTACAGATTTGTGCATCCTTAGTTTAGGCTGGAGTTCTGCATCAAGATACTCGCTAATGCAACTAGTGTACACAGGTGCTTGGGAAAATTAAATATTAGCCTTAATGAAGGATAGCTGACCTGGCCTGGCCTGCATTTTCATGTGGAAGAGGTAACCAAAAAGACCATTAGTATGCAAGCCAAAGGACTTTGAAACATTATATGGTTCACTATTTTTTGGACTCGCTAACGAAGGCAATCCATTTCCCCTGCACTCTGGAGGCATCTGACCTTTTGTTACTGGAGTTTCTTAAAATTTTATCACAAAAATCAATGAAGAAATTGGAATTCCACATCTCATTTTATGGACAAAGACAGAAAATTGCAAGGAGAAAATGATTACCATGGTGGGGAGGGGGAAAACCCAAGCGAGGCTTGTAAATTCTTTAACAATTTAATTACTGAGCATTTTGTGGTAGAGTTTGAAAGCGTCAGATGATTTTTGTTCTTTTTTATTTCTTGGGGTTTATAGAGCAGCATTCCTTCTTCAGTTGATCTTCCCAGAGAAAGAAATTATTCTCCATCCAATTAATCTAATTAGAATGTAATCAAGTTGTAGAGATCTGTGCAGCAGTGTGAGTGATTAGGAAAAATTACCTCCCCGTGAAGAGTTTAAATTTAATTTTGGTTCTATAATCTAAAGACCAAATAAAGGGGTGGGTAATTTGTGCTGCAGGTTCTCCTTGGTGCAGGACAATGTATTTCCGTGGAGAGGGTAACAATCCTAATGTTGCCAACAATGAGAAAATAGGATGATGCACCAGAATTATTTGCATATGGTATTTGCATACTCAGAATGTTATCGTTCGTGATAAAGTAATAAGAGTTCTTCTAATTCAGACTGCTCCATCTGGTCCAGTATCCTGGTTTGAATGCAGCCGGTCTTTTCTCTCACTCTCCCACAATTCCCCTTACTACAGCTTCCACCCCACCTGACTTTTGTACATGCAAGTTCCATGATCACCAGTAGACATGGGCACGAACCGCATTACAAACCCAAAAAACCCATGAACCACCTGATTGTCTGTTCGCGAACTGGCGGTTCATGAGGGTCCATGGCCAATGAACCAGTGTTCATTGGAAGCCCAGTTCGTTGCGTTCGCCCGTGGTTCGTGAAGCCAGACAGTCAGGCACTATCAATCAATTCCCTTGGTAACGGAGCTGGGGAATGCCAGAACTCTGTCTGCGCTCCTTCTGTCGCCCTGGAAACCCGAATCGAAGCCCAGCTTACCTTGATCAGCAGGTCTTCCTTCCAACCATGGAGCCACAAATTGGTTACAATTGGTTACATGGGAGAAGACATCCGGGGGGAGGGAGGGGGAAGGGGGGGTGTTCTGTAGCCATGGGAACTCCAATCTCATCCCTGCAAACCCTGATAGGCAGTTCTGACAGCCAACCCCTTGTACACTGGATCAACGTCAACTGGTGGCTCTAATTGTATCAAATGGGAGTTTCCTGGGGGCCTTGGATTGGAGAGGGTATAATTCCAAGATCCCTATTGCAATCTTGACCAAACTTGGATGCTGGCTGGAAGAGAGCCTGCTAAACACTCCCTGTGAATATGGGCTCTCTAAGTCCAATGGGGGCCATTCCATCATCCACAAACCACGAACCTCGAACTGGTTTGTCAGCGGGAAATGTTCATTGCGGTTCACTGGTTCAGGTTCATCATCAGCACCGAACCACAAACCGCTGGTTCGTTAAATTTTTTTGGTTCGTGCCCATGTCTATTCACCAGCATAACTCTTTGGAGTGGTCAATTTGGACATCTCCTACATTTGTTAGCAGTGAACCCCCGGTTGGTTCCAAGCCACTGCTTCTTCAAACTTCACCCTCCTGCCTCCCTCCCCAAGGTATCTATGAGACACTACCTCTGAACATGGAAGTTCCATTTAGCCATCATAGCTATTAGCTATTGAGCCAGTTTGGTGTAGTGGTTAAGAGCATGGGACTCTAATCTGGAGAACCGGGTTTGATTCCTCATTCCTCCACTTGAAGCCAGCTGGGTGACCTTAGGTTAATCACAGCTTCTAGGAGCTTTCTCAGCCCCACCCACCTTTATTATTGTGGGAATAATAATGACATACTTTGTAAACCACTCTGAGTGGGTGTTAAGTCATCCTGAAGGGCAGTATATAAAACGAACATTATTATTGTTGTTGTTGTTGTTATTGATTGACCTGTTCATTGTGAATATATCTCATCCTCTTTTGTCTAACTTTTTTAAAGCCCTTCCTAATCAAGGGCCAGCCTATCTGGAGAACCATCTCCCTACATGTTCCCATGTGGCAGCTTCATCCTTCTCTACAAAGTCTATTTGTTTATCTAGAGAATCCCAGCAATGTCTCCGTTCTCTAATGCATGTTCTGCAATGATCCAGATGTGTGATTTTTCAGTGGTTGGCCCATTTAGAACAGTTTCCCAGAATACTTCAGGATGGCTTCTAGTCTCCTGTTTTTTCTGGCAGGGCTGTAAAACAGAGGTATTCCTGAGAATTCTACAGGCAGTTTGAGAAAAGAGGGAATATCCTCCTAGTGGGGCTTGCCTGTTTTCCAGGGCTTTTGAAGGGGTTTGAATAGCAAGCTCCTTTTAAGAGGGAATGGGAGGGAGATTTAGGGAGTTATTTTATTTTAGTTTGAGCTGAGAATGTGTTTAACTTATTATTGTAAGCCAACTTTAACTGCAAGGAATGCGGTGGGGGAGGAGGTAAGAATGTTTTAGTAAAATAAATGAATAATTTATTCATAAAATAAGTAGTTTTAATGCATTCTGCTGTGTTTTAATCTTTATTTTTATGTAGTTGTTTTAATATTGTTACCACCGATCCTGGGTCCTGAGAAGCCTGGAAATAGGGTAGCCAACACTGGGTTGGGAATTTCCTGGAGATTTGGGGGTGGAGCCTGAGAAGAGTGGGGTTTGGGGAGGGGAGGGACCTCAATAGGGTATGATGCCACTAGTCCACCCTCCAAAGCTGCCATTTCTTCCAGGGGACTGATCTCTGTTATCTGGAGTTCAGTTGTAATTCCAAGGAGAACAGCAGGCATATAGATATTTTAAAGAAAGAAAGAAGGCTGCATTCCCAAGTCATAGATCCAGAGGAGTTAGCCATGTTAGTCTGTAGTAGCAAAATAATAAAGAATACAGTAGTAAGACCAACCAAATGTATTGTAGCATAAGCTTGCAAGAGCTGCCAAGTTGCAACTGATGAAGAGAACTGTGGCTCTCGAAAGCTTATGCTACAATAAAGTTGGTTGGTCTTCAAGGTGCACCTGGACTCTACTATTTTGCATTCCTAAGAACACTTTCCTGGGAGTAAGCCCTGTTGACGAAAATGAGACTTACTTCAGAGTAGACCTGCTTAAGATTGCTCTCTAAATAACCAAACCTTGTTTCAGGTTGTGTCCCTCGTGCTGTGCTGGTCTGAGAGCCAAGCTCCAAGTGACGCCTTACACAGGTTGGACACTTGTCAGCTTACCTCAAGTTTTGATGGGAAATGTAGGCGTCCTGGTTTTACAGCTTGGCTCTCCATTACAGCTGCAAGACCAGGATGCCTACATTTCCCATCAAAACTTGAGGGAAGCTGACAAGTGTCCAACCTGTGTCAGGTGTCACTTGTAGCTTAGCTGCCAGCAGTCCCTCATAAAGAGGCGGTTGCTAGCTCTGTCAAATTAGATGAAACACTGGGAGACTTACAGATGGATTTTGAGCCACTTTTCAATCTGTAAATAGTACCAATGGGAGGTAATATCTAGATTTCTCCCACAGGAGTGAACAGCAGCCATCTGTCTCTAGGACATGATTGGTATGAGAGTGGATATTCCCCTCTCCCTACACCAGATAACACTAGAGTTGGGGGCAGTGCCTTTTCAACAGTTGTCCCAAATTGATTCAATTGACTTTTGTCCACCAGTTCAGCCCAGTTTGTTGCTTGTTACATGCTTGGGGTTTGGTTTGGCCCAGAAAATCAGGAGTGGCCACTTTGGTAAGAACAGAAAACTTTCGTTTTGGTCACCGGCCTACCTTCTCACCGCTTCTCTCCCCAGACTTGCCTCACCCCACAAAATGCACATAGCCACCCTCGCCTCGCCCTCATTCCTTTCTTTCTAATTCGAGTGTGTACAAAGGCTCAAAGCACAGCACCTTCAGGAAACTGGAATTTTCAGATACAGTTTGGTAAGCACTGACAACACTCGAGATTCGTGATGACACTGTGTCACCAGCTCTTTTTGGATATAGCATGCAGCTACTCATCTGTGATCCATGTGTCACACTTAGACACATCAGGTCCACATTAATACTGAGAGAGAATTGACAGTCTGCAATTACTGTCTGCAGAGGTTTAAAACCTATCCGCAATGAAAAATATATATATTAATACTTGACCTTCAGTATTCCAACATGGGTCAATTAAGGGACCGCATGGGACGAGATACATTACAGCAATTTTCTGGCCAGAGTTATTCCATTCCTGGATGAGGTTATAAGGCCACTAAGGGGGAAAAATGCACCTACCCTCTACCCAGCGAAGAAGCAAATGGTGCTGATCTGGAGCTGCATTTAAGATCATCACCGCTAAATGATACACTGTCTTATGTGCTTTCTTTTGACTTTCAACCATTCATTTTGCTGGAGGGGGGAACATTGTGGCAGATTTACAGCCTGCTAGCTCAATGGCTTTGCACAGCATAGGGAGGGTTCCTTTTGAACGTTAAGTAAGTGCTGGCCTCTGAAATATGAAAAAGAAAGGATTTAGATAAAGCAAGGTATGCCACCAGGAAGACATAATCCACAGGAATAACGACAGTAGTCTAACTAATCTAAAACAAGCGCTTAATTTAATCGCTATGGAGCTATTAAAAGGATTAGCCCTCATGTTGTATGTGGTTACGGAAAAAGCAATATACTTTGCGCCCAATTTAAAATCCCAAAGGAATCAGGAATAATTTATACCTGAGAAGTTAGCGTCCTTTTTGGACTTCTGAGGATATTGGAGCAGGGGAGATATAATGGTTATGGGCATTCCATATACAAATATAAATAGATAAGGTTTGGGGCCAGTAATTCATCCCACAAATGAGTTTTTGGTGTTTTGCAGGGTTGATTCCAAGACTTTTTTCTCAATGCACTAACAGCCCAGACAGCACGCCCCCCTTCCCCCAATCCATGAATGCATTCTCACCAACAAGATAATTGCAAGTGGGTAGCTGTGTTGGTCTGCAGACGAAGAGCAAGATTCAAGTCCAGTAGCACCTTAAAGATCAACAAGATTTCTAGGGTATAAGATTTCAAGAGTTAGTGCTCTCTTCATCAGATACAAGGGAGATCCCCGGGTCCTTATATCTCATTCAGAAAGTAGGAGGGGTGTTGCAAAGAAGGGAGTTGCAAAGAAGGAAGTCAGAATCTCCATTCCTACTTTGATCTGATAAGCTTTAACTCTCAAAAGATTATACCCTGGAAATCTTTTTGGTCATTAAGGTGCAACTGGATTTCACCGACCAGTTAGGGTTGCTGAATGCAACTGTATCATCTTTGCTCCTGTTCAAGAAAGATATCAAAGCATTTTTATTAATTCCTGTAGTGAGGGGAGGGGGGCTCTGATCTGTGTTTACGGGTGTTTTAGTTTTTAGATTGCTATTTGATACTGCAATCTTGTACTTTTTTAAAAATTGGAAACTGCTTGGAGCTGACAGGTGAGATGGTCTAAAGATATGTTTAAATAAACGAATCCATCCTTATCTTTTTTTTAAATCTCTCCATTAAAAAAAACCTCTATCCCCTTATTAAATTCCATATGCCACTTTGTAAAAATTTTAAAAAATAAATAAACCCATAAGCCCAACTATGCAAGCAAGCTGAGTTCCCCGTTTCCCCCTACACACTGCCTAAAATATGTCCAGCTGCACATTAGAATAAACTCAGCTTCCATGTTGCATTTCCTCATATCGCCAGGTGCTTCTGAAAATGTTAAAAGACTGGAAAGATTATTTGTTTATGTAGCTTTCCCTGCCTGGGTACATGCACTGGATTGTGGGAAGGCTGTATCTATACGCTTTCAAAATAAATAAACAAGAGATAAAGTAAACTTTCCCCAAAGAGGAGAGCGGAGTGTGATATTGTGACCAAGGGCACTTGTAAACATGCAACAGATTAAACTGGGTCTAAGGAATCTGCTTTTTTCCAAACCCCAAACTTCTTTCTGAACTTAAAAAGGCAATGCCTGCACATTAACTACACTGTCATCACATAAAGGAGCACATCTGTGCCTTTCTTGTTTCTCCTTTCTCATTGAATGCTTACATTTGCAATATCATATTCAAGACTAGAGGAATCCATAATGGATTTACAGTAGATGCTTATATCTCTCTCTGCAACTGTTCCTATGGCTAGGAAAACTTCAGAAGATAAGTACCTATGTGCTAGGGTGGCCGCTAAGGATGATGTTGCTTACCTTCCTTGCCCATTCTTATTTGTTTTCGATGCAGCATGTGGTTTGGCTCACTCACTTGAGTCATCTGCAGGAACTCATTGAGTCCACATCTAATAACACACAACAAACATAAAGAGTGTTTTGTGCATTTTTTCCTGGATGCCTTACTTTTGGTTATCATTTCAGTCTACAATAGCCTGCAAGTCTGTGTTTCATGGGAAGCATAACCCTCTTCCATTTTAGACAGCAGTTGTCAATGCCTGAAGTCACTGACTGAGGCCTAATTCTGCATGGCCCCAGAAACCAAAGCAAAGAACTGGAGAATGATTAGGTTTGGCCAGCTAAGGGTTAACAAAATGTGATGCTGGGAGTTCCATGAACTGCGCAGAAAGAGTGCTGTAGCACTCATAGAACATGGAATACAACTTTCCTTCAAGTGATTCCGAGTTCTCTGAGAGCAAAAACAAATGAGACGTCTGATGCCACCATTCTCCCCTTGCTCCCCTAAATGCGCTCGGCAGCCAAAGGGAGCCAAGCATGCTGGGGGCAGCGAGAGGGACAAGGAGCCAATCACTGCTGCCAGCTTCCTCTGACCACCGCTGGTGCAATTGGCTCACTCGCCGCCACCAGTGTACTCAGCTGTCAGCTCCCTCTGGCTGCAGAGTGTTTTAAGGGGGCAAGGGGAGCTGGTGGCGGCAAGAGGGAGCTGAGAGGACTAGATGAGACGCCTACAGAAAGAACCTCTGCCAGGGAGAAGAGGGATTCTCTCCCTCTTCTCCCGGCAGAGATTCTTTCTCACTACACTTCCCATGGAACCTTGCAGGAAACCGATGTGTGTCCTCCACGTGTCAGGTGTCTCGTCTGTTTTGGCTCTCAGTGGAGCATGGCCAACCCTTGTGACACAAGCCATCCATCTGGCTATTTTGTAGTTTTAAAAAATCTCTATCCTGCCGCTCAGCTCAAAAGCATTCACGGAGACTCTTAACAAGTTATATACAAAAATAAAATACAAGACATACTGTGCATTACTGGATTGCCCTGTATGGATAAGACTGTGAAGTTGCAAATGATAGCTGTTTCACAACAATAATGAGATATTCAGTGATGTGAGAAAGCAACGCTAACTGCACACGTATTTTTATTATTGATTTAAACCATTTCTGATCTGCCTTCTAATAACGTTGTTCTCAATGCACGGGGCTGAGAACCCTCTTTGGGCTCTTAATAGGAACTGCAGCATAAGATTCTTTAATAGTTACATGGTACGAGATATGAAGATTAACCAAACACAGGACTTTTTTTCTGGAGAAAGAGGTGGTGGAACTCAGTGGGTTGCCCTCGGAGAAAATGGTCACATGGCTGGTGGCCCCGCCCCCTGATCTCCAGACAGAGGGGAGTTTAGGTTGCCCTACGCAATCTCAACTCCCCTCTGTCTGGAGATGAGGGGGCAGGGCCACCAGCCATGTGACCATTTTCAAGAGGTTCCGGAACTCCGTTCCACCACGTTCCTGCTGAAAAAAAGCCCTGACCAAACCAATATTTTTATCAAGGTTATGAGATTCCTTCTCTCTCTCTCTTTCTCTCTCTCATTCCCCTGCTCAGCTTTTCTTTATATTGACAGGTGTGTTATTTCTGCCAATATTAACATTATTTTTGTCACCCTCCCAGTACATGCCACAAGATAGTTGTGAGAGTGAACACAGCCAAACTGGAAAACACTGCAGACAAAAGGTGGCATATAATTTATTAGCAATAATAACTATTAATAGTGAGAGCAGACACTTTCAGCTCAAATAAATTTAACAGTTTACAATTTTAAAATGTGTGAAATCAATTTCATTTCCAAGAAACTCGAGACCCTGTAATGTTTGTATTGAAAATGAGATTTTATTACTTGCTGCAGAAATGAAAGTATTTTGGTCTTGTGCTACATTCACAGTTCCTTTGAGATGTCAAAACACAGTTCATATCACACATGTACTTATGAACTAAATGTGTATACAGAGAATACTGTGAAACAGTTTGTAGTTATAATTAACTCCTAGGTTTTTTGTGTGTCAGTTCTAACTTATTGTGTATGTTTAACACAGGCTAGAAGAGGAGGTCATATTTTCTGCCCCTTTTAAGCCTTCCTCAGAATGCATGTCTTCTTCACTGAAGTTCCTGATCCAGTTCAGTTTGTACAGCATTTGCACAGTTTTAAGATCAGGTCTGCCTCAATCATAGAATCATAGAGTCATAGTGTTGGAAGGACCTCATTATATAGTCCAACTCCCTGCACAATGCAGGAAATGCACAGTTACGCCCCCCCCCCCAACACACACAGTGACCATTGCTCCATGCCCAGAAGATGGCAAAACACCATCAGGATCCCTAGCCAAACCGGTCTGGGGAAAATTGCTTCCTGACCCCAAAGTGGTGATTGGCATTACCCTGGGCATGCAAGAAGGGGCCACAAAACCAAGCACTGATGTAACCCTTCCTGTCCTCCCTCTCGTGATCTGCCTGGTTTCACAGAATCAGCATTGCTGTCAGATGGCCCTCTAGCCTCTCTGCTTGAAAACCTCCAAAGAAGGAGAGCCCACCGCCTCCCGAGGAAGCCTGACCTTCTGGGGCAGCAGAAAACAACTCTGTGCCATCCTCTATATGACAGCCATTCAAGTACTTGATGATGGTTATCATGTCAGCTCCCAGTCATCTCCTTTCCAAGCCTTTCCAATACTCATCTTCATGGAGCAATGGAGCTTCAGAACAAATTTGTGGAAGATGAGAAAGGTCTAATTTGTTAATTAGGGAGTGGCTGGCAAGTGTGGAGTGCCTTACAAGTAGGGATCTCAGGTCCCCTGGTGGGAGCAGGGGATTCCCCACTTCCACCCTCCACCCCTCGTCACCACTTACTTGGCCGGCAGGGGTAAAGGTGTGGAAACGGGCTTCCCGCGCATGCTCCTGGGGCAGCGTGACAATGTCACTTCCCAGAAGTGCTGTTGTCATGCCACCCCCAGGAGCGCTCCCATCCCATGCTTCACAACAGGCTGATTTGGGCCCCAAACAGGCCAAATTGGGTCTGTTTGGGACCCCAATCAGCCTGCTGTGAAGCATATGTGTACCTCCACATCTGCACAACATCACTTCCTGGAAATGACATCATTGTGCAGGGGTGCACATGCACTTTATGCATGTGCAAGAAGGACTCCTAGGATGGTGCAAAGGTGAGTGCCAGATCCCCCCTCCCACCGAGAGAGTAAGGGGACCTGGAAACCCTACTTACAAGTCTTAGAATGAAGACCACCCTGTGTCTCTCTGGCTACCTGTGGATCACTGGCTAACTCCTCACAGGCTCTCTCTTTAATCAATATGCTTTTTTCTATCTCACAGGTTATCAGGAGGACAAAGGCTGATATGATCCATCTCAGCCAGTTCCAGAACTCCCAACTGCACTGCTACATTTCCAGTGCTTCTGGCAGGGGAGGAAACCTTGCTTCAGTATGTGCTTCCAATACTGGTCAAGTATCATAAAGTGCCATTTTGTTGGCCCTCACCTTTTTACCTGCTTGGGACTCCTTTTAGGTAATTCTGATCTGCAACGGCAGTCCCCACTCCACTGGGCATGTTGGTAGCATGTCAGTTCCAGCTAGGCCTCCCAATATGAGGGAAGGCCTCTCACTGCTAAACCCCATTGCCCACCACTGTGCTGAATGGCAGTGTGAAAAGAAATGAAATTTTAAAAAGTGACATCACTGACATCACTGATAGTTGGTAGCTCTAGGAATTACTGGAAATTCTGTGGTTTTGCCACATGCATATATCGTTCTCCCTGCCCCAGCCTTTCCGCCAGTTGCCAGGCTTGGCATCCCAGCTGTATCTATATCTAGCTGGGCTGAAGGAGATGAAAGACTAACACTGCCCAGCACCCTCAGGGCCCCATCCTGCCCACAAGGGTATTTGAGAGAAATATAACTCATTAGAGCAAGCATTAGAAATGAATACTCAACAGTCAAAGACAATTTGTTCATTCTACATATCTCCCACTTTCTTCCATCATGACACTCAGGCATGGGGGCAAATGACGTGTTCAGTATTGTAAGGATATGAAATTCAAAACAGAACGTAAATCCTCCTGACCTTCCACACATCCACGTGGTGGGTATAGTACCAAACCAGACACCAGGCAGCTTTTTGCAAGAAAGAGAGAGAATCCACAATTAGATTCTCCACCAGGGAGAACGGGGGGGGGGGGGGGGTGGAGGAGAGATTCTCTCTTTCTTGCAAAAAGCCACCCTGGATTTCCTGCCTCTTGTTATGCTACCCCCCAAGCTCCCAGAGGAAAACCCGAACCTAGGCATTTTGAAAGAGAGAGAGACAGAATCCCTCCCATCACTCTTCCCTTAGCGGAGAATCGCATCGAGCGGCTGTTCTTTGTAAGACTACACTACCCAGGGAACCTTGCGGGACCTGACATGTGAAGAACACGGGTCTGGCATCTCGTGTAGTTTGGTTCTTAGTAAAAACTCCCTGTTCACATCAGCACTTCCTCTCATAGACAAAGCTCAATGATGTTCCACAGTTAACAAGATGTCCTTTAATCATACTAATAACATCTTCTCTGTTCTACCACCTGGTTTGATCACCTCTTGAGCTCATAAACTCCTTTCAACTTTATTTCTTCCATCAAACTACTAATACCTCATAAACAAGATATATGCTCAGGGTTTCCCCCCCCCCCACTGCTAATTAAGCTGCAATATTTTTTTTATTCCAGATAAAATGTTTATAAAATGAACCTTTGAGGGAGGAAGTTAAATGCAGAGACCAGGAAGGAAGGAAGGGCATAAGCATAAGTGAAGAACATAGGTGCAGTTGTATTGGATCAGGCCAATGGCCTATCTAGTCCAGCATCATGTTTCAAAAGACCTACAAGCAGAGCAGTTGCCAAAGCCTCCCAACAGTGTCACCCCTGCCAGCTCTGGCATTCAGGGAGGTAACAGGAAGGTCTCATTTCACCCTTATGGCTAACAATCATTGATGAAGATATCTCCTATAAATTTATCTAATCCTCTTTTAAGAACCAACTATGTCCGCATGTGCCATCAAGTTGCAAATGACTTATGATGACCCCGGCAAAGAGCTTTTAATGCAAGTGAGAAGCAGAGGTGGTTTGCTATTGCCTTCCTCTGCAGAGTCTTCATTGGTGGTCTCCCATTTTGAATTTATATTTATTATGGTCCTAAGACCTGCATACAGATTCATCAGAAAGAAAATACAGTTTAAAAGAAGAGTTCGATTTTAACAACTTCTGAAATGCAAATCCTGTAGTTTAAGAATTAGCACACAGAATTGAGCCACTTGACAGGTAATCATAACATTTTTATCAGATAAAAACCAGTGAAGCCTTGCTTTATTGGTAGTTATATGACCAGGGATCATATCAAATAAATCTAAGACAAGCCTTCCTATAAAATGGACAGGTAAAAAACATATGCTCTACAGACCTGACCTCTCCTAGGGGGCATGAACACAACCTTTCTAGGTCCCCCATTCAAGTACTGACCCCACATAGCTTCCAAGATCTGACAAGATCATGCTATACCATATCATTCCTCATTAACAGCCAACTATGAGAACATAAAGAAGGAAGGGGGGAAGTGGGAAATGTAAATCTTGTAAAGTTGTACAAATGCTCCAGGGCACGAGATCCACGCTTAGTAATACCAGCATCCAAAACCATTAAAATGACAACATCATCTAGCCGTACAAAAGATGAGTGGAATTTCATACAGTACTGCACTACAACCAAACTAATTCATTACCATTTCTGTTATTATGGAAAAATGCCATAAGATTTATAATAATGATTAAGTGAGCACTTACTGCAAAGCCTGACCCGCATTTTTCAGTCTTTTTTGTATATAACAAAAAGCCAGTGCAATAACAAAGCTACATTCAGTTGCAAGTAAATAAAAAGGTTGCATGAAAAAGGAAATAAAATGATTTAACTGGCATATAAAAGATGCTTGAATTGTTAATGCTATTTGGTAATGAATGTGAATAAAGTGACAGAAAGTGAAAGTTATTGTGTTGATTCAATGTTAACCCTATCATCGCCATGTACGAATGGAAAAATTGCTATTTTGGGACTGATTTTTCAGTTTACAAAAAGAGAGCTTAGTCATCAACAAGAAGTAGCGATGGGTGAAATCTCCTCTGCTCAGTTTAGAATTGGCTTGGTATTGATAAGCTTTCTGGGCAAACATTCGAGGCAAGATGCTCTTTGGTTTCCAAGATTCCTTTCCATACTAGTAATATTATTGACGCACGTAAGCAGAGGGTGCCATGCAGCTGTGCCTTATCTCATTGCCCCCTGTGAGTTGTAGTTCCCTTCCCTGCTTTGACAGAGAACATCTTGGAAATCCACCTACTTCCCCTCACCATGCCAAAACAAACATACCAAGGAACAAGAAAGAGCTTTACATCTAGATGTACATGGTTGGATCCCACCAACTTTTCTTCTGGTGAAAAGGGGAGCTGCAGGTGCTCTTTGATAACCCAAAAAGACTATGTTTGGCATCATGGGATCTGCATGTATTAAAACCATGTTGGATGAGGCTCTAAGTAAGGAGGAGAATAAAATGGAGTGAAAAAGCTAGTTGGATCCAACCACAATATCAACTAGAACATACATTGGCCGAGAACTCATCTAAATGGAAAGAAGATAGAGATGGGCACGAACCGGGAAAATTTCGAGCCTGTGCAGTTCGTGGTTCATCGAAATGATCAACCCTGAACCACTGGTTCATGATGAACTTCAATTCGTATTTCGATTCGTGCCTGCCTCTAAAAGAAGATGCTCAAAAAAACCCTACTTGGTACGTGGTTTACAATGCAATCCTAAGTAGGATGACACCCTTTGTAGACCGTTCTTAGAAAGATATAACTCAGCAGCTGAAACGCTATTTCTCTGAGTGCAGTGTAAATTTATAATATGGGTTCCCCTCCCCAAGTCTCATCCCATATATATAGGGTTGCCAGTACCACCTTGGCAAATGTTGGGAGATTTTGAAGGAGGTGCCTGGGGAGGGTGGAGCTTAACAAGGATGTGACATTATGTCCAGGTGACATTCCAGGAATTCCCCTTAATCTCTATCATCTTTAAATGGGGAGATTGGACATGTAGAAATTCCTAGAGCATCATTCTGAAGACCGTTTTCCAGCCATTTTTTCTGCTGCTCCTCAGTTTCTCAAAGGCAGGGGATTGAGGATCAGGGTAGAGTTTTACCTGTCATAAGCGAGCAAATGGCAAGTCTACACCTACAGCCTGATAAGTCATGAAAAAAGTCTAACTTATTTCTGAAATGTCACAAATAGACCATACTGTGACAACAGACCCAAGGTTTAGGCCAGTACCCTCTCCACTGTAAAAGCTCATCAGGTAGCAGGAATAACAAAAATAAAAACACAATCAGCAGTGAACAAAATCAAACCAACAATTGATTCATTTACAATATTGTCAGCCCCAATAAATCTCATTGTAGCACATTCCCCTCACAATGAAACAACACTATGAAACAGAAAGTGATCCAAGTTATATTACTAAAAGAAAAGTTATATTACTTACAGTGCAATCCTAAACAAAGTTACTACTGTCTAAGCCCATTGAAATCAAAATGCAAAAATTAAATGCAAAATTAAAAAATGCAAAATTAAAAAAATGCAGACAATTAGGGGTGGATCAAACGAGCTTTTCCATTGCAGAAAAAAGGGAACACCCAAAAGGCTATGCTGGGGAACATGAGACTTTTGTGGACAAAAGGCATGTGTGATGGGGACGAGAGTAAGGTGGGGGTAAATGCCCTGATAAAAAATAGGAAATATGTGGTTATGCCATTGATCTGGGTGCTCATCTACATGCAGAATTCATTCTCCTTTCTCCTGCACTGACAGACTTTCCCTGTGTGAAATATGCAGTGTGCGAAGTAGCCCACTGTCATTCTGATTAGTCATGCCACCACAGTGCCCAATGTGTCCTTGATTGCAGGGGAGGGGGAGCTTTTAGGAATTCCAAAAAAAGAAGAAGCCGGGAGATTCCCATAAACAACTCTATTTTATTATATCTTCATGTCACCAGGAAAGTAAGCAACTATTAATTTGTAAAGAGCCTTTGAGAATTTTTATTAGCATTATTTAAAAAGCTGACTTCATTTGTTTTCCTTAGTTTGAAAGAACATTAATGGCCTCGATGCCTCTGAGCACTGGACGAGCCCCACACTGCTTTGGTGACACTCCATATTAAGTACCCAACGATAATGGAGAAACTTGCTGTATAGCATGCGCCAAGTGTGGATTCATTGGCTCATCTGGACATGACTTTTATTGGAATTCCTGTAATTTACGTACTTTTATAACTGAATTCCAGCCAGAGAACAACTGTAGGTCCATTCTTCTCTTCTGGGTAACTTATTACTAGCTGATTGGGAGAAACAGACTCAAGGGACTCACACAATACTGTGCAAATATAGTAACTTTGGTTTGGGATTGTGAGTCGCACCTATCTGCAACTTCTGTGTATTTAGGAAATGCCTGCATTAAGCTGAAAGAGAGAGGGGTTCACATGGAGGAAGATGTTCTGAGAAGAGATTGTACTTATGGGGTTTCTTGCCCCATGATTAGGTAATATTACCCAGTTCGAATTCCACAGACAATCTAAAACTTCTAAAATTTATCTCTGATGTTCTTAATATAATGAATACCATGAGCCAGTTTGGTGTAATGGTTAAGAGCAGTGGGATTCTAATCTAGAGAGCTGGGTTTGATTCTCCTCCCACCCACCCTCCCGCTTGAAGCCAGCTGGGTGACTGTGGGTCAGTCACAGCTCTCTCAGAGCTCTCTCAGCCCCACCCACCTCACACGGTGATTGTTGTGTGGATAATAATAACATACTTTGTAAACCGCTCTGAGTGGGTGTTAAGTTGTCCTGAAGGGCGGTATATAAATTAAATGTTGTTATGTGTTATGTGGGGGCAAAGAGAAATATAAAGGTATATATGTATATCTTACTTTTGGAATAGTGCCTCATGGCGCAGAGTGCTAAGCTGCAATACTGCAGCGCAAGCTCTGCTCACAACTAGACATGGGCACGAACAGCATTATGAACAGAAAAAACCCACGAACAGCCTAATCTGCTGTTCTCAAACAAGCTGTTCGTGAGGCCCCATCCTAAACGAACAGGTGGTCATTGCAAGCCTCATTCGTTGCCTTCAGCAGCCGCTCCGCAAGCCAGACAGTCTGGCACCTGCTGCAATCAATCCCCTTGGCAACCAGAGGCAGGGAGGGACCGAACTCTGTCTGAACTCCTTCTAGCTTTCCTTCTGGCTTTAACCCTTCAAAGTACTTCCAGCAGAGAGTCCCGTTTTTGCCACTGTGAAGAGAAAATGACAGCCAACAGGGAGACCTGTGGATCATGCCTCTCCCGGGGTGCAATCTCTCTGAAACTTGGGGGGTCTTCAGAGGACAGTGAGGACTATGTCCCCTGCAAATTTGGTGGGTATTGGACATTGGGAAGGTCAGTTTGTGGGGTGTTTAAAGGGCCCTGCCCTTGCAAGTGGCAAGAAAGGGCCCTTTAAACTATCAGCTGGCAGGGGGGAATCCCTCCCTGCTGCCTGCCAGCTGATAGTTTAAAGGGATATTTAAAGGGCCAGGTAAGTGAGTTTGAAGGGGGCTAAGTGGGGAGGTTGAGGTGGGAGGTTCTGCCCCCCACAAACAACGAACAACGAACATGTCCGGGGACAGTTCATGTTCATCCATGTTCATTGTTCGTTGTTCATGGATGGCACCGAACAATGAACAGGGTGTTCGGGGGGGGGGGGGTCCTTTTGTGCCCATGTCTACTCACGACCTGAGTTCAATCCTGGTCGCAGCTGGGTTCAGGTTGACTCAGCCTTCCATCATTCTGAGGTCAGTAAAATGAGTACCCAGTTTCCTGGGAGTAAAGTGTAGATGACTGAGGAAGGCAATGGCAAATGACCCTGTAACAAAAAGTCTGTCAAGAAAACGTCGTGATACAACGTCCCCCATGGGTCAGTAATGATTCAGTGCTTGCACAGGGGACTACCTTTACCTTATCTACTTTTGGAATATCAGAGATCATAAGGATTAGCACAAGCTCTGATTAGCTTGGGTGTGTTGAATGCACTGAAACAAAGCCCTGACATATGAGACAGAGACCATTTCCTAGTTATGCTAAGTTATGACATACTTCTAATGTGTGGGGTCCCAAGTTTTCATTAAAATAATTTTCACTTTTAACAAGACAAAAATCCCAAGTCCTGGTTCAAGCATTAAATCTCTTAACAACAACAACAACAACATTTGATTTATAGACTGCCCTTCAAGATGACTTAAAACCCACTCAGAACGGTGGGAGGTGTTTCCAAAGCCATTTTATGTCTCCAGGACTTCCATTCTAAATTTTGTACCATGTCAGTCTGTGCACTGCTGTGAAATCCTGCTAGGGAGGCAGGAGCGTCTAGAGCTAACCCAGGAAAGAAAAAATGAGGGGTGAGAGGCAAAAATTTGAAGCATTCATGCTTGTGTGTGTTTTGCAATCAGTTAAAGCAAATGCCAAGAAAGCAAACATCTCCACTCATTCAGGGCTCTTGAAGGGCAAAGATAAAAGAGGGAAAGTAAGCCCCCCCCCTCTAACAATCTACCAGGAATTGTCCCAGTAAGTTCAAAGGCTAATCCACCTCTGGTAGGTGGATTGCTATGCCTGCAGCTGGCAATTCTGAAAGCTTTTAGGGCAGGGCATGGGGACAGGGAGCAACATACGAAGCTTTAGACATTCCACCAATCTCTATGGTAAAGACCATAAAGACTGGGGAAATTCCTAGTGGCTCAACACATTGCTGTTGTTCCCTCCCCTACTTTTCATCTACTGCTCTACTGAGCTATGGCAATGGTGAAAAATACACATCACATTTTTTGTGATTTTGGAAAAGTGCCTCCCTTTTTAAAATATTCGATTTCTTAGCTCTTTTTGCAAACACTATCATGTACACACTGGCATACAACCCCCTCCCCCCAAATCCTGGTTGCCACAGCCAATCAGATTTAAATGAAAATGTGGACAAAAAACACCAAGAACTGTCGACAGGAATTGAAACGCAGTTAAAGGTGTCCTGCGCCACCCTTGGAGAGCTCAGAAAATCAGGGAGAATCCATCCAGGTTCGGTGAGGGGCCGTCTCTAATCAGCAGAGCATCTGCTTTGCATGCAGAAGGACTCAAATTCAATCCCCAGCATCTCCAATTGAAAGGACTAGGTAGGAGGTGATGGGAAAGACTTCTGCTGGAGACATGGGGGAGCAGCTGCCAGTCAGAGCTGACAATATCAAAGGCCTGATTCAGTATAAGGCCACTTCATGATGGGGAGAGTTCAGGGTGGGGAACTTCCAAAGGAATCTTCATTCCCATAATTCCTCTCATACCCGCAATTCTCTCGACCCTTTTTGAAATAAATATCAAAATTAGAGGGTGGGGGGTGGAATTGCAGTAGAGTCCTTCCAAAAATTGATGGACTGCTATTGCAAAATAGCTACTTGCCTTGGAAAGTATCCTGGAAACCTCCACAGGAAAGCAGCCGCTCTTACCTTTCAACTGCTGCTAGCTCCCCTGCATCAGTAACGATAACGATAATGCCACTTCTCTAAATTCACGCTTCGTTGTACAGCCCTGGTGCCACCATGGGTGTCGGAGTCCCAGCAGAATCCCCTCTGGGTGATTTTTAAACAGCAGGTGTTGAGGAAACTTGTTAAGGAAAGCAATCTCTCCCTCTATGCTAAACTTTGCTGATGCTTTGCCCATAATCCACAGAGCTCCTTCGCTTGTGTTAAATTAGCAATTCTGTATTCACCGCAGGGGGGTTGTACAGGAGGTGTCCACAAAGGACAATGAAGTCAAAATATCAGTCTAGCATGAAACTATTTGTTCCTGCTTTTTAATTAAGATTTCAAGCTTCATTTGTCCTGAGAAAACCACAAGAGGTGCGGACAGCTAGCAGGATGCAAAATGGAACCCAGGCTACTGAAAGTCATACTTGGTATATATGTTATTTATCTGGGGCCAGAGGCAGGGGGCATTTGTGAGCTTTAAAAGGTACCATATGCCCAGAAAAGGAGTTCTTTTCTTTGTAACTCAGCTGCAAGTGTGAATATGTTAGGGATATAGGAGGGAAATTAAAGCATTTAAAAGATTTGGGGACACGAACTGGAGGAATATATATATAGTTTTATGTGCAGTTTTGCTCTTGTGCGCATGTCGCCCTTCCATAGATTCTGTCTTGCATAGGTGGAGGGAATGTTCCAGCCATGCAAGCCATGGCTGGAGGAAAGTATTAGCCTGGCCTTTTCATATTCAGCTGCTTAATATGGTTGCCAACCTGAAGGTGAGGCCTGGGGTTCGCCCAGAATTACAACTATTAGGTCTAGATTACTTCTTTTTATGCTTTGGCTGATTGATTATTGCAGCTAATAAAGTGGTAGAATTACAACTGAACTCCAAGTCATAGAGATCAGTACTCCCAGAGGAAATGGCGTCTTTGGAGGGTGGAGTCATATCACCACTGAGCTCTTTCCACTCCCTGTGCTTTGCCCTTTCCAGGCACTGCACCCAAATCTCCAGAAATTTCCCAAGCTGGAGTCGATAACTCTAAGCTTGCCTTTGGAAGAGTCCTTCAGATGAACTAAGACCAACTTGATTCTGATTATTTTTTGTAAAGGCCATATGTCTGACCTTTTTCAGAGGGTCTCTGGAACCATTGCCTTGACCTGGGCGGTCCAGGCAAGCCCGATCTCATCAACTCTTGGACGCTAAGCACAGTCGGCTCTGGTTCATACTAGGATGGGAGTCCAAGGTTGCCACAGAGATGCAGCAATGGCAAACCACCCCTGTCTGTCCTTTGCCTTGAAAACCCCATGGGGGAGTCATCATATGTCAGCTGTGGCTTGATCGCACTTTCCACCACCATCTGGGATCAGTTGGTTGATTGTGTGACAATTTGCTAGAAATCTGGGAGAAAGGGTCTGTAAACGATTATGGATGATCGTACCTGCTGGCTATTTTAACTGTTCGATGTGTTTATATTCTGTTATTTTTAATGGTTTTATTTTGTTACCATCCTCGAGTCCCGTATCCTCTCTCCAGATACAAGCCCAGGTGGCAGCTGTAGGGTTGCCAACTCTCACTTGGGAAATTCCTGGAGATTTGGGGATGGTACTTGAGGAAAGCGGAACTCAGGGAGGAAAGGTAATCTGATTTCTGAAGTCTGGGAGTCAGTTATAACATCAAATGAACTCCAGTCCCCACCTGGAGGTTGGCAACCTCAGGCAGCTGTGTTCAACACAATCGCTTCTACTGGTAATTCTGACTACCACTAGAGTCATGATTTCCTGGTAGTAAGGTGGACCTATAAATATTTAAAATAACATTACCCTCAGAAAAGGAGGGGCCCAATTTACTTCTCTTCCTCTGCCTTCCCCTCAGCCTTTCAGAACTAAAAATAGCACAGGGTGAGGTAGCCTATAACCCTTTAAAAGGGGAGGGCAGACCAATGTATCTCTTTACTTTCAGCAACGGAATGTTTTGAAGGATTTCTTGCATTTCCCTATGAAGCAATTAGAGAATGATAAAACTGGTGGATAAGTTATTAAAAATCTGTCCCGGAGAAAAGAAGTAATTTGTTGCCCTATGTATGTATATAAAATATTAATTGGGGGAAGGGGTAGAAAAAGGGAGGAAAAAGCAATGAAGACATCTATAGTTAAATACGCTCATGTTCAAGCCAAGGTCTAGCCATTGCTGGCCCCTGACAAATGGCCAGTGAAACAGCAGTTTCTTTTAAGAATAATTAACTCCTAAGGCCAGTATTAATGGTTCTGGCAGGCATCCTACTCCATCTCCACTCCATTTGAAAAGCTTTAGTTAGCAGCAAGAGCAGTCTTTTGGCTTGGTGAATTCTCCTTTTGGTCTGCTGGCAATAAAGAACATGCTGGACGAGATTTTCTAATGTCCAATTCGGTGAACACGTATTAAGATTTAAGTTCCGTTCCACAGGTCTTGCTCCCAGTTTAGATCCAAAGGTGGCGGAACTTCTAGGATGAAATAGTCCCAATATTGATGGATCAGGATTTTGAGATGTTGTACTCTTATCTTAGATTATCTAGAACATCAATGTTTGTTAGCCACTTTGACTCCTACGTTTCAGGAGAAATTTGGCATGTAACTATTCTGAATAAATAAACATGTCTGCAAAGGTAAATTTCAATATAGGATGCTCCAGTTCAGACAGAGCATTGTGGTTCCTGGGAAGAGGGTGCTTCACCCATTGAACTCAGCCTTAGCTGCAGTCTGGATATCCGCTTCCAGCAGCAGAAAAACTGCAGCCTGATATGGTAGGAGGTCCCAGCTAAGACTGGCACTGCATACTGTGAAGTTGGTAACACAAGGGCCTTGCAGTATTAATGCTACCCTTATGCCACACTGTCCCTTGAGCTGCTACTAACTCTGGAAGGGTAGAAAGCCAAACAATGTCTTCTTTTCCCCCATGCCCTTGAATGTACAACTGCCCATTCTTAGTCTACCATACTAACCCGCTATAGGATTGCCAAGCAGTGCCTGGCAATCAGAGGAAGGGTTCGGGTTATAATATGGGGGGGGGGTGCAATGCCTGCTGTGGCATCATGCCACTTCTGGCAAAAATGGAAAATGGAATCTCTATGGTAAAACCATAGAGATTTCGGTGATTCCTAGAGCTACCCCCTGTCATTTACTTTTTTTTTACAAAAATGATGTGACACTGCACAAAGTGCTGTGGATTTTTTTTTAAAAAAAAAATCCCTCTTCTGGCAATGGAAGCGAGGAGCAGGGATATCCTGCCCCCACTGGCATTGTGCAGGGAACTGGACTAGATGATCCTTGCATCCATTCCTGCTCTATGTTTCTATGAATGAGACCCCTACTGCACTAGCTCTAAACCAGAACATTATATGGAGAAGCTAAACAATAACTATTAATTGATTCTGAATGGTATCATTACTTGTTGTACAACATAGATTGAACAATCAACAGGAAAATAGAAGTTTCTAAAGATACAAAAGGAGAGCACAGAACGTCTGGTGATATTCAGGAAGAGTTAATGTAATATCTCAACAGCCTAGGTTTACCAGGTCCCCTTAGCCCTTTCCCTGCGGGAAACAGGGGACTTAGCACTTACCTTTCTTCCAAGCCCATGATCCTTCTTGAGTGCGTGCAAAGTGCATGCACTTCCGCATCAGTGTGATGACATCCGGGAAGTGATGTCATTGCACAGGGTTGCACACAAGCTTTGCAACGGGCCGATTTTGGCCTCAAACGGGCCAAAACACGTCCATTGGGGGCCAAGTTCGGCCTGCTGCAAAGCGCAGAAGTCCCGTTCCCATCCCTTCCTCCGCCACCAGCCAGGTAAGTGGAGGAAGGGGGTGGAGGGTGAAAGCAGAAGATCCCTCGCCCCCCCCCACCAGGGAATGGGATCCTTAACAGCATCCGGTACCAAAGTAGTTCAGAACTTTATTGAACATAGGCAAGTCCTGGTCTTGGTCCTGCTAGGCCATAACTAGCCACAGCCAGCAACCAACTTAACAAGTGAAAAGTGAAACGAAAACAAAGTTTTTCTCCTTAGGCGATAGTGTAATAATAACTGTACAATAAAGGGGCATCACCAGATTCACAGCTCCCCACAATATAACAGTTAAAATCTAGGTTATCTTTAAACCCACACACATTCTCAGTGCTACTTCAAGTAAACTTACTATCCCTTTCCAATAAACTTTTAAAAATAAAATAAAAATAAAAAGTAACCTTATTATCCCCAAACATTTGTCTGCAATCTTCTTACTATCCTCTTGCTATGTTTGTAGAACGGGAAAAGGTATTAAGATTGATTCCCATTCCTTACCAGACCGGTGGTCGACTAACTAATGAGACCCCTTCCAAATAATGGTTTGCAGAAAAAAAGAAGTGGGGAATGTCTTTTATCTTCCCTATCCTCCCACACTTTCTTTTGAGCCGTGATCTTTAGCCTCCCACATGCATGTCACATGGTACAACCACATCACAAAACTGAGGGTGCTAAATCACTGCCAGTGTTTAAAAGTAGCCTCCTAAATCTTGCCATGATTTACTAATGTGGCAATAAACTCTTCAAAACACAATCAATGGGCGCTAACAAAGCACCAGAGAGGCCAGAACTCAGGAGGATGTGAAACATAATCCATGAATCATTCTGGAGTTGTTTTACTAGGCAAGATGCTCTGTCCTCCCTTCCTGGCCCATAAATAGAGCAGAGAAAGGTGGTGAATGTTTAATGACACCATGAATAGCTCAGACTGTGTAATTTTTAGGTCTAAGGGAATGAGACTTAACTTGCCACCAAATTTCACTAAAAATACTGTGGTTTCAGCGCTCCTTTTCTTATAGGTGGCATTCATCTTAAACGTGTTGTTAACAGGAGGAGATTACAGTCGCATTCACAGAGCAAAAGTCTATCAACAGCTGAAAGAAATCATTTGAACTCAGGTCTCCCCCATCATAAATATCACAGTGCCAAACAAAAGGATGTATAAAAGGAAAAAGGCACCTTTATCCCCCTCTATCTTGACTGGTTGAATAGCAAGGTGTAACCACACCCTTCCCCCCCCCCACCTACTTTTCTTCCTCCACCACTCTTGGCTCTTAGTTTTTCTTTTTTTAAAAAAATGTCTTCATTGTATATTACATGTTTTCAGGGCATGCTAACAATCAAGAGGCAGTAAGAAGTAAATCTTCTCCTCACTAACAAAAGCTGTTTAGGATGACATTTTGTACAAGAGCCTCTGTGTTTCCTGTACTTTTTTAGTACAGTATTTTTCCTGATTTTTAATTTTTTTAAAAACAACAACACTGCAATGTTGCGGGGGGGGGAGATGGGGGAAAGATCAATTAGAATTAACTGAATCAAAGATATTATCATTGCTTTGAAACTCTCGTTGTTCACTGTGTATTCAAAGTAGAATTTCTAGCAGAGATGGGCATGAACCACAAAAAAAACGAACTATGAGGTTCGTGGTTTGTGGGTTTTCACAAACCAGGAACCACGAACTGGCATGAACTGGGGCCAGTTTACGAACCAGTTCATGGTTCATGGTTCATGGAGTTTAAATGCCCCTTTCCAGCCGCTTAGCAGAGGCAGGGAAAGGGGCATTTGACAGTTTAAAGGGCCTTTTACTGCCTTGCAAGCGGCAGGTCCCTTTAAACTATCAGCTGGCAGGCGGCGAGGAGGGAAACCCTCCTGCTGCCTGCCAGCTGATAGTTTAAAGGGACCTGTTGCTTGCAAGTGGCAGGGCCCTTTAAACTGCCCAAACCCCAGCCCCCAGCCCCACCAACCCCACCCACCCCCAGGCCCAGCCCAGCCCCAGCCCCACACTTACCTTGCCCTGCGGGCCCACGGCATCCTCCATCTCCTCCCGCAAGGGGTGGGAGGGCCATTTTTGGCCTCTTCCGCTGCTGCATGAGCCCGCACAGTGGCGGAAGAGGCAAAAACCGGCCTTCCCGCCCCTTGGGGGAGGAGGGGGAGAATCCTGTCACCTGCCAACTGATAGTTTAAAGGGGTCTGCCACTTGCAAGCCACAGGAAAAGTTTATTTAAACTGGCCCTTTACAGCCCAAACGAACCAGTAGACCAGTTTGTGAAAGTTCGTGGAAATGAGCTTCCACGAACCACTGGTTTGCAAACCACGAACCAGCCTGGTCCGTGTGTTTTTTTGGGTCGTAATTCAATTCGTGCCCATCTCTAATCTCTAGCCTCCAAAACAACAGAACATTGCAATGGCTACTAGAAAAATTCTGCAGAGATCCCTGAATCTCACTGGATATTTTGAAGTTTCCCTCCAGAATGCCCCAGCTAATCAACGCACAGAAATTTTCTTAAACTTGGTGCTCATATAATACCATCCAATCACTGGCGGACCAATTCAGGTGGCATAGAAGTTAACCATAACCCCCAATAATGTCCAAATGTTACAACAGTGTATGTGCAAAAAAACCAAAGACAAAAAGCCATACTGACAAAACTGCTGGCATTGTCTTCATCCACCCAGAAAGCCTGGAGCAGAAATGGGGCATTTTTTTCTACATGCTGAAATAAATATCAGACACCACTTGGGTTTGACTCAGTCAAGCGCGGAATTACAGAAGCCCAAAGAGCATCCGATCCTTGTGGGCAGCATACCCAGAAAATTCACTGTAAGTTGAGCATGCAGGAAAGCACATAGCCTCCCAGAGCTGGTATTTAGAGGATTACTGCCTCTGGACATGGAGGTTCTATTTAGCCATTAATCTCAAAATCATTGATGGATCATGAACAAAAGCCACATATCATCTACTAAGGCCAATTTTTTTATTAAGCTCCATGCAGCTACCTGCAACTTCTTCAGTCCTGCATTAATTTGTCTCATCCTAATTTTACAGCTGAGGGCCAAACTAAATGATACAGTATCCCTAAGTCCATCCTGAGGACACGCTGCCATTGTGTAGGAGTGAGTTCCCATAGGGGAGCTCCTTTTAACAGTGCCACATGGGGCCTGTTGGGACCACCATGGCACATGGGGGAGGGATTTCTGCCCTTCTGCTATGCTTTTTTTTAACCCAAAATGGCCCTGGGAAGCATGTTAGCAGATGACAGCCCCCACTGCCATTTCAGGTCTGAAAAACGGCACAAGGGGGAGGGAGGGCATCGTCCTCCCCTTCTACTATGGTGGTTTTGACCAGAATTGGGCCCACACAGCACTGTTAAGAAGAACGCCTTGGTGAGAACTCACTCCTACAAAATGGAGGTGCATTCCTGGGGTGGATTTGAGGAAATTCTGTCATCTAGTTTGGTCCTAAGCTACTAGCCATCAGGATAAAGAGTTCTACAAGCTAATTATGCATTGTGTAGGAAAACGCAGCCTTTGGGAAGTATTTCCGTTCCTGTCCCTTTATCGTCACAAGGCTTATCTCTGCAGTGCATGCTATTACTTCTGAATTTTGTTTTAGCGAGACAAATTTCCAAAATAATTCCCAGAACTGGCACTTTTGCAGTTTATTGCAGCTTTCAGTGTGCATATGTATATCTGTGAACACTCATACATCTAGTTTATTTTTGTACAGTGTTTTACTGAAGCACATGTGTGCAAAAAAATTTTATGATGATAATAATAACAATCGATTTATATACCGCCATTCAGGACAACTTAACTCCCACTCAGAGCAGTTTACAAAGTATGTCATTATTATCCCCACTAAACCAAACAACAAGGGATACCTCCGAACCTGCATTTAAATAGTGTATATTGAGTCGTGATCTCTGCTACATTTTGTTTGTGTAAAGTTGTTAATACAGTTCGATTAAGGGCCGTTAAAGTGTTTTACATGATTGTTTTTCATTGTTGAAGTAATTGAGGGTACTTTAAAGACTTCAGCTACTATACGATTGCTAAATTGCCTACCGGGGTTTCCCCCTCCTTTTTACATTATTATCCCCACAACAATAATCACCCTGTGAGGTGGGTTGGCTGAGAGAGCTCTGAGAGAGCTGTGACTGACCCAAGGTCATCCAGCTGGCTTCAAGTGGAGGAGTAGGGAATCAAACCCGGCTCTCCAGATTAGAGTCGTGCTGCTCTTAACCACTACGCCAAACTGGATCTCTTGAAACAACAGTATGTACAATGCACATGAGGGGGCCCCGTTCCCAGCTGCCACTTCACAGGCTGAAGGAGAGAACATAAAGGGAGCTCACTGGCCTCACACCATTGCCAACATCACTTGTGGCACAAAACAAGAAGTGCCATCATCACATCAGGGCAATGCTCTAGGATTCTCCGAAAGTCCACCCTGATGTGATGATGTCACTTCCTTTTTTACACTGGAAATGACATTGCACATCAGAGTGATGTCAGAGAGCCTGTCCCGGCCCCCAGATTTCTCCCTCACATTAGTAATGTGCAGTCAGTGGGTAGAGGGGAGACAGGTGAATGGAAAGAGCTGGAAGTTCCAACAGAGGAGAGCTCTATACAAACATGTAGAAACAAAATCCAGAATATAATACTGGTGAGCCTAATTTCAGAAGTAGCATGAACTTAAATTTTTAAGCAATTATTTCCAAGCCATTATCTTGTTTGCTTTCTGAGCATCCAGTTCTCTGATATTTTCGATCCTCTGCCACCGCAGTATGATTTGCATCAGCTTAATCCCTAGAGGATTTGATATGTCCCTTCTGTCCTCAAATACTCCCCCCTCCCCCCGCAAATGTCCTTGTGCTATATGAGTTATCAACAATCCCACAGTTTCTAGAGTTAGAATGGAAAAGATATGCAAACTGCTAAATTAACATCTTGACTGTAGGAGCAGAGACAAGCTCCTACTCACAACCCTAAGAGACTGGATAGGTGCAAATGAGCCACACGCTAAGGACAAAGTAACCAACTGTGTTTCTATCTACAGTCCTTGTCAGCATATTTGTCGTTTCCTGCTCAAACAGCTTTGAAAAGCATCATTTGAAATTTATTTTCCGTTTGGAAGTGAATTCCTGTTTCCTTGTCCCCTGCTTGCCTGAGGCTGGACTAGAGTAATGACATTCTAGCACAGCAGAAATGTTTTCCCTCAGGAAGTTATTATTCTATATTTAACACAAGAAAATGCTCCACAGAGGTGCCAGGTACCAGTTTCTTGGCCAGGCCTCAATCACCTCAGAGCTACTCCATCTAGAAACACAGGGGCATTTAGGGTTGCCAGGCACTGCCTGGCAACCAAGCTGAGGGCTGTGGGTGAAGGGCTGCAGTGTCACATAACTTCTGGTTCAAAAAAACAAAACAGAAGTGACATAGGTAGCTCTAGGAATTGTCAGAAACCATTGAGTAAAACCATAGAGTTTCCAGGGATTCCTGGGGTTTTTTTTAGAAGAAGTGATGAGATGCCACACGCAGTGCTGCAGGGTTTTTAATTTTTTCTCCTGCCAGCACTGAGAGTGCCACACAAAGGAGGATGTTGCTGCGCAGACAGATACCGAGCAAGCGAATGCGGCAGTGGCAGCCTGAGGAGGCCTGATGGATATTCTGGCCAGAAAATAATAGTCAAAATCTTGTGAGGAGCCCTTGGAGGGAACCCGACGGTCGAGTGATTGATGTTTAAGTTGCATGTAATGAAGAAATGTGAACTACATCAGTCTAATGTCCATCTTTGATAAAGAGCCAGAAACGAGACCTTTTCAGTGAACCAGTCAGCCCATTAGATGGTCGACTCTACTCTGCATAGATGCACCTATACCATGACCTGTTGAACTTATTGGACTAAACCATATAACTGGTTCAAGTGACTCATTGTGCAATATATGTATTGGGAATTATCATCTATTATATGTATGTATCTTTAGCACTTCATGTATAGTTTCGGATATAAGGTCTGCATATAATTACATTAATTGAAGAATTATGTTGTAAAGTAATAAGAGCATTGTGATTGCAACTGTTGGCTAAACTATGAAATAATTGAGAAATTGATTGTAGTGAGTTGGTTATTATTGACTTTATTAGGATTCATCATGATAATTGTCTTTGATTGTAACACTCAAAGTGCCAACAGGCAACAGGAGCAGGGGGTGGAGATCCTGTGTTGCCACCAGGGCAGTAGATCCCCTATGGATATTAAATGAGGGGGTATTCTGAAGGGAGAGCATTCCTTCACCGTGATACGATTTAATAGGGCACCAATCCATAAACCAGCCAATTCTTTGAGCGGGGCATACATACTGCTGTACAAAGCTAGTTTCGTTCCCCAGATGTGTATGCTTTCCATGGGCAACATGGATTTAATGTGGTTTGCTTCCAACCCCTTATCTCAATGCTGTTCAGTCTCATCATAGAACTAGTTATGGGCCGTTTCCCCACATCTTAAAAACAGCGCGCCGCTCACTGAACACTGGTGGCTTCTTCGCACGATTTCTGACATCACCCTGATACAGGCAGTGATGATTCTGTTTTCACTTGCCATGACACCCACGACAGCAGGAGGCCTTGCAACCATACTTCCAACCATGATGTCACCATCTTTCGTCCACTAAAGGTCTCTGTGAATCAGGAAGACGTTTTCTTTTTTAATAAAAGCATTTCAAATGAATTCTTCTTCTGCATACAGCTCAATCGCAAGCCCTTTAAAGTTCCTCCTCTCATTGAAATGAATCATTAGAGCGCTACGAAATGATGCTCAAGCCTTTGATTAATATTACTGGGGAGTGACAGGGAATGATTAGTGGGCAATAACACAAAGGAAAAGAAAGGGGGCTTTCTGCTGCTATAAGTGCCATTCCATCTCTGGACTGAGAGCTGCATCCATCCTCTTGTCGAATGCCAACGAAGGCCTCTCTGGTTGTAAACGTGTCCGATTAGAGTGCTGCTTCCTTGCCTGGCTTTACTTTGCAAAGATTTGAGATCTTAACCAGCCTAGTCAGGGGGGAAAATACTATCAGCACACACAAACACACTTATTGTTGTTTAGGAGTGGATCGGAGAGGAACTGATAGTCTTATTGCATCAACAACATACGTGTGTATGACAGTAATATTCAAAGATGATGGGGGAAAGCTTACAGCTGGAAGGGTTTTCACAATGCATTAATGCTGGTTCGTCAGATTGATTCACACCTGCAAACAGCATAAGGACTGTGCTAATCTGGTCCAAATGGATTAGTCCAAATGGAGGATTAGGAGGGTCAACAGAAGGGAGCAATCCAAATGAAAGATTGCTAGAGAATTGTTGCATAGAAACCCTGCCCAAATATTTATTTATTTATTTATGTCACTTATAGTACACCTTTCTCACTGAGACTCAAGGCAGATTACATAGTATGAGATTAGTACAATCAGTATCAAGCACATTTCAATACAGTATCAAGGACATTTCCATAAACAATGCCACAGGGTAAATAGATACAAATTTACAAAGACAAAGCATTAGCAAGGATCCAATATGGAGTTGAAGAAATGCTGAAACAGAACATAAGCAATTCTAGGACTGACATTAGACAACATGAAGCACAGGTAGCTCATAGGAGCACATACCTAAGGCAACAGTTAGTACGTAAGGCAACATGGTGGTGAAGTCTATGGTCCCTAACTCATTAGTGAAGCATCTGAGACCCCTGCCCTACAATACTTTCCTCCTATCTGAGTAAAAAGCCTTTTTGAATAATTCGGGTTTAGATCGTTTGTGCTAAATCGATTTTTTATTGAATGGGTTAACCTATATCCATAATACATAATACAGCTACATTTACCCTTTAAATCAGTATATATGCCCCCATCCCTGCCCCCTCCCCCTTTTCCGTTTTTGACTCCCAAAAGCACTATAACCCCTTTATTTCTCATTATTATCTCTATTCAAATACTTACATCATTTGTGGAAAGCCAGTAGAGCGAGGGCTCTCCTGACCTCCTCAGGCAGGCCGTTCCACAGGATAGGGTCCACCTCAGAGAAAACCTGTGTAAGGGCTGCTGTTGATTAAAATGATTAACAGGATTACAAAACAATTAAAAAACAATTAAAACCATTAAAAACAAGCTGTTAGACATAAGCAGCATAAAAACTAAACTTAACACAGAAGCAGAGCATTAAAAAGCTGATAAGGTAACCCCTCCCCACTAATTACAAGCTTGGCTAAAAAGACATTTGTTGACAAAAGCCCACCTGGTTTTTAGGCACAGGAAAGTCTTGCTCACCTGTTGCCTGAGGCCCATCAACAGGAGATGCCAAGAACTGCACCTGGGACCTTCTGTAGGCAAAGCCTATGTTCTGCAACTGAGCCAGGTCTTTGCACATCAGATTCCCTGTAGAGGTAGCATTCTCTATCACGCCACAGTAGCTGAGAGCGGGACCACAAGTGACACCTGACACAGGTTGAACACTAGTCAGCTTCCCTCAAGTTTTGATGGGAAATGTAGGCATCCTGGTCTTGCAGCTTGACTCTCTGACTGCTGTCCAATGGACTTTTCAACTGTCACTTGTCCAACATTCCGCCAAGCTGCCTACATTTCCCATCAAAACTTGAGGGAAGCTGACAAGTGTCCAACCTGTGTCAGGCGTCACTTGTGGTCCCACTCTAAGATAGCAGCGATTCTGGTCATCACCACAGTACATGAAAGCAGCCCATACTAATCACTGCAACCCCATATGACCATTTCCAAAGGGCACCATCTCTACATGACCACAGATGGGTGGCTGAAGATGATCACAAATAAACCCAATAGGTCAACATGGAGGGAGTTCAGTACTATCATGGGAACTCAATGCAAGGAAACCTATTCCAGTTGTTGGATTCCAGCAAAATTAAATGCCACATTTCATGGATTCTACCAGGATTGCAGCTATACAGAGTCCTTGAGTCTTTGCTTATGGCGTCTGGTGCAATTTATTTCATTACGAAACTGTTGCTTAAATGCTTTCCAATGGCCCAAGCACTGAGATTTACACCAAGCTTGCTTGTATTCCCTTCCTCCTGTCCATAAAAAGAGCCTTGAACACAGAGATTTGTTTAATTATCCTTACGCCTACCCATACCCCGCCAAAAAAAAAAGCAGCAGCCGAGAAACTGTTTTAATTTACTGCAGTTCTCAGAGCACACTACGTTCAAACCTTCAACATACCAGAGTGTCCATGCTGGAGGAAGAGCATGGCCTGGTACAACGTATCAGAGATTATGGACCCCATAAATATTGGATGAAGAATCTATGATAACATCTATTACAGCTTTATGAAACATTGATAGCGGCTGAATACATATTGCTTCCTGAATAGCTCGTTCCGGAGAGCTTTAATGAAAGACATCTGTCGCTTTAACTGGAATCTACTTACAGAATATATAAGCTCATCTCATACCCCCAAACCACAACCGTAGAGTTGGGAAAAGCAGAACAGATTGGCACTGAACCATGTCCTCATTGCTTTCTAGAGGGCAGGGTGGGTTAAGAAAGAAGAATAACATCTCAGCATCTATTGAGTCTTTCAGCAAGTTTTGGAAATAGAGTTCACTTTGTGATGCACCACGATCACTCTTAGCACAAAGAGCTCGCTTCTTTGACTGGGGCCCATAAAAGCAACAATGGATTATAAATAATAACATTACGGATTGCAAACGCACCGCACAGAAAAGTAGTAGCTGGATTAAAACAGAAACATCCATCTAGGCCTACATTTTTCCATCCCTCAACTCTCCACACAACTCAACATAGAAAATGATATACAATCTAAAAATATAGCAAGGGCATATGGCAGGAAGCATATGGAGCAAGTGTCATCTGTCTCAGTGTCTATACTTAACTGGCCGAGGTGAGCAAATGTTCCCTCTTTCTTTTTATGTTTGGACTAGAAACAACGCCCGTTGTGTGAAAAAATACAATGGGCTCTAGAAAACTGATTCTGTGGGGCCCCTCCTGGTAGTGGGAGGGCACTGAGGGGAGGCATGAGGAGGAGTGCTTTGGCCGTCGATTCAGCGGGCCGCTCCCAGTGGCAAGCAGACACTTTGCAGCAGCCTCAAGGCCTGAGTCATTGGCAATGCGCCTGCACAAGGATAAAAAGTGAGTTGTTGCCAATACGGCTTGCCTTTTTATATAGTAGGATATATTTGTTATACAACCAGAGAAACTTTGTCCTTGGCTTCTCTGGATGACAATCGCCCTAAAGCGCTTGAGGCAAGAGTACTCGAAGGACTATATCCTAGTGTCTTGTCCAGTCCACCACTTGTAATCCTCTTCCCAAGCTCTGCTGTATGTGGCCTAGAGGGAGGCAACAGGGAACAGGGCTTTTTCAGTGGTGGCACCTCATGTCTGGAAGAATTTTCCCTGTGAGCCTCTCCAGGCACTGTTCTTATTTTCTTTTAGGCATCAGTCAACAAGGTTTCTTTTCACCCAGACTGAACAGCAGGATGAGTTCAGTGGCACCTTAGCGACTGTCACAGAAATATGGATTAGAGCACATTTTATTTAGTGATACACATATATTCTTGTAAACTTTATATGAACTCTGTATGAAATTTACTGTCGATTTTTTCTAGCGTGTTGTATAACTACATGGGTGTTATTTCATCTTTGACAACTAATTAAAAATAGTGGACAGTATCATAGAATTATAGAATCATAGAGTTGGAAGGAGCCTCTAGGCTCATGTAGTCCAACCCCCTGCATAATGCGGGAAATTCACAACTACCTCCCCGCCCCCACACGCACACACCCATTTCTCTTCATGAGAAATCTCTTGAAGATCTAGGTGAGAAACTTCCCTTTGTAATGTGTGCTATGGGAATCTTAACAATGACAATGACAATAATAACAATAGTATTTGATTTATATATCACCCTTCAGGACAACAAAACCCACTCAGAAAGGTTTACAAAGTATGTTATTATTACCTCCTGAACAATCAATCTGTCAGGTTGGGGGGACTGAGAGAGCTCTGGGAGAGCTGTAACTAACCCAAGGTCACCCAGCTGGTTTGAAATAGGGAATCAAACCTGGTTCTCCAGATAAGAGTCCTGCAGCTCTTAACCACTACACAAATTAATGCATTTCATAGTGAATCTGATTGATTTAAACTTAGAGTTAATTAAGAAATGTTCAGAAACTTACTTCTTGTGGCCTTTATTTGTTCCATCTTTGTAGGTTTTATTTTAAGAAGCTTTTATATTTTGATATCTTGTTTCATTAAAAAGATTAGAGTTTATTTTAATGAAATAAATCATTAAACTCTTAAGAGGAGTCTCTGTATCTTGGTGGGTAGAGGATTGCAAGAAGAACCCTATAAATTATTTTGTACTGACAAACAGCTTCTCCAAAGCAGTGAAAACTGTTTTTTAGATCTCAATTCAAGGTCTGAACACAGCTCAGGGTTTAAGATAAAATCTTTAGTCTGAGTAGGTAGGCATGGATAAACATTCCATTACAAGACTAGCAAGATTTTCAGAGTGTAAGCTTTTGAGAGTCATAGCTCCCTTCTTTAGATCTTATTGAAGGGCCCGTATCCTGCTCTTCTACTGCAGACCAACCCTACTACCCATCTAAGTTTCACCCAGACAGAAACTGGAGTTGCTGTGAGTTGAACCTAGTACCTTCTGCACACAAAGCAGATGCTCTGCCACTGACTGATGGCATCTTCCTGGAATGCCAGATGGTAATAGATATGAGCCTGAGTATGAGTGCCTGCATTTGTGTGGGATACCAGTGCCCAGTATGGTTCATAGGGCAGAAATGCCAGATCCCAATATATGGCTTTGCATAGATCTACCCAATTAATTTAATCCAGTTACAGCTAAAAATTGAGTGGGCAGCTGAAAATGAACTGTGGTTTCCATAGAAACATATTGTTTTGATCCAAGTGCAATTATAGCAGAGGGGAAGATGCCTTCTATTCGGTTCAGCCTCCTGTCTCCTTTATGAAAATCATCAAAGAACAGTATCGAGATATTTCAGAGGCTGTCTTAAACAGGGATTGCTACACAAACCATAGGGTGTCAAGATTCGGGTCCAGTAGCTCCTTAAAGAGCCAAGCTACAAGAGATGAATTACACGAGGAGGAGCACGTGAAGGGAGTCGCAATGTTAGCCAGGAAGCTGAGTTTTAAAAGAGATCTGAAGGCTCTATTAATTTCCCCTCTCTACAGATGGCTACTCAGAAGATTTGTTTATTTCCTCTTCACCTCTTAGAAGAGGAGGTGAAACTGACAAAGCCTTCAGGAGGCAAAGAGGAAATTAATAAACCCTCTGAGCAGTGATCTCCAGGGCTCTGCAGAGAGGGGAAATTGACAAAGCCTTCCGATCTCTTTTAAAACTCAGCTTCCCAGCTCACATTGTGACTCCCTTCTCATGCTCCTCCTCATGTAATTCGTCTCTTGTAGCTTGGCTCAAAGACCTATTAGATTTCCACGGTATGAGCTTTTGAGAGTCAAAGCTCTCCCTGTCAGAGCTTTGACTTTCAAAAGCTCGTAGCCTGGAAATCTAGTGGGGTTTTTAAGGTGAACCTGGAAATAAATCTTGCTCTTCTACTACAGACCAACCCAGGTACCCACCAGAAACTATCTTCACAGAATGTCAGTAAGCACTGGAGATACAGTCATTTCACTACCACATTTTTCTCCTGGGGAACTATTTTCCTAAAATCACTCACAGAAAGGACCACTGAAGATACAAAGTCTTTGCAAAGTGCTTTCTCCAGTAGTCACGTGTACAGGATGCTTTATTTCAAAGTATGTTTTTTGAAGGCCAAAGAGATAGATTTCTAGATCTTATTCTGATGTCCAGGTATAAAGTCACAGTTTACACAAAACAAGGTAGTAGAAAAAACAGCTTTTCGGATGTTATAACCACTACATACAGTGAGAGCCTGTGGTGTATAACATTAAAAAAAACAAAAACTAAAAACTTGCAAGAGCTGAAGTTACAAAAGGGTGCCTAGAGGTTTAACAGAAACTACAAAGAGAAATGAAAGAGAAATTCTTTTGAAAGAAAAAGAGGAATCAATGGTTATATCCACAAAAAGAGCATTCTGGACAAAGGAATTCCACTCCTCATAACAATGCTAGTCAAACATTCTAAGTACGTCCGTCAAACACGTTCACTGAGAAATTTGTGACATCTCTAGAGAAAATGGGCATTATGGACAGTGCAAGTTTGAATTTCAACACATTTTTTGTGAAGTTCGCAGTGTTACTACTAACAATCCATACTCTACAAGCAACTTGTTTAAATGCCTGTTGATTTCCAGAACCTAAGCCAAGTGTTTTGGAGGATGTGTTTGGAAAAGTATTGCTTTAGTGCAATACATGAAAAATAATAACGTTCTGCCTGGCACGGCAGCATCATGTTACGTTCAGTTAATAGTGGCTTTGCTTGTTTATGGCTTCCTTGGCATCATTCCTGGATTTAATGTATCTGTTTTTACCTTCTCCTGCTGCTTGGGCTATGCATTTTGGTGTAGGGCTGACCTCATTTTAGCTATGAGAATTCCATGCATGCAAGGGAGGTGGAATTTACCACTGGGGGACCCAATGCACAGCCATTACTTGAAGCAATCACATCATAAATACATTACTATAAAGCTGCAGAATCTCTTTCCTTTCCTCTGATATTTTGCCACCAACCCCATTCCATAATTTGTGTTGGAGCACACCTTTACAAGAAATGTAGTTGTTTCCATTTTCCAAAGTTCAACACCAAGCAATTTCTGAGAATGTTTCTTTGGACTCCATCATTTGTCAGTGTAACACTGTAAGGAGTACGTTTATAAAAAAAAAAAATGGCCTGCTGTTCTGATGGAATAGTAGAGGCAGCATTAGAGGAGCAGAGAAACCCTGGAATTACTTGGACCTTACCACACAAATACCCTATACTTTCTGGAAGATGCAACCTTATCCTAGATCCCCTTTATGATGTGGAACATTTTATAAGTGCATCTTCAAAGGTAAAGCATGTTTTGATGGGGTCGAATAAATTTTGATTAGCTTTCAGATCTCTGTTTATTGTCAAGAAGTAATTTCTTGTCACAAAAATACCATTAGCAGATGCTGGAGGTGAATGGTAATCAACTTCTCTGTCTTCTCCAGCAAGCCAGCAGCCCATATCCAAAAGTGGGTAAGCCTGCTATTAAATTTCATGACTGCTTTGGTTTGATTCACAAGTTCAGGTTACTTGTGTGGTTTCTTCACTAGGGATAGTTTTAGGTGGGTACTGTGCTGGTCAGCAGGAAAAGAGCAGGATTTGGGTCCAGTGGCACTTTACAGGCCAACAAGACCCTGAAGATCTTGATCTCTAAGGGCCACTGGACTCAAATCGTGGGCAGTTTCCACACAGCTTACCTGCTTGCGTTATGTCCCAGCAGATCGCACAAAAAACGTGGAAGATCACATTTTTTCGCGCGAGATTCGCACAAAAAACCGCGATCTTCCGCATTTTTTGCGCAATCTGCTGGGACATAACGCAAGCAGGTAAGCCGTGTGGAAACGGCCCTGCTGTTCCTAAAATACCTTATCGATATTTTCAGGTTTATTCCGGTATCCAAAGCGGTATTCAGGATTCTCAGGAATACTGGGATCCAGGCCCTATATATTTCCAGAAATACTCAGGAATATCTAAGTCCGGCATTTTAAGAATTCCACAGCTGTTTCTCTCTCTTTAATAGGTATCCCAGGTGACAGGAATGTGGCTCACAACTGGCACAACATGGGAAAGGTGGCTTCCAGTTGGATCAAGTCTTGCTTGGCCCCGAGGCTCTAGATCCTGACCAACATGAGTCTCATCTGGCTCAAGGATGGTGGCTCACAGCCTGAGCAAGTCTCACCTCGCCTAATGATTGTGGCTCCCAGTCAGCGTGAGCCAGGCACAGAGCCTGGTAGAATTGGAGGTCTGGCTGGCTCCTTCTCCTTCCCTCCCTCCTTTTCAGATGCAGGGCCCCTTTCCAGGGCCATTTCCACTCAGTCCATACCCCTGAAAGTAGGATGGCTTGGTTGGGGCATTTTGTTCGGAGGCCCCTAGCATGAGACCACTTGGTTTCATTCACTTGAAACTTGCAGGGGTAGGGTGTGTGTGGTCTTTAATGGACAGGCAGCGCTCTTCCCCCACAATTTTGGTGTCATTTGGTTGAAAAACAGCCATCCAGCCCCCATGAAAAATATCCCATATAGGGAATAATGGGAAAAGCCTCTTTCATGGTGCAAGTTGATCTGCCAAGGTTCTCTACAGCCTGGTTCTTACAATCTTCTCTGGTTGGCAGTGGGCTTTTGGCTAGACTCTAGTCCTTGCCAAGCCCAATCAGGCCCACCATGAGGATGGATCCAGACAATAGATTGGATCCTAAGGAAAGGATTTCCATCAGCAGGATAGGAATTTTTTGCCTCCCATATCTCTGCAGCCGAAAGAGTATCTCAATGTGTTGATCTGAAGCAACAGAACAGCATGAGGGGTGACTCTGCAATGGAAAGAAGAATTCAGCAGCAACAACAACAAAACCCCTCTGCTTTTATAGGGGAAATCCATTGCAGGATCTGACCCACTGACTGGCCCAGAGTCACCCAGAAACTTCTTGCCATAGCAAGTATTTCAACCTCCAACCTCCATATTACCCTTGGGTGAATCCAGCACTCAGCAACTGAAAATCCAGTTTGCATTAGATTGTACTTGTACTCCTGATCTTTTTTGTCCCTTGAGTAGAAGAATGCAATGCTTTGAATTCATTCTCCTGAGTGAATCCACAAGTTTACAAATTAGGCACTCGTTTTCCATTAATGGGCTTGCGGCAGACCCTTTTTTTAGAAGCCATTTCTTGCCACTGCCAGTCAAATACGTTTGCTTAAATATTCGTATAAAGTGAATATCAATTGGTGTGGTGTCAAGCCAAGAAAATACAGTTTTGTATTCAGGCAGTATCCTCCCAACTGATGCTGTTGCTCGAGATGTACATATATATATCCCTAGTTAATGCTACCCAACCTGATCTAAGTTTCAGTGAATCCATAGAGACACCCATTGACTTTCCTATGTTTGGACAAGGTCCATAAACCTGCTATTTACACTGCATATCTAGCTGCAGTTTCCATAGAGCTAAAGGCCAGGAGAATGGAGGGGAGGGGTGGATACAGAATTCAAGGCAGTCTTTCCAACTTATGACTCCTGGAACCTGAAGGGAATTGACTGGGGTGTATTTTCAGGATGCGTTTATTTTAAATGAGGCACTGGCACAGTGAGATGGTAAACAATTTCCATACCTCTTTAAATCAACCATCGGGGTTCCAGCGCTTCGACCTGCGTGATGTCATCAATTGTGCTGAAAAACTTTTTGGGGTCTGGCTGTCAGTCATTTGGAGCAAACGGGTCTGGAGAGGGGGACAAAAACAGTCACGGAGTTTTATGTCGTCACTGATGGCAGGGAAAGATTGTTTTGGGGAACCCAGGATTCAGCTGTCATGTCTCTTTCTCAAGGCTGGAGATGTATTACTGGGTGCTCACCCCTTAGGAATTGTAACAGTTGTTAACACTGGGTTAGATCCAGATGAAATTTTTGGCTTATGGAAGACACTTCTGTCAGAGAAAAAAAACCTCCCACCCCATTCCATTAGTCCATTGTTCTCCCTGAAATTTTCCTCTTGAGGCATTGGAGACCCTTATGAATGGCATGAGAGGCAAATCAGGGGTCTGCTTCATGAAGAGGGAATTAGCAGAATTACACCTTCCCTTCTGTGAGTGGAAAATTTAGTCAGGATCCAACCCATAACTTTATGTGGAGTTAGTGGCCAGTGTAACTGGCAGTCTGGGCAGGAAATTCTACAGTGGTAGGGCAGCAGGATTTGAGTCCAGTGGCACCTTAGAGACCAACAAGATCAACCATTATTTTTACCTATAGTTATACCCAGGAAAGTTTAATCAAGCCTTTTTACTGTTGTGAATGATCTACTAGTTTGAGTGTCAATCTAGAATCTGGGAGGCAGTGGTGGAGAGTGTCCTCAAGTCAGAGTTGACTTATGGCGAGCCCTGGTGGGGTTTTCATGACAAGAGGCTAACAGAGTTGGTTTGCCATTGCCTGCCTCTGCAACCCTGGTCTTCGTTGGAGGTCTCCTATCCAATTACTAACCAAGGCCAATCCTGCTTAGCTTCTGAGATCTGATGAGATCAGGCTCACCTGGGCTATTCATATCAGGGCAGAAACTGGGAGACCCAGGTTGAAATCGCTACTGCCATGAAACCTTCTGGGTAATCTGTCAGTCACTCTCTTTCACCTTAACCAACCTCACATGGCTGTTGTAAGGCTAGAACAGAGGATGGGAGAATGAAGTACACTAACCCTAAACTTCTTGAAGGAAAGGTAGGATTTAAGTACTAATATGTTACCTGGATGGGACTCCTTGCGAGTAGGAGGAATTAGCAGCAAGGAAAAAGGCTGTACGAGAGGGGTAACAATGGGATCTCCACCAGTTTTTACAAGGTCCCCTCCCCAAGGAAGTAAACAAGGCTTATGGTCTTGAATAAAACATTACTTTTTATTTAAAGGAGAGGAAAACACACACACACACAAGAGATTGTTCACAAACACACAGGATGCATAGGAAAAGCAGTGGTGAAAGTGGAATAGATCTGAGGGATTTTCAGGTGATAATTACCTATCTGGAGAGTAGAGCAGTCCCCAAAGGAAGAGGGCTTCAAATGTCTAGCATTCTCGACCAGGAGAGAGTCTTAGGGAAAGCGACCCTAAGGGTACAGTGCTCAGATCCAGGAAAGCATGCACGATTTGAATGGGGCAAGAGCCCTGGTTCTTACAGGGCAAAATGTGTCCTGAGGCTGGGGATCCCCCTCAGCCGTTGGGACAAAGACCGTAAAGGTCATCTCCTGGGAATGACAAAGGTCCGAATATCTTTGATTAGTGCTGCTGGGGTGTGATAAAAGAATTGCATATTTTCTCCTGGTACTTCACAAAGAAGCAGTTTGCTAATGAACATTCCCGGAGCTAAATTGATGAATTTGGATCTTGGTTACATGTTCCCAGAGAGAAATTAGAAACTTATCAGAGCAGATTGATAGCTCTCAATCACAGGGCGGGGATTCAATAATGGAAGGAGGGGATATCAGAATGTGCTAAATGGGGGTGACTCAGTGAGAACCTTTCTTGTCATGTCTGCACATCCGTGGCTGGAGAAGCTGTAAACCAATCATGCCTGGTCCTCGGTATTTGCATGAACATTTCATTCATGATTACTCTACTGGGCGGGACTCGGCAATACTTTGCTCAGCTGGCTGGAATTTCCCTGATGCAAATCAAACAGCATTAATTCAGGGGCTCTGTGATTTTTATATCACAGGCTGTATTAAACATGTCTGAGGCCATGGTTGACTGCTCACAAATAAGGAGGATTAAAAAATGTACCAAAATAAATAGCGGATGAAAATCTCCAGTTTAAGAGGTAGTATACCTTTGAACAGTAGTTTTCCAAAGATAACCATTAGAGGATGACTGTTCCCTTCATACCTGGCATGAGGACTCCTTGTAAGCTGTTCACTGTTAGATGCTGAACTAGATGGTTCTTTGGTCTGATCCGAATGTGGAATGTTTCTATTCTTATGTTTTCCATCTCCATCCATGTATCCCATCTTTTCTGTGTCCCGTTGGCGCCGTCTGCTCATTCTCCCTCACCCCTCTGTTTTTTCACACAACCTCCAATTTGACAATCATTCCCTATTCTCCTCCATCTGCTCTCAATCTACTTCGAATGCCAATCAGCATCACTTTCAAGAGGAGCTCTCATTTTTAAAACAGTTAATTTCTAATTTACACATTGCCCGTGTCTATTCCCCTCATTGTGATACACCAAGATGCAACAAATGGCAAATTACACTTTAATGATTTTCATCTGCCCAAATTTTCTATTTTTTAAAGGTTCCGCTTATCAGTCTTTCCCTTTCTTATCATATATAGAGAGCTATAAAAAAACATTATCTCCTCTTTGTTTTATACATTTTTTAAAAAGTCATATCTTATCATCTAGCAAGCAGCTCAGGAGAATCAGATGACAGGAAACTTTATAACACTTCTGACCTTCTTATTTCCCCCTGGATATTTACTGTTTCATACATTACAGAGCATACAGATCCCTGTCTTGTGTCAAGATATAACAGTCAGACATGAGTTGTGGGTTATCTTCAATTCGTGCATGTGTGGTACCTGATTCAGAACTGGGTCTCTTGTGGAGCCTAGCCGTCCCTCTTATATGCCATTTCCCTGCCCTGCAACTGGAAAAACCCACATGTATCTGTTGGAAAAACCCACATGTATGGGTTTCTTGTGGAGCCTAGCCAACCCTCTTATATGCCATTTCCCTGCCCTGCAACTGGAAAAACCCACATGTATCTGTTGGAAAAACCCACATGTATGGGTCTCTTGTGGAGCCTAGCCATCCCTCTTATATGCCATTTTCCTGCCCTGCAACTGTCCCAGGGGCGGATATTTTTCTCCTGTTGGAAAAACCCACATGTATCCTAGGTATCAAGTGGATTTCTCCAAATAGTCCCCCTCCCTGACACACTGTTTCAGGTTGGGCACTTGGAAAGTTTGAAACTCCTTCTCCACACACATTGTGGTTCTGATCCCCACTGGGCACTGCATATGAGGGAATTGACAAGAACCCACAACTCACATACGCCTGTTACAATTGACATAGGGTAAAGAACATACTCCCAGACTGTAATGTGTGAATCAACTGCAAGCCAATGGGTGAGAGTCAGTCTGGTGTGCTGGTTAGAAGGACAAATTAGGAGTGTGAGAATTTGGGATCATTGGTTAACCTTGGGTTAGTCACAGGGCTTTTTTTCAGCAGGAACGTGGTGGAATGGAGTTCTGGAACCTCTTGAAAATGGTCACATGTCTGGTGGCTCCGCCCTCTGATCTCCAGACAGAGGGGAGTTTAGCTCAGCGGCACAGAGGGCAATCTAAACTCCCCTCTGTCTGGAGATCAGGGGGTGGGGCCACCGGCCATGTAACCATTTTCTCCGAGGGCAACCCACTGAGTTCCACCACCTCTTTTCCCAGAAAAAAAGCCCTGGTTAGTCACCATCTCTTTGCCTAGCCTATCACATGGGGTTAAAAGGATAAAAAGTTCTAGCACATATGGATCCTTGAGGTCCTTGTGGAAGAAGTGTGGAATTGAAACAAAGCCGACAAACTGCACTTACCTCCATCTTTATTACATAGTGTCAGGTGTGCAGTACAGCCTGCTAATTTCCCACCAGTTTAGTGTTTCTTCTATGACTGTGATTGTTTTTCTTTCTGGCTAGGTCTCATACCTCCCCCCTATAATAGTCAATAGGGACTCTTGATCCCTACACTGTACAGCCAATGTAGTTGGTTTAAAATAGGCACAAAAATGCATTCCTGTCAGCTAGCCCCTGATCATTCTGGGTCAGCTGCTGTGCTCTGAACCAGTTGTCGTTCACACAGAGTTTGGAGCCAGATCTTCCACTTCCCTGCCTCGCACTCTCACCACAATACAACATTGATGCTCTGCCTTTAAACATTTAAGAGATGGTGACCAGTCAGTGCAGGTGCTCAAGTCACAGAATGCCTTCCTCAAACAGATTAGAGAGGCTCCAAATGTTATATTCTTTTAGGCTCCTGGAGAAAACTTTCAAGAAAATAAATCCCAGGGATTTTCATGATTCATTTGCTATTGCTTCTGATTTTATTGGGCTGACTTTAGCCTGATTTTATAAGAGATTTAGAGTGATCTATTGTAATTTTATCATCTACCTTTATCATAATTTCGAACTTTTTCATTCTTATTTGTAAAATGCCTGGGAACTCTTACGTGGGTGTGTAAATAAATGATATTTATGGAATTACAGTATTCTTTCCCCAGAGAGATTCATCTATCCCCCTTGATCACTGATTTCCACCAGGGGAAATAAGGAGCACATGTTTTAACATGCATGCTCCTCCACCATCACCCCACAGATCTAAAATGCACCAGCTTCCCCCATGCAATTTCTAATCAATTGTTAGGAAGCCCGTTGTGTAAATGTAAATCTTCACAGATACTCAGAAGGGGTTGTTGTTGTTGTTTTTTAAAAAAAAGTAGTATGTAAATTTAGTTGACCTAGAAACCTGAGTCTGAAATTTGTTGGCAAAAGTGCATGTTTCTGAATCTTTCTAATGCATGTTTGCCTTTAAGCGCGTCCTTTCAAGCCGCCTGTTTGAGCGTTGTTGCCTCTGCTGAACTGCTCTGTGGTTGCTGCCGGCAATTTGTAACGCATTCCCCCCTGGATGCAGACTTTTCTATTTGTGTGTACTCATATGCTTTGTTCCTAAAAGCAAATGTTCCACTTGGGGATGCTGTATCTTTAGCTTGAACTTTAACAACAGGGAAAGAGATGATGGCTGCTGCTACAGCATGAGGCAGATCCTGTGGGAATACTTGAGAATGCACAGAATATGCAGAGTGAGCCCCAAATCCCCACACTACAAGCATCAGCTTCCTTTCTACGGAAGCAGATAGGGCCAACTACATAAACTAAAAAGAGGCTTCCAATTTTCTCTGCAACAAATATCATTACAAAGTTTTCTCTTACTCTATGTTTATCCTTGCCAATTTTGTTCATGTGAGTTGTCAGAGTTAACAATAACAACAACAACAACAACAACAACAACATTTGATTTATATACCGTCCTTAAGGACAACTTAACACCCACTCAGAGCAGTTTACAATGCGTGTTATTATTATCCTCGTGACAATCATCATGTGAGGTGGGTGAGGCTGAGAGAGCTCCAAGAAATTGCTGTGACTGACCCAAGGTCACTCAGCTGGCTTCAAGTGGAGGAGTGGGGAATCTAACCTGGCTTCCCAGATTAGAGTCCTGCCGCTTTTAACCACTACACCAAACTGGCTCTCAGTTCTACTCGTTCAGGACCCATCTTCCCCACAGTCTGTAGAAATTCAATTTCTGTGTCAGGATGTGGTAGGAGCGTCAACTCCAGATATGTGCATGCAAATCCTCACACATGGACATTAATGTGCCATGTGGCTCGCAGCCCCCAATTTTTCACACTGCTGAGGCTTACTTGGAACATCTGACAGCAGCTTGAATGACAACTTGTGGAACTCACTGCCATGCCATAACAGCAATGGCCAGTAGTTTAGAAGAAGAGTTCAAAGTATTTGTTTGTTCTCAATAAAATCATCCATAAAACACAACATCTTGTTGGACTTAGGTAGGGCTCAATACAAGCATGAGCATAAAAACATGGCTCAAAATCAAAAGGTTCCCATGATCCAAAAGATTAAACTAGTAAATGTTTAACCGTTAGCTAAAATATCAATATGCCTTCTATAAGAGTTAGATCAAGGTCCTCATAACTCCATCAGTCAAGATGGTTTCAGGACATGGTCATGGTGTTTTAGTGCCCAAGAGACAATTTTTTCCACTGTTTCCGTAATCCTCCTGTTAGACCCCGAAAAAAAGATTTAACAGATGGTCATCCATAAAGTGGGCTGGAAAAGTAGCTATAAGCAAAGATAGTATGGCCATTTCCACACACGTTGAATAATGCACTTTCAATGCACTTTTGCAATCCTTTTGAAGTGGATTTTTTGTTCCACACATGGAAAATCAGTTTCAAATGTTCACTAAAGAGTATTGAAAGTGGATTATCCAACATGTGTGGAAGCAGCCTATGTTAGCTGTTTTCTTAGCATACATCTTACAGGAAAACAGAAAATGTTTATCAGACTACACTTCCAGGGATCTTTTTGTCTGCGTGTTACTAAAAGGGGAGTTGACAAATTCAGAAAGGATGGGACCATCAGCGGCTACTAGCTACGATGACTAAATGGAGCCTCCATGTTCAGAGGCAATAATCTTTGCAATATCGATGCCGGGGCTAACAACAGGATGGGGGGGGGCTTCTATGCCCTACTTGTTAAGCTTCTGAGGATATTTGGCTGGCCACTGTGTGAAACAGGACGCAGGACTCGATGGACCACTGGTCTAACCCAATAGAACTCTTCTTATGTAAGAATGTTTTTCCTAGTATATCTTTCACATAAAGAACAAAAACATCTTGCTTTTAAAACCAGGCAGACTCTTGCAGACTCAATGAACACAGCATAGATCAGATGCTGTAGCCCCTCCAGCAATGCGCAACGGTATGAGAATGTTACAAGCATGCCCCTGTTTTCAAAGCTCTGCCCAATGTCGGAAGGCACAGCATTTGTCTTAATGCCACAGGTTCTTTCTCCAGCTGCGGACTAGCCCAGTGAGGGCAATCAGCAATTACTTCTCAGGTAAATTCCCCTTTCCTTTTCATTCTGCCTGCAAGGCAAGCCTAGCTCTTGCCAGTGGGGGCCAAAACTTTTTTTTTTGAAGCATTTGCCTTCAGCCTGTTCAACAGTTAATTTGCCATTGCCAGTTGAATCTGATTAATTGCAGCTCTAAGAAGCTGGGATGCTTTTCTGTTAACAGCTCATCTTATAGATCCAAGTGGAGGCAACATCGGCGGAGGGCACAGGACACCCTGCTTGGCACTTGGCTTGTTCTGTCAGCATCAGAAACATCCACTAGCAACTACGGTTGTCAGAAGAACAGGCGCCAGGCATGGAGACAGTCCGTTTAATTAATGATACATTATAGATTTTTTTCCACCCACCCATCCTGACCTTTCCCTCCATGTGGGTTTTTTTTCAGTTTCAATGAACTTCATCCGTAGTTTGAAACACCTACAATCACGACTGTTCTAAAAGTGTTAACTTGCTGCCCATCTGCATCTTTTGCTGACCTCTGATTTCTCCTGTTGCTAATGCTGTCAGTCGTCTGTCCACCTCCACCACCACCCACACAGCTCTCCCACTTCCTCTTCTGTTCCTCATCCATTGTGCCCTGTTAATAATACACTGGTTAGAAGCCTTACAAAATTGGTGCATTTCAGGGCTTTTTTTCTGGGGAAAGAGGTGGTGGAACTCAGGACCGCAGAATGACATCACTTTGGGTCAGCTGGAACAAGGGGGAAGTTTTTTAAAGTTTAAATCGCCCTCGGCGAAAATGGTCACATGGCCGGTGGCCCCGCCCCCTGATTTCCAGACAGAGGGGAGTTTAGATTGCCCTCCTCACCACACGGTACAGAGGGCAATCTAAACTCCCCTCTGTCTAGAGATCAGGGGGCGGGGCCACCAGCCATGTGACCATTTTCAAGAGGTGCCAGAACTCCGTTCCATCACATTCCTGCTGAAAAGAAGCCCTGGTGCATTTATTGATGAAACGATGGGCTGTGAATCTGGGGATTTTCGTGGGGTGGATCTTTTTAAGAGAACTATGTTTCTAGTTCTTACCATTTCCGAGGAAAGCCTAGAAGTGGGATTTGTAGATATAATGATTTGATTTAATTTAATTTAATTGATATTTTTACCTGCTCTCCCCATGAGTGGGTCAGGGCTGGTTACAACACTATAATAACAATAAAACACTATAATGACAATAAAACAATTTAAAACACAATACATGGGAATAAAAACCATCATATTATCCAGTTAAAACCAGGTTACCCAAGATGGCTATCAGTGTTCACCATATACACCATCACTCAATGGGGTAGGGCAGGCAGATGATATATGATACCAATAATTGAGTGTACCACTGATTTTGCTGTTTCTCTTTCACACACAGCCACACACATGCATAGAAATGTACATACCAAATTTCACCTACTGTGTCACGTTATCATTTCTTTTTTTATTTCTCCCTCTCTCTCTGACTCGTTCTGACAGCATGTCAGGAAGCAATTAGAAGAATGCATGGCAAAGTTACAATGGATAAGATTTATTTATTTATGCGATTTATACCCTGCCTCCCCTTATATGTGCTCAAAATTACGTAGAAGATACAAATAAATCAGTAGGTAGCTGCCATTCCCTAAAGTGCTTCCTGACTATAAATGCTCCCTGTCTACCGATACAGTACTTCCTGACAATAGCTATCTGATTCAAAAGAACCCTAGGGGTTAAGATAGAGCAGCAGGGAGATGTGTGAATGGAAATGGGGGTGGGGGGAGGAAGTGATCCCCTGCAGGAAAAAATGGTTAAACCTGCTCTCCCTCCATGTCACATCCATGATCTGAATCCTGCCCTGCAATTCAGCTTACTTTTGAAAGCTCTTTGACAGTTCTTCCAGAGCCCTTTGAAGAAACAGAAAAAATATATACAAATTGTATTTGGGGTGTATTCACTACATATGTATATACATGCTGTCAAGTGACAACCAACTTATGGCAACACCAGCAAAGTGCTTTCAAGGCAAGTGAGAAGCCATTGCCTTCCTCTTCAGAGTCTTCCTTGAGTGTCCCCCATCCAGGTACTGGCCCTGCTTAGCTTCTGAGATCTGATGAGATTGGGCTATACCATATCTCCTTCCCTATTGTGTCTTCTCTACCCCAAGCCAAATTCCAGTGTTTCTTGAGGTGGTGAAACATCACCCCAAGATTGTTTGCAGTGGCAAAACTCAGTGCGCTTCAAAACACCGAGAGCCTTGAGACACATTTTGACATGAAATGGAATCTTTCTTTTGCTTAGATTTTGCCCCTCCTTTTGCATATTAAGGTACTTGCATCAGTTCCATTCCTTTATAAAGCTGCTATTTTCCAGCAGAGGCTGCTGAGCCATACGTAGATTTCCTGCCCTGAGCAGGTGATTAGCCTACAAGGTCCTCAGCATTCCGAGAACGCCAAAAACCCAATAACATTGATATAACCATGGCTACGATTTCTTCAAGATTTGTTTCAATTATGTGTACACACCCTCCTTCACAAGGGGAAAACCATCACTCCCAAAGAACCTTGATGTAATCATATGTACACTCACATCATATTTCTTTTACGTGAGTTTAATCAGTGCACATATGCACATTGGTAATAATGATAATAATTGTGTGCCATCAGGTTGCAACCAACTCATGGCAACCTCTCATGGGGTTTTCAAGGCAAGAGATGAGCAGAGGTGGTTTGCCATTGCCTTCACCTGCATAGCAATCTCAGTCTTCCATGGTGGTCTCCCATCCAAGTACTAGAGATGGGCATGAACAGCAATACGAACTAAAAAAAACCCATGGACAGCCCAATCTGCTGTTCGCGAACAAGCTGTTCATGAGGCCCCATTCTAAACGAACAGGTGGTCATTGCAAGCCTCATTTGTTGCTGTTCGTTGCTGTTCATCAAGCCAGACAGTCTGGCACCTGCGATCAATTCCCTTGGCATCTTAGGCAGGGATTGTCTGAACTCTGTCTGAACTCCTACTGTTGCCCTGGAAACCCCAATCTAAACCCAATTTAGCTTAATAGGCATGTCTTCCTTCCAAGTGTGGACTGGAGCTCCAAATTTGTTACAAGAGGAAAAGACCAGGGGGGAGGGGGGCTCCCAGCTCTGGCTTTCAGGGAGAGACAGCTGCTGTTAGAGAGACAGAGTGAGTGCATTGGAGCTTGAATTTTCTTTGTGTGTGGTGGGATAGGGAATGGATCTACCCCTTCAGGTTCCAGGGCTGCTGCCAGGCTCTGGGGCCAAGCTATTATTTATTATTGGTACTTTTCCTGCTGCTTGCTCAGGTAGGGTTTCTGGGAGTGGTGCAGTAGGGATCTTGATGGCTGGAGGAGAGCCTGCTGGCCCCCACGAACAACGAACATGTTCGTGAACAGGATCGTGTTCATCAATGTTTGTTGTTTGTGGATGGCAACAAACACTGAACACTATGTTCATTTTTTCCCTGTACTACCAAGTACTAAGAGTAGCCAACCCTACTTAGCTTCCAGGCTCTGCCACGATCAGTCTGGTCAGGGCTATTCAGGCTGTTACTTTGGTAATACAGAGGGAAATAAAAACTACAGAAAAGCTATGGTGAACTGAGCATGCATGAAGCTCTGTACAACATTTGGGAAAGGAACACAAAATGATGGAGGCTTTCCAAGGATGAAGTTCAACAGGCTTAGAGGCTGCAACTATAAGAGTAGCTCTCTTAAGATGTAAGAATCCATGTGTTAGGGAAAACTTTTATTACCTCTGTTTGCCAGTTACGAGATTCCCCTTCTCTCCTTGTCTGAATAATAAATCAAGACTTCAGACTTGGTGATCTTAGAAGCAGAAAAGGTTTATTATGAGAAGTTCTCAAATAAGCCTGATACACACACTACTACAGCAGGATGAATGCCAACAACAGCACCTACATTTATACCATCACACAGGCATGATGCAAGTAAACAACAATTGCTTACGGTACAGAGGATTATTACAAGAATATATAAACAATCAAGTGAATGTCTCATGATGTTCGGAACGTGATAGATTGACAGGTCGAGATTATGTTTCCTTTCAAGTCACGTATCAGAAAGTCTCTATGGTTATTTCTACATTGCTAAGGAAGAACATACCCAAGGCTGAGAACAGGGCAGAAAGGAAACGTATAATTTGTTCTCAGAGTTCAAAACTGTGTACAGCAAGAGCTTCATTTTATTACAAAATGGAATGAGGGCTGATAAGCACACAGGGAGAAGAGCTCTTTAGTTAATTTAGACCACACATATAGAAAACAATAGAGCACCCTAAAAATTCCCTAACACTATGCATAGCAGGAGGCCACATAGACCCTTCCATTATGTGCAGTCACTATATTGTCTAAAATGAGCAATGCATGGATTTTCAGCGTCAGAATGTACATACCAGAACCCTGAAAAGTCAGGGCGTTGTTTACTATGCAAAGAAGTAAACATACGTGCAAAGTGCAAACACATGAACCTGACTTAGACTGAATCAGATCATTGGTCCATCAAGGTCAGAGCTGTCTACTTAAACCAGCAGCAGCTCTCAAGGGTCTCAGGTGGAGACCCCCTGCTACCTGATCTTTTTTAATGGGAGATGTCAGGGATTGAACCTGGGACCTTCTGCATGCCGAGCAGATGTTCTACCACTGAGCCGCAGCCCTTTCCATCTCAGGGAGCATGGCAACTGCACATATTAGGAAGATCATTAGAAGTACACACTTCTGATTTGTGCAATGATAACATCTGAAAAGGGCTCAGGCCATAATGTGGGGAGAAATTATGATGAGGAGAATTTCCAAAGTATCCTTGGAAGCCAATGATGTGCTAAGTTGGCTGGCTGGGCTGCTTCAGAAGGGAAGCTTTCCAAGGGGAAATGAGCCAGGCAAGTATCACATGAAAGTTAATGCTAGTTCAAACATACCATCCTTATTTATTGCGGCTGTCTCCGCTGGTATTCGAATGACTTAGAGCCGTCAGTGCATTTAGGTAGAAAGATCGCTCGTAATGTGTAGCTACACGAAATGGAGAGATATAATGATGGGACTTTCGTTTGGCAATCAGGATGTTTACAGCCGTCAGGTAAGTGACAATTTGCATCTCTTGCCAAGAACATTTGATAAGCCAAATGATTTTTCTCCTTTCCCTGGAACGATAGGACCTATGATCCATGGTCCAAAGTACACCTGCTTTTAAAAAAGGTTCCAGTGAAATTAATTAGACTAATTACTTCCACGTCAATGTGCTTTCCAAGGGAGTTGCCAGGAACATCAGTTTCAAAGAGTTGTTTTAAAAACAGATGAAAGGCGCTTAGGTGTCCAATTCCAAGAAAAAAAGATAAGTCAAAGGGTTTCTGTTCTATCCTTTTATGAATAAAGACTACATATAAACATGCAGCACAAAAGCAGGGTGCTGCTTTCAGAAGACAATTCAAGGAGCTAATGCTGCTTATTGATTGCTCGGAGGGCACAAACAATTTCACTTGCTCTTCCCGTCACTGATAATGACATTATCAATAATAGCCCTTGCTCTGGAAAATGAATTTGAGACCTCTTTTGTCAAGACTTTCCATTCATTCACCTTTATAGCCTGTGCGTGGCACAAACCAGAAAGCTACTGGAAAGAAATGAGTTTCATTTACTCCAACCGTTTGTCTGCCCTCAGGATCCCGCCCCTTCCTGCCACAGGTATTAATGGAAAGTAAACACTAAATGTGTCTGACCACCTAACCACTCCGGTTCCCTCTTGCTGGCTCTCTGACATTTCCGTCTCCAGCCCCTTGCTGCCTAATGCATTCCGTTTTAATTTTAGCCAGTGCCTTCTTTACAAGGGGAGACGTTTGTCATTTGTTTTCATTCGCATCTGCCTCAGCATTCCAATATTTCACACAGGGATTCGGCACAGTTATCAGCTCCTCAAACTAGTAGACAGGCAGCATGAGGGTTTTTTAAATGATTTCTTCCTGCTGGGATCAGCATTTCTCGTCCCTTCCTGAGGCAACTTCCTCACCTTCCACCCCCATGTTGAGGGTTTGCACAGGACCTATATGTTTCTCGGCTTTAAGTCTTGGTAGGCCTTGTGATCACTCCAGGATTGCAGGAAGCATTCTGCATTAGAGGGGGCTGTAACCATTCAGAATGAGGCTAGACCAGTGACCCTCAAAGGGGTGATGGCCGGCACTATGGTACCCACTGATGGAGTTTCCAATGCCTATGTTATTTGCCTCCAAAGCATTTCTCCTCTCAAGAAATAGCCCATCTTCACTTTCCGCCACTTCACTGGAGAAGAAGGATGCTTCAAAAGAGCCCAGAAGGCATCATGTCAGTGCAGGTAACACCCATTCAGGGGAAAAAGCCTCCTTCATCATAGGAGGCTGCTTGGCTTCCAGCGTCCACCATTTTGTGATTGGGCTGCCATGGTAGCCATTTTGTGATGGCACTCTTTCCCCATTCTCAAACCCCACAAAGTTCTAACAGACTTAACATGATTGGAAACCCCTGGGCTGAGCAGTCTGCCAGTTGTTCAGCTCTCATGATGGCAACACACAAACACAACATGAGCTGAACTGGCAGTGGTTCAAGTGTCCAAAGTCCAACTGCAGCATCGCACTGCCTCAACATTATCTTCATGTTGCAGAGGAGTGGCTTGCTCATGGCCACTGATTGCGCATGGGCCAGGGGTAGGGATTTGCAGCTCCCAAAACGGGCCCATTCTGCCATGGATCAGGCCCATTTTGAGGTGCTGCAGAGCACAGGAATGCTCCTGCACTCCACAACACCTCAAAAACGGGCCCGATCCACAGCAGAATGGCCCATTTCAGGAGCTGTAGAGTGCAGAAGCGCTCCGCAGTGCCCGAAAATGGGCCTGCCCAGGGGCCACGCAATGACATCACTCCTGAAGTGGTCATCATTCCTGTGGGGGGGCGCATGCACACTCCGCACACGCTCACCCCCCTCTCCCTAAAGGTAAGTGCCAGGCCCCTGTCCCCCACTGGGAGGTTGAGGGGGCCTGGCAACTCTAATCAGAGGGGATGAGAGCTCTTATTTATGCACTGCTTTTCACCACAACGCAGACTCAAAGTAGCTTACAGTGTCATTCTTCCCTCACCCATTTTAATCCTCACAACAACCCTGTGAGGTAGAATAGACAGAGTGACTGGTCCAAGGTCACTCAGGGAATGCTCAATAGAAGATTCAAACTTAGTTCTCTAAGAATTTACTTCAGTTGCTACATTGCACTGGCTGTCATGCACCACAGGAGTCTGGATAGATCTCAGCTCTGCTTTCCCTCCTTCCTCTGGCCTGCCTTTCTTTCCCTCTCTTTGTGCCTCTATCTTTATCTTCTCTCTTTATCCTCTTAACAACAGATCTAAATGCATTTTGCACCCTCCTCTCTAGCTTCAGAAAAAGATGCAGCATAATGAGCAAGAAAATCCTCCTCCAAATTTGTATAAATAGAGCCTGGATTAAAGTGGCCTTAAGGGTGGCACGGCTTTGTGGGTGGCAGTGTTCTAGAAGGAAACATTCCCTCTTCTCTCCATGCTACAATCCACCAGGAATGCTCTGTTCCTGGACATTTGCTTGAGCCAAACTGCACAAGCAGAAGGAAGGATGAAAGTTGCCCAGTTGAGCTTGGCAGCAATAGTGAGTTGGGCCTGCTGCCAGAGACGATACACAAAGATCCCTACAGCTCACATTCAAGTCCACGCCACATGAATTGTTGGAGGCTGCAAATCATCAGCATGCAGGGCTTTTTTTCAGCTGGAACGTAGTGGAACAGAGTTCCGGAACCTCTTGAAAATGGTCATGTGGCTGATGGTCCTGCCCCCTTATCTCCAGACAGAGGGGAGTTTAGATTGCCCTCCATGCCACAATCTGACCTCCCCTCTGTCTGGAGTTCAGGGGGCGGAGCCACCAGCCACGTGACCATTTTCTCCGAGGGCAGCCCACTGAGTTCCACCACCTCTTTTCCCAGAAATAAAAGCCCTGTCCGCATGTGTTTAAGGCCTTCCTTATTCTTCTCAATAGAGTTAATTGCAACTGAACACCAGACAGGTCTTTCAGGCAACCACCGGGAGGTGTGGAAGTGGTACTCACCTGGACTTCTCACTCACGAATGCAAAATGTGTGCACACTCCCAGCCCCGTACATGATGACGTCACTTCCAGAAGTGGAGTGCAGGAGTGCACATAACATTTTGAGATTATTCTTAAAGAATTTGCCCTGGCATGAAGCTTGTGCACAATTCCATGCTCCAGAAGTGACATCATTGCACACAGGACCAATGGATTTAGAATTAAGAAGCTCTACTTCGACTGTCCTTGTGAGCACCTCCCCCCTACTTCTCATCCAATGCTTTAATTAAGAATTATTTTAAATTTCCACATATTTTGAAATATCTTTCAATTCTATATATCTCTTACGTGAATTGGGCCTGGTATTCTTTATTTCCACATAATTTTCCATTTCCCTCACAAAACATACACATTTCTTAATGTTAATTAGCATCCTGCATGATAATTAACACATAGACTGTACCAATAAATTCCATATCTACAATCTCAGCAGGCCAAAGCAGAGATCCAAAACTGTTACAAAAATATCACAAGAAGCCTGAGATTTGAAAACAGTTCTTATCAGGGTGGATTTGATTTAAACCGAATCAATTTAAATCACGATTTAAATCACTAGTCAGTAAGACTAGATTTAAATCATGGTTTTCTACATAAAGGCCGATTCCGCACGGCTTACCTGAAGTCGGGACGTTGCAGAACATGCCAGAAAAAATGCAGAAGATCGCGTTTTCTTGTGCGAGTTTTACGTGATATCGCGTAAAACTCGCGTGAGAAAACACAATCTTCCGCGTTTTTTCTGGCATGTTCCGCAACGTCCCGGCTTCACGTAAGCTGTGCAGAATCGGCCAAAGACTCGTTCTTTTCTGCATAAAGACTCCTCACACTTAGTTTCTTGTGCAGATCTATTCCCAACAATCTTCTATTCATTGGATTTTTTTGAAACTTAGCACTTAAGAGATAAGGGGTTGGTTCTGGGTACAAAGATTTGCAAAGGAACGATGGGATTAAGGTCTTTGTCTCAACTGTGTATGTTTATTTTATTACCATTTTGCTGTGAAGAAGAGACGTGATCTCTGCAGACACAAATTCACAGTTTTGAGAACTGTAAAACCAAACATCTGTGACAATATCTTCTAGATAGAAAAATTGCGCAATAATCTTACAGAAACCTCTGGAAGAGCATGACACTGTGAATGGATTAATAGAATCCATTTACCAAAAAATTTAAACATTGCATGAATATACAGCCTCATGCTACATAATTAAAAACTAATCCTTATTTCATGACGATAACCTTTGGACTATAATGTATCTTAAATAGAAAACTATTTGCTCAGGGAAGTGGAGCAGACTCTTCTTTACATTCTACAAGTTTAGCACTAAACATTGCCACAAGTAAAATGAAATATGTGTCCAGTTCTAAAATGGTGCCAAAGTTGTTACAAATCATATTCAAGCAAGAGACATGGCGTTTGAGTAGCCAAATTAGCACATCTGCAGGCTGTAATTCAAAATAAGATACAACTTCAGCAGATGGGGTGCCTGAAGGGTCCCATCTCCCACTTGTCTTTATTTGTATTTCAGTTTAGTTCTCTGCTTTTCACTTTTGGTTCTGTAGTCATTTGTAATGTATATACCTGTTGAACGGGACCGCCTCTCCCTTTACGTGCCTCAGAGGACACTCTGATCAGGTGACAAACAACTATTGGTGATCCCTGGCCCCAGGGAGACCCGCCTAGCCTCCACCAGAGTCAGGGCCTTTTTGGTCCTGGCTCCAACCTGGTGGAATGCTGTCCAGTGAGACAGGGCCTGGGCCGTTTCCAGATGGCTTACCTGCACCTAGAACGTTGCGCCACGTTGCAGGGAAAACGCGAAATATCACGTTTTCTCACGCGAGTTTTGCGCGACGTTGCACAAAACTCGTGCGAGAAAACATGATATTTTGCATTTTCCCCGCAACGTGGCGCAACATTCCGGGTGCAGGTAAGCCATCTGGAAATGGCCCTGGCAGGATTTGTTATCCTTCCACCGGGCCTGTAAGACAAAGCTGTTCCACCAGGCGTATGGTTGAGGCTGAGCTGGGCCCCCACTGGCCAAATAGAGGTGAATGGGTCCCTCCCTACTAGAGGCATCCACCATCCAACTTTTTAACAAATTTTGCAAGTAACTTTCAATATTGTGGATTAAGTGGCAAATTGATGGATTGACTGTGTTGCTTTCTTGTACCTTTTAAAAAATATTTATATTGTACTGTTTTATATTGTTGTTTTAAAATCGTAAAATCTAAGTTTTTAGTGTAATTTCTACAGAATGTAATCCGCCCTGAGCCTAGGGTTACCAGCCTCCAGGTAGTGACTGGAGATCTCCTGGAATTACAACTGGTCTCCAGGCCACAGAGATCAGTTCACCTGGAGAAAATGGCTACTTTTGGGGGTGGACTGTATGGAATTATGCCATGCCAAGGTCCTTTCCCTCCTCAAACTCCACTTTCTCCAGATTTCTCCAGGTTTCACACACACACACCCCAGATCTCCAGGAATTTCCCAAGTTCAAGCTGGCAACCCTACCTGAGCCTGCCCGTTCGGGGAGGGTGGAATAGAAATTGAAAGTAAATAAATAAATAAATAAAAATGCATCTACTGAGTCAGATCATGGCTCTATCAAGGTCAGTATTGCCTGCTCTGACTGGCAGCAGCTCCCCAGGATCTCAGACAGAGGCCCTTCATATCACATGCTCCATGATCTTTAACTGGAAATGCAGGGCCTTCAACCTGGATGGGACCTTCCGTATGTAGAGCACTCTATGACTAAGCCACAGTCTCTCAGCAAAAGAAGTATGGAATACATGAAGGTGCCATATCCAGAGTAAGACCAATGGTCAATCAAAGCAGGGGTGCCAGACCCCCGGTGGGGGCAGGGGTTCCCACGCTGCCCCACATCCCGCCCCCACTTACCTGGCCAGCTGGGGGCGTGCACCCTCTGTGTGTGCTCCCCTACAGAGCTGCATGCTCCCATGGATCGGGCCTGTTTTGGGACGCTGCGGCATGCAGGAGCACTCCTGCGCTCCACAGCGGCTCAAGACAGGCCCAATCCAGGCCAAAACGGGCTCGTTTTGAGGCGCTGCGGAGCGCAGGAATGCTCCTGGGCTCCGCAGCGCCTCAAAATGGGCCCGATCCACGAGCGTGTTTTGGACTGCTGTGGAGTGCAGGAGCATTCCTGCGCTCCACAGCAGCCCCCAACACGAGCGGAGCATGGGTGCTCAGGGGGGGGGGTGCTGTGTGATGATGTCACTTCCCAGAAGTGACATCATCGGGCTTTGCGGAAGCCAGGCCCCGATCCCCTGCTGGGAGATTGAGGGGGCCTGGCAACCCGAAATCAAAGTCAGTCTTGTCTACTCTGACAGGCAGTAAGTCTCTGGGATCTCAGGTAAAGAACCTTCCTATTGTCTACTGCTGTTTCTTTTTAAGTAGAGATGTTAGGGTCGGAACCTGATACCTTGGACATGCAAAGCAGATGTTCTTCTACTAAGCCACGGCTGCTTGCTTGATTATATACCCAATTTAGGTAATATATAACACACACAATTTACATAATGTCTAATATGCGAACAATGCTGATAGAATTGGACAAAAAAATGCACAGGGAAAATTCAATACAGAGAAACAGAAAATGGTGTGAAAATGAAAGTGTCGTGGTTTTAATTTGCACAAGGCAGAAGTGAAACCAAATTGGGCATTTAGGGGTCAGAACAGCAGGGATGAGCAATTCACATTCTGAGTACAGGAGAAAATGAGGAGGGGCAGAAATACCAAATCTTTAGCTACACTCTTTTTCAATCCATCCCTTTGCAATTCATTCAACATTACATTAGTCACTCCAGTTATTCACAATCTGAAACATTCCCAAGGGTTTTAGGGTCAAAAGACCTCTTTTCAAGAGAACCCTTCTTTAAAAAAGAAGAAACATGTTCTCCTTGATTTAGAGTAGATTGTTTCCTTCTGCATAAACCAGAACTAAGAGTAAAAGGATGCAGGGCTTTTTTTCTGGGAGAAGAGGTGGCGGAACTCAGTGGGTTGCCCTTGGAGAAAATGGTCACATTGGCTGGTGGCCCCACCCCCTGATCTCCAGACAGAGGGGAGTTGAGATTGCGGCGTGGAGGGCAATCTAAACTCCCCTCTGTCTGAAGATCAGGGGGCGGGGCCACCAGCCAATGTGACCATTTTCAAGAGGTTCCGGAACTCTGTTCGGCCACGTTCCAGCTGAAAAAAAGCCCTGGGAGGATGCAATCCCTTAAGAACATTTCCACTTGGGGCGGAGGGTGGATTCTCTTCATTCAAAACACTTTGGAAACATTCTTTAAAAAAAAAAAGTTGTGACTAGCTGGAATGCACCCAAATACAGAATGAAGGCAGTTTGGTAGTTTTATCACCTCTTGGTAGTTTTACCACATCTGTGACTGATTTAAACATATGCATCCTTGGCTTGCTTCATGTGGAAACACTTAGGTGTAATACCACAGGCTGTGCATTCATACAGTTTGCAGATGTCCTTTTGCAATCTCTTCTCCCACTTATCCATTGCAATTCATGTCCCAATAAATCCCTCCTTCCCAGCAAATCTTGTTTTGAAAAAAGGCTGGTACTGGTATGTAGTCTGTAATATTTTGACAGGAGTAATGTGATAGTTTGCCCCTGGTCCTTAGACTGCAGGCCACCCTTACCTCTTCCCAAGTGCCCCTGGGTGAACTCACAGAGTCCCTTTTGTGGGTAGGCCTACTGGTGGGGAATTGCCAGTCCCAATTTCCTGCCCTTGAAGAACTGAGGAGAAAAAATAGGAGAAAAAAATGGCCTCCACTGAAGGTCTCTCTAAATGTGCAATGGAGAGACCAAATGGCCTCAGAATGCCTCCACAGGGAGGGAGGGGCTCCTCCCCCCCAAGCCTTTTCCCCATGTCAAAATATCATGAAGGAGTTTTTCCCACCTGTTTTTACTGTTCCACATGCACAAAATACTCCATATGAGGCAGAAAAACAGGGGAAAATCCTCCCTCCTGTGCTATTTTGACTGGAACTTGAGGGGGGAGGGGAAGCCCGTCTTCCCCCTGTGGAGGCAGTCCATGGTTGTATAGGCTCACCTTTATGATTTAACAGCAATTCCCCAAAGCTGCTGTGGACCTGCAGGGAAACCTGCACGTCTAGAGAGACCCTTAGTGCAGAGAAATTGGAAGCAAAAATGGCCTCCGCTTAGTGACGCTTTAAGAATTTCCCCTAGTCCCTTTAGCAAAGTCTACAGAAGGCAACCTACAGCATTATCCATTACATCACATCCTCCCCAGACTCTGCACTCCCCAGGCACCATCCCCTAAATCTCCTGGCATTTGCTGATGCAGTGTTGGAAATCCTATTTGTGGGATAAAGGCGGGGCTCAAAACATCTTACTACATTATAGGGTCAGCATGTTCCAGATGACTCACCTCTATCCCAGTGCGCAGGTGCGCTCATGCACCCCTAGCAAAGATAAGAGGTGAGTTCTCGTGGCTGGTTGGCACAGGAGAGTGTCATCCTGCCTGCTCCCTTACCCCTGCTGTGCTCCCTGCACCTCCAACTGCCCCATTCAGCTGGAAAGGGGCCAAACCGGGCGGCCGGCAGACACACAGGAGACCATCAGACTGCCTGCTTCACTTACCCTGATGTGTTCCCCACACCTCCAGCCGCCCAGTTCAGCCCAAAAGGGATCAAACTGGGCAGCTGGCAGGTGCAGGAGAGCGTCAGCCTGCCTGCTCCCCTCCCCCCGCCACGCTCCCTGCGCCTCCCCAGCTACCCGGTTCAGCTCAAACAGGGCTGAACTGGGCGACTGGTGGGCAGAGGAGTGAGTCAGGCTGCCTGCTCCCTTCCCCTCCACTGCACTCCCTGCTGTGCCAGCCACCAGGTCTGGCCCAAATGGGGTCGAACTGGCCAGCTGACAAGTGCGGGAGAATGCCAGGGCACCTGCCCCCTCCATTGGGGCACTGGGGAGGGGGCAATGCCAGGCCCGGCTGCCTTGCCCTCCCCACCACCAGATTGGGGTGGCAGAGGTGGCAATGCCTGGCCCACCTGCCCTGCCCTTTCTAGAGCCCATTGTATTTTTCCCCCACAATGGGCTTTGTTACTGGTTTTAAAATAAAAATAAATCAACATGTGCGTACAAAACAATGAGTGTAAATGGAAGTGGGAATGAATGTACTGGCCTCACCTAGGGTTGCGAGACTGCCCCTGCAACATCCCCCTATGTGCATTTCCCATAAGACAGGTGCACGCAAATGGCAGCTGCTTCCTTCATGGTCCAGTCATTTCCACTTATACCAGTAAGGCTGAAAGGTGCATGAAGGGCTGGTACCTGTTCCCTCCAGCGCTCTTTCCAGCACAAAAAAAAGAGATTGCCTCAGGCAGCAACGGACAAGAAAAGATTGTTGTGCAGTATCACAGGGATGTCTGAGGCAATCTCCCATTTCCGATGGAGGCCAAAGCGCCACCAGGTCTCTCCAGCTGCTGGCCGGGTTTCTGTTTGCAGCTTTAGCAGATGCTCCGTCATCCTGACCCTTGGCTCCTCATCTGGAGAAGGAGGGTACAGCACAAACCAGGGACTGCTGAGCTGTCATTGTCCCTTTCATATATTCACAACATCTTCTCTGCCTCCCCACCTCCCTTTGCTATTAAGATTAGTCTTGCCTTCCCTGACTTGCTGATGTACCTCTCCGACAGCTGCCTCTGCGATACCAGACTCACCTGCTTTATTAATCCCTGGGATGAGCACTCTTACCCTTCCCAGGCAGCTCTTAAAAACTGATCTGCTGAAGCATCTATTGATTTGAGGCTTTATTAACACTAATCACTCTCTGTGCTCGTAGAGGTTATGGAACGGGGCGTCCTTTGATAGAGTCTCCTCCATGCAAGTGCTGCTACACGAGGTAGGTCCCTTTGGCCTTGTCCCCCACAAGCAATTTTACATGAATTATAATATCACTGGCACATCTCCTTCAATATTAGATCCTGCATGGAGCACTCCCATAGCCCAGTGCCACCAAAATCTTAACAGATGTGGTGCGCAGAAAAGAGTTACCCTGTTCAAAGGCAGACAGATTTTAAAGGAAGGCCTTCACTGGGGAGATGGGTGGAGTTGGATGCTTGCATTAGATGTAGAGGCTTAGAGGGTAAAGCTGCAGTAGGGTTGCCAAACTCCAGGTGGGCCTTGGAGTTCTCGCAAAATTTCAAATGACCTCCAGGTAATCAGTTCCCCTGAAGAAAATGGTGGCTTCAGAGGGTGGACTCTGTGCCATAAATAACCTTGTGCTTATATACCACTTTTCTGGACAAATTAGTGCCACACTCAGAGCGGTTTACAAAGTCAATATTATGGTTATCCCCACAGACACCCTGTGAGGTAGGTGGGGCTGAGGGAGCTCTAACAGAGCTGTGACTGACCCAAGATCACACAGCTGGTTTCATATGGAGAGTGGGAAATCAAATCCGGTTCTCCAGATTAGAGTCCTGCCGCTCTTAAAAACCACCAAATTGGCTTATCACATGAACTCCTTTCCCCTTTCCCTTCCCAGGCTTTGCACACAAATTTCCAGGAATTTCCCAACCTGTAGCTGGCAACCTAAGCCTCAGCCCTGGGGTAAATCCTGTGTTGCTGGTCCTCTGAAGGGGCCATGGAATCCTGCACTCCTGTTTCTTAAGAAAAGTTTAAAAATTGCTGTTGGGTCAATGGCTCTCTAGGAATCACTGAAAACTCTGTGTTAAACCAGCTGTGGCCACTGAGAGGCAGGGCAGGCAAGAGAAGCAGTTCTGCCTGCTTTCAGCTTCTCATGATGGCTGCTTTCTCTTGTATGAGTCAGGCAGTCCTAACTGGGTAAGTGTGCCTTTAAGGCCTCCCTCACAAAAGGCTCTTGCACAGACAGGAAGGAGGAGGGAAGGCTTGGCTCCCAAGTCAGAGTGTGAGTGAGTGAGTGTGAGTGAGTGAGAGTGAGTGTGAGTGAGTCTTGATGAACAGACTAATCCTCCTCACCTTTCCCTATACTTGGAGGTCCTACAAAAATGGAGTGCTGAAAAATGCACTGGCACAGGCTCCGGAAGCTGAGGCTCAAGACTAGAGGTGTGCGCTTCAGATTTCCTATTCGGATTATTAACCCGAATAGGACCTGATTTGTATAGATTCGGGGGTTCCCAAATCGGCCCCAGCATTGCTGATTAGGGAAGCCCGATTAGGGAAGCCCGAAGCAAAGCTTTCCGAAGCATTCGTAACACTTTGGAAAGCTTTGTGTAGAGAAGCAGCAGCACTTACCTTGCCCTTTGCAAATGTAAGAAAAGTGCTGCTGCTGCTTTCAAAGCTCCCCACATCGTTTTCACCTGATGGGAGAGGGGAAGAGGGAGTTCCCTCTTCCTCCCTCCCATTGGATGAACAAGCCAGCCTGAGAGTTTTAAAAGCTTGAAGCTGCCCTTTTCAGGGCTGCTTTGAGTTTCAAAACTCCAAGCAGGCTTTTTCATCCAATGGGAGGAGGGAAGAGGGAACTCACTCTTCCCCCCTCCCATCCAATGAAAAAGCCTACTTTGATCTTCGGTGTGCTCAGAATATTTACGGAGCATTCCGAAGCAGCTTAAATACCCAAACCCGAAGCAGCTTGCCGCTTCAGGTTTAGGGTTATTCCGGATTTTTTTCCTGCTTTGGGTAAACCCAAAGCAGGAAACCCGGATTTTTTCCCAGTGCACACCCTTACTCAAGACCCTCACACTTTGGCTGCTATTGCTTTTATAGAGGGGGTGATTTTCAGCAGAGAATCAGGGGAATATTGTAGTAGTGACGTGGCTGATATACCAATAGGGTTGCCAGGCAGGGCCTGGCCTGGCAACCAACAGGAGACCAGGGACAGGGACATGGGGGGGGGGATAAGCAATAGCATGACATCACTTCCAGGGTTTTACCATACAGTTTACAGCAATTCATAGAGAGGCATGACCTCACTTCTTTTTTTCCCCAGAAGTGATGTGATGCCCTTGTTGACAGCTGCTCCCGTGTCTCCCTAGTCTCCTGCGGGTATGCCAGCCATATTTATTTGTAAGTGAGGGCAGGGAATGGTGCCAGTCACTGGAGTGGGACCTGTGGTCTCTTCCCCCTCCCCCAGCCTACCAATAATTTAAGTAGCATTAAAGCAACCCCCATACACAAGACTTGAGCACATTTGCTTGCATGTCACTAGAGATGCTTGTCACACCTCCATTTGGTGGCCCCTCCCAGACTTCTGCCCATTCAGTTTGCACACTGCTTATCCATAGACACCTGAACTTGCATTAGGGGTGCTTCCCAATTTCACAGTATCCCCCACCATCCTGTTTCAACACAAAAATCCCTTTTTCGTTTTTGCTGTCTTGTTATGCAAATCAAACCTATGAGTTTTCCTTTTTCTACCATTTACCCCACACCAGTTTTTCCCTCATAAATGGATACAATTTTTAACTTTATTTTTATGTCCATTTGTGTATCAAGGTTTACAAAAAGCATTTGACTTCACTATGGTGTTAAAAAAAACCCTTTAAATAGCATCATTGTGTTAAAATGCTGTTAAAAGAAATAAATGGTTCTGGAAAGCCAGCAGTGAAGATGGGCAAAACAAAAAGGCCCAGAAAGACAATATATGAAAAGACAAAAGAACAAATTCATACATTCCTAGTTTGCATAGGTTTTTATGTCAACAACTGATACCGTTGATAAATAAAGAATCCTGCACAAAGGATCTCATGTGCACATCAGTCCCGTCACTCATTTCAGCATCAATGTATATATGTGCCTTAATCTTTAGATTCCGGAGAGTTCCCGGCCCTATACTAAGAATTTATGCTTCTGCAAATACTACTATTACATGTAGCTGAAAACTCTGCTGAGTAAAAAGTAGTCACATTGTTAAAACAGTGGCAATTTTCGGAAAGGCTTAAAATATATTTTTTTTAAAAGTAAATACGAAAAATTTTAAATCCCAATAAAGCCGACTGCTAAATCTTCTCTGTGGTTAGCTAATAGGATTAGACTAGGACTTTCTTCTTCAAATAAAACAGATTTGCACACCATCCTACAGAACTAGATAGGCTACTGTACAACTAACAGAAGAGTTCAGTGGGGTCAGTGAGATGGCAGACACTCAAATTCTTTCACAAGTTCTGTTAAGAAGCAAATGAACAACGGTTAGGGATGGGGTTAGGGTCAGAATGAATGTCTGATATGTTCAGTGATTTCCCTGCTTCATTTGCAACTGAGGTTCTTAAAAAGCACATTGCTACAAGCTGAGGGCAAGCTGAAGCGAGCTGCCTGCCACTTCATTCGCAAAGAGTGGAGCGTCTAATCCACAGCAAGAGCAATAAATGTACCCCACTGCTTTTTCCAGTGGTTGGAATGTATGCAAAGTATTATTGTGATGAATCATTGGAAAAGCACTGTCTCCCTTGTGAATAGAGATGGACATGAACCAAAATACAAACCAAAGTTCATGACGAACCAGGCCAGTTCATGGTTCGTGAACCAGCGGTTCGTCAGAGCCCATTTCTGACGAACCACCACAAACTTTAGGCTGGTTCATTTGGTTCATTTTTTGGTTCGTCACTGCAGACAGCCTGGTACCGATCAATCAGTTTCCTAAGCAACGGGATAGACTTCCTGCAGACCTATTGCTGACCTGGAATTGGCCTTCTGCTGGCCCGGAAGTGATGATTTGCTGACCTGGATGTGACTTTTTCATGAACCAAATGAACCGGTTCACAGACTGGGGCAGGTTTGTGAAAGTTTGTGGTTCGTTGTTCATGAAATGTGATGACCCATGAACCGCATGTTTCGGTTTTTTCCCGGTTCATGCCCATCTTTACTTGTGAGTGTATGTGTGTGTATAAACTTCCATCAAGCCACAGCCAACTTAGGGCAACCCCACTGGGTTTTCAAAGCAATTGATAATCAGAGATGGTTTGACATAGCCTGCTGCAGCGTGGATATGCTGGACTTCCTTGGAGGTCTCCCACTGAAATATGAACCAGGGTCAACCCTGCTTAGCTTTCGAGATCTGTTGGGATGGGACTAGCCTGGGCCATCCAGGTCAGGTATTTGTGAACCTACCCAGACATTAAGGTATGTCAAATGTACCAACAATTACAAAAGTGGGGGAAACTGACATTTGAGCTACTTCTGGTGTACCATCTTTCTCACTATTTTTTATCATTTATGGATTCGCAATTTCTTTTCAAAGCCATTTTGTGTGTGTGTGCACAAGTGCACACGTGCACACATGTGTGCATGTGTACAAACAGACAGACAGACCCAACACATTATATGCACAATTGTAAATATGCTATTGTCATTCCTAGAAATTAAAATTATGATGGATTGGTGCCTTCAGGGCCTTTCCAATTGAATGTGAACCATCTCTACCAAGCAAATATTTCTTCCCAGCTGTTCCCACAATGGAAACAATCACTCCTGAATTAAGGTGCGTTAAATCTATTTAGATTACAGGGAGGAAGTTATCAGGCCTTTAACTATCACTTGAGAATGGTTTAAACTTGTTAACTTTTATAACCTGACACAAAAGAGTGGAGAGACTTACACAGATAATTTAAGAGCTCTGTTAATTGGTAAAGGGGAAGAAATGGTTCTTCTTCCTCTTCTTTCTCACTCTTCCTTCTGTTATTTTTTGGCTGTACCAGACCGGGCCAGGGGCAGCTTTTGGGAGACCAGGGGCAAGAGTAGTATAATGTATCTGCAACAAGACTGATATGTTATTCCAACAAAAGGAAAAAGTATGATTGTTAGTGCTCTTTCCAAAACAGTCTCTATGCTCCAGGCGCTGAACAAAACATAACCTCTAAAGTTTAGGGGGTGACCTTTTGTGTACCATGTACGTGCTCATTCACTGTGCTCAGGGAAAGGGACACATACATTGTATACAAAAGATGCCATGTTCAATCCCTGACACCTCCATCTAATTGACAAGTAAGCTCTTTAAGGACAGTAATATATTTGGAAAAACTGCTGTCAGCCACTCTGAGCCTGAGGGATATACATCAGAATAAAGGATTTCGAGCAACACATGTTGGGAAAGACCCTTTTCTTCATAAATCCCTGGAAAGCTTCTGCCAATCAGAGCAAACAATTCTGAGCTAGCTTGGCCAATGGGCTAAGTCAAGAGAAAGCACCTTCTGCATAAAAAGAAGGGTCAGCAGGAAAGAAAATGCCTTTCACCAAGGTTGACCCACAAGTCTCTCCAGTTAAAGGGCCCAAGTAGCCAGATGTTAAGGAACACCTTTCTCTGCTAGGAGAGCAGCTGCTTGTCAGGGTCCTCCTGAGCTAGAGGGACCAGCAATCTGATCTGATCTTAGATCACCATGCCAAGTACATTTGGACTTGTGGGTACGGATCTATGCCATGCACAGCAGTCTTCAAATTGATGAAAGGAAGGTCACTTTGTTGACTTCTCTGAACATATAGAGTAGCCGTTTTAGAGGTGATGAGAACGAAGCTTTCTTTCTTTCTTCTTGCTTGCTTTCTTGCTTCCTCTCCCTGTCCTTTAACCATGCCAGCTGCCTGCAGGTGGCTAGGCGGGGCAGCTGCCAGGGCTCGTGGCTTCTGGTGGGTCCCACTGCTGCTGACTCCCTAGTCATGCATCTTCTCTGATGCCTGCGTTCACTCCCATCCACTTCCTGCATGTGTGCTTTGTTGCCTCTGCTCCCGCTTTCCTAGTGCTGTTGGAGAAGGGCACATGGGCGGTGCACAAAGTATCAGCCTTCCCGGTGGCCATGGCAGCGGCACTCTGAGCTGTGCTCCCTATCCAGCACCATCGGGGAAAGGTCATGCAGGCAGTGTGGGCAGCTGTGTCTGCAGGTAGTGGAGCTTGGGAGTGGGCAAAGGAAGCTGGGGGCATGTGGGTGGGAGGGCAAGATGGGGAGCCTAGTTATGGGGGGCACGGGGGGCAGGCTGAGCACTCTCCACTAGGGCCCCCCAAAACCTGGAACCAACCCTGGCTGCAGGTTTGGGCTCTGTTTTGTTTTGCTATGCAAGCTGTGCAAGAAACAGCAAGCTCTTCTCATCGCCAAGGCAATCAACTTCTTTTGCTTAATACTGGCTGGAAGGCAGGACATGCCTTAATCTATTACATTGTCCTTAGGAAAGAAAATGTTTGTCCCCACAGGGCTTCAGATGGCTCTTTTAAATGATAGTAGACATGTGGGTCTAATTACTGCCTCTCTCCCCAGGATTTCTTTTTCCTTGGTCCAAAACTGGCTTATGTTCACTGCTTGAAAAAGGTTGCAAAGGCGATTGCTCTGAAGTGAAGCCAGATTCCTGGACTTGGCACCTAGCAGTTTTCTGTTTGATCAAAGCACCAGCCCCAGCAGCCCCACCTGTGCCACCTCAGCATTGGAGAGAATAGCGGGAGCTTTGTTCATTCATTTTCTACTGCAAAGAAATGACGCTGTAACAGCTACGTTTTCCCAGTCGCTATGTATGATCCTGCCTGTTAGCTAAGGTCTCATACAACAGCCCTGTTCTGCCTGCCTCTCTGCTTTAAGGGATCAGGTAAGTGGTTACCAGTACAGGACATTTTCTGCAGTGGCACCTCTATTTCGCGACTCCCTCCACACAACAATTCACCGGTACCTAGCTTATAAATGGGTGTGTCACTTCTGATTTATGGCAGACCTATGAATGAATGCTCTCTTGTCCTATTATTGACAGCCTTGCTCAGATCTTGCAAACTGAAAGCCTTTATTGAGTCAGTCCATCTCATATTGTGTCTTCCTCTTTTCCTACTGCCTACAACTTTTCTTGCGCTGATATGGATAGATCTCAAAAGTCTGATCTTTTCAGATCTCAGGAGCTAAACAGGGCCTGCCTTGGTTAATACTTGGATCGGATACCTCCAAGAAAGACCAGGGTTGCAGAGGCAGCAAATGGCAAACCACCTCTAATAGACTCTTGCCTAAAAAAACCCACTAGGGGTTGCCATAAGTCAGCTATGGCTAGGGGTGTGCAAGCCAAAAATTTTCGGCTATAGCCGAAAGTAGAAAGCCAAAAGAAGATTCTCTATCGTTAAAGCCGAAAGCCGAAACAAGAATCTCTTTCGGCTTTCGGCTTTCGGGATTCTTTCGGCATTATTTTGGCATTCTTTCGGCTTTTTTCTAAGGGAAAATGCCTCCGTCTTCCAGGACGCCTGGAGGAGGCATTTTCCCACCGAATAAGCCCAAAATTGGTGGGGACCTTCCTCTAACCCTTCTCTAACAACCACCCAAGTTTCAGACAGATTGAACTTTGGGGGGCCATGTTACGGCCCCCCAAAGCAGGTCCCCCTATCCTCCCATAAGAAAGCGAAGGAGCAGCATATAGTTAGCATGCTGCTGCTCATCTTCCTTCATTATTTCCTATGGGGAAAAAATGAAGAGGCAGGCTTCCTTTGCCAGGGGTGGCATTTTGCATGCAAAATGCCCCCCAGCCCTCAGGGGCCCTTCTCCCACCCCTCCTCCCACCCCCACCAAGGCTCAGCCTGCTCCCACTTGGGGGGGCATTTCATGGCCTCCCCAAGTAGGTGCTCTAATCTCTACCACTGACAGCTGGGGGAGGCTTATGTTGCCAGGGGTGGCATTTTGCATGCAAAATGCCCCCCAACCGTCTGGGGCCCTTCTCCCACCCCTCCTCCCACCCCCCACCAAGGCTCAGCCTGCTCCCACTTGGGGGGGGCATTTCAGGGCCTCCCCAAGTAGGTGCTCTGCTCTCATCTCTACCACTGACAGCTGGGAGAGGCTTGTCTTGCCAGGGGTGGCATTTTGCATGCAAAATGCCCCCCAGCCCTCTGGGGCCCTTCTCCCACCCTTCCTCCCACCCCCCACCAAGGCTCAGACTGCTCCTACTTGGGGGGGCCATTTCATGGCCTCCCCAAGTAGGTCCTCTCAGCCCCTAAAGTCCACCCCTTACAGCCCCACACAAACCCAATTCCCCCCCAGCTGCCACACACAGACCCAAATCCCCACATTAGCCCCTCACAGACCCAAATCCACCCCCACCTGCCCCACACCCATAACCCCAGGAACAGGCTGGCAAAGGCCAGCCCTCTCCCTTTGTTCCCTATGCTGGGAACTTCTAAACTCTCTTTCCCTGGGCAATTCTGCACAGCCCAGGGGTGCCACAATGGTGGGCATACTTCTGAGTGCCAGCTGGTCCCTGTGAAAGAGCACCTGAACCACAGACACCCTCCCTCAAATTCCCCCACCACCTACAGAGATGGCTGGCCAGCCAGCCCCATTGTTCCCTATGATGGGAACCAACTGCACAACAAAGAATAAAACAAGAACAACACAAAATAAAGTTTTTAAAAAATTATTTTCTCCCTTCCAAAGTACAAGTAGGCAAAGCATTATGACACATTACACCAGCAGTCCCCCACACAGAAAAATTAAAACACAACTCACTTAACATCAGAGAATCACAAAAGCACAATTCCTGTCAAAAACACTATTTCTTGAACAGCTTTAGGCTACACAGCAGGGGGGGGGACACCAAAGGGCATGGAAGCAGTATCTTACACAAAAATAACACAACTCACTTCACATTAAAGAATCACCCCAAAAAATTGCTGTCAAAAGCACTTTATTTCTGTAACTGCTTTAGGTTACACAGTAGGAAGGCACCACAGAGCAGGAAAGCAGTGTACTACACAAAAATAACACAACTCACTTCACATCAGAAAATCACACAAACACAATTGCTGTCAAAAACGGTGAAGTGGGTTGTATCATTTTTTGTAGTACATTGCTATCATGCCCTGTTGTGCCCTCCTACTGTGTAACCTAAAGCTGTTCAAGAAATAAAGTGTTTTTGCCAGGAATTGTGTTTTTGTGATTCTCTGATGTTAAGTGAGTTGTGTTATTTTTGTGTAAGATAGTGCTGCCATGCCCTTTGGTGTTCCCCCCTGCTGTGTAACCTAAAGCTGTTCAAGAAATAAAGTGTTTTTGACAGGAATTGTGTTTTTGTGATTCTCTGATGTTAAGTGAGTTGTGTTATTTTTGTGTAAGATAGTGCTGCCATGCCCTTTGGTGTTCCCCCCTGCTGTGTAACCTAAAGCTGTTCAAGAAATAAAGTGTTTTTGACAGGAATCATGCTTTGTGATTCTCTGATGTTAAGTGAGTTGTGTTATTTTTCTGTATGGGGGACTGCTGGTGTAATGTGTCATAATGCTTTGCCTACTTGTACTTTGGAAGGGAGAAAATAATTTTTTTAAAAACTTTATTTTGTGTTGTTCTTGTTTTATTCTTTGTTGTGCAGTTGGTTCCCATCATAGGGAACAATGGGGCTGGCTGGCCAGCCATCTCTGTAGGTGGTGGGGGAATTTGAGGGAGGGTGTCTGTGGTTCAGGTGCTCTTTCACAGGGACCAGCTGGCACTCAGAAGTGTGCCCACCATTGTGGCACCCCTGGGCTGTGCAGAATTGCCCAGGGAAAGAGAGTTTAGAAGTTCCCAGCATAGGGAACAAAGGGAGAGGGCTGGCCTTTGCCAGCCTGTTCCGGGGGTTATGGGTGTGGGGCAGGTGGGGGTGGATTTGGGTCTGTGAGGGGCTAATGTGGGGATTTGGGTCTGTGTGTGGCAGCTGGGGGGAATTGGGTTTGTGTGGGGCTGTAAGGGGTGGACTTTAGGGGCTGAGAGGACCTACTTGGGGAGGCCATGAAATGCCCCCCCAAGTAGGAGCAGTCTGAGCCTTGGTGGGGGGTGGGAGGAAGGGTGAGAGAAGGGCCCCAGAGGGCTGGGGGGCATTTTGCATGCAAAATGCCACCCCTGGCAAGACAAGCCTTCCCCAGCTGTCAGTGGTAGAGAAAAGAGCACCTACTTGGGGAGGCCATGAAATGGCCCCCCCAAGTGGGAGCAGTCTGAGCCTGGGTGGGGGGTGGGGGGAAGGGTGGGAGAAGGGCCCCTGAGGGCTTGGGGGCATTTTGCATGCAAAATGCCACCCCTGGCAACACAAGCCTCCCCCAGCTGTCAGTGGTAGAGATTAGAGCACCTACTTGGGGAGGCCATGAAATGGCCCCCCCAAGTGGGAGCAGGCTGAGCCTTGGTGGGGGTGGGAGGAGGGGTGGGAGAAGGGCCCCTGAGGGTGAGGGGGCATTTTGCATGCAAAATGCCACCCCTGGCAAAGGAAGCCTGCTTCTTCATTTTTTCCCCATAGGAAATAATGAAGAAGATTAGCAGCAGCATGCTAACAATATGCTGCTCCTTCGCTTTCTTATGGGAGGATGGGGGGACCTGCTTTGGGGGGCCATAACATGGCCCCCCAAAGTCCAATCTGTCTGAAACCTGGGTGGTTGTTAGAGAAGGGTTAGAGGAAGGTCCCCACCAATTTTGGGCTTATTCGGTGGGAAAATGCCTCCCCCAGACGTCCGGGAAGACGGAGGCATTTTCCCATTGAAAAGCCGAAAGAAAGCCGAAAGAATCCCGAAACGTTTCGGCTTTTTTCTTTCGGCTACCCGAAACGTTTCGGCATTCCCCGAAACGTTTCGGCATTCCCCGAAAGAAGCCGAAACACTTTTGTTTCGGCATTCTTTCGGCATTCTGAATGCCGAAACGCACATCCCTAGCTATGGCTGGAAGGCACTCTCCACCACCAACACTACCACGTTTCCTAGTATTATTATCTTTTCCAGTGAGTCTTGTCTTCCTGTGATGTAACCAAAGTACAATAGCTTCAGTTTCATCATTCTAGTTTCTAGGCAGAATTCAGGCTTGATCTAGAACCCATGGTATCCATAAAACTCTCCTCCAACACCACATTTTGAATGACTCCATTTTCTTCCATCATTGTCCAACTTTCATATCCATGCATAGTCATAGGGAATACCATAGTATGGTATTATCTTCATCTTGGTCCCCCGTGACACATCCTTATCCTTAAGGCTCTCTTCTAGTTCCTTCATGGCTCTCTTCTAGTTCCTTCATGGCTGCCCTTTCAAGTCTCAGGGCCAAGCTACAAGTGACGCCTGACACAGGTTGGACACTTGTCAGCTTCCCCCAAGTTTTGATGGGAAATGTAAGCATCCTGGTCTTGTAGCTTGGCTCTCCGACTGCTGTCCAATGGACTTTTCAACTGTCACTTGTCTAACATTCCGCCAAGCTGCCTACATTTCCCATCAAAACTTGAGGGAAGCTGACAAGTGTCCAACCTGTGTCATTTGTCACTTGTAGTTTGGCCCTGAGTCTCATCCTGGGTGATTTGGGGCTGGCCCCTCTCTGACCTAACCAGGGTTGTAGTGAGGATGAAAGTGGGGAGACTATGGAAGCTGCTCTGAGCTTCTCGGAGAAAGATATAAATAAAAATACATTTGTTTACCCAGGATTTTGGTTGACGTTTGAGAATCATATGGGAATGTTTACTTTCCTCCCTTTTGGAATACTTTTATATTTATATCGACTGCTTCACTCTGTTGATTATGGCCTCTTATTGATGGTGCTTGCTGTTGTTTAAACATTGACAACTATTAATGAACCTTTTTAATGATGGTTTTTATTGGCTTGATCGAAGCCTCCGTGGAAGCCATTTTGCTGAGAGCTTTGTGCAGGATGGATTCTAAATAAATGTTTCACATATGTTGTTTCTCAGCTAGAAGTTCCAAGATGGAAAAAAGGCACACAAATTTTGATCTCACTTATACTTTTCTAGTTGTCTCTTGTATTTTAAGTTCTGGATGGGAGAAAGAAGAGCCATTGTCCAATAGCAATGGCCACCGGTGGCTCCTACCTCTCCAATGCTGCTGATCCACTCCATTCTAAAGTCTTCTGCCTTCCATTCCATCTAGTGCTTACATCCAGCATCCTTGTAGGAATTTGCCAGTCCCCAAAGAATGCTGTACCAGGGTCCTGCGATGAATGTACAGGAACAGGACTGGTGAACAGGATGTGAGATGAACTGCTATATGTTCAAACATCCCTATTAATTATTGCCTGATGCTGAGCAAGACTCGGCTTCTCGGCTTCTCTCTGGAATGGCTATTTTCCCCCATCAAGGTGAACAGGTTAGGTGCAGCTCTATTCCTTCTGCTGGGTCTCTGCATTTTGTGATGCTTAACCTCCTGTGATGCACGGAAAGGAGCCATGAGACATAAGTATGGAGGACATCAACATGGATAAGGGAAAGAAATATGAACCAAAATGAAAGCTTTTTGGCAACTATCTGTCCATCACAATCAGGACTGTCTACTCTGACCAGTAGCAATTCTTCACAGTCTCCAGCAGAGACAGAGACCTTTCTCAACATGTTTTTACTTACTTACTTATCTGTTTATTTTTATTTATTTACATTATTTATAGTCTACCTGCCTCACTGAGACTTAAGGCAGATTACACAGAGTAAATCAATACAATCAACAGGATGGGATATCCAGCAGACCATGCGATAGGATTTGGATTGCAGGAATCTGGAACCAACCAGAGATATAAACAGAACTGAAATAAGTATTAACATGACATGTCAAATGATGCAAAAATTACATGACAGGATACTACTTACAACAACAGACAGTGTGAATTATATACTGTAGGATGAGCCACAGTTTTTAATCGAAGATGCCAGGGATAAAGCCTAGGCTAATAGCCCTGATGACTATAGGAAAACCTAGTATTCTGCAAGCCTAGTATTCAGTAAGCCATACCAGTGTCAGGAGAAAGCATAAGAGGAAAGCCTTGGTTTCTATGCTCTCCCACCAGAGCAATCAGTTGTCAGCTATGTGGAACAGAACGGTGCATTTCTTAAGGCTTGCTACCCATTTGTGCAAGTTGATGTGTGGTTCTTGCTTTTAAGGCCCTAAACAGCTTAGGGCCAGGGTATCTGAAGGACTGCCTTCTCCCATACTGTCCAGCCAACCAGTTAAGGTCTGTCTCTCAAGCCCTGCTCTCTGTGCCCCCATCTTTGAAGGGGAGGTGGGTGGCAACTAGCTACAGGGCATTTTCTATGGTGGCACCTCACCTTTGGAATGTATGCTCTAGAAATGGGCATGAACTGGAAAAATGGCAGTTCATTGCGGTTCATGGTTCATCAAGTTTCATGAGCCACGAATGACGAACCGGCATGAAATTGTCAAGTTTGCGAACCAATTCATTTGGTTTGTGAATGTCACTTCTGGGGCAGCAGAAGATCTGCAGAAAGCCCATCCCCCCTGTCACCTGGAAACTGATTGATTGGTGCCAGGCTGTCTGCAGTGATGAACTGAAAAACAAACCAAATGAACCGGCCTAGAAATCATTGTGGTTCATCAGAAATGCCCTCCGATGAACCTCCAGTTCACAAACCGAAAAACAGCCCGGTTCATGATGAACTTTGGTTCGTATTTTGGTTTGTGTCCACCTGGGCTTACTTGCCAGTGACACTACTGTCTCTTAGGTGCTTATCTTTTTAACCAGGCTTTTAATTATAGGTTTTATATTTTCAGTAGTTTTATGGTATGCCTGTGATCTAAGGCCTGACTTATGGATAGCTTTATGCTGTTTTTATGTCCCAGGGCTTGTTTTAATAGCTTGTTGCTTTTATGTTGATTTTTAAAATTATTTTAATCATAAGCCACCTTGAGCAGAGCCTTCAGCATGCAAAATGCATGGTTTGTCACCAAACCTCATCCCTCACTGAGGCATGCTACGTAAGCAAGATACTTCACAGTGCAATCCTAAACTAAAGGGCTTAGACTGGAGTAACTCTGTTTAGGATTGCATTGCCAGAGTACCTGCTTGCATACCCCAATGGATGCAATCAGAAAACATAATGCAATTTTGCACCTGTAGTCTCTTGACGTTCCTTCTTTAAACGACACAGTTCAATGAAGTGCTCTACGATAATGAACTCAACGGAGGCAGCAACGTTTCGAACAAGCGTACTTCTGATTGCATTTCTTTTTCAGAAGGCGGTGAGGGCAAGTGCACTGTGAAACTCCACATGGGAAAGCCAATTAGAAATCTTTAAAAAAAAAACCTCTTGCTTATTACTGCTGACTTTTTTTTGTTCTTATTTGCGCATTTCCGTAACAGTGGCAAATGGAAGTTAATGATCTTACCTGACAGTGGCAGCTTCTCAACACACTTCACCGTGAGAGACACTTCACACTGAGCGCTCTACTAAATGCAGAAAGAATTTGAAGTCAAACAAGATTTTTGTTAGTGTTTTCCCTAGACGTTTCCTCCTGCTGTTGGTGGCCATCTTGTTGGAAGGGGAAGTCACAGCTTCTGACAAGGATGCTCAGAGGAAGTGTCATGTGTCCTGCCGTAATAGCTGTTCTGAGAGTGGGAGGACGGCTGAGCATTTAATGCTTTGAAGTTAGGTGTTTAATCTTTCTCTCTCTCTTTCTCTCTCTCGCTCAGCAAAGTAGCTTTTTTTTTATAGTTAAGACTGCAGGGAACCCAAGTAGCCATTGGCAGCCAGCTGTGAAAAGAAACCTCTGAACTAGATAGCCTCAGGCATTCTTATAAAAACACAAAAGATCTTTGGGAGGTTCACACAGATTGCGCCATGAGGGGTGAAACTGAAGCTTACATGTGTATAATCTCTTATAACTAACTCTTTCATCCAGACTGTGTGCGTGTGTGTGTGAATATACCAGCTAGAATTTCCTAGATAGGACATCATGAGAAAAAAGTGGGTATGAACATTTGAAGGTTCTTCCGAATGGGTCAGACCGTCTAGTCTGTCAAGCTCAGCACTGTCTACTTTGCCTGGCAATAGCTCCATATAAGGCAGTTTCGTGTGTTCTAATACATAGTCCTGTGGCTCAGAGCGGGACCACAAGTGATGCCTGACACAGGTTGGACACTTGCCAGCTTCCCTCAAGTTTTGATGGGAAATGTAGGCAGCTTGGCGGAATGTTGGACAAGTGACAGTTGAAAAGTTCATTGGACAGCAGTCGGAGAGCCAAGCTGCAAGACCAGGATGCCTACATTTCCCATCAAAACTTGAGAGAAGCTGACTAGTGTCCAACCTGTGTCAGGCGTCACTTGTGGTCCCGCTCTCAGTGGCAGAGCAACTGCTTTGCATGCAGAAGGTCCCAAGTTCTATTCCTGGCATCTCCAACTAAGTAGCAGGTGATGTGAAATACCTCTAGCCTGAGACCCCAGAGATCCGCAGCCTGTTTAAGCAGACACTATTGATACTTGTTGGTCCAATTCAGTATAAGGAGCTTCATATGTTTGGGGCATGCTATTAGGCACCCCTGCTTTGGCATTAGGGCACAAGATGTCAATCTTTTTCCAAACTACTGAGCTCATTAGAAACTAGCTTCCCTCTTCCTCCCATATGCATGAAAAATGTAGGTGTTCCTTTCCCCCAATGATCCCACATGGCTCTGTCTTTGAAAACTATAGTTCCCAGATAAAATTGCATCACCCATCTCATTTAACTTGTCCCTGATTAGTGACTAGTAAAAAGATTTTTAAAACCCATGAATTCACTCTCACAGTGAGCAATGAGGACTAGCAACTTAAATGGTTCTTAAAAGGGGTTATATAAATTCACAAATGGAGAGATCCGTGGTTAGCTATGAAGATTAAAAGGAATCTCCATTGCATCATGACATCAGCGTAAATGGATCCTGGGTCACAGCAGTAGACCTGCACAGTTGCAGTATCCACCTATTTTGCTCTTTCACCATTCATTGTCTGGCTTGGGCAAGATGCACTGTGTGTGGTTTTGAACACCACGATCAGAGGCAGAATGCATCTGAATACCAGTTAGTGGGTAAACGGTGGAGACCCTCTGTGCTATGCTTGCAAACCTTCCAATGGGATGAGGCTGGCCACTGAGAGTAACAGATCACTCGGTTACAAGAATCATTTGACTGATCCAATATGGCTGCTACTATGCTCACATATTTTAAAAATGCACACTGCCCAACATGACCATATTTAGCTTTACATATTTAAATCGGAATCCTGCAATCTGCTGTTAAAGGCCATCAGCAGATCTCTAAAGGACCTGCCTGTCTTGAAGAATCATCACCATTGTGTGATGCAATTCTGAGAATCTATGTTACATCACACATTTATTCCTACTGGCAGCTGCTGATTCCTAAGGGTGATCCTACAGGATATCTCTTTCCTCTCCTATTTTTGCAGGGGATTTGTCTTCCTGAACATTTCCCAAGTACTGATAATTAATTCCTGATTTCAAGGAATATATTCCCAGTTGAGTAATTAGATTTAATCAAGTCACCTTTCCACTTGGTTGTAACATGCCCTGAACCATCTTCATGCTTGTGTGAACCGCTGACAGATTATATAGCCTCAAAGCCATCAAAACCCATCATGCAGTGAAACTGCAGAAGAAAAGAAACCAAACACACACAAAAACCACCCTGAGCCTTTAGCCAAAATAATCCATTGACAATATTTGAAGGCCCAGCAGTTCAAGAGTGCTGGCAAACATTTAAGAAGGCAGATGGATTTTCTGAAAAACTTTGCCACTCAAGAACAGGAAAACAATCTTGAAAATGGAATTCTGTCTGTGGGTTTTGCACGCACTCAGCTGTGTGTACATAGGAATTGGTTTTGAAGAAATCTGGCTCTGAGAAGATTGAAACCTAATCCAAATTTTGTCTGTTGAAAACCAGAACATGTATCTTTGGTTTGTTTCTGAGGCACGATGCAAGCAAATTGAGAGGCAAGCCGAAGAATGTTCCTAATGCAACAGAAGTTTGTCTAGCACAAAAATTCATGGATGCTGGCAGCATGCTCAGCAGGCATCTTGTAGGTCGGGCTTTGTTTCACGTACTGTAGGGAGCTGGAGGGTGAGCCCTGCAATCCACTCACTCCTCCCGCTGCATTCTCATTTCTCTCCAGGATCTGAAACTTCTCAGCGGAGATCAGAGGTTTGGAGACACCAACCCAGTAGCTGAATCAAACCTGCAAATTTGCAGTCTAATCTCTGGCACTGCGGACTCATCCCAGCTGGCTCCAAAGCACATGTACACATCGGGATGAAAATGTGTCCTGATCAGAGCACAAGAGGCGGCAGCAGCAGGGACTTGGGACACCCTGCCGAGATGTCACATCTGCAGCAAAGTGCTTGCTGCTTTGATATAAACTTGGCAAGTCATTTCTTACCCTAGAATGTCAGAGTTGAACAGGAGCCCAAAACCACATGCTCAGTGCCCGTACTGGAAGGACCTTTAAGACTAACCAACTTATTTGTAGCATAAGCTTTTGAGAACCATAGCTCTCTTCATCAGATGCATGTGATGAAGAGTGCTGTGGTTCTCAAAAGTTTATGCTACAATAAAGTTGGTTAGACTTAAAAATGCTACTGGACTCTTTACTATTTTTGCAACTACAGACTAACATGGCTAACTCCTCTGGCTCTATGTACTGGAAGGAACCTTATATGTTGTTAATCAGTCTGAGCCCATATGTGAGGAGAGCAGGCTACAAATTAAATAAATAAATAAATAAATACATTTCCACCCAGCCAGCATTCAAAATCCATATTGAGCTTGCCAGCAGTATCACCCTCAGCATCAAGTTCATTCCTACAAAGCAAACTGGAGTGTGCTGGAAGATGCAATTCTTTTTTAAAAAAAAAAAATCTCTCCTGCCATTAAAGGGAACATTCAAAGGAGGCTTCCAGCCAATTTAAAAACCAATTAATGAAGAAATTCTATCCTATCCACCCATGTTAATCTTTCCCTTCCTCCCAGAAGGTCAGGGCAGTGTGTATGATTTCTCCCATTTTGTTTTCACAGCAACTGCATGAGCGAGTCTAGATTGGGAGAAAGTGAGCTTAAGTGGACAGAGTTGTGTTTTTGAACCTGAATCTCTGAGTTCCTTTGTTAGCGGTCAAACCCTCCCCTCACGCTAATAGGGAAGTTTATGAAAAAGGCAATATCATAAACCCCTTCTTCTCATGTGCCCTGAGCACAAGACAAGCTGCCTGGCCAGGCAAAATGGATCCGAACCCAGCTGGAGTTGGAACAATTACTGGAATGTGAGTCATAGGCAAGACTGACTAACTGCCCCATGCTCCAGAAAAGCGCTTAAGTAAGACAAAAGAGGTCTTCCAGGAGCTCTTATGTTAATCTTCCACACAATCTTCCATTCTTCCCCCTTCCTCTTTCCTAACTAAAGTTAATCAGAGACCTGATAACTCTTCCCTTCCGCCGATTGTAGGTCATCAATCACCTTTTTTACTTACAGCTTTGACTAGATATGCTCAATCAAGCCTTTCCTAGTTTATTGCTTCACCTCTGGAGACAGCCATTCAGTTATTGTTTTAGGGGCAGATGTAATTCTGCCCCAGGATGCATTTCACGCTATAATAGGGCTGCTCTCAGCCATAGCTGTGTGTGTTCTGGACCCTTCCACCCACCCTCAGACTATGTCTGAGCCCTCTTCGCCCCCCTCCATGAGGCACTGGCCATCCTCGCTGCTGCTTCCATGGACCTTCTTCTCTCCCAGGACTGGTAAATATCACCCTTCCCCTGAAGCTGCTTTCCCTTCTCCTCACTGCCTTCCTAGTTAGCTCTGTGTGCATGCTGTGTGTGTTCTCTGTGTCTTCCTTGTTATTTCTCTTTAATTAAAAAAAACTGTTGAACACTCACCTGTTTATTAGAGAGCTCTCTAAGGGAATGATCCTGGTATACATTGGCGGCGCTCCTGTTAGTTACCGTCTCTCACTGTGTCTCCTTGAATGCTAATTCCACCAGCTCACAAGGAGACTCTCCTATTTGGGTAACACCTAGACTGACATGCTGACCACTCTCTAATGTTAACACCACCCTGGCATGCAGGTTGGCAAGCACAGTAAATAACACAAAAGAGACCCACAAAATGCCAACTAAATGTCATCATGAAGTCGTTAATGAATACCACATAAAGTCAATGGGATAAAGATGTTGCAAGATAAGCAACAATTCATGCTAGATTAACTCCAGTTTAAGACCATTGATTTCAATGGAGTAACTCTGCTTAGGATTGCACTGTAAGAACATAAGAAAGGCTCTGCTGGATCAGACCAGTGGTAGTGGCCAACAAGCTGGGGAGGAGCCATGACTTACTGGGCGGGCATTTGCTTGGCATGCAGAAGGTCCCAGGCTCAATCCCTGGAATTTCCAGTTAAGATGATCAGGGAGTAGGCAATGTGAACAACGTGCAACTGACAACCTGGAGAGTTGCTGCCAATCAGAATAGGCAATGCTGACTTGGATAGACCAGTGGTCTGGCTCAGATCCCTGTGTCCATATGCGCAATGCAGGGCCAACAAACAGGGTGCAGAGACCAAAGATTCCCCCATGATGTTGCCTCCAAGCAGTGGTTAGTGGCCTCTAAATATGGAGGTTCTCTTTAGACACCGCCCTGACCTGGATAGCCCAGGTGAGCCTGATCTCATCAGATATCCGAAGCTAAGCAGGGTCTGTCTTGGTAAGTAATTGGATGGGAGACTTCCAGCAAAGACCAGGGTTGCAGAGGCAGGCAATGGCAAACCACCTCCATTAGTCTCTGTTAGTCCCACCAGGGGTTGCCATAAATCAGCTATCACTTGAGGGCACTCTCCACCACTTTAGACACCATAGCTAGCAACCCCTGATGGACTTCTCCTCTATGATTTTGTCCAACTGTTCATTAAAGCCATTTATGTTAAGCAGCCATTACTTTGCTCACTGGCAATGAATTCTACAATTCAATTGCTTGTTGAGTGAAATACTTCCATAACTTAGCTGCCAGGTGTAAACAAGAAATAAGGTAGAGGGAGACATGGGTTGTTACCCTATTGACATAAAACCACAACAAAGCATCAGCCAAATCTAAAGGAGGAGGTTGTGAATATTACTAGGTTAAGTGAAACATATTTTCTGTCGGTCTTTCAAAGCCACCACTACTGTCTTTCCTTTCTGTGCCCTCTTTGTTGATGTCGCTTCAAATGTCTTTTTGTGGTTGTTTTTGTTATGAGAATAAGTCTGTCTCTCCCTTCCTTTCTTCATTTTGCTTGTCTTTGCCTGTATGGGAACATTTCATCTGCCTTTTTTTTGGAATTTTTCCCAAGTAATCCTACTATAAAGATGGCATATGCTGAACTAATAAATAATTATGTGACATTTGGAGAAAAGAGAAGCCATCCAGATGTTATGAGCAACAGTTCATCAGAAAAGCAATGAACTCACTGGGAAATAAACAAACAAATAAACAAAAAAGATGAACGGAAGGAGGGAACGAAGGCAATGCCCCTTCAATATTCGCTTTTTATCATTTCCAGCCAGCCGGCAGGTGAAAAGGAAATGGTCAATAGACACAGTGACATTTCTCAAAGCCAACAGAAATAGCGTTCAGGGCTACAGGGAATAAAAGGAGAAGGTGCCAGGAGGGAAATATATTGCAGGTGCCCGATGGAATCATTTTTAATCAGAGCTTCCTCATTCTGCCAGGTTCTTAAAGGGATTTTTCCCCCTTGCTCATGCGTTTCCTCTTTTGCCATCTAAATCCAAAGGACACAGAGCTGACATTTTAATTTTCCTGACTGCACCATATGCCAAATATACCCTGACTCACCAGATACACAGGTGGGTTGTCAATGAATTTGGCTACCCCAGTGGTAAAGCAAGCACACAGCTCTGTTCACTCAAGCTGATGGGTATCCATAAGAGAATCAGCAGCAGGAAGTGTGGGCAGGAGAATCCAAGCATCTTCATTTTCTCCACCCTGCTCTGAGACATGGAATCTGGCATTGCGTACAAATCTGAAACCAGTTAAGAATCCGTTTAAGCAAAGAAGTAACATTCTAGTCCATATAGTGATGGTTTTATTTATTGATTGATTGATTTGATTTGATTTATACCCCGCCCTCCTTTAATGTTTTAACAACATTAAAAATACATTAAAATCACGAAAACATAAAATCAACAATAATTTTTAAAAAATCATTAAAATAGTCCAGGAGCACGCTATTTAGACAAATATTGGGAGTCCATATACGGGCATAGCAGATGGCCAAGGGCAGCCCCAGAAGGTGGACTTAGACGGAAGAAGGAGGACACCCGCTGGCACTCAGCCAAAGGCCCAGTGGAACATCTCTATTTTACAGGCCCTGCGAAACTGTAACACGGCCCACAGGGCCCAGATCTCCAGTGGGAGAGTGTTCCACCAGGCCGGGGCCAGGGCAGAAAAGGTCCTGGCCCTGGTTGAGGCCAGATGGATGTCCTTCAGGCTGGGGACCACCAGGAGTTGCTTGTCGGCAGAGCGCAACACCCTGCAGGGGACGTAATGGAAGAGGCGGTCCCACAGGTATGCAGGTCCCAGTCCGTGAAGGGCTTTTCGGTGGGTAGCCATGTTAGTCTGTACTAGTAGAACAAAATCTGAGTCCGGTAGCATCTTAAAGACCAACATAATTTTCCAGCGTATAAACTTTCATGAGTCAAAGCTCACTTCATCAGATAATGACAAAGTGAGCTTTGATTCATGAAAACTTATACCACGGAAAATGTTGTAAGTCTTTAAAGTGCCACTGGATTCGAATTTAGTCCATATGGTGCTTCTTTACTGAATGCAGTTATATACCACCAGCCATTAAGACATCCAAGGCAGTCTACAGTTTAAAAAAAACAAAACAGTAATGATTGTCTCAGGCCAATTGTCTTCTAAGAAGCTAATGATATGAACTCCCTAACCTAGATATCTCTGTTGCCTTTCCCTCGTGGCACATATGTGACCCCAGAGTCGTGAGGGCCAAATTCAATTTCTAGAGATATGTTAAAATTCAAAATGTAAATCTTTATTTAAATATATCAGAACACAACTGTGAAAATGTTGCCAAAGTTATCAATACTGGTTCACTAACCAGTGACCCCAGAGCAGAGTCCTACTCACAATCCACTTGGTAGAAGGCACACAGTTTTGTGTATTTGGCCACAGGCTATGCCTGGAACAGCACCCCAGATATCCAGAAGGCCTTGCAAGTTGCAACAGCAGGGCTCTTTTTATGAAGCTGTATGAATCCTGGAGCTTGCTTGTTGCCCCAGGAGCAGTTCCCCTTCCCTCCTGGCAAAACGAAGTAGGGCAGCTCTGTACTAGGGTGTTGGTCTCAGGCAGTCAATGAAGAGTTCAGCTATCAGCAATTTCTGCTCTTTGCTCTTCGTTTCTTCAGCTCTTCCCACCTACTGCTGTTCTCCCAGGGAGAAGGGCTCAGTTCTTCCCAGCTAGCAGTTTCAGCCCTATGACCTTCTTAGAACCAAAGCTTGAAAACAAGCTTTGCCTTCCAAAGAGCAGTAGCTTCAGCGCTTCTCTATCTCCCAGTCTTTTCAGCTAGCCTTGTCCTGCATTATACCACCTCTCCTAGTCATGGTGGCCTTTTCTAACACATGCCCCATGAGCCTTTGCTAAACATGCAAATTAATACAAACCTAGGAACACATCAGTTATCTGCTAATCTGGTCTACTAGTCTGGTCTATCTAAGTACCTGCAGTCTATTAATCAGACCTAAGTCCTAGGCCCCAACCCCATTTTCAGTACAGGCTTACATTTGTCTTGACATAGATCCAAAGAAGTTGGGAAAAGAACAGTTTCATAAACTGGTTTTATCAACATCTCTGGTTTCATCATCTGGTTTCTCTCAGGCCCTTAGTGGTTCGTTCAGGAGCTGATAGCATTAACTTACTGGCCTAGATATGACTGTGACCCACAAAACAAGAATCCTCAATTACACTGAGCCTGTGAGCAATTTTGGAATCTTGAGAAAGAGTAGTGTCACTGACATAAAATGGCTGGCAAGGAAGATGAGATGAATCACAAAATGGTTGCCATGGGAGATGGAACCAATCACAACATGGTGACCATTGAAGGGCAATTACATACGTAATGTTGGGAGATTTTCAGTCAAGCGTCCTCCTATGATAGGGACAGTTTTTTCCAAATGCATACTTCCTGCAGAACCAAAGGTGATGCGTCCTACACTGTTCTGTGGCACATCCTGCCCCAGTGAGGTTAGAGAAAAGCCAGGGTTGGAACTATGGTGCCCATGGGCACGACATTGGAGATCACTGCTGCAAAGATACAAATAAAATTGTATCCACATTTATCGCCAATTATAAACGAGGCAGAAAAAAACGTACCTGAGTTTCTGTTTTGAGATTGCCAGTCTCCAGTGGTGCTTGGAGTTGTCATGGAGAAAATGCAACTGAAGAGGGCGAACACTATAGTATACCATAAAATCTAAGTGAAATCCCTCCCCAAATTTCCAGGAATTTCCCAGGCCACAGTTGGCAACTCTCTGTTTATAAATTTGAAGTCCAAAGGAACTCTGTATAAACCAGACTGTTTTGTAGCTAATCTGTTATATTAAAGCACAAAATAAGCAAGATGAGGAGTTGGACGTAATGTTTGTCATTAATGGAAGAAGACAATGCACTTTTTACGAGCACCCTGGGGAATTTCTTCTTCTGAATTGCAGCCTCTTCATTGTCTGCAATCAATTTTTGTGGTCACCCACTTCCCTCCCGATTGTCATTCCACTCATGTTACTTTGTGATGCCACCGGAATGGGTTCTCTGGGGATTCCTTGTAGCTAATATAAATGATATGAGAGAATTACTGTCATTCCTTCCATAGACCCCTTCAGATCATATTCTCCCCCTCCAAAAGACTCACTAGATCCGAGCTGTTGTGGAATTGGCACTTAAATCCATAAGTGTGTTTGCACAGAGCACCATACGTTTATGAAAATGAAAAACAATCAGTTTTAATACCAGAGACATACCTTCTTTTAAAAAGTCTCCCAAGACAAACCTTGGTAGATGCAAATTAGCACCGGCAGGTCTTTTTTTCTTCCAGAACATGCCGGAATGGTGTTCCGGCAGCTCTGCAAAGTACTCACATGTTGTGGTGGCCCTGACCAGCTTGTGAAGGAAAGGAGTTCTTAACCCCCACTCTTCAGCTGGTCAGGGGAAGTTCCCCCTCCCCACTAGCTGAAGAGCGGGGGTTAAAAAAGAGCTTCTTTCTGCTTGGCAAGCTGCAGGAAAGGAGCTCTTTAATCCCTGCTCTTCAGCTGGTCAGGGGAAGTCCCAAATGGGCTTTAAACTTCAGCTGAGAGGAGAGGGATTTCCCCTACCAGCTGAAGCCTTCCTTCCTCCCTCCCTTCTTTTCTCTTTCCATGTCTTTCCATGTCTTTCTTTCCCTCCCTCCATCCCTTCCTTTCTCTTTCCTTCTTTCTATGTCTTTCTTTCTTTTTTCCCTTCCTTTCTCTTTCTTTCTCCCGGGGGGCGGGGTGGTATCGGCATGTGCAATGTAGTGACAGGGGCACCACCTCCTGCCGGAAGTTGTCCCGGGTGAGAGTTCCCCCACCTCTTTCCCCAGAAAAAAAGCCCTGAGCACTGGCAATCCAGCAGTCCCTGGGCTGATCAGACCCAGGAGCTGGGCTTCAGATTTTGTGGGTTCAAATCCAGCAGTGAACAGACAATGATTCCCAGGCAAGAATCCTTTTAAATGAAATAAAGCTTTATTGAAAACACTTAAGCATCCTAGGCTTAGCCACACACACACTCACCATATGTTCAGGTTGATCACGCCTGCTTGTGCAAGTTGACTGCTCAAGCAAGAAAGCCCCGATGAAGATAGAAGCTACACAGGCTGCTCAAGTAGAAGCACTCCGCTGATGATGCTGGAAAGAAGAACTCTGCCTGTTCCATCTCTGCCCCCCTCCCCAACCATTGTAGGGCCGGTTTTGTCACCGAGCCATAGACTCATCCCTGCTGTTTCTTCACCTCTTTCGTCCTTCCCCCTTAGCCTCTAAAATGCAGGTGAGACCAATTCTTGCACGGTTTTTGTTGACAGCTCCATGGTTCAAAGTCACAGCAGATTCAGGGACACTTCCCTTATCTTGCAGTACCAGTTGGGGAAGGGTGAAGGAAGAGGCCAACTGCATGGAGACAATCAATTAGCAGCAGGAGGAAAATAAAAATTTAAAAATGACTGTCAGCTAACAGTGTGATGTTACTTTTAGGCAGGGCTCATTTTGAGGGGGAACGCACAGGAACGCAGTTCCAGCAGTTCCCCAAAGAGGTCACATGTCAGGTGGCCCCACCCACCTGACTCTCGGCCATTTTGGGCCCATTTCAGCCTGGATTGGGGCCGAAACAGCCCGGATCAGGCCTCTGACAGGTGGTAGATCACTCTCCCACTTAGCAGCGGCCCAATCCTGACGATTTTGGGCCCCTTTTCAGCCATTTTCAGCCCCTTTTTGCCATTTTGTGCCCAATTTTGGCCCTGAATGGCCAGGATTGGGTCCAAATCAGCCAGGATAGGTGATGTCAGGGGGCGTGGCATATACAAATCAGTTATGCTAATGACACTTCTGGTGATGTCAAGGGGCATGGCATATGCCAATGAATTATGCTAATGAGTTCCTCCAGCTCTTTTTCTACGAAATGACCCCTGCTTTTAGGAAAACACAGAAGTTATGACAGTCACTTAAGATTGTGCTGTTAAGAGTTCTCTGTCTCTTCTTGCCATCATGACAAAATTTAGGATTAACAAACCACTTCGGAGTGTTGGCTTTATTATTATTTTTAATTATCTTTATATTAAGGCACTCCTATCCTTCCTCTTCCTGAAGCCCCAAACTGCCTTACAACGTTTTAAAGATTGCAGCCACAGTGCACAATAAAAATGTTAAAAAGCAAAACGTGAACAAGTCTAGGATAATTAAAATCAGATAATTAAAAACAAGAGCAATTAAAAGAGCAATTAAAATCAACAGCAATTCAAGTCGAAAAGCCAGTTGAGGATAATGAAAATCCAAGGAGCAATTGCAGTTAAACACAAAAACAAAAAACCATAAACCAAATGGTCTCAAAAATTGTATTGTCTTCAGGTATAATTTGAAGGGCAACACAAAAGAGCTCTTCCTAGGGAGAGTGCTTCCTAATTTAGAAGCCAATATCAAAGGCCCTATTTAGTGCGGTTAAAGTGTGAAACTACGGCTGGGGGGGGGGTCCCAACTCAAATTCTTTAATCTTAACCTATCTCAGAGAATAGTTGTGAGGATAAAATATAGGGGGGGGGGACCATTCATGAACTCCTTAGATGGAAAAGAAGGCGTACTCCTACTATCTATTTCCATTTATGTTATTTATTTAAAATATTTCTATGTTGCTTTTCCACCCACCTTAGAGTCCCCAAGGCCCCAATCAGAAACACTAAAGCAAGCAGTAATGTATAAACCAGCAACCAGCAGGAGGGGGGTGGGGACATGATGTCAACTACACCACTACATCACTTCTGAGTTTTCTCCAGCAGTAATGTGGCATCACAGCCAACGGAGCTCCCCCCCCCACCCCCATACCCTCTTGGAATGGCGACGGGAAACTAAGGTTGCCAGCAAGAAGTCTCCCATTCATAGAAGGAGTTCTGGCAGCCCTGGCCAAGTTGCTGTTCCTCCACCTTGCTAAGGACACAGGAGCAGCTCAGCCTGAATACCCACAGAAACCAAGAGGGGTTAGCTGTGTTAGTCTGTAATAGCAAAATAGTAAAGAGTCCAGTAGCACCTTTAAGACTAACTAACCAACTTTACTGTAACATAAGCTTTCGAGAAACACAGTTCTCTTCATCAGATGCATGGAGGGTATGGAGAAACTGGCCAGAGATATATAGGTGGTGAGGGGAGGGGGGAGTAGATGTAAATCAGTTGCAAAAGTCATAAAAGAGGTGGAGTGCACAATCCAGGCTGGGCATGACCCCTGCCATCCATAGCTGAATCCGAATAGAATGTCTGAAAGGCAGTTACTTCTGATAATGAGATAACCATTCATAGTCTCTATTCAATCCAAGTCTGACTGAGTCAAATTTACAGACAAATTCCAAAAGAAACCAAAGAAACCAATGCAGTGTTTTGTTGTGGACTGCACAATTTTGTCCCGCATCATCCAGATGTTTCTTGCAAATAAATACCTCCTTGCTATTCACAGATACGGCTCTGTTTGTATTTGTTCCCTATAATACAAATTCTAGCAATGAGGTTACTTTTACTTGCCAAATCATGAAAGAAATCTTTGACATTGGTCATGGATTAACTCAGCTTTTCATTCCATTCCGCTCTCTTCAATTGCGTCCCATTCTCCCCCCCCCACTCCCATGAAGAATACTCGCTGTCGCAAATTGCCACAGACCTTTTATGATAAGTTTAAAAACAGTCTCTTAACCTTGCAAACTCTTCTTTTTTTTTGCTACCCCCTAAAGCATCTCAGAGAGGAAGAGAAAGATGAAAAGGTCTCCTAATTCAGACATTTCTTTGGGCAATAGTTGGAGAGACATAGCGGGAGAAGGCTTAGTTTGAAACGATTTGGAATTACGCAGCCTTGCCATTTCAATAGGACCCCCCCCACACACACACACACCCCTTGTGTCAGGTTTATTTCTTCCTTATAAGAATGACACCTATGATTATTTTTCATGTTATTTTCCTTGTGCTCATTTTTTCTTACAGAATGTGCACTTTTAAATGTTGGCTCAGATCCAGTCTAAAATTTATGTGCGTGGTGGCTAGAAGATTATCACTGATTTCTCTCTTTCACATCAGATCTCTGACTTCCATCCCAAGCTATTCTTGCATGGTCACCTGGAACAATGTTCCAGGAAACATTTTGGGCTGTAGCAGGACAGGGGAAGCGGGGACATCACACCCAATGGACGGAAATCCTACCATCTGTGGAAATTATGCCCCATGCATGCTGTGGGGTAGGGCTGTGGCTCAGTGTCAGAGCATCTGCTTGGCATGCAGAAGGTCCCAGGTTCGATCCTCAGCATCTCCAGTTAAAAGCAATGGGTAGCAGATGATGTGAAAGGCCTCTAGCTGAGATTCAGAGCTGCTGCCAGTCAGAGCAGGCAATGCTGACCTTGATAGATCAAGGGTCTGACTCAGTAGAAAGCAGCTTCCTTCATGTGTTCAATACAGAATCAGGCAACAACTTTATTAAATTTAACTGTCTACAGGAAAACTTTTGTTTAACTGAGTTTAACTCCCTGGAAGATGCCAAAGATTGCACCTGGGATGTTCTTCATTTAATAATGGGAGGAGAGTATGTGATTTGTGTTTTAAAAGATTGGGATTTTGAACCTGGATCTCTGAGGTCATGGCTGGATACTCTGACCATTGCACCACACTGGCTGTCGGGTTAGATAACAATATTGCTTGACTGTTGATAGATTCTGTGTAGGCATGCTGTTTTGTAAATCATAAAATACATCAGAGGACCCATGGTGATTCCAGATTTTTGAAAAAAAGAATCACGCAAGAAGAGTTCACCCTCTGTTCTTTAATGTTTGCTTTTTTAATACGAGTTGTTCACACTCCATGAAAGCCAATCAATACAATACTGTTTACCCAGGATACCTGAGCTTGTGTACTCTTTTAGCAAGAGGTGATTCGCTCTGCTAACGGGTCTGGCACATATGCAGCCTCAAACTTACACATTAGGGTTTTCTTCTGTGATCATCTTAAAAGGCCTTTTTTGTCTCTTCCAAATGCAGCCCTGGGACAGCTTTTGCGAGGAGAGGGGAGGGGGCTTTTTAAAGAAAATCCTGCTGGTTTTCTACTGGAAAAACTATCCCTATGTAGCTTGTATCCCTGCTGGGAGGAAATGCAGGAACCTGTATATTTCATGTGGAATTATCCCAAATGGGTGTAAAAGTGGTTTAGGGGTGGCTTTTTTCAGCATGAGAACAGCAGGGGAGAAAAGAATTAGAGAGCTCCTCTCCCCCTTAAAGAGGCATCCCCAGTGGCTGATTATTCTTTTCCTTTTTTTAAAGTATTTTAAAGTGATCACAGAAGAAACTATAATGTGTACTTTAAGCCTGGGCTACATAGGACAAAGAACAGAATTTAAAGCCTTGCATTCAAGGTCTGGGAGCTTCTCATCTTGGACCAAGTTTTAAAAAACTATCTATCTATCTATCTATCTATCTATCTATCTATCTATCTATCTATCTAACTAAAGTGGCTTATTATATTGTTCTCCTCTGTTTTATCCCCCTCTGTTTTATCCTCTCAACAACTTTCCTTGGATATAAGTTAGCTGAGATTATGACAATGAACCAAGGTTATTCAGCAAGCTTCCATGGTAGAGTGGGGATTCGAACCTGGGTCTCCTGGTTTCTCATCCCAAAATCCTAACTATTACACCACTTTGGCTCTCCCGTTAGCAGGACCTTCCCTGCAACTCATCTAGTAAACGTTGTTGCTTCAGACCCAACAAGGATCTCAAATCTACTTTGCAGTATTCCTCCCCACTTTTATTACCACTAGACTAAAATGTAGGTCAATTACAGAATACTTCATTTGCAGTTTTGCATTAGCGTTTATTTGCAATTTAGGCCTTTGCTATTTGTTGAACTCCCTGACGGGCTATTGTACATTAAAAAGTAAAGAAAACGAGAGGATGTGTTGTGGTTTAAAATGATTCAGAAATGGTAGTCTTCGGTCTGCTTTAAGGTAGTCCATGAGACCAAGGACTCAACATCACCTTTACTCAAATGCTACTGTACTGAGCAAGCATCCGTCGAGGGGACTGGCACACCCATTTTGCTATCCCACAAACTGGCTGCAGTGCAGTAGGAGGAAAGCACTAAGCTCTCGCTGAAAGTCCAAGCCAAGCATCCCTTGACTGAAGCCAGCTGAGTGGTGTCAAGCCAGCAGCCTTCTGCTCTTCCCCCCCACCCCCACCCCCCGCCATCCATTAGGGGGCAGGTCCCGTAGAAGGCCAGCTGGGTGAGAATGCCCTGGCCTCTAGCATCGATATTGATCATCTTGTGCCTCTAGGTGGCAGTGTTGGGCCAGTGCCACTACCCAGGGCTACCACTTGCAATGGATGATATGGATCCAGCCAGGACTTGAACTGAGCCTCTTCTCCACCCGCCCCCACCCCGTCCTACCATCCTAGACAATCACCTAGTTCCACCAATGCCTCCACTTCTCTCATCCCTGCAACATTCAGTGGGAAGACAGAATTTGTCTTGGTGGATAACAGCTTCCGCCCCCAGTAACACACTGCAGGGGGTGACGTCTACAGCTACCTTCTCAATCCACCCCTGCAACGTTCATTAGGAAGTTAGTTGGTAGGTTTGAGGGGTAAGCATAGATAGAATCCTTCTTTTCACAGGGGACCAAAATTCAGAAAAGTCTGAATGTCCTTGCCATTGATGCCACTCCCTAGAGCTGTCAACTGTCTTGTCCCTAAATCAGAACCTTGCTGTGAGAAAGGGACAGCTGAAGCTCCTTATGGCATGGAGGCAAAGAGCATCATCTAGGAAATAACCAATAACCACCCTAGCAGTGCTCCCAGGCTCCACAGTGGCCCAATTTGGCCCAAATCAGGCCCATTTGGGACCAAATCAGGCCGCTGCAGAGCTCAGGAGCACTCCAATGCCCGTTGCACCGCCCCGGCAGCGATCCCCCACTCTGCAGCAGCCTATTTGCCACAGAGGTGGTGAAGAGGCCCGTCATGGCGGCGCAGCCCTCCCAAGGCCCCGCAACGGGTGCCTGTCAAATCTGTTTTCTAGAGCCCGTTGTATTTTCCCACACAATGGGCTCTGTTGCTAGTAATAATATAAAGGGGAGGGAGACTTCCAGGTGACAATTAAAGTATTTTAAAATGCATGTGTGAGTTCAGTCTCAAACTGTTTTTAACCATAGCAGGCCTGGCTACATAAAAACAAGAAGAACATAAGGTTCTGAACAGAAGGTGGCAAAGTTCTTTCTCATGTTAATTAACTTTAAATAGAGGAAGATGTTTAACAGAAGCAAGGTAAAAATCCACAGCTGGCAGCTGCTGTTTAAGAAAGGGAAAGGGAAAGAGTCTTAATGTTCTAAGTAATCATGCAGGGGGTTGCCAAGAAACCAAGGTCAGCTGGGATTTGGGAGACAGTTGAAAGAAAATAAGGGCATAATGACTTTATTTTTTTTTTATCCCTGCAATCAAGAGCCTGAAAACCCCCATTTTGATTTTGCTCCCCCTTCAAACAAATTGAACCCACGTTTATCAGTTTTTACATCACTTCTGTTTTTTGGAATCAGACTTTTTCTCTAAATTATGCTCATGTTTTTTAACATTACTTGGGCATGAATAAGACAGCATCACGCACAACACATATATGTATAAGTGACATCCGCTACATGTATAAATACCACACACATTGCATATGTCTGTGTTTGTGCATGCGGCCACTCAAGTGCATGCATGTGTGTGCGTGTGTACTGATTCTATAATGAAGTCTACCTTCAGGTGTTGGATTTTAGGAAGGCAGAAACATCCCCTCCCATCAGATTCCAGCCTTCTATTCTCAGCCATCTAGCTATCCACCTTCCTTCCCGGTTGCACCACTAGGGGAGGGTAGTTGGATATTACTGACCCAATAAGATGCCAAATAGAGACGGGCATGAACCGAAATACAAACCAAAGTTTGTCCCAAACTGGGCTAGTTCGTGGTTCGCAAAAGAGCGGTTCATCGGAATGCATTTCTGATGAATCGCGATGAACTGCTATGATTTTTAGGGCGGTCCGTTTGGTTTGGTATTTGGTTTTTCACTGCAGATAGCCTGGAGCTGATCAATCTATTCCCTAGGCAATGGGGGAGATGGACTTCTGCAGACCTTCTGCAGCCCTGGGAACACCAATGTCAGCCCTCCAAAGCTTGATTGGCAGCTCTGGCTGCCAACCAGAGAGCTCCCATTCTGCTCTACGAGAGCAGGAGTATAACCCCCAACTTTCAGGTGAGTGGTTTCAGTTTCCAGGAGGCAGTTAGACTGGGAGGAACTACTGTTGGATTTTCAGTCACAGATTGGGAGCTATTTGAAGCTTATGCTTGATATTCTGGTGCATCTACTTCTGTTCCACAGCCAGGCTCAGGGGCTAAGCCCAGTGGGTTACTCATCTGAGGAGTCTTTTATTATTATTTTGAGCACCTCTCTCCCGATGCCAGCCTCAGGGGCCAAGTCTAGTGGGCCTTGACATCCCATCTGCTTGCTGATGCAGCCACCCACATTATCCCTCACACACCGTCCCCTATTTACAGGGCCAGTGCACCCACTGAGGCCAGGTAAGTGGTCGCCTCAGGGCACGGGGTGCTGGAGGGGGCACCAGAGGAGGCACTGGGGGTGGGACCACGTGCCATGGAGCTGCAGCCTCCCAGCCCTCCCACCCCACTCTGCCACCGCTGCCAGCACATGCCCCCAGCTGGGAGCAGCAGCCGCAGGCAGGCGTCTGGGGCAGCACAGGGCAACCGAGTGGAAGAGCCGGGAGGCCACCGCTGTCCCAGCCGCCTGCCACAGCAATCTGGCCGCTTGCTCATGCGCCTGTGATGACATCACATGTGACATCATCATGCAGGCTGGTGCATGTGTGTGCATGCACGCGCGCCCAGCCCGCCGACCGGCCGCAAGCACCAAAAACCCTGGTGCCGCTCCTGCCTATTTAACTTCCTCCTCATGAGTCCCGTCAAGAATTCACCCACCCTGTTGCGGAGATAGATTCTGCTGGCGGAAGGCTTCCCTCTCAGCCACCTCATTGGGGAGATAGACTCTGGTCACGACAGCTCTCACTCCGGACTCTCTTTCCATCTCTTCCAAGAACTTTCTTTCCTCGCAAAGAAGATTTTGTCTTTTCTTTCTGTCCTTTCAAAGAACATTTCTCCTCAAAGATTACGTCTTTTCCCCCAGTAAGAGTTTTGTTCCCCCAAGGTCTCCTTCCCCCAGGATTGACCTTCCCTCATGGACCATCTCTGTCCTTTCCTGTACCAGAATATTCCTGTCTCGCCACAGAACATCTACTCCTTCCCCCCAAGATTAACCTCTCTCATAGATTGTCTCTGTCCTCCTGTCCTTTAAAAGAATATTCCTGTCTCCCTAAGAATATCTCCTTGACTGTCCCCTCAAAGAGTACTTCTGTCCCCGTTCCAGCCCCAAAGCAGTTTTTCTGCTCCCAGATTCAGTGGCGTTAGCCATGTTAGTCTGTAGTTGCAAAATAGTGAAGAGTCCAGTAGCACCTCCAAAACCAACCAACTTTATTGTAGCATAAGCTTTCAAGAACTACAGTTCTCTTCGTCAGATGCATGGTTCTAGGAGCATGTTCCGCTCCCAGGAACCATCATTCCACTCTGGGAGCCATCAATCCATTCTCAGAGGAAGATTCTCTAACTCCATCCCACATTTTCATTGCAACTTTTTGCTGCAGCAATATATTTCAATAGAACCAATGCAAGTCAATTGGCATTTGTGGCTCCCATTATATCTAATGGAACTTTCCTGGGGCACCCATTTGGGGGTCCATAACACCGACATCCAAAATTCAATCTTCACTAAACTTGGAGGGTGTCTGTAGGAGAGCCTGCTGAAGGATCCTTGTGAGTTTGGAACCTCTGACTTTCAAGGGGGGCATTCTATGGCCTCCAGAAGTGACATGATGAACTAAACGCAAACCGGCAAGTTCGTGTTAGGTTCATGGTTCGTGGTTCATGAAACATGAGAAACCACAAACCGCCAGGAACCACCATTTTCCTGGTTTGTGCTCATCTCTAATATCCAATATTTAGGGTATCAGGTCAGCAATATCTGACACCACTGCTGATATGACTCCCACATCTGATATTATTCCCAGTAACACAGAGAGGCAGCAAGGAACAACTCCTATCTCAGAGCTGGGCCTTGGCCATTTACATTTTAAAGGGCCTTTATTTTCCATGGGGGTTAACCTGGCCCTTCCCAGTCCCTAGGTGTGCCCTCATAGAAAAGAATGCTCCTTTAAAATTTAAAAAGGCCTAACTCTCAGCTGTAAGGCACGCATTTCCCCTTATTCTCCCTCTCTCTCACCCATTTTTATTCCATAGGGGGAAGTAAAAGAGGGCATGCTTGTCTTTTTATTAACTATCAGAGTATTGTTCCAATATTTTCCAGAATGGTTTTCTGATACAGTAACCATTTTCCCAATATTTAACAAGAACAATAAGCATGTCTTCTAGGTTACCATTCCCTTGGTGGGGGCAGGGAATCCGCCACTCCCTGCCTCCACCCCACCACTTCTCACCTTGCCAGTAGGGGGAAATGCACACTAAGGGTCCAAAAACCTCCAGGAGCACTCTCCCATATATTCCGGAATGTTTCCGCATCATGCCGGGAATGATGTCATTCCTAACAGGACATGGAAACATGGGGTCGTGCCAGGGGCTGATCTGATAAAAAATCAGCACCGAATGCTAGATTGGGGCCTGATTTTTACCAAATTGCCCCCCTGGCACAACCTGTCGCTTCCATGTCGCTCTGGGAATAACATCATTCCCATTGTGACTTGGAAGTATTCCACAGCATGCGCTCACTGTGCATGTGCACAAGGTAGGTATCCCTGTCCCACACACACACACAATCTCCCAATGCCCTGCTTTGAGCCCAAAGGGACCTGGCAAATCTAAGCCTTCCTGAATTCACACTACAAAATTATAATGATTTTTTTTTTGCCTGTGCAATCTTGCCTCCACCCAGGAGACAGAGGATATATCATCTTCCTTGCTTCCTTGTCCCCCCAGGCCTATTTGAAAACAGCATGGCAAGCCAGTTCCCAAACTCTCATGAAATTCCTTTATTTCACAAGAGTTCAGCTGCCATTTTGAGTTGCCTGTTGTCAGGACAACCCAAATGGTGGCTGGATCCTCAAAAGGAGAAGCAATGTCACCACAGTTTGGAAAGCCCTATACAGCATGTGTAGATTTTTTTGTGTGGACTTATTGAGGAAAGCTTGGGAAAGAGCGAAGTAAGGAGACTTATCTGTTCTGGTTCCTGGGTGGGGAGCAGTGGAAGGGGGTGGTTACAGATGTCATAGTCAGCAAAATATCTTGAGTTGCCCCTGCCCAAATGGACCTCACAGTATGGCTGCCAAGACCCCATGGAGGGTTGGGGATCCCCCCACCCCAAGATCTTGTTGCCTACAAGAGGCATTTTTTAAATTATTTTTTAATGGTCCTGGTGCCTGAATGATGGATGACATCTCTTCTGAGGAAAATCCAGAAAAGACAGAGGGTAGCTCTAGAACTACTCACTGCCACTTCCAGGTTTTCCTCAGAAGTGACATCACATTGACAACGATGCCCCGCACCATGTTCCGCCCCAACCCTCCCACCACTTGTCCTAGCAATCCTACCTCACAGTCAGGCTTTGCCCTACCGATCCTGCCATCTCCGGGTCTCTCAGTTTTCTCCTTGTTCTGTCAGCTTTACAGAAATTCATTGTCCTGTGCCACATCAATCTACACATCTTGATTAATTCTTTTTCAAAGTCTTGCCCTCATCAAATAAATTCACTAACTGACATATACATCCTTCCAGATGATTAAGTATGAGGCACTGGGTGAAAGAAACAGATCATGAACTGAGAAAGTGGTGTTTGACTCACTTTCAGTCATTGGCACTTTTACGCTCCAAACCACAGCAAGTGGGAAACTGGGCCTGTCTAAAAAGCTTGACCTTCAATAGAGTGGCAAACTAATTAATCTTGACCAGCTGCAATGACCTGAGGAAACTACAGAACAAATGCAACATCAGGAGTGGAGGAGAAAATGTTATTCTTAGCTTTCGATGGTGCGAGTGACAGCTGATCTAGAGTCAGAAGGTTGGAAGATACTTGTATATTACCTGGCTACACATTATGATTACTCACATGGGAAGCTGCTGGTGTGGTATGGTGTGGACTGTTCTGTATCCTGAAGGTTTCAAATGTGTCTTGGGAACAGCTAACACAATGGCTCGATTCCCACCTAACTTTTCCAATGATGGACGGGGGCAGAGGGGCACCTTTTATCATAGAGTTTCTGGCAGTTCCTAGAGAGGTCTGATGCCATGTACAAGTTTCCTCAAGAAGTGACCATTGCTCTGTTTGGGAATCCCATCAGAGGGCTGGCATCTCTGGGTTGCATGCATCATCCTGCGTTAGAGTTCCAAAGATGCCCATAGGCTCAAAAAAGTTGGGGGCCTCTGATATACACCTTCCCTGTTTTCTGTTCTTTCTTGCAGGCTTTGGTTCTGACTATGCTAATTTTAAATGACCACATTGTTCCATGTGCATGCAGGTAAACTGTGTGGCCCATTTGGTTGGATGACTATCATTCATGCTGTTCCATAGTCTGGGATGATAGCCTGGGATGATTTAGTCTGGGATATTTTATCCCTGGGATAAGATTTAGTCTGGGATATCTTATCGCTGTTATTTCAAAACAAATGTTACTGTTAGGTTTTGCCTTCCTTTTATGCAAATCAAATCCTTGTTTCTTTATTTTTATGCGAGATCTCATATCCTCAAATTAACGTGCTCCTCTAAAAGATATGTTTTTTAAAAATGTTTGTGCATCAATAAATTAGCATTGTATATCACAAACTATGAACAATATCAAAGGCTGCTTGCATTTGAGCTGCAAAAAAACATATTAGTACCAGCAGCTTCTAGCCAACTCTAGGCTTTCCACCCTGTGCAAAGGAATTTAATAATCTGTTAATAACAGAATTTTTATGATACTTTTCATATACCTGAAATCATGTTATTTATCTCTGAACAGTTCTATGCAACTTTTTAAATAATTGGTGAGATTAGCTGAGGGCAAATAAAGTACTCTGAATAATGTCTATAAATTACAGATCTCTGTGATGTAACAAAGAAGAAAGATACAAGTTTGGAAATTAACTGAATTCTATAAGGGAGACATTGATAGATCTATGTCTATCCAGTGTGGTCAAATATTTAGAGAGTTGGACTAAGCTCTGAAAGACCACCTGGTCACAAAAATCTCTTGGAGATTTTGGACCAGTCACTCTTTTAGCTTAACCTGCCTCATAGGATTGTTGTGAGTGGGGAAGGAAAAGCCTTGCATGATCCCAGGGCTGGTGCCACCATTGAGGCAGTGAGGCAGGCGCCGCGGGCACTGGGGCACCAGAGTGGGTGCCGGAGGGGGTGCTGGGGGCAGAGGGGGTGCACACCACCCTAGCCACCCACCGGCCAATGGGCCCAGCTTTGCTGCATGATGACATCACCATGTGGTGACATCATCGTGCAGTTCGGGGACATGGGAGCGCACTGTATGCGCACGCACTTGGGGGTGGCTGCAGGCGCCAGAAATCCTGGCGCTGGTGGTGCATGTTCCTCTGAGTTCCTTGGAAGAAGGGCTGGATTAAAATATATTAGATAGATTTGTGGCATCCAGTCTCCTTGTTTATAGAGTCTAAGAGAAGGGGTAGTGGGTACCCCTGCAAAATGGATGTAGGGCCAGTCTCAAAATGTCTGCCATGGGGGTGGGCAGAATCATGGGGCCAAGCTAAACATGACGAATGACACTTGAACGGCAAGTGGATTGATTGGAGGGCAAGTGAACAGGGAGAAATACACTTGCTGTTCAAGTGTCATTCGTCATGTGTAGCTTGGCCCATGATTTACTGGGATGTTCCAAGACATCCTTCTATGATGGCAACAGGAATGGAAGACACGAAAGACCCCTCCTGGGGTCTTCTGAAGCACCTTCTGCTCCGATGAGGCAGCGAGGGGACTGAGATTGGCTCTTTGCTTTGGAGAAGAAGCAAGCAAGCCCCAGGAAACAGATTGATGGGCGCCCTAGTATCCATGGGTGCCTCACTGGCGACCACTTCTCTAATGAGTCCAGATAGGACAGATCCCATAGAGAGATAAATGTACTAGTAATACCTAACGCAACCCCAGATTTACCGTAAGATTGCAAAACTAGAAAGGCATCTCCAGCAAAAAGGAATCAGGAGAAATGGCTGCCACTATTGTGATGGCAATAGCAAAACTGAAGGACAAGGGTGCAGTCCTGTATAAGAGACAGAGATAAATTAAGAAATAAATGAATACAGTATATAACTTTCCAATGTAACACACAAGCTACATAAAACAAAAGTGATACTCATGTATTTGTGGACGTTTGAGCTCCCTGGATCTACATTACCTATTTTTGTCTTATGTTCATTTTCCCAGTGTTGCAGTCAAATCTTGACATTGGCCTGTTTCATATAACTTTTATTCCTGGGAAATTTCAGAATGGAGAAGCAATATCCGCAAGGCCCAGTTAAACATGAATGAAAATCAGAAATGTCTTCCGTATGTGTGAGAAACTTCAGGCAATTCCCTGTTGCTCCAGCGATATAAAATGGACTCTCCTTAACATTCAAATAAATAAATAAATACCTTGCAGATAAATAAGGCACCTGATCGTAAAACAGATGCCATTTTGGCAAGGAAAGCCATAAAATCACACAGGATGCCTATTAACTTAAAACAATCAATCATCCCAATAAAAACTTCATATCAAAGGCATGGAAACGGTAGATAATCATCCTTTAATTCTGAGTCCCTCTAGATGTGCACTCTGTGAAAAAGTTAATTTCATAAAGATTTATATAGTTACCCATGTCACTGTATTACTTCTCTCCATAAAGAGGAAAAACGAGAAGTCTAGTGACACCGTTAAAACTAACCACATTTTATTCCAGAAAATGCTTTTGTGGTCCAGAAAACACTCCCTCCAATTTTACAGAAAGTCTCTGGCTCAGTCCCTGACATTGCTGGTTAGGAGCGGAGAAAGAACCATTGCCTCAATGCCACGAAATTTGCATTGCCATACAATTCGTGTTTCGTTCAATTTCGCATTGAACATTTTCAGCAATACAACCTATAGAGTTTGCATGTGACGATCGGATGTCCCCTGATAATCCAGGTTGTTCAACTGACCTCAGACTACTCAAATGCCAGCTCAACAGGCTTGTTTCTGTTTCTTTTTCCATCAATCAAGTTTATTCAATCAAACTGTTAGTTTTCCAAAACTGCACACATGAGAAGTGTGACCAATCCTTGCTGATCTTAGTCCTAAAGACTACTTAGATGAATAATGGATTGGTCCCACCCACCCCACAAAACCCAAAGCATTTATATAGTTGATATAGTTTAGATATAGTTTAGTACTGATGTAACTATCTATAACTGAATCCACAGAACAATCTACCTTTCTACCTGCATGTTCCCCTGTTGAGCTACCATAGGCGTTTTTTGGCATTTCACAGAATTGATCATTGGTATTTTATCCTATTGAGAACTAACATTCTCTCTGTTAACATGATCTCAGAAGTCCCAGATTTCTTTATTCCCCTCCCCGCAAGTATCAGGCTCTTTTCCTTGCTCAGATAGCAGGGGAAAGGTACAGGCCTTTTGCACAGGGATCTAGAGTTGATGATAACAGCCCCCACCCACCCCCCCACACACACACTGGATCCAGTGAAAACTACTTCTCATGAACAAACTAGAGACCATGTCCCTGACTCCACCAAGGATTTCCACCAAGGACAGAGCCTGGATTTTTACTTTTCAAGACACTATGGGGCCCTGATCCTGTGGAGACCACAGCACAGGGGAATGAAGGACCCCTTTCTCACTTCACACTGATGTCCAACAGGTCTGAGCCCCCGCAACATTTTGAAAGTCAAAATATCACCTAGGTTGGCACTCAGCAGATTCCTTAAGGAAACCAGTGCTCTGCTCAGGTCTGTCCTTGGCCCCTGTTATTCCACTGTGTTTAATGTAAAACATTTAAAAGCCTCATTTTGCAAGTAGCAGGTTGTCTTAATTTTGTACCAAAGCTCAAAATCTAAAATCAGTATTCCAGTTTTTCACACTTCATAGCATGTGGGCCCAGAGAGACCTTCTAATGCTAGTTTTCCAGTTTGACTTATGAAATTCAATTCTTTAGTGAACATTATGCTTTGCCCCCATAAAACAAATTATATTTGCATATTATCAAATCAAACACATTCCTACTAGGACAATTAGTTTTAAAAACACTTAAAATTATACTCCTTTCTTTCCGAGCATTTAAATATATTTTAGATGGAAATGCCTGTGGGCAACAAACACAATCATGATGTCTGAAATATCCACAGAAAATTGGGCAATCTGTAATATTATAGTTAACAAAAACACAAAGGAACCAACACAGCCGTAACATTTCTGATTGTACCTAAACTAAGAATTGGTCCTAGCACAGTCTGCTATGGTACCTATATACACTAATATTGTTAGGTTCCTGCAATTTTTTTTATGTAGGTCTATTTTTGAAGACTGTCAAGAAGTCATAGGAGGTGATCAACCCTCATGCTGGTACCTGGCCACTAGGTACCTAGCATGCTAAGTAATTTATCAGTACACAGGGCTCTTTTGCCCTTCTGAGTCCTTGACTGGGCAATGGATTCCATAAGAATCTATTGTCTGTCCCACCAATGCTTTTAACAATTTAGAGGGCTCCTCCAACACTGCTTTTTCATAGACAAGGGTGACCCTCTACTCACAGGCAGCACTCCCCTCCTCTCTCCCATAGCTTTAATATACATTAAAATGCTGCTCATGTGAGTCTTTGCAGGGAAGGAGTTTACTGATTCTACATAGATAAGACTAAGACCTAGTCCAGTGGTCTTCAACCCAAGGGTTGGAATGCTCAGCTGGGTCATGGAGCTCCACCTGTTGAGTCACAGCCCTAACTGGAGCAAGAAAAAACTTGTTTCTAGTGACACCAGAGGTACCATGCCTCCTGCCCCTCTTCATACACACAATGAGAGGATGTCAAGACACTTAGCAGAGGAGACATTTCCTTTTTCCATCAGCAGGTCTAGAGATTCTGGTTCCTTTTCCTGCTGCCATGTAATGGTGATGTCATATGACTTTCTGTTCAGTGGATCCCACAAGGATTAAGGTTGGATCCTGGATTCACAAAAGTTGAACACTACTGGCCTATACTAGGGTTGCCCGCACTGGCTCAGTAAATGACAGGAGATTTTGAGGGCAGTACCTGGGGAAGGTGGGTGTTTGGAGAGGATGTGACATTGCTTCTGAGTGATGCTCTAGGAATTTCCCATAATCTCTATGGTAAAGACCATAGAGACATGTGTAAATTCTTAGCCCGTAACTATAGAGACCATTTTCCAGCCATTTTTCTCCCCTTTTTGCCATTTTGGTCCCAATTTCGGCTCTGAATGGCCAGGATTGGGTCCAAAACAGCCAGAATAGGTGATGTCAGGGAATGTGGCATATGCAAATCAGTTATACTAATGACACACTTCCAGTGATGGCAAGAGGTGTGGCATATGCTAATGAGTTATGCTAATGAGTTCCTCCAGCTTTTTTTCTACGAAATGACCCGTGAGGGAGTTATTATGAACATGGAGGTGCAATTCTAAAATAGCATCATCAACTGCCTGTCTAAAATGGTGCAGTTCATTCTACTGTATCAGGACTGAAGTTTTGCCCTGGATATTCTAGATAATCTTGAAAAATAAACAGCACAGAGACATTTTAGATGGTGTCTACTATTCCCATCATTACAGCTACAATCCAAAGCAGATTCTCTTGAGAACAAACCTCATTGAAACAGCTGGGATTTCTTTCCAAACAAACATCGATAGGATTGGGCTTGTGCTCGATTTTAAGATCACTCTCTCCGAGTGAAATTTCAAACTGCTTAATCCATTTGTATGTTATATCTCAGCTAAAATCTTGCTTGATAAATGGCAGAATGCTTTATCTTCACTTTAACCACCCTAGCAACCTCAACTTAAAGCTAACTGCATAATTTGCTGTAAATTAAACATAATGGGACTTGAATAATTATGTTGACTTTTGGAAGTACTTATGGATAAATACATGATTAGATATTTTGTATACGGCAAAGGAATATTTATTTTGAAATAAAAACTTCTCCCTGTTGAGGGTTTAGACAGAACGTTCCTGATGGGGCATTAGCCATTAAAACAGGCACTTGAAGAAAATTGCTGGGTTACGCTTTGTTGGAAGAAGATTTGAAATTTTCACAGACTGTATTTTATGCACCTGCTGGAGAAGCTTAAGATTTATGAAGCTGCCGTATACTGAGAGCAGAACCACAAGTGACAAAAGGCACAGATTGGACACTTGTCAGCTTCCCTCAAGTTTTGATGGGAAATGTAGGCATCCTGGTCTCGCAGCTTGGCTCTCTGACTGCTGTCCAATGGACTTTTCAACTGTCACTTGTCCAACATTCCGCCAAGCTGCCTACATTTCCCATCAAAACTTGAGGGAAGCAGACAAGTGTCCAATCTGTGCCTTTTGTCACTTGTGGTTCTGCTCTCAGATCATTGGGTTATCAAGGTCACTCTTGTTTGCTCTGACTGGCAGCTGCTTTCCAGGGTTTGGGGCAGAGGGTGTTTCTCATCACGTGCTACCTGCGCTGTTTTCACACACACGAGTAACCTTCCAGAAAATCGCACAAAACTCACAGCATGAAGCGTCTTCCTTGCGCGATTTCCCAGCACGATCCCCTTTAATGGTGCGATGACGTCAGAAAACGCACCATTAAACGGGATCATGCTGGGAAATCAAAGGAGACACAAGGGGTTTTGTGTCTGCCAACTGGTGCCCATTAAGCTTCCTCTTTGGAACCCACAAGAGACCCAAGTTGTTTCAGAGGTTGCAGATCCTTTCCAGATCCTCATCAGCAAATTGGGATGAGCAAAACAATCTCTGTTTTGTTTCCTTCAATATTCAATGGCTTAGTTTCTTTGTGGTTGGTTTGGCAAATTCATTTGCAGTGTGTGCATATTGTGTGGTTTCAGACTCCATTTAGAAGATATTTATGTGGACAGCCTGCATCATTTATATGTATATGTAAAATGCATAATCCTGATTTATTGACAACTGATAATGCTGAAAAAGTATATATTTCACGAGAAAGATTTGCTGTAAGGAAAGAGTGGGATAGAAAAGATCACAGGTTTGATTCATGCAAGGGAGATTTGTGCAATTGAGGTTTTTATTTACTAAATATTTGTACCCTGCTTTTCTCTGACTCAGAGGGTATCTTTAGGAATCATCAGAAGCTCTATGATGAAACCATAACATTTCTGGCAATTCCTAGAGTTACCCATGTCACTTCCTTCTTTTTTACTGGAAGTGACATTACTTTATAGGCAGCATTGCTGTGCCCCCATATCCACATCCACAGCCCTGCCAACAGTTGCTACACACTGCCTAGTAACTCTGTGGTGGGGCCTCTTGAGACCATGCAACCTAAAGATCTGCCAGATACTGCTTACCTTGATTCCCATTCTGCCCTTGTGGTTCATCTCCCCATCAGGTCCACTGTTGGGTTGCAGTTCTGGCTTGGGAAATTCCTGGGGATTTGGTGGCAGTGCTTGGTAGAGAGTGCTCTGCAGGGATGTTACTGCTGGAGTATAGCAGTGTCTTGGGTACAAAGAAGAAGAGAGGAAGACCTTGGAGGAGGCAGCAAGCTCTAGTTAAACAAAATGGAGGAGTACCTGTTTTCTAATAAGGCGTTTTCTCCTTGTCTGTCTGCAGAGCGCTACTCTTAGAACTCTTTCAACTATCAAGGTAGCTAGGTTTATTTCTTCTCTTTCCTTTCTAGTTTGTTAGTTCTATTAATAAAGCTTTGCTTACACCTAATCAGTTCAGTGTTCTGAGTGCTGCAGAGGCGCTCTGCCAACAGTCCAAAGCTGCCATTTCCTCCTGAGGAACTGAATGCTCTTTGTAGTCTGAAGGTCAGTTGTAATAAGGGTTGCCAACTCCAGGTTGGGAAATTCCTGCAGATTTGGGGGTGGAGCCTGGGAGGTTGCAGAAAGGAGGGACCTCAGCAGGGTATAATGCTATAGAGTTCAACTCCAAAACAGCCATTTTCTCCATGGGAACTCATCTGGAGATCAGTTGTAGTTCCAGAAAATCTCCATGCCCCATCTAGAGGCTGGTAACCCTAGTTCATCAAGGAATTAGATGTCTGTCACTACCACAATATTCCTCTGACATCCATTGTTCCTTCAAACAATATCCATCAGGGTCAATTCCTCCCTATGTTAATCACCTTAGTTAAGTAAATAATATTTTTAGGATTAGCCAGGAAGCACTGGTCATCTCCAGGGGGAATCCAAGCTGACTGTATGTCTGTCATAGGCCTGGCTTGAATGACATGAGGGTCAGGAATGACTCTGGAAGGCTCAGCCACAGCCTAGCAGGTAAGTCAAGGTGTCATGCAAACGACCGGCCCGACAAAGCTAACAGAGAGATAATGAGCTCATGACATGATCTGCAGACAGGCTTTGGCCTAGTAGATAAATCCTCTGTATTAAATAGGGCACTTGAACTAATTGAATCGAGCTGCTTCTTTGGTAATGAATTCATCTGCCTTGTTTTATCTTTCTTTTTTCCCCGTCTCTCTTTCCCTTGCAATTTGGGACATGATTTTAAGACCCCAACGGTCCAAAATGAAATCTTTTTTTCAGCAGGATAAAATAGGACGAGAGGCCTCTGGAAGCCACTTGGTAGGACTTGTAGATAATTGGGGAGCGGAAAGGTCATTAGAATGAAGGGTTGCCCCTCAGGATCTCAGGAGGCAACGGGCAAGCGTGCTTGTGCGGAAGTGGAGGAGCAGTGGGCAGATTAGCAACATAGATATTAGTGAGTTTCCATGCCAGCAATTGCGTGGGTAGGAAAATAGGAGCGGGAATGGCTATATGGCCTCGTTCGCAATGAAATGGTAAATTAGGTCATTGCATTTCAGGTGTTCGCTCACAACACTCTTCCCATACAAAAATAAAAACCATGCACATAGCAAGCTAGCATATCAGCAAATTCTTGCCTAGGCTATGCCCTAATATCCCAGTTTTCTATATGCAGGGAGTTTACATTTAGTGATGTGACACCTCCTCCTTGCATCTGAAGTGTTACAGGCCACAAAGGTTTCCCGTCTTAGTCAGAGGCACTCTTAGCAGGTGACCTGGACACTGGCTTCAGCCACTTCCTATAGGGATGACACTTCCAAGTTTTCTCAGATGCCATGCCATTATTTTATTTTATTTTTCTCCTGCCACTGCTCTGAGCCACCTGAAGCTGAGGGGGCACTGGCAAACCTATCTGAAGGTGAAGGGCTGTGGTGGTTTGTAGGGAGAGAGAGTGTATGCATACCTGGTAAAAACAAGGGAATGGGTTTGAGCGGCAGCTGAATTCTCCCTAACCCATGCCATATGATGTACAGCTCAGGGAAACCGGCAGCCAATGGAACTGTCCATATCTGAGCCCAGCAATGCAAGCTGCCTTTGGGATGGCTGTCTTCTAAATAAAAGGGTAGGAATAACTGAGCAAGTGGGACTAAATTTCCTTTCCAACACCCACAGCAATGGTGGATTTACAATGTTGGGGTTGCTCTACTGCAGCTGGACATGGAGACATTCAACAGGAAAATCTTGCCCAGGTCTTTAGCCCTGTACCATAAAATGTGCCACCTGCTAAAGGGTCTTTCTGGCAGACTGTTGTTAAAAGTACAAGAGTGAGTGGACTATAAAAAGTTGCCATGCCTGTGCACCAGGCAGCAATTCAAGGACTGCTGGAGTTCCTGATTTGTGTACGCAACAATGGAGACAGCTGTACCTGTTGGACTGCTACCTGTCTTTATCTAAGATCTTTCCATCTCACCTTTCCGTAAGTCTAATTCAGTTTAACTGTAGATGTTAAAGGAATGGAGCCTCTGTCTCTTTATAGCAGCTTTATAGAAGGGGGTATCTACAAATCTCACCTTTTTGGAATATTTTACCTGGAATACATTCTCAGTGGAGGGATGCCAAACTTATTAGCACAATGAAATAACCAAGAGTATTATTACTTATTGAACATTATACCTCTGTTACCAAGGAATGAGCCTTCATTGGATGAATTACGCTCTGGAATTCTAGAAGCAAACTTGTGAGTGAGACAGAACTCTTCTTGAAAGGGGAAAAGCCCCTCAAACTTGCAGGATTACGCAGAATGTTTATCTGACCTACTGATTTGCTTTTCAGTACAAAATAGCAAGCAATGAGTACCATAATGTGTTCGGCTAAGTACATCGTGGCGATTATGAATAAAGGCCCTTTCCTTCGCATTGGATTAATCAGTGCTAGATGGCTTCTGGCTTCTGAACAGATGCAGAAGGCTAATTAAAAAGCTGCCTAACAATGCAATGTTGTCCTGATTTCCTTATTTGTGAATCCAACCACAGATATTGATACTTCAAAAGCTCTGCACACCAAAAGAAGCTTTGGATCACCACCTATCATACACCCCCACAGTCAGGGGACTCTGCTCTACAAGGGGACCTATGCTGTCCCCTAGTCCAATGCCTAGTTTGGGCACTAACTGCTTCAAAGTGGGATGCCACTAGGAGTAATGCAGATTAAGGAACTGGGGGAAATTGTACCCCTGAATAAGTTTAGGAATGCCTCAAATCACACATCCCCAGACTGTGAAGACCTACCCCTACAAGAAGATGTGCATTGGTGCCTAATCCAAACACTGTCTCTAGCACCAAAGGAGTCTCAGACAGCTGGCAATCAGCTGTGGGAGCTCCACTCCATCCACTGCAACCAGTGATTTTGGGGTCCCATCGTTGGTTTTTGCCCAGCCCGCAATCATTAAGACCACCCCTGATGTCAGTGAGAACAAGGCCTGTATGATGCTTCTGTGAATGTTGGAAGTTTCTGTGTGTAAATGAAAAAAGGTACATGAATATAGAGACCTAATGAAACTAGGGATGGGCACGAACCGCAAAACAAATGAATCATGAGATTCATGGTTTGTTGTGTTTCACGAACCATGAACCAAGAACCTTTACGAACCTGCCCCAGTTAGTGAACAGGTTCATTTGGTTCATGAAAACATCACTTCCAGGTCAGCAAATCGTCACTTCTGGGTGAACCAGGCTAAAGTTCATGGCAGTTCATCAGAAATGGGCTCTGACGAACCGCCAGTTCGTGGCCCAGTTCGTGCCAAACTTTGGTTCGTATTTCAATTCATGCACATCTCTAAATGAGACCAAGGTGTGGAGAGAGGGCTTGTGGTGCTGAATTTAGGCTTGCTATTCTCACAGTGAGGGCAAGAGATCCCCGCCCTCAGTCTCTTCCCCCCACCCCTCTTACCTGGCCAGCAGGGGGAGGAACAGTGCAAGAATGCTGTGCTAGGGGTGAAGCATGCTCCCATGTGCAATGAAGTAATCTTGCACATGCCCATGTCGTGCCAGGAATGATGTCATTCCTGGTGCAACACTGGGCACTCTGGAGGTAAGTTCCCCCCAGTATGACTCCCTCATGCCCCCCCCCACCCTGTGAGAAGAATTTCATGGCTGTGCACACAAGTTGTTTCCATTATGGCCGTGGAGCTCCTCATGGGGCAGGTCTTCTCAGAATCAAAGGATACAAGAAGAACTGTTTGTGATTCAAAGAGACA